>NC_137113.1:33683918-35011418 GCF_949357685.1 Gobio gobio
TTTTTTTTTAAAATATATATATATATATATATATATATATATATATATATATATATATATATATATATATATATATATATATATATATATATATATATATATATATATATATATATATATATATATATATATATATATATATATATATATATATATATATATATATATATATATATATATATATATATATATATATATATATATATATATATATATATATATATATATATATATATATATATATATATATATATATATATATATATATATATATATAAATATATATATAAATATAATTAATATAATATAATATAATATAATATAATATAATATAATATAATATAATATAATATAATATAATATAATATAATATAATATAATATATATATATATATATATATATATATATATATATATATATATATATATATATATATGTACACTACTCAGAATAACACCCATTCGTGCCATTTTTTTTATTTCATTTTCAACATTGATTGGAGTGCATTCAGAAAGTGGTTCGCTTGATGACCAGTTACAGAAGTAGTGGCAAACATACCCAAATAGTCAAACTCAGTAGAGTGTAAACACAATGTTGTTTAATCCATTTACAATATTGCAAATTTTTTTGTCTTAACTTACCTAGACATGCAGTTGCAGTTTCCAGTCGACATGTAGCTTAGATTTAATGTAGCTTTTTTCTTCGTTGACTGTGACTCATGTCTTATACTGGGAAATGCCTCTAATCGCAATACACATATCACACTGATAGCATTTCGCTGTGTAACAGGCTAACAGCTCTGCTACTAAAACCCAACTTAGTGTTTTTATGAATACGTTAGGATGAAAATAGCTCAACTAGCCCATTGACCCTATCCAAAATATCAAAACTCAAAATGTTCCACTCCTATAACTAATTTTTTTATTTTTAATTTGTGATCAAACCATCTCAGTGATGAACTGTAATAAATCCAAACATGGATCATTAGTGTGGTTGCAGAATAAATGCACTTGTGCATCCTCTCTGTGACTTTAATAGAAAAACATTAACATTTAAAACAAAACATTAAACATCAATTTGTTGTTGAAAGGAATTTCACTGTTTTAGCTTTTCAGTTTTACCAGTTTTCATAATGTTGAGCTTGTTAATTTATATGATAATAAATCAGATCGAAATAAAAAAAACTAGATTAATAAATGAATAAAATAAAACATGCCTATAAGTTGATTTGTGCTTATAGGTGAAAGTACAATAATTCTGATACAATGTAAAACAAAACAAAAATTCTCAAATTACATTCATGATCTGTAATCAAGATAACAATTTTGAGCAAAGTAGTTTAACCATGAACAAAATATGACTAGTTTTCATTGACTAAAACTAGACTAAAATTCCCATAATTGTACCTCCGGTTTCAAAGTTTAAGCCTAGTATCAGACTAAAATGCATGTTTTAGTTGTCTTAACTGAAAGTAACTTGCACTGACATATCTTAAAATATGTCAGTGCCATTGTTTTGTCTCAAGATGCACACAAGTAATGTTTTTTTTTTTCTTTTCTCAAGGCATGTTTAGAAAAGCCACTTCGATTAAGCCAGGATAAGGCCTTCATTCAATTTAAGCGCTGTCTGTGAAACCGGGCCTTAGTCAACTAAAACTTGACTAAAAAAAAAAACAGGACAAGTTGACCAAAAAAACCCCCAAAAACTAAAAAGGACATTTGGCACAAGACTAAGACTAAATTATAAAACTAGCTGACAAAATGACCACTAGATGTCCACTACTGGTCTGATCTGTTGTTTCACTGTCCAGAAATAAACTGAAGAGATGGAACAACAAACTTCTGGAGATCATAATAACAGACGCCCATGTTGATGAGTGCTCATGTGAGGGGATTAAGAAATACACTAGTTTAAAAGAGCACCAAGACATTATTAGATGAAACTTCGTAGTGTGCATGTGTCGACCATCCGTTTTTGTTTGCACATGCTATCAAATGGAGTATACTTTAAAAGGCTATATGTTTGGCTGTACCCTATCATTTGCATCAAAAGTGAAGTATTCTACAAGCTTAAAGGTGACATTGAATGCCAATTTTCCATAAATTATGTTTCTTTAGGATATTACTGAAATGCCTGTAACATACTTTGGTTAAAATTCCTCAGCGGTTGTGTAAAACAACACCCTTTTTACCTTGTCAAAATCAGCTCTGTTCACAGCGACCCGTTTTGGTGCGTGTCTCTTTAAATGCTAATGAGCCACTGCTCACACCACCCCTTTCTTCTGTGGGTTTGCGTCGAGACAAGACATGTGAGGTGCTGTTGATAACTGTAAAATCATCTTCCAGACCGAAGCTATCATACAAATAACGTTAGCCAACCACATAGTGGACTGTTACTTTCACAATTTCATTTAAAAACTAACCTCAGCACACATGTATTGTAAGCTTTTACCTCACGTAGGCCTATAACATTTGACACTCCTAGTAAAAGCAACTACCTCAGATGTTGGTGTTTGTTAACAATAACCAAAACAACCAGAATTATAAAAAAAAAAACATTTCTGACAAATTGTAGGTACAGCTCCATCCTTTAAATGTAACTTCGATGCGTATTGCATCTTCGTATTGCCCGAGGTTTGAACAACAGTCAGGCGAAAAATGTTTAGCACACACAAGCAAGTTCTTACCCACTCTGTCTGGGACATTACCTTCATATATAAAATCAAGCCATTTTGCTTTTGTTTTTTCTGAAGCTGTGATTCTGTGTAAGGACACCTGTGAGCCTGTATGTCCGAACACAGCAGATTGTGTGCCAGGATCGCTTCATTGTTTAAACGTAGTCAAATTAAAGGCACCTTAGTTAGCTGCTTCGCTATCTGTGTACAAAAAGGGGTGGAAAGAGGGCGGACTCCGTATGTTGCTCAGAGGCGGTCATATAACTAGCTAGTTGCGTAAAAACCGGCTCCAAATTGAAACCAGTCACTGGATGAACCTAACTAAATGCAAAAAAAGCTACAAAAGTGAAAATTTCATCCGATGTCGCCTTTTAAAATAATTCCTACATTATTTTAATAACAATCATAAATGACCACTAAACTTCAAATTACAGGTAAATTGTCATGGTTACTAAATAGAAAATGTTTGTGTTCCTGTCACTGCATTTGAATAGCATCAACATGCACTGTAAAAAAAATTCAGGTCTCCAATTGAAAATGTTCTAGTGACTGATCACATCTAAATTTTTCAGTTGGCCAAATTGAATTTCTGTGAATTGATGCAATTGAATTCACAGAAATTCAATTTGGCCAACTAAAAAAAATTAGACGTGATCAGTCACTAGAAAATGTTCAATTGGAGACCTGAATTTTTTTTTTTTTTTACAGTGTACCTCTTTTTTTTTTTTTTTCAAAGGAGTGTGTGAGTAGTTGACCATTATTTTGTGCTTCTTCATAAAGGACTATATTTCAATTGTATGTGTTGATATGATTTCATAGCGCATTTTGCATGTTTTCTGCTAAGTTCAGCATGTGCCACAAAGGTGAATTTCACCTTCAGCCCCCTGTGTGAAAAGTCACCGATATGATGCTAAGGTGTTGCTGGGTGCCTGTAAAAGAGCACATCCACAGGTCTCCATGACATTCTGTTCTCTAGATAAGGCCAAGAACCCATGGTTTTGTATTTTTGCCCATTTTCTAGTCTAGTCCATCTTCAAGAAGTAATCTCACGCCTCAACAAGCCACACAATTTGAGTTATTTGTGTCATCAATGTCTAAAATGAAAAAAATTGCACTGTTCAACATTGAAAATACGAGTACAAACTTTCTAAACACGTGTCTAGATTACATACTTCAGTGAGTTACAGAGAAAATTTAATTCAAGTAATATTTTATATTGATATACATTTCATATTTCACATATATAGCACCTTGTAAATAAATTTCATCAGGTTTGCCAACAGTAATGCCATACAATCATCTGGATTGAATGTCTGAACCTTAGAGAGATAAAGTGCATTCAAAGATTATCATTTCACATTGTTTGGGGTTTCCCTTCACAACTTATTAAATTTTTTAACAATTTTTTTTTTTTAACTTGTCACCAGTATGGCTTTACAATAAGTGTTTGTACCCTGGTGTTCTTGGTTCTCTACTCAAAAATAGGTTGTAGGTCTGTTCTGATATGGCTGCAGACAGCAGTGAAAAACAGTGCTAAATGCAAATTGTGTGCAATGCAATTAACCATACAAATGTTTGTGCATAATATATAGGCCTACCAACTTTTAAAAGACTTTAAAAAACTTTTATCTGTCATTTTGTAGATGTAAAAAGGATATATCAAAGTAAGTACCATTGCATGACCATTTGACACCACATAGAGAACTCTACAATTTCCCTGGATAAATTTAAATATCATGACATATCGGTCTGCTAGTTTATTCACCAGAACAGTGATGTACCTTTAACCACGTTAAATCCTCCAGCATGCCCCAGTGTAAGTGCAGAATGGAAAGGACAACCATGATATGCATTATTTGGTGACTATTAAACCAGTAGTCAAACCGACCAGGACTGAAACGCTCGGGCAGACGGGAAACATTGATGAGTCCTCCTAGCAATGCCAGAGCATCCATGGTGAGGTAGAGACGAAGGGAGGCAGGGCTTCCTTTGCCTGTGCCAGTTAGACGCAAAATAAAGAGAATGAAGCGGAAGAACGCCTGCCAGGCGAAAGATTGCAGTCGGTGCACATTACTCCGTGCTGTGACAGCACAGTGAACACCATAGCCAGAGAGGAGGAGATATGCCAACATCGCCACACGACGGGAAGATGGGTAACACAACAAAGTAATGTAAATGATTGGCAGAGCACCTGCAAAAAGGAAAGCACAGAGTAAATTGGACTTTGGCCCTTGAAAGAAGCAATGATTATTACAAGAATACAGGTTCTAAAAGGGGGGTTTGCCATAGAAGAAAAAAAATGTGGTTCCCCAAAGAACCTTTTTTTTATGTGAAGAACATTTTAATCTAAAGAACATTTTTACACTAGAATTTTGTGTAGTGGAGAGTTTCCATGAATGTTATTCATGCTCTTCATGGAATAAACCATTATTTTAGTGTATAGCACCAAAGAGATTATTGAAAATTACATCTGAAATTATTATTATTAATGTATAAAATTAGTACCCAAACAGAAATGTGCATTAATGAATTGGATTTAAAAAAAAAACTCTTTCATTTGAAAGTCACACATTTAATTTATGCTGGTGCATTACACCGGTGCTGTTAATGTCTGCTGTTTGTTGAGGCATTTCATTCGCACCAATGAAAATTATACTGTCTGATACACTCACTATTCCCTACAAAGCACACAATTTGCCATTCACCATATAGAAAATAGTAAATGTGTGAACAAGTAACTTATGACATAACGTTATGCCTGATCACAGTATACTCTGACCACTGATAGGTGAAGTGAATGACACTGATTATCTCTTCATCACGGCACCTGTTAGTGGCTGGGATATATTAGGCAGCAAGTGAACATTTTGTGGCAAGTTGCAACATCTAGCCTACTGCTCAATAAGTGACAAAATAATGCCAACATTTTCTATTTACATGTGATGTCTGATGTGTATAGTTAAGTTACATCGTGTACTAAGACCGATGGAAAATGAAAAGTTGCGATTTTCTAAACCGATATGGCTAGGAACTATTCTTTCATTCCTGCATAATAATCAAGGAACTTTGTGCCGTACCATGGGTGCAGCAGGCGCAATGATATTACGCAGCGCATGAAAATAGGCTAACTTCCATCAACATAACCAACCAACCTGCTTGCACAGGGAGCGTGCTGGGGACTATTTTCAGGCGCTGCGTAATATCATGAGCAATTTAGGTTAAAAAGTATATAAATGTTTTTTTTTTCTTGAAAATGGCCGATGTTTTTGCTAGATAAGAGCCTATTCCTCGGCTGGGATCACGCAGAGCCTTTGAAGCCCTTCGAGGCGCTTTGAAACTGCATTGATTTGGACCTTCAACATTTTGGTTGCCATTGAAGACCATTATGTGGAGAAAAATCCTGGAATGTTTCCCTCAAAAACGTAATTTCTTTTCGACTGAAGAAAGAAAGACATGAACATCTTGGATGAGATGGGGGTTAGTAAATTATCAGGAAATTTTCATTTTTAAAGTGAACTAATCCTTTAAGATGTGCTGGAGGAGACTTTACAGATTGCTCGACTCTTTGTCAATATAAGATCTTGACCAAAATTCGATGCACCTCTTGATGGAAATATGTTGTGAAATGTTCTGAAGGGAGTGCTGTGGTATCTGGCACCAATATGTTAGCCGCAGATCCTTTAAGTCCTGTAAGTTGCGAGATGTGGCCTCCATTGATCAGACTTGTTTGCTCAGCACATCCCACAGATGCTCTATTGGATTGAGATCTGGGGAATTTGGAGGCCAAGTCAACACCTCAAACTTGTTGTGCTCCTCAAACCATTCCTGAGCCATTTTTGCTTTGTGGCAGGGCGCATTATCCTGCTGAAAGAGGCAACAGCCACCAGGGAATACCGTTTCCATGAAAGGGTGTCCATGGTCTGTGTACAGGTGGGGTGGACAGGTAGGTGGTACGTGTCAAAGTAACATCCACATGGATGGCAGGACCCAAGGTTTCCCCAGCAGAACATTGCCCAAAGCATGACACGGCCTCCGCTGGCTTGCTTTCTTCCCATAGTGCATCCTGGTGGCATGTGTTCCCCAGGTAAGCAACGCACACACACTCGGCCATCCACATGGTGTAAAAGAAAACGTGATTCATTAGACCAGGCCACCTTCGTCCATTGCTCCGTGGTCCAGTTCTAATGCTCACATGCCCACTGTTGGTGCTTCCTTTCGGCGATGGACGGGGGTCAGCATGGGCACCCTGACTGATCTGCGGCTATGCAGCCCTATACGCAACAAACGGCGATGCACTGTGTATTCTGATACCTTTCTATCATAACCGGCATTAACGTCTTGAGGACTTTTAGCTACAGTAGCTCGTCTGTTTGATCGGACCACATGGGCCAGCCGTCGCTCCATAAGTGCATCAATGAACCTTGGCCGGCCATGACCCTGTCGCTGGTTCACCACTGCTCCTTCCTTGGACCACTTTTGATAGATACTGACCACTGCAGACCGGGAACACCCCACAAGAGCTGCAGTTTTGGAGATGTTCTGACCCAGTCATCACAATTTGACCCTTGTCAAACTCAAATCCTTACGCTTGCCCATTTTTCCTGCTTCTAACACATTATATACTATGTTATTATATCTATATGCCTAATATATCCCACCCACTAACAGGTACCGTGATGAAGAGATAATTCACTTCACCTGTCATAATATTATGCCTGGTCAGTGTATGTGTATACATATCTGCTGCAGAGTTGATGGTTACGGACCGTTCAATTGAGCACTGGACGATTCATTTGTTCGGACGTAAAATAAGTGACTCTTTAATTATCATTCCCTTTGAGCTAAATTGATACAAATTTCCCTTACAATGCAGTGTATAACAGTCATCTCTGTATAGTCCCTTCTGCCAGCTAGATCACTAAATGAGCGATGCCTTCTTCCACAACGAGGCATAAAGTCACTCTCCAAAACTTTCACCCTCTCTGTTCCTCTATGGTGGATTTAGCTGTCATCCTCCACCTGAACCGTTGTGACCATCACATCTTTCAAGAAGCGGCTGAAGACACACCTCTTCCGCCAACACTTCACCACCCCATACTCTTAAACGAATGCACTTACAAATTCTCTAGCTTGCCTCCTTTTCTATTTGTCAAATAAACCTGGCATTGCATTACGAATATTGTCTCCTTGACGCTGACTTGCTAAACTCATAAATGTAAATGTAATTCTAAATTTGGTAGGCATACTCACCAAGAGTGTTGACAAGACAGACGCCAACCATGTCGAAGCACAGCAGTGTGTCATAAATAGGTGCTCCACCCTCATGGTTCATGAAGAGATGGTAGAAGACAGAACAAACGGTGGGAGAAAGACAAGCCAGATAATGCACCACACCAATCCACCACTCATCGACTTCAGCCCATGGAATACTCACAGGCAAAAACAGCAAAAAACAGATGAAGGGGATACCTGATTGGACAAAACATCAAGAAGAGAATGAGTTACAATATGGTCGAACCTGATTTCACCAAGTACAACATGTTCCTGGATCAACATCTATAATGATCCTGAAACAACATTCCAATCAACCAATCAGATTTGAGGGACAAGTTTACGGTTTATGCTTATAATCAGGGTTAAGTGCTACATCAGTGTTATTCACCTATCATAACTTATGGGTAGGGTTAGGTTTAAGGGTAGGGATATGGTTAGAAAAAATTTTCAGACAGGAATGTTGTTCCACAAAATATGTTGACCAAAGAATGTGTCTAGCTTGGCAAAATCAGGACGTGCTACAATAGAGTTGGTACAGTGAGCAAGCCAAATATATTCACTAACAAGCTTAATAATAATGTTTTTAACCCAGCATGCCCTGTAAATGAGAAAATATAGAATTTGATGCAGTTGCTGATATTTATATGGCCAAAAAGTAAGATGAAATTCTTATAGCTTGTAATGTAAAGTATAGAGGACTAATATAAAATGCATATTAATATCAGTTGTCACCCAATAATGTGTCTTAGTATATTGATATTTGTAGATTATGTATTAGTAAAATTATATTTGTAGTTTTTATTCTGGAGGGCAAAATGTATAATGTAATAAAATGATGATTGAGAGATGTATAATATTGTATCATATTTGATTGATTTAAATACTAGTTTTCTTAAAAAAATAAAAACATGTATGGATAATCAAGTAAACCTTCAGTCCAGTATGTGTTCATCTTGAAATATTACTAACAATGTAAAAAAATATTTTTAGGTCTACTTTATAAAAATCTCATTTCACAGCAAAAAACAAAACAAAAAAAAACGTAGAATTATACTAAAATGCCTTTTACTTCTTAAAAAAAGCTATCAGTCAGATTATGTAGTAGATTATGTTCAGCAAAGTTTTGTTGATAATCATGTTTATATTTTAGAGTCCTTAGAAATCTAAGTATAGTTACAGGGTTAACATGTATTTTTTAACATGAACACATACAATGCTTTAATATGCGTTATGACTTAATTCTATAGGCCAATACATTTCCAAAAGAAAATCCATTACAAAATTCCAAAAACTGTTTTTAGTTCCTTTCAAAATATAGGGCCCCAGAATTTTTAGTGCACTTTTACTGATCACGGCAATTATACATCATTACTTCCAAGACAGCATTTCTCTAACGCGGATTAGATGTAATCCCACGTAATGCTATTTATGCACCCTTCTGAAGAGTGTTACTGAGTGAACCGTGGAGAAAGTAGCCCTATATTACATGTTCAGAAGTTCCCCCTCTGCGAGTCACAGGATTTCCCCACCTTGTTTCAGTAACTCTCCCATCAGTGGGATAATGCAGACATTATTAATTGAATTTAACATGCACAAAATTCCTTTACAGCTCCCTTAGTTTACAGTAGACCATATGTTAAACAATTCCTAGACATTGCAGTACAAATTACGAATTTGTTTTTCCATACCATGTGTATAGATGTTCCCAAATTCATTATGCAGATAGAACAAACTTCGCAGACAGTCTCTGTAAGTGGATATAGGCCGGTATCCCGCCAGGACATACTTGTTGAACTGAAGATGTGATGGTGAATTCTTAAAATCCAGAAGTTTTGGCCCATTAAAAAAATCCATAGCAGAAAAAGTCAAATATGCTCGGATGTCCTTGACCAGCTTCATCTTCCTTTGGGAGGAAAGCCTGTAATTTCTTCAAATGTCTTAAATCAAGCTATAAATGCATAGTCAGCCAGTTTTAGCTAACTAGCTAGTTTGAGCAAACTAGTGATTGTTAAAGTTACTTTCTGACACCAGATACCCATTGTCTTGGAAGTACTGACAGGTAGAACTGCAGCAACTTGTTGCTTGTAGAGAAGCTGTGGGTCAATTTACTGCTACTTAGTGTCGTAGCCAATCAGCAGCAGTCAGGCTCAGCAGAGGTCAGCTCATGGAAGATTACAGTTCCTTAAGTACAAACACTAGCCTGCTGAAGACTTCAACACATCTGCTTTTCATTTCTTATTACTGCATTTATTTAAGCAACTGTCAATATGGTAATCTCAGGACATTTTTAACCTACCCTATAAAGTTCAGGGAAAACTGTATTTAAATGAGTTGGATTTAGAGTTTATTTGTATTTATTCAAAAACACACATAGCCTTGCCACAGGAAATTAAAAAGAAATAAATAACAGTGGCTTATAGAAAGAAAGAAAAAACATCTACATGAAACGAAAAAACATAAAATACAAGAAACATTTTTGTGGAATTATGGAATTTTAAGCCAAAGAAAAGGGATGCATACGATATAATAATATTTAATCTAAAATGTTTGTACAAGCAGGTGTTTTTTTATGGCAAGGAAACAAATATTAACAATACATTAAAATACAAGGAGAACAAAAGACTCAAATAAAATGACAGAAAATGTACAACATTCACAGAAACATTGTGTAAAAAAAGAAGAAGAGAGAAATCAAGTAAAGATGCACATTCTTGCAGCATGAACTTCCACTTCAAAATTATCCTAAGAAAAAAAAAAATGGAGGTATGAGTTAGTAAAAAAGCCACATTATTATTATTCATGTGATTTAAGTTTTATTAATGTTAAATGTGTATACACATTACCCATACCTTGGTATTTATTTCCAAAGAATCCACCCAATTTGTATTTGCTTTCCTTTCCTGTTAAAAAGAACCAACTTTTAATCCAAGTTTAGAAATATGGCTATATTTACATTAAGATAATTTGTGTTTTATTTTGATAGGATAGGCATCATGCATTAAATTGGTGTAATTTAAAGGTGCAGTAAGTGATTTCTGATAAACTTGTTGATATTTGAAATCACCAAAACAAACATGCCCCTATTTAAATGGATCACACCCCTATTTTGATCGCTCCGCCCCCAAATTCACACTCCTTACTGCTGATTGGCTACAAGTGTGTTTTGGTGCTCGGTCTGATTTTTACAGGGTCTTTCAGAAATCGCTTACTGCACCTTTAAACTGGTGGAAAATGTTACGTGGCTTATTGCACTGACAACCATATAAAAATGTCAATATTCAATATATATGAATAAGAAACTATTTTGAAAAATCAATATAGTTCATTAGTCTAGCTGTTGTCAGTTGCAAAGCAACTCTGCACAATAAAATAGAATGTGATCACAATAGTGCGTTTATTAGCATCTTACCTGTCTGGGAGTCGCCATTTGGTTGGATGTGGAACTTGAGGTGCTGCTGGATGTGGATCTGTTGTGGTGGTGCAGGCTGCAGCATTAGAGTGGGCAGCTCATGCTGAGGGATTATGGGTGAGACAGGCACCTCAGGAAAAGGGGAAGCATCAGGCACAGAGACTGGGACCGGGGAGGAGCCGTCCAGGGAAAGGGTGGTGTCTAATGAGGTGACAGCTGGGATGTGAGGAGCGGGGCCCACAGTAGGAACACCCGAGAATGAGACCACTGCAGGACAGTCAAGAAAGACATTGGATTTGAGTTCTCTCTCGATTTATACCTTTTTTTTGAGGAAAACATTCCAGGATTTTTATCCATATAATGTATTCAATGGCAACCAACGGATTGAAGGTCCAAATCAATGCAGTTTCAAAGGGCTTCAGAGGCTCTACGCGATCCCAGACGAGGAATAGGGTCTTATCCAGCAAAACCATCTGTCATTTTAAAAATAAAGAAAAAAAATGTTTTAACCTCAAATGTGCAACTTCGGTGTTGTTCTTTTTCACGACGTATGACGTCATCACGCCGGAAAGGTCACACATGACGTACGTAGAAGTACCGACCCAGTGTTACAACGAACTTGCAAAGACTAAATCAAACACCCATTACAAAAATAAAGCAACATGACATCATGACTTTGCGTAAACATACACGCCACTTTCTAAAGCCAAATGGCGTGTTATCTGTACGCATTTTGAGCTATCCGCGTGTATGTCTACGCCGTGTGATTCCGCGTGTATGTGTACGCCGAAATGAACATAATTTCCGCGTGTATGTGCACGCCGTGTGATTCCGCATGTATGTAAACGCTGTGTGATTCCGCGTGTATGTCAACGCCGTGTGATTCCGCGAGAATGTAAATGTAAAATGTAAAAATGCAGAATGTTTCTTGTGGTGAGTAGGTTTAGGGGCAGGGGCAGTGTGTGTGTGTATGTGTGTTTGTGTGTGTGATGGGTATATTTAGGGGTAGGAGCAGTGTAGGGGGATAGAATGAAATGGCGTTGATAAACACGCTAAAAAGCGATTATGCGTCTTGATAGCACGCCAAAATGGCATAGCGAATTGGCGTGTCATACAAACGCTATTTCATGAGATCAGTCTGAATAAAGGTAAAACAACAATGTTGGACAATTTTAACTTTGGAGAACATGAGATGGAGTTTTTCGGCACTGGGTCGGTACTTCCAAACGTGATGGCGTCATGAGTTGTGAAGAACAACAACGCCGAAGTCGTGAGTTTGAGGTTAAAATGTTTACCGAAAATTGAGATGGTTTCACTAGATAAGATCCTATTCCTCGGCTGGGATCGTGCAGAGCCTCTGAAGCCCTTCGAAGCCCTTTGAAACTGCATTGATTTGGACCTTCAACCCGTTGGTTGCCATTGAATACATTATATAGAGAACAATCCTGGAATGTTATCCTCAAAGACACAAACACCTTGGATGAGATGGGGGTGAGTACATTTTCATTTTGAAGTGAACTAATCTTTTAAACATAAATGCTGTCAAATGCTAGCCTAGAAATCTAGACGCACCCTAGCGGCAGAAAATGTATTTTGCCATGAGTGTAGTCTAGCAACCAGTGGCGGCTGGTCAATACAGGGCGCCGCCCCCATCAAAATTCCAGAAATATACATGTATACAAAAATGATATAAAAATGAAATAAAAATAAAATAGTTTTCTCATACAATGTGCCGGCTGTTAGTAAGAGCCTCAGCATTTAATAAAAATTGTCTTTGATCGGTTAACTATTTAATATGTTCTTCAATATGTTTCATGCGGTTTCATGCGCCGAAGGACGCCGGACAAATGGATGTCTATCTGAGTACAAAAATCTACGGGCAGCATGTGACCTGAAGCTGGTCTCTAATTGGTTTCTTAAAGATCCTCCTCCGGACGCAGGTCGCTGCGTCCCTGGCGAATCAGAATTGGATCGTGTTATTTTATCCAATCTGATTGGTTCTCGTCACCTGTCATTCAACTTTCCGTTCTTGGCAACTAAAGCGAAAGTGCGCGGGCGACACAGTCACTCTGACTCCGCCAAAACCTTGTTACGATGATCACTTTCGTAGAGATGGCAGCAGTTAAACCAAATTCTTTCACAAGGCGTTCGCTGGAAGAAAAAAAAAGGATAAAGGATCCCGGACCAACGTGATTTACAAATCCAGCAGCAGGCCAGTGACAGAGGATGAAGCTGCACTCGGAGCTTCACGCGCTTGTTATGAGAAACGTAGGTGGCTGGCTGGATGTGTTGTTAGCAGTGTTGGGGAAAGTTACTTTGAAAAGTAATGCATTACAATATTGCGTTACTCCCTTAAAAAGTAACTAATTGAGTTACTTAGTAACTTTTTAAGTAAGTAAGTAAGTAATGTTACGTTACTTTTGCGTTACTGTTTCTCACCTGGGCTGAGCTTGTTTTTGTTTTGTTTTTTATAACAAAAAAGTTATATTTTTGTGCAACGGTAAAGACCTCTTCATACCAAAACTTAAATAATAAAAATGGAAAAAATGCAAATTCACGCATGAACAGTAGAGGGCGCAGCTCTGGATAATGGGAGAATAGGAATAAAAATCTAGTAATTTTCATCATCAAAGGTCTGCAGCAAGACATTGGTAAATTACATATAAAGGTAGATTATGCATAAAAATATTATGTTTTATTTAACATTTAATTATTGGAGGTTTGCATAGTACTCTGATTTTGCATTTGACTGATTTTATTCATTTTGAGGAGTACAGAATCTTTATTGTGCAAGTGAGATAAATAAATGCTCACATTTAGTCTGGAACTACAATAACCATCATGTTCACACACACGCCTCTGCACTTATTTTTCTCAACATGGGGGCAGGAGAGCTGTCAGTCAAATTAATGTGAAAAAGTTACTTGCGTTACTTTTTTAAAAAAGTAACTCAGATATTTTGTTGTAAATTTGAAAAGTAATGCATTACTTTACTAGTTACTTGGAAAAAGTAATATTATTACGTAACTCAAGTTACTTGTAATGAGTTACTACCCCCAACACTGGTTGTTAGCAATGCCCTTTATTGCTTTCCCTGTCTTTTATTTCAAAGTGTCGGTACTGAAGTTTTGTGGACAACAACGGGGGTAAGAGACCTCAAATATCTAACTGAACAATGCAAACTTCATGACACTACTGAAATGACTGACTTTAATCAGAGAGTCATTGAGAAATTTGCTGGCCAGAAAGAAAGGAGAGCAAAATTTATGTTCAAGTAGTCAACATGCTAGTCTGTTGTTGCGGTTTTCTTTTCCTCATTCAATTATATGTGGGAAATGAATGTGTAAAAAGATAAAAGTGAAGACACTGCTTTCTCTTTAATGCTTGAATTTAGTCAACATGCATCTTGATACTTGATACAATGGTGAGTTTCCAGACCCAACATCTTGATGTAGGTCTGGCTTGTCAGGCTTGTCAAATGCAGCCTTACGCACTTAAGGTCTTAGTTCCACATTTGCAGTGCAAATATGGCTTTTGTTGAGGCTGATAACACCCAATAGGCTTTTGAATGACTGAAGAAATTTGTTAAATTTTAGTATTTGACTAAGACAACACAGATAGATTTAATGAGGTAATTATATAAAAAAAAAACCACGTCACTGGAAATCAATTCCAGGGGGCTATAGGGGAAGTTAATGTCTGATCCTGGCCAGCAACTGCAACTATGAAATACAATTATCAAGTCTGTGCAAAGTTACAATTGAAATTTTATCTGTAAATACCAGATGTGCAACATTCAGAGAAACAATGGAGTTTTGAACATAACTTTTACCTTCTGGTTGTACTCTTTCATCTGTATAATCTCCCGTTCCTTGAACAAAGAGGGTGAGAGATGTTTATATGTAGATTTACACACCTCATTCTTGTTGATATATACAGTGTAAAAAAAAAGAAGAAGCTTTTTACCATATTTCTCGATGGATTGTGCATTTGCTTCTCCAGCTCCTGGAGCATCAGGATGGGGTGGAACCTCTCCATCTCCTGAATCAAGCACAAACACACAGAACGTCTATATGTGAATATGGAATATGAAAGACGGATACAAAGTTAGTCAGTGGAGGCACAGTGAGCTGTTACACTTATAAGTATTCTTGTTACAGCTCTATAACAAGCGATACTTGAGGAAAAACTATATGAGAAAAACTTTGCTCTATTTCTCCCCATCCTCGTTTGCATTCTTCAGTGGCCTGCATGTTTTCTTCCATATGGCAGCTTTATGCGTGCCATTTTTGTTAGTGTTCCTTTGTGCAACTGGTTTAGTACCATGACCAGCTCACACTGACAAAGAAATTGGATCTGACCAATAAATCAGAATTGAGCACTAAGGCTTGCAGTGTGAACATGTTTCCATTGGTGATCGCTTTTAGCAACATAGTCGACCTTAAGAGTTTTAAATGGCCATATAGGCTATATAAAACTTATTTATATAATTCACATCAGGTGGTTCTTTGACTGTAATGCACACCAAATGGGATTATTCCGCGTATACAGTACTATGATCACTTTCTATTATGGATAATTTAAAGCAGTCATTGGTGTTTGCAGCTCAATTTGACTGAATGGATAAAAATAATGGTTGTTATTTTTAGTAAATAAAAGTAAAGTAAAAAATTAAATTTTGTAAAAAAAAACCTGTGTGATGCGACGGCAGCCATATTGTGCCAGAACGCCCACCACACGCCAGCTTATTGGTGGAGGAGACAGAGTCCAATGGGCAAATTTGGCCATGATGCCGGGGTTACACCCCTACTCTTTTTCCGAAGGACATCCTGGGATTTTTAAATGACCACAGAAAGTCAGGACCTCGGTTTAACGTCTCATCCGAAGGACGGTGCTTGTTACAGTACAGTGTCCCCATCACTATACTGGGACGTTAGGACCCACACAGACCACAGGGTGAACACGCGCTATATGTGCACAAAACTCTAAAATATTCACTTCTAATGAATATGTCAATTGTACTTGATAATGTAATGGAATGTATAACAATAGAAATTAATAATGGAAACAAAAAAAACATTATTGTAAGTTGTGTTTATAGATCGCCTGGGTCAAGTATTGATACTTTCAATGGAGAGATGGATAATCTGTTTTCAACAATTAATAATAAGTCTTTATTTATTTGTGGGGACTTCAACATTGATCTCTTAAATCCAAACAAAAACACACTGATTGACGAATTCATTGAAAGAATGTACTCTATGTCCTTAATTCCAACAATAACAAAACCTAGTAGAATCACATCACAGAGTGCAACCTTAATTGATAATATCTTTACAAATAACTTGACAAATAACATAATTAATGGTTTGCTTATTTGTGATATTACAGACCATTTACCCGTTTTTGTCGCATATGACTGTAATATTTCTAAAACTAAAGAAATCTGTAATGTAAGCTGCAAAAGATCACAAACTCAAGAAGCTATTAATGCTTTTAATGATGATCTGAGAGTACAAGACTGGAGTTGTGTTATTGGGGAGACCGACACAGATAGAGCTTATAATATCTTTTTAGAAATATTCACATATTCATATGATAAGTTTTGCCCCATTTCAGTGTATAGTAAACACAATAAATATTTCAAATGTCCCTGGATGACTAAAGGTCTACAAAATGCATGTAAAAAGAAAAATAATCTCTATAAATCTTTCATTAAACTAAAAACAAACGAAGCGGAGATTAGATATAAATTGTATAAAAATAAGCTAACTGATATAATAAGAATAGCCAAGAAATTGTATTATAAGAAACTATTGATTAATAATAAAAATAATATAAAAGGAACTTGGGCTGTATTAAATAGCATTCTCAAAAAAGACTT
This sequence comes from Gobio gobio, assembly GCF_949357685.1. NCBI lineage: Eukaryota > Metazoa > Chordata > Actinopteri > Cypriniformes > Gobionidae > Gobio > Gobio gobio. The sequence goes on from NC_137113.1 coordinate 33,701,161, forward strand.
AAAAAAAAATACTTACCCTGAATATTTTGTTGACGCAGATGGTGAATATCGTAATAAGAACAGGATAGTTAATAGTTTTAATAATTTTTTCGTAAACATCGGCCGTGACTTGGCATCTAGAATCCCAGATGTTGAGCACAATATTGATAAAATTGAGAACAATTCAAACACCATCTTCCTTTCAGCAGTTAGTGAGGAAGAAGTAATGGATATTGTCCAAAAGTCCAAAAATAACTTCTCTATGGACTGTTATTCCATCAATATGGCAATATTAAAAAAAGTTATAAATAACATCAAAACACCTCTAACGCACATCTGTAATCTGTCACTTCAAAATGGTTGTGTTCCCAAGAAAATGAAAATTGCAAAAGTTATTCCTCTATTCAAAAATGGCAATAAACATACATTTACTAATTATAGACCAATTTCATTGCTTCCTCAATTTTCAAAAATTTTAGAAAAAATATTTAATACTCGATTAGAAAAATTTGTTGATAAATATAATCTGATTAATGACAGTCAATATGGATTTAGAAGCAAAAGATCTACATCTATGGCTATAATTGATGCAACTGAAGAATTATCAAATGCATTGGACAATAAAAAATGTACCATTGGAATATTTATTGACTTGAAAAAAGCCTTCGACACTATCAATCATTCAATATTACTTAAGAAACTTGAAAGGTATGGGATACGAGGGGTGGCTGGAAACTGGGTAAAAAGTTATTTGAGTGACAGATTGCAATATGTGCAGATGGGTGAGGCCTTATCTGATTGTCGTGAAATTCATTGTGGTGTCCCCCAAGGGTCAGTATTGGGGCCTAAATTATTCAATTTGTACATCAATGATATATTTAATGTTTCAAAACTACTTAAGTGTGTTTTATTTGCAGATGATACCAATATTTTCTATTGTGATGACAATTACGATAAGGTTATCAATGTGGTAAATGCGGAACTAAGGAATATAAAAAAATGGATGGATAGTAATAAATTATCTTTAAACTTAGAAAAAACTAAAGCTATATTTTTTGGTAATTACAAGAAAAAAATTGATAAGACGATTGAGATAGATGGGATACAAATTGAAAATGTTTCTGAAATAAAATTTTTAGGAGTTATAATAGACAACAAACTAACTTGGAAAACTCACATCAGACACATAAAAACCAAAGTCTCCAAAAGCCTTGCAATAATAAATAAAGCCAAACAGGTCCTTGATGAGAATACACTCCGTACCTTGTACTGTTCCCTAATTCTACCGTACTTAACTTACTGCGTGGAAGTATGGGGAAATAATTATACTAACTTAATACAATCACTATTTATCTTACAAAAAAGGGCTATACGTACCATACATAAGGCTGAATACCTTGAACATACAAATCCACTGTTTCTTAAATCAAAATTATTAAAAATACATGACCTAGTTAAATTCAATACAGCACAATTTTTATTCAAAGCATTTTACAACTTATTACCTGATAACATACAAAAGTTATTCACGCAGAGAGAGCAGTTATATAATTTGAGGGGTTATGGGAACTTTTTACTACCAACAATCAGAACCACCAGGAGAAGTTTTTGTGTGTCTGTGTGTGGAGTTAAGCTATGGAATAGTCTGGGGCTCGAACATAAACAATGTAAAAGCATTCATCAATTTAAAGCACTGTATAAACAGAAGGTCTTGTCTCATTATAAGGAGTGCGTGGTTTAATTGTGTGGTGTAAAATCATGTATACAGAGTCTGTGTTATCTTACCTTTTAGGTATTCTGATTACCATTGTTGGTATTACTATAATAGTATAGATCTATGAATTCACAGTCTGTGTTATCTTACCTCGTAGGTATTCTGATTATCATTGTTGATATTATCATAATTGTTACATGCGGTAATATATGGTGTGTATCTAAGGAATGTGTTTTTTGTTTTGCTTTTTGGGGGGATTTCCCCTTCTTTTCTTTTTGGAGTTTTTCTCATATTAATATATATCAAATTGTATTGGAATGTTTGGATAATGTCAATAATTAAGGAAGCACTACCTTTGTTCATCTTTGTAATTTTTTTTTTGTTTTTTTTGTTTGTGTTTTTTTCCTTTTCTTGTTTTGTTGTTTTTCCTGTTTTAAATTGTAACCGGGGTGGGTTTAAATAAGTTAACTTCTACCCACTCCTTTTCGAGCAACAGTTGGAATTGTGATGTTAAAGTATGATGAATTTAACTAGTTGTACAGACTAATCATAATGCTTCTTTATTGCCGTTGTTATGCGTCTTTATATATTGCTCGAAATAAAAATAAATTCATTCATTCATTCATTCAACACCACCTGCTGGCCTCAATACCACCTCTTCCAGCAGCTACCTAGTTTTCCCAGGAGGTTTCCCATCCAGGTACTGACCAGGCTTAACCCTGCTTGGCTTCAGTGGGAAACCAGTCTTGGGCTACAGGGTGATATGGCTGCTGGCTGATATGAGACGCATATGAGAGTAAGAAAAGTTATCTTTGTGTAGTGGCTTGGAAATTAGCAGTAGGTCAGATGTCCAGATATCAGATATGTATGCATCTCATTTCAAATCACATTTGTGACCCTGGACCACAGAACCAGTCACAAGTTGCATGGGTATATTTGTGGCAATAGCCAACACTGTATGGGTCAAAATTATCGATTTTTCTTTTATGCCAAAAATCCTTAGGATATTAAGTAAATGTTTATGTAATATCATGTTTCATGAAGATATTTTGTAAATTTCCTACCGTAAATATATTATTATTAGTAATATGCATTGCTAAGGACTTCATTTGGACAACTTTAAAGGCGTTTTTCCTCAATATTTAGACTTTTTTTGCACCCTCAGATTCCAGATTTTCAAATAGTTGTATCTCAACCAAATAAAACCATACATCAATTGAAAGGTTATTCATTCAGCTTTCAGATGATGTACAAATCTAAATAAATAAAAAAAATACCCTTATGACTGTGGTCCAGGGTCACATTTGGTATGTGGCTCAGAACAAAAAAAACAGACCTGATGCAGATTTTTCTGTGTACCGGTATATCTTTATCAGATGTGTCAGATGCGAGTAAAAAATACCAGTGTAAACACAGCCTAACTTAAATGAACGCAGAAATCTGAATATCTGAAAATACGACTAACCATATTGGTCAATCGATTTCTGTCCGTCAATCTCTGGACCTTGATGCAAACCATCCAGGCTTCTGTTTTCTATTCAAATGAAAGACAAAAAAGGATTACATGATAACATTAAAACTTCTGTGAGTTCAATTCAAATGATAACCATCTTGCATTTTTTTCATTAAACTAATGGAATTACAAAGTATTTCAATAGTTCTTGCTTGCTTTTCATAGTTCATTAAATAAATATATACGCACCATCAACAGACTGGCCATCAGTCACTGGGCCGAGGAGTTCATATGACACTGCTGGATTACCTGTAAGAGATGCAGTGATTTTACCAAGGGTAAGTATAAAACAATTATTATTATCAAAGAGGATCTTTAAACTAGAGTATGAATAAGTAAGTAAAAAAAAAAGATATGTGGAAAAAAAGATTTCACACCATATTTAGCTGATTTGGCACCACCACCGAGACTGAGAGTTTCTGGATTATACAGGGATTCTGGAGAACCTACAGAGAGTAGAGAGGATGGACATACCTATCAGTACAGTAATAATATGACATTAATGGTGTTGTCATTTAATCATCTATATATAAAAAACTCACTTTCACCATATTTTCCAGACACAGCATCAGGCCTGAGATCAATTGGCTGACCACCATATTGAAGACCCTTGTGTCCTGAGAGAGAATTACAGTAAAATATACTCACTTTCAGAATTTGGAGAAATAAGACAATATTGAAAAGAAATAACAGTCACTATATTTGCCAAAGGATTTGTCAGTACCATATCCAAGTGGCTGACCATTGTAGGGTAACCCTCCAAAATCTGGAAATACAGAAACTTATATTTTAATATATCTTCAATAACGGATGTGCTGTGTAATCAATCAAAGTGTTTTATTAACTTACCATATTTACTAGGGGATTTGGCTACAGATTCAGGAAGAAAAGGCTGAGAGTTGTACGGTAAACTACCATGTCCTATTTTGGGGTCAGTGAACAGAATTATTATATATTCAAAATTATATTTGTATTTAACAGCATTCTATATAATTTTCTAAGATGCAAGAGTTCCCAATTTTCATGTCAGCGGTTCCATCAAATATTTACTTGAAGTAGAGATTTTAAAGAACAATATTTTTAAATATACATTTTAAATTTAAATACTTCACAACTACACATGTTTTTATCTAAAAAAAACAAACAGTAAATGTTAATTTCTACCACAATCTGTAGTGCAATGCTACAAACTGCCTGTCAACTGATAAATGCATACAAACAATTATGAAAAAGTGTAACATGAAAATCTCAAAGCATCTAATCTTCACCGTATTTTCCCGATGCTTTAGGATTGTAGGGGTTGGCTCCATAGCGCTGACCATCATTACCTATGAGAAATACGCACATAAATCCATGTGTCCAGTCAGGCTTACAGTTAGGGTCAATACTAACTCTAAATATTATAAAGAAGATATAGACATACCATATTGTCCAGAGGGGTTTGTTTGATATCCATTGGGGGAACCACCAAATGGAAGTCCACCAATTCCTGAAAAAATAAGACCTTGCTTATGAAAACTGAGCAAATGTCAGTGTGCAGTATTTTTGACGAGTAATTGTAAAGAGACGATATAATTTCCCTCAGACTAACCATATTTTGCTTGAGATTTCCCCTTAAAACCTGTTGGTTGCTCACCTTGAGGTCCAGCTATCAGAGAAACAGAGAAGTCTAAATATTAATATATTTCTTCGAAATGTGTAGTACAGAAAACAAGGCAGCAACAAAAACATAACATTACATTCACATGCAACATAACACATTCAATTAAACAGGTCATGTGGCATACTACTGCGTGAAACATATTGTAGCATATGGCATACTGTTTCTTTTTTTTATGGTAGGCAATATTAGGTACAGTGTTTACTATAAGTTAAGCAGAACTACAGCACAAGATACAGCTGTAATTTTACTATACCAAAAATGTTTTGAAATGGAGACCCATTTATTTATTTAAGCAAAACTTAAATTCATTAATATCTAAATTTCAGAAACACTGGTTACTTTATTTTTTATTTATATATACACTGCCCGGCTGTTTGGATTTAAATAGGCAAATTCTAAAGAGTCTATGATTGGATCATTATTGAAGTGATTATTATTATGTTGCATGATATATGTTTGGCAACAGGTTTTCTAAAGTTTTCTGGAGTGTGTAGCTTTTCATTTCTTAAACAACCATGTAGGAAGACACATCATAGACATAATCCAGACAATGTCAAGATTCATCAGGCTCAAATTGTAAAAGAATGGTTGGGAGGGAGTATGAGGAATAATTTTCACACGTGAAAATTTGGGATGTGCTGGAGGAGACTTTACAGAGTGCTTGACTCTTGCATTGTCAATACAAGATCTTGACCAAAAATGTATGCACCTCTTGTGGAAATAAACTATGCTATTTCCATCAAGAGGTCCATCAAAGTTTGTTCAAGATAAGCATTTGCCTATTGAAATCCAAACAGCGACTTTTTTTTTTTGTGGCCGGACAGTGCATATGTGTATAAGTATGAATTGTGTCCATGTTAACACATGATACTGGAAATATCCATGAAGTAGGACATATTCCAACCTTGCTTTTTGAATTGGTTTCCATAGCCTCCATAACCTGTATAGTAAAGGCGGCAAAACAAGGGCCACATTTTCCCAAATTTTAGACAAGATTAGAAAGATAAAGCCAAATAATAATGTTAATTACAATAAAATGTGTTTTATAATGACTTGCCTGCTTTGTAGCCATTGTTCATGCCATGAGCTGGATAACCACCCATTCCTGCTCCAAAGCCTATAGTGACAGAACAGTTATATAGGCATTTTTTTTTCAAAGTAACTTTTATTCAAAGGGGTTAAAATGCTGTTATTATGGATGGTTAATGCTTATAGAAATTTTAATGCACCTGGTTGTGATGACACTACTCCTTTTCCATTTGGATACCCTGACCCTGCAAACCACATTTTTTGTTTTAGACTGCTTATTTCTACTTGGTCTTCAAAACTGTTTAGGAATCAAAGCTAACTGACATGGGCAAAAAAGTGTCTTTAAAACATTACGATTTTTGGTAAGCGTTGCCAATAGTTTAATCATTTATATGACAATAAATAAGTGGGGGAAAAATGAGAGTCACCAAGACTTGGAAGTTTGACCCATTGTCCATTAGGTTGTCCTCCAGGTCCACAATCTAAAAAAGATATTTCAACAATTAAATATTTTGTAATTAAACCATATTTTGTTTTGGGTTACAAGAGCCCAGATAACTTAACGTGATTTAATGTTATATCGATGGATTATTATTTAGGATTTACCAGGCTTTGAAGGTATTGCTCCTTGCACCTGTCCATTTGGTTGTCCTAGACCAGTGAGTTCTATAGAACACAAACAAGTTATAAATAAACTGAAATTCACTTATCCAGTAAGGATGCCTTAATATCACTAGCAGAGATGTAATGCATGCATAATGTATTACAAAGCAAATTGTTAGGAAAATGCTTCCAAAAGAAATCCCAATCCCAATTTGTAACTAGTTTACTGTTTGCAAATGTGTTTGCTCTTGTTACTTTAAATCAGGTAAATCAGTATGCTCTACATTTCTTGTAAATGCATAAGCATGCATTTACGAACAATTTGTACAATAGATAGTTCGAATTTATGCTACCATGTCAACCTACTCACCGGTTACATTATGGACTGATTAAAAAAGAACATAAAACTTCAGCCTACTTTGTCTACTTGCTCATTGCGAATGATGTTGCGGAAAAGGAGTGGCTTCAAGCTGTTATATGGTTTCAGAAAATATTATAAGATTTTAATTTGAAACTATAAAGGTTTACCAGGATTTCTCGTTGGATTCTTCATTTGATGCAAAGCCTGGTTTGACTGAATCTTGGTTTGTTGCATCTCTGGAGTTCGAGCTGATTCTGGCACTAGAGGCACCTGTGAAGAAATACTGGCTTGTGGTACCAATGGACTTATGTTTTGTTCCTGTGAAAGGACTTGTTCCTGCTCTCTTGCTCCAACTCTCTGTGATATTTGAGAATAATACTCTTGAGGAATGGGAGCTGACTCTGGAGCAGGAATTGCTTGAGGGACTACTGGTGCAGCTGGTTTTGGAGCTTTGCTTTGTGGAATTACAGGCGCGGGTGGTTTATAAGCTTTACTAGGGTTATAAGAACCTGGACCTTGCATAAATTGCTTTGGAGCAGGCCGAGGTGCCATAGAGTCGGGGGCTTTGCCCTGTGGATGAAAATGTTGTCCCTTTGTTTGTTGCAGAACTGGTGGAAGGTCTTTAGTTTGTTCTGGAAGTGATCCTGTATTTGGCTCACGTCCAGATAGTGGTAAAAAGCCCTTGGTGTTAGATGTTACCGGGAGATGACTTGATTCTTCAGGGCTTAAAATCTCCCCTTTAGGTCCCTTACCACTGGAAACACCCTCTTTTCCAGTTGTTACAGGCATATAACCTAGAAGCCAAAACAATTTTACTAAAAACATACAAAACTCAATATGACAGACTCACATGCCGAGACATAACTTGCCTTTCTAAATGACAGATCTTCTATTCATGTCATGTGGAGGAAGTAAATAATAATAATAATAATAATAATAATGATTTTACCTGAATTAGCTGCTTTATATGGTCCTTTTGACATATAGCCAGGAACACCATAACCTATAGATGACAAGATATGTGATATATTAATATAGCTTTGAAGGTTTTATGTTTGATGATGTAGAGTTTGTTTGTTTAAAACTGGACCTGAATAAATTGTAAAATCTGTTCACCAAAATGTGTGGAATATGGTAAAAAAGGGTATAATATTAAAAACAACAGCTACAACACATGTATAGTGCATTACCCCTAATAAAAACTTCAGAAATAATATAGATTTAGATATAGAATATAGATCTTAACGGGACTACACTACAATTGGTTTATTAATAAAGAATTGAATGAATGTGGAGATATCATATATTTTACAGTGGCTTTAAAATCAGGTTGGATAAGCTGCATTCAGTGACAAAAAATGTGTTTTATAATAGTAATAATGACATGCTATTTACCATTAGGCTTGGCTCCTTGTCCATTTGAGGGTCCAGCTTTAGCGCCATATCCTTTGAAGCAGATTCAACACACATTAGAGTTCAAATGATATGGAAAAATCAGACAAAGAAAAATAAATACACACATTACACAAAAGTTAAAAAAAAAGAAAAATAAGTACCTGGTTTAGGTCCCTTGGTTCCACCATTGGGATATCCCATATTTTGAAGAAAAGAGCCTAATTAGAGAAAAATACTTTAAACCAGTGTAATATCCTCAGTTCTTTTCAAATTTCACAATTTTCCATTCTGTAATAACTGCACTAGAGCTGATGACATCCAGTGTATTACCTGTATTAGGTTGGTTAGCTGCACCTCCATTAGGATATCCTCCATATCCTGAGCAAATCAATCTCAAATCAGTTTAGATGTTCTCCAGTTACCTCACTTTACAATACAGACCTTTAGTACTTCACTCATAATAAACAACTCTTCCACCAATAATATACAATATTAATCTAAATGTGGCTACACTACAATTGGTTAATTAATAAAGTATTCAATTAATGTGTGGATATTTTACTGTGGCCTTGAATGTGGCTTATCCAATTGGAATTTAGAGCCAAAGACTATATGTTTTATAATAGTAATAATCATATTTTATTTACCATTAGGCTTGGCTCCTTGTCCATTTGAGGGTCCAGCTTTAGCACCATATCCTTTGAAGCAGATCCAACACACATACGATTTCAAATGATATAGAACAATCAGACAAAGGAAAAAAATACTCAAAATATGTATTCCACACATACCTGGTTTAGGTCCCTTGGTTCCACCATTGGGATACCCCATATTTTGAAGAGAAGAGCCTAATTAGAGAAAATAACTTTAAACCAGTGTAATATCCTCAGTTCTTTTCAAATTTCACAATTTTCCACTCTGTAATAATTGCACTAGAGGTGGTGACATCCAGTGTATTACCTGTATTAGGTTGGTTAGCTGCACCTCCATTAGGATATCCTCCATATCCTGAACAAATTAATCTCAAATCAGTTTAGACGTTCTCCAGTTACCTCAGTTTACAATACAGACCTTTAGTAATTTACTCATAATAAACAACTCTTCCACCAATAATATACATCATTAATCTAAATGGGGCTACATTACAGTTGGTTCATTGATAAATAATTAAATTAATGTGCAATCAAAGGCATTCGTAATTAATTTTACAGAGTCTTTTCCAACTGGAATTTAGAGCCAAATACTATAGCTGTGTCCCAAATGACACACTATACACTATGCACTTATACACTATGTACTTATGCACTATGTACTCAACTGTGTAGTGTATGAACTTTACATGGTTATTTTGTCATTCAACATCGGATTCTGGTAGTGCCTCCCCCTCCACTACGTAATTAAACCTGCGACAGTTGAGTGCATGAAGTGTCCAACATTCCACACTTCGTTTTTTTCCGTTAATTTAGTGCATCATCCGGGTATTTAAAGTGCACTTTTTCTTTTTGGAATTTTCAGTGTGAACACACTACTTACACTATTTATACTTAAAAACGTTATAGAATAGAGCATAAGTATGCGAACTGGGATGCACCTTATATGTTTTATAATAGTAATAATCACATGCTATTTACCGTTAGGGAAAAACACACACACACACACACACACACACACACACACACACACACACACACACACACACACACACACACACACACACACACACACACACACACACACACACACACACACACACACACACACACACACAAAATAGTTTACCTGGTTTAGGTCCCTTGGTTCCACCATTGGGATACCCCATATTTTGAAGAGAAGAGCCTAATTAGAGAAAATAGCCCCATTTAGATTAATGAAGAATTCAATTAATGTGTGGATATTTTACTGTGGCCTTGAATGTGGCGTATCCAACCGGAATTTAGAGCCAAAGACTATCCCCCGGTTTTATAGAAAAGGCTCAAGCTATTCCTAGACTAAAACGCATATCTTAAAATTTGTCAGCACCATTGTTTTGTCTCAAAATGCACACCAATAATGTTTTTTTCTTCTTCTCAAAGGCATGTTTATAAAAGCTACTTAAATGTCCTAATTGAACTAAGGCCTAATTCCTGGCTTAATGTAAGCCATGTCAGTGAAACCAGGCCTATATGTTTTATTATAGCAATAATGTTATACCATTTACCATTAGGCTTGGCTCCTTGTCCATTTGAGGGTCCAGCTTTAGCACCATATCCTTTGAAGCAGATCCAACACGCATTAGATTTCAAATGATATAGAAAAATCAGACAAAGAAAAAAACAAAAAACAAAATATGCATTACACACACACAATAGTCTACCTGGTTTAGGTCCCTTGGTTCCACCATTAGGATACCCCATATTTGGAAGAGAAGAGCCTAATTAGAGAAAAGTACTTTAAGCCAGTGTAATATCCTCAGTTACTTTCAGAATTTAGTTTTATCCAAACTGAAATAATTGCACCAGAGCTGGTGACATCCAGTGTATTACCTGTATTAGGTTGGTTAGCTGCACCTCCATTAGGATATCCTCCATATCCTGAGCAAATTAATCCCAAATCAGTTTAGAGGTTCTCCAGTTACCTCAGTTTACAATACAGACCTTTAGTGCTTTACTCATAATAAGCAACTTTTCCACTAATAATATACATCGTTAATCTGAATGGGGCTACACTACAGTTGGTTTATTGATAAAGAATTAAATAAATGTGCAATCAAAGGCGTTTGTATATCATTTTACAGTGGCTTTGAATGTAGCTTATCCAACTGGAATTTAGAGCCAAAGAATATATGTTTTATAATAGTAATAATCACATGCTATTCACAATTAGTAAAAAAAAAAAAAAAAAAAAAAACACAAAATAGTTTACCTGGTTTAGGCCCCTTGGTTCCACCATTGGGATACCCCATATTTTGAAGAGAAGAGCCTAATTAGAGAAAAATACTTTAAACCACTGTAATATCCTCAGTTCTTTTCAAATTTCACAGTTTTCCACTCTGCAATAACTGCACTAGAGCTGGTGACATCCAGTGTATTACCTGTATTAGGTTGGTTAGCTGCACCTCCATTAGGATATCCTCCATATCCTGAGCAAATTAATCTCAAATCAGTTTAGAGGTTCTCCAGTTACCTCAGTTTACAATACAGACCTTAAGTGCTTTACTCATAATAAACAACTCTTCCACCAATAATATACAATAATAATCTAAATGTGGCTACATTACAATTGGTTTATTAATAAAGAATTCAACTAATGTGTGGATATATTACTGTGGCCTTGAATGTGGCTTTTCCAACTGGAATTTAGAGCCAAAGACTATATGTTTTATAATAGTAATAATCACATGCTATTTACCATTAGGGGAAACACACACACACACACACACACACATACACACACGGTTTACCTGGTTTAGGTCCCTTTGTTCCACCATTGGGATACCCCATTTGAAGAGAAGAGCCTAATTAAAGAAAGGTAATTTCTTATCCTCAGTTCTTTTCAGAATTCTGTATTTTCCACTCTGCAATAATTGCACTAGAGCTGGTGACATCCAGTGTATTACCTGTATTAGGTTGGTTAGCTGCACCTCCATTAGGATATCCTCCATATCCTGAGGAAAACCAATCTTAAATCAGTTTAGAGGTTCTCCAGTCACTTCACTATACAATTCAGACCTTTAGTGCTTTACTCATAATACAACCCCAAATCAGAAAAAGTTGGGACAGTATGGAAAACGCAAAAAAAAAAAAAAAGAAGTGATTTCTAAATTTACTTTGACTTGTATTTCATTGCAGACAATATGAACACAAAATATTTCATGTTTTGTCTGGTCAACTTCATGTCATTTGTAAATATGCATCCTTTCCTGTCATTTAGACCTGCAACACATTTCAAAAAAAGTTGGGACAGGAGCAATTTAGGGCTAGTAATGAGGTAAAATGGTTAAATAATGATGTGATTTGAAACAGGTGATGTCAACAGGTGATTGTAATTATGATTTGGTACAAAAGCAGCATCCAAGAAAGGTCTAATCCTTTAGGAGCAAAGATGGGGCGAGGATCACCAGTTTGCCAACAAATACGTGAGAAAATTATTGAAATGTTTAAAAACAATGTTCTTCAAAGAAATATAGGAAGATATTTGGATATTTCACATTCAACAGTGCATAACATAATTAAAAGATTCAAGGAATCTGGAGGAATTTCAGTGCATAAAGGACAAGGGCGCAAGCCTAAGCTGAACAACCGTGATCTCCGATCCCTCAGGCGGCACTGCATCAAGAATCGTCATTCATCTATAAGCGATATCACCACATGGGCTCAGGACTACTTTGGCAAACCTTTGTCAAGTACCACAATATGTAGTTACATCCACAAATGCTAGTTAAAACTGTACTTTTCCAAAAGGAAGCCCTATGTTAACAGTGTCCAGAAGCGCCGTCGACTTCTCTGGGCTCGGAGGCATCTGGGATGGACCATCACACAGTGGAAACGTGTACTGTGGTCAGATGAATCAGTATTTGAGGTATTTTTTGGGAGGAATGGACGCCGTGTGCTCCGGACCAAAGAAGAAAAGGATCATCCAGACTGTTACCAGCAACAAAGTCCAAAAGCCAGGGTCTGTCATGGTATGGGGTTGTGTCAGTGCCCTTGGCAAAGGTAACTTGCACTTCTGTGAAGGCACCATTAATGCTGAAAAGTACATAGAGATTTTGGAGCATAATATGCTGCCTTCAAGAAGACATCTTTTCCAGGGACGTCCATGCATATTTCAACAAGACAATGCAAAACCACATTCTGCACACATTACAAAGTCCTGGCTGCGGAGGAAGAGACTGGCCTGCCTGCAGTCCCGACCTGTCTCCAATAGAGAATGTGTGGCGCATTTTGAAGCACAAAATGCGACAACGAAGACCCCGTACTGTTGCCCACCTTAAGACTTGTTTGCAGGAAGAATGGGACAAAATTACACCTGAAACACTTCATCACTTGGTGTCTTTAGTCCCTAAACATCTTTTAAGTGTTGTGAAAAGGAATGGCAACATTACAAAGTGGTAAATGCTTTACTGTCCCAACTTTTTTTAAAATGTGTTGCAGGTCTGAATGACAGGAAAGGATGCATATTTACAAATGACATGAAGTTGACCAGACAAAACATGAAATATTTTGTGTTCATATTGTCTGCAATGAAATACAAGTCAAAGTAAATTTAGAAATCACTTCTTTTTTTTTTATTTGCATTTTCCATACTGTCCCAACTTTTTCTGATTTGGGGTTGTAAACAACTCCTCCACCTATCATATACATTATTCATTATTATTATTATGGATACACTACACTTGGTTTATTAATAAAGAATTCAATGTGCAATCAAAGGTGTGCAAATATCACATATTTTACAGTGGCTTGTCCAACCAGATTTTAGAGCCAAAAACCATGTTTTATAACAGTAATAAATCACATGCTATTTACCATTAGGCTTGGCTCCTTGTCCATTTGCGATTCCAGCTTTAACACCATAACCTTTAAAGCAGATCCAACATACATAAGATTTCAAATAATACTGAAAAATCTGACAAAAGAAAAATAAATGCACACTATTTGCATAAAACACAAATTAAGCGTTTACCTGGTTTAGGTCCCTTGGTTCCACCATTGGGGTAACTCATATTTTGAAGCGAATAACCTAATTAGAGAAAAGTACCTTAAACCAGTGTAATATCCTCATTCTTTTCAGATTTTGGTATTATCCACACCATGATAATTACACTGTAGAGCTGGTGACATCCAGTGTATTACCTGTATTAGGTTGGTTAGCTGCACCTCCATTAGGATATCCTCCATATCCTGAGCAAATTAATCTCAAATCAGTTTAGAGGTTCTCCAGTTACCTCAGTTTACAATACAGACCTTTAGTGCTTTACTCATAATAAACAACTACACCACCACCAATAATATAGATCATTAATCTAAACAGGGTTGTTTTATAATAGTAAAAGTCATGCCATTTACCATTAGGCTTGGCTCCTTGTCCATTTGAGGGTCCAGCTTTAGCACCATATCCTTTGAAGCAGATCCAACACACATACGATTTCAAATTATATGGAAGAATCAGACAAAGGAGAAAAAAAACAAAAAAATAAACAACAACAACATTTGCATTACACACGTTTTTTTTTATTTTTTTTACCTGGTTTAGGTCCCTTGTTTCCACCATTGGGATACCCCATATTTTGAAGAGAAGAGCCTAATTAGAAAAAAGTACTTTAAACCACTAATATCCTCAGTTCATTAAAAAATTCTGTATTTTCCACTCTGCAATAATTGCACTAGAGCTGGTGACATCCATTGTTACCTGTATTAGGTTGGTTAGCTGCACCTCCATTAGGATATCCTCCATATCCTGAGCAAATTAATCTCAAATCAGTTTAGAGGTTCTCCAATTACCCCAGTTTACAATACAGACCTTTAGTAATTTACTCATAATAAACAACTACACCACAGATAATATAGATTATTAATCTAAACGAGGTTGTTTTATAATAGTAATAAAGTCATGCTATTTACCATTAGGCTTGGCTCCTTGTCCATTTGAGGGTCCAGCTTTAGCGCCATATCCTTTGAAGCAGATCCAACACACATTAGATTTCAAATGATATGGAAAAATCAGACAAAGGGGAAAAACACAACATATGCATTACACACACAAAAATAGTTTACCTGGTCCCTTGGTTCCACCATTGGGATACCCCATATTTTGAAGAAAAGAGCCTAATTAGAGAAAAGTAATTTAAATCAGTGTAATATTCTCAGTTCTTTTCAAATATCTGTATTTTCCACACTGTAACAATTGCACTAAAGCTGGTGACATCCAGTGTATTACATGTATTAGGTTGGTTAGCTGCACCTCCATTAGGATATCCTCCATATCCAAAAGAAAACCAATCTTAAATCAGTTTAGTGGTTCTCCAGTCACTTCACTTTACAATACAGACCTTTAGTGCTTTATCCCCCAATAAACAACTTCTCCACCAATAATACAGATTATTAATCTAAATTGGGATAAACTACAATTGGTGTATTATAAATAAATTATATTAATGTGCAGTCAAAGGTGAGTGGATATCATATTTTACTCTGGCCTTGAATGCGACTTGTCCAACTGGAATTTACAGCTAAAGACTATATGTATTATAATAGTAATAATGTTATACTATTTACCATTAGGCTTGGCTCCTTGTCCATTTGAGGGTCCAGCTTTAGCACCATATCCTTTGAAGCAGATCCAACACGCATACGATTTCAGATTATATAGAAAAATCAGACAAAGGGGAAAAAAACACAACATATGCATTACACACAAACATTTTTTTACCTGGTTTAGGTCCCTTGTTTCCACCATTGGGATACCCCATATTTTGGAGAGAGGAGCCTAATTAGAGAAAAATACTTTAAACCAGTGTAATATCCTCAGTTCATTTAAAAATTCAGTATTTTCCACTCTGTAATAACTGCACTAGAGCTGATGACATCCAGTGTATTACCTGTATTAGGTTGGTTAGCTGCACCTCCATTAGGATATCCTCCATATCCTGAAGAAAAACAATCTCAAATCAGTTTAGAGGTTCTCCAATTACCCCAGTTTACAATACAGACCTTTAGTGCTTTACTCATAATAAACAACTACACCCCAAATAATATAGATTATTAATCTAAACAAGGTTGTTTTTATAATAGTAATAAATTCATGCTATTTACCATTAGGCTTGGCTCCTTGTCCACTTGAGGGTCCAGCTTTAGCACCATATCCTTTGAAGCAGATCCAACAACACACACATAAGATTCAAATGATATAGATCAGACAAAGGGAAAAAATACACAACATGCGCATTACACACACATAATTAGTTTACCTGGTTTAGGTCCCTTGGTTCGACCATTGGGATACCCCATATTTTGAAGAGATGAGCCTAATTATAGAAAAATACTTTAAACCAGTGTAATATCTTTCAAAATTCAGCATTTTCCACACTGTAATAATTGCACTAGTGCTGATGACATCCAGTGTATTACCTGTATTAGGTTGGTTAGCTGCACCTCCATTAGGATATCCTCCGTATCCTGAAGAAAACCAATCATGAATCAGTTTAGAGGTTCTCCAGTTACCTCACTTTACCATAAAGATCTCTAGTGCATTATCCCATAATAAACAACTGCTCCACCAATAATACAGGTTAATCTAAATGGGGCTAAACTACAATTGGTGTATTATAAAGAAATTAAATTAATGTGCAGTCAAAGGTGAGTGGATATCATATTTTACTGTGGCCTTGAATGTGGCTTATCCAACTGGAATATAGAGTCAAAAACTATGTTTTACAATAGTAATAATGTTATGCTATTTACCATTAGGCTTGGCTCCTTGTCCATTTGAGGGTCCAGCTTTAGCGCCATATCCTTTGAAGCAGATCCAACACAAGATTTCAAATGATATGGAAAAATCAGACAAGGGGAAAAAAACACAACATATGCATTACACACATACCTGGTTTAGGTCCCTTGGTTCCACCATTGGGATACCCCATATTTTGAAGAGAAGAGCCTAATTATAGAAAAATACTTTAAACCACTGTAATATCCTTTCTTTTGAAAAATTCCTCATTTTCCAATAATTGCACTAGAGCTGGTGACATCCAGTGTATTACCTGTATTAGGTTGGTTAGCTGCACCTCCATTAGGATATCCTCCATATCCTGAGCAAATGAATCTCAAATCAGTTTAAAGGTTCTCCAGTTACCTCAGTTTACAATACAGACCTTTAGTGCTTTACTCAACCTCACCACAGATAATAGCTTATTAATCTAGGTAACACTTTACAATCTTGTTTGGTAAAGTAAATTAATTAACTAACATTGACAAAGAAATACATTTTTTACAGCATTTATTAACCTTTCTAAAATGTCAGTTATTAAAAAATGTTCAGAGTGCATTAACTAATGTTAACAGATTCAACTTTTAATCTTATAATTGTATTAGTGAATGCTGAAATTAACATTAAAATAGAGAGAACCATTTTTGGTGCCCTGAAGAACCGTTTTGTGAAAGGTTCTTTAAAGAACCATTTCTCTCTTACCTTTTTATAGCCTAAAGAACCATAAGTTACCATAATCTAAAAATGCTCACCACACATCCACACAAGTTTACCTGGTTTAGGTCCCTTTGTTCCACCATTGGGATACCCTGTATATTGAAGAGAAAAATAATTCGAGAAAAATACTTTTATAATATCCTGGGTTCTTATAATTTAGTACTTTACGCACTGTAATAATAACTCTGTAAAATATAATTTAAACATTTTACCTGTATTAGGTTGGTTAGCTGCACCTCCATTAGGATATCCTCCATATCCTGAGCAAAATAATACCAAATCAGTTTAGAAGTTCTACTGTTACCGCACTTTACAATACAGACAAATTATAAAGCTGATTACAGAAAAAGAAGTTGACTAAATATAATGATATGTACCTTGTTTGCTTTGTGTCTTGGCCGCCCCACCATTGGTGTATCCTGCAGAAAGTGAGGTGAAAAATGAATTATACACAAACCAGGGCTCAGTTCTAAACCAGACCTTAATGTACCACATCACTAATTATGATCATCTCTATGTATGCATTATTATTATCACTATTATTATTATTTATTAATAATATTGTTTTAATTGTTAATATTGTTTAATTTCGAAAAAATAATGTCTTTTGTAAGAAAGGAGCAGAGGCTGACAGAGTGCTGGTATCGACTGCATAAAAATCTCAAAACTGGACTAACCAGTGTTTTTCTTTACAAACTTCGATAACCTTTTCAATAGAAGTATAATATAATATGTCTTTTAAAAATACTACATAAAAAAATGATTTACCTCCATTTGAGCCGTGGCCCTTAGCAGCAGCAGATCCAGTGCCATAACCTAGTAAACAGAGTTATCAAAACATATTGCAAACATAAATGCAATATTATAGTGTTAGCAATATCAAATGATCGTTTACTGCCAATTTGTCAGATTTGGTATTGAAAACAAGCAGTGCTAAATCTTTATATTTCATTTTAAACTGACTGATGGTGATTGAAAGAGAAAAATTGCTCTTCTGATACTGCCTAATAAAAGGTAATGTAAAAATGGTAACACTTTACAGTAAGGTCTCATTTGTTAACATTATTTAATGTATTAACTAACATGAACTAATAATGAGCAATACATTTGTTACAGTATTTATAATCTGTTATTTTATAAAAATGCAGTCGTTCATTGTTCATGTTAGTTCACAGTGCATTAACTAATGTAAACAAAAACAACTTCTGATTTTAATCATGTTGATATTAACATGAACTAAGAAGGAACAATACTTTAGTTAGCATTAACGAAGATTAAAAAATCCTGCAAAAGTAGTAGTTAAATAATATTACCGTATACTATCTTACAACCATCCATGTGACCAAAATGTTACATTTTACTGTAGAAATATTTGGTTGGTATGTACAAATGTAGCTACTTCATTTGACAAGTTATTGGTGATGTAGCTTATTTGCTTACCCCAAATCTGACCACACTCTCCCAAATTATTTGTGTTCCACAGAAGTAAGAAAAACATATCAGACCTTGCTGAATGACCTAATCTTTAGAGAATATTAAGATAACGGACTTACCTAGACCAACTCCTTTTTGGGGATGAGTGCCCATTAAATTGCTGTAGCCTTCAGACAACATTAAACAGACTTTTAATGAAAGTAAACACACAATGGCAGTTTATATGCTGAAACAAAACACAATGGTGTTTGTGCACATTCTAAATGGGAACCTTTATTCACAATAACACATTGACTCTTGAGATTAAACTCACCCCCATAAAATGGATCTCTGTTCCCGTTCCCATTCCCATTTCCATAACCTGTAACAATAAATTACATGAATTTAGTACAATAAGAGAGTTTATAAGAGAGAACATAATAGTGCAACATTACATAGACTTTTATTGATTTTATTTCAAGGTAATCATATCTTCTACTGCCTAACACAACCCGTGGAAATGGGGAAAAACTAAATTGATGTAAACATGTTTTGGCCAATTTATAAGCCTTATTCTCAAAATGAGGACCAGTAAATGTCCTCATCATTCAGCTGTCATAATACTATAAGTTAGGACACACAAAGGACAGACACACACACACACACACACACACACACACACACACACACACACACACACACACAAACACACACTCCAGAACTTCTATCTATGTCAGGACATTTATTGACACAATGTAATCCTTACCCCCTAACCCTATCCATTACAACTAAGTGCCTATCCCGGACCCTTACCCTTAAAGGGTTAGTTCACCCAAAAATGAAATGGTGCCCTCATCTTCAGAACACAAATTAAACTGTAGACAGCTACACAACTACCACTTTGACATCTTAAAAAGTTAATAAAGAGATTGTGAAACTTCCATATGAATTGAGTGTTTTGGCCCAAATTGTTTTGAAGAAACACAATCACTTTATATGATGAATTTAGTCTTTTATTCACATATAAACATTCATCAATGCACACATCAGTTGTGGTAAACGGAAGCTCAAACAATGAAGTTCAAACCAAAGGGGTTCATTCTTGTGTGTTACGCAGCACGTTTTAAACGTCCGCCAGAGGTTTGTTCTTGCACATCAAGCGGTTTCCGTTGATCTTCTGTTTAAGTTCGCTGATCGATATTTTTATGTGAATAAAAGCCTAAATTCAATCTCTTCATCATTTAAAAGGCACAATATGTAATCTTTTGCCACTAGAGGTCACTTATACAAAGTCATAGCTTGATGACGCCTTGATTTCACGGAATCATGGGAGTTGTTGTCTTCACATTTACAGCTGGTGGAAGAGAGTCCAGCGGGACTCGGGCATGTATTAAAGATTTATTAACGTTCCTGTAGTATGAAGCAGGGTGGGGCTGAAAGCCGTTGGAGCAGAACGTTCAGTAAGCAGTAAGATCGATATTAGGCATGGTAAAACATGGTACTCCCGGTAAATCAAGAAAACAAGATTTAAACGATAAGACTGTGTTGAGCTATATAACAATGATTCGTTTTCTGTCGCTGAATGTATTCAAACAGTTGCTCACCTGTCTAATAAAACATAATATATTAAAGCGTCTTTGGTGTTTCCATTCCAAAATAAAACAGAAATAGAGGGTAACGTAGGTATGATGTCATTGATAGGCAATACACAGACACGGTCATTGTACACACAGACACACACACACACACGCACGCACACACACGCACGCACACACACGCACGCACACACACGCACGCACACACACACACACACGCACACACACACGCACACACACACGCACACACACACGCACACACACACGCACACACACACGCACACACACACGCACGCACACACGCACGCACACACACACGCACACACACACGCACACACACACGCACACACACACGCACACACACACGCACGCACACACGCACGCACACACACACGCACACACACACGCACACACACACGCACACACACACGCACACACACACGCACACACACACACACACACGCACACACACACGCACACACACACGCACACACACTCCTGTACATCTATCTATGTCTGGGCATTTATTCCCAGGTGAAAAATATGTACTATTAAATGCACTTGAGTATGTTTTTAGTACAATACAAATATACTATATCCTAATCCATTTAATAGTACACTCTAAAAAAAAAGGCTCGTAATCATAGGGGAACCTTTTTTAGTGCTATATAGCACCAATTTTGGTGCTTCAGTGGTTCTTCAGCGGTTCTTCAGAGGTGCTATATAGCACCTTAGTCAAAGAACCGCTGAAGAACCGCTGAAGAACCACTGAAGCACCAAAATTGGTGCTATATAGCACTAAAAAAGGTTCCCCTATGATTACGAGCCAAGAACCATTTTTGGTGCAATATAGAACCTTTTTTTTTTTAGAGTGTATGTCTTTTTCACCTGGAGTGACACAATGCAATCCTTAGCCCCTAACCCTCATTGATAGGCGATACAACGATACACGGACACAGTTCCATTTTAATAAAAAAAATCTTGCATATTGTGCCTTTAAAGCAATCGAGTCTATTCAGAAAATTTGAATTTAACCGCTCAATTCATTTGGATTCGTTTTACGATCTCTTTTTGAAGCGTCAAAGTAGCTGTCTGTACAGTAGAGGACGCAGCTCAAACAAACCTTTCAGCTGTGCTATCATATGGGGACAGGAGAGGTGTCAGTCAATAAATGGGAAAAAGTAACATACATTTCTTATTTGAAAAATTAACAGATATTTTGTTGTAAATTTAAAAGTAATGCTGATTACAAAACTCACGTTACTTGTAATTCGTTACCCACTACACTGCCTTTATACACGAACATGCTAAAACTACCAGTTCATACCATATGGGGCACGACCTCCATAGCCAGGCTTATTTTGTGCACTTCCGTAAGCACCTGAAAGACAACAGACAGGTGTATGAGGATTTTGGAACTGATTCACTGAATTATAATTGTATATTACACATCATATACTGCATTTCATGGTTTGGTTGCTTTTAGTGTATCACATGGTTTGGGCTTACCTGTACCTTTGTTTAAAGGATAACCTGATAATAAAAAGAAAACATTTAAATAAAAATCCATCCGTCCATCCATCCATCCCTCCCATCCAATACAGAGAATCCCAAATAATCTATGAAATAAAAGGTCAGAATATACCAGAAAGACAGCAAAGTCCTTGTTTCCTTGATATATGTAAATAAAATGTAAATATACTTCATTTTATAAAACAATAAACAAAACTGCTCACCATTTCCTTTTATGTTTGCAGAGTTGCTATTTGGACCCAAACCATAACCTGAAAATAAGATTTATTGGGTTATTGCATTTTTTTAAATTGAATATTTGCATTACCAGACAATCCTGTTAAAAAAAAATCGCATGATAATTTCATGGATTTGGATTAGTTCTGAATAACAAATGGAAATAGCATTGAAACTGTTCTTTACATCAACTTAGAAAGATTGATATTACCTTCTGGTGACATTTGTGCACCGCCATTTGGATTTTGAGGTTGGTACCCTTAAAAAATAATAAAAAGAAATGTACTGTCAGAGAATAACCTACTGTACATGACAATGTACTGTACAATATTCAACTGAACTTAAAGAATCACAAATCTATTAAAAAACTAAAAATAATGTCACCAAACAAATACAGTATAGCTGAGTTAAACAAAAATAAAATGAATGAATAAATAAATGATTTGCATAAAAAACAACATCATCAAAAGCTAATTTAAAGGATTAGTTCACCCAAAAATGAAAATTCTGTCATTAATTACTCCCCCCTTATGTCGCCCCAAACCCGTAAAACCTTCGTTCATCTTCGGAACACAAATTAAGATATTTTTGATGAAATCCGAGAGCTCTCTGACCCCTCCATAGACAGCAATTTAATTAACACTTTCAAGGCCCAGAAAGGTAGGAAAGATATCGATAAAATAGTACATGTGACTCCAGTGGTTCAACCTTAATGTTATAAAGCGACGACAAGATTTTTTGTGCACAAAAAAACTAAAACAAAAAACCAATGACTTTATTCAACAATTTCTTCACGTCTGTGTCAGTCTCCTATGCTGTTGCCGTAGTAAATACAGTGCAGCGCTTCCGAGTTACGTCAGAATGCTGGCTTACCATTGGCCGAAGTTGTTCACATGAGCACCATGACGCATACGTGTGATACTGACGCAGGAGCTGGCCAACGTAAACTGTATAGAAGACTGACACAGACAAGAAACAATTGTTGAATAAAGCTGTTATTTTTGTTAGTTTTTTTGTTGTTTTTCTTGTCGCTTCATAAAATTAAGGTTGACCCACTGTACAATGTTTTTTATGGACCTTAAAATTGTTAACCCTCTGGTGCTCTTCGGTCATTTCTGACCGGAAAATTTTCTGTTTTGAAATGTTAAAAATCCCTGCTTCATCGGAATGATATGAAACTTGGTGACTTTTCTAGCATTAGGTATGTTAACACACAAAAAAAATTGAGGGCATGATTCGAGCATGCTAAGTGGTCGTAAAAAAAATACTCCCACTTGTGCTCTTCGGTCAAAAATGACCCCCATAGGAAATTAATGGGAAATCTGCAAAAACACAAATTCACAGAATTTGTGTGTGTAGAATTTAAAAATCGGCCACAATGCTGAAAAAAGTACACAGCAGTAAAGGGGTGACACTCTAAAACATCAAGAGTGTGATATTGACACATCCACTCACACACACACGTACACTTATACACACACACACACACACACACACACACACACACACACACACACACACCCCTATGAAAAACTAAACCTATGCACCACATTTGGAATTTTAAAAAAATCACTGCTTCATTGGAATGATATGAAACTTGGTGACTTCTCTAGCATTAGGTATGAAAACACACAAAAAAATGATGGGCATGATTTGAGCATGCTAAGGGGTCGTAAAAAAATACTCCCATTTGTGCTCTTTGGTCAAAAATGACACCATAGCATAGGAAATGAATGGGAAATCTGCAAAAACACAAATTCTAGAACTAGGGAATTCTCCATAGAGACCTCTAGTGGTTACACACATGGTTGCATGATTTCTTAAATAATTCCAAAAGAGGGCGCTATTCTGCCTTCAAAAAAAAATATTTTGAAGGCCTAGTCTCTATTTTAACCTGAAATACTGCAACGATTAAAAAAAATAAATAATAAATTACAAAAAAAAAATTGTATAATTTTCAATGGCAAAAAAAGACAATAATTATTGCATAAATATGAAAAAAATACCATCAAATAATCTCAAAATACAAAGTTAAAAAGAAAAAATATTATTGAAGAAAAATAAATTGCATTGGTTTTACTGGGGTGGAGGAAGTTTAATTTTTAGGTGTCCGGTCACTTATGACCGGGAAGACAACCAATGCAACCCCTAAACGAAGAGCACCAGAGGGTTAATTACATGCCGTCATCAAAAATATCTTCATTTGTGTTCCAAAGATGAACGAAGGTCTTACGGGTTTAGAACAACATGAGGGTGAGTAATTAATGACAGAATTTTCATTTTTGGGTGAACTAAGCCTTTAACCATGTGTTTCTTAAAGGGCTGAGAATCAATAAAAATGTATTTGAAAAAAATTGAAAACCTCTTACTGTATATTGCAGACTGTATCAAGTTTTTTTCTGAAAAGACTTACTGGACTATATAAATAAAGTTCAAATTGAAGTCTCTTCACTACAAATGATGTTTTTCCTCATCACCATTTTAAATTTTCCCCCTCAATCACTGAAAGAATTTTATACAACACAGTGTTTCTGTTACTGTCCAAAGCACATGAATGAGAGGCACATGATTGCATTGTTTCACGCTGCACAAGTTTGGCTCTGCAATGTGGGGTTAACATCTCAAAAGCGGTTCAGGGTTTAAAGAGATATTTCAACAAAAAATGAAAATTGTCATTAGTTGCCCTCAAGTTGTTTCGTTCTTCTGCTGAACACAAAATATATTTTGAAGACTGTAAGTAACCAAACAGTTGATAGGCCCCATTCCTCAAAATATTGTCTTTTGTGTTCAGCACAACAGTTGGGTGAACTATCCCTTTAATAAAAAAGCAGTGCTAATCCCGTTTCAAAATACAAGTGTGAAACGTTTTTCTATGGCTACTTCAGAATCTGATCAAGAAACTAGTCAGATTCAAAGGTTTACGTGGCTAACATTTTCCTATTTAATGGATTATTTGAGATCTAAACTACTTTTTCAAATCTGATACAGTTTTTGGAAGTGAAAAAGTAATCTTTGTGAATAACAGTAAATTGATATTCCCACAATTCTGACACCTCACTTTTTTTTTTTTTTTTGTGCACATTGACATTTTATGCACCTTCTATATTTTAGTGTTGACTATTTCTCTATACCATCTGTGTTTTTAAGGTGGTTGCTAGTATATTATAAAAGTTAAAGTAAAAAAAAAAAGTTTTTTATTAATTTGGTATATTAACATTATTTCAGTTAATTAAATATGCTTAAGTTAATTACGTAAATTTAGTTCAGTAAATATATGGTCAATCTGTCAAATTTAAAATGTTGCAACTGTATTTTTTACAGTAAAGTTCTGGCAACCACAGCTGCCTTTTTTGTGGGTGTACTCATTCATAAATAATTGTCACTTGTTCAAATCTTTATGAAATGCATGAGAAACACTGTAACTGCGTATGATGCTGGTTACCTGCCTACTTACACAATGGCAATCCAGTAAAAGAAAAATTTACTTACTGCTACCGTCACAAATCATCCATACTGTGTCCATGCATGCCTTAAGCTACAACATTCAATTAGAGAAATGCCTTTCATTTCTGGATAATGGGAAATGTTCTTCTGGTAACATCCCAGAAGTCTTTATACTAATTATTCCTACACCAAGAATATAAAGCCAGAAAACTAGTTTGTTCCTCAAAAGCCATCTCTGTAATTCTGTAGCAGACACTCAAGCAAAACAACAATCAAATCCACACAGATTTTAAGTACTCAATAAGAGCATTGTTTTCTTATCAGCATCCTTACCTGTGCCGCCCTGAAGTGTTACTCTCGTCATCCAGAGCAATAACATCATCCTTAGAATAGTCAATTTCAACATTGTGGATCTACAGGGGGGGAAAAAAACAAGGAAAACAGAAAGAGACAGAAAACCCAACCCAAAGTGTACAGGGAACAGCTCAGAAGACACATATGTTTTCAACTGAGCTTTTAAACAGTTTTGTCCACAGTGGCACCTCCTCTTAGCGGTCATCCAAAAAAGACACTTCTGGGGCCTCATAAAACTTTATGTACCTGACCACATGTGCTAAATAACTACAGGGTTGATAATAACTGACACATGCGGCATTCTATTTCTTCTCACACACCACTCAAATCAATAGTTCATGTCCAATTAATGATCTATTTGATAAGTAGCTGTATATTAAGTGAGCTCATGCAAGTTCAGGTCATTATCGCAAAGTTGCACTCCACTTTGATTTTATTATTGTCTGATTGCAATTGCTGGTTTTATAAAAACACATTTTGGTTTAAAATACAATCTACAATCTATAAATGTATTTTTAAACAAAAAGTAAGATTTATCGCCCACATTGTGTACTGACACAGTCAGGACTTTGTTAATCAGGAAAGCATCTAATGTAACAAAGGTAGATTTTTGAGATGGATGCTAAAGAAAGTACCAATGCGGTCACCAGAGAATGTTTCTATGTGAATGTTAAACAGAGCAAAAATACATCCATCCAAACAGCAGCTCACTGTATGCTCTTTAAATAAACCATTATATCTGCACTAGCTAGTGAAAAGACTTATGTCTGGCACAGAGTTTGAAGAGACACCGTTTATAGGTTTGACTTGCAGACGCAGAATAAAACCAGCTGACAGTCAGACACTATGTAAACTAAGAGTCTTGTCACTCAAACGCTAATACATTTGAAACACAATGAACAAATACACAGGGCTCCAAGTCAATAACATTACGCAAAACCAGCTAAAGTTGCTCAGTTCAATGCAAGTAAACTAAATGGCTATAGCCTTTCCAAAAAAATAAAAATAATACACAAGATAGTATGTTTTGGTAAC
Source organism: Gobio gobio (assembly GCF_949357685.1). Classification (NCBI taxonomy): domain Eukaryota; kingdom Metazoa; phylum Chordata; class Actinopteri; order Cypriniformes; family Gobionidae; genus Gobio; species Gobio gobio. The sequence continues at coordinate 33,728,188 of NC_137113.1, forward strand.
ACTCTACAATATGTTCTCATTTGTTAACATTAGTTAATGCATTAGCTATAAACTAACAATGAGCAATATATTGCATTTAAAGCATTTATTAATTTTTGTAAACAAGTAAAACTAATTGTTCATAGTTTGTTTCATGTTAGTTCACACAGTGCATTAGCAAATTCAACTTTTGATTTTAATAATGTATAGGCCTACTAGTGAATTTTATAATTAATACCGCCGATATACTCTAAAATGAATATATGCTGAAGTATAATTCGTTGTTTGTTCATGTTAACTGATGTAGTTAACTAATACTAACAAATGAAACCTTATAAAGTGTTATCAGTGTTTATAGTAATGGTATCAGATGGTAATATGAACTAATAAACAATATATTGCCAAATGTTTTGGGACATCTGCCTTTACATGCACATGAACTTTAATGACATCCCATTCTTAATCCGTAGGGTTTAATATGGAGTTGGCCCAACCTTTGCAGCTATAACAGCTTCAACTCTTCTGGGAAGGCTTTCCACAAGGTTAAGGAGTGTGTTTACGGGAATTTTTGACCATTTTTCTAGAAGCGCATTTGTGAGGTAAGGCACTGATGTTGGACGAGAAGGCCTGGCCTAGAGTCTCTGCTCTAATTCATCCCTAAAGGTGTTGTATCGGGTTGAGGTCAGGACTCCGCAAGTTCCTCCACACCAAACTCGCTCATTCATGTCTTTATGGACCTTGCTTTGTGCACTGGTGCACAGTCATGTTGGAACACGAAGGGGCCATCCCTAAACTGTTGGGAGCATAAAATTGTCCAAAATGTCTTGGTATACTAAAGCATTAAGAGTTCCTTTCACAGAAAATAAGGGGCTAAACCCAACCCCTGAAAAACAACCCCACACCATAATCCCCCTTTACACTTGGCACAATGCAGTCAGGCAAGGTCCGTTCTCCTGCCAACTGCCAAACCCAGACTTGTCCATCGGATTGCCAGATAGAGAAGCGTGAATCGTCACTCCAGAGAACACGTCTCCACTGCTCTAGAGTCCAGTGGCAGCGTGCTTTTACACCACTGCAGCTGACGCTTTGCATTGCACTTGGATATTTAAGGCTTGGATGCAGCTGCTCGGCCATGGAAAGCCATTCCACAAAGCTCTCTACGCACTGTTCTTGAGTTAATCTGAAGGCCACATGAAGTTTGAAGGTCTGTAGCTATTGACTCGGCAGAAAGTTGACGCATTTTGCACACTGACCGCGCTCAGTGATTTTACGTGGCCTACCACCTTCGTGGCTGAGTTGCTGCTGTTCCCAATTGCTTCCACTTTGGTATAATACCACTAACAGTTGACCGTGGAATATTTAGCTGTGAGAAATTTCACGAATGGGCTCATTACACAGGTGGCAACCTATCACGTTATCACGCTTGAATTCACCGAGCTCCTGAGAGCGACCCATTCTTTCACACGTTTGTAGAATCAGTCTGCATGGCTAGGTGCTTGATTTTATACATCTGTGGCCATGGAAGTAATTGGAAAACACCTAAATTAAATTTAGAGGGGAGTCCCAACACTTTTGGTAATATAGTGTATATATCATGGTAATACAGTTTTTTGTTTTTACAAAATGTTCTATTACCCTGTAATTCTAACCTCTATTACTGGATAATAATCATTCTATAAATCAATATTTATGTAATTGTTGTGAAATGACAAACCTGATTTTATTTTTATATGAACTGTAAACTAATATGAACCAGAGGTGAAGCCATAATTGGTTGGATCTTTGTGAAATAGGATGGACCTCTATCTAATGATATAATTATATGAACGTTTTTGAATGAACAAACAAATCAAACTTGACAAAAAAATATTTTTTGTAAAATGTTCGGTAACACTTTAGAATAATGGTCATTAGTTAACATTAGTTAACATTAACTAATAATGAACTGCAATTATAAAGCGTTTATTAATCTTTGTTAATTTCAACATTTACTAATGCATTATTAAAATCTTGTTAACATTAGTTAATGCACTGTGAACTAACATGAACAAACCATGAACAGCTGTATTTATATTAACTAACGTTAACAAAGATGAACAAATACAGTAACAAATGTACTGCTCATGGTTAGTTTATGTTAGTTAATATTAACAAATGACCATTATTCTAAAGTGTTACCAAATGTTCTTTCACAAGAAAAGTCTGAACAAACCAATTCACCAGAATGAATTAGGCTTTCCGGAGCTAAGGGGTCTGTTTAAGATGAACCGAGTCATTTAAGACAAACTGATTCATTAGAGTGGATCCAATTCAACCTCGCACCATATGAGAGAGAGTCGACAGTGTGGTTGTTTACCTCCACTTGCGCTTCAGTAAAGTAATATGATGATCATTGCCCTAAATCAATATCGTTCGACACAATGCATTCAAATGGAGGCGGATTTGGTTACATTCTGTTTGTTTTATTTCCACATTATTGGCAGCTTTGATTAAATGGACAAGTGCCACCCTTGACCATATGTGGCGTCACCACTGAACCAGTATAAAACTAACAACCTAAAGACTTCCTAGTAATTACCTAGATTATGTTATGTGGTTTCACAGAGATTACTCAAATGAGTTTATTTCCAACACTGAACACAGCACATTGCATGCTCCTTTTCTGAAAACAGCTCGAGATAACTTCCTTTCAATATGGAAAGACAGCTCATGAGAAAGTAAAACAATGTGGGTACAGCAAAAGAAAGAAAAAAAAAGCAAGCCCTCAGTGTCTCACTTTAGGCTGACATTCCACACACAGGACCAAAATCCTCATATCAAGAGGTGAAGGAGAGTTGAAAGCTTGACCTTTAACCCCAGAACCTACTCTTTTCCGATACGCTTATACGCATACACTGATATGTCGAATTACGTCACCCTAAAACACACAAAGGAGTTCACTGTGTTAGTTAGAATGAAGATGTGACTGATCTGAAAACTCAGTGCAGTAAAAACAAGCAAACACAGGCTGAAAGTAAAAGACTTTTGTATGATTCACTTCTATACATATACATATACATATACATATACATATATAAAAAACGAAATTAGGAAATAATTTATTCTGAAAAAATTAAAAGGATGTTGAGTTGGTCAGATAATTGTTACCAGCATTGTACTAATGTTACTAATGTAATGGGGCTATTATTTTAGGAGTTAGATGTACATTTCAGATATCTTTGCTAAAACTAATTGAGCAAAATCATTGTCATTTTGAATTCAGTGTTGCTATTTAAATTAATGGATGCCTATGTATATATTTTTTCCAATGTGCATTCAATCTTCATGCCTTTTCCAAGATCAGTCTGAAACACTAGTACATTTGAAGAAACACAAATGCACTATAAGTTACCAAAGAAGGGACAAATACACAGAGGCAGACTGAAGTATTTTTTACATTCTACTCAAGTACACTTGGATATGCACCAAGTGCACTTGCAGTAGTATATGTACTTAAGAGTTTTTCTTTGGAAAACTTACTTAACTACATTCCAAAGCATAATGTCGTACTTTTTACTGCACGTTTCATAAATAAAAGTTGTTTTACCTTTAATATTTAATTGCATTAAACATGTAGTACTTTCTTACTTGTCCTCAAGTAAAACTTTGAATTACTTTTACTTGAGTAAATTTTTTTTTAGGTAAATAAGTATTAAATGAAATTCAATATAAAACGTAGTGCAGTAAAAAATTACAATATTATGTTTTGGAAGGTTGTGAAGTAAAAGTTTACAAAAGAAGAACACTGATAAAGTACATACACTTGAAAAATAAAATTACTTGGAAAGTAAAAATACTTCACTAATGTCCGCCTCTGCAAATACATAGGCTACATCTTTGGAAATTATGCAAAACCACTCAGATTAATTTAACTTTTGTTGGGTTTGTAGGTAAGGGACTCTACAACTGACTAGTATCATTGTAATATAAAATCATTAAGATGATCCACATTGATAGATGGCAGTGCAGCGTCTACCACCAAAGTGGTATCAGTACTTGTTTACCAAACCCGGATTTTCACAGATTTGCTTAAAGGGATAGTTCACCCAAAATTTTAATTGTCATTACTTACTCTCCCTCATATCGTTCCAAACCCGTAAGACTTACGTTTATCTTCAGAACATAAATGAAGATCTTTTGATGAAATCGGGAGAGATTTCGGTCCCTCCACTGACAGCTATGCAACACTTTGTTGCTTCAAAAAGTTCATAAAGAGATCGTCAACTAATCCATATGAATTGTGCGGTTTAGTCCAAATTTTCTGAAGAGAAACAAGTCGCTTTATATGATGAACTTTTATTAACATTCATCAACGCACCTCAGCTTTTGTAAACAAAAGCTCAAGCATGTTTTCTTGATGTGCGACAACCATTGTTCATTCTTGTGTTACGCAGCACGTTTGAGCTTCCACATAAACCGATGAGGTTTGTTTTCGCATTTCAAGCAGGTTCGGTTGAGCTTCTGCTGATCAATGTTTATATGTGAAAAAAAGTGTAAATTCAATCTATTCATCATTCAAAGTGATTGTGTCTCTTCAAAAAAATGTGGACTAAACCACTCAATTCATATAGTGTAGTTTTACAATCAAAATATCAGTTGCGTAGTGGCCAATGGAGGGAAAAAACCTCAGATTTCATCAAAAAGATCATTAGTGTTCTGAAGGTGAACGAAAGTCTTACGTGTTTGGAACGGCATGAGGGTGAAACAAAAAAGGGGCCTTTTATTTATTTAAGTTACTAAAAAAGATTTTTGGATTAAAATACCCAAAAACCACTGTCATCAAGCTACACCTTTGTTTTGAATAAGCAACGTCTATCGGTGAAAAAATACATATTGTGTCTTTAAGGACATGTTATATTGTGAATAGCACAAATCAAAGGATCCAAAAATTTACATCTGCTAGTTGATTGTCACTAAAATAATAAAAAAAGAAAACACTTTAAAAAAAATTCATTACTTTTACAAATTTTTATTTATTTATTTTTTAATTTGCATGTGCTCTGCAACAGTGAAAAAAAATACATATTAGATATGACGTACGGGTTGAACAATAAACCATACCGCAAACATTTTTTCACATAAGTGTACATAATTAGGAAATTAACATTAAGGTATCCAAATTAACACCCAAAACCTTTCTTTGAAAGACATCGTTGGATTCATAACAAAATATGTTTTTATAATCACAAATTAAACCCAACACCTTTAGTGCAACTGTATTTTACATCAACCCCAACAGCTCGCTCTGAAAACCTGCAGACCACAAATTCAACATGATCAGCTTTAACTGTGATGCGACACGCTTCGTGAGGCTTTATACGGTCATGATTTATGACTATCAGCCACTTTCATAAATCATACTGATAAATCTTGTAAAAAAAGAAAAAAAAAAGTGCTAATTGCCAAATCAGTGCAAAGCTGACCTTGATAGAAGAACTTATGGAGTATGCTTAAAGTAGACAGTTTAAGAATTATGAGAAAAGGAATTGAGGTTAACAGGAAGGGAATATAGATAAATCATTGATGAAATGTGGTCTGTCACAAAATCCAGTTCATTTCATGCTTGGCGTCGTCCTATGTTTCAGGTCATTGTAGAGAGAGGTCATAAGGTCAGTGCTCATTTATGATGCTACAGCCAGATATCCTGTAGCTGATCTGTAGTGAGGGGAAAAAGAAAAACACTTAATCTTACAATAAAATGATCAAGGGCCAGATTTACTAAACGGGGCAAATTAACATGAGACCGCAATCCCATAAAAGCATCGATGGGAGTGGAAAGTTCTGTGGGTGATCAGCACAAAGTGAAGGGTCACAAACAAGAGCCGATGATAATCAGGTCTGGGCGATCTAACACAAGCGCAGCAACTTAAACATTTAACGTGGCTTGGCAATGTTCAGACGTCTTCCTCTGGAATTCCAAATAAATGAAACCGAGTGGAGAAAATCCCTTTCCTTCAAATCACACGCTCTCTGTTCTCTGCTGTGCCTCGTCAACAGCAAATATCACAGCCTTGTCAAGCGCAAAAAGGGTTAAGACAGGGGTGCAAAATTCAGTTTATGGAGGGCTACAGCCTTGTGGAGTTTAGTTCCAACCCTGCTCCAACACGCATACTTGTAAGCTTTCATGTTACCATGGTTTAACTATGCTATTACTAAATCCCCCCCCCCCCCCTTTTTTTATTCTGTTTTTTTAAATTTCAAATTTTACAAGAACTACAGCAAAAAGCAGTGTATCTCAATATTTGAGATTTGAGATTTTATTTGAATATCATGAAATGTATAAACGCATGAGAATTGCCAGAATGAACTCCAATGGATTTAAATTCCTTTTAACTTATACAATTCATGACTATTAAAAAGGGTTTCATACATTTATATTTACAAAACACTGAAAGGTTTAAACTAAATATTTTAAATTTTACTTGCACAAAAGAAAAGAAAAACAGCCTGAAGATCCTTTTCTTGCTGCAATGGTTCATCCATAGGTTGCAGCAGAGTGAAATGTGGACTTTCAAACACTTTTCTTTTTCAAATTTAGACTATTTGGTCTATGAACTTTTGATCTACAAACCAGAATAATTTCATGTGTAAAGCCACAGTGCACTTCAAAAGGCAAAAAGGACCCAAACGCAAAAGATGTAACAGACCCGTATGCAATAAGGAGGGTTAAAGGGATTGTTCACCCAAAAATGAAAATTAGCCCATAATTTACTCACCCTCAAGTCATCCTAGGTGTATATGACATTCTTCTTTCAGACGAATAAAATTAGTTATATTACAAAAGTCCAGGCTAATCCAAGCATTTGAATTGGATTCATAGTTGCTCTGTTTTTGAAGTCCATAAAAAGTGCATCTGCCCATCAAATAACGTGCTCCATGCGGCTCTTGGGTGTTAATAAAGGCCTTCTGAAGCGAATTGATGCGTTTGTGTAAGAAAAATATCCATATTTAAAACGTTATCAAGTAACATGGGCTGTGATATTAATCTTATTTTATTTTCGCTTCCAAGGATTAAAAAAAAGATGATATGAGGTAAAACTATTATAAACTATGCTCAACTTCCTTCCCTTCACAGCGCGCGGTCATTTCTCCCCAAACATGCATTTAACGTCAGATTCAGCACAATCCGTGATTGTTGTCAAATGCACTCTCAACTTTGGCTAAATTGCAGAACGTGTTTGATTAAATGAAAACCACAATAATCCGCGCAATAGACGCTGTTTCCAAGTTCAAGGCGGGTGTGTGTGTGTGTGTGTGTGTGTGTGTGTGCTGCGAAACGGACCGACTTGCACATGCTTCACGCGACTAAACCATCAAATAGCCTACACAACAAAATAGCCTATATCTCAAAATGACAGGCTTGGAGAGTATTCACTTAAACACAGTTAAATGGGCGTAAAATGGGAGAATGATATTAGATCTGCGTCTTAAAGGGGCAGCATCTAATAAACTTGGTGACGATTGAGCCAATAATGTGAAACAAACAACAAAAGGCAAAGAGAAAATTACTTGCAGCTCTTGTATGATATGTGATGCTCTTAATTATTATTATTTTTTTTTTACCTTTTTATTAATCTATACATCTATATGATTAATAAAAAGGTAAAAAAAAAATCTCATGTAATATTTCACAATATAAGGCTACTGTTTTTTTCCGGTATTTTTGATTAATAAATGCAGGCTTGATAAGCATGAGACTTTTTGCAAAATAGAAAATATTTTCTATTTTTTACAAAATAGAATCCAAATTTTTTTTTTACATATTGCCCCTCTCTTACATTTGGGCCCTTGCCCCTTAGGAACTTTCTGCACGTCCCTGCAGGTTATTGAAGTAAAATAGGCTATAAGCTAGTCACCTTTTAAACAAATGAAAAGCTTAATTTGGATTTTAATGTTCAAAATGTCTATTTCTATCCACAAAACTTGCCAGAAGTCATGGTTTAAGTTGTTTTTTTTTCTTTTTTCTTTTTTCTTTTTTCTTTTTTTTTTTCGGAGGTGCATGCCCCCGGACCCCCCGACGAGCGGCTTGGTAACAACCTCCGGCACGTAACCGCACCGCTGCTGGAAAAAATTCTAGGGGAAACACTGGTGGTTTTATATTTTTTCTGGTTTATTTCTATGTATGTGTAATATTCTTGCTCTATAAAGCACTTTGGTCAGCCTGGGGGCTGTTGGAAATGTGCTATACAAATAAAATTGAACATGAACTTATACACATTCATATGTGTTGACCAATGAGAGGACAGTTTTACTTGCATGTGACTTGCATAAATTGCAGTATGCAATTGTATCAGTTGAATTTTCTCTTTGGTTCAGTTTGCTTTCACAAGGCTACTTTTCAATTTATGTCCCCTTTTCACAACAAAGGATATTATCTACAGGTCTGAAAACACCCAAAGAGGTATGCAAATTGTGAAGTATTGAGTGCAGTATTTAGACTCACTCCATGTTGTTCTTTAGTTGGTGTATGGTCCGCTTGTCCAGATATCGACAGAAAAGCGTTAGCAGGTTGGAGGGCAGAAGTAACGGCTCAACAAGTGTTGTCTGGGATAGCTGCCGGGCCACATGGAATACAGTATCCGTCCTTGATGGTTAGAAAAAAAAAAACTTTACACCACTTACCAAATTTGTTGACATTCACTGAAAATCTTACTAGTTTTTCAACCAAATACATACAGCTGAAAGTGCAGCACAAAAATAACAGACAATAAGATGAAATCTAAACAAAACTATACACAAAACCATGATTCAATATCTAGGGAAATCTATAGAACTTCAGTGACTCGTGCCTTAATTTGGATGTGTTCCTCACAAAGAGAGAGAGAGCAAGAGAGAAAAACCAATGTAATTGTTTCAAGTAATGTGAGGGAAAGCACAAACGGTACCAGGTCTCAAAATCTCCGATGCTGGGCTCCATGGGAAGGTCAGAAGATAAAATCCTTTCTCCCTGCGAGAGCAGAGCATACAGCAGCGACAGACCAAACTGTAAAGCAATATTTAAGCATTTAAAAATCTTTTTTTTTAAATACACTGTATACATGGTAAAGACTGCATTTTACGCTTCCTTCATTAAACCTGAAAATATTCCTGGACAGCAATGCCAATAGGAAGCCCTGAGTGTAAAGCTGTAAAACATTAGCTAACTCTGGTAATACAGGGTTTCTGCAGGTTTTATGAAAGTAAATTTAAGACCTTTTTAAGGCCAAAAAAAAAAAAAATTAAGGAATAAATTGAAGGGAACATTAAACGTCAATATGTTCTCTAAATGTAAATATCTAGGAAGCACACAATGAGTTGTAATAGCAACACTTCAAAGTTTGAATTTTAGATTTTAAAGATTAAAACAACAAATATCTGCCAATGGGTTCAGAAAAATCAACTTAATTCAAATTAAAAAGTAATTTTCATACCCATTGACAGAAACCGATTTAATTTTGTTTAATTTCTCAGAAAACAAGAATAAAATTCACATCACAAGTAAATGTATCTTGATTTAAGCATACATTTGTATTTGTACTGGAAAAAAAATAATCCTGGAGGAAATTACTACATACATACAATAATAAAAGATTTCTGCAGTGCAATTTAATTTAGAGCCCTACGAAATCTATTTACCCCCTATTTACCCATCTATTTAGTTAACAAATTCTGTGACATTCCACATTATACAGTAAATCCCATTTTTATGAAAGGATTCTGCGATCCATACCTTTTTTCTGATTCGTGGAAATCATGGGGCCCTAATATAAATGCCAAGGTATTGAATTTAAGACATTAAGGCCTTAAACTTTAGGTCAAATTGAGACCTTTAAGACTTTTAAGACCTTTTTAAGAGCCGTGGAAAGCCTGTTATAGTAAAGCCATAACTACACTGAAATGGACAAATTGAATAAAAAAAATAAAAATAAAAATAAAATACTACTAAGTTATAATAACTACATAAAAGCGGACCTTGTTTTGGCAGGCCAGTGTTAACCGTGTGTCTTTTGAGTCAGGCAGTGATGTGGTGAACTCTTTGAGAATTCTGATTAGCTGACTGAACACAAGTCCCTCAATCACAGCACGGAGCGATGGATACAAAATAGGCAGGGCCTGTGAAGAGGTTAGAGCTTCAACATCAAGTGATCAACATCAAGAGCTATACAGAAAACACAAATTACACATTCCAGACCTCATCTGGATCTCTGCTCATCAATACTGGGAGGTGTTTGGTCACCACGCTCAGGATATGTAGGGATGCATCATGTGACAGGAAGGGGAGAAGTCTGGCCAACATCCTCTTTCCTTTTGATACAAGTAGACACGAAAGAAATTCCTCTCCCGAGTCCCTGTAGGAAGAGGGGGAATAATATATAATGATGATATTCTATATGAGTTTAGAAACCAATACTGTACATTCACAACAGAGAATTAAAGGAGTTTCTTACAATAGATTAGTGACCCGCAGCTCCGTGTAAAGCAGCTCCACCTTCCTCTTAATGTTCTGCATCATCTGCCTTTCCTCCTCTTTGTCAGACACGGTTGCCTTCAATTTCTCTGCCTCTTCCACTTCTAACAAAACTATATACAACTGTGAGAAAGCAAAGTGGCAAACAGTCATATGGGACTCAAATCCAGAATGCAACTAAAAGCTACCCACACACTTGATTGCGGAGTACTTAATACGGAAGACAAAATCTGTCGCTACTTTGGTTTCATTAATGAAAAAATTAAAATGGGGCAGGGAATTGTTGAATACGGAGATGTGGACGTTCTACTCAAAAGTGAATGCAGACGAATGAGAGTTTGCAGGGGCAGGTTTAGTCAGACTAAAAGATTAGAGAAGTCATGCATGTCACAAGGGTGTCATTTTTCATCTGAAGGATCAGTTATAACAATGATTATTGAGCTTAATGATGAATTGTTATTTCAAGGATGTGCAGCCCTTCAACAGATACCGTAAACAAATTATTCCGATAGGTCAAATCAAGCCATTTAGTGATAAAATATTTGTCCATGGCAACATACCAGTGGACACTTGTATGTCTCTCGAAGTTAAAATAACAGGACCCAGGATTAAATATTGAGTTCCCAATTTTAAGTGTTCTGCAGTTCAATCTTTACATTAAGTTAATAATTAATCCTTGATAAGGGGGAAAAACTCAACCCTTGGCCCAAGGTCGGACTTGCTGCATGTAATTTTTTGGCTGTACTAAAGCACAAGTTTTGTTCTCAGCTCCAAATTTCATAATTTAGTGGCCCCTAGTGGTGACATTCCTATATTTAAGCAGAGCATGTGCTGTTCAGCCATTTTGTTTGTTTGAGAGGGTGCACAGCCGATCCCCATCTCCATCCACAGTTTTATTCTTGGAAACGGCATAGTCTGTAAGGGTTTCCTTGATGTTTTGTCATAGATCATTGGTGTTGTATTTGGATGAGTGTACATTAACATAAGACTATCAGATACTCTTCAGCTTGTTGGATTCATGTTGTAGTCTGGGTATTCACTGTTAAGAAACTTTCAATAATTGTGTGAACATTTGTATATTGAGGGAAATGTAATCTGCTGTGGTGCAAATGGTAATGTTACGTATGCTATGCTATCCATATTTGAAAATTGATGTATCAGATTTATGCTCAAAGTATTTTTGTAATTGTTGTTTTTTCAGTTTTACACCGCTTCCATTAAATGCACTTGGATTCAGTTCTGTCTAAAGTCTTTCTTGGAGGAGTGTTAAGCTTGCTGCATAGCTATGCATGTGTACACATGGTGAGGGCAGTAGAAAAGTACCATATGTTTCCAGACATTTAGGTAACATGCCAAGTTCACATGTTTCTCCAAAAAAAAAAAAAAAAATGCTATAGCCAGTTATTCTACTTTGAAACACGTGTTCTGTGCAGGAACGTCTGTTTTTGTTTTGGTCCATGTGATTCTGCCCACTGCCAATTTACCCAGTAGTATTTTGAATCCCCGGGTTGCCATTTGGTGGAAAACACAGTGTATTGTATAGCCACGGAAGCCAGCAAACAAACTAGGTCAAAGATCACAGATTCTACCCGACCTAAAAAGCCTCAGCATCCATCTAAAAAAAGAAAAGAAAAAGCTCTATGTCTAGATGTCGATACATCAATATTAAAAAGGATAAATTAACACAATTGACAGTGGCTCGATTTCCTTCCATTGTCCAGTGCACTCATTCCTGTTGCGTGTTCTCAAACTGGCAACCAGCGTGAGCGTCTAGTCTGAGGGATGGAGGGTTGGGGACAACCCTCTCCAACATTTTGAATTCAGATTGAATGAGTGCACTCAAAGTCCACAATGGTTTCAGACACCACTACAAATAGTGCCCTATTTGCAGGTATAGGGGGCGATTTCGGATTCAGCCAGTGTAACATTGCAGCCCTAGTGGTAGAGTCATTCTTTTCTTGTTGGTTGCAGGCAAGCGTGCCTCACAAGTCCTGAAAAGTGAATCTCAATCGCCCCCAGGTGGTTGGTCAGAGTACAGCCCATAAACCCTCTCTGTGTAAATGTAATGGGACGAACTAAACATTCAAATTGCACTTAAAAAAAAAATTCTCTTGAAGATGGTGTGTGTCATTTTAGGTCGTTTTTAGTCACACTGATAGTTATTTGATGCTATAAAAACGGGGGTGTGACGTCATGATTGACAGCTGTGATCGACAGTTTCTCTGAGGGAAGTAGTCACTGAGGCACTAACAGGAATTTTGTCAGGAATTTCAGGAGGAGATTGGAGCTTCAACTTTCATTTCTACATTTCCATAACCTCACACCAACATGAGTTGTTCTGCAGTAAACTGTACTAACAGATATTGGGGTGGTATGGGTAGGGTCTTGATATCGCGGCTCTACTTCCTGCTCTCTACTGCGTACTCAGGTCCCAAATAAGCGCAAGATGTCAGCGCCATATTCGGACATTGGCGGTTTCACTTTTCTTCAGCAGGCAGGCAGCAAGGACTTATAGGTTACAGTAATGAAAGAACAGAGTGTAAGTGACAGGTGGTTGGTGTGACAGACAGAGAGACACCATAACAATATGGGGAACATGTGAGGGATGGCGAGTCACTGTGCTAACCAGACATGTTGTCTCCAACCATCAGTGTAATAGTGCAAAAAATGTGTCCCAATCAAAAAGTAAAAACTTCAGAATTGGATTAAAATATTACAAAGGGGTTACTCTACCTTCTCGATGGTGCTCAACACATCCAACCTTTGCTGTCTAGTGTCTTTGTGCTCCTGCTCAAGTAAGAAGATACAGGTTCTCTTTTTTTAAATAGTCCCCCGTACCCTCACCAATATTCCAAACTATTTTACCTTCATTTAAAGACAGCATCTCTCACCTCATCATGTGTGTTCGCATGAACGGCATCAATTGCTCTTCTGGGAGAGAAACAGGTGGACACTGCAACCTGCCCGAGCGAACCTTCAATGTGGACCACTGTAGTAACGCAAGAATTATGGCGAACCATTAATTCTGTAAAATTATAAAAAGGCATTACATCACTTCATTGTTCCAGACCTGGGATGTACGAGACATTTTTGGTAACATAAGGGGTTGTGAGTTTAGGTGGTTCTTTCTTTAACCGGTCACCCAGGAACTCCTCTTCAGCAAGTTTGGCTTCCATCCTCTGATAGTACTCCTGCAGAGAGATAATAACTGGACTTGACACCAGATTTTTCTGATCTCATACATTTGTAAGCAAGTAACTTTTTAAAGCCAGCACAGCCAACAGAACAGTGTTGTGAGAAAGCAGATGTCGAACAGAAGTTAATGGGAGACATTTTTTTTTTTTTTTACATATGAATCATGATTCTATCTTCTAACAATTTCAATCGATTCATAAATTTCAAAAATCGGTCTTCTAAAACGCGTTAACGGGATGTTGTCGGAACAAAGAACAGTGCAGCACCCGGACCATTTACAGGCTTGCAACGGGGGGACAAATGTAGCTTACTTGACAAAAGCTCCACATCAATAATTTAACGAATAGAAAACAGCCTTAAAATGTATAATTACCAGCAGTCTGGCACGTCAGTGTTTTTATACTTTTTACACACAAGCATGGACATACAAGCGGCTGCCAACAAATAATACCAGTTTGTAAAAAATTGTTTCCGCCACAGATTAAAAGATAATCATGACTATTTCATCTTGCAATTCTGACTTTTCTCAGACTTGATATAAACTCGCAATTGCGAGTTATAAAGACAGAATTGCAAGATATACACCGTTCCAAATTATTATGCAAGTAACATAGTAGGATTTCAGTACAATAAACATTCAGTTTTGCAAAGAAAGTGTTTTTATTTCTCCATAAATTCTAAGATGACTGGTATCGATCTCACAGGTTTGTTAAATAGTTTGCCAGGTCTACTTGGGTAAATGGAAACCCTATATAAAGAGGTTGTTCCCCATTATTAAGCAAGTCACAGTTCTCATGCAATATGGGGAGGAAGAAAGATCTTTCTGAAGATGAAAAGCATGATATGGTGCAATGTTATAGCCTGACAAGCCAGACCCACATCAAGATGTTGGGTCTGGGAACACACCATTGGCAGGGCTCAATCCGAGGGGCGGGATAAATGGTTGTCTTTCAAATTCACCTTTCAAAGGTGAAGTGGAGCTAGTTGATAGATTAAACTTTTGCCGTATCCGGTCGGCAAAACTCAGAACACATCTTCCTCTTAAGAATGACTTCAGTGCCGTTCTTTGTTCTTTTCTCAAAGAAAAGCTTAACTCCAAGTCTTCCAGAGTCGCGGATCAAAGCAGATTCGAAAGACAACTGTTCACCAGCTTCTTTGTTTACAAGTAGCACAGCGGAACCACCGCGACTCTGCCGTCATTATGTTAAGCCCACCCACTGACTCTATACACGATGTGATTGGCCTAACCAGAGTTTGTTTTTTCCAGCTCGCAAGCCAATGGAGAGTTGCTTGACTACCCTGCCTGCAAATTAGATTTGCTGCCGCTTGGGTGCGATTTCTAGGCTAGCAATGTTATGCAAAAGGTATGAAAACCACTAATATTGTGGGAAAACTGAATGGAGATTATCGAACTATCATAAGATTTGCGAGTAATTTACGGCACAAGAAAACTTGGTCAGATGAAGACTTATTGGCAATTGCCAGTTTATATCACGCAATTATGACATTTCTCGCAATTCTGTCTTTATAAAGCGCAAAATGTGAGAGTCAGAATTGTGATACAAGTCGTAATTATCTTTAAACGGTTTTATTCCGTGGTGGAAACAAGCTTCTATATATCCTGTATAAGAGGTTTAAACACTAAATATTGAGATGGAACAGCACAGCACACATTATATTTTTCGAACTGCAAACGATCAGCCACTGATTGGAAACAGCTGATGATCACATTTTGATGATCCAAAAAAAACACACGCATGCTCACGTTGTGAGAGGAAAATATGAAAGGCTGAGCAGCAGTGGAGCCTAGCCTATATAGTAAGATAATGCAGTTACAAGGCATGTACAATTTAAACTACCTTATTTAATAACTCCACTAACAGTAGCTGCTGTATGGTATCCATACTGCTGCTCTCCTTCTCTTCTGAACTCTTCCCTCTCTTCATTAAAGCTTCAGGTGAAGGGTTGCCTCACAAACGCAAAACAAACCCCTTTAAAAACGCAATATAATAAATAGACATGGCAAAAACTGTCAGGGGAACAAATATAAACAATATAACTACTATTCATGATATCAGGATATTGGTAATATGATATTACCAATATCCTAAAAAATTAAAAGAGGCAAAAAATGTAATTATGAATAAAATTGTTTAATATAAAGATATAAATTGATAGATTAAATTTAAAATGTAAAATTAACATAAGATTGAAAATTCAACAACTTTGATTAAATACAACTTAGTTGTATTTAATATCAACCAATTGAGTGCACAGGTTTTATATATAAATTAGGAAGAGGACAATAAATACAATTCAAAGACAAGTTTAGAATCTAAAATCAAATCTATGCATATAAAATTGAATATATCGAAGAAAAAAAAAAAAAAAAGAGAATTGATTTTAATCTAAAAGTGAGATTCCAAACGATTCCCACCCCTAGTAGTTACAACCAACAACTTCCTGGACCATTTTCAGGAGGGCCAAGCAGTTTAGGACTAATGCAGACCTGATAATAGTAGTCATCCAGATGTGGATTCTCACTCTGTAGCTGGATCATCTGCAGCCTGATTATCCATTCCTTCTCTTTATCGCTCATGATTTGAGAATATGGGTCCCAGCTCACTGGCTTTCTGAGTTTTCAATTTCAATTCAGAAAAGAGAAAGACATTAATTGCCAAGTACATTTATTTCCAAAAGACAATGTTCATTGCACTTACCTGTGAGGTCTCTGCTGTCGCTGACTCAAAAGCCGCTTGTGCTGGGGATGGAACTGAGCAACAGGACCTGGCGCTCTAAAAGTTGACAAAGAAATATCAGTTGTGAAAAGACCAAATAGTAGCTAGTAAGTCCATATTACAGAAGTTGAAAATGTCACCCAATTTTTACAGGAAATACCAGATTTTGTTTAAATCATAATTGGCTGATTCAAATTTAAGTTAAGCTCTTAACCCATTTGTGGCCAAATTTTTCTGAATGGTTTCATGCATATAGTCATGTTAATAGTGTCCTATGTGAACATGTTCTGCATTCATTTTCCCCAGGTTTTAGTTTTTTTTCTTGAAAATCGTATTTGAATGTGCTGCAAATATGTCGTATGGCAATATATAGTTGTGGCAAATATGTTGTATGCACCCCTTCAATGTCAAATTTGAATAGGAGGAGAACATTTGGCATTTAACTCAACTTCTTTCAACAGATCAATCTTTATTCATAAACAAATTTATCATGTATAAAAGTCGAAGAACATTCAATGCAACAAAAAAAACCCCTGCATCTATCTTATAATCTTTTGAATATAAGAACACACCACATATCTTAAAATAAAAAGTCTTAAAAGTGGTGGAACAGTGCAGAATAAAGTGCAGCCATTAAGTTGCCCCAACAGGCCATTGTGTATAAAAAAAAAATTACATCTATAGGCTATAATTTTTTTTTACAAAAATTAAAACGTCCCATAGTAGTCAATGGCTGACTGTAATAGGTGATTTCATATAATAATGTAAATGTAAACTCATTACTTGTCTGAATTTCATTATAATGGAATTGTTAGCTACTAGTCATAAAAAGAATTAGGGTTCTTGACCGATTAGAATTAAACACAGCCATTCCAAACTGGATGAAGGGTCCTCAATATTTTGGCCTCTTACAAGACATAAAATATGATATTTCCCCTATCGAATTAAGGTCTACTGTACAGTAGATATGTCAGTTAAAGGGTTAAGTTATGTTTTAGGTGGGATATTATGAAAGCAAAAAGCACTAAAGACCAAAAACCTTGATTTATTAACCTGTTAACACAGTATAATCCATTTCCCCATTATATGTACTTACAAGTCGTTTGCCCACCGCTTGGACTTTTGACTAAGTATACTAAAAACTATAGATCTGTTGTAAGATTTGTTTTGTTTGGATGATTCTAGAGACAGTCATGATTATGTAGATATATACATGTCAACAAAAAAAATACTTAGTAACATGAAAATAACCTTTATTTGGGAGGGTTTGCCTTCGCCATGCTTCCTGGAAGTAGGGGTAGGAAGTTGGCAGCCTCATGTGACAGGAAGGAAGTTAATACCTTTTTTCCCCCCCTTGAAATCCTTTATTTGGTTGTTTGCTTGCGTGTCATTAAGATATAAAACATGGATAATATCTAGAAACATACTTACAGAAGGAAAATGACAACTATACACTGAGGCAACTATAGTTGCCAGTGGGCTTAAATGGGTTAATTCATCATCTGTTGTAACCAACTTGTTTATCTATATTTGGATATAAATCACAGACAGTAAAAGATCGACAACATGTATTCATTTCCTTCCACTGTATTACAATGAAGCCAAAACATTCCAGAAATGGTCATCGCTGATTATGTCATTTGGAGCCAGAGTCTGTGCATCAGTGATCCTGAGGGGGAGCAGTGGTATCAAGGTCCTGCCCACACTCACGCAGTTTCAAACCGCAAGCATAGCTGTCAATCATGACGTTACACCCTGTTTTTAAAGCCTCAAATAACTAACTAAAAAAGAACACTTGGTAAGACGGCATGTTAAGAACTACCTAGAATGACATGGGTTTTGTAAGTCCCATTTAGACCTCCTCACGGAGATTTGAGAAAATCAATCGTCAAAAAGGTAATATTGCGGTTGTATCGCTGTGGTAATTTTAACCATGGACTTCACGTTCTCACCCTTTGGAAGTGTTTACAAAGAGAATGAGCTTTTACAGAGCAGAAAATTGCGTGTTCTCGATATTAAAACAGGAATCAGCTACAGTGTCTGAAGCAAGGGCGGGTCAAAGTAAATGTTCACGGGCAGCTCATGAAGACCATAGGTGGGCATTTTGCGAATTTGTTACATTGTTACGGAAGTAAGACTGATGACTCAATAGCTATGTTTCCATCTAAAGTTGCGAATATAACTTATGGCAAAATTGCAATATCCCATAAAACATTTGCGATTTTTCCACTGGTTAGTACAGTTATGCGGTTACATTGCGAAAGCCACATGATTTTTTTTATTTTTTATGCGCATCGAGGAATTTATTCGGTAAATGCACTTCCATTGTAGTTTATGAGCATGTTTTCGTATCGGATAGAAAATGTTTCTGACTCAAACGAGTGCATTTTTAGAATTTATGAGCATCTTGGTGTTTCCATTCAGCATTTTTTGATGCAATATCCCAAAATGCGCATAAAAATATGTGGATGGAAACAGTTAATTTGATAGTTCAGAATCAATTTTTTTCTTTGGATGTACTTTAAACCTTTGCAGACTTTTTACATTCACAAAGAGCTATTATACACTGCATGAAATGTAATATCTGAAAAAGCATAATTTATACATATACACACATTTTGTGAATTAGGCAGAAATTAAGTATAAATATGAATAATCCACGCAACTTTTAGTGAATGAGACCCATTGTTCTCAAATCTCATTTGCACTTACACAATCAATCTTTCCATGATGCGATCAGTTATGGAGACATCACACCCGGTGTGACCTTTTCACAAGTCAAATTTGAATAAATGGAAGTGCATCATTCAGTTTGCCTCACAATGTGATTGTATGACTTGGTATATAACATATTGAAGTTGTATACGCCCCAGTCCCTTGTGATTTACCATTTGAAAAAGGTTTCATAGAAGGGTTTGGAAGAACATGAGTGCAAATTTTTTATCTTTCATAAAGTATTCCTTTACAGACTATTTCACCAACCTGAAGCCCTGCAAGACGCTGGAAGATGGGCTGTAGAACGGAGCAGGCCTGGGGGACTCCGTCCCAAACTGCAGGTGCATGAGTTTGGGTGTGTGGGGAATTGGGGTAGAGAGAGGAGGACGGGAAGGTGACAGAAAACCTCCAGACTGAAAACAAAACATCATATGAGCTTCTGGAAAAAAAAATTGCTTTTATTTTAAGGAACAGAAACTTAGCAATTGTATGAACAAGAGGGTCACCTGGTTATATTGTTGCTGGGGTGTAAAGAGTCTTTGGGGACGAAAGGGAGAGCAAGGCATTATGGGACTCTTTTGTGCCTAAACAATAGAGAAAAACCCCACCCCAAAAACAGTATATCTTTATTAAAAACTCAATTCACACAACAGACTGCCTACACTTCTAGATAATTAGTGGTGTTTGCCAAGTAAAGCATGACTAGAGCAAATTTAAGGGTTTTGGAAAAAAATAAACATAAAAATAAAAAACCACACTAACCCTATCAATCAAGTAACTCGCCGTTTCCAAAAATAGAATTGGCTTTCATGTGGTTATAATACTAAAGTCAAAAATTAAATGGTACTGTGAATCTTTTTCCTACACACTATAAATAGAATGTTAGATGTATACACCTTTGGGACAGTAAAAGGTTTATGAACACTACACAAACTTGAATAGTAGAAAAGGGCAAGACCGCTAATCTGACTGCTAATCTAAATCAAATAGGGAAAGTGAACATACACAATTAAATATCTAATATGAGCTGGTAATTAAAACCAGTTTAGACAGCAGAACAAAGCATCAAATAATTTTATCTCTGAAACATTCCCAGCAGCACTCTCTGGGTCACCAAACCCAAAAAATGCCTATCGGAGAAAAAGCTTAGGGCAAGCTATTATTTTTTTTAAGTTTAAATTTGCGAAACTAAAACAGGTCTCACTTCATTAAAAATCTTTTCATAATAGCCAACTATAAAAGTTCAACAGATCACAGTCCATTGAAATATGCTTCAGCAATAAAGG
Source organism: Gobio gobio (assembly GCF_949357685.1). NCBI lineage: Eukaryota > Metazoa > Chordata > Actinopteri > Cypriniformes > Gobionidae > Gobio > Gobio gobio. Next base: position 33,748,587 of record NC_137113.1, read on the forward strand.
ATTCTGAGCATAAAGGAGGATCTTCCCCCATTAATGTGTGGGTTTATCTGGAGTTAAGCCACTGTTGATTTGAGCACATCAAACACTAACATCTAGCAATATGCTAATAACCACCCAGAAAATTCTAGTGTAGTGGCAGCTAGTTTTGCACAGGGAAACTCCACACAAATTTACCTTTACAGAATGTAAAACACTTACAATCTCCATTAGTTACCCATTTAGATTATAAACCCCACTACCTGATAATGACATCTCTGGTTGAAGGATCCAGCGAAAGACTGTCCTCTCCTGCCCCGGCTAGTGGAATAAGGCCGCATAGGAGAAAGTAAGTTTGGAGAGACAGGTGGGACCCTGCCACGTGCTGATCGGTCAATCACTCCCACGATTGCCTGGTCCTAATTGGTGAGAAGATCAAAATGATCAACTAATGGTTATGTTGTATATTTGCAAAAGACACATCTGAGATTTGCTTGATCACCTGATATATAGACGGTGGAGGTGGCCTGCTGGACTTTAAAGATGCCATCATCCACTGTGAGGTAGAAAAGAAAAAAAAAACATTGCACCTCATGTCAAATAGAAAAAAATACTACCAAATATTGAAGACTACACACTGAATTTGAATTAAGGTCCTCCCAGTAGGAGCTGAGGTGGCAATCCACAATGGCACTATCAAGACTCTAAAAAACAAAGACAAAATACACTTCAGAAAAGACAGGGTGGAGATGTTGGTTCATTCTCAATTTAAGTTCAAACCAGCATTTCTGAAATGTAAAACAACAACAACAAAAAAAAACACCAGGCAGGTAAACCTTCAGGCTTGGTCGACCCTCCACAGTCTTCACCACAGCTGGGTCATCAAACAGCTGCCCTCGACCTACTCTCCCTCTCTGAGACCGGCCTGTTGGAGTGTGGGGCCAAATGCGAGGTCCCGGTTTGGGGGGTGAACGGCAACTGAGAGAAGGCGGCGGTCTGGGAGGTGGTGGAGGTGAAGACCGTGGTGTTGGGGAGCTATCACTACACAGCAGCAGGAGATCCGTAGGATCTGCATCTGGATTTTCACCACTCGCATCTTCATCTGGAAGTTTTTGCATGGTGATGTTTTAGAGAGTTTGAAGAAAGAAAGAAAAAAAACATGCTGCAGCGATCATTCTTAAAGTGATTACAATGCATCTAGCAATACAATGCATGGGGACCTTTCTGCTTTATACACTTTAAATGGATCATATATAGGTTACAGTCAGTTACCAATTTGTGTGTGTAATGATTTTATAATATAATACCTAAGCCAAATGTTTCCTCATTGTAGAGGTCAATCTCCTCATCCTCTTCAGCCATTTCCAGCAACAATCCACATTCATCCTCTTCTCCTTTGTCGCTCCACTGATCTCCATTCTCTGGCCAAACAGCATCAGGAACAGATTCCCCGGTTTTCTCCTGAGATACACACAAAATGTATGATAAAACATTGCTAACAAAATCACCGTATTAGCAATGTACAGCATACAAAGAAAATATGGTATCACTTCACAAAATATGGTAACAGTTTACAATACAAAATTCTATTTATTAACTATACATGCGAAACACTTCTAAAGCATTTATTAATCGCAGTTCATGTTCATTTCAACATTTACTGTAACATTCAAAGATACAACTTTTGATTTGAATATGTAATTGACCTTAAGGTAATTATAGCTAACAACTAACGCTTCTCTTGTATCAATTAACGTTAACAAAGATTAAAAATACTTCGATTAACAAATGCATTGCTCATTCGTTATTGTATGTATGCATTAACTAATGGGACCTTATTGTAAGGTAAAAATATTACGTATGAATGAGTACAATTAGCCTACAATAGGCTATATGCAAGTTCATCTAAAATGTTCAATTTATTCACAATGTTATTACTTCATCTACTTACGGGATGTTCAGAATCATCCATTTAAATATTGTCAGTATTTCAGTATTTTGTGAAATATTTCGTCAAGCATCCACATTCGCTAAACGTCTACAACTGCGCGTGATGTAACACGTGCTTATCAGTGTTTGTAAATGAACACACCTGGTGCTTCACGCAAGGCCGACGTAACCATCATAGACATTAAAGGGGACACGTTCCCATTCCCGCCAATAATCAAATACTGCCGCCCAAACAGTCCCTATAGTTCCTCAGGGGCTCGGACTAAATGTAAATGAGCGTCTATCGCAATGGTGTTTTAAAATGAGGAGGCAATGTCCTCACAGTTTTAACTTTTCTACATATCAAATGCAAATATATGTCCCTGTTACTGAATTTCTCTGGTTAACGCATCTCAGGTCTTTAGCGACCCGCAGTGGCGAAGCCAGTGTCCGGGGGTGACTGACTGGCCACCCTGAGTGCGCGAGCCACCCCAAAATTTAGATCGCTATACTTATAACCTCATATTAAAAGAAGCATTTATTTTGACGTGCGGCGGCGCAACACACTGTTTATGTATTAACGTTGAATATTAAGAGAATATCTCATAAAAGCGCGTACATGATAGTTTTTGCGTGCATACGCACTTTATGGCATAATACGCTACGCTACTACACCTACTCAAGGGGTTTGCGTCGCATATGAGAGCAGAGAGCGCGTCTTGCGCTTCATCGGACAAATAAAGGTATGCAAAAAATAGCAAGTATCATACACGGTCGGCTATTATTTGGCCTTAAAATGACCACAGCATCTTCCGTCAAAAAAAAAAATTCACCCACAGATCTTGACTAAATAACTTTTGTAGCTTTAACATGCATTAATCTTATACAGTAAAGATTATGCAATGTTATTGTAGCCTATTTGATTATTCAGTTCTGTTCTGTTAGACCTGAAACTTAATCTTAGCACTGTTGTTACTTTATTGTTGACTGTTCACTTATTCATTAATGTTTTAAATTATATTATTAGACTTGTAGTTTTTTATGGAATATCAGAATTGTGAACTTTTCCTGGTATTTACAATTTTGTTTGCCTTTTTATTAGAATACAATGTTACATCGGTCAAAACAATGAAAACAAACAAGTAGCCTAACACATGATATTCATTCACGGTCTATGGACCCCCTAGCCTTGGCCACCCCATGTATAAAAGTCCAGTTCTGCTACTGGTGACCCGGGATGTCATTCACCCTCATCCTCATTCATTTTTTAAAGTTATAGGCTATCTAGACAACCTTCTTAGTATTCCTCAATCAATTCATTATAAACAATATAACAAGAAAAAATAATACAATTATAAAATATGTTTTATAAAATGTATGTTTTTCCATAATTTTTTTGTAAAAATTGTATAGGGTCGCTAAAGCCTGGTTCAGACTGCACGATTTTCAAACTCATCGGATTACAGTTCTTGTCACACTGGATGACTATCTTGGGTAGCATTCAGTCACTGCCGTGTTCACACTGCACGATGGATTGGCGACAGGGGGTTTCACACTGCATGACTGTACAAGAGGAAAAATCGCCGACAGCTCTGTCCCGTCCGCGAACTACTAACTAAAAATATAGACTGCAGTTCAGAAACTTGCTATCCAAATTGTCTGTGCGCTGATTTGCAGCAAAAAGGAGAAAAAGAAAAAAGATTATGGTGGAAGAAATGGTTGGGGGGAGACACAGGGAGTGGAGCAAGGATTGTGTTCTGCAAAGAGAGTTTGAGGTAAATAAATAATTTTGCAGTGTGCTGCTGCTGCGGCTGGTCAAGCAAATGTTTGTGTTTTGTTTCTGCTTGATATAACTGTAAATATATATATTAAAAATACAGATATTCTGGTCTATAACTCCTCCCCGAACCTCCCGCTGCCCTGTATCTTGCTCTCTCATTGGCTGTAGGTCATCGCAGATATATTTTTCAGTCAGAACTCATTTCACACAGCAGGAGTTTGAATCGCCAACATGTCCAGATATTAGCATGCCAAATATCTCACGGTCGTCTGCGACTCATCAGCGATTCTCTCTGATCGTCTTTGATCATTCACACTGTGTGATTGTCACTCGCGTGCACGAGCACCGATTTGTCAATGATTTCAGGCATTTGTCTGCGATTTCCCAAAACCTGTCGGTGAGTCAAAATCAGGGATAAAATCGGGCAGTGTGAACTTGGCATAACGACCCGAGGTATGTAAGAATGTACATATATTTTTTTCTGCACAACAATAATTTAATATTGACGGAATAAAAGCAATTCACATTTATTCCACAAGGTGGCAATGTCTGATACACAATGATGAAGTGATGTTTCACTCATACTTACTGCAGAAAGAAAACGAAAGAATAATAACTTGAAATGGCTCAGCGATTTACTACAGAGCAAGTACTGAACGCAGTCAAATATTAATGTCACTGTGACTTTTTGGTGGATCTGGTGAAGAAGCTGTCAGCGATCAAAATATTGATTTTGAAGATGCTGAAAATTATCGTTTTGAGAATATGTTTGAGATGGCGAATATGAGCCAGATGCTGAATGTACTGGGAAATGAGCTCTAACGAGGCTAGTGATAATGATGTAAAACATCTGCTCAAACCCATCTGCTGAACCAGCCTGGTCTTACCAGACTCTTGTACATTTCATTTGTACATAGAGTCTGGCCACTCTCCATTGACAAGCGTTTACTTCCTTGAAGGCGGGAACTCTGTTGAAGTTTAAAACTATTGGATCTGCCTAGAGTCACTCTGGACAGAGTCCTGCACGGGTCCGATTTTGTAAACCCGCACCCGCCCGTACCCGCAGTGCTTAAAACCGCGTCCAACCCGTTTTCCGACAACAGCACTAAATAAAATCCGCACCCGACCCAACCCGACCCGCTTAAAATAGAACCGACACCCAACCCGCAATAAAATCAGTTTAGCATATCACATTATAGACACACTTACAAAAATGTTTATTGCCAACATACAGAAGTTATTACACGACCATTAACACAAGGACAACTTCAGCAGGGACATTCTAAAACGCTTAAAGGGTTAGTTCACCCAAAAATGAAAATTCTGTCATTAATTACTCACCCTCATGTCGTTGGACACCCGTAAGACCTCCGTTCATATTCGGAACACAAATTAAGATATTTTAGTTGAAAGCTGATGGCTGAGAAAGGCTTCACACAGGCCTCCATTGGCATTCAGTACATTGACACTTCCAAGATCCATGAAAGGCACTTAAAACGTCGTTACAAAGTCTATCTCACCACAGTGGCTCTACAATAATCATACAATGCGACGACAATAGTTTTTGTGCGCAAAAAAAAATCAAAATAACACCTTTATCCAACTTGTTCTCGACTTCCGTGTGCGCCTCCACGACGCATGCGCGAGAATATGACGCAGATCCGGCGTTCGGACATATGACCCAGAAGCGATTTGTTTACGAGCAGAGGAAGACGCGCGTGTCTAAGCTGTTGGATTCTACATTGATCGTGCTTTAGGTCTCGGCGTAGTGCTCAAAATGGAGCTTAAGTGTGTATTTCATCGATTCCCGAACACCGGCGCTACGTCATATTCTCGCGCATGCGTCGTGGAGGCGCACACGGAAGACAAGAACAAGTTGGATAAAGGTGTTATTTTGATTTTTTTTTGCGCACAAAAACTATTGTCGTCGCATTGTATGATTATTGTAGAGCCACTGTGGTGAGATAGACTTTGTAACGACGTTTTTAGTGCCTTTCATGGATCTTGGAAGTGTCAATGTACTGAATGCCAATGGAGGCCTGTGTGAAGCCTTTCTCAGCCATCAGCTTTCAACTAAAATATCTTCATTTGTGTTCCGAATATGAACGGAGGTCTTACGGGTGTCCAACGACATGAGGGTGAGTAATTAATGACAGAATTTTCATTTTTGGGTGAACTAACCCTTTAACGTGAAAAACGCTTAACGTGTCTTAATGTAGGTAAGACACTGTTATTAAGAGACCAAACTCAGTAAACATAATACTAATACTAATTGCGCCGAAGTCCCGTGGGAACTCAGTTGTAGCCGGAAAAAGGCAAATAGTCCAGGTGGGATGAGCTGCAGAATCTCCAGGTCATGAAAAGGAAGACGATGAAAATGTAAATTCTTGTATTTTCGCATTCTGTTGCCACAATTCGGAACGGCACAAACGCAAACCATTTCTTCTTCACTTGTGAGCCGATCTAGCCTGGATGCCAGCCGAACTTAGCCCCGCCCACAACATTTTTACTCGGGCAGTTCGGTCTGGAATTGATCGGTAGAGAAGTAATTATGCCCGAACAGAAACTGTTCGGACCAATGAAATTGTCAGGGCGGACTTTAGACGATGATGGACAGATGATAAACAGTAACGTAATCATCCACGTCATCAAAAGCCGCTTGGGTTGAGTTTGTTCTAATCCTAAACGGAGAACTTGTTCGTATATGCATTCACCTTTACTATTTCTCTCAGAAATGATGATCGTGTTGGTAAGTACTCTGTGTATCCTTAAATTATTTTTTTTACAACACCGGCAAAGATCGTACACTAATCTTGTTCTTCTAACGTTAGGCTACTTATTCCAGCGTGCGTGCAGACAGGGTTGACAAGTTTTTACAACAAAACCCGCCCAATTACTAACGTTCCTCAAAACTAGCCAAAAACAAGCCCAATAGCTTTCCAGGGGGGGTTCTCCGGGAAAAAAAAGGCATTTGGGGGTAAAATATGTGTTATTTTGGCAGGGCTGGCAGCTAAAAATTCCTGGGTTTGTATATCACATAATTGGGGTCGCTTCAACCCGCGGACATGGCAACACAGTGCAGTTGAGTTCTGTTGACATTTGACAACTAACGTTGTGCGTCGCTCCGTTGCTCTGATTGGTTGTAGGTCTATCCAATTGAGATCTTTCCTGGTTCGGTTGAAACACGCCCCATAATCACAGCCCAACGGAGCGGTCTCAGACTCATATTCTGACTAGAATTGAGTATGACGACGTCAGGCTAGAGCCGATCATCACTCTTCACACACACGACGCTCCTCCCACCTGGACTACTTTTTCCGGCTACAAATGAGTTCCCACGGGACTTCGGGGTGAGACTACAGCTAGCCGTCTAAAACACTATTTAGGTGAATTTAAGCAATGGCTAAGTGGCTAAACGCATCTCGTTGTCATGTAAGGGCCCTGTTCATGTTGGAAAGACATTTTAATTGCATTTGTGTCTGTTAAGAGGCACAAAGACACTCTTTATGTATATGCCCCCATAACTGTCGTTTTAGCTGAGTGGGAGCTCTGGGCATTAACTGTAACAGCTCCGTGTTGCAAGCACCAATCCGTTTAGTTTTTTTCCGATACGTAAGTGGGTTAAGTGCAGGATGACATTCACCTGTGTCTCGTTGCAGTAATTGGCGTGGGGAGACCGGATAAAAGCCGGATAGAAACAGGAAGCATGGAGAGAGAGAAGCTGAGGACTCGTGTGGACGTGGGAGAGGAAGCTCTGGAGAGTGTAAGAGTGGACTCCTGTAGATGGTTCAATCTACAGGGTTGCCAGAGACTAAAGAAACGTTATCAGAAAGATGGAAGAAAACTGTACATTTCTTGTCCATTTCCACCTACTGCAACTCATACCAACGACGGAGATAAGCGCAGTTACAATAGCAAAATATGTGGGAGAGCGTTGCTATAATATGACTATATTGTATTGCAATAGGGAGCACTTCAAAGTCAATACTAAATCAAAACTAGTTAGCACAGTATTTGTAATAGAAAGGATTTAATGACAAAATCTGGTTATGGTTACACTTAAAATAGTTTCAAAATGGATGGATGAGATGATAAACTTATACCATTAATCGTACACAGCATGAATACAATGTTACCTGAGAGAGAGAGAGAGGGGGAGAGAGAAGAAGAGAGCAAAGACAAGAAGCCCAGATGACTTCAAGAGCCAGAGGAAAAGAGAGCGAGAGCCTAGTTTCCAATCTTCTTTTATCTACTGTATTCCTTGACCATGTGACTGAAACCAAATGTATTCTTTTAAACTGACCAATCAGACCAAACTCACACATAACATTCAAACTGACCAATCAGACCAAACTTCCCCAACAGTAAAAGGTGTGGCACCCCCTGCGGCCTACAGGCCTGCCTTTTGTCTTCCAGGTCCTTCTGATAAGCAAATGTGTTGACACCAGTAAAGCAAATTTCTTTGTTGGATTTCAAATATCAAATATCTTTGATTATTTTCAATCCTTTCAAGAGCGCGACTGTTATCATTATACAGAGACTGAACTTTAGTTTGAATGCGCAGACAGAGCACTTTTTCTTTTGTGGATTGAGAGAATTATAAATAAACACACGAATCCCAGGAAGCCGACCCTGTCTCCTTCCTTCATTATACTAAGAACAGTGTTACAGTGGTGCCGAAACCTGGGAAGGAAGGAGATTGCCGCCGCCATCATGCAGACCCTGTCAGCATCGGTGTTTGCGGACATTATACAATTGCTCACAGATCTCCATCAGGAACACCACCAAGCGCTGCTGGACATGAGGGCCGATCAGGATTGGAGATTCCACGCCCTCGTCCAAGCGCAGCAGGAGGGCCGCGAGCTGTTCCGGAGCTTGCTGGACCGGGAGGTTCGGACGGCAGGGATTTCACCGAACCCAGCCCCTGCCACTCACATGGCCCTCATTAAGATGGATCCCCAAGACGAGCCAGAAGCGTTTCTCCACCTGTTCGAGAAGACCGCCGAGGCATGTGAGTGGCCGAAGACGAACTGGCTGGTGCGCCTTATCCCAGGTGGTGGCTTTTTCTCGGGGATACACTGCACGATTTTAGCAATCCTATAAGATCACTGTGCGACATGGATCTATTAAAGTTGGATACGACATGGATGTAGACTGTGCGATGATGACACCTATTGACTCATAAGCTATGATGTATGTTTCTATAGAATAATAAAATGTCATCAGCATGCGCTAGTGGTAAACAAAAGGACCATGATAAATCACACTTTGGCAGTTGTAGTATTTATGTGTGCTGAAAAAAAGAGGACGTGGCGAAAGAGGAAGGGAAAAGAGCTTGAGGTAAGCATTTTTAAGTTTTAGCGCCATGTTTTAGCGTTGGTTTCATGTCGCATTTTTATTGGCTGGTCAGTAGACGTAGGTTGTAGCAGCAAACACACCGTTCGGTAATCATGCTGAATTTCTGACACTGTCAGAACATGACCGTAGGCTATCTTTGGACTCAGCTGTCTTTGAACCTCTCTCAGTGTATGACATAGGACCAACGATTAGGAGCCACAATCACAGAAATCACCACGATTGTTTCACGTTGGCAATCTTTCGTCTGGGACAGCCAGAAATCCTGGGCTTTACACACTTCCTCCTCTGCCTCTCAGATTGTTTCCATCCATTGTTGGTATCAACATTCAGTGCACCTGTGCCTTGATTACATCATTTGAAACAAGTTTACACATCATTGTGTGTAACGATTGACAAGCTGTGTCTAACTTTTGCACCAAGTGCATCAAAGTCTGAAATGTGTTTTAGTGAGTGAGAATATGTTTAGAGTTTTGCAAAAACAGTTCATGCGATTTGCAAATGGTGTCCAACTACCTGAACTTTTTTAATGTTTTGAAGAAAGAGTGATTTATTTTGACAAATGGGTTTAGGCATTTGAGAATTTGGTTCAGAGAATGGGGTTTAGTGTCTTAGCAAATGTGAAATACTGTAAATTCATAAATGGATGCTGCCTTATTCCGCCCAGTCTGATTTTGCCAGCCTGTGACTCTCTCTATATATTAGGGACATATTAGGGATTTTTAGTGATTAGGTACTTTTAAAGAAATGTTAAAATAAGAACTTAAATAAATTTAAAATATAAAGAATTATTTTCAATAAAATTAACATTCATCTTACACAACTACACTGGCTGAACAGAAAGGGAAGCGGGATCCAGAGCCAAACTGTCTGAAGGGCCAATACAAGGAAGCCAGAACCAGGCAGGGAGTCAGAACTAGAGAGGATGATAATTAGGAAGCAGACAGTCTGGGGTGGTGCAAACTACAAAGGACCAGGGCCAGGCAGGAGTTCTGAATTTACAATCAGCCTAAATCCGGGCTCAGACTATAGGATATTCAGGCCAATTTATGTCCGATTTACCCCTCCCTACAATCAGAGAAAATAAATCACATCCAGGGCGTCAGTCGGTTCCAATGTTCGGCCCCGATTATCTGGTATTGTAATCAAAACATTTCCAGATCAAATCTTAAACCACCTGATCTGCACGTGGACACATCGGGGGCACCCCGATTTTATCAAACATTTGATATTTAGGATTTTAAATCGGGATGATTACATCAATTCTTTCACAATAGCCAATGTGAGAAGTGAATGAGAGCACTTTTGAAATTGCGACTGCGAAACAAGCTGATGTGTGCGAAGATGGCGGAACGGCGTGTAGAATGTTGCAACAACATGACTGCTTGTATAACGTGTCTTCATAAACATGACACAACTGTACGGACAAAGAGAAGAGCTAAGGAAAAATCACCTTGGTTTTGAACATACCGGGTGAGTGTAGAAAGCTGCTACCAAATGTAAAAATGACCTGTTGAGAGATCAATGATGATCTGCTACGTACGTTTACATGTGCTTCCCCATGAGATCATGTGAGGTGCTCCTCCTGGCATGGAAATCTTAATAATATCTTGTAGTGTGTGATGCGCAAACATGTTAACATCTTGTAGTGTGTAGATTTGATTTAGATTTGAGATTTTTAAATTTGAGAAAAAATATATGTGAAGATTCTCCATATGTGCATGATATAACCAGATTTCAAAATTGGTTATGGGCTACTCCCATAGTCTGAGCCCGGCTTTAGTGGGCTTTTGTGAAGATCTGCCGATCAAGACTCTCAGTGCAGGCTTGTTGTAGTGTACAGCAACCCAGCCGGTGTTATGCCTCCCCTTCCCACCGCCCTCTAGCCGCGGGCTGGGAGACCATAGTGGCCTCAATCCAGAGGCTCTATTGATTCGTTGACACCGGCCCAACACCCGGGTGCTTTTTGTCATCCTCAGCCCCGATTTCATATTCGTAGGCAAGCTGTTGCCCTTCCCCTGAAACACAAAACTGACAGAGTGTGTCTGCTTCCAAAACAATGCTAGGAAGACTGTTCCAGAGTTTAGGTGCTAAATAGGAAAAGCATCAACCGCCTACAGTTGATTTTGATATTCTAGGTATTATTAACTGGCCAAAATTTTGAGAACGGAATGGACGTGATGGAGTATAATGTGTTAAGAGCTCGCTGAAGTACTGGGGAGCTAAACCATTTAGTGCTTTGTAAGTAATAAGCAAGATTTTAAAATGTATGCAATGTTTAATAAGAAGCCAGTGCAGTGTTGACAGAACCGGGCTAATATGGTCATACTTCCTGGTTCTAGTAAGAACTCGAGCTGCTGTGCTTTGGACCAGCTGGAGTTTGTTTATTAACCCCTATGAGTCTGAGCTCTTTTGGGGCCCTTTAGAAGTTTTGACATGCTCTGACATTTGTGCTTTTTCAGTTGCTTATAAACATAGTAATGGCAAAAGTGTAATTAGAAAGCACAACATTTAGTTTTTATTGTGACTGTACACACACACACACACACAAAGAAACTTAACAGATTATAATGATGTATAACACTTGCCTGATGAGAAAAAACGACTGAGCTATTTGGCACTGATAAGGAAAAAAAGCGAGCAGGGCAACCACCCGGAAGAGCATTTCAATAATCTAGCCGAGGACAACGAGGACTTGACAGAGCAGCCATCAAGTGTTAGACAGTATTCTAGGTTACTACTTGTGGAGGTTGTTTGTCCAATAATTAAACATTCAGTTTTTTCTGAATTAAGTTGCAGGAAACTACTAATCATCCAATTTTTTTATATCAGCTATGCATTCCGTTAATCTTGTGAATTGGTAAGATTCGTCAGGACGTGAAAAAATATAGAGCTGAGTATCGTCAGCATAACAATGAAAACTAACGCCATGCTTCCTAATGATATCTCCCAGTGGTAGCATGTACAGGGTGAAAAGCAACAGTCCTAGCACTGAGCCTTGTGGTACTACATACTGAACTTGTGATCGGTGTGACATCTCTTCATTTACTGCTATAAACTGATAACGGTCAGATAAGTATGATTTAAACCATACCAATGCAATTCCACTAATGCCAACATCATTTTCGAGTTTATTCAAAAGAATGTTGTGGTCGATCAAATGCAGTGCTAAGATCGAGTACCACTAATAGAGAGATACAACCATGATCGGATGAGAAGAGTAAATCATTTTAAACTCTGATGAGAGCAGTTTCAGTACTATTGCTGCCTTCACGTGCTCTCGGAATTATCGTAAATACTAGTTTCCTAGGTAAACATTGCACATGAACGCCCTCACATTTTGAAACTTGAATGCAATGCGCTCGTAATCACGACTTCAGAAGTCGGCATCATCAAATTTCCGATAGCACGTGAAGGCAGCATAAGATACGGTGTAAATCCTGACTGGAAATCGTCACAGATACCATTTCTTTCTAAAAAGGAGCATAATTGTGAAGACACTACCTTTTCTAGTATTTTTGACAGAAAGGGTAGATTTGAGATTGGCCTGTAATTGACACATTTTGTAGGATCAAGTTGCGTTTTTTTAATAAGTGGTTTAATAATAGCCAACTTAAACGTTTTCGGTACATATCCTAATGTCAAGGATGAATTAATGATATAAAGAAGAGGATTTATAACCTCTACAAGCTTCTCTTTCAGTAGCTTAGTCGGTATAGGGTCGAGCATACATGTTGTTGAATTTGATGATTTAACGAGTTTAGCCAATTCTTCTTCTCCTATACCAGTGAATGAATGTAATTTTTCCTCAGTGACACAATGCTCTGTCTGATGTGATACTGTAGTAGACGGCTGCATGGTTATAATTTTTTCCCTAATATTATCAATCTTACACGTAAAGAAGTTCATAAAGTCATTACTGCTGTGCTGTTTACAAACATCAGAAGTTGAAGCTTTTTTTTGTTGGTTAATTTAGCAAATGTATCGAATAAATACCTAGGGTTGTGATTGTTTTCTTGTTTGGGATGCTGAGGAGATGAAACTGATGAGGAAGATTAATTACAAAGCAATCTTTAGTGGCGGCAGTGGTAGTCCTGCCATATTTGCAGCCTTAGCTAAATGAAGTATACATGATACTAAGTAATGATCTGAGATGTCATTGCTCTGCTGCAGAATTTCAACGGTATCAACATTTATTCCATGTGACAATATTAGGTCTAAAGAATGATTATATTATTAAATCGTTAATTTGTTTTTCTCTGGCTGCTTTTATTGTGTGTTTATAAAACACTTTCGTTATGGCTAGAGAAAATGGGTTCAGATGATGTTTGTTATTTGTAGTGCTGATCCCATTCAGAGTCTAATGCTCTGGTTATAGAGGTAATGTGTTATTCATTTTATTAATAATTATAGCCAGGTGATTCTACAGTAAGACATCCAGGACAGTTGGGGTAATCAAATAACATGCAGATTAAAAAATTTAAATAGTGCAACAAATTTTAATTCAAGCTTTACACAGACATCAAGAATCAGTGTATGAATCTCAACAATGGTGACAATCAAAAAAAAATGTGTTGTTCCAACCTAAAATAATTAGTTTGATCAACCTTTACAAAGTGGTTGCATGGATTTAAACTTTTCAGGTTAAACTAATTTAAATGATTTACTTGAGTCAATATCAAATATTTTGAGTGATTGATTACTTCTATTTTTTTTAAGCTGATCCAAGGTTTTTATTTTTTCAGTGAATAATCTTGGGGGGTTGACTCATTTAGTAGTCGTCAGGTTTTAGCCCAGGTTTCTGTCAAACACAGCACATCTAGATTATTATCTGTAATCATATAATTAACAACAAGCACTTTTGGGGAAAGGGATAGAATATTCAGCAACCCGAGCTTTATCATTTGTACATCTGTATCTGTTGTTTATTTGTTGGACATAAATAAAAATTTTCCCGTTTTGATGGTTTTTTATTTGTTTATTTGGATACCACTTAGGCAACCAGCCATTGAGTGATGATAGTCTGCTAAGTATCTCATCACTCCTTCTAATGGGGAGGGGACCATAACAAAAATATGATGAATATAGCTGATAATATCAACTATATAAACTGATTTCACAACTTTCACTTGCACTCATAGCAAGATATTTTCTTTATTTATCCTCTTTCGTGGAAAAGTATTTTCTTCTGTGTAGGAAGGCATTTCAAATCTTTACTTCAATCTCTTAATCTTTGGCAAAAGAGTTTTGAATCACGTTGTCTCTCTCATGGGAAGTGAATCACACTTTCCCTGTGTTGAAAGGCATGTGATTGGCTGATGATCAGCATCATGGTACCAACAAAGCCGGATTGGTTTGGTTTTATCAACTCAAATCTATTCCTGTAACCCTGACTTTGTTCAGCTATCATGGTACAGGCCCCTGGTGTTCCACACTCACGTCTGAGTACATAAACTTGATCCAAAATACCAAAACTTGATCCAAAATACTGCAAAAAATAATACAGTCTTCAGTGTCACATGATTCTCCAGAAATCATTCTATGCAGATTTGCTGCTCAAGAAATAATTGTCACTGACTGCCCTGATTAGCCAAGCTCTCAAACAGCACTAATAAAATAACACATTATCCAGACGCTTCTTATTTAATGTTTTTTTAGCATTATGCCTATATATAAATTTTTTTATGAGAACATGGATTAGTTTGTAAAAGTGGACCATGTTATGCTTGCATTTAAACCATTTTGTCCACCAGAGTGCGGCATTTTCAGCACTGCTGTCAGTGTGCTGTGTTTCAAGTGTCTAAATTATGGAATCATTTTCGAAAAAGAGTTTCGAAAAGCTCCGCTTCTATAACCACTAACTTGCTGACCGTTCCAAGATGGGTGCGCATATTATGCGGCATCTTCTTATGAAGATCATCATGATAGAGATAGACAGGCCCCAGCTCTGGCCCAAATCAGAAACAATGACAACGCCGCTAAGCAACGCCCATTTCCGGGTATACCCGCAGTATGAGGAATGCCGACGTCAGTGTCAGCTGTTTTTACACAACATGCTCTCATGCCGGCTGGACATACTTTCACAATAACATAGAATGTGATGAGGAGAACCAGTCCTCCAATCGACAACTGCATATCGAGTATCGACTGACCATCGGATCGGGTGGAAGCTTTAAGTGGCATTAAGCAGGTTTGACTCCTATGGTGGATTTCCACGCCCAGCTGCACTCGCCTTCAGTCGGATGAAATCGCACTGGCAGCCGTTCAGATAAGGTGTGGGTTCCCTTCTCACTGCACGCATATTTATTTTATTTATTTGTTATCTACGTATAGATTATAGTTTGCTCGTAGTGGTTTGATCATGTGAGTTGATGTGTTTTTGACTTTGTTTACATTCCCGGGTCATTATACTTTCAGTGGCAGATGTTTTCATCCACATTGATAACACTTCAGTGTAACTCTCTTTTGAATATAGGCTACATATTTTTTTTAAACGTAATGCTTAATTTTTGCAATAATAGTATTATTATTGTTACTTGCATTTTTTCTTTTGAAAGTAATTTATGAAGAGAATGTAAATACGCATTTTTCTTAATCAGCCAGGTAGCCTACACGTTTACAATTTAGCAATTTGTTGTTAATTGGCCAATAAATGAAATGTATAAAACATTATTTTACTAGGCTATTTATATATAAATATTTTGTGTGAAACATAGGCTACTTTTTAAAAGAATAATTTTATATTTTCCACCTGTGTTACTCTCTTATGTAATTTGTTAATCAAAGTGTCTTTGAATTAAACGAAGACCATGTGATACCACTGGTGAAAAGAACACCACTGACAAAAGAACATGACAGCAAATGATAAATTATTATTTTTGTTTTAAAAATCCAACAATTTAGTTTGACCTCAAAATTATTTATTAATATAGCAGAGAATTTTAAATGAGAAAAAAAAAAAATCTAAATGACTAAAAATCAGATGGAAATGTGAAGATAACGGATGATACACATCATGTTACACGTATGGCAATTCCTCTGTATATTTTAGTATATTGTGAGTTTATTAATTTTCACTTTTGTATCCATCCTCTTTTGGTTGGGTGCTGTCTTAACAAGATTTCTTATTAAACTTAGTAATTTGCAATTACTTATTTAGAAATTTGCTGATTTTTCCCTTTTCAAGTGGGTATATTAATCTTTTCCACATCTTTTAAAGCATTTTCCATGATAGCTATGCCAATTGATTGGTCCAAAGAACAAAACAACAACAATTAATGTTAACGCAACCTTCTTGTCTGTGTGATAAGAACAATTCAAGCAGGTGATATGAACACTTTTGTGGCGTTTTAAAGGTTTTAAAGGTCAGACACTGGTAATGATGGCCTTTAGGTAATGTGACACTCCCTTGCTACAAAAGGACTGATACTGATGTGGCCAAAACTGTCAAGGCCAATAATGATCTCTTATAATCTTTAATGATTCATAAGCTCTTGCGTAATGCAGGCTGCTTATAGATGCCTTTTGTAGCCTGTATGAAACAAATAATGATGCTGATCTCTGCTTACTCTCACTTGCTTTTAATGATAAGAAGGGGATTAAAAACGTTTTTTTTTTTTTGTCTAATATGATTATCAAGTAGTTAAGCTTTACTGATGCTAGTTAGTAGGGTGTTTGCTGTGGTTCAGAATATGCTGAGTGAAAATATCCATGTGCTATAATTACTGTGTGTGCCCCCCAACCCCACATAAACTCTTCTCTCTGCTGTTCTTGGCTTTCTCCGATATCTGATCTCCATAGATAATTCATGCTTTGGCCTCTCTGGCAGGGTTTGTGATGGTTGGGTGTGGTTTGTGCAGTAGTCTGGGCAAGCCAGAGGGTGTCTGTGCATGGTAGAGAAATGTCCCAGTTGTGCTATCAGGACATAGATACATTTGGTCAAAATGTTTTATGCTCTGCTGCTTTGGCAACCTATTAGCTTGGTTCCAAATCCAGGTGAGCTGCATACCTTATACCCTACTATATATATTTATATTTATATAAGGTATAAGGTATGCAGGTATGCAGCTCACCTGGATTTGGAACCAAGCTAATAGGTTGCCAAAGCAGCAGAGCATAAAACATTTTGTATAATATATACAATATATATTTGATATACACCTAATGCATATATTTGATTCAAAATACAGCAAAACATACTACAGTCTTCAGTGTCACATGATTCTTCAGAAATCATTCTAATATGCTGATTCATTGCTCAATAAATAATTGAGAAAAACTCCCTATAAACACACAAATTCAGCAATAATAAAATAACAGTCCAGACGCTTCTTATTTAATGTTTTTTAGCATAATATATTACAATTTTATGAGAACATGGATTAGTGGATGGATTAAGCTATGGATTGAGCTGCGTACCTTATCATATGTGATGAGAGATCCTTTTAAGACAGGTATTTATCATCTTTGACAGTAGGGGTGGGCAATATGATAAAATTTATATCATCATGATATCAATAGGTATTTTTTTCTGCAAATAATGTTATAACACCAACATTTTAGATATTAGCAAAATTTCACAATTCTTAAATGAACCTCAAGAAATATTAAAATAAGCTTCATGCTTCTTTTTAGATCATATGTTTATGTACAAATCACATGATACGGATTAATTCGAAATAGCTGATTTTAGGCATAATGCATGGATCCAATATTGGCACATCTGTTTCCCCCCACCCTCATTTTATTGTCTTGCGGTATGTTTACATGACACTTTTTATGCCTTTTGGTGGTTCATTTACACGACAACAGCGGTTAGGGTCTTTGAAAACGGGTTTCAAAGTGCAAGGTTTTGAAAACGATACCTTTACCGTCTCCATGTAAACAACAAAAACGCGAATTTAATTTGTGAAGACTGTGACGTCATGCACATGCGTATTACCTGTTCATGCATGAGTATTATGTGTTCGCAGAGTGTTTCTTGACAAAGTGACATTGCCAACTACTGGCCTGGCATGCGTAATACAGCCTTTTTAGTCGTTTTTCGCAGATCGCGTGAATGGGGATCGTTTTGATAACGTTGACGTCATTTTTTAGTACATCGTTGTCGTGTAAACACACCCTTAGTAGGATTGAGTAATCGTTACCCATCCAATCGGCATTTTTGTGTATTATGTCTTTCTTCAAAGCATTACAATACAAACTTCCCACACATATAATTGGTTGTTTATTTGGTTGAGTTTTTTAGTACTGGTTATTGAAAGTAAGAGCAAGTATTTTTCCTATACAGTAGCGAACATCAGCTCAGCTGATGGACAAAGAAGTGTTCATTCTGAATACAGATTTCTATGAGATATTTCTTGTGGTTATGTAATTATGTTGTATTAGATGTTCATTCGATTATTTTCATTAGTATGGTTTTCATAAATTAGTTATGCTGCCTTCACGTACTATTGGAATTGTAAATACGAGTTTCCTAGGTACAAATTGCACATGAATGCCCTCTGATGACGTGTTTACCACTGGGAAGTTTGGAAATAATTTTGATACACAAATGGCCGTGCCATAAGCTTTAAACATGGTGGCAGGGAGAACTACTGCTGTGACTGGTATGATTTATTTGTTCCCCCCTAAAACAGCTAGATCGTCTTGTCTTGACATTAATGTAGTGCATATTTACATACGAGTAATCATTTGAAGCATATTGTATGTTTTATACACAGTGAAAATAGCCTGCATTTGACCAAAATTGCTATCTGAATAGCATTGTAAATGTTTATATGGTTGTCAGTGCATGTGACTCTAAATATAATGTTGGTTTTAATAAGATTTTCCCAATAAATAGGCAAAAATAAACCTGGTGTCCTCCATGATTCCTGTTAATTCCGACAACTAAGCACTTGAATGCAACAAGCTCATAATCACGACATCTGAAGTTATGAAATTTCTGATAGCAGTTAATATAGCAACATAAAATATATCAAATACTTAATTAGTGTGAACTAACATGCTAGTAAAAAAAGTCAGCGTCTGAAGTAGACGCTGGCCTATGAGAAGGCATCAGAAATACAAAAGGAACCCTTTACAATTGATTAAAAATAGCTGAAGAAGAAGTGGTACTGTTGTAGAAACTGGAAACATAAGAGAAGAATATGAGTTTCTCACTGACATTTTGGATAACTCCGGAAAATAAGCTGATTTAAAAACAAAAACTAAATGTGTGTTTTTGTGTGCATTATTTGCACAGTGGCTTCGTTATTGTGTCTTGTTTGTTTAGTTCAGACGGACTATGCAAAGTTTGCTTGATGCAGCTTTGTTGCTCATTGTCTCCACATCAGGTGTTTTGCTCAGGTCTGGTGCTCTGAAATAGAGCAAGTCAATCCATAAAGGTAGCAACATAAAATAAGGAAAATAAGAACCTGCAGGTGGCCTTTAAGTGTTCTTTACATATTGCTTTGTTTTTTCAGCTTTTCATGGGCCATTAAATACATACAACAAAGGCCTTAACCATGTTAGATTCAGTCTTTTCACTAGACTTTTCTCTGCCTAAAGAAATATAAGGTTTTCAAAACAGTCACCTCTTCTTCCAGCCGTAGAAGTGCAGGTTGAAAAAACAAAATGACCAGATTATATTGGAAAATCTTTTTTTGCATCTTTCTCAAGGTGATGATACACAGGGCAACTTTCTGAATAATGTTGCTGGGCAATATTGCAGTCAACGGACAACTCGGCCCACGACTGATCTAAAGTATCCAGATAGAAATTTGTTGCCCATTCTCAATAGGAAAGTGTCCAAGCAACTTTGCTCAAAAAAGTTGCCCCGTGTATCATCATCTACAGTGTCTGTTTAGATGGAAGAGAGAGACTGTAGATTTTAAATCTACAGTGTATCTTTTGAAAACAAAGTATACTCTAGCTGACAATGAAGCTAGCGGATATGTTCAGTGCCATCGCTTTATGGGCAGCAGTGTAGCACTCCAACTTATGGTGCAGCTGGTCCTCAGATGGAAAAACGTGCCTCTACTTAGATTTATGCAAATCTGCAAAAAAATATGGCCACTCTTTAAATTAGGGTCCAATTCTCACTATTCACTAACTATTAACTATGACTTTTGCCTCAATAAATTACTGCTAATGAATAGTTAGTAAGTAGTTGTTAAGTTTAGGTATTGGGTAGGATTAAGGATGTAGAATATGGTCATACAGAATAAGGCATTAATATGTGCTTCATAATAAACAGTCAATATCATAGTAAAATACATGCTAATAAGCAACTAGTACTTAATAGTGAGAAATTGCACCCTAAACTAAAATACCTATGCATACAATTCACTGCAGTTTCCAACTGAAATGAATACAACTGACAGTAAAACAGCATTACATTTTATACACAACGATATTCATAAAGATAACAGTACAGAGGAGCAATATCAATGGAATCACTTTCAGAATTTTTTTTCCCCCCAGCTGATGAATGATAAAAACATTGACATCCAATCACAATCCATTCAACTTTAAAGAACTTGAATGTTTAATGCCCAGACTACATTGTACGATTTCGGGCTGTCCCAGACAAAAGATGACCAATCGAGACCATTTCTGTTGTTGTGGCTCCTAAATGGTGGTCCTAAGTTGTACAGTGAGAGAGGTTCAAAGACGGCCCTGGTCATGGTCTTGTGACCAAAGATAGCCTGTGATCATTTTCTTACAGGGTGAGAAATTTAGCATGATCACCTCACAGTGTTTCATAGCAGGTTTGCTGCTATGACCTACGTCTACTGACTAGCCAATAAAACTGCAACATGAAATGGTGTATTCAATATTATCCTCTTTTGCTTCCTCCTCTGTTTTTCAGCATACATAAAAACCATAATTGCCAAAGTGCGATTCATCTTGCTCTATTTGTTTAGCAATATTGTTTAGCAATATTATTCTGTTGATTATAAAAATGTTTTGGGAGATAATGTGATGAAGTGAACATCTTATAAGATGATGTGGATTTTAGATTTGTGTGATTTATAATGATCTTGTGACTATGAGATGATGTACTTCCTTTTTTCATGGAGGCTGGAGGGTGCATCATCTCTGATACGAATCAGATCTGTTGACTGCTATATGATTTTGAGACAGATGAGACAATTCAGTGGAAACAGAAAGCTATATTAAGAGCTGTGTGATGCGTAACACCTCAGTTGAAGGGGACTTGGGGGTCATCATCTCTGTTTAGCATGCAACCTCTAATTGTTTGTCAGTGTTTTCACCTTTAGCAGGGCTATAGACTTACACCGGATGCGGCTGTTGACTCTCAACAGCTAGAAACTGTCTACACTGGACGCGACAAAGTGACTGTTGCAAATCCATATGTCATTCCTATAAGAAGAATCACGAGTGCTTGGAGTACATCATTAATGAAATGAGACATCAGTTTATTGTCTGGGATTTGTCGTGTTGCATCGCTCCGCATCCAGTGTAGACAACATCACTGATTATAATGGGTTCTATTGACTTGCGTCGCATCACGCCCTTAAGTCCTTATAAGGCAAGTAATTCCACACTAAGCGGCCATCTTTGAAACGCCTCTCTGGCAGATATTTCAGTCATGCAAGTGCAGCTCCTTAGCCTGGGAAAACCCAGACAACTTCCGGCAAATTTAGATTTGCTCTGCAAGTAGTCTGGCAAAGAGCCCATTCAAGCCCATTTCTAATCCCTCGAAATCGCGGCACCAATCAGAAACGTGGGACGGGCTTTACAAGATGACGACAGCGCAGCGACGGTGAAGCAGATTTTGTACATTACAAAGATGGATGCCGCTGTGGAACATCACTCCTTCGAATCAGCTATCGCCTCTGTTTTAAGCGATTTAAACTTTTCCTTTTCGTTAAAACCCGAGCAAAGAACAACACTCGAAGCCTTCATATCTAAAAAAGATGTTATCGCTGTCTTACCGACTGGATTCGGCAAAAGTCTGACATACCAGCTTGCCCCTTTGGTGGCTAAACGAATGGGTCATAGCGAGAGCCCTCTGGTAGTGTTAATGTTTCACAAAATAAAGTTTCAAGTCCTTTTCAGGCGAGAATGTAGTTGTTTAAAGCTCAAATCTGTGGTTTATTTTTAAAGAGAGCGCCTTTTTGAAAATTTGATCTGCCGTTTTCGGAGTTGTGAGCTCCAGTGGATCAGCGGCGCTCAGCGCTCATTAACCCCGCCAAGAGCAGCCTTTCCTCGGCCAACCCTTCTGACATCTGCTGCTGGCTCTGATGTCTCTGTAGTGGTTAAACATTAGATATGATTCGTCTTGTGTAGATCTAACGGCTGATCTTTGCTCTCATGAATCTATAATTTGTTCCCTGACAGATCGTTTTGTCTGAGGGCAAAGTGAAGTTTCATAACTTTATTTTTTTTAAACTATTAAACTTTACCGTTGTAGTCTCCTAGCACTGACTTTGACTGAATTGCTTTATTTATTGTATAGCTTCTTATACCTTTTACTCATACTTTTATAATGGCTATTGATCACACATAAACTGACATTTAACAAAAAGAGACTGGGTTGTCTTTTATCTCATATTTCATTTTATTACAGTGATAATCATAGCCTATATATGCACACATATTAATGTTTATTTTAATTTTTTTAAATGTAAACGAAAAGAGGCCGGGTTTTTTTATATTTCGTTATACATGCATTGAAGATAATATGCATTGCCTGCACTACATTTGTGTGGCTATAATATGTTTAATATTTTTTTAATGAAAATGAAAAGAGGCAGAGTGGTGTTTTATCATATATTTCGTTTTATTGTAGCCTAAAATATACAAATATATACTGAGTGATACTGTCAAGAACGCTGCTTGTCCATTAGCAGAGTAGGCAGACTAGTGTCCTCCCGTCCTCGGGAGTTCGTTCTCCGGTGTCAAACTTGGCAAGTCACGGACGCAAGTCAGAAGTTTGCGTACGAAATATGTCATAAAACACCACTGCCTCATTTCATTTAAAAAAAAAAAATTCTTAAACATAATAGCCACACAAATGTGGTTCAGGCAACGCGTAGCTAGGCCTACATTGATTATCTTATATATTTATAATAAAACAGTATAAAACACCCTGCTTCTTTTCTTTTACATTAAAAAAATGATATATTAAACATTAATATGTGGTTTAGGTAAGGTGACCAGATTTCTGAAATGGAAACCGGGGACATTTCCTATTTGAGAACACAAGTACAGAGCAGAACGCATATTGAGAAGCAGCCAGAGTCTCAGATGTTTCTCCGTCGCTCTGCATATGTCATCATCTTCATCGCTCTGATTGGTTTTAGGTCTATCCAATTGCTCCCAGAGGCATTTCAGCGACGTCCGTTGGTGACGCCCCTTTGGAAATGATTTGTCTATGAAGCTTTGCCAGACCATAACTCAGTTAGCCTACTACTGAGATTGGTCTGGTTTTAACCAGGCTAGCAGCTCCTATCTCTTTGAAGGGGGAAAATATTAAATTCTCTGAAACGTCTTTGGAGGCGGCTTATGGTAGAGAAATGAACTTTCAATTCACAGGCAAAAGCACTGGTGGACATTCCTGCAGTCAGCATGCCAATTGCACGCTCCCTCAAAACTTGCGACATCTGTGGCATTGTGCTGTGTGATAACACATTTAAGAGTGGCCTTTTATTGTGGCCAGCCTAAGGCACACCTGTGCAATAATCATGTTGTTTAATCAGCATCTTGATATGCCACACCTGTGAGGTGGATGGATTATCTCGGAAAAGGAGAAGTGCTCACTAACACAGATTGAGACAGATTTGTGAACAATTTTGAGAGAAATGGGGCTTTTGTGTACATAAAAAAAGTCTTAGATCTTTGAGTTCAGCTCATCAAAAATGGGGGCAAAAACAAAAGTGTTGCATTTATAATTTTGTTCAGTGTAGTATTGTGCAAGGAACTGCATGGAATTAAGTAGTGATTGATCAATATCTGCCCCCTAATCATAATTTGTGTGAAAAGGAATAAATATTGCTTTACTGCTGCTACTGCTAGTGTTCATTTCAGCTGGACATTGCAGTGAATTGTATGTATAGGCACATTTTTCAAACGAAATATTCCCTTTTTGTTGAAATATTCCTCATTATCACAAATCAATATCATTATCAGCATGCCTTAGGCTAACCTTTAACCTTTCACACCTGTAATGGAAGACAAACTATTTTCTGTGACAGCAGGTTTGTAACTTCTAGAAGGTTGTTATGTTGTCTGTGCTTTGTGAAAGGCTAGGTGGTATGATTTATACTGTTTATACCATAGTAGATATTATGTATTTGAGCAGAAATGCTTTACATTACACAAATGAGTTTCAAAGAAAAATTGAAAAAATTGAAAAAACATAGATTGGGATATGCATAAAACAATTCAAGGTGATGAAGAACTTGTTATTAAGGGCGTGATGTAAAGTGGAGATTAGTTAATTACAGTTGACAAGCAATATCACAATTTGTCATATAATACAGGATAATCATAATTTATGTTTATGTTGTGTCACAGGAATGTAAGTGAATAATCTAATATTTTGGTTTGCATCCATACATTTTCAAATAAAAAAAGTAAATAAGTTTCATTTGTGAAGTATTTAATTAATTTTATTTTCAAAAATAGGAATGATTATACAAATATATACATATTTTATGATGACTTGCATATTATGATTATATTGCTACTGTTACAGTGTCCTCCACTAATATTGGCACCCTATGAGAAAATAAATCTGCATTGTTTATCCTTTTGATTTTTATTTTAAAAAATCCACAGTAAATCATTAAGTAAAAAAGTAAAACAATTAAAAGTGGGGGGAAAATCTCATTATGACATAAATGTTTTTCTCTAGTTCACGTTGGCTACAATTATTGGCACCCAATTATTGCAACCTCCTTTTCCCAAGATAACCACTCTAAGTCTTCTCCTATAATGCCTTATGAGTTTGGAGAACACCTGACAAGAGATCAGAGACCATTCCTTCATATAGAATCTCTCCAAATCCTTCATATTCCCAGATCCATGTTGGTGCTTCTTCTCTTCAGTTCACCCCACTCATTTTCTATGGGGTTATGGTCAGGGAACTGGGACGGCCATGCAGAAGCTTCATTTTGTGCTCAGTAACACATTTTTGTGTTGATTTTGTTGTTTGTTTTGGATCATTGTCCAGATGGAAGATCCAACCACGGCCCATTATAAGATTTCTAGCAGAAGAGGTCAGGTTTTGATTTTTTTTATTTTTTTTATCTGTTGACATTTGCTGGATTCTATGATACCATGTATCTGAACAAGATGTCTAGGACCTCCAGCAAAGGAATAGGCTCACAACATTAAATATATTATTATATTAGTATATTTAACCATGGGTATGGGGTACTTTTTATCCATGTTTGCACAAACCCCATCTGGTGGTTTTGCTGCTAAAACTACTTTGTAGTTTCATCTGACCATAGAACCAGGTCCATTTTGAAGTTCCAGTCGTGTCTGACTGATTTTTCTTACCTCTCCCAAACAGCTTGTGGTACCAAGAAGTTCCTATCAACTAAATCTGCCTGGAAGAGGACATGTGTCTATATTGTCCTAATGCGCAGTGAGGAGGAGATTTTGAGTGTACAAAGACTCTCCAAGGATCACAGCTGAATTGCAGAGATTAGTTGAGTCTCGGGGTCAGAAAGCCTAAACAAATGTTATTAATTATTGCCCTGATGGTGGAAATGTAAATGTTCAATTCTTTAGCTATTTTCTTACAGACACTTTCTATTTTGTGAAGCTCAACAATCTTTTGCTGCACATCAGAACTATATTCTTTGGTTCTTTGGTTTTATTGTGAAGAATGAATCAGGGAATTCGGCCTTTGTGTTTCCTCATTTTTATACTCCTGTGGAACAGGATGTCATGGCTGGACAATTTTCCTAGTCACCCTGGTGTACTAAAAAACGTAAATGTGAATGGGCATATACTTCAAAGATAACTTCAAAGGTGCCAATAATTGTGGCCAACATGCAATGGAGAAAAACGTGTATTTCATAATGTGAGTTTCCCCCCACTTTCAATTGTTTTATTTCAATGAAAGGTTATTTTTATGAATTATTTGATTGAGATCTGGTGACCGTGGATTTGAGTATAGTGAACTCTTTGTCATGTTCAAGAAACCAGCTTGAGATGATTTGAGCTTTGTGACATGGCACAGTATCCTGCTGGAAGTAGCCATCAGATGTGGCATTTAAACAATGCAAAATTGGTACTAAAGGGGAAAAGGGCCCAAAGTGTGCCAAGAAAATGGCACACCATTATACCATTAGGTTGATACACGGCAGGATGGATCCATGCTTTCATGTTGTTTACGCCAAATTCTGACCCTTACCATCTGAATGTCGCAGCAGAAATTGAGACTCATTAATGCAGGCTACATTTTTCCAATCTTCTATTGTCCAATTGCCCGCGTGCGGTGTAGCCTCATTACTTTGTTATTGACAGGAGTGGCACCCGATGTGGTCTTCTGCTGCTGTATCTGCTTAAGGTTTGACGTTTTGTGCGTTCATAGACGCTCTTCTGCATACCTCGATTGTAACGAGTGGTTATTTGAGTTAATGTTGCCTTTCTATCAGCTTGAGCCAATCTGGCCATTCTCCTCTGACCTCTAGCACCAAAAAAGCATTTTCACCCACAGAACTGCCACTCACTGGATATTTTCTCTTTTTCAAACCATTCTATGTAAACCCTAAAGATGGTTGTGTGTGAAAATCCCAGTAGATCAGCAGTTTCTGAGTCACATAAACCATCTTTCTTCCCCATTCTGATACTCAGTTTGAACTTCAGCAGATTTTCTTGACCATGTCTACATGCCTACGTTGGTTGAGTCCGAAAACCTAGGCAGCTGACTCGTTGCCTCGCTGCCTTATCAGACAATGGCTTGTATGGCAGCGTTTGTGTATGAAGGCACCTCACGAAACTAATTTCGGACAGAGTTCTTAGGCAGTGTAACCGTTTAATGATTTTCCAGGTTTCGGACGCAGCCATTGAGTTGCTGCCATGTACTGGCTGATTGGATATTTGAGTTAATGAACAGTTAAACAGGTGTACCTAATAAAGTGACCTGTGAGTGTGTATATATTTGGGAAATGATACAGTGGAGTGTGAGTAGGCAGGGAGGACTGTTAAAGCATCATTACTATTTGCCTTTGACAGACAGTATTTGATGCCTCATGCATGTGTCGATGTGCACCACCTCATGTGTCATTTTGTAAACATGGGCGTGCCTGGGAGTTTGACTGCAAATACATTCACTCACTTATACAACACTTGCACAGTACAAACGCAAATAGTGAGGGAAAGCAAATGTGAGTCTTAGCGGTAGATAAACAGCCATAGTAGTTTTATCCACCTTATTTTGCAGTGTGGGAGTTTTTTTTATTTTTATGTGCAAGCCTTCCGATTCATTAACGCTACACTCCAAAAAAAAAAGGTTCTATATGGCACCAAAAAGGGTTCTTGGCTCGTAATCATAGGGGAACCTTTTTTAGTGCTATATAGCACCAATTTTGGTGCTTCAGTGGTTCTTCAGCGGTTCTTCAGAGGTTCTTCACCAGTTCTTTGACTAAGGTGCTTTATAGCACCTCTGAAGAACCGCTGAAGAACCACTGAAGCTCCAAAATTGGTGCTATATAGCACTAAAAAAGTTTTTTTTTTGAGTGATAACTAGAAGAATAGCAAAGTGTCATAAATGGTAAAACTATTTGCGCTATAAACTGGTGTGTTTTTGATTTATGATAACAAAATTAAAATAATATGATAACAATTGAAGGTTTGCATTATAAAGCAGTATAATGGTATGTTTTACCACTTTTATGTTTTAAGCAGTAGGCCTATGTTTTTGTACAGGTAAAATTACTGGAAGCGAATGACACCGGAAGCCAGACACATTCAAGTTACAAATGGCTGTGCCCGCTCTTTCGTGAAAAATAAGGTGGGTAGTCTTATATCTTCAATCATTCAATCCAGTGGGTTGCACAGCATCACTATTTTCAGTGACTCAGCAGGATAAAAGAGAACTTCCTGGAATATTTGCATGACAGTGTTCCTTTTCACATGTGCTCTTGTATATATAGACTTACAATATAGGAGAGACCTGAAACATATCTGCAGACCAGAATATCATAGATATTTGGTGGATGGCTAAAAGATAACATTATTCATAACAACTGAATGAACAGTGCAAAAACAGCCTCATAATGGAGCTTAACACTAAAACAGTGAAATTCATAAAATGTTCTGGATTACCTGCGATCAAAGGCATTGGAAAATCGATTCGATACATCAGATTTATTATATTAATGCTGCATATAAAGTTTAACTCTGCTAGTATAATGCTTAATACACTTCTCAAGGGGCTTTTTCATTGGGTAGTTATAAGGACTTAGTTATAGGAACTAGCCACCAGACGGTTACCTGAGAACTAAATGTTCATCTAGGGCCTTTTTCCTGGTTGCATACGCACCGCCAGAAGGAACAACTTAAGTGAGGCAAGATGGCAAACCGTTCTTAAAAAACATAATTTAAGCATGGCATAATGGAGAATGCTGTGATCGGTGCTGTGTTTTTGTTGTGTGACATGGGATTTTTGATAACGGAGATAGAATGTAGGCATATATGAGCAAAAAGTAGGACTAGGAGACAATTTTCATGTTTTTGCTTGGTCCCTTCAAAGTTGCGTTGGATTTCCTCCATGGCGTAAAGGTTAAGCCCAATTTATACTTCTGCATCGAGTGTACGCCGTAGCTACAACACACAGCCAACGACACCCTGACGTGCACCTCTCCAAAAATGTAACAACGCATCAATTCTACACGAACGGCAAGCGCTGTGATTGGTCTTCATGTGTAACTGCATGTCGAAGCGGACAAGGACGCAGAAGTATAAATGAAAATCGACGCGTAGCCCACAGCGCAGAGGAAATGCCACAGGTCCGACGCAGAAGTATAAATCAGCCTTTAGGTAGCACCGGGACTTCAGCATCTGTCTATCTATCGCTGTTTTCCATCGTGGAGTTTGTTCGTGGAGTAAACTGTGCGCTTACACATGGCGGGTGCTGTTTCATATTGCATGTGTTCAACCAATCAACGTACACTTACACTCTAAAAAAAAAAAAGGTTCTATATTGCACCAAAAATGGTTCTTGGCTCGTAATCATAGGGGAACCTTTTTTAGTGCTATATAGCACCAATTTTGGTGCTTCAGTGGTTCTTCAGAGGTTCTTCAGCGGTTCTTCAGAGGTTCTTCACCGGTTCTTTGACTAAGGTGCTATATAGCACCTCTGAAGAACCGCTGAAGAACCACTGAAGCACCAAAATTGGTGCTATATAGCACTAAAAAAGGTTCCCCTATGATTACGAGCCTTTTTTTTTAGAGTGTACGTCACTGGTAGTCCTTATTGTACTGGATTAAACTCT
This sequence comes from Gobio gobio, assembly GCF_949357685.1. NCBI lineage: Eukaryota > Metazoa > Chordata > Actinopteri > Cypriniformes > Gobionidae > Gobio > Gobio gobio. The sequence goes on from NC_137113.1 coordinate 33,778,092, forward strand.
ACGCTGAAGTTGGAGTTAATTTAGTTCCCCAAAAGGCATTCCTATAGTTCCTGTGGTGTCAACATATTCAAAAAGTGGGTACTTCCACCATTAGTTCTAGGAACTATGAAAAGGTTCCTCTGGTGCGAAAGCCCCTATTGTTCCTTCTCGACATGGCCTGTTTTGTTTGCAAAACATAAAGCAATGTGAAGCCGCTGCCCACTGATTTCTGTGTACATATATACACTGTAAAAAATAAAAAACGGAAAATGTACTGGTAATTTTCTGCCAGAGTACATTATCCAGTAATTTTACGAAAATTTCCTTTAACCCTTAAAACACAAACTAATGCAATGTGTAATTCAAAATACAGGTAAAACCCCTGTAAAAAAAACAATACGGAAAATTCCTTCTTATTTATACAGTACATTGTGCCCTATTTTTATGGACGTTTTTTTTTTACAGTGCACACTGTATAACTGGTATAGCAGAATCTCTTAACAGTTGATACATTTCTACAGTTGCATGGCATACCACCTGGTCCTATAATGAATGATTGTAAAATGAATGTGCCATAGTATTCTAAAAAATACTTACCATGGCATGATGTCCTAAAGATCTTTGAAATACCATAGTACATTTTGTTACTGATTACTTGATGAGAACTTTGGACGATGCAAAGAATTACCTACATGACCTGAAGAAGGCTGTGTAAGCAAGACAACTCAGAAATGTTGATGAACTGAAACTGATTTGTTGGGAGGAACGGTCTATAATTCACCCTCAATGTTGTGCAAAACTTTTTATTGCAACTATAGACACATTCTTTAGAGGCTTGAATGGGTGATACACATCATAACATGGTTCCAATACAGCAGTATCTCAGCTGGTCACAGGGCATGTTGCTTTGCCTTGGTCCTGAATAGATACATTGTATCCACCAACTTTTAGCAAATATATCTTCACTTGGTCATGCTTTATCCCTCCAGTGAATTCATTAATACGAACATTGCTTTTGAACATTTGTCACATAATGAATGAATAGAATGAATAATGCTTTGTGCCTCTGCGTCAGGTTAATCTTCATCACAGTACACACGTGGCTTTCACCTCTATCATCTTAATCAGAGTATTGTCTGGAAGTGTGGGCCTATCATATGATAACTCCTTGTGTTGAAAATGTCAAGATAGTCCTTGTATATCATTGGTCTGCAATTGGTCAAAGCCTCAAGGACTGCATTTAATAGCATTATTGTTTAACATCCTTATGATGACCCTTCAAGCAAGGGGAAGCCTGAGGACAAGGACTAAGATGTTATGCTTAGCTAGAACTAAATGTTCAACCATAGGCGCTGATCCCGTGGGTGCTCAAGCCCCGAAAAACAGAAAATATTCTCCATTCATTTTAACCAATCAAAAAAAATCAATCGAGTTTCTGTAAACTCTTGATTGGTGGATCTCACATCGGGTCCCGACGGGTTGTAATACACAATTCTACCATTATATTTAGCACTACAACATAACCTCAAAAGCTTATGCTTTCTGTTTTTTGCACAATGATAAATTGCTTTTAAATAATTAACTCCCAAATCATCTGGTATATCAGCGAGAGAGCGACTCACAACAACACTCATGGAAAGAATATTGGTTTCCCTTTGTTTGGAAACGTATTTAAAGTTTTGTGTGAGGATATGGAGTGTGGGCACCCACTGAACTTAAAACTGTTGGTTTAAAAATAAAACATTTCTGACAGAACTATATTTGAGGTCTTGTAGTCTACTATTGAGCTGATGACCTGAATCAGGTGTGTTTGATCCAGGAGGCATTCAAACTATGCAATATTTGGGAGACTCCAGAGATATGGTTGAGAAATACTGAATAGCACCTTCCCATATTTGGGTAATTTTAACCCAAGGTGGTTGTAGCCCGTTTACCCAATACATTGGTTTATAAAATAACTAATTGGTTGGGTTAATATCACCCAACCCCCCAAATGTTGTTTTAACCATCTATTATTATTATTATTATTATTATTATTAGGGGCTAGGCACCATGCATTTCTTATATATTAGTGTTCTTCTTCTTCGCATCCGATATAATTGTTCATAGTCAAGTTACCATTATTTTTATAGTGCTTTATACAATACAGATTGTTCATCTTTACAGTGATCAACAGGAAAATTATGATTCAATGATGCAAACATAGTTCAATTCGGCTGTTGAGCAGCTCTAAAAAAAGTATCATTGTTCAGCTGGAGTCAGTTCAGTGTTGATTCAGATCATCAATTATTAAAATTATTTCCATTTGGCTATAAAGCAGTTCTGCAGAAAACAGTGTCAGTTTTCTCATCAAATAGTGTCAGTACAGTCAGATCAATACTATTGTTGAATATTAAGTGTCCCCAACTAAAAAAGCCAGAGCTTTCAAGGAACCTAAACTCCATCAGGTGACAGAATGGAGAAATAAAACACCTTGGGAGAAACCAGGCTCAGTCGGGGGACCATTTCTCCTCTGGCCAAACAAAGCAACTTGGTGTGGTTTAATTTCAGGCTGCATCACAAGTCATAAGTCAGATTGTGAATTGGTATCATTCAAAATATTTCATCCAGTTCTTTCTGCTTAAAGATCGGATTCATCACAAGGTAATGGAGACGAAGCTGGCCATCGGGTCTGTGCAGAGGACTTGTTTGTGGTCTTTGCTGAGGATCTGTACCGATTGTCATGCCGACGAGGCCTTCACAGGGGATTGTCTAGTTGACATGGCCTCTTCTGACATTTAGGGCTGCGCTGTGATTGTGCCTAGTTTCAGAGAGCATTACAATAATCTAGCCTTGATGTCATGAACGGATGAATGCACTTGCAGAGAGAGCCCACCACACGGTCATCAGATTGGCTGTGGTTTTTGTGGTTGATTTTGTCTCTTCTTGTAGATATGTTGAGTCTGGTGTGGACGACACACTTGTAGCTGGAATCACATCACGTTTGGTTAGGACATGGTGGTTTCTTATTCTGTGGCTCCCTCTAGTGGGCAACATTTTGAAATGGCTGATAGTTCAGAATGGCCTGTTAACCTGCTGCCGAGCATCATACATTCATACAAGTGTGTTCGCAAGTGTGTTTTGAGAAGTTTGGACTTTGTGCACACCAGATATAAATATAATAGTCATACCAGGCACAAATCTCCTAATCTTTCAAAATTCTTCAAAATTATGTTCAAAAAAATCAAAAATTTGTTCTCAGCATGGTCTAGAGCTGATGTGTGCAAAGTTTGGTAAAGGTCTGACAAATGACCTAAAAGGAGTTTGGAAAAGTAGCTTTTTTAAGCAAATTAGAATGTTTTTTTTTTAGATAATCATACAAATTTGATTTAGTTTGGGCTTAAAACAAAGATTGTTAAGGCTTATAGCAAGGATTCAGAAATTTTTTTTACCCAGTCTTACCCAGTTGCAGTGAGTTATTAGTTAAAACATAAAGTTGCTTATTATAGTTATTATAGTTAGGCCTGGTCCGACCAGACTCTCGTACATTTCATTTGTACAGAGAGTCTGGCCACTCTCCATTGACAAGCATTAACTTCCTTGAAGGTGGGAACTGTGTTGAAGTTTAAAACTATTGGATCTGCCCAGAGCCACTCTGGATCTGCCATAACCAATCGCTAATGTTTTAGCTCAAATTAGCGCACAACATCAACGTCATCGTTCTCAGCCACTCCGTCTGTTCGCTAAATGGACCAGTTAAAATTTGACCGGAGAAACCCAGAGAATATACCACAATCCCAGACGGAGTACTGAAGGAAAATGAAAATTGAGCAGAAGTACGTAGGAGGGCGGAGCCAGGCTAATTATAGTTGGCTCAATACCACAATTTTGGCTTCAGTATTATGCCAGAATCTAATACCTCATTATCGATAAGCAGCCTCAAAAGATAACTGAATTAAAAACAATTTGTCTTTTTTCCGCTTCTGGGTTTTGTGTTTCCGGCGCTCGACATCACAGGGTAAATTTAAGCACAAGTGTTGTTGTAAGAGACACTGAAATATATACATTTTGTGTTTCCATTTGCTCAAATATTAAAAGAAAAACTCCACAATAGTGTTTCTTTTCACAACTTTCAAAAAAGTAAAATTGATAACGATTGATAACGGCAGTTAGATAACGGAAGAGAGAAGACTTTACCAACTTTACTGTCACTCCCACAGCCACTGTATTAGAAACACCCTCACAGCACCCTTACGTTAACTAGTTTATTGTAATTAGATGCAAAGGTAATATAATCCAAAGTATAATGTGATACATGTACAATTTAAAAAAAAATGTAACATAAAAAAAAAGGATTTACAATGCTGATGACCATCAAAACACGTCATCACAGTATGTAAAAAAGGCCTATTTTATTAAAACCCTCTGTGGTGAAAATCAAGTTTTTAATGTTGTTTATATGTCCATGTGGCATTTTTAATATGCTTTTAAATCGCTGGTGTTTCTTACGTCATAAACTACCTTGTAACCAATCAGATCAACGTGGTAGTGGCCTTTAGCATATCATCATTACTATGCCGTGAAGCAGGGGCGTCTCAAGAGAAACCAGGTTATCCCGGTATGTTTTTCTGTTGATATAAAAAAATCGGGGAGGCTACATTTAGCAATATAGCGGGTGAACTATGTATAGTATGTTTTTTTTAATGTTATGATGAACTATATGCCTTTCTCCACTGACGTTCTAAGTTGTTCAAAACGTTTCTAAGGATACTGATTTTAGAAGGCAGCTGTCTGACTCTGAGATGGCAAATGGGAACATGGTGTGTGTAACATTAGCAGCACATTATTAGCTGTTTGATACTGTAGTCAAGCCAAAGGCTAATCATATCAATTACTGTTATGTGTCCAATGTTGTAGAAGGCGATACATAAAATGCATTACCATTCTAATACATAGACTTTGCATATTCATGGTTTTCGTGTATACTAAATAAAGCAACGGTATAAAAGTTACATTCAAGCTATTTTAAGGCATGTATAATAATTAAAAAAATCACAGGAAAAAAAAAAAAGTTTAAATATGTTATTTTGGTGATCAAAGATGAGTTTTAAGGGATAAAATGATTGACTACAGGGGGACTTTAAGAACACTGCATGAAACTATGCAGTATCAAATGTGTTGCTTTTTTTCAAGCATGAATATATAAACAACATACAAAGGACTTCTCAGTGCTTCATACTAAGTAAAACTGAAGTGATTAATATATATTTTTATATTAAACTATTATTGAATTATTATAATTGAATTATACAAAAAGTGCAATCTTCCTATAAAATGTAACACATTACACTGAACAAGTGGTAGATCTATTAGTTTGCATTTTCGCTCCAAGAATTAATGCACAGATCTATTTTCACATACAGTATCAGTTTTTTTTTAATCTCGTAAATTGCTGTAGTGATCACTGTCAATTACTGCAGTTTCGGATTCAATCCACCATTTAAATAAAAAGTTGTCAATCGAGAAACTTTTAAATGTGCAGTTAGCAGCATGACAAATGCATATTATATCTAAAAAGCATGCAAAGGGCCCTCCCATTATAATCCCTGAATCTCAGCACCGCCACCTCACTGATTTAGCGAATACTCCCGTTATAATCAATGAATCTGACAACACTGCACAATGAATCTCTTAGTGTTGTTTTTGTTACATTGAAAGATTGGTGAACGTGCTTTGGCTGAAATCTCTGAGCTCGCTCTAAACAAACTCTAAACAAATTTCCACAAACGATCCTTATTGCTTGTGGTGTGATCCGCAATGCTGTTTTAACAGAAAAACGTAATTATTTGCGATGCCGGCTCAACATTGTGATGTCTGTCAGTTATAGTACACACTACACTGACTACAATGTTCTTACTAGGATTGGGCCGATACACAATAATTAATGATCTCTAAAACTTTCAAAAAAAAACAAAAACAAAAACAAAATGTGCATGCAAAATTATGTAAAATGGCCCTGTTATCAGTGTGATTATTTAAAGGTGGCTTTTTTTTTTCAAACAATTAGCTTTTTTCATATTTCATAATCTCTCTTTCTCTCTTTTTGCAGTTTTGTCTACATCCATGGTGGTGAACCTAGCTGATGGAAAGGAACGCTGTCAAACAGCTCAACATGGTCTCCAGGCTGCCCAAGTTTGCTTCCCATCCCTCAGGCACCACCATAACCCCCCTTTCCCAAGGATCTGCCCTCCCGGTTTCCTCCTTGGAGTCTAAAGCTGGACAGATAGGCAGGCACAATAGTTTGACACGTGTGCAATCCCTAAATTGGAGAAAGGGTGAAGAGGACAGTGGAAATAAAGTTCAACACTCTGGCAGCTTAGATGAGGAGAGTAGTGTAAATATAGATTCACAGTCCCCAGTGATGGTGACTAAAAAGTCTTCACCTGCAGCTGTAGTTAAATGTAAGAGTGCAGTCCCAACTGCACAAAGTAGCTGTCCCAGGAGTGTACCCCAGCCCAGCAAAACCATTCCCCGCATGACTACTCCCAAACGCCTCTCCACAGGGAATCCCCTCTCTAATGGTACAGCTACTCTGCATGGAGTTATTGGTGGTAATGGCCGTTATGGCTCCTCAGGGTCTGGTCTTGGTCATGTATCCCAACAAAGAACCCTTCAGAGCAAACTGTCCCTGTCCAATGACAGCATCAAGTCTAGCATGTCCAACGACAGCATAGTGCACTCTCAGAGTTTCTCCCACTTCAAGAGTGCAGCATGCCCCACAAAACCACCTATAACCCGTTCCTTCTCCTATAACAAAGCTACAGAGCTTGCTAAAGAACTTCCCAGCCCTTTACCACAATCTCCAGTGGCTAGATCACCCCTCATTCAGCCAAATCCAGTATTATCCGAAGGGAAAGTAGGTAAATATGGGTTTGCAAGGCCCTCTGTAACTACTGGTGATCAACTTTTGCCAACGACCACAATAAAGAAATCTCTTTTACCCAGCTTTTCAGGTAAGAAACCCTCTGTGCTCAGTTATAGACTTACACGTCCAACAATCACCAAACATCTCCGTCCTCTTGTCCCCGGAACTGTCCAAAAAGAAGCAGAATTGAGTAAAATGATCCAAGACCCTACACAGGTATCAGAAACCAGTTCAGAACCAACCAGCAGCAATGGAAGTATTGAAACTACCCCAAATGAGATCTCATTTGACGTAAAGGAAGTTGAAGACATTTTTGGCCCCTCCTTGGAGATATTGGATGATATGTCACTATCATCGTCCTCATCTGTGGAGAATAATGATACTAGTGAAGAGTACATGGATGACTTCGATAATCTCGGGAATGGAGGCGAGACCCTGCTGCTGCCTGTCCTCAAAGATGGGTTAGACCACTTAGGACTATGTACAGATGACAACATTCTAATCACCGAGTGCAATGAGGAAGCATCAGTGACCAACCTGCACACCTTCTTGTCAGAATCTGTTGACTGGGCAGGAATGGGACTCACAGGTGTGATTGAGAATTTATCTACTTCTATTATTACACCTCAGATCTACTAATCCCAATTTCTACATTTTTGACATTTTGAACTACCTTCAGAATGTAATACATGATTCCTGCACTCAGCATTGGTGCCCTAGTTTGTAAGAATGTTCCTAAATGCATTTCTTGAACAATTATAATAAGATTTTTCTAAAGAATGATATGACAGGCTTAATTTGGTGTTATTTGATTGGTTTGGCAGTTCTTTTATTGAAAAACTCGCTGATTAACTAAATGAAAAACATCTCAAATGCCGTATTTTTGCGCTACCTGCAGATTACTGCAATACTCATAATAAGAGTTTATTTGAGATTTAACATAATGATTTGAGTTATGACTGGCTTGAGGGGAGTTTTTTTTTATGTGCCACGTATTTTAAATAGTGTTTTTATAGAGCCTGTAAATTTGTTCCCTTGTTTGGCAAATCTTTTTAGTTACTAAATTTCAAATTCAACAAATAGTCATGTTACGCATAATCATGACCGATCATCGTTTACATTATCGATCATTGGTGTCACATTGGCGTTCGTATACATCCCTAATAATATTGCGTATGTGCATAACATTGCAAAAACCAAACAAAAACATACTGCCTGATGTACCTTTTGGTTTAGGTTAGATTACTTCGCATTTAGAGTGCATGCTCTCACTGCGTGATTTACTCTATCAAAATACAGTAAAAATATGAGTATTTGTCCTTTAGGCTATATTTATATCATATGATATTGTTAAGCAATCACACAAACGTCCCTGTTGAAAAAAAGAAAGAAAACAGCATATGCTGGTTAAGAATTTTTTGTTTTAAAGCATGGTTTGAGCTGTTTTAAGCTGATCCTTAGCTGGTCATGAGCTGGTTTAAGCTGGTCAAGTGCTGGTTCCAAGCTGGTCCTAAGAAACTAGCTCCATCTCAGCACCAGCTTATAACCAGCTCAGGACCAGCCTAAACCAGCTAAAACCAGTTGCCATGCTTGTAAACATAACTAACCAGCATATGGTGGTTTTTCAACAGAGACAGTACCGCTTTTTTTTTTTCTTCACATATCAATATGATCGCAAATGCGATATTGACTTTATACAACAGTTTGAGTTTAGTAAACAATTAAGTGACTTTTTAGACGCATTAAGTGACATTTTAGACTCAATATTGCCTGTTTTGCTCTATTTTGCCAAAGAAAATTGTTACAAAAAAAGCCATAGCAGAACTGTTCTGTGTCTCTGAGCAACACGCAGTGGTGTTTCGTTACTGAATGAATCGGTCCATTTGCAAGAATTGGTTGAAATAATGACTCAATGATTCGCTCATTAACAGTGACTTGCCGCCACCTTCTGCCGGTTTTAGTTTCATAATATCTTTTCAATTTTAAAATAATTTCATGTATCATTAATGTTTTATTTTTAAGCCATCAAAACATTATTTAAGCATTTGTAACTGCAGGTTAAATGCATGTATGTCACTTCTGCACAGGCTGCGTTTAATTAGGTAAGAAAAATGCAGATATACAACACAATTTAAACTTATTGGAAAATGTAATTTCTGTCACTGCTGCGAACTAACCACCGCACAAAATATGTAGAATAACACATTTTTTTAGGAATCAGCTTTCCACAGCAGTCCTAAACATGCCAAGGTACCAGCACAATAAGAATAATTTGATTCTCCAGAATGTTTGTGAATCTGGCCCTGATCACCCTGTCAGGGTTTAGTAATGGGATACAAGCCAGTGTGATAGTGTTAAATGGTGAAGTATGTAATTTTTCAATGTTAAAATCTCAGTATGCACTATACATAGCCTATATACTTGTATGTACTGTACATAAACTATGTTTTTATTAGTACTTCTCAGCATTATGTGTAATATTCTATGCATACTGTGTACACTTGATTGATGCTGCCTTAGATTTTGGCCAAAATAATGTACCTTAGGAGGCAGCATAATGATGTTGTAACAGCCTTTTGGAACAGTATTCCATCTTGAATGTGCCTATGATGCTTAAAATCCTAGCTCATTAGCTATAATTATTATTCTAATTCGCTTTGTAAATAGGTTTTCATATTTTAACAATTTGAGCAGATCCACACTGTCACTAAGATTGCTTAAAAATATATATTCTCTGCTACTTTCTTACCCAGTTTATTGTCTGTCTTTCAGCTTGTAAAGATGACTTTGTGCATGAGACGTCTCCTACAGGCGATTTTCCTCATGGCTCGTCTCTGGACCTGTCGCCATCAGACAGCTCTGGAGGGACTTACATGTGGGATGAAGAGGGGATGGAGGCACTGGCAGGCTCTGGACACCCCTGTGGAAGCTTTGGCTCTGATCTCAACAGCCTGGTGAGTCCAAATCCTTATGAAAAGATTGATCTAAGCGACTTCCAAGAGAGAAGTAACACAACAACATCATAAACATTTACATAATTAGTGGATTATTGAGTTTCATTATTTTATCTAGGGGTTTTCTTCTTCTTTTTATTTTATTTTTTAGTATTGGTTCTTTAACTTGCTTGTACAACTTCTCAAGCAGACTGCCTTTGTGGTGTTTGGCCGTACAGTGGAGAATCGCTCCTCTAGGCAACTCTCTGCAATCTTCTATCTAAACCTTTCTGAATCAGTGTGCTTTACGTTTGACATTTAAAATCCCAGTTGATGAGCACTGTTATAGTGAGGTCTGTCTTATGTTCAAACCCCAGAGACTGAATGGATAAGGTGAAGGTGCGTCTCTGATTATGCATTATAATGCTGAGAGTACTCCAAATTGGCTCCTGCTAATAGTCATTTGTCTTTCTTCTGGAAACACCCAATCAGATTGTTAGCTTCATGTCTGTTAGTAAATGGTGAGGTGAAATTAAAATCAAATGAGAGGATGACTCTGCATTTATGCTCAAAAAGGGCTAGCCTTTATCCTCCTTTGCATCTATGATAGCTTGTTAAATACCTCTCTCTATTATATTTTTCTTTCTGTGTTTAAGCCAGATTACAAATCACTTAATTAATGTTATCTGCATACCTGTTTAGTAATTACTAATATGACGCATATTAGATAAACAACAGCTGCATATTCCTATCATTACTTTTAATGATTTAGATTATAGTAATACTTTTTGCTAAGCAATATTTAAATATATTTGCCACTGATGACTGAGTGTGTACAACTGTCACTTAACACTAGAACCGCTACAGGGTAAAATTTACCCATGGCTGTTTTTCAAATGGACATAACAGATTTTCAATAAAATATCTATATAATTCCTTTATTTTCGCACTGTTTGAGCAACGTGTAGGCTTACTGTAGACAGTCACACAACACACTATCAAATGACTGGTCTGCGGCTATGCAGCCCCATACGCAACAAACTGCGATGCACTGTGTATTCTGACACCTTTCTATCAGAACCAGCATTCATTTCTTGACCAATTTCAGCTACAGTAGATCTGTTTGATTGGACCGCACGGGCCAGCCTTTGCTCCCCACGTGCATCAATGAGCCTTGGCCACCCATGACCCTGTCGCCGGTTCACCACTGTTCCTTCCTTGGACCACTTTTGATAGATACTGACCACTGCAGACCGGGAACACCCCACAAGAGCTGCAGTTTTGGAGATGCTCTGACCCATTTGTCCAGCCATCACAATTTAGCCCTTTCAAAATCGTTCAAATCCTTACGCTTGCCCATTTTTCCTGCTTCTAACACATCAACTTTGAAAACAAAGAGAGAGAATCAGTGTTATTCACTTCATGCCTGATTGGTGTACATTATGTACCAATGATGAAAAAATCTGTAAACTCTGCTTTGACCGAAATGCTGAAATTCACAATACACATTGTTTCAAAGAAGATTTACAGACATTGTCTTATGGTCCGCATTGAACACTTTACAGTTGGGCAATTGAATAGATTCCATGTGGTGACGATATAAATTATCAACCAGTTGATATTTGCTATATGGTGTATATATTGCTTTATGTATAGTAGCTGTCAATTGAAGTTAGTAGTTCAATTGGTAGTGTATGTTTTGATTTCAGTTTGAGTCAACATTTTGGTGTAGTGACTCCAGTAGTGAATCGAGTTATCTTTTGTGGCTTATTGCTGAACAGTCAAATACATGCAAGATTGTAAAAATCATGTCAATTTTGGTAACAACCTTATTCCCAACAAAAATGTTGTGACTACCCCTAGAGTAGCTTCTAATTATGAGGCCAAAAGTAAAGGACTGTTTCTAATGTCTTAGAAGGAGTACTAAATTGAGTTCTCTTTCATGGTTTATCACTGAATGGTTAAATGTTGACAGGGTTGTCAGGTAATCTGAACCGCTGGTAACTAGAAAAAACAATATTAGCATTCTCATTTTTTACCTGTCATATTCAGCATTTATATACATGCATTATATACCCCCTCTCTTTACCCTGTCTATAATTCATAATTCAACATGAGCCACCTGGAATGAAAAAAAAGTGATCAGTGTGATTGATATTCAAAATGTTAAGCAAGCGCTCCTTTGTTTGCGGTTTACATATCTGCAGTTCTAGTCTTGGTTTCCCTTTTTGAATGACGAGTATAGACTTTTGATACCTGCTGATATAGACAGTTACATCCTTACACACCGGCGGAGAATGCACATGCTAGTGTGCAGTTGGCTGTAGTCTTTGCTGTGTGTTCAAGTGTAGCTTTTTGCTTGGTGTGTCACGACCTTTATATGGCAGCAAGGTATACAGTGCTTTCAGAAAGTATTCAGACCCCTTCATTTTTCACATTTTGAGATATTGCAGCCTTGTGCTTTAAATTGTATTTTGAACGTCACGTTGACATATGAGTATTGAGAATTCCTAACCTTTGCTATGACCTTTTGAAATTTCTCTCAAATGCATTCCATTTCTCTGGAAGATCTTTGATCTAATTCTACTGTTTGATTGAAGTCCACCTGTGGCAGCCTGTCTATATAAGTTCTAACAGCTGAAAAGCCCATTTGGAATTTGCCAAAACACACCTAAAAGATCTTCGACTGTGAGAAACAAGATTCTCTGGTCTGATGAACCTTAATTCCGTTTCTGTAGGAAATCAGCTAAACAAAGTACTTTTGTGCAGCCTCTGTAGTAGCCTACCTTCATGGACCACATGGGGGCAGCAGACACTCACAAACATTCAAAGTGGCATCCATTTCATTAAAGGGTTAGTTCACCCAAAAATTAAAATTTTGTCATTAATTACTCACCCTCACGTCGTTCGAGACCCGTAAGACCTCCGTTCATATTCGGAACACAAATGAAGATATTTTTGTTGAAAGCTGATGGCTGAGAAAGGCTTCAGATAGGCCTCCATTGGCATTCAGTACACTTATACTCCCAAGACGGATAAAAGGCACTCAAAACATCGTTACAAAGTCCATCTCACCACAGTGACTCTACAATAATCTTACGATGCGACGACAATAGTTTTTGTGCGCAAAAAAAATCAAAATAACACCTTTTTCCAACTTGTTACTGCCTTCCGTGTGTGCCTCCACGACGCATGCGGGAGAATATGACGCAGATCCGGCGTTCGGACAGATGACCCAGAAGTGATTTGTTTACGAGCAGAGGAAGACGCGCGTATCTCAGCTGTTGGATTCTACATTGATCGTGCTTTAGGTCTCGGCGTAGTGCTCAAAATGGGGTTAGAGTGTGCATTTCATGGATTCCCAAACCCCGGCGCTACGTCATATTCTCGCGCATGCGTCGTGGAGGCACACGTGGAAGGCAATAACAAGCTGGATAAAGGTGTTATTTTGATTTTTTTTGCGCACAAAAACTATTGTCGTCGCATCGTAAGATTATTGTAGAGTCACTGTGGTGAGATGGACTTTGTAACGACATTTTAAGTGCCTTTTATGGGTCTTGGGAGTATTAATGTACTGAATGCCAATGGAGGCCTATCTGAAGCCTTTCTCAGCCATCAGCTTTCAACAAAAATATCTTCATTTGTGTTCCGAATATGAACGGAGGTCTTACGGATCTCGAACGACATAAGGGTGAGTAATTAATGACAGAATTTTCATTTTTGGGTGAACTAACCCTTTAAGGTTATCATTTTACAGAACATCCCACAAGAATAGTTAATTTCATGACGCTCATGTTGTTCCAAAACCATATGGCATTTTTTCTCTCTCTCTCTACAAAATGAGCTGTTTTGCAGATTATCTTTTACATGAAATGAAAATGAATGGGAACTACAGCTCTCAAGCTCTAAAATATATCATAAAAGTATAATATAAATATGACTCATGCACTATTTTTGAGTTTGATGTATTCATACAATAACTTTTTGTTTAAGGAATAGATCCAAAGTGAAATGCTATTTGCATTGCGCCAGGTTGAATGTCATGTAATTGATGCCAAACATTGGGGTAAAGCATGAAGATTAATCAATGGTGTCAAAATTTTCATTTTTGCTTGAACTGTTTTCTCTTGACAGTACAGCCAATGTGCATCACGTTTTACAGATTAATGTGATGTCACCTATTTCACTTTGTGTCATTGAGGTCTAGTTTCACTTATGTATTCACCCATACATGTTTTGGTTGGTTTGAGGAGCTTCACCATTCTGCTATGTGATTTCATTAGTTGTGTGATAAAATATAGGCCAAATCGTAATAGTTCTATGTTGTGGCCACTGTGAAGGAGTGCATTAGGACGAAAATCCAGAGTTGTAAGTAGGTGACAGTATATACCTCTCTCGTGTGATGGCTTTTTCTTTTTACACCTTTTAGAATGTATATTATTGATATATATATATATATATATATATATATATATATATATATATATATATATATATATATATATATATATATATATATATTGCTGCCATATATGGTATACCTTTGATTAAATGGTTTAAGACAGTCGACGACAGTTCCTTTTGTTTTTATCTGTCATTTAGGGGTCTTTATTTTAAAAACTTGGATATCATAACAATAAAATTTACCGCCAAGTGGCCACATCCAAATGGTTGTACAGAACATAATGGAAAAACAGTGGGAAATGTGTGTAGACTTTGTAATCAAAAATTCTACCCATCCAAAATTAATACTGTATGTACCATATGTTTTTACAGACCTAACTTACAAAAAAAATTGACAGTTCTGCTTGTGGAAATCTAGTTTATAAATCAATATGCCCCTAGAAGCCACGGTTTACAGTGAATTTAAAACAACTAGGGGGCGTTGCTGGATGTCCACAAGCAGAACTGTCAATTCTGCTTTGTTTTGTAAGTTCTGGCTTCATTAACACAATAAAGAAACAAAAATGTAATAATTGAATGCAATAATTCTTTCAGCAAACAATGTAGTTCTTCATCAGTGTTTAGCAGAATGGTTGAAGCTACTCATAGACCCAGTGGCGCAGTAATAGTGATGTAATGAGATATCGGCTGTGGTTATATAGTATTTTACAATGGCTTCGAACACTGCTCAGCCAATTTTATCAAGAACTGTACCTATCTGTTTTAGAAATGCTATTAAACACCTCAAACTAAATATTTTCAAATATGTAGCAATTGTAACCTGAACAACTTTGTTTCCAAACATTTCAAGGGGTGGGAGTGGCTCAGTGGTTCATGTAGGTTGTCTACAAACCGGACGGTTGGTCCCTGGTTCCACCTGACCAAGTGTCGAGGTGTCCATGAGCCACACCTAACCCCAGCTGCTCCTGACGAGCTGGATGGCGCCTTGCATGGCTGACACCGCCATCGGTATATGAATGAATTAGTGGGTGAATGTGAGGCAATATGTAAAGCGCTTTGGATGGCCAAGGGTCTATTGAAAGCCCTATATAAAATGCAGTCCATTTCAGATTTTAGTATTTTCATCCTTTCCAGCCTGGTGGCAGTTTTGGCCTAAGTCTTCTCTTAGGTGCTCTGTAGCTTCTTTAGCTTAGGGGTTTGTTTCCTTTAAATACTATCCTTTAACTTATTCGACAGTAACTCAAAATTCTCAAACTGGCAGTAAAACACCTACAACTGTTCACACAAATTGTGATTACAGGTATAGATTATCAATAAATAAAGATTTGTTTTCATGCGGTTCCTTGAACAATACTGTTATAACTTCAAAAAATACTTTTACCATAATGCATGTTTTGTAAATTAATATATTTTGACATGTGCATCACATAACCTGCTTTATTTAAATTACTTGTCCTACATAGTAAACTTGCTCAGGAGAAACTCAAGTCACAATAAAAGAAATGAAAGGCTCATTTCTGAACAGCCGCTATATGTATAACAACCAATAAAACTGAACACCTTTTTAGTGCCACTCACTGAATATTTCACTTTAAAAGTTTAGTGAAACGTAATATCATTTTGCAGAAATGCCACAAGTGCTTGGGTTGACTGAAAATCATAAATCAGTCTTTTGCCTGAAAATATATGTGATTTTTAATTTCAGGTATTCTCATTAGCTCCAACAATTAAGGACTCCAAGGACTTATGCTAAGCGGCATGTGGGGGGTTGACATATAAGCCTGAATTAATATATATATATATATATATATATATATATATATATTACTTCAAATATTAGGCATAACAAATATAGAGTTGTGTTGTACTGACTCTTGGATTTCCAAATATATATGTGTTATTTTAGATTTTGTTTTGGAAATTGGATTTATTCACCAATTTGTTGCATTAGTGCCTAAAAGTGTCATGTGGTGTGACATAAAAGTTATTCTATATAAAATGAAAATGGGATATACTTTCCCTAAGTAACTAACTTCACCATAAATCTTAATCATTGCTATCTTTAGATTTAACATTTTTTTTTGTGCAGATTCATTCGATTTTGTATTATTTTTCTAAATCATCATGCAAAGTAAGACATCTCTCCACGGTCTTTCCAGATATTTTAGATTTGTTATAAATCTGTTATAAATCTAACAAAATGCTTGTGACTCTTGCTGATACTATTTCCATTTACTTTTTTATGATTTATTACTAAAAAGTCTTTTTATTTTTCACAATTCTGAATGTCACACCAAATTACTATACAAATCACACTATATGATGAACTGCACCACACCACATTTTGTCAATGCAAAAAAGTGTATTTTATATGCATTCAACATTCAGTTAATTAAATTAAATTAACATTATTAAGACTTTTTTTCTTTTGTTCATCTCTCCACATCTCTACATCTCTTTTAATGGAAAATATATAATGATTGACCCTCATATGCTCCTAGTTTCCTGTTTACACTGTTCTTTGTGGTCAATATGACCCCAAACATAGAGTGATTGTACAAACAATTATTTTAATAATACAAATTATATATATTGTGTTGTTTTTGGATACTGGTCTAGGTGTTCGAGGCCATCTGTTGGTAAGAGAACATTTTGCAGAAAATATAGTTTTAGAAAGAAAGTGTAATAACCATATACTTCCAGCAGAGGCCCCATTGAGTTCCATACATTTTTCTGGATGTGGCCAACTGCTCTTATAACAGCTTTTGTAATGAATATTTTGTGAATATATACTTAAAAATGATAAAATACATAAAATCTGTATTTTTTGTTAAAGGTCCTGTTCTTCGTGATCCCATTTTTCAAACTTTAGTTAGTGTGTAATGTTGCTGTTAGAGCATAAATAATACCTGTAAAGTTATAAAGCTCAAAGTTCAATGCCAAGCGAGATATTTTATTTAACAGAAGTTCCCTTTCAAAGCCTACAGCAAACAGCCGGTTTGAACTACAACCCTGTACATCCTGCTTTAATTACGTCAGTAGAACAGTTTGTTGACTAACCTCCGCCCACAAGAATACGCGAAAAAGGGGGCGTGGTCTTGTTGCTCCCTCGTGGAGAAGAGGAAGTGTTGCGTTCGGTTCGGTTCGGTTGCGTTTGTCGCCATCAGACGCTGTTATTTTCATCCCGGAGTCAAATCACCTTTGTTTGGCCTTCAGGGGCTGTAGTTTGAGCGCGTTCATCTCCCCGTTATGGTAAGAGGCGTGACCTTTCCGGGCAACGTGAGCTAAGCTGCTGTCGAATCACAACACGGGAATCGCTGGCACAATCAGAACTCGTTACGTATTTCTGAAGGAGGGACTTCATAGAACGAGGAAATCTATCAAGCCGTTTTGAGGACCGTGAAAACAGCAGTATATACAGATAAGTAAATTGTGTGAAAAATACAGTTTTTTTTTTTTACACATGAAACATGAACACATGTTATATTGCACAATGTAAACACAATCAAAGCTTCAAAAAACCACGAAAAACGGGACCTTTAAAGTTTAGAATTTTTTTGTTGTTGTTTGAGGTCTTTTGAAATGTCTTGTTATTGCAATAATACCACATACATTTGCAATAATGCCTAATAAATGTACAATAATGCCAAATAAATGTGCAATAATGCCACATAAGTTGCCACTAAAAGACAATTGACAATGACATCACTGTTTTCTTCAGAGCGGCTGTACAACCAAATCAAATTCTGTTGCATTATTTTCCTGTTATAACTGTAAAGCTGCTTTGAAACAATCTTGATTGTAAAAATCGCTATATAAATAAAGGTGACTTGACTTGACATTTCTGCCTGATATAGACAAAAAATTTCATCTTTTAATATGAAAAGCATGGCAAAGATGGTGAAACATGGTTAAATTATAAATAAAATTTAACAGGAATACGTTAATTGTATATGGGTAATTTAATGTTCACCATTAAATTAATTCAATATGTTTTGAATATTTATTTATCATTAAAAAAGGTGTATATGTATATTCATATGTAATACCATATGAAGTTTAGTTCAGTTAAAGCTACACTGTGTGATATTTTCCCCCATCTAGTGGTGAAAAGGTATATGACCATCCAGCGAATTTTAGTTTCTGTTCCTCTCAATTCCGATTTCGTTTCAACTCCTACGGTGGCCGATTTAGTCCAAGATTAACATGGCTTCCAGTTCGACCTCGTCCACATTCGACACGGTGCCTGTGGGATATTCTGTGCGAAGTGGGATGGTTGGAACTCAACTGGCCTAATTATTCGGCTAGAAAGAACTGCAGCTAATCCAGAGTGAACTTTGATGATAGTAATGTTTATTCAGTCATCCAATTGCAAGGCATAAACAGGTTTGCGTGGATATGTACATAAATGTGGTTTCTGTGAGAGAACAAATAAGGATGGTAAATATACATACACAGTTAAGAACTGTATAACTATACTTATAAGTTACATTTGTATGATGTAACCGTAAACCAGAGCTTATTGTACCATATATAGGCGCTAAAGGCAGCTGCATTCAAAGGAGCGGAGCTGCCGCTGCTGCTAACAAGCGGTGTCCGGTTACAAAAGTGTGTGCGGCGCTTTAACGTTAGCACTGCAGTGCGCTCTGTATAACAATTGTTAATATGCCGATCAGACCTGATACATATTTCCATCAACATACATTACAAGCAAATATTTTCTATAAACGAATAAACATTGTTGATAACAAAATAACTGAATGATTATTCAAATAGGTGTGCATTACGCTATTGTATGTTGACACAAAAATACTTCTGAGGTGACATCAACTGAATTACGCGATGACACACTCTGAAACACATCTACAATGACAATAACTATTATTACTCACGGAGTTATTAACGCACAGAAATACCACACAAGGAAAAACAGACTTTTGAGGAATAAACAAGCCAGGAAAACTCCGTATAACTGTTACTGGACGCTGCTGAGATGAAAACTCTCTGCACATGCACCAGACAAGTCTGAACAAGTTGACGCGCACATGCGCGAGGCAGAGAATTTTGTACAGTGCCATCGAGTATTAAAACCGGTTAAAACGCGAAAAGCGAAGCTTGAATTTACGGGTATGTCCCTCTTTGGCTAATGTACTTTCAAGATGGAGGGGCAACATGGCGACCACCGTTAGATCCCATTACCTTATGTATTTTCAATGGCATATTATAAACTTACGAGAATACTTTATTACTTGAAAGAAGTAAATATACATTAATGAGCACATATATTTTTGAAAGAACTAAGTGTTTTTAGCTAAGAATAGACTAAAAAAGTTACACAGTGTAGCTTTAATCAAGCTAATCTTTTGGTTAACTAAAAACAGCTAGCTTATACTTAGCATGTAAATTGCCTCATGGCAGCTATGATTTTTAAGAGTTATTAATAAGTAATAATTGTAAAAAAGTGTTTCATTTTTATGTAAATAATGTCACACCATAGGACACAAAACATTGACCACTAGTGAGCATATCAGATACAGAGCTGTTTAATTAAAAATTAAAAAAGTCAGAACTCACCTCTTGACCTTCCAGACCACTCCAGAGATGACACTGCAACTTCCTGATCTTCATCATAATGGTGTCCAAATTATTGCCCATTCAAAATACAGATTGTAATGTCACACCATATGACGCCCATTTTGCAGACAAAATGTATTTGGCCAGAACTTGCTTTAAAATCATGCACATACATCAACACTTTCTGTGTCAATTAAAAATGCCTAATTCTGTTACATAACTGTAAATCTATCAATTATTTACATATTAGTAAGGTCACAAAGTCACACCATATGACAATTTTGATGTTTAGATACAAATTTGAAGTAGAGGTCTTTATACAACAACTACAGCTATGATGTGCTGTAATAATATATTGTCAGAGGAACAAAATAAAGATATATATTTTTAACAAATATCCATTTTATTAGTATATGACATCATGGTCAGGTAGAATTGTGTGTCATGTCATCCACCCATGCATAGAGGGCTGTAGTGATGTTGCACTTTTATTGGTCAATCCAGAAGTTAGCATCACCCTGGTTCCCTCAACAAAAACTCAGTTGAACCCATTGGCTTTTTGATTATTTTAGAAAATAAACTGTTACCAACAAAACTTTATGGTTCTTACATGTTTTGTTCATCATGATAATTTTCAGAAATTAACACAACTTTTTATGAATTTTGAAGCATACATTCGACAGAAGTAAAAAGCTAAAAGTAGGCTATAAACAAACCATTAAGCTCACGACAACGCTTTCACATTTTTATTTAAAAACGTTTCACTGAAAGTTTGAGTTAGAATTATTGATAACACTTTACAATAAGGTTCATTAGTTAACTACATTAGCTAACATGAACTAATGATGAACTACACTTATAAAGCATTTATTTTTCTTTGTTAATGTTAATTTAAACATTTACTAATACTTTATTACAATCTTGTTAACATTAGTTAATGCACTGTGAACTAGCATGAACAAACCATGTACAGCTGTATTTTTATTAACTAATGTTAACAAAGATTAACAAATGCTGAACAGAGGTGTTGTTCATGGTTAGTTCATGTTAACTAATGCATTAACTAATGTTAACTAATAAAACCTTATTGTAAAGTGTTACCGAATTATTTGCAATATGATTATAAACACAAGAGAGAAAACAGACTAGTGAGTAGATGAGTTTTCCTGTTCGGCGTGATGATGTTTAGTGTACCCGACATCTACCTCTGAACCTCTGTAGTCCTATTTAGCCACTAGCAACTGCCTTTTTTCAAGAGAAGTAAAATCTTTAAAAATAAATCACAAGGGGGTATTACTAATGTATTTTATTTCATAGAGGCCCCGTCCACACAAAGCCAGAGCTTTCCCTATCCGTCCACACAAAGCCAGAGCTTTCCCTATCCAATCTTTTTTTCCCCTCGTTTCAAGAGATATCTGCGTACACACGAGAGCAATGAAAAGGACTCAAAACGATGTAGTATACATGTCAGGCCAGTATGTGGCGCTGTAATTCTGCAACAGAAATACACTAAAAACGGAGAAGAAGAGTTGTGGCTAGAAGGGGTACAGCAATGGTAGGAAGTGAGGCAAAATCTCACAATAAAATAATAATAAATATATGTGCTACTTACCGAATGTGTTTTATTAACGCCTACACCCTAAACCTACCCTTACAATAATGCAAATTCAATTAAATTATTGTAATTAAATGACACAATATTGATGTGCGCATGCCCAGTGCCCGTAGTTGTTCGTAGTTATCCCTTTCTAGTCTTTCCTGCGCGTGACGGGGTGATGACATCACCGTTTCACAAAATATACGGATTGGCTGTACACATGAAAACACAAGGGTGACGGTTTCAGATTTATCCACTCTGGGACTCGATTTAAAAAAATATTGGTTTCATGCTCCCAAAACGCTGGATCCGTGTGGACGAAACGCTGATACGGTACAAAATTTTAACATATACAGCTAAACATGTCTCCGGGGTCAGAGTAAATTGTAAAAATATCTTGAGCTTGTTTTAACCACAGCCGTTTTTTCAAGTATTTAACTAAAAACCATACTAAAAAGCCTACAAGACTGGAACCAGAAGTGCTAAAATGCTAACTTATTTATGAGTTTTGGCCTACAAAAATGCATCACCCCTATTAGGACTCTATAAGGAAATCATGTGAGCTAGTAAATATGTGACTCCCTGGAATTGTTATTTTTCCATTTAGGATAAACCTTGGTTATTTAGCAAATACAGTAAATGCACACACACACACACACACACACACACACACACACACACACACACACACACACACACACACACACACACACACACACACACACACACACACACACACACACTCATGTTGGGTTTTCATGTTTTATGGGGACTTTCCATAGGCGTAATGGTTTTTATACCGTACAAACCGTATTTTCTATCCCCTTACACTGCCCGTATCCCTAAACCACAGGAGACATTCTGCATCTTTACATTGTCAAAAAACATAATTTAGTCTGATTTATAATATGTTTTCCTCATGGGGACCAAAAAATTTCCCCACAAGGATGAGGATTTTGGATATTGCCATCTTTGTGGGGACATTTTGTCCCCATAATGTAGGGATTACCAGTCCCACACACACACTCTTCTGGTTCACTCTCTTTTTGTGGGGACTCTTCATAGACAAAATGTATATTCTATCCCCCTACGCCTACGGCCTATGCTAATCCTATCCCTAAATCTACCCATCACAGAAAACTTTCTGCATTTTTACATTTTTAAAAAGCATTACTTAAGCCCTATTTGCACAGGATTAGTATTATCTGGGGACCTTGTGTGATTTAGAAATTAATCAAAGAACAAAGAAAGAGCGCTCTGTGGGCGTGGTCGCATTAGTGGATAATGAAGAGGCTCGCGAACGACTGATATCTCTCTCTTTTCAAACAGATTACATAAACACAGAATATTTGTTTTTGATTTGGTTTACATTATTTAAAACATGACATTTTAACTTTTCTTAAGACATATGTCTCATCTTTGTGTGATAAGTTTTCACTAAGTTACAGGTCATTTTCTGAAGAGAATCAGATTAGACATCATTGAGAGTGAGGCTGCAGATCGTGCATCATGTTTGTTTTCTTTATTTTGCAAAAAGCACAACATTCTGTTTTTATTGTGACTGTACACAAAAAAAAATGTAAACTTAATAGATTATAATGATGTATAACACTTGCCTGAATGATAAAAAAACGATAAGATAAAAATCTCTTTGGCACTGATAAGAAAAAAAGTGAGTCGATCGCGCCGGCGCGACCGCCGACTCGAGGAGGTTAAATAATCCAGACACCAGACATCAGTAACAGGTTAAGTAGAATTAATATAGGCTAATATATTTAGTGAAAGAGTTAATTTATCTAGTAAACTAACAGCTGTGGACACTGAATGACGTCTGAGGTAAACATGATGCGACGTGACATTGATCTCAAGCTGTTTTAATATTGATGTCTTTCCGCGGTTGAAACACTGATTGGGCTATTACACGACATATGATACGTTTCAAGTTAATGTATCCTCGACATACCTTAAGATATTAATTAATGTTTAGTCTTAAGGAAGAGAAGATCGCGTTCACAGATTATGGGGTTCACGCCGCATCTGCTTGAACTGACGCGCCTGTGATCACTGATCAGACACGTCACATTAAAGAGCGTCAAAACGTCATTTATTGTTTTAATTTTGTGATAATATGGACACACGTGCACCGAACAGAGAGCCCTGTGCCGAAACAAATACGTGTACCGTTACACCCCTAGTGAGGAGATTTCACGAATGGACTTATTGCACAAGTGGCAACCTATCATGGTACCACGCTTGAATTCACTGAGCTCCTGAGAGCGACCCATTCTTCACAAATGTTTGTAGAAGCAGTCTGCATGCCTAGGTGCTTGATTTTATACACCTGTCGCCATGGAGGTGATTGGAACACCTGAATTCAATGATTTGGAGGGGTGTCCCAATACTTTTGACAATATAGTGTCTTTTCAAAAACAGAAACATTTTCCTTATTGCATGCTGCTATACATGTCAGCAGTCTCTATTTAATCGTTCTTTTTGTCTTCGCTCTTCTGATGGTTTTCAGCTTTCTCTTTCGGCAAATTGTATAGTTTTATGGTGTATAGCAATATTTCTCAGCACCCGAAATACTATCAAAACACTCCAACGCACCTTCCATTCTTTGCGAAAGATGGATAAAAAGGTGCACAGGAAACAAAAACCTGGAAAAAAATAACGAACGACCCCGCCAAATCATGGCCAAATATGGTAAGTCTTTTGTGGGGGAATTTTTACTTTCCAAAATACAGACACCAGGTAAACAGGTAATACTAATCCTGTGCGAATAGGGCTTTAGTATGATTTTAAAAGCTGTTTTCCTCATGGGGACCAAAGAATATCCCCACAAGGACACACACTTGTCAAGTTTTAAACCAAGGAATAGAAGTGACTCAGGATGCAACCAAGTGTGAAAACTCTGAGTGATGGTGTTCTGCTCCCTCTCCTCACAGAACCTCTGTCGCACCCTGATATCAGTGCTGATCTTCTCTGAGTCAGAAAGAATGATTTCCTTCCCACTGCTAATGTGTATTTCCTCAGACAGTTCAGCTGACCCAGTGTGCTGTGTGTCTACAACTGCTCTCTGACTTGGGTTATGCTGAATTCAGGATATAAAAAGTCATGCAACTGTGTTTCACAGTGATGTGTCTGAGATACTGTGGAGCCAAACAAGCTAAATTTATAGGAGGCCATATGGTAGTGTGCTCATTAAAGTTGACAAAATAAATTAGTATGTCTCCATACTAGAAAGTCTTTTCTTGTCTGGGAAAATGAACCAGCAGCATTTTGATCAAACTGATTTTTTTATGAGATGCCTGATAATGATTTGTTTTATCAAAACATTGCTGTTTTAATTAAGAAACATTAAAAAGGGGGAAAAAACCTGAGCAGGTAAAATAACTGACCAGTCAAAAGAGACAGTGCTCCACTAGGGGGCAGTGTGTTTCCAACATGATGAATTGCTACAAGATTGTTGTTTGCGAGAGAGATGCTGTGACATTATACATAACTTTTATCTCTCTTTCACTCTTTTAATCTCTGTTCTTATCTCTCTCGCTTTCACTCTCGTCATATGGGCTTTCATTGCTACTTTTTCAACATTTGCCTAGTCATTTGGGCTGTTTAGAAGTTTGATGTATCTCTCTAGTTTACCAGGACCGTCTGTTGTTGTTGCCTGCCAAGCGTTACTTGAGGGCCCTCACTATGGCACTGAATCCATTAAGATAACACATGTTTTTCTCTTTCCTGAAGGAAAAACCTTATCTGTAACCATCCCCAGAAGAATCTGCAAGATTGCTACTGCATTGTATTTTAATTTTAAACACCACTACTTTTTCCCACAGTATAAAAGTCTTAGGGTAAAACAGGGCTAAACGTGCTTTTCACTACTTTCTTAGTGTGTGATTGCAGAAAAACAAAGGTACAAATACTTTAGCTAAAGTAATATGTTTTGCATAATATCCAAGTTGTCTCTCTATCTAATACTCCTTCAAAACAATCACTTCAGCAAAGGTTGTATCATATTCTGATTATTTTGGTCAGTGGTCAATAGAATTATTTAAATAAATACAAGGTGTCATGAACAGGGTTTTTTTATACTGTTGTCTGAGGTCAACTTATGACGTTTGCGTGGTTTTTACATTCAAAAACATCATAATGAATAAGTAATAGGCTATTTTCTGCAATGGTTTTGAGGCTCTCTGAAAAACGGTCGGTTTAGATGGGTGTGCCGCACTGAAGACTTGGAAATAAACGCCCACGGCTAGGATTGGATAAGATTTGCATATTTAATGAGCTTCAGCTCCCCTGTCAGGAATTGTTTTGAAAGCATGTGGGAAAATGCTCACAGGGCTCGAAAAATATCTTTATCAAACAAACACAATGATTCATTTCTCATCCACCCGCGATTGATTGGAATGTTATTTCTGTATTACTTGGCTCGCCTGATCATCAGTGAATATAACCGCGAACCGTACACATACACACACACACACAGGCGCACAAGAAAGGATTGTTATTTCACTACTGCTCGTCATATTTAATCTCAATATGTCTGCAAATCCAGTCTCGACCTCTATCTTGTTTACAATTGATTCCGCTGTGAAATTAAGCGAACAAATGCAATGTCTTACGCACGTGAGCTGGAATCGCACGCATCGTTTAGCTCCACGGGTCGGTGGGCGGGCTTGAGGCGGTGCTTCTGCATCCTATTACGTCAGTGGTCGACATATTGTGAGATCTCTCGTTTTCTGGGCCTGGTGTCTATAAAAGCTTTTATTTGACTAACAAGGACATTTTCAGCTCTGAAACTTACAGGATATTCTTATATCACAATTAACTTTTATATACCAAAGCTCAAAGGAAAGTTGATTTCTCAATTCATCCCCCCTTTAATTGAATATGGCTTTACAGGAACAATAAATTATATATTTTTATATATTATATTTTTAAATATGGTTTCATTATAAGTGTGGTGATTTATCTCCAATGTAGACACCCAACCTAATAAATTACATTAACCATCTTATTGTTTGTTGCCCCAACAATAGGAGCGCTTTTTACACCAAACACCATACTTTTATGTATTATTCAGTTATTGAAAAACTTTTGATTTAAATGACCATGAAACTGAAAATCATTAAATAGACCTTTGTCTTAAAAAGAAATTTGGTAATTTTAACGATTCTCATTTGAATTGACTCATTTGTGTTGCTGCCCACAATTGCATCAATGATCAGACACATTGTCAGGTTTAGAAAAAAAAAAATCTGCAGCGAGATTTTGTGCCAGCTAGTGTTTTAGAAGAAAATAAATTCAAGCTTTTACTTTGGTGCACCTTTAGCCCCTAAAAAAATGGAAAAAGGAAAATAAAGGGAACCCTACTTTGCATTTCAAAAGTTACAGAGTGGGCAGAAATGTGAACACAAGTCTGTTTACAAGCATAAAGGGTCATCCTTTTTAAGTAATCTGCTGTATCTGTGACTTACAGTATTTTACAGGGCTGAAATTTGTTCCATAGTTAGGCCTTTCTGGGTTGTTCATTGACTAATAAAATGAGGTCAGCTTTTAAGTTGCTTTGTTTGAGTTGCTTTGACTCATTAAGATTAAAGCAACCCCAGCTTCTGGAACAGTGCTAGATTATCAGTATTTACGGGGCATTAGGCACCTGACAGAGCTGAGCAAATCGCACTGTGTACAGTACAGTACTTTCACAAGATCCAGTAAGCAGCCATTTAACTTGTATAAATAACTCTCCTTAAAAATATAGCAAATAGAGATGATATGCCATACTTAGGCTGTGTGTCTACCATGGCATTTTTAGCCTGCTGAAAACGCCTAGCTGTGAGCGCTTCGGAGCGTTCTGACAGCGCAGCATTTTTTTTCCAGCTGAGACACTTTGCTTGCTATGATACGGAATATGTTACTCCATTAATATGGAGTAACATATTCCGTAATAAGTGTTACTAGTATCTCATTTTACAGATATAATTGTTTCTATATAAAAATGTAAAGTATTTGCTCTTGCTCTTGTTTTAAATTATTTTGTTTCCGTTACATTATGCTTGTTGTTGTCATTTGTTAATTTTGTACAAGCAGATTGTAGCAGTTGGTCTGTGTTGTATTTGTCCCACCCCTCATCAACTGCTCAGCGCCTGGTTACGCTGCGTTCACTCACGGAACGGATCCACTTTTGCGACACGACTGAAGCGTGGTGTTGCGATGCTTCCCCTCATTTGCACGTTAATGGTCGTTCCTCAAGTTTACCACTATGGGTGTGGCTTTGAGCCAGCAGGGAATGTTGTGTTTTTTATACCCGCGAGAGACTCCCCCAAGTCTCCATGTGCTCTACTTCTATTGGATAGTCGTGCCGCGTTCAACGGATTCATTTGCATAAACATGCAAATGATAGAAGTATCACACGGACAAGTGGATCCGTACTGACAGGGCATTGGCAGGGTATCGGCAACAGCCAATCATACTACTTTTCCGGTGTTGCATGAACGCAATTGGCCAGCGTCTGCGCTAGGGTATTTGCATAGGCTATCTGATTGGCTGACGCCTGTGTTGGCGCTTGAAAGTTGAAATGTGGGTTCCGTTGCGTGGTGTCACTGGTGTTGCTTGCGACAGAAGTTGAAAACCAAATTCAAAGTAAATTAGAAGCGTTGATGTAGACACACCATGTGAATGCAGTGTGAGGCCACACAACGGAACCCACAATTCAGTTCGGCAACGCATGACATACCCATTAAAAGTAAATGAGAAGCATTGATGCCGACGTCCCATGTGAATGCAGGGTTACGCTCCTGCCGTTTTAAAAGCGTCCCATTGAAAACTATTAGAAAAATATTGCGTGAAACCCGCGTGAAAAAACGCTTTGGTGGACACGGCCTTAATGAACAAAATGCAGAGATAAAAAAAATAGAAAAAAGATTGAATATTTCACCTAAAGTGGAAAATCTGCCATAACTTTTGATTATGTTCAGTGTGGATTATTAAAGACTTTTGAACCTGATCTTCTTCTTCCTGTGCTTTCTACAACCAAGTTGTGACACACAAATTTGGTCCAAAGCGATTTGTTGAAACCAATGTCTATCCGTAGCTGTTTCCATCCAAACGTGAAGCGAATCTTTTTAACAATCTCAAAAAAAAAGAAAAGTGAATTAGGTGTGTTTCCATTAAGTTGTTTGAGCGGATGATGGTGTTATTGGTAACCTAGTAATCGACAATAAATAAAACGGCATCAGCTGAAACATGTGGGTCATGTGGGTTTAATATTTGCTACGTCAGAATTTATTCGGCCAATGCAAGGCAAGGCAAGGCAAGTTTATTCATATAGCACATTTCATACACTGGTAATTCAAAGTGCTTTACATAGAAAATGAATTAAAATAGTGATAACATATGCATAAGAAATAAAAATGGCACGTATAAGAATTAAAAATAGAAACAAGGATAATTAAAACAGTTGTAAAGAGAATAAAATAAAAAAATTATAAAAATAAATAAATAAATAAAATTATGATACATAGATCCCTAACTGCCTGATTCTCTAAATTCGTGTTACCCCTATCTGAGATGTTACAATATTTCTGTTCTCGGTTTACTATCCCAACAGCATTTAGTAATGGGAAAGAGAAGAGATGGTAAAGAAAAGGGGGAAGGAGATTACATCTACAGTTACAATTACATCTACAGAAAGCTAGGTCTTCAGATTGGAAGAAATGAAATGCGTTTCCATCTCGCATTATTCTCATTAACTCTTTTGCGCACAAGGAGGGAGGATGACGACGATACGTTCTTTCTGGGTGACTTTGTCTTCATTTCTTAATTGTAACTGTAGATGTAGTCTCCTTACACTTTCCTTTACCATCTCTTCTCCTTCCCATTACTAAATGCTGTTGGGACAGTAAACCGAGAACAGAAATATTGTAACATCCTTCCATTAAAAACAATAAAATTATGCATTTGTGACCCTGGACCACAAAACCAGTCATAAGTCGCACGGGTATATTTGTGGCAATAGCCAACAATACATTGTATTGGTAAAAATTATTGATTTTTATTTTATGCCAAAAATCATTAGGATATTAAGTAAAGATCATGTTCCATGAAGATATTTTGTAAACCGTAAATATATAAAAAATGTATTATTATTATTAGTAATATGCGTTGCTAAAGACTTCATCTGGACACATTTTTTGCCCCCACAGATTCAATATATAAGAAATCTGTCAAAAATATAATACAACTAGTCATCTGCAAGAATGTGAAGAACAGACTGGAAAATAAGGTAAAAAAATCTTGCCATCCAC
The DNA here is from genome assembly GCF_949357685.1 of Gobio gobio. Taxonomy (NCBI): domain Eukaryota; kingdom Metazoa; phylum Chordata; class Actinopteri; order Cypriniformes; family Gobionidae; genus Gobio; species Gobio gobio. The sequence continues at coordinate 33,807,789 of NC_137113.1, forward strand.
CTAGCTCTCCCTGATAACTAACCACTTTTTTTGGAATGAGTGAATCAGTTGGTCTAGTTAGCGAAACCATCTCATGAAACCTTCAAGGTGATCCAAGACCTGATCACCCTGTCTGTGTTTATTTTGCAGTAATGACTAGCTGACTGTGTATTGTCTCTTACACTTTAGTCTGTTCCTCACATAAAGCTATAGGCCCCTATCATTCATCCGGCGCAATGCAGCTCCAGGCACGACGCAAGAGTCTTTTGCTAGTTTCAGCCCGTCGCAGTTATCATTTTCGCATCCTGCGCTACGTTGTTTAAATAGCAAATGCTTTTGTGCCCATTTGTTTGCCCATGGGCATGCTGGTCTGAAAACGAGGTGTGTTCAGGCGCATTGTTGGCGCGTTGCAATTTTGAGGCAACTGAAAACGACTGTGCCTTTGACCAACTGAAACCTGGTCGGGCGCAACTGGCTTTTAAAGGGACTGGGAGATGAGACTCTTGTTGGTTTATTCATAGCTTTCAGTCTTGTGACTGTCGGGGAGTCCTGTAGGGCAAGCAGCCAATCACTAAATCATTTCAATCACTAAAAACAGCGGGACGTTTTTAAAACTCTTAACATGAAAAACACTCATAGGGTGAGTTGCACCAATAAGGATTAAATTAAGCAAAGTTTACCACTAATCAAGGATTTGTTGATATTGGTTTTATTTTAAATCGAGTTGTGTTGCACCACTTAATTTTAAACACTGATTAACAATGTAGAAAGACTGTTAGAATTAAAGAGCAGATCGGGATGAACCGACGCCAGGCTAAATAATTCTTATTAGTGCAACTCACCCTTAAAGTGCCTGAATGTACTAATACAGTAATATTAAATTATTAAATTATAAATTTGTATTCTGTGTTCATTTGCTTGCCTGTACAAAGTATGCAACATCAATAAGGTGTATATTGAATTTGGTCTTTTAATATCACTGTCTTACTACATTATAAATGACTGGCTGTCAATGAAGGATAGCATTGTTTTGCCCTCCAGGTGGGCGTTCCTACCTGTGACATTACGTGAAAACTATGAATTACACGTTACGTTCAAAACACACCCATTACTCATTAAGAGAATAGGGACAACACTTTTAGACCATACATGTGCCGGGCGCACCGACCATTTTTCCCATCGTTAGCAAAAGTGGATTCTGACAACCCCTAAATGTACTTGCGTCGTGCGCTTTAGACCATGCGCTTAGATAATTAAAATAGGGCTTGAGTTCTATAGTTTTTAGTTTTGAAGCACAAAGCCAATTTTCCTAGTCATTTTAATTGCATGGGGAAGGTTTGGTTTACGTTGTAGTGGACAGCACATTCCAGGGCCCAGTTTATGGCCGGGCCTCTCTCTGCCCTTAACAGTGGACAAAGGTTTGCTACATTTTGATTGGATCTTGGTGGACTAGCACAAACAAACTGTCCAACACCATCATATAAAGATGCTAGGATAGCAGCCAGACACCTCTTGGAGGGCAAGAAGAAGACTTCTGGTACCAAGCCCAGGAAGGACAGGACTTCTCATTGGTCCAAAGGCAGTTTCTACCCTTCACCCACCTAGAGACCTAATCCCTAATGTCCTGGTTTGTGACTGCCATACAAATTCCACAGGACCTTAGCAGTAGTGGGTGAAAGAAAGACCTCAATGATCCATCCAAATCCATTCATAACTATGTTTGGAAGCCTTAAGACTGATGTAAACTACACACATCCATTTCATACTTATTCAGAGAAATAAGTATTCTCAGTGACAGCTATTTGTAATGTAACATCTTACACAAATTCAGCTGTTAATGAACAAATGAGTGAACAGTTCAATCTTTTTCCATCATGTTTGGTGTCTATTTGTTTAGAATATTGCCAAGGGTATTCTGATGGTGGTTTGGAAAGTGAGAAATGCATGGGTAAACTTTAAAGACACTTTAAAGACTTCTAACTGTGTACAGTATGCAAATGAGTTCCACAGGGGAAAGAAGGGTAGGCCACACTCTTTGCCCCCTCTAATGCCTGCAGCCAGTCGCAACACTGGAGTGGAGAAGTGCCAAATTGCAATCTCCTCCTCATCAGAAAAAGTTTAAGGTACCCTTTCAACAGACACTCCTTGTTCTGAGTTTCTCCTTGAGAGAGACAAACAGTTCACCAAGTTCTGAGTCTGAGTCCTGCGAGGATGAGACTGTGACAGAGCAACCAAGTTCTGAGTCTCCCCTCTAGAGAGACATAACAGATACACCGTAATATTCTGAGCCTCTGGTTCATCCAGAGAGACAACAAAAGATCCAAGGATCTGAGTCTACAGCTTGTGAGGCAGCAACATATACAACCATGTTCTGAGCCTCCAGCCTGTGAGGAAAGAGACATTAACAAACACTACATTCAGAGTTTTAGTCCATCGAGACGACTACAGCACGTCCCGAGTCTCCCTGCCAGAGAGACAAAAGCGGATTGACCAAGTCCTGAGTGTCTGACCCACAGAGTCAGAAGACACACAGAGACATTTGCAACAAGGTTAAGCTCAGGAGAGCAAACCTTCACTTCAATGTTCCTTCGTCTGCATGTTCCAGATTTTAGGACCCTTTGGTACTCCAGGAGATCAGCATCCCACAGATCTTCATGTTCAAGGCTGTTGAAACAGATTCCAGCTCCTTTCCCACTGCATTGTCACCCAGAACAACCTGTGGAAGAAGTCACCGCCATCGGACTGCTTACTCAACCATGTGGAACGTAAATATCACTGAACCAAACCTCTTTCTAGAGACCTTGGCATTGTTGTATATCATCAGTATATGATTTTCTAATTTACATTAGAGGTAATATAACTGATGCTAGTTAATAACAAATAATCTTCAGTTTTTAGTTTGATGCATAATAAGGTTCTTCACCTTATTGTCAGAGAAAAAACTGTTTATCTTTTCATAAGATAACACAACTCTTCAATAGCCACACTCAACTTAATCACATGTATTTTATGCATCTTATGCACTTCCTTTATCATTCATTGTATTAATTTAGTAGTTGTGTTAGTTATTCTTGTTTATCTTTTGTTAATAAAATTTATTTTATTACAATTGTGTCTTCCTTGTGCTGATAATACAGAAAATGCTCTACAAGTTAGAAATCTCACCAATCTTTCAGATAAATCAGCTGACCAACTCTCCCCACTTTACATTCAATCTAAAATGATTGAACAGCCTCCTGTTTGGAGTGTTCTCATAGAGCCAAGGTAAAAGACCTTGACTAGTGTCCCAAACTAAGAGAAGGGGAAGGTAGTCATCTGATGTACTCATAACCACACCTTAAGTGGCGTGTGATCCAAAAATCACAACGTCAGCGGCGGTGACGTGAGTACCAATCACTACCTTATTAAGTCGCGTTTCCACCGCTGGAACTTTCCCCAGGAACTAGGAACTTTGGGGTGGTACTCGGTGTGTTTCGACCGCAGGAACCAGGGTCTAAATGAAGTTCCGGGTAAATATTTCCCCCTCCAAACGGCCCTGCTCCGGAGTTAGTACTTTTTGAAAGTTCGGGAACTTTCGGGGGTGGGACTTGGGCGCTGAACATGCTGATTGGTTGAGCTCACGCAGCATTTTATTTCAACCGGCATTTTTAAAAGTCTTTTGTGAGGTTCGTTCTGCGTTCAGTAAATATCAGTCTTGCTCTTTCTGTCTCAAACTTGTCTTATTTTAAATCTAGCTTTACGAGCTTTCAGAATACGCTTTAGTATCAGTGCTCGTCTCTTTTTGTTAATCGCCGTTTTGTTAATTACCTCTTTAGTAAACCAATACATAACCAGCAAAAGCAGCGCTGCTTGCATCTCTCCTACATCACCGGACTAATTTGCCTAATCTTCACGGTACTTTAGACCGCAGTGGAAACGCAGACAGTAGCAGGTCTGGGGGGAAAAAAGTTCCTGTAAAAAAAAGTTCCTGGTACAAATTGTTCCTGGTAATTTCGGTGGAAACGTGGCTTTAGCGTCCTTGGATGGACAAAAGTAAAATCACTACATACTTGGCATCCCTGGGTGGCCCCGAGTAAAATTATTACAACGTGATGTCCTTCATTATTCGCTGACTGTTTGTCTGGTGCAAAATGTTAACAAAGAACTGATGACCTAAATGCAATAGACATTAAATCTACTTTTCACACCCTCTCTTTTTTTTCTGTCTCCTTCCTTGAAACCACTGTCTGGAGTGCTACAGGATTTCAATATTATGTGTTCAGGCTGTCACACGCCACTGACACAAGAATCCCTCTAAAATATTGATTGGAGACTTTTTCTTCCACCTTCTCTGCTTCTAAAACTACTATTCAAAACCCCATTTTTATTTATTTATTTTTTCTGTGGTAATCTGTCAGCTTGGTAATATGTTCTGGTTTGTTTCAGTTTGCTGCTGGGAATCTCAATCCAACATGAAGGCTTAGGAGATGTGTTTCTCATGTAGACCTTTATTTTCTCATACAAACCTATTTTGAAGACTAAACATTAAACAATAAATTTCATATTTTCATGTTATTTTCATCCAGTTCGCAAAAGGAAATATGCAAATTGGCTGGTTTCAAGTTTGTCTAAGATGGACATTGACTGACAAGCCACCATGTTTCAAAAATATGCTTGATCTTAAGTTGGCATGACACGTCTACTTTCACCAATTTGCACCATCTCAGTTAGAAAAAAAAAGTATCTTTGTTCTAAAACACAGCTAATCTTAAACTGGATTTTCTAGAAGGGAGGTCTAATCACCATAGAAACATTTCTAAACTGATACAGTGTGAAATTTGTACAATTCTTGATACTAATGTAGATTCCACAGCTACTTTATTTAAGTATTTTGAAAGGTCATGAACTGGATTATAAAAACAAGATGGGATTTAAAAAAAATAATTTAAATTTCATGATATCAACAAAATGAGATAAAAGGTATCAAATGCAAAAACAAACCATAATTTATTGACATTGTCTTTATTGCTTGATTATTATTATTAAATACAGATTCTTCATTGCAATTAGAAAAGTTTTTTCCCCCATTATGCCAACTTTTTGTGTTAATTTTTAATTCAGAGTATATTTCACATATGGTGGTTAGGTGAGACATATAAAAATATGACTTTTTTTATAAAGCAAAGCGAAAGCTTTGAAAGTCAATCTTCCTTATGCAATGAGCAAGGTAATTGCCTGTATGTTTGAATAGTGGTGGTCACATATCTGTCTTGTTTGAAAGGCTATACCTCCATTGTGTGAAGGCTGGGAGGCTGATTGAGAAAAGCCTTTTGTTGTCTTAATGCAAAAAGCACCATGAAATAGCAAATTACTGTCTGATGGGAAAGAAAGGCCAAAAATGGAGCAGACAGTAAAGCTCATTCAGGAGCACCTCCTGTGTCTTTTGCAGAGGGGGAAACAAGGCTGCTCTGAGAGCTAGATACATGAGAGGGACTGCAGATAAGGATGTTTCCAAAATACAATTCAGACATGTTTGTTATTTAGTTTCTACTTGCAAGGTCAGATTTTCTTTTCTTGCATCTGTTCTCACGGGCGAGTTAGGCAAGTGCTTACTAGGCAAACCTGAAACTATATCTGCCATCACTTTATTTGCATTTTAATAGCTAAATCGGAAAACCTTGGCCCAGTTAATAGTCTGTAATATGTACCATGCTGACATACGTCCAAAATACACTCTTGCAAGTAGGGTTGTCATGGTTCTAAAATTACAGTAGTTGGGACCACTACCAGTACAATTTCATGGTTCTCAGTACAAACATAAATGATATAAATGACATAAATGACAAACAAACATAAACATTGCATAGAACAAGTGGCAGGTCTATTAGTTTGCATTGACACTCAATGCGCATCTATTTTGACATACCGTATAAGATTGTTTTGTCCCGTCTGTTGCTATGTTTATATCACTGTCAATCATTGCAGTTTCGGATTTAATCGCTCATTTACATACAGTTGTAAATCCAGAATCTTTGCAGTATATAGAGCAGCATGAATACCAAAACTTACAAATTGTAAATGGGTTATAAATTGAAAGCGAGCAAAGAGCACTCCCTTCATAATCACTGAAGCTGTCAATCACCTGCTCACTTAGAACTACACTTCTGCGAAAACTTCTGCACTGTCTACACTGCACAATGAATCTCTTTTTTACATTGTGTTTACACTTTGTTGTAAAATGGAAGGATTTGCATGCATGCAGAATGTGTCTTGAGTGTTGTTGAGTGAATTCTGACTGACTTAAACACCTTTGATTGGTGTTTATGTGCTCAACAGATATGTCTGTGATTGGCTACAAAATGATCAACATCAAAAACACGTTGTAAATAGAAACCTTTGATGCACTTCACAGAGCTCTTACACAGAAACACTCTGGAAAGTTTGAAAGCAGTTGCCTATCCCCGGGTACCGAATATACCCGGCACTGCAGAAATGCTGGTATTGTCAAATTTTGAAAATTTCAGTGCCGATTTGGCACTGAGGTACAGGCACTTTTTTGACAATCCTTCTTGCGAGTAAATAATTAAAATCAGCAAAATGTGTATTTGAAATGCTGTACCAGGTGAGGCACCAAGCAAGTTTTCTATGTCAGAAAAGCCTTACATATGAAGCTGAATCAGTTGAATATGTGATGTAAATTTAATGTAAAATGTATTCTTTTACAAATCATAACAGTATTGTGCAAGGAACTGTGCAAAAATTGTCTTTATTAAAATTCCACGTGAAGTGGCTTGATGTAGGCCTGCTGCACTAGTGTTGACGGTGTTACCGTGTTCAGCTGCAACATCGTTTACAGCACTTGCCCACCGTAGCACCACCTAGACCAGGGTTCCTCAAATCTTACCCTGGAGGGCCAATGCGCTACAGAGTTTAGCTCCAACCCTAATCAAACTCACCTACCAATAGTTTTGTAATGAACCTGAAGACATTGATTATCATGTTCAGGTGTGTTTGATTAGGGTTGGAGCTAAACTCTGCAGCGCATTGGCCCTCCAGGGTAAGATTTGAGGAACCCTGACCTAGACCGTCATTTAGATTTTTTTTTTATTGTAATAAAATCATTTAGTTCAGTTAGAGAACAGACTCTACAATTAAACACTGAATGTGTCTACTTAATAAAGCGTGAGCCGAACGAGAGTCACAGCACAGGCCAGCAGCAGTTGTCAGATTTCATTCATCACGAGAGTGAAAAGGTGACTGACAAAATGATGGCGGAATATTTGGTTTCAAAGTGAAATGTAAAAGTACCTATTTAACCCCTAAATGCATAACTAGGGTCTATAGTGACCTGGAACATCAAATGCTCAGTTTTCCTCAATCAAATAATTATAAACAATATAACAAGAAAGAATATTACAATTATGAAAGAGTGTCTGTTTTCCCATTCATTTTTTGTAAAAATTGTTTAGGGTCACTAACGACCCGAGGTGTGTAAGAGTGCAAGTATATTTTTTCTGCACAACAAGATCAAATATTTGATGACTGAATAAGTGCAATTCAACTTTATTCCACATGGTGGCAATGTCTGATACACAATGATGAAGTGACATTTCAGGCCAAAGAGTTAAATCGTTGTTTCATCAGACAGAGAATTTAGTTTCTCGTTGTCTGAGAGTTCTTCAGATGCCTTTTGGCAAACTCCAGGTAGCCTTGTACTGAGGAGTGGCTTCCGTCTGGCCATTCTACCATACAGGCCTGATTGGTGGAGTGCTGCAGAGATGATTGTTCTTCTGGAATGTTCTCCTCTCTCCACAGCTGGAGCTCTGTCAGAGTGACCATTGGGTTCTTGGTCACCTCCCTGACTAAGGCCCTTAGCAATGGGGGGACATTGCTCAGTTTGGCCGGACGGCCAGCTCTAGGAAGAGTCCAGATGGTTCCAAACTTCTTCCATTTACAGATGATGGAGGCCACTGTGCTCATTGGGACCTTCAATGCTGCAGAAGTTTTTCTGTACCCTTCTCCAGATCTGTGCCTCAATACAATCCTGTCTAGGAGGTCTACAGGCAACTTGGACTTCATGGCTTAGTTTGTGCTTTGACATGCCCTATTAACTGTGGGACCTTATATTGACAGGTGTGTGCCTTACCAAATCATGTCCAATCAACTGAATTTACCACAGGTGGACTCCAATCAAGTTGCAGAAACATCTCAAGGATGATCAGTGGAAACAGGATGCACATGAGCTCAATTTTGAGTGTCATGTCAAAGGCTGTAAAGACTTATGTACATGTGATTTTTTTATTTATTTTTAATTTTAATAAATTTGCAAAGATTTCAAACAAACTTCTTTCATGGTGTCAGTATGGGGTATTGTTTGTAGAATTGAGCAAAACAATTATGAATTTAATCCATTTTGGAATAAGGCTCTAACATAACAAAATGTGGAAAAAGTGAAGCGCTGTAAATACTTTCCGGATGCACTGTACATCACAGCTTGGCAACGCCATACTTGACAGCTGTGACTGCCACAGTTGTATTAAAAGTTAAGTCTAAAAGGTTCCCCCTATATTAGATTTAAAATGAAACTATAGCATTTCTGTAATAAAACTATTTACTGTTAATACAGTGAAAAGCTTTAGTAATGTTTATGATGTGCTGCCTGAAAATAATGATTTATTTTGGTGCATGGCAGCGATTTCATCTCCTCTTCTCATCAGTGCTGTTAGTTGTGCCTGTCTAAGTGTTTGACCTGCTCCATATTGCTTTTAAATGACCAATATCACACGAGAAGGAACGCAATATGGCTTAGCACAGCTGTTTTTGCCTCAGGCATGAGGCCTCATGCTGATATAGAGCCTTTGCACTTGACTTTGAGTGTGATTGCTGTTAAGCGATAGTGACTCATTCACCCCAATGGAAAGCATATTTACACTTTCTTACTTGCTCCCTATATCAGGGCTACCAAACTTTTCCTTTGACATAAAATAATTTGTTGAAGTACCCTCTGAGATTTTTAGTTAATATTAAGAATTTAACAACACATTGCATGTTCATGGTTCTCTGACAGCCTTTCAACTTGTGGATTACTTGAGTTTACTTATTAATAAATATTTTATTTATTTGAACCTGTTTGAACACATCATCATCATCATCATCTGGACTAAACATGACAGCTGCATACACTTTATTACTAGGCCTTACTGTATAGACTGTGTGACCTTGAAGAATGATTACCTCAAAATGATCAGTTTGCAGGTAAATGGAATGCTTAGAGTACTCTCACTATTGCTCAGGTGCCAGTGATGAGCCTAACATAACGTAGCATGTTAACCTGGATATCAGACAATGATAGGGCTGTATTTCACTGACTATAAAACAAAGAATCAAAGTCAAGTAGTTAATTGACTTTAGTCCTTGGCGGCATTTGTTGCTTTGTCAGCATTTTTCAATGAACCAAAAAAAAGTAAGTTCTTCCAAGAAACCTAATTTTATCTTGCACTGCTTTGCAAATCACCTGTTCCCTTCGGAGTATTCCTCTATTGTTATGCCATGAGTAGATAGGCGGTCATGGGGAAAAGTCATTTAACGGAGGTCTTCAGCTGGCACTAAATCATTTCTGAGAGAGATGAGTTGTGGAGAAGGGGAGGCGGCTTCCATCATGTATGAGAACTGTTCTTCGCTTGAATACGAATCAGTGGCCTTCCTTCCTCCTTCACTGAAGTCTACTCTGCCCATTGCTTTCTCATCCTAAAAGTACCCATGCTTATATTATTTGTTTGCTCTCCTACTTTTGGCTAAAGCTTCTTGTATGCCCTGCTTCCTTAAACCATTTTTTTTCCATTTATGTGTTTTAAGCAAGTTTAGGGATGGAGGTTGCACATTTTGCTGCATATGCACTTATGTGTGCTTGTGAATGGAATAGCCAATCAATGCTATTGACCATTTTAACCATTCAAATGATTTTATAAACTGTATACATTTTCAGTTGCCAATTCCAAATTCATTTTGTATATCAGAAAATTATTGTAAAGTCCTATCTCTAGTAGACATTTTTTTTGGTCCCCCTTTTTATATTAGATGTTTTTCACTTCTTTGTACTTACATCAAAAAAGATTAATTGCTATGTACTGTACATTTGTAGTTATTGTATTCATGTTGTTTTGCCAAATGGGTGGGTTAAAAGGTCAGCAGTGTAATCTTTTAGTTTTCTTCTTCTTTTTATTATTATTCTTGTGTGAAAGTCTATAGCAGCCTACAGAACAATTTGGTCAAAACACATAACTCCACTAAAGGGTCTAAAATGCACAGATGTTTAGGCTAATAACTTTTGAAGCGTAAAGCCTAGAAACAAAATAATTTTTTCCTCTGATTTCCACCAATTTTTTTTTGTCCAATCTTCACCAAATTTTGGTAAGATGATTGTGAGGTTGAGTTGCAAAACAGTTTTACAAATTTGACTAGCACGCAAAAGTGGACGTTAGGCTATATCTTAAGGCTTTGGCGTATTGAGACAAAACTTAGTGGTTCAGTGGTTCATGTAGGTTGTCTACAAACCAGAAGGTTGGTGGTTCAATCCCCGGTTCCACCTGACCAAGTGTCCATGAACAAGACAACTAACCCCAGCTGCTCCTGATGAGCTGGATGGCGCCTTGCATGGCTGACACCGCCGTTGGTGTATAAATGGGTGAATGTGAGGCAAGATGTAAAGTGCTTTGGATGGCCATGGGTCTGTTGAAAGTGCTATATAAATGGAGTCCATTTACCATTTTACCATTTACTTCTCAACCAGTCACGAAACTCTCTTTAGATTCGATGCAGCACGCAGAGTTGCAAAATGTTGTATTTTTCGAATGCATTGGTGTATTGAAAGTACAGAACTTGGTATGTGTCTTTGGCACCAGTACCTGAAGCTACCTGTGTAGAGTTTTGGGTTGGTGCACAATTTACAATAATGCTGGTAACACTTTACAATTAGGTTCATTAGTTAACTGCATTAGTTAACATGAACTAATAATGAACTGCACTTATAAAGCATTAATTTATCTTTTTTAATGTTAATTTCAACATTTACTAATGCACTATTTAAAGTTGTATTTTTATTAACTAACGTTAACAAAGATGAACTAACGCTGAACAGAGGTGTTGTTCATGTTAACTAATGCATTAACTCATGTTAACTAATACAACCTTATTGTAAAGTGTTACCATAATGCTTTTAGATTTTTAGATTTTCCCCTTCTTTTCCTTTGGTCCTACAGAATCGGATGGTGCATGTTTTTGGTGGTAACACTGTAAATATGCATATCTTCACAATAAGTGTATTGCATCAAATTATTAATTTAAATGTTAGTAAAAGACACTAAATATAAAGCTATGGGAATTGAAAAAGAATCCCATGTTGTTTTTCATAAAATAAGATAAATTGCAAAGATTTTGGCTGTGGTGTTGACTCTCTTTTACATGTTTCATTTAAGGACATTCTCAACAACCTGGAGAATGTGGAGCCATGCGACCTGGAGGAAGATGACCTCATGTTGGATTTGGACTTGTCTGAAGATACATCATTACACAGCGGTGAGTGATATAGTTTGGCTATCATTCTCTTGAAACGGTTGCTTTGCCATGACAGTATTTGACATGAAAGAGAACAGTAGTAGAAAGTTGAATTAGTACAGTTTTCGCTAAAGTTTGCTACAACACATTCTATGACACAGACACATTTAAGAACACAACAGCGCATGAAGCTTGCATAGCTGGAAAGATTTGAATTCACATACTTGCATAGATTTTGTTTTTGACATTGTTGGGATTCAAATTTTGCAAGTTACTCACATCACATAACTGAATTACTATTTCAAAGAGACAAGTTAAAATGGGTATTTTGGTGTAAACTCAAAAAGAAACACCTCAAGTTATTTTCCAATTACAGTCGGTAACTTCTATTAAATATATATAACTGATGAATACAAATGCATTCAGGTGTACACCCTGTATTATTAATCCTATGGCTGTTCAGTTGTACTACAGGTAATATTGTACCATATAAATAAAGCACCATCGATAGTGTACAGGACACCCCTTCAGCCCCTCTACAAGTAGCATTTGCTATTTTTATTATTTTAAGGATGCATTCAATATAACTCTGGGGCTTCATAGACACTTTTTTTATTATTTTTTTAACCATACTATTATAGTATATATATATATATATAGTGTGTGACCCTGGACAACAAAACTTAAATTTTTTGAAATTGAGATTTATCATCTGAAAGCTGAATAAATAAGCTTTTGTCATTGGTGGATGGTTTGTTATATAGGACAATATGTGGCCAATATACAACTATTTGAAAATCTCCAATCTGAGGGTGCAAAAAAATCTAAATATTGAGAAAATCGACTTTTAAAGTTGTCGAAATGAAGTCCTTAGCAATCCATATTACTACTAATAAAACATTTTTGATATATTTACGGTAGGAAATTTACAAAATATCTTCATGGAACAAGATCTTTACTTAATATCCTAATGATTTTTCGCATAATTGTGACCCATACAATGTATTGTTGGCTATTGCCACAAATATACCTGTGCAACTTATGACTGGTTTTGTGGTCCAGAGTCACATACTGTATATAGAATGGACCCTTATACTGTGCATATGACACAGTACAGATGAATGAGCCAAGCCGTCTTTTTTTGTACTCTAGAAACATTTCTTATAATTATCAGTTGAAAACAGTTGTGCTGCTTATTTTTTATTTTTTTATTTTGTGGAAAGCACTACCATGCAAAAGTATGGGCTAGGTAATATATAGTTTTATTCAGGATAGTTGCATTAAATGGATCAAAAGGGACGGTAAAGATATGTTTAATGTTACAAATGATTAAATAATACATGCTGTTCTTTTGAACTTTCTATTCATCAAAGAATTCTTAAAAATATATTGCAGTTTCCACACAAATATTAAGCAGCAAAAACTTTTTCAACATAATAATAATAACCATTGCAGGATGGACACTAACCAATATCTAGAGACCTGAATATAATAGAGAGAGGAATTTAACTTGGGCCAGGAAGCAAGCAAACATTTTCTGGAAGTCACCCACAAAAACATTGTGTTGGAAAATTCTGCACTCACAAAAATAGTTATTGATATACTTGAATCTATTGTAGACACTGATGGGATGTCACCTTATGAGGGCTCTGAAATTGAAGGCTGGCCCATTCAGAGGAGACGGCAACAACACTGGGGCAGGTGTGAAAACAGGTGACCGTTTCATTTATACATTTTGTGAAATTGTTGTAAATTTTATGACAGTGCTTATCTCAATGTATTAGAGCAAGCAACTACATTGTCATACTTTTTCACGTTAGTACTACTCTTAGTACCAAAGAGCTGAAGTAATGACATTAATAACACTTTATAATAAGTAACAAAACACTTATAAATCATTTGCAGGATATAAGTTTATAGTAAATGAATCATTTATAAACTGTAGTTAATACATTAATAGACTATATACAAATAGTCAGTTCCTAATTCATTCACAATATGCTGCAGTTTTCTCCTGAATTTACCTCTGGTGGCAATAAAACACCAACAACTTTATACCTTTTCACACAAATTATGATTACACAGGCAGATTATCGATTAATAAAAAAATATTTTCACACATTTCCTTGCACCATACCATGTTATGCCCTAAAATTACTCAAAATATAAAATACTATTACCATAGTACTTTTAAAGTAATACATTTTGACATTTGCATCACATAATCAGCTCCATGTGTGTATTTTCTGATCTCACCTGGTACAGCATTGCACTGGCGATGCCGAATGCACGGGTATGAGTCCCGTGAAACTCAAAGGCTTGTAGAAGCAAGCTAAAATGGCTTCAGCATTGCTTCAGTATATGCATATTTTATCTTACATTTGCTTTTGACAACATTTAAAGGTTGTTAACGGCAGGTTTAGGGTAGGATTTATGCTGCGTTCCAGGCAGGTTTTTGAGCCCGTAAGTTACGACTCACGACTTTGTAGCGTTCCAGGCAAAGTCACGCCAAACTGCCTGAGTGCAAGGAATTGTGGTAGCTAGATGTAAACAAATCATGGCGGGGCTTATGCTTATTTACAATCATTTCTATCGCCAAATGTACTTACTCCTTGCTTATTTGAAGGAAACGGAGGAGAAAAACGGCATGTAAGGCAAGAGAAGCTGTAATACCTTTTATTTTACGTTATTCTTGTACGACTTTCCTAAACACAGCATTGTTGTTTCGCGGGCTATGTGACGTCAGTGCGCAATCTAGTACGAGTTCACGGGTGGGAAGTCACGGTTATTGACTGCCGTTTCCAGTGCACTTTCACGGGTAGAAGGTTGGAAAAACACGGGTTACGGGTTGCCTGGAACACGGCATTAGTGTAGTAGGAGGTCAATTATTTTCAAACGTGGTAGAGAGCGGCTGCGATACTTACAACATCCAACAAAAGCGCTGCCAAGTTCACGTTCATCTGTTTTGGATTTAAACTGAGCTCATTTTTATAGCCACTTACTGGACATTTAGCTTTGAAAGTAGGGGTGGGCGATATACCGGTAGACACGATTAAACTGTAAAAATGTTGTCAACCGCTAAAGATTTTGCACTGCAGCCTCTATCGTGGTTACATTCATGTGGCGTTACTGTGCGGTCATGAAAGCATTTGATTTGCATACATTTTTAAACATTGCAGATTAAAAACAAGTGATTTTAAATTGTTGAAGCGCAATTAGTAGCGAGTCAACGTTCCTGGTGGTGTGCCTTTTGTTTTGTATGGACTTTTATGTCTCGTCCCTAAACTCTCTGTCTGTTCGGATATGGACACGGAGACCGCCTATGATCCATCTGCCGTGGGGATCTCCAGGCCAGTGGAGTGGAAGCAGGACTGGAGACTGAGGCAGATCGGGGAAACGGGGAGCAGCCAGCAGAGAGCTGACAGGACTGAAGACAATCTCAGCAGAGATGGAGACAACCACAGCGGAGCAGATGACTATCCCAGCCAAGCAGATGGGACTGAAGATCCCCATGGCGGAGCAAAAGACCACCACACCAGAGTAGACGGGACTGAAGATCCCCACGGCGGAGCAGAAGACCACAACAGCAGAGTAGACAGGACTGACGATTCCCACTGTGGAGCAGAAGACCACAACAGTTAACCACCACAGCAGAGTAGACACTGAAGTTCCCCATGGCGGAGCAGATGGATCATATACGGTCTCCATGACCGTGTCCGAACAGACAGAGATTTCAGTGATGAAACAGTTCATACAAAACAAAAGGCACACCACTTGGATCGTGACAACCTGGTGTCGTCTGTGTCATTAATATTAATCAAACAACAAAAGAGATAAAATCAGCTCACTGCTCTTGACTGAATCACTTTTGTAACTTTAATAAGAATAAATGTATATTTAATTTACACAGTGAAGAGAATGCAGTTTTTTTTAATAAATATGATTAATTTTCTTTGTTTCTTTGTTCTTATTTTTTCTGTCTACTTGTCTTTAGTAGGCTAGTAGTTTTTTGTGATATTGAGTATGGTGAAAAGAACTATAAAATTTCAATGGTGTCAAAAATGTTTTGATATAAAAATCTTATTTAAAGCAGAAATAACAATATCACGATCTATATAGTATATGTTGTGAAATATTCATATCATGATATAAAATTTTGGTAATATCACCCACCCCATTTGAAAGTGTTGCGAAATATCCAAGAAGCAACATAAATACATTTATTTAATAAATAAATAAAAACAACATTTTCTAGAAATGTTGGCACAAACGCATTTTTCCGAAGAGCCTGGATTTGGCAAAAACTATGCACCTTAACGCACAAATTTATCTAGCTCTTGCCATTTTTGAGTCCAATATGAGTCCAGGTAGTTTGTGAACAGTCTGTCAGCGAGCCATCTGAGACTGAAGCTAACCTACAAAAAATAAGTACATGTTATGTAATGAAATACCCACATTCTATAGACAGTCTTTGTTATAAAATTGTGTTATTTACAGTTCCAGTTTTCAGCCTTTAGTCCCCACAAGTGCATCCGTGTCTGTTTTATATCCGTTTAAAAAGCAAATTACTCTCAGAAAGTCACATTCTCAGCATACCTCCTACATTCCTTTCATATCCAGGATTTTGGATTAGATGGCTGTCATTGGACAGCTAGCCTGTCTAAAAAATATTTTCCCATGGGCAGAGGCCTCTGGTTGACCTGGTAAATGATTTCTGATCACTTTCTCTTTGTCTGACCTACAGAACTGGCATCTTGCAGTCGTTTGACGGATTTAGTGGACAGGGGCTGGAGAGATCAAGGTCAGATCATATGACACTGGATGAGCTGACCCTGAAACTCATGGTTCAAGACTGCTCTTCTGTCAAAGAACAGCTGTTTCAGCTGAAGACACTGCTTCAGGTAAGACACAGACGCATGCTGTGCAAATATAACATTAATGTCTTTTCTGAGTGGTGTCCAAATACTATTATAGCTGCATTTGTGTTGTTAATTACATAGCATGTTGTAAGGCTTCTTAGGGCATTTCATTAACAGATTTTATTGACAGATCTCTTTTAATTAGTGGTGTTTGCTCATACTTAAATATTTGAAGAATCCCCCAACCTTAAGTATTACATTTTGGTGCTTAACTTACGATTACAAGCCAGGCCTTCTAGTCCAACATTAATGGCCTGAACTCACAAACGCTCTACTATATGATCTTGTGGAAAGCCTTCCCAGAAAAGTGGAAACTGTTATAGCTGCAAATGGAGGACCAGCTTCTTATTAATGCTTATGTATTTAGGATGCAATGTCATTACAGTCCCTATTGCTCCAAGGTCGTAACAAGATCATTACAAAGTCTTTTTAATTTGAGACTTTGGATGGGCTCTTTTGGCAACCACTCTAGATGACAACCACTCTAGATGCCCAAGAAACCCCTTAGCTAAATGTTAGTGACATTATAAATCTAGTTGTATACACTGCAATATGATTTTTCTGCAGTTGAAGGGTTCATTTTGAGTCAGTGTTTGTGTTTGTAAGAGACAGATTGGACCAATAGAGGTGAAGATCAAATTCACATGAGAGATTTTTAATGAGAACAATGTTTAATGAGAACAAAAATAGTCTTAGGAGCAAGCAGACATAGAAATCCAGGATAACAAGAAGATATTCAAAGAAGAAGAATAAACAAACCCAAGGGGAAATTCCAACGTAACAGCTTAGCAAACATACAAAGACTATAATAGAGAAAGACACAGGGCTACAAATACTTAAGCTGCATCCCAGTTTGCCTACTTAAACTATGCCCTAAAAGTATGTACTGTTTATGTGAAGAAAAAGAACATACTTTTGAGTGTGTAGCAGAAAAGTAGGCAAGCTTTGGGTAAGACCACGTAGTACCATGTAGTACCACGTTGATCTATCAGCTCCCACAGCTTCTTTCATACGGTGAACTGTCCTCATGTTTTGCATAATGATGCATTTAAAAGTTAACTCCTGACCAAATGTAATTTTACAAAAGTTCACAATGTCTTTACAGATTAAATATAGTGTGGATAGGATTGAATAAATATTTTTTCATCAGGTTAGACACTGATTATTAACCACTCAAACCCCTTCATCTAAAACTCTCCAACTGTCGATCTTGCATATCCGCCACGTTTGTAGTTTTCTAAGGCTATTATACACTATGAGTTGTGGGCAGTATTAGCCATTAGAATATGCATGGTTATTATGTAAATTGGGACGCAGAAATAAAGTAAACAAGGTTCTAAACAAGACACAGGTCAACATAATGAGTTACCAAAGAAACAGACTCACACACAGGATGTGAAAACAGAAGCAATGGGAACAAAATACAAACTAAAAGTTTCAGAAGACATGGACCAAATGTGACAGTAGTCTACTTATAAATTGTGAATCCAGCTGTTACAAATAACTGCTGTTACATTAAAGTAGACAGAGGTAACAAAAAGTGGCAAGTGTATACAGGAACATTCTCATCTCGTCCCAGCACTAGGAACAAAACTTGACCAGAAATAAACTGAAATTGGATTTGAGACAAAGGAAAAACAGTGGAAACACAAAATACTTGAAGATGGAGCAAGGCCAAAATAATAAACAAGACTCCTAACTATTTTTTTTTTTATAAATTGATAGAACACTTTCCTATACATGTGTCAAATAAACAATTAAACTTCCCAGACTTCCTCGAAAACCAGGATATATTGGAGAAAAGGGCAGCTGCTCCAATCAAAAGCCCTGTGTACACCTGTATTAAGTTGTGTTTTCGCAAACGAAAGCTCTCAGTGTGTTTTTCCGTCGTCTCTGGTCACGTTCATATGTAAATTCCGTGAGATTATTTTGTCTATTAGATCGAAAGATCTGAAAAAGCCCATAGATTTACCTGGCCAAAGACCTTCCTCTCAAAGAAACAGAAGTGGTTGAAAGAGGACAAAAGAGACAGATTAAAACACCAGGTGTAAACGGGAAGGTGTCTCCTTAGTCTACTTAACGACCAAAACGCATCTTAATACCAGGTGTCAACAGTGCAAAAATGGCATCCACCTCCTAACTGATTTCCACAAATATTAATACACTTTTACAGAAAATCTAACTTCAATAGTAGCCATTCTCTAGTCTCATAGTTTCAGCAAATACACTGAAGTCACAATAGAATATGGCTGACACTCAACAACAGAAGGCATAGTGAAATTTCTTGTGCAGAAGAAAAGGAGACCCTGTGGGGAGAAAAGTTTTGAGTCTATTGTTCGTCTCTGTCTTTCTAGCTGGGTTTTCATCTAAACGTGAAGCAACTCTTTTCAAAGTTCGCACAAAGAAAAAAACAAACACTTGCGAATTAGGTGCATTTCCATCAAGTTGTTTGAGCAGATGGCAGTGGTATTGGTAAGCTAGTAACCAACTGTAAATAAAAAACCATCAGCAGAAACAGCCGATTAGTCACGTGGGTTTTATATTTGCTGCATCAATTTATTCGGCAAATGCGTTCCCATCTTCCATTATTGGCATTAACTCTTTTTTGCACAAGTCAAAAACCACCTCAAGTGAGCGTAAAAACTTGTCTTGCTATCACCAGACCAAGCTTTTAAGATTGAACATTGGTCTGGGGAGTCTGCTCTGTATTTTTACTGCACAATAGGTGTGATCAACGGGCATAGTTCAAATGACTGTACGGAATTGGATAGTCCTTCAATCAGACTAACAATCCATTGCTTCTCTATCCATCATTGTGTTAAACCCACCAATAGCGTGCCAGGTGGATAAGCTGGTTTGTGATTGGGCCCCGCAAATTTGTAACAGAAGCAGGATAGAAATATGTACAGATTTCCAGCCTGAGCTGCAGGGAGAAATCAAATCGCCGGCAGATCATGCTGGGTTAACCCAGTCTACGTAAAAAACGTTTTTGCAAATTAATTTTTTATTTTTATTTTGCCATTTCCAGCACTCGTTGCCATTTCCAATGCAATACTTCAAAATGTGCATAAAAACAGGGTGATGGAAACATAGATTCTGTTAGTTATCATCTGGCCTTGCTGGCCTTCTCCTTGCAGGAGCAAATCAATATAGCTGAGGTTGGCAGGCCAGGTGAACACAATCAGTACCTGTGAGAGCAGTAACACAGCAGAAACCATGGAAGCAGAGTGAAAGAGTAACAGCAGAAAACAGCATATCACCAGGGGCAGGGGCATATCTCAGGACGTGACATATTTAAATTTAAATCAGAGATGTGAAAATCACACAGAAAGAATCCGTCTTTCTCCAGCCCCATGGTCTAGGGTCCAAAGAGACAGTGTTGCCATCTTGCTTGGAAAAAAAGCAAAACAAAAAAACACACTGCAGCTTCCAAGTTTATTAACTGCAAAAATTGGCCCATATCGTTAAAAAGAAACAAGCCCAAAGATGCTTCAGCTTATGATTGTCACAGTCACCCTCAACACTACACTTCCCAGAATCCCTCCGGCTCACCACCTGCACTCATCAATCTCCTGCACCTGCAAGTCATCACCCTCGTTGTCGCTCATCAGCACTCCCTATATCAGTGGTCACCATCCTCACCACAGTTGTCCGATCTACGTTATGTTTAGTGTATGTTGCGTCTGCCTGTTTGCCTGTCTGCCTGCGTCTGTCTGCCTGCAACCACCCGTGACGATATTATAAGTGGACATGGGAACACTGTACGAGTACTTCACTGTACTTCACTCTGTGAAGCAGCTTTACAAGCATAAACAAAACACTAGTGATGGCGAAGTGAAGCTTTCTGAACCAGTGAAACTTTCAGCACAATTGTATCAGAAAAAGGTGCATTACTTGAAGCTTTTCAAATCAGAGCTCGACGAGGAACTCTGCTGGTGAAAGTGAGGGAAAGCACTGTGTCGCAAAATGTTTTGCAACCATTATCTTAGAAGCAAAAATTAATTAATGGATATATGAATGAATCAATAAATTAAATACATGACAACAATCTTTTCCATTGCATACTCTATTGTGAATGTGGACATTTGTCTTGTTTGTGAACAAATAAAACTCATGAATAAAGGAAGTAGACTAAATAAATGCAGGTGCATGCACACAAAGAAACACACACACTCACACACATGTGTGTATATATATATCTGAGAGAGAGAGAGAGAGAGAGAGAGAGAGAGAGAGAGAGAGAGATTTAATAGGTTCACATAATTGTCAATAATATTTTTTAACCACTTAATTTTTTCAATACTTAAAAAAATGAACAAAGTTGGGGGAAAAAAGTAGGCTGGCTTTAAGCCAAATATATATATAAGGCTGCAGAACAAAAGCCAAGTATATTATCAAGCTTATTGGGCGAACTCAAATGAAAGTGTTCCCACATTACAGAACCATGACAGTCTCGCAACAATAAACTAGCGCAATACAGCAGTTCTAACAACCCGTGTCGCGCATGTTTAAACCTTTTTGAATGAGAGTACGAAGCAGTCACGTGGGTGTGTGTGAAACGAAGCTTCGGACGTCATTGGCCACGTGATTTTGATAGAACGAATCAAGCATCGATACCAAGCTTCACTAAAAATCGTTTCTTTTTTTGACACACGCTTCGGAGCTTTGGTGTCACTGTTAACATCACTACAAAACACAGCACCTCTGTCATTGGTAGTTTAGTTAAAATTGTCCAACATAATGCATCTTTTGTCACTAAAAGTACTTTGATTAAACTCTTTTCTTGTTCAAAGTTGCGAGATTCCAAAACATGGTTAACAATGACAATAACTGGGGCTAGTGGCATCACAATCTGATTTCAGTAGTGTTAGCTGTGAAATCCAGAGCAATGCAAGATGATATGCTAATCTTGAGTTTGAAAACGGTGTTATTTAGCAAGATTTTACTATTTTTTCACGAAAGTTTGAAGAGCGAGAGGCACACGGGTCTGATTAGCCCTTACATTAGAACAGTCATGATCTTTACACCTCACATTGAATCTGTCAAATCCCTTATCCCTTAGAATAGAAGTATATGTATTTTCATGATAAATCCTGCCAGTTCAACTCAAAACTTTCACACAAATATTGCCATAATTCAAGGTTAAGACTGTGAAATCATGCTCTCTTTCAGTATGTGACCCTTATGATTTATGAGGCTCCAGGAAGATATATGTCTTTTCCTCCACTAAGCTCAGATCGAAATAATTTTTCAATAATTCACAAGTTATATTGACTTTATGGCTTGAATGAATGCTGCGGTGTGTTGTGTTCAAAGATGCAATTTTAACGTAATATAAAAATATAAAAAAGATTTTGACACGAGCTAAGCAAACAAAAACAATAAAAATCAAATCAAAACCAACAAAACATAATTGCCCTACAACAATTACTTTCCTTTGCTGACAAATGATCAATATCAGTTACTGCAGCAACATATTTCTTTATACAATCTACAACAAGACAAAAAAACCCAAGACACCTTTTTTTTTCAATGGGTAATTGTTTTGATGTGCTATAAGGTAATGGTGCCCAGTTGTTATTATAAAAACATTGATTAGTTTGCTGCGGTTTGATTTTTTTTGAGTGATTAAACAACAGGAACCAAACAATAAAGTAAACAACAAATATGTCCTCTATTATATGCTCCAATAGAAATGGTTGAGTCCAGGCCCTCTAGTTTCACAGCCCCCCTAGTTATCTTTAAAAAATCAGGATGAGGAGAGGCTAAATAACCATGCAAGTAGTTAGTGCAATTAGTCCAAATATCCTGGTTAGACTAACTCTGCATACCATTGTGGGACAGTCATGTAGAGAGTAAGGACTGTGGGATTAGCTTTTAACTTTATACTTCTCCCTTTTCCCATCACATATCAGCACTGGAGAAGTGTTTATTTTAAATAAAAATGAAGAAAATATTCAAAAAGTGGAAATAAAGTGCTTAACTTAATAGTAAGAATAACATGTTTAAACCACAAACCTATGTAGAAAACTACATTTTTGAAGCCGTTATGTTGATTAAAAAAAACAAGTTTCTAATAAGTAACTAGATAAGAACGTTTGGGGTGTGCGTGTGTGTAGCTTACATTGTAGTATTGTAATATTATGATTACCACAGAACTTATTTCACTCATAAATTGAAAAAAAAAAAAACATTATAAAAACATAAAATCTTGAGGGAACCAGTGGCGAATTAGTCTTGAAGTCATCCCTGTTACTATTAAAAGTAATGTGTTACAATATTGTGTTACTCCCTAAAAAATTTAAAAGTAAGTGTTAGTTTTTACGGCCACCAACAGCGAAATTAATAAGCCTTAGGTTGAAGGAAATGCAAATTCACCCCTGTACACTCTGGCTGCATCTGAAATATTCTTTATTTTGAATAAGTAATTACTTTGCAATTGCTAAAAAAGTATGTTCTATTTAGTATGAACGTGTGTATTATGAATGTAATCTGGATGTACTACATTTGATGTTGACGCTGGTAAATGACGTGATACTTTACTGCAATTCATATATCCTCTCCTGTGGCCTCATTTGATAGTAAAGTGTCCATCATATGCACACTTTAGAATCTAACCGGAATAATTAGGTCATCCGGGTACATATGTATAAGTACTGTGAATTCAGACATACTGTTTTTCACCTACTATATAGTAGGGACATATGCAATTTTGGATGCAGCCTATTACTACAGCAATATAAAAGAAACACAAATGTAATGATTATCTGAAGTTTTTTTTTTTTTTGCTTATTGGTATGATTGAATTGGCTAATAATGTGAGGTTAAATACATAAAGTATATTTGTATTATTTAGAGACCCCCTGTGGTGAAAATCAAGTTTTTAATGTTGTTTATATGTCTATGTGGTGTTTTTAATATGCTTTCAGACAAGCCATGTGCAAATTCATCAGTCAACAACACCTTTGCTGAGTATTTTATCTTTAAAAACAAAAGACAGTGTTCCTACCATCACAAACATGTAACCAATCCCGTCAATGTGCAGGGCGGGATTGGTTCCTATATCATTAGGGATGCAGATTTTAAAAGGAAGCTGTCTGACTCTGAGCTGGTGAGCGGGACCATGGTTTGTGTATCATTAGCAACACATTATTAGCTGTTTGATAACCAGTGTTGACAAGGTTACTTTGGAAATGTAATGGGTTACAGATTACAAGTTACCCTATTTCAAATGTTGTGTAACTATTTAAATTACTTTATTATTAAAGTAATGTAACTGATTACATTAATGTACCCGATTAAATAAAATTTTGATTACATTTCTAAATTTCTAACGAAGGTTTTCAACAGTTTGTCATTTTCAAACATTTTAACCAGGGTTAATCTCTAAAAAACAGAGATAGTTATATTTAAGTTATTTTTCAAAACACAATTCTATGTCATTATACTGTAGTAAAAAAAAAAAACATGTTTTTCTTCTGACTGATACAAAATAAAAAAAATAAAAAATCCACTATTGATTTACCACTATGTCTGTGTGAAGGGAAAACATTATACCATATGAGACCTAATATTGATTTCTCACTAACAGAACCAAGGATATATTCTAGATATAACGTATCTAGTTCTAGTTATTCAAGGATATAATCATACTCACTGGAAACCCAAACAGTGTAGCCGTCATAACATGCATGGGATTTTTAATAGTTATATTCCACCTAAAATATTGACTCAATGACCAATCGTTGTGTAGTTAAATAGCTCTGTTTTGCAAGTCAAAACGGGACAAACTAATAGAGAAACTTAATAGTCTTCGCTTAAGGTTAACATTCATCATAGGAGATGCTTCCTCAGGTTCGACACCTTCGATGTTGATAGCGTTTTAATAGTTCGCAAACATATTTTGCACTGAACTGTTATATTTGCGCCCTTTTCTGATTTCTGCATAAAATTCTTTTTAAATTTCCAGCATTGGAACTCATTTTTATCACCATGGTGACAACTCTCAGACAGGTTGTAGCCTAAAGCTTTCAGCGGCAATGTGGATTGATGTAATTGGCAGACGTGGTGCGCTGCAAATTCAAACGAGAACCAATCAAAAGCATCAGAATAGCATCGCTTTACTAAACATCAAAAACAGGCATAGAAAATATTCAGATGTAATCCCCTTTGTAATTATTAACATTTTCATAACTGTAATTAAATTTTTCTCAGTAACTGTAACTGATTACAGTTACATTTCATTTTGTAATTAAATTATGTAACTTCGTTACATGTAACTAGTTATTCCCCAACACTGTTGATAACATTGTCAAAGGCTAATCAAATCGATTACCATTATGTTTCAGACATTGTAGAGAGCGAAAGCGCATTACCATTCTAGTACAATGACCCTGTATAATTTGCTCTTCCTCCTTTTCTTCTGAATCAGTTTCTGGTTCAAACATATGGCAAAATTAAACCAATATGTCCAGTTGCCATTGTGTAGCATTTACTACAGTTGACAACTACTACAGTGCAATCTGAATGCAGCGCTCCTTAATCTAGCGCAAGACCAGAACAGAGTGTTTACCATTACGCCATGGAAGAAAGCACAGAAACAGGGAGGTGAATTCAGTCCAGGATAAGGACCAGGTAATTTGCAAGACCTGTCAAACTTTCACTGCGGCAAAACAGAGTATTAAGGGTAAAATTAAGTGTAAATTCACACAGAACAAATTTTTGCGTTTAAAACACGAAACGCTGGTCTAGAGATGTGTTTAAAATAAAATTAACTTATTTTACTATGAGCACCACATAGAACGTTGTGTCATGTGCGAGATGCTGCAAAAGACGCGAAAAAGATTCTTCCAAACCATGTGTGCAAAAATCAATAATACGGGCATTTGCACAGCCCTAATGATGAGGGGTCCCCAGGACAGGTTTGAGATTTGCTATTTAATAGCTATATTTCAGCTATTTATTTGCAGCAAAGGGGCAAATGCCGGTCTATCTGTGCTCACGAAACCATTCAGGCACCAAGTCAGCCAAGCGAGTACCACCGTATGTACACAGAGACATATAATAAATTATAGGAAAGTTGCTGAATGCTAATACAAGCTTCTCGTCTTGTCTCAGCACTGAAGAGCGACGGATCACATGCACTCCACTGACTTCACTCCTATTGGTTGTCGCTCCTGAAAGTCGCTTTTCATTTGCACAAAGTTGAACATAGCAGCGATCGCCGGAAATCGAATTAAAACGAATGGGATTGTGTTGCTTTGTCGCTGCATGTAGTGTAAACTGGATAGAGACAGCAAGATCTCAAGCTGGGACTCAAATTCGGATAATCTGAGACACTATTCTTTGTGTCTGAGCACTGTCCACAAAGCTGTGACTTTAAGTCTGAGCCTACATAAGTCTACATGAGCTCAAACTGTCTCTTTAGAGCTGATCGTAGATAATTTCTGATAGGTGGGACATGTTCTAGAGCTCCTTAGAGTTTTACAACTACTTAAATGCCCCTAAACTCGCCCAAATAAGGCTTTGAAGGCTTTTAAAGGGATAAAAGGATGAGTAAGATATTATGGTAGTATGGAAATATCACACATAAGGAAGAAAGGACACTCCTACTTGTCCATTCCATTTTGTCATGGGGCCTGTGCACGCAAATGTACTTTTACGAGTTCTTCAAGTGTGTGTTTTGAAAGACAGAGAGAGTGGGTAAAAAATTATCTTACAAAATATTTCTACGAATACCATTAGTCTATCACTGTCAGCTCTCTGAGAGAATTTCATTTTATTTTGGTTTGGTTATTTATATATTTATTTTTATTGAGGGGTTAAAAATACAATAGTCCAGAGTATGAAATAATACATACAGATATATATATATATATATATATATATATATATATATATATATATATATATATATATATATATATATATATATATATATATATATATATATATATATATATATATATATATATATATATATATATATATATATACATATAGTAGGTCATTCGGGTACTTATATGTATATATATATATATATATATATATATATATATACATATAGTAGGTCATTCGGGTACTTATATGTATGTATTAGTGCTGTCAAATCGATTAATTGCGACTAATCGCATCTAACATAAACATTTTTAATATACATTTTTCATATATTCATTATGAGAAAATGAAACCTTTTGATGCATGTAAACCTGATGTAGGAGACCTCCAAAACAAAATAAGGAACCTTTAAAATAATAGGGGCACTTTAATATTAAAAACAAGACCAAAATAGTCCCACACTTGCCACACTTTTATGAGTCAAGCTCAAGCAACAAGCCCAAAAGGTCATATAATAAATGGACATGGCAACCCTTCAAGTGTGCACTCTGCGAAGCAGCCTTCCAGACATAAACAAAACATGACACCTCTGTAGATGTTGGTTAAATTAAAATTGCAGAACATAATGAGTCTTTGGTGCTCACTGTCGCTGTAATACTAATTTGGTCAAAAATAGCAGATACCAAACATGCGACACAACTGATCATGATTTTCGAGTGTTTAGTTTTCGCACTGTTTAACCACTGCTTGTTTTCGCACTGCTTAACCACCGTGGTACAATGCACTGTTAGAGAAATTAACTAGCTTGTCACGACTGTTTACTGTACCCATAGTAACTTTGTCAATCATCTTTCATTCTTCTCGTCATATGATGCAGGTCAGAGTTCAACAATCTGGAACTTTTGTACACTGCGGAATGCAAAACGTTCCATATTTGAGCGAAAATTTTTAGTGTAACCACATTTGCAGCAATACCCCCCCACCCCCCACACACACACTACAAGATTGATTTTATTTGTTGGTTGTTTTAGATGGAGACAGATGGTTCAGTTGAAGAGACTTTAGAGGCTTATACTCCACAATCCACTGACCAGTCTTTACTTGATCAGAAGGTAAGATCTTATTGTCTTCCTTAAATCATGACATTTTGCTTTTAAGGGAAAACAGCATAAAAGTACAAAACATGATTTTGCATGCGATTTAGATAACTTTTTGAATTCATGTTTCAGTTTTGCGTACAACATTTTTGAATGTGATTGATTTAAAGTTTTGATTCGTGCTTACTATTTGTTTGAATGCTTTTTACATTTTTTGATTCATGCTTATTATTTTTCGTTTTTATTTTTTGTGACAGTGTTGTTTGCGTCTCTTCTGACCACTGCATATTGATATCAAACATACTGAAGAAGTTTTGTGAAGTCTTCACGAGGATTGGGGCATGACCCATATTGGCATAATTTCATGTCCTAAGCATGTGCACAGTCCATTGCACCACACCTAAAAACTACAAATGCAAAGTTTTTAGTTTTTGTGAGTTCAGATTAATGCACCAATGGCAGAGCCAACTCATCGCAAAACAAAAACAAATCTGTGTATTGTGTAATATTTTTGATATTAATAAATAAGCATCTTAGGCTAATAACTTAGAAATTGTACATATTCTCATCGAAATCAACCCTTGTCTTCTGTTATTTTCTAGGTGGAGCTGCTCCTAAAAGAGGTTCAAGAACTGAGAAATGAGCTCAGAAGCAAAGACAGGATGATTGCTGAACTTTCCCAGCAGCTGGTGTGTATTATAGCCTAAATATTTACTTGGAAGGAACTGACTTTAAACACTGAACAAAAATGTTTTTTATTATTAGCGTGTTATTTATGCTAAATCATCGGCATGTGCTATGGAAAGTAAAGCATTTATAATATTGTGAATGGTTTAACACAAAGTTCTTTTTCTTTTCTTGTTTTAACACTAAAATGATACACTTCTTTTGTGATTTTATGATATTTAGATCTTATTTACAAGTCAATTTCATCATCATTTGCATATGGAAATACACAAATGTATGCAACTTGACAGTTTATGCAACATTTTTACTGATACATTACTACAGTAAAAATCTATTGAAACTGAATGTGCAATGTATTTTGGGCAGATGTTATGACAATAATGTGACAAAACTATGTTCTATGCATTCACCTACTGTGTGAGAATTCTTGATTTTATGCCTAAAAATGATGCCATTGGATATGTATTTAGACACAATCCAACAATTATTTTACCACTATTTTCTTTCGTTCATCATTTTGAAGCATCATTTTGGCAGTAATATTTATAGTATGCTTATAGTCATTGAACTTTTTTGATTTTATTCCTTATATAAGTCTTATTCCCTCATTTGTGTATTTGTTCACCATTATTTTTCCCCCAAACCAGTCTTTTATTTCCCAAGGGCGAACCCTGTCCCACCACAGTTTCTTCACCCAAGATAGTCCATAGTTAAGTTCTGTTGAACACAAAGAACATATTTTTACAAATATTGGTAATCAAAGAGTGGACCATTAGGGATGTGACGGTGAGGACATTTTCTCACCGGTTAATCGACGTGTGTCAACACCGTTAATACCAGAATCACGACTCTGCTTTTAAATCACTAATTCTATCTAACCGAAAGTAGAATGCCATACAAAAAAAAAAAAATCTGAACAACGGTGGCAAGTGATGTAACCGGTGTTGAGTGTGAACACCGGTAACACCGGCAACACCGGCAACACCGACTATCGTAGCAAGCCTAGTAGCCATTGACTTCCATAGCACGAAAAAATAATAATACTATGGAAGTCAATGGCTATGATCAGCTGTCTGGTTAGATTTAGATTTAGATTTATTCTTTATTGTCCTCAGTAGAGGAAATTCATTTCCACAGACTGTACCAGAAACAACATTCAACACGTATAACATCAACATACCTACAGAATACACAGAACACATATTTTGGTCACATAAGTAAACAAACAAAGATAGCATCAGCAGCAAAGACTGTATAAACCTGAAATTATACATTATTTAAATTCAGTGCTCTTATAGCTGAGAGTACAAAACTCTTTCCTAGGCGTGATTTCTTATGAGGCAGCTGTCTGTATCTGCGGCCAGAGGGAAGAAGAGTGAAACATGAGTTGAGAGGGTGACTAGGATTTAGTATAATAGTATTTGCTCTACGAAGGATAGCAGTGTCAATAAGAGCTGACAAATTGGGAGTTGGGAGACAAATTATTTTTGAAGAGGTGATGGTAATTTTAAGTAACTTACCAAAGGTTACCAAAGCCGCTTTTTCACCGTCGGGCCAAATGGTTCGGTAAGGACCTCTTCCAGTTGTATTTCCACTTTATGCCTGCACGGCATGATTACAAACCATTCTCGCCCCGGAATTCTTGGCCCGGTTGTCTAACAGTCCTGAACCGTGCAGGTAGAATGCGTGTAGTGAGATCGCAAATCAGGATTGGTCACTTGTCTGGCTACCAGTTTATCTGTAGCTGGCTAAGCGCGCTATTTAGGCGACATAAACACAAAATAATAATAAAAATAAAATAAATTTCCAATCATCCTCCATAACGCTGCCGCTATTTACATCTTATATTGTATGTGAACTCTTGCGTTACCAAGGCAATTCCAAAGTGCTCTGTTATCAGCCCCACAGTGGAAAATGAAACCATATCCATGCCGGCTGGGCTGCAACGTTCAAGCAAAGAGAACAGTTTGGCCCGGCAGTGGAAAATCGGCTCAACATTCTTTAAAATACCTTATTTTGTGTTCCACAGAATAAACTCATACAGGTTTGGAACAACATGAGGGTGACCAAATGCATAAGACTTTAGTTACATACAAAGATATTTTTAAAGAAACCTAAGATAATTCTGTCACTTAATTAAAAGTCCATGTAACAAAATCTCCAAAAATGCACAAAAGCATAAAATGTGGTGGCACTGGCCCAATCATTCCAAATAATTAGTAATTACTTTAGATTAGTTACATTATTGTCCAAAACCTTAGAAAAAAGTCAATCTTACAATGACTTCAGTTATTACTAGGGAGTTATCATGCTTTTCACTTTAGAATTCTGATCCAAAAAAATTGTAATTCCTTCTGAAGTAGTTGATAATAGAGTCGTTATTGGTGGGTTACCATGATCTTCACTTTAGAATTAATTATACATTATGTATATTTACATTAATTATGAGCCTGTACGTATATAATTGTTCTTAGTAGTCCTCTGGGAGGTATGAAAGATATAGTAGTTTTTGATTAGCTAATAGTGAACTACCTCATTCAACTGAGCGCTATTACTTACTAATTCATTAATCAGAGTTTCTTGTTAGTTAATAGTAGTTACTAGAATATTAATATTGCATTGCTAATTTGTTCCTGTGTAGTGATACAGTGCATTAATGATGGAACAGTATTCTAAAGTGTTGCCGATTTTGTATCATAAATTTACATCCAGAACCCAGAAATGTGTGAGCACATTAGTCCGTATATAACAATGATTTAACTCACACTGGTACTTAACTGTGATGGATGGATGGATCCTTTCTCGTCATTTTTATTTTGCACAATATTTCTTATTTCTGTAGTTTCTGCTTTCGGTGTGAGGGTCAATTTTACAAAAATGTCATATTCATTTGAATCATAATGAAAATAAGAAATAATATTTTGCTTAAAGAAAATTAAGCTCATTTTAGGCAAATAATTTTGTTGTTGTTGCATTGTGAAATAATTGTAATTTTTTTAATTTCCATTATTCTCAATAATGATTCTCATTAGATTTTAATTAGTTGTATACTTCACATATTTAAATAATATATCATTTATTTGCATGGCTCAACTGTCATAAGCTGAGATTGTCACAATACAAAAATACCTCAATGGTCCTTAAAGAAAAACAACAACATAAGTTCTTTCTTTTGATTTTGGGATGAAATGCATGTTTTTGAAAATATTTATAAAATCCATATTTATTTTGTGTTTATGAATGTTCATGATATTCAGATATACCTGATATTCAGAAGGACCTGCAATGCCATTCTATTGTGTTCTATTGTGAATGTTCCTGGAAACAGAACAGATGTGATGAGACCAGTGTGTCACTTGTTTGCTGTCAATTATACTTTGTTTTACATAGCAATACATCCGCATTTTATATGTATTTTTCATAGTCTTCTCCAGTAGAGGATATGCAGTGCCAC
Source organism: Gobio gobio (assembly GCF_949357685.1). Classification (NCBI taxonomy): domain Eukaryota; kingdom Metazoa; phylum Chordata; class Actinopteri; order Cypriniformes; family Gobionidae; genus Gobio; species Gobio gobio. Next base: position 33,839,294 of record NC_137113.1, read on the forward strand.
TGCCTGCAGGGGTCAGAGGCTAACAAGGAGTCAGCGGAACACCAGGACAAGGATACTCAAACCCTGTGGAGGCAACATAATGTGAGTATATATGCAGAGAAAGAAAACAGGATCAGGTCAGCTTTACTACTGCAGTGTTGATTATATAATGTACATGGTTAGGAATAGCACTGACTGACTGAGGCATAGGCCAATTGATTTCACTCACCTGATTTCACAAGGATGCTCATGCATCTGAGGGGAGAGAAGTTAGGTGCTGGGGTTTTCTCCAAAAGTACCTGTACAGTACATACAATTCACTACAGTTTCCTTTTGAAATGAACACTAGTGACATTAAAACACCAACAAATTGTATTCCTTTCGACACACACTGAGTCACGATAAAAGCGTTCAAAGACTAGTAGCGAGCTAAAATGGCATGGTTGCTTCAGCAAATGTGTCTTTATCTCTCATTCTGTTCACACTGTTGGGTTTAGGATAGGGTTTAGTATTGGTGGTATGTTATTTTCAAACGTGATAGAGCATTAATCTTTTTAAGGTCATTTACCAGACATTTCATTTCCGAATGGATGTGATAACACTTTTAAAATGTTGTCATATTCACGTTCATCTGTTTTGAGTAAAACTGAACACAGGTTATTGGTATAAATGAAATATAACTAATATAATAATTAGGGCTGTCAAAAGTTTAATCGCGATTAATCGCATCCAAAATAAAAGTTTGTGTTTACATATGTGTGTGTACTCTGTTAATTATTTATATATAAATACACACACATTCATGTATATATTTAAGAAATATTTGCGTGTATATACTGTATATACATTTATATAATCTATAATATATATAAATATAAATGTTTATATATAAAAATAATATTTTTTTCTTAAATATATACATGCTTGTGTGTGTTTTTATATATAAATAATAATTAACAGAGTACACACGCATATATTATGTAAACACAAACTTTTATTTTGGATGCGATTAATCGCGATTAATCTTTTGACAGCCCTAATAATAATTTCATCTTTGTTAAAGCTACAGAAGTCATTATCTTATTCTCTTTTGATGCTTGATCACCATTGGTGACACAAACAGCTGTGGGTACCTTGGGCATTTTCTAACAGTTAAACAGTTGAATTTTACCGTTTTCGAATCTATTCAGCCAATCTCCGTAGCACTTTTAGCATAACTTAGCATAGATCATTGAATCTGATTAGACCGTTAGCATCTTGCTCAAAAAAATGACCAACGAGTTTCAATATTTTTCCTATTTAAAACCTGACTCTTCTGAAGTTAAATCGTGTACTAAGACCGAAGGAAAATAAAAAAATTCCGCTTTCCGAGGCGATGTGGCTAGGAACCATTTTTGTGTAATAATCAGGGAACTTTGCTGCCGTACCATGGGTGCAGCAGGCGCAATGATATGCAGCGCCTGAAAATAGTCCCCAGCTAGGTAACTTCTAGGGCTGCTCGATTATGGAAAAAATCATTATCACGATTATTTTGGTCAATATTGAAATCACGATTATGTAACACGATTATTTCACATGACTTTGGGAATGTGTTGCATTTATTAAAAAGACACCTTTCAACAATTCAATTGAAATTGTAACATTTGTTGTACTTTTTGAACTATTAAAATAAATAATATAACATATTCAAATCAAAGTATAAAAGTATTCAAGTAAAAATGATAACCACCAATAAATAAGATCAACAATAAGGTTCGGCTATGCTTTTCAGGTTTTTCAGGTACGTCTAACATTAGTTTTCAGGTACAGAAATGTATCAAATGTAAAATAACATTGCATATTTGAGTGCATAAATTAAAGATTAATCCTATTAAACTTACAAAAGCTATTCAATCAAGAGCAGTGAGTGATGTCCTTGTCTTTTGTTGTTTGACATTAAACAGTCAGCAGTAAAGGCTACTGCCCCTTTAAGACCTAATGCTCGGATATGCGTCGTCTTTATCGACTGTATAAAGTTTACTTAAGGCATATACAGACTATGTCTGCTAGAATACTCAAGATGGACGTTGACATACGTTTTGTGTGAGTTTGTCCGTTCAAGAGCAAGACTTGAAAGAGAACGCGCTGTGAGACGTGTGCGCGCTCTCGGATGAGCGCACAGAGACACATTTTCTCACAGCGCGCGCTACTTCTCATTCGCGTCTTCTGGCACTAAACCCGGGTGATGACGGCAAAAATGACTGGTCATATTCGAAAATATGGCAGCACTCGCATGCTTTGAACAAAGTTTACAAAGAGAGAATTATTTGAAAAATATGAAGGGGAAAAAAGGACATTTACATGGCACCCCTGCTCTCGTCAGTTTTTGTTTCTTTATTAGATTGTCATAGGTCACTCTGTGTTTAATTTTCAAGTGGTTAAACAAATTTGTGGTGTTCCCTTGTGTTGCAGCCACTACCATGTAGGAAATCTTGCACGTAGCATGTTTCTGCTCGTCGTCTGATTCCTCGAAGCCAAACTGTTCCCAGACAACGGAATTGGTTTTGCCTTTTTTGCTCACCAAACGCTGCTGTAACTGCCCTCCTTCTGCCATCTTTACTCGCGCTGAGTTTTTAAATTCCAGCGGATGATATGCACACGAGTAACGAGACTCACGACCTGAGAGTTTGTGGCTTCGGGAGGGGCGGATGTGCGCATGCGCGTTTCATTCAGAACGCAAGACAAAATAAGAGTGTTCTTGCAAAACTGAACATGGCAAAATAATCGTTTTTTTCTCGATTGTACTATTTTGGTGATCGTTGGGAGCCAAAATCGAAATCGAAATTCAATTAATTGCACAGCCCTTGTAACTTCCAATGTGACCGTTTGTGTAGTTACAGGTATTCCGGTTCAAATAGATACGGTTCAGGATCTGCACCAAAGTAAATATCTTCTGAATCGTCTCTCACAAATGTCTCCATGGTTACAAGGCACGCTCCTTGTGCAAGCAGGTTGTCACGTTGGTTATGTTGACGCAAGTTAGCCTATTTTCATGCGGTGCGTAATATCACTGCGCCTGCTGCACCCATGGTACGGCAGCAAAGTTCCTTAATTATTATGCAGGAATGAGAGTATAGTTCCTAGCCATATCGGCCAAGAAAATCACAACTTTTCATTTTCTGTCTGTCTTAGTACACAATGTAACTACAGAAGAGTCAAGTTTTAAATAGGAAAAATATCGAAACTCTTTGGTCAACAAGATGCTAACGGTCTAATCAGATTCAATGATCTATGCTAAGCTATGCTCAAAGTTCTACCGCCAGACCCGGAGATCGGCTGAATGGATTCGAAAACGGTAAAACTCAGCTGTTTAACTCTAGGGGAGTTGGAAAATGAGCTATTTTCAAAAATAGTTCAAAGATGAATGCATGGACCTAATATAAATGACATGCATCCGTTTCCTTTCTCAATTGTTTACGAGGATACTCGGCGAGACAGGCATTTTGACTTTATTTTGCATGCATGTTGTCTGTTAAAGCTCAAAAGAAAATTAAGTCACAATGCCTGTGCGCTGTTTTCTGTGCGCACAATGAATGCTGTCTGCGTGGCTTTGTGTGTGTACGTACAGAAAACAGCGCATGAGTCCTCTTGCGCTTGATGCCTGACTCAACTTAAAACACATGCAAATTATATACTTTCACTCTGAACCGGGATGCAGCTGGCCCGTACGGATCACGGATCAACTACGATCCCTATACTTGACATAGCACATCCTGCGATGTGACTATCGCGGATGCACACATCGCGATATCGATGCTAAAATGATCGTGAAGCCCTAATCTATACATACATTTTGGTTAGGGATGACTCCCAGGTTACACTGCATCACGTAGGGACAGTTGCATTGAGTGTTGCAGGCAGAAGCCTGTTTAGTGTATATCTATATATGCAGAATTTGTTGAGTATATTACTAGTAGGGTTCCATATCATAACATACAATATTTAACTTGCTTAACAGATTCTCTTAAAGGAACACTCCACTTTTTTTGAAAATAGGCTCATTTTACAAGTCCCCTAGAGTTAAATAGTTGAGTTTTAGCGTTTTTGAATCCATTCAGCCGATCTTTGTATCTGGCGGTAGCACTTTTAGCATAGCTTAGCATACATCATTGATTCTAAACAGTCCATTAGCATCTCATTCAAAAAATGAGAATGAGAAAGACACTTTAAATATGTTTCCTATTTAAAACTTGACTCTTCTACAGTTACATTGTGTGCTAAAACAAACTGAAAATGAAAAGTTGCGATTTTCTACACCTATATGGCTAGGAACTACTTTCTCATTCCTGCGCAATAGTCGCGGATCTGCGCGGCCGTACCATGGCTGCAGCGGCGCAATGATTCGTTGGTATTCTGTGGAACATGGTGGTAGTATACACCTTCAACTTACTATCACAGCCCTTTACAACACACAGAACCATGGCTAATCACACAGGTAAATCCACAACACAATTTGTCGGCTGCAAGCCTGAAACTTTCTCTGCAACTACACAAACTTAGTGCCGGTCACATTGAAAGTTACCTAGCTGGGGGCTACTTTCAGGCGCTGTAATATCATTGCGCTGCTGCAGCCATGGTACTGCCGCGAAGATCCGCGACTATTACGCAGGAATGAGAAAGTAGTTCCTAGTATTCCTAAAGTATTTTCAAAAAAAGTGGAGTGTTCCTTTAAAGGCCTAGTTAATCTACTTAATTAATGACAACAAACTGCCAGATTAATGCTTGTTTCCGAATGCTGCTGATGATCATATGTTGTAGTTTCTAGGGCTGCTGCTGTGATTTACATTAGCAACTGACAAGCGACCAATTTTGAGTTGGCTGGTTCTCCAGTATGGTTCTCCAGTTCTCAGTATAGTTAGATGATCATGCTGAGAAATCCATACATGGAAGAGTTTGTAATTGCACTGTGTTCTAATAGAAAATGCTGCCACTTGATGATGTAAAAGTCCTTATTGTCTTGACAGTTCGGAAGAAAATTTTTCTGTAGTGTGAATGATCTGACATTTCTTGCAGGCTCTGGAAGAAATAATTCTAGTTCAGTGGATCTGGGTTGGTGGTTATGTGCTCAAAGGGTAATGGACAACAGGGAAAAACAATGGCAGTTATTATTCAGAAAAGAAAAAAAAAACCCTTGAGGGGTCAGATCAAAAACAGGAAAATGTTGATGGCGGGAAAAGTGGGGCAGTGATGACTGTGTGGTCCTAATTTAATTTGCATGTGTGTTTAGAAGTCAGCACTTTTCATGAATAGCGTGCAAAACAGGGCCTATATCTTTTTTTCCTCTATAGTTAGTGAAGGGGTGCTTAACCTTGTGATTGTCATCCTCAGGTATCCTTCTAAGTATTATACGTTGCTTTATTTTTAATCATTATAAAAGATTTGCCATTTCTGCAACCCTTTTACCAAAACTAATAGATTTTTGTTATTTTCCGACAATAAATATTTATAGACATCAAAGTTAAATGGAAAAAATAAATCAATTTTTATTTAAATGTATTGTTTTTGGAAAAAGGTCAAATGAAAAAGGGCTGTGCTGTTGAGTGTGTACATTGACTATTGGTAACAGCGTTGTCATTAAATTAAATATTGTGTTTCACTACGCGTACATTGACTATTGGTAACAGCGTTGTCATTAAATTAAAAATTGTGTTTCACTACGCGAGATTAAAAAAAATATTTATAATTTTTTTTAATAAACACTATTATAATTATGACCATGTCAGTCATTGCAATTTCAAATTCAATCCTGCATTTAAATATGGTCGTCAGTCCCGAAACTTTGCTGTGCGCACCTAGCAGATGAAAAAGGACTTTTATTCAAAATGTGAATGGGTTGTAAATTGCTTACAGAAAGCAACGAAAGAGTGCTCACTTTATAATCATTGAAGTTGTCAGTCACTTCTGTTCAGAAGTTCTGCATTAATATAAAAAAGTACAATTAATGACTTATTTACATCATGTTTATATTTTGTTGGTTTTTATATTTTGTTCTTGCACACTTTTGACTAGTATCGCACAAGAAATGGATCACATGAGCTCCAATAACTTAACTGCACACTATGCTGCTGCATTAGGTTAATTTTTCTTCAGTGATTCTCATTTAAAATGAATGTCTTTCTGTCACTTCATCACTGCAAATCACTGTCAAATATTGTACACTGTAGCAGTGTTCCCTTTTGCCAAGTCTCAGAAAGGCCCAATGGACAATGTGATGCATATTACACACAAAAATGACAAAATGGTATTCTGAACTCTTTCAAATAAAAAATGTATAGTATTGTTGAATCACCTGAACAATACATACAAAAATAAAATTTTCCTTGAGCTTTTGATATTAAAGTATCCTGTAAGTTTCAGAACTGGATACTTCCTTATTAGTCTAAAAACGGCTTTTATTTTAACCAAGCCTAGCGAACAATTTGGAATCTTCCTATCTATGATAGGTGAAAGACAACCTCTGCAGAAGAAAATCAACTCTTACTTCATCATTGCAACTTTGGCCCCACCCATTGGGGTGTTAGTGAGATGACGAGGAGGGAAGAGCATTAGGCTACAGGATCACTGGACAAAAAATAGGATGACTGGACAAAAAATACAAAATGCTACTCTGAGCACTTTCAAATAATTGACTTAATTTGAAATAATAAGACTTTCAAAAGTTTTCTAGTATTGTTGATTTCAATTTGCCTTCACCTGAACAGTACATAAAAACAAAATAAAATGCCATTTGTCTTAATGTCTTATGTCCAAATGTCTTAATTAAAAATTTAAAATTTTGGCCCTGCAAGACTAGTATTCATTTGACAGAGCAGATGAACGTGGCATTTTACCAAATTTACATTTTATGGGCCTATGTGGCTTGCACACAATTTTTTTTTCCTGTATCGGTATGTACAACATGTGTGTGTGTATGGTGCAGGGATCAGCTTTTCTCTCTCTGTTCCTCTGTACAGGGCATGTTGCTTGCCCCTATTCCTCTCTTCTTGGCAACACTCACAGCCGGGGAGTGTGCGGCCATGTGCGCCACGTCACCACAGACAGAGTGAGTCCTTAACCATCCGACCAACTGAACCAGTCTGTGCACTAGTGCCAGTGCTTGCTGCATGACCGCCTGCCTCCCCTTGTGCCCCCTCGTGTCATGCACACAAATCCACCATCCTATCAAATTCCAGAGCTGAATCAGTCCATCATTTCCACTCCTTTTAGTTTCATTTACCTTATGCCCTCTGCCTGTATGCTTAGTTTATTATCTCCAGAACCGTTTAGTTTTTCTGCCTAGTTTTCATAGCCAAAGACAGTCATACTGCGATTGAATGGTTTATTCTGTTTTTATCGCTCAACCAAATTCCCTAGAAGATCTGAGCTGTTTTCAATAGAGCACTTGCTGACGTCATCTTTTTCATTGTCTAAAAATATACAGTTGTGACTGAGATCCTTACTGTAAGGGATGAATAGATGAATAGCTCTCATCATTTACTTCCTTATGCTATTCCAAACTATTTATTTTTCCCTTCAGTCATATGGTAGCTTTTTTGAGAGCAGCTTTCAAATCTCGTTCAAGCTTACATTCATGAGACACAAGGTGTTTGATCATGAGACATGAAACCTAATGATGTAACTTGATGGCAACTCACCTTGAGATGTCAAGTGGAATGTACGTAAATACAACTGTGATTTGAGAGCTACAGCAGATGTTTTTCAATTTCTGTTTCTCTCAAAACCTATTTTTTGGCTTCACAGACATATAGATTACTTTTATGATTCTTTATGGTGCTTTTTTTAAGTGCCCATTTCATTTCATTGTATAGAAACAGCTTGGACGTGCTGTTTCATGGAAAAAAAATCCATCACGTTTTATGGAAACTAACCATCTGATTGACAGATAGTTCCTTCCCCACAAAGCTTGTTGGTGAAAGTGCTTGCGAGCTGTGTTAAGCTGTGATGACTGCTAAAACGTCAGATGGCAGCTGTGGAGACTGGTATTGAGAAAGAGGGTCATTACAGTTTTTGATCCTTCAGAGAAAACAACCCTCTGACTCTAAGACATATATTCACTCTCTCTCTCTTTGGCAGTGCGCTTGCTCCAGACAGAACCTTAATTCTACCCATTTTCAGATGCTGAGCATGAAACGGAATGCACTTCCTTTTTTTTCTTTTTGCTTTCATTCATGTCATGTGAGTGAAGCACAACCTTGATCACTGTCATGGCTGATTTTTACCATCGTAATAATGTTTATATATATATATATATATATATATAAGTTTGCCTTCATGTTGTGTTTGTCTTTAATGCTAAGGTTGCTTCCTGTTCTACCCCTGACACTTGTGTACATTTCTTTCATTGACTGGTTTCTCATTATTGTTTCTCTCCCTCTGCCTCTCCCAAATTCTGGCAAAAGGAGTGGAGCATCTAGTACATTACTTCAGAGACACTGCGTGGTATAGTACTGCCTGTCTTTTCTCTAAAACATCCTCTAAATCCCTTCCTTCCTTTCTTTCTTTCTTTCTTTCTTTCTTTCTTTCTTTCTTTCTTTCTTTCTTCTTTCTTTCTTTCTTTCTTTCTTTCTTTCTCTCTCTCTCTCTCTCTCATCTCTCTCTCTCTCTCTCTCTCTCTCTTTCTCTTTCTCTCTCTCTCTCTCTCTCTCTCTCTCTCTCTCTCTCTCTCTCTCTCTCTCTCTCTCTCTCTCTCTCTCTCTCTCTCTCTCTCTCTCTCTCTCTCTCTCTCTCTCTCTCTGTTTGCATGGTCTCTTACTCTGTACTTTGAGGACAGTCCATCTGCATCATGCTGTTTTCATAACCTGACACCTGACTTTCTTCAAACCTCTTTCTTGTTTCAATCTCGTCTTTCAAGCCCCACTGTCTTTCATTCTCTCTTATCTGTTTGACCAAACCCTATAATTTTGTGAAATATTGAAGTTTACATTGTTACTTCCAGAGTCGGAGTCAAGACCAGTATCATACTTAGCCTGGTCTCATTGTTTATACATAGGTATTAATATGTAACGTTCACAATACAAAAAATGCTTTTTGGTATGTTTTGATAGATACTAAAACATGCAATTATATTGTGTTGACAGCATCTAAAAACAGAATATTATTACATATTTACTGTTAAAGAAACTATTTAAAGCTGCAGTCCGTAAGTTTTACCTCACTTACCCCTTTTCCACCAAAGCAGTGCTAGAGCTAGATCGGAGCCAGAGCCTAGTTTCAAATCGGTTCTTTGTGTTTCCACACCCAAAGCCCCCAGCTCCGAGCCAGGAAAAGTGGTTCTTAAGTAGCATCAAAACATTGCTGGGCTAGAACAGGGCTAGAAGTAAGAACCGATTACGTCAGGTGCTGGGGGCAGGACACAAACTGGAGATCCGCCATTTTTGAAATAGCAGCTAATGGAGCTAACAGCTGCATGCTGCTCGTTTGTAATCTCCGTCTATACAAATTACGGCGAACTGCATGAATGCGTTGGATTCGCTGTGTTTTCGTTGGGTTTTGATGCCGATGTAGGATCGTAAAGCCATGTGAATCAATAGTAACGCAACGTTTGCTTTGTTGATGGAAGGCTTGTCCGCAGCGGTGCTGTGCAGAGACTGATCGCCGTATGATAACGAGTCCAGCGAGAGCATACAACTCCTTATGCTTTTGATTCACTCATGCGTTTTTTTTATATATCATACGTGGATCGGTCTACACAGTGACGATGCATCTTGAACAAGCCTGGTGTGTTTATGTTTCCCGCAAGCCTGGTGTGTTTATGTTTCCCGCTGCCCAGGGTTGCCAGGTTTTCACAACAAAACCCGCCCAATTGCTACTCAAAACAAGCCCAATCGAGTTCCAGGGGGGGATTCCCCAATAAAAATCACAGTACAAATCACATTTGGGGGTAAAATATGTGTTTTTTGGCATGGTTGCCTACTAAAATTTGCATTCCCGGGGCTAAATATCACATAATTGGGGTCGCTTCATCCCGCGGACATGAAAAACAGCCCGCGGCAAAACCACAGACTTGGCAACATTGCCGCTGCCTCGCTAGCGTTGCTGAGAAAGATGAGACGTATACAGGGAGTGCAGAATTATTAGGCACGTTGATTTTCTGATCATATTTTTTTTCCAGGCACATTTGACCAATTCCAAACCACAGTAATCCTAATAACTACTATTGATTTAGTATTTAATAATGTATAAGTGATATATAATTGTTCATGAAGGCTGGAAATGAAATCACCTTATATTCAGGTGTGCAGAATTATTAGGCATGTTTTCTTTTACAGATAAATTGAGCCAAAAAAAGAGATTTAACTCAGACTGAAAAGTCAAAAAGTATTAAATGCCCATGAGAAGGATGCAATACTAATGCAATACTAGACATTGCAGTTAAGGCGTGACCATTGGACAGTGAAATGCTCGTTGGGTCAGCAGGATCTGACAAAAACAGGTGTGAAGAAAAGACACCTGTTAACTGCAAAAGAATTAAGAATTAAGGTGAAGAATTAAGGATGAAACCATCAGGAACCCTTTAATCTTCCAGAATCTGGCAGTATGTTTTGGGAGTTCATTTTTAGTCCATCTCTGCAAAACGGACTTCAGGATGGACTAAAATGAACTCCCAAAACGTACTGCCAGATTCTGGAAGATGAATTCTTCAAACAGTGGTACTAGAGGATGTGGTGCTGGTCCTTCAAGAGTCACTCTCAACCTATCTGTCCATAAAGCCTATAAAAAAAACCTTCTTCATGTATTTTACAACACTTCAGCTTGTGATTCTTATCTAGTGGGGGTCATTTTTTAGGATTCTTTACCCAACTGAAGTCTCTGAGATCCTGACACCTTGCACTTCTGGAGACTCCAGGTAGGTTGCAGCTTTGGAAAATGGTGGCGCTGGAGACTAAAGGGTTCCTGATGGTTTCACCCTTAATTCTTCACCTTAATTCTTAATTCTTTTGCGGTTAACAGGTGTCTTTTCTTCACCACCTGTTTTTGTCAGATCCTGCTGACCCAACGAGCATTTCCCTGTCCAATGGTCATGCCTTAACTGCAATGTCTAGTATTGCATTAGTATTGCATCCTTCTCATGGGCATTTAATACTTTTTGACTTTTCAGTCTGAGTTAAATCTCTTTTTTGGCTCAATTTATCTGTAAAAGAAAACATGCCTAATAATTCTGCACACCTGAATATAAGGTGATTTTCATTTCCAGCCTTCATGAACAATTATATATCACTTATACATTATTAAATACTAAATCAATAGTAGTTATTAGGATTACTGTGGTTTGGAATTGGTCAAATGTGCCTGGAAAAAAAATATGATCAGAAAATCAACGTGCCTAATAATTCTGCACTCCCTGTATAGTGACGTAAGACATGGCTCTGTTGTGGCTCTCAGCCCGTGGAAAAGCAAACGGTTCTTAGAAGGCTCATCAGTCGAACCAACTATGAACTCGGACTAGCTCTGGCTCTGAATTAGCTCTAGCACTGCCTTGGTGGAAAAGGGGTAACTGTCGCCATCTCAGTTTGAAGGGGGTCACTTAGGGGACCACAAACAATCCGCCACCTGCAGCATCCACACATGCGATATAGCCCACAATCCCATGTATACAGACGTGACGTAATGACGCAAAGAAGAATGGCGGGAGCTCGTATTTCCTGCGGAAAACTACCAGTACCACTCAAATTATAAAGCATTATTACAAGCTTACCGTTGTGAATCGGGCTAAGGTAAGGAGATCGTTTTGTATGGTTATGTACTTGCTCAAAAACTGATTTTGGATCATTTTTAACCAAAGAAAGTTACAGACTACAGCTTTAATAAAATATTTATAAATAGATATATTTTAAATTCATTAACCCTGCCCCCAAACCTAAACATAACCACTTAATAGAGTATAAAAAGGAATATATAAAACATAACAGACAGAAATATTTACTATTTACCTCTAAAACTAACCCTAACTATTTCTTAAAAATGTACTTTATACAGTAAAAAGAAAAAACGTAACCTACAGATTAGTTTAATTACCATAATTTATTGCTAAAACATCAGTGCTTAAGTGGTCCAAATGACGATTTGCTACATTTGCAGGTATACAATAGTTTTGTGTGAGAATTTAAGTTGTTATTTATGGCTGAAAATGTTATCTTGATCCCCTTGGTGACGAAGCAGGAAGGAGCCAATGAGTGTTTGATATCACTTACGTAAAACCTTTGTCCTAACACTTCTTGAGATGGCAAATTTTGAATTCGTAACGAGTGCAAGATTTGACGAAAATCATTGAATAAAGGCTTGAATTTGGTTCTGTTCCTCACAAACAGCAATCATGGATTCTGAACATTTGGATTACTCAGTATGAATAAAATGGATTACTTTTAAGATTTTATGTTGTTTTTTTTTGTTGTTGTTTTTTTTTTGTATTTTTGATGGTCATTTTTTTAGTCTCGGCCTATTGAGAAAACAGTTTTAATCCCACAGCAAAAAAAATACATATTGCATTATAAGTAATGGTTAAACCATTACAGAAAAGTTATTCAGATTTTAAAATATAGTCTTGTTTAACAATTTGTAGTACTTTAAAACAAGTTGGCACTATAAATCACACAGGACAGAATGAAATGTTATAATTTCAAGTAGCCTAAATCAGTAAACGGCGTTAAACATGGAATTGAAATATCAGTATGCATAAATAAGGATTAATAAATTTCAAGATTAATTGCGTATGTCTATAAAGTTGTTCATACATACATAATTTACCTTTTAGATGCTGTTAATATATCAGTATTGTACGTTTTATAGTGATGGGTCCTTTTGATACACTGCTTTTTGAAACTTTGAAACCTTTGTGAATCATTTGTTTCGAACCAGTGATTCGTAGAGTATCAAAATGCCAAAATCATGTTCAGTAAACGATGCTTCGTTACTTCGTAATGGTTTTAAAATGTTTCAAAATTTCAATGGTTTGCAATCTCTTGCATGAACTTGTGTCTGTATGGTTTTCACCTAATCTTTGATCAATTTTATACATTTGTAGACACTAAAAAAGAAGAGGTGTACAAAATACAATATATAACATATTATAAAGAAACTTCCTCTTTAATGGTATCAGATGACTTGTTAATTGCATTTAATAGATTGCACTTTAGATTGGTGTTTTTATGCGTGTTTTAGCTGCATTTTCCTCAATGCGAAGTAATTGGTTCAATTTATTCAAAGTTTCAAGAAGTTTTTTTTCACCTATCACCTTGCGTTTTATGCAAAACACATATAAATACACATGAGATTATGTAAATGCGATTTAAAACGTTTTGAGCTTGTCCACTTTCATACACTTCCAGAGGTAGTCAAACGCATTCTACCGGATTGCTTTCTTAGTGTAGCTCATGTGGTTGAATGTATTCAAACATCACAAAAGATTGCCTTCTCTATGCCTACTGACTTAAATGGTTAAACATTATGGGAATTGCGCTAGCCAGGCAGGCTTTGTTGGCTGGAGACCCAAGTTTGGTTTGAAGATGAAAAATATACCTTGTACAAAATGTAGACAATGTTCTCTCGCTATTCCTAGGACCAGATCCCTAAACACGCAAATCTCTATCTTCTTATTTGAGTAGTTTTAAAAGCAACAGCCTAACTTTGAGTGTTTCCACCTAGTGGACTGTGCAGATGATGAAATTGATGTAATGCACGCTGTGCACACGACATAGTGGCCAAAGAACAATTGAAGCATACTTTGGGCTTAAAGGGATAGTCCACCCAAATATGAAAATTCTCCCATAATTTCACCAAGTCATCCTAGGTGTATATGACATTCTTCTGATAATAAAATTCAAATGAAAAATAAAAGTCTTCATTACAGTTTTTTACAATATCTAGGGCACATTTCCCAATACTTAGGTCACTCTTCACACAGTTCTCCTAACCAACTTTCATCTTGACACAGCAGTTAATTTCACATTAAAAATGCACTAAAACTACCAAAACACTTCATTCATGTCTCAAATCAACTCTAGCAAAGGTTTTCACCCAACAAAAACACTTTGTCAATCATAAAACACAGACCTAAAAAACACTAACATCAGGTAGCATATACAATGTTTTTTTCTGTAAAGTTTCTTTACAAAACCAGAATGACAATCTCTACTGCTTATAATTCACGGCAGTTTATGTTACATGGTCCATGTTTATATTACAGTACAAAATGATTCCCCTTTACAAAAAGTTTCCCCTTGGATGATAACGGAAATTGAAAGACCAACGCATCTAATTGCTTTGATAGTATTTCATTTTTTAGATTCAGAATATATTTCATTACAATATTACTGTAGAAATGTAGCAAATTTCTGTCTTATTCAGTTTTGTATTGTGTTATTGTTTTGAACAAGTTTAACAGTTTTGAAAATAGTATGTAAGCATGTGCAAATTGGCCTGTAGGTACAGAGTTTTGGCAGCAGTTGTGTCGAAGTGAGAAAAGAATTAATGTAATTTGAAAGATGTTGTAATTGAATGCATTTTCTGCCAAAGCAGCTCACGTAGATTTATGTTGTGCTCACTGTGTGAAGAGTTTTTGTGACCCAAGTAATAAGAAATGTTTACTTAATTTAATTTACTTACACATATCACATATTGCTGAAGTGAATAGAGAAAATCCCACTTTTAAGGGGCACACTTTTGTCTAATGAAAAGAAAAAATATTTTCTCATATCAGAAAAAGTAATTTCTCATATCATTTTGTCTTCACGTTTTTCTTATTTTGTTATAATTTTGTCTTCACGTTTTTCTTATTTTGTTCTTAATTTTTCAGGCAGTTGTCATATAGTTAGTATAATAATATTTTAGATTTTTTGTTGTTGTTGTATAAGTAGGGAACATGGGCTGTGAGGCATAATTATGTGTTTTTATATTCTGCAGTTCATCATACCTCATTGCCATGTGAACACCTCTTTTAACAAACTTGAAGACTCCCTTGATATTCCTGCCCTTAGAAAGAGACATTATTGTAATTATATGTATTCTAATTATTTGGAATGCTCCGCACTGGTTCATGTAGCTGGAGGTGGTAGGTTATTATTATTAAAATGCATGTTTGGAATCAATTTAGGTGTGAGTACATGAAAATTAAACAAAACAGCAGCACCTCTGGCATCATATTTTCGAATGATGTGTTTCATGGGAAAAAGGTTTTCCAAATAAGAGAAAGTCATTTGCAGAGAACTGAGGGCTCTTCATATTTGAGAAATATGTTGACAGTTCTCTTCGTTCACCTTTTTTTCTCTGCTCTCTGTTTTGTCTTTACTTCTTTTCTACATCTATCTGTCTACTTTTCCCTCCTTCCATAGATTCTTCCTGCTTAAGAACTCTGTCACCTTTTCTCAGCTGTCTTTGTTTTAATTCTTGGTGAGCTGTCATAAATTATGCATGAAACAACTGAGAGCCCTCACACGGCTCTGCTAAGACTTTCTCTGAGGTTTTGACAGGGTTGCAGGTGCTCTCGGGTAAGCCCGATTGAGACTTCACCTCTCTAGACAAACTCTTCACTGCTCTGTCTCGTCCATTCTGAACCACATACTTTGGAAAAAAACTTAAAAGGATTATAGTTTTTGGGAAGAAGTCTGGGGCCTAGAATTGGCACATAAACAGGGAGATGGGCTCAGTCAATAAGACAACCATACAAAACTGCATTGCATGGAAGATGGTGTCCATAAGAGGGTGCTGTGGACCAGGAAATACCTCCTGAGGGTGGAGGAAACACTATTGGGGTTGCATGTGGCATACACGTGTGTACACTTGCGGAGATAATGAAGATTTGCTGTATGTGGACCAATAATAACATTTTTTTTTATTTACCCACACTCATGTTGTTCATATACGATAGCTTTGTGTGAACTTAAATCATTATTTTGAGTCACAACTTTTCAGTGGATCAGTAAAAACTGCGGGACAGGTATCTACTTAAATGGTTAGTTCACCCAAAAATGAACGCATGTTCAAGCAACAACGTTTGCTCTTGAGTCATCACAACACGCATGGGTCGTGGTGCTCTCATAAATGCACTTTGAAGATTAAAAGAGCAAAGCACTCACGTCACTTCATAAAATTGAGGTTAAATCACTGGAGTCACATTAATTACTTTAATAATGTCGTTACTACCTTTCTGGGGCTAGAAAGTGGTAGTTGCAGACTGTCAATGAAGGGTTAGAGAGCTCTCAGATTACATTTAAAATATCTAAATTTGTGTTCTGAAGATGAACTTATGTCTTAATGTTTAGAATGACATGAGGTTGAGTAATTAATGACAGAGTTTTCATTTTCAGGTGAATTAACCCTTAGTAGCAATAGATATTATGAGCAAGATTAATAACAAATACCTTCTTCTTGCTGACAGCTATTATTCTAATTACAAATAAATGCATTAAAAATGCAATAAAAAACTAATAAAAATAGAAAATACAAATAAGTATTAAACAAATGAATCCTCTCTAGGAGCAAATGATAATCTAAACAACAGAAACAGTAATAGAGGGCTGCAGGGATGAGGGATTTTTGAGCCCGATCTCAGGAAAATGCATATAAATAATACGAGTGTGCAATCTCGTGGAATGTATAAGCATGAGCAATGAGTTTTGGCGTGCATATGGTACGCCGTTTTTCGCGAGCATATTATACGCACTTTATGGCACCCACCCTACCCAAAAGCGTGTCATATACACGCCATAAAGTGCGTATCATATGCACGCGAAAAACTGCGTAGCATATGCACTCCAAAACTTGTTTTGGCGTATACATTCCACGAGATTGCACACTCGTACTATTGATACGCATTGTCATGAGATCGTGTTGGGATTTTTGTAGGCCATATCCCAGGAAATGAGTTAGCATTTTAGCATTCCATTGTCCTTAAGTTAATAGGTTTTTGAAATGTTATTTTGGTTGAATGCCTTAAAATAAGGTCTGTAGTTAACACAAGCTTAAGGTTTTTTTTTTTTCACATTTTATTCTACGACATAAAATACATAAGTAATACCCTATTTAGATTTTTTTAAAGCTTTTACATGTCTTGAAAAAAGGCAGTTTCTTAGTGATAGTGACGTTGAAGTCCTGCAACTGTGGTGTAGTTTGTTTATAGCTTACATTTAGCTTTTTACTTCTGCCAATTTAGGCTTTAAAGGTCCCATGGCATGAAATTTTCATTTTATGAGGTTTTTCAACATTAATATGAGTTCCCCTAGCCTGAATATTGTCCCCAAGTGATTAGAAAGTTTGATCGGTGTAAACCGAGTTCTGGGTGTCTTTTTCTGCCTTTGAGAAAATGACAGCTCAGACGAGATGATCTTGAATTTTCCTGTTATGACGTCATAACAGGAATGATTACCTCCCTTTCCTCCGCCCAGAGAATTTGGCACGCCCATTCGAGCGCCATATTTGTTTGTCCTCGAGAGATCGTGGCTTGTGAACGAGTGAATGCTGGCAGTTTCTCAGTGTTTGGATGTACAAATGAAAACAGAAGTCTTTTTTCAGTTCCTTCTGATCTGTGATCAGTGATTTCTGTAGCTAATCATTCAAGTTCACACAGAACTTTATTATTCGTGCACACGCTGCGACTTCTCTCTCTCCCGACAGAACGGTGTTTTCGTATTTTCTATCTTGTGAGTCAGTGTTTTTGTACGTCCTCGTCACGTCTATCTGTTCTAAAATGTGCATACAGTCGTGAGTTTCTGCTCAACATCGGCGGAGCCACATCTTTAGAGATAAACCTTACACACGCCAAAGCTCAGGCTGCACTGACCGGTTGGCCTTCAACTTCACCGACCCCCATCTAGCAGTGAGGTATCCGGGCTAGGCTAGCCAGCAATCCACAAAAATAAACTGGATTACATTCCATTACTGCACTGTTGTGTCTTTGTTTGCGCTGTGTACTCCGTGCGCGCCACTGACGCTTTTCATATGATAGGAAAATATCTAAAAATAATGCTATACTCAACACTTACTCGTAACTCGTTCATCTCGACAGCTGTAATGGTACATTACATGTGTTACAAAGTTGGTAGAATAACGAGGAAGACGGGCTCGGCTTGACTGGGACTCGTGTTTATTCAGAACTCTCAGATACAAACAAAATAAACTCGCGCTGACAGCACTCTCACAACTCAGTAGTTACAATATAACTTTGTTAGCAATCGCTCCGTCTCTGGTCCGTGATGTCCGGTTCGCGAATGAATCGTTCTTTTGAACCGCTTCTTTTTAGTGAACCGCTCAAACCAGTTCACCAAATCGGACTGAATCGTTCTAAACGGTTCGCGTCTCGAGTCAGCGCTGATCCATATTTTACTAAAGTTACTAACTTTCTGACATGAGTGACAGTCCCTCCGACTAGATATAAACTAATAACCTGAAGTATATACTAATAACTACAACAGTTCACTGAACTGAGACGTGCTGAGAGAACTGGTGAGAAGTGACATCCGTCTCTCTGGCAGGCTCGTGCCTCATAGACCTTGTTAAACCACGCCCCCTCCACTACAAGATCTAATACTCATTTCAAATGCAAAGATGTCAGCCAATCACAAAAGTGGGTGTTTTTACTGAAGTCTCACAGCAGACAAGCCCCTGAACAGGGCATTCAGCCAGAGGGCAAACATTAGTATAGAAAAAATGCCTTTTATTTCTAAATTATGACATTTTATGATGTAAAAATCATACTAACAATAAAAGTACACCTCAGAATACATTATAAAATAAAATAAAAAAATCTGTGCCATGGGACCTTTAAAATTCATAACAGTTCCGTTCATTTGTGAAGATTATCATGATGAAAAATAATTTTTGCAATAATCCAAAAGCCAATGGAACAATCCTTGGGTTTTTGTTGAGGGAACCAGGGTGATGCTAACTTCTGGGTTGGGCTACAAAAAAAAAAAAACGTCATCACTGCAGCACTCTATACACTCACAAAGTAAAAATTGGAGTGATCATAGACCACCAGAATCAACAAATAAATATTGTACTGACACTGTTCCCAAAGCATAACCATAACTCTTAACCATTACATGCGCTAGCATGTTTTTTGTTAGTTTGATCTGACTGCAGAATGCAATCTTTTATTGACTTCAATCTTTTAAAGTATGTAATTGTGGTAACCTTTGCATGGCATTTGTGAAAGGATACCATTATGGGACTATCCCTAAAGTTCTGTTTACATTAAATAAACGCCAGCCATTGGAAATCCTCCACCAGTGCCAATCAAACAGCACAGCAGACATCAAAGACTGAGCTAACAATAGCTCTGTACTCCAGCACCTCAATGCCCTGCATACCACAGAGCCTTGCATCACATGGAATAATTCACTTTGAGATAGATGTGTTGGCTTCTCCATCAATATTATGTGTATTTCTTGTGATTCTGAATTTGACAAATTAAAAATCTGTCTATGGACCTTCCTTAGAAAAACTCCTTTGGCCTACTTTAAATGTTTTGCTTTGTGACAAAACAGTGTCTCTAATCTAGACGCTTTTGGGTGCAAGTCGTAAGTTGTTAACTTGAATTGCACTCTTGTTTGTCAGTCTGAGAGATTTGCTCGAGTGCATGTACTGCTTTGACAGTGACCTCACCACCTCACATGTAAGTCTACATCATTGCTAATAAGTTTGGAGAGGATGAGCTCCACTTCGCCAAGACCTGTAAGGATCAAAGCCCTCTCAGACAGCTTGTTGTGTGGATGCTTCAATCTGTCTCACTCAACACCTGGAGCAGGTTCATCTGAAGCTGTGTGTCTGTTGCTGAGGATAGTGTATCATAGAGCATATATCAGATATATCAAATTTAAACATTAAACAACACTGATTGTTGCTTTTTGGAACTGTTTGGAAATATCAACACTGATAGTTTTTATTTTTTAATTCCTCCATGCATTGGCACTGAAAACTTTCGACTGCTAGAGGTAAAATAAAACGCGTTACTAAATTTTGTTCATGAAAAAAAAAACTAAAATTGAAACATCAAGAGAGAAAATCCAAGGTGTTTATACAGTAGGCAATATCCTTACATATAGTCATGGAACAATAAATCGTTTAAGATAATTAAAGGGATAGCATTAAAAGTTTTATACTATTCTGTCATTTACTCACCCTAATATCACATGTGGAAAACAAAACATTTTTTTCCATAACCAAACAGTTCTTCCATTTGTAGGGAGAAAATTAAAACAGCAAGACATTTCTCAAAATATTTTATTTATATTTAGATCTATTTACACCAGGGGTGTCCAATCCTGATCCTGGAGGACCACTGTCCTGCAGAGTTTAGCTTCAACCCCAATTAAACACACCTGTACTAGCTAATCAAGGTCTTATTAGGCATACTATAAACTTCCAGACAGGTGTGTAGAGGCAAGTTGGAGCTAAACTCTGCAGGACAGTGGCCCTCCAGGACCGACTTTGGACACCCCTGATCTACACTATATTGCCAAAAGTATTGGGACACCCCTCCAAATCAATTAATGTGTTCCAATCACTTCCATGGCCACAGGTGTAAAAATCAAGCACCTAGGCATTCAGGCTGTTACAAATATTTGTGAAAGAATGGGTCGCTCTCAGGAGCTCCGTGAATTCAAGCATGGTACGTGATAGGTTGCCACCTGTGCAATAAGTCCAGGCTTGGCCCCTTAGTTCCAGTGAAAGGAACTCTTAATGCTTCAGCACACCAATACATTTTGGACAATTTCATGCTCCCAACTTTGTGGGAACAGTTTGGGGATGGCCCCTTCCTGTTCCAACATGACTGTGCACCAGTGCACAAAGCAAGGTCCATAAAGACATGAATGAGCGAGGTTGGTGTGGAGGAACTTGACTGG
Source organism: Gobio gobio (assembly GCF_949357685.1). NCBI lineage: Eukaryota > Metazoa > Chordata > Actinopteri > Cypriniformes > Gobionidae > Gobio > Gobio gobio. The sequence continues at coordinate 33,860,149 of NC_137113.1, forward strand.
ACAGAGTCCTGACCTCAAACCGATAGAACACCTTTGGGATGAATTAGAGTGGAGACTGCGAGCCAGGCCTTCTCATCCAAAATCAGTGCCTGACCTCACAAATCAAGCGTAGTGTCAGTTCTGGCGGGTCACGTTATTCAAGCTCGTATCAGTTGACTGTCAGCTGATCTACCTATAGGAATACGAAGTCTATCACAGCATACATATATAAGCTCCTTCAGTACTATCAGCAGCTATCGCATTCTCTAGAGCTCATTTACCCCCCTCCATCCCCAGCTCCTCCTCTCTTCCAGTCAGGGTTTGGTATTCTGATTCCCCTTGAATCAGACTACATTTAATATCGACATTGATGACATCTGCCATACATTATATTGGTTCTGTTCTGTTTACCTTAAGGGGGGTTATTGCTGCTCTCCCTGCTCTTATCCATGCTAGGCTGCATGGATGCGCAGGGAGTTCTTGCCCAGAACAGAATCATACCGCCAATCCAAACTGTATGCTCATAGTCAATCAATCATCTTTGACGATAGTGGTCCTGACAGAAATGTGCTTCTAGTCAAAAAAATCCCATAAACACACTCCTAAATCTTGTTGAAAGCCTTCCCAGAAAAGTTGAAGCTGTTATAGCTGCAAAGGGTGGGCCAACTCCATATTAAACCCTACGGATTAAGAATGGGATGTCATTAAAAAGCAGACATCCCAAAACTTTTGGATATAGTGTATATTGTATGTATTATTTTGTGTAGCAGTGTGTCACAGTGTCTCAGGCACATGTCTGAGCATATAATGTAGTTTTGATATTTAAATATTAATCTGTTTTTTTCTAAGTAAGAGTAAGTAGTTCTCAAAATGTATTAATGAAAATACAGTCTGTTGTCCTTAGTGAATATAGCAAAAATTCTGATGAATTATAACAAAAAGGTTGTCGAACTATTTTATGTGAGTTTAACATTTTATACATTTAATTAGCTGTAATTTAAGCAATAAACAATATAGGAATTTGCTTTCATTTTCAATTAGTGACGTCTCATTATAAAGACAAGACTAATTTCAGTCAGAGCTAATATATTGTGATGTCTATCTTTACTGCGGTTGAAAATTAAACATATTGTGGTTACGATTTTGGTCATATTGATCAGGTGAATGCAAGTTTTAAACATCCTATTGTACACGTAAGTTAATCGCCGTTCTAAACTAATGAGCTGCTGCATTGTAACACACTCACATACAGACAGTTGCTCGCTCATCAAGTGCAGATTGCACACACACACACACACACACACACACACACACACACACACACACACACACACACACACACACACACACACACACACACACACACACACACACACACACACAAACATTCAGTAGCGCATAGATATATTGTCAACACTGTTCTATGATATATCAATTAAATAGCTTAGATAACTGAAAAGTTCTAGCATATATTTCTTAGTAACTAAGGCCCTGTCCACACGAACACAGGGATTTTCAAAACCGCAGCTTTTTCTATACGGTTTGGCCATTCGTCTACACACAAATGCAGTATCCAGACACTGAAACTGAACTTTTTTTAAAACTCCTGCCAGTGTGAACATGTTTAGAAACTCCTATTGCAGTGTACAGTGTGTGTACAGTGAAACTGGAGATTTTGGCTTGTTACGTAAAAACAAAACTTCTGATTAGCCAACATGGCTTTACGGTTAGGGTTACATTGCCACCTGTTGGTTTGGCATGTACGTGTGGACAAGGCCTAAAACCCACAGCTTCATTACGTTGCCAGGTAGAATTAATTCACGCGCAGTCGCTCTTTCAATAATGAAGTCATATCTTTACTGGGCTACTATATATATCTGATTTAGAACAAGCAGATCTGTGAGAAATATAACAACCCAAAGACAAAAGAACTTATAAAATATCTGTTATGTTGGAGGTTCAGGCTTATTTGTTCATTAATGACGTCAGCGGCTAGTTGACGTCGACTTGACTTGACTTTCATCACATAAATGTTGACTTAAAAAATATGAAGTCGTTCAACCCCTACCTCTAAGTAGTTTAATCAAGGATCTGCTACTTTACTTGTTTCTTCATAATGCTTAACCCTCTCTGGTCGGAAAATGCGCCAGAGGTGACTGTGGCAAGGTACCAAAAACGTCCTTTTGGTGGTAGCAAGGCTATTTGAAAATTACATTTAAAAAGACGAAGACTTGAGTTGATTTTATTTAAATTTTTTCCTTTCTCCCTTTCCTGTATATACTTCATATGAAAATAAAAAAAGTGTGTCGGTAGTGAAGCATAGCTTTTTAAAAAAAAAATTGTATTTAATAAATACAAAGCATTCTCATGGTTAAGATATTACTTTTTATTTTCTAATGAAGTTCAACACTATTTTTCATTAACTGGAATTCATTAACCATTTATCAGATAGATTTTCCCATTTTATCAGGCAAAATGGGTCTACCTCTAGTTTCTTGTGTACCCAGATGCTCATGTTGTATATTCTGTCTTCTATTTTTTTATTTGTTGTACTTTTTAAAACTCATCCTAAGGGACAGAACAAGTCCTGTAATCGTAGAATCAGCCTAGTATGATCATTATGAAATTAGAGCAAACAAATGTTTAATAATTTCTTCTTATTTTTTCTCTTTAATAGCTTCAGATACTACAGACTCCCAGATTCTTACCCAACAAGCCCCACAACCATGAACGACTGTCTAGTCCAACCTCTACAGAGGCCTCTTGTGACAGTTTGGATGCCGAGCTTAGTCACCACCCACTGACGCCCACGTCCTGCTCTCCAGACCTACAAAGTCCCATCGCTGTTGAGTCTACCGCAAATTGTACTTTACCAACGGTAACTATATCTGCTGATAGCACTGCTGCCTCCTCTTCCAGAACTTTTCAGAGCTCTGATCCTGCTGAGCTTGGCCTTGTGAGCAGCCAGCTTAAAATCAATGAACCAGCAAGTCCAACAGCTTCTGCCAGCTTTTGCTGTAAGCTAGAGAAAGGTATACAAAAACTTCCTCTGAGAAGCAGTTTTTCAACCCCACAGCCACCCACCTATACTAAGAGAGCTTCAACAGTCATCAAGCCCCAGGGAATACAGCAGGTCAGTGTGCTCACCGGGGCCCAGAGTAGGTTAGGAGCTACAGGTCTATCCAGAACAAGACATCACCTTTTACCAGCTTCCGGACTACCCTGCATTAACCCAGCCCGACAGACTACCATGGACACCAACACTGTAGCACCAATATGTAACAAACAAAATCAAGGGCACAGACAGTCTGTATTTCTCAGAAAGATAGATAGCAGTTTGCCCAGAGCTCGTGCTCCCCTTCAGCCCAAACATTCCCGCCTTCCTAAGCCAAAGGCCTAAGCCTTTCTTCTCTCCCAAACCCTGCATTTCAACAAGGTCAAACAATAACCTCCCACGCTCTGCCTTCTCAAATGCTTCCACAATTCTAGATTAGCTAAGCAAAGCTTAGGGCATCTCACCAGAGTGTACAAAAGCTGCTTCTTGCTTGTAAGGCACCAGTCAAGTATGTTGACTGTTATTAAGGTATTCTTTAAAACAAAACCATGCTGCTTTGCTTGATCTGTGGGGCTCCAAACATATAATGCACTCAAGCTATCTGTGTTACCATGTAAATTAGGAATTCCATGAAAAAAAGTGATTCTCTACTGTAGCTCCAAGGCAAACACTACAAATGATTTGTATCTAAATGATCTCAGTGTATACATTTAATGTATGTGAGGTAATTTAGCAAGAGACCTGATAACTTTTACTTGCTTTTTACCCACAATAATCAATAAAATCTTCAGTTTTTCTGGGCTTGCTAGTACTAGAAAAAAGTTAAAGAAAACTATAAACAAATCTTACAGTCTTGTACCTTTTACATCCCTGCAGTATAAATATACAAGCCTACCAATACAGAGTTGCTTCCTTTGGGCTGATCTGGCAAGTTATTCTTACTATGTACAAAACTTGAAACAGGTAACCACTATTTTTTTCTGAATAATGCTCTAAGTTATAAGAGACACTGTTGTCTAACTTGTACCTATGCACCTTGCATAAGATATTGCTCCTCTGATAGATTAGTAAGTCGCCACTTCTCTAGGATGACGACCAAACCAAGCAGAGGATCGTTATTGCTCCTGCATCAGTTTTTTGTATTGCTCTTATTGATCCTGTTTATGGAGACTTGCATTTTCTTATCTTAACTATCACCAAATGTGTTAAGTGTGCCGCGTGGGCCATGATGAAGGGTGCCCGTTGAGATTTTTAGAGTCGTCGTCTCCTCAAATTGCTTCTCTATCCATCTGTATCCTTTGTTCTTTTCTGCTAGTGTGAAGACTATGTCCTGCAGGAATCGGCCTCCCACCACCATACCTAATGAGAGCAAGTTCTGGATCTTAACAACAGAATGTGTTGTTAGACCTTGAACGTAATGTGAAATGCAAATATATATATTATGGCTGTGAGGAACATTGGCATATACAGAGAGGGAGTTAGAAGTGGTTGACATGATTACTTTAAAATTACAATGATTTCACTAAGGTATGTTTATGGATTAGCAATCTTGTTGGTCCTTGGTTAAGGTATACCAGGGCCAAAGAAAGACTTACATGGCATAGTCAGGGTGAACTGCGCTTGATTGTGAATTGCAGGAATCAAGGGATGCTGTGTGCTCATACTTACGGTCAAACCATTTTGGAAAAATTAAACAGTGATTCAAGAACAAATCATAGAACAAGGAAATTCATAATTTATTATGGCTTTACATTAAATATTAAGGACCCAAATCCTATGACATCCATTCAAACGGTTTGTACAGTCTCTATCAAACCTCTCGAACCCAGGGGAGTAAGGTTTTTCCTGCACAGCTCTTATTAGCCGCCCCCCGAAACCTCAGACCCATCCGGGTCACGGCATCAATGCAACTGGTTCCGCCTGACTAGATCCGAGCAGGGTAGGTGGGTGCACTTACAAGGACACTAAAGAATACATCCTCTATCATCAGGTGCTAGTGCACCTCTTTAGGAAAGGGAAGTGATGTTTACTGCACAGCTTTTACTAGCTGGCCTCTTGTTACATCCAGGTCATACCTGATTATAATGTTAATTTAATCATACTATAATGTATTAGCCTGACAAGCCAGACCCACATCAAGATGTTGGGTCTGGAAACTCACCATTGACAGGGCTCAATCCGAGGGGTGGGATAAACGGCTGTCTTTCAAATTCCCTCTGCATGCAATTGGATAGCGCCATGACCGCCATAACCAATCAGAGCGAAGAAAAAGGTGAAGCCAAGCTAACGTTAGTTGATAGACTTTCGCCGTATCCGGTAGGCAAAACTTCAAACATATCTTCCTTTCTAAAGAATGACTTCAGTGTCGTTCTTTGTTCTTTTCTCAAAGAGAAGCTTAACTCCAAGTCTTCCAGAGTCGAAAACCGATTTAAAAGACCGCTGTTCATCAGCTTTGTTTACGAGTAGCACGCAGAACCTCCGCAACTCTGCTGTGACGTGCCGTCATTATGTTAAGTCCACCCACCGACTCTGCACATGCTGTGATTGGCCTGACCAGAGTTTGGTTTTTCCAGCTCTCAGCTCTAACGAGAGTTGCTAGACTACACTCGCGGCAAAATACATTTTCTGCCGCTAGGGTGCGTCTAGATTTCTAGGCTAATAATGTATATGACAATCAATGCCAAACTCGTCCGTTTCTTTTCAGCTTTTTATGTTTTGTTATAAAAATTAGGAAAGGTTATTATTTATAGATTTTGTTCATTTTAGAATTATTTTTGGTAGGGCTGCCTCCAACTCAAGATTTTTCTAGTCGACTAGTAGTCGTTCATTTAAGCCATTAGTCGACTAATTGCACGTTTATATTAATTTAATTACTTGATGAGAATACTAAACTGTAATGAGTGTTTAATATAGCATAATATAGCCTTTTCCACGCTCAAGTGCACACATAAAGCTTGCCGCAAAGATCCGGCAAAAGTAATAATTGTTAATGTCTCAGAAAAAAATAGCAAAGGAGACATTTTAATTATTTATTAATAAACTCGTTTTTTCTGTGTCAGTGTCACTGCAAAGATAAAGTTGATAATTTTAAATGGTTTGTTTAAAAGGATTCGGTTAAAACATTTCAAGCTTTCTATAGATATATTTATCATGTCTGACTGTGAGGAAAGTAGCCTATACGCTAAGTTCCGGTTCATTTTTGTGTCGCGCTCCAGTTCACAGAGTTTATGCGCAGGCAGCGCATTCTATTTGTTTACTTTAATTTACAACGGCACAACACTTTCTTGTTTTTGTGAGTTTACACAAATAAAAGTAGACCCTTTACAGTTTGGAATGATATATTACTCTTGTGACCAAATAATGTATTACTCATATGACCAAAAATTATGGAGTATTTTAAGTTGTTTCTGCTGTTGTCAGGAAAAAATGCAAGTGATCGCACCGTGCCTCCATGTAATCATGCTTATACATTAGCTTCTACACTCCGCACAAATGCATACCTTATATTAACGCACATTTATCTACATTAAAGTTAGAGCGAGCTGCCATGTAAAGTTGCTACTTGCATGTTTCAAATGATAAGCCATGTTTGAGGTTGATGGATGATAGGCGTGCGTTTGGATTTCCTGCCCGACATACTGTAATTACCATTAGGAACCACGGTTAGCAATCTGTCCCTCACAGATTGCGTGACTCACAGACAAGGTTTTTTTGTCCTTGTTTTTGTTTTCTGCAACTAACCGACTAATAAAACTGTGGTCGACTAAGCCTCTAAACGTTTAGTCGACTATTAGGGGGCAGTCCTTAATTTTAAGGGCAATTCCCCTTTTATTACAACTCCTAGTTTCCAAACTGGAAAGATCCCACTTTCTCTGCTCTTGTAGTTCAGTCTCGTGAAAAATAAAATGTTAAATTATTGCTGCAGCAGCTCCCTACTTTTATTCCATGTCAATTCACATCAAGATTCAGGCTCTCTGATTGCCTTACCAAACACTGCAGTACATGGTTAGCACATCCACTGACTTATCTTGTGTGAATCCATCAGGCCCTTCAGTCAGCACTATCTTGCCTGACAGCTTGCTATGCATACCACTGCAAGTCAAACGGTTTATCCCCTGCATGCCATTTCATCTTTTTTCATTTATCTCAGCTATCCTTTGCCACTTCAACATGCATGCAGGTATCTTCTAATGATGCTGGCGATATGGCATCCACCTGGCATTAGATACTGTAGATGTTAAAAAGGGTTTAATGATACAGATCTTTAATACGGTGGAGATGAACTTAATGCAAAGGCTAGATTAGTCCCAAACCCTCACCATAATCCCTAAATCTTCCTCAATGAACACTCACCTCACAAAATGCTTCCATCGCTACCTCTTCTCTCCACTCCTGGCCTCAGATATTACTGTAGATATATTTGTGTGAGTAGACCCTAGATGAAATGAGGTGTTATTTTGCTAAGTGTTTTAGAGTGAAGATGATAGTCTCTGTCAATGGAAAATAGTGAAACCCTTTCTGAAGGCTTAAAGAAATTCTAACATCTTATATTTTCATATACTACTGACAAAAAGCAGCCAGTGAGAGATAAAGTAGCTGCAAAGCTTCTCTGATTATGGATATCATTAATTGTTAATGAATACGTATTATCAAAGCTTCTTTGCAGAGTGTGTAGTTTATCACTTTAACTATGAACATGTTCCACTAACCTTTGCCAGCCAGTCACACTGATTTTGTCTTCATTTTGAACACTATACTTGCAAGCCTGTCTATTGCTTTATCATTTTAAGCCTAACTTATTTTTGTGAAACTTGCCTGGCTACTTATTTTGTTATTTAATGTCATGACATTCATTCATTTTTAAATGGATCTTAAGTCCCCAAATACTTATCTTTTACCACACAGCTCAGTTATATACACCCCCAGTAGTCTGGTGGATCCAAAGACATTTTATTTCAAACATGCCATTTACATTTATGCAGTGATGTGGAGAGTAAAAAAAGAACAAAGATACGCAAACAGAGTTTTTGTCTCACTCTTATGCCCATGCTGGTTTATTGTCCACACCCCTAATATTCAGTTGAATTTTTCACTTAACAATACATAAAAATGGACAAAAATCTTGGTTGCCACATAGTACCAATGCTTGCCATGTTCAGAGAAGTGTTTGATCCAGGTAAGGCAAAGCGGCAGGAGTGTGATTGAAAAATCTGACCTCTACCTGTAGGCTTTTGCAGGTGGGAGCATGACAAAATACTCAGGAGTGGGCAGAATCTCACAGAATCAGGCTCGAGCAGGTCTGAAAAATGGTTAAGGGGTACACTACTGTCTTTACAATGATATAAAGGTTTAGGAACTAAAACCTAATGTCTATGACTTCACTTTTATTTTAAGTCTGTATAAAAGGCACAAACATTAGAGTGCATATGTGGCCTCACTATCCTTTGAATATGTGGATTACTTGAAACATTGTCTTTGTAGCTATAAAATAATTCATGTATTTAGAGGTGGTAACTATAAAAAACACTAGTTCATTATGGAGATTAGGATTTCTTCTAATTTATTTTGTGTCATTACGTCTCCCTGTAATATCAAATATACAGTGTAGTATCAGATGCAGCAACATGTGCATTATCATAACAGCATCAAGATTAATTTGCTCTTTTAGTACTGTTTTTATTGTCCTTTATGTTGTATGACATCTGTTTACTTGATTTTTGCTACATTATAACTGTATGAAAAATTGCACTGCCCTGTCATGTAAATCTTTGTTCAAACTTAATTTATTTGTGCATTTACAAGTGTGTGTGTGTGTGTGTGTGTGTGTGTGTGTGTATGTTACATATACAATTAATCATATATGCACTTTATATGTAAAGACAAGAGAGGAGAGATGTTACCATGTGCTTAACATCTTTCCACGAGGCTGAGTGTCCAAGAACTCTTAATAAAGACAACACTAAAAGCTACTGTAAGTATGTGTTTTGTGTGCACTTCACAGAACTATGAACAAAGCAGAGTACATATCTTACTGGATGTTATTTTCCAATGTCTTAATATTTGTGTTCAACCAAACTATGAATGCAAGGCCTGCTGAGGGTAACCGATTAGGAGCTCTCATTGACAGTAACAGTACATTTAAAACAGTTCAAAGTACTAGAGAGAACTGGCAAGAAAGTACAGTGATGAGTTTGGGCTATTGACATTTACCTTAATATATGGCCTGTTTACACCAAGAGAGATTACCAAAGACAACTAATAATAACTATTAGTGTCAATCCTAACACTCAATAATGTTCTGGGCTGTGTTTCCCAAAAGGTGAGCTAAGTTGATCGTAAAGAACATGGGTGGCAATGGTCTTCAATATCAACTTGGGCTCATAATGCTTTTGGGAAACGCAGCTGTTTAGTATAGTACACATTGCAGTTATGTTGTCTTCCAATTTATGGCCTTCCACCATTACGTGGGGTTTGAACTGTACTTGGCTAGATGTGAACTTTGTACTTGGGCAGCGACTGATGACGTTTCACAAGTCCACAAGAACACAAGTCCAGACAAGAACGCATATTGAGAAACGGCCACAGTCCTGCATAGTTTTGCTTCAACCCTAATCAAACACACCTGAACAAGCTAATCAAGGTCTGAAGGGTTACTAGAAAGCTACAGGCAGGTGAGTTTTATCAGGGTTTGAGCTGAGCTCTACAGGACTGAGGCTCTCCAGGACCGGAGTTTGCCACCCCTGCACTATAGGCTACTGTCAGTGATGATCCTACAACTTGAATCAAGTGACCTAGTTAATTGATCTATTGATGGATTTACTTCCTCTTTTAATAACATTATCAGTCATCTCAGTGCAGTTTACAATAATGGTCTGTCATTAGTAAATGGTAACTATGCAGGAAATAATGGAGGATACATAAGCAGTACAACATTAACTCTTCTGCTACTACTATTAACCAAGGCCCTGTCCACACGAACACGGGTATTTTCAAAACCGCAGCTTTTTCTATGCGGTTGGGCTGTTCGTCCACACGCAAACGCAGTATCCGGCTACTGAAACCGGACTTTTTTGAAAACTCCGGCCAGGGTGAAGATTTTTAGAAACTCTGGTTGCAGCGTTGTCTTGTAGATGGTGAAACCGGAGATTTCTTGCTTGTGAAGTCAAAGTGTGCCGTTCTCTCCTTTGTTTGACGCCAATTTTTTTTTACAGTGATTGTATTGCAGAACAGAGGCGCCAGAATACAATAATACAAAATAGTAAGGCAAGTGTGTGAAGCCATTACAGTCCACTTGGGTCCTAGCCTGGCTCCGCCCTCCTACGTACTTCCGCTCAATTTTCATTTTCCTTCAGTACTCCGTCTGGGACTGCGGTATATTCTTAGGTTTTCTCTGAACAAATTTTTACCGGTCCAATCAGCGAACAGAGGGAGTGGCTGAGAACGATGACGTTGATGTCGTGCGGTAGTTTGAGTTGTAGTTCAGTAATGGCGGTTGAGAAAGATGCGAGTGAAGCTAATCATTCCGTTGTGGCACCGCTGCCGAATTATCCAGAAGTTAAAGCCGGAGCAAGAAGAATCTTTAATGAGTTTTGTTTGTGGCCATGATGTTGTGTTGCGTGTCCTGGGAAAAGTTTGATTTTCCAGCTCGCTTCGTTAGTGGTGAAGGAGTAAACTGAAGCCCCGGTAATTGTTTCTCGTGCGGTCGGAAGGTATTGTCATCATTTACAGTGGCTAATCAGTGATTTTATTGCCATCCATCTCCCACCACCCGCGTAAAAATCCCTGGCCGAATTACTTACTGTTTTGGACAAACACCAATGTCGTGAGGTAATTAAATTGCTGTCCGAATCCACATCTCTGAGTTTTCAAGAATATATCACTTCAAATTTCACTGTTTATATCCTTTTTGACCACTGCAGAGCACCGTACGGTTGCGCTTCGCTGTAATTTGGATGTATTTCTAGACTTGTATTTCTTTAAAGGGGTCATATAATGCCATTTTTGTACAAGTTAATATGATTCTTTAGTGTCTAAATGAGAAGTCTGTAATATTCTTTAATTAAAAATTCTCATTAGTATTGTAAGAAAACACTAATTTTACCTGGTCAAAAACAGCTCTGTTTTCAGCAAGCCATTTCAGTTTATGTGACTTTAAATGATAATGAGCTTTGCTCACCCTGCCCCTCTGTTCTGTGGGGCGTTCGACACAACACACGTGGAGTGTTGCCTTGACAACAGTTGAGGGTATATTTTCGAGAAAGAATGCCAACGGGAGTCTCTGAGGACACATCTGTGCAAACGTATCAATTTGAATCGGAGTCGGACCCGGAACAAGATGACAGCCCCAACGAAGTTCGACAATTAAGGTTTCTGACATTTATAACGTTTCTGAATGGTTGGTTAACGTAATGTCACTTTGATCTATCTTTGTACTGGCAGGGTAGCGTAGTGAGATACAAATGCTATGTGTTTACTGATGTACACGTTAGTTCATTGACAGATTGTAGTGTTACCACGTTAACTTTATCACCAGCGTACACAGTTTGTAATAACATAACGTGTTGTTCATTATAAACTTGGGATTATGAATTATATTGAGAACGTCATACATAGAAAGCATGGCGTAATGTAACTTACCCTGTAAATTTTAGCCGCATTAATCGTGAAGCGTGCAAGCGATTTGCAAAGATTAATATAAAGGTTAATAAAACGTTACACACACTTCTTCTGGAGGTGCAGCAGGAACACGAATAGTTGGTAACGATGCTTTTTTCAGGAGCAGCTTCTTAGCAAAACCTGCTTTATACTGACCCTCGTTTATAAAGCAGTCTGGTGAGAAATGATTTGCACAAACATGAAAGCATTGACGTTGATCAGGGGGAATATTCCCTTCGAAAACAGAACTCAGCCATTGCGTCTTCAGCAGTTCGGATTTAGGAACATCAAAATGATTGCTGTGTTCGTTATTACACCCAAGAACAGAACACCACAATCGCTGAAACGCTACTGTCAATTAACAATCGTGGGAGGGGCGTCCACCGTGTGACGTCACACGGTCAGACGGCTCGATTTGAGACGGGAAAACATATAAGGAGATTAAAAAAAAACACTGAATAGATTTTTAGCATTGTAGGATGGTTGTGTACAGGCACTGCCAACACACATTTCCGTACAATCAACTTGTAAAAGTGCATGTACCATTATATGACCCCTTTAAATGCTGGCAAGTATTTTCAAGACCAATATATTTCATCACAGCTCAAAACATAAAATGAAGAAAAGCACATAAACATTTGAATTGGGCCGTTATTTACGGCAGCATTTATTCTTATCATACTAAGCATATGATATTTTATTTACAGCATACAATGGACCACGTGAGCAACACGTTCCCAATCACAAAACTCTCCCCTCCACCGTGAATAAATCACAATCCGAATTCAACAGAGTACCAGCCTTCAAGGAAGTAAACGCTTGTCAATGGAGAGTGGCCGGACTCTCTGTACAAGTGAAATGGACCAGGCTATACAGTTACCTGTCACCGAGTCCAAAGTAAAGGAACTTGTAGAAGGGTTTCACTGAGCCCATGGCATCCCTCAGTGCATCTGTGCCATGGATGAGACCCATGTGGAAATCAGGCAGCCAATCATAACGTGTTTTTTCATGTGGACAGAGATTTTTTTTTAAAACCACGCTTGTGTGGACGTGATTGTGATTGTCGTGATTGTGGACTAGGCCTAAATTGGAAACAAGATTAACTAATCAGTAAGTAATAGCATATTTAGGGCTGAGATCATTCCTTATTAGGTAATCAAAAATTACTGAATGAGATTCGCCTCATTAAGAACTACCTTTGACAAATTATAAAGAATGGCCAAAAAATTACCAATGAGCAATTGTCTTTTTTACTCTAAACGTGGTCATAAAATTCATTACTAATTAGTTAAGTGTTATTTAGTCGTTCTTCAAGAGCTAGTAATCTGGACCATTATTTTAAAGTGAAAAAAAATCCCTTTAAAATAATGGTCCAGATCACTAGTTTTTAATGATTGTTTTGTGATTGTTCAAAAAGCCATCTCCAGGTTGGGAGCAGTAATACAGAGATGATGAATGTTCAAAATGTAGGCCATAGGGAGAGAAAGAGGTTCTCCAAGCAGAGGTGGTTTTATGTGGTTGTATGTCACTGACTCCCTTTTGAAAATCCAGACACAAGCTGAAGCCAGACTAACCAGCTGTCGCGGTCTACTGTGAACATCTACATCAAAAGGCAAGCCTTTTCCATGCAATTCGACATGGCATGCCTTTCGTGCCATTTGTAATATTATAAAAGGGAAATTCAAATGGTGGAAAATTGATATCTGAATTTCAATGTGATTTCTCCAACAGCTGTCAGGACTTATCAGCCAAATTGCGCTTTAGGAGTTGCTTCTTGAAAGTGGGACACTGTCAGATTATGCAGTCTTGTGAGAGGGTGGTAAAGGGACTTGATTCAGAAAAAAAAATTTGAGAAAAAATTCTGAGAAATACATTTTCAGAACCATCTTCATTACTGTGCAATCCAGTATTGTGCTATGTGTACCATAGTTTTATTCTGTTCAGGAGAGACTAACAAAAATTGGTGTTCCCAGGTCAAATTGACCCGGAACATAAAGATTACACCTTTTCCCCTCCAAAATTGTGTAAAATGTAATCACTGTTAAGTAAAATAAAAACACTGAATGTGTGCAATTATATGGGTATTTCGTTTTTTTTTCTTCCTTGACTTTTTTTGTTTTTTTTACACCTTTAATTTACTAATTTTTACCATTCATTTTTATGATCGATTAAGCACATTCTTTTAAATTTTAACTTCAGTAAAAAATCCCTTTTCAGTAGATTTGGCCAAAAAAATTAAAAAAATAATAAAAATAATAATCATTCACTGGGTGTGTCTGTTGACCTTTTCTGGAAATTGCATTTTCTGACTGTGGCCAGTAGATGGCTTCAGTGCTCCATGCATTGGCTGATCTTCAACATTAAAAAAAATCAAGATCTTAAACGGTTAGTTCACCCAAAAATGAAAATGATCCCATAATTTACTCATCCTCAAGCCATCCTAGGTCTAGATGACTTTCTTGTTTCAGCCAAACACATTCAGAGCTATATTTAAAAATAGCCTGGCTCTTCAATGCTTTATAATGGGAGTGAATGGTACCTTAGATTTTGAAGCCCAAAAAAGCACATCCATCCATCATAAAAGTAATCTACATGGTTCCAGGGGCTTAATAAAGGCCTTCTGAAGCAAAGCCATGTATTTTTGTAAGAAAAATAACCATAACTTTATAAACTATATAATTGGCTTCTGGTACGGCCGTGCGTGAGTCTAGTTCCAGTGGAAGAGTGACCTCTGACCCGACGCAAGCAGTGAGTATTTTTCTCTGTTACCTTTGTTCTCTGTTTAACATTAAAGACAGACAGCATTAGTGGCTGTTGTCACTTTAAGATTTGCCACTGCTGCACATGACGCGGATCTGACACGTTCCATTTTCTCACAAAGAATTAGACAATAATAATCTTTCAGGGAATTTAAAATTTAGCACTGGCAATAGAGGTCACGCAGTAGAGCGAATGAGTGACAGCTCAGCAGCATAACCGCAGAGAAAAGTGACATCACTTTCCAAATTCTGATTCAAACAAGTTCTCCTTGCTAAGTGATGCACCCACTGAGAAGCCTGTTGAAAGAGTTCTTAGGGATTCTATTTTAGGGAATGTGCAGAGACACCAGCCACCATAGTCAATATACCAGGAGTCAAAGCTCCTGACATTAGAGCAAATTTAAAATGCTGGCTGAAGCTAAGTGGAGGCCTACTATAGGTTTCCTAAGATCATTAATCGCACTGTCTAGCTCCTTGGAAATCTCTAAAGATTTCATTGCAGCAGTTTTTTTCTTTAATTCTAATTCTAACTCAAAACAAACGCTTCAGAATGTACAAGAAAAAAATACAGGAAACAGAATAACTCTTACAGCGCTTTATACAATATAAATAGTTTCAATTAAGTTTCAATAGCCTGGATGCTCTAAAAAGACATTGGATGTCAGACACTGTAATCTGCTCTGACCCTATCCTAAGTAGAGTCTGCCAGATCCAACTCCACTCCATCCTGATGTTGCAATTTGATTATATTTCAAATTGTAACCTGTGCCAAGCAACCAGTGAGTGACATTTCAATGATCAATTTCTGCATCTCTTCCGTTTTCTATAATTGACCACACAGAGAATTCACTGCTGCTTCCAAATGAACTTTACATCTGCCTGAATTTTCTCGTTCAATCCTGGATGGACCTCAAAGACCCTTTTTCCCTAATCTTACAGTTCAATCAATATATGTCTATTAATTAATGACTATTAGAGGAGGTTTTCTGGGTGTCGTGAATGGGTGTCCTTTATTGGCCAACCCGATGTAGTACCCATTTTGCTTTAAATCATTTGCCATCATTTATATAGCTATGTGAATTTAAAGTGTCATGTAAAAAGTAAAGTACAATAAAAGCTGTTTAAAATTATTTATATTGTTAAACCAAATACCTCTATTACGAAGACCAAATTTAAGCATCATCTACATGGCTGTGAGAAACAGCATTGTAAAATGAATTCAACAGTAATGATATTAATTTTAAAAAGGTTTATTAAGGGAAGATGTGCATTTTATAAATAGAAATGAGTTTACTTGTACAAATTTGTTTATTTTCCTTCTACCTTCTGACCGTTTGGGGTCAGTAATTTTTTTTACATAGATTAATCATTTGTTTAATTAACGATGCATTGAATTGAACAAATTTGACAGTAAAAATATATATATATTTCAAATTAATCGTATTAAATATTGTAACAAGGTTCAGTGAGGTGAGGAAGAAGACAAGGGGTCGGCTTTCCGGGACTCGTAAATGCTCTTTTATTTTCTCTTTAAGTCCGTAAACAAATTGTGTGCACATCGCACAAAACATAAAGCAATAATCAAAACTCTCATAAGCAGAACTTTCCTATCTGCGTCCATCTGGCTACGAGTCCTGGAGTGTCTCTCTCTCCCTGGTCCTCGTTTCCTGCTGGTTAAATCCATAGACTGTAAAAAAATATGGACGTAGTGTCCGTGACTTCACCCATAGGATTCTGATGAGCAGTTTTGAAGCGCAAAGTATGGAAGGGATGGCCGTTGTCATCTTGGCAGCGCATCACGCGTCACTCCCGGATAACAGAAAATGGGCAAAAAGGCGGGACGTGGGCGGAGCTGAAGTTACGCAATGACTAATGGTGCGTTCACACCGGACGCGATTCGCGCGAGTGATTTACATGTTAAGTCAATGCAGAGACGCGAAATGGCATTCTGCGGCGCGATTCGCGCGAATGAGGCGGCGAGATTCGCGCGATTGAGGCGGCGAGATTCGCGCGATTGAGGCGGCGAGAGGGACGCGACTTGAGCGTTTTGAACGCGCGATTCGCGCGAATCGCGTGAAACGCTCAAGTTGAAAAATCTGAACTTTGGCGGATATTTCGCGCCGCGTTAACCAGGAGCTTGCTCTAGTAGTGACAACAATGAAGAGAAAATCTGTATATTAATATCTGGTTTAGACAATATGATTATCACTGTGATAACATTAAATGACATGAAACACAACCCAGTCTCTTTTTGTTAAATGCAAGTTTATGTATGATCAATAATACAAAAGTAATGTATAACAAGCTATACATGAAATAAAGCAAACAATGCAGTCAAACATTCAAAGTCAGTGCTAGGCTAACGTTACAACTGCAACATACAGTTATAGCCTAAAAATATAAAGTAATGAAACTTATCTTTGCCCTCAGCCTAAACGATTTGCCAGGGAACAAATTATAGATCCATGAGACCAAAGATCGGCCGTTACAAGACGAATTATAGCTCGAGACACACCACAGAGACATCAGAGCCAGCGGTAGACGGCAGAAGGACTGGCCGAGGAAAGGTTGCCCTCGCCGGCTTTCACGTGCGCTGAGCGCGCTGTCCGCTGGAGCTCACAGCTCCGACAACGGCAGATAAAATGTTCAAATAGGCACTGTTTATGTAAATACACCACAGATTTGAGCTTTAAACAACTACATTATCGACTGAAAAAGTCTTAAAACTACGTTTTGTCACACATTAACAGTAGATATGAACAAAAAAAAAGACATGTAAACACAGCCCATGTCAGCCATTTCTCAACGAGACGAGCTGCTGGCGGAAGCCCCGCCCATGATGCGAATTCGCATCTGTTGTGCAGTGAATGTCACGCGCGATTCGCGCGAGTAAACTCAAAATGTACACGCGTCCACCTTCGCGCGAATCGCGTCCGGTGTGAACGCCACATAACAGACAGCAGATAAATGGTTATCCACCTGTCACTTGAAGTGGCCACGCCTTTAATTATGCAGAACTTTAATGCTTTATATAATGTAAATGAATGAGTTATAAAAAAATTCACCCCCTCACAGTTGTCATGAAGGGCAAAATTAGCCGTATAGACCAAAACCACAATTTGTACCAGGCTGTAAACATGTTTTAATCTGCTGTAAAGTTGGGCATTTTAACATGGGGCTCAATGAGATTCTGCTCCCTTCTGTAGCATGTCCCTAGCGGCCAGACGATGAATTGCAGTTTAAGTCACTTCCGTATTGGCTTCAAGAGAATCTGCGGGAGTTTGCCGCTTGGTTAAATCCTGTCTCTCCACGGCAATTACTGCAACAAGAGACAGGTGTTTATCATTTGCACTTGACCCACTTACGTGCCGCTCGTCCCCCGACTCTCTCTCCCGTCACAGACCTCGCTAGACCACGCCCCCCTCTCCACAAATATTAATCTATAAAGAAACAGCGTTGTGAAATGAACTCAACAGTAATAATATTCAAGTATAAATCCTGCCTGTTAACTTTAACACACATGTGGTTAAAGGTGCAATATGTAAAATAATTTCACTAAAATAACCAAAAACCACTAGGCCAGTGTTATATATTTTGTTCAGTTGAATACTTACAATATCCCAAATGTTTCCAACTATTTGTAAATTGCTATAAATTGCAAGGAACCGGGACGTGTAAGGAAGTCTGTTAATTGCGTCAAATCTGCATTACCCTCGGTTTCCGGTTTTATTTAGCAAAAATGCTTTACTCTTACTGCAGTGTGCAACAAGTGTCATAGCAGCCGCCAAGCGAATAGTAGTAACTTCATAACATAATTTTCAACACTCTCAGATGTATCTAATATGATAAACAGAGCTGCCTTACCTCATACTCATGACCGGAAAAGCGGAAGTGGTGCCGGCGACTGTGGCATAATAATAGTCCCGCCGGCGACTATGCCATAATAACAGTCCCGCTGCTCGCGAGGCGTGTTCCGCTCTTCTTATTAACAATCGCTCCAGCGGCCTTGCTCAGCTCCACAACACTCCTTTCTGGTCCTGCTCTGCTTCATACTACAGTAACATTAATAATCGCATCCATGAACATGATTTCTGCCCGAATTCTATCCCGATTCTTTTCCATAGGCTGTGAGGTGAAGACCACATGTCCCAAGATTCTGTGCTCAAACGTGGTGTCATCAAACTGCACCTTTGTTTTGAATAGGTGACCTCTACTGGACGGAAAAGTTACATAGTGCAGTTTTAAGAAACAGCATTGTGAAATGGGCTGATTGGCCAACATAGGACATTGGCCCATATGGGAAATTCAAGGGTTCATAAAAAATATATTGGTACAGTAAAAACTGTTTAAAATTTTGTTAGTCCATTACCATATAAAGCTTGCATGTTTAGCTTTGACGCACATCTATAGAAACAGCACTGTGAATGGGCGGATAATGATCATGTAATGCCCCTTGGTAGTGGTAGTAAAAACAGTTACATTTTAGGGTTTCATTAGTCCATTACCACTAGTATAAAGCTTGCATGTTATGCATCTTTTTAGTTTTAGAAACGGCATTGTGAATGGATGTGCATGTGCAATAGAATGATAATGTATTGCCCCATAGAAACTTGAAGGGTTAATAAAAATAAACCGGGTATCAAAATTTCGAACGAAATAACATTAGACCCTATAATTCCCTCGGTTCATTCAACTCTAATTGAGAGTAATAAAAAATTTATAAAAATAAAAAATAAACAAATAAAAAACCAAGCAACACATTTATTAAAGAGCTTTGCATGTTAATAATTAGCACATGAATATATACTGTATATAGGCCCCGTTTGTGTGCAAACATAAGGCCATTTCCGTTGTGTTGGGGCTTTTTTCCCTTGTGTTGTGGCTTGTTTCCGTTCTGTTGTTTTGTACTGTAATGTAAACATGGACCATGTAACAGAAACTGCAGTGAATTTAGAGAGTGACATCCTTTGCTAGTGTTATGGAAGAATGGCTTGATTTGAGACATGTATGAAGGGTTTTGGTAGATTTAGTGCATTTTAAATGTGAAATTAACTACTCAGGTTAATTAAATTGTTTAGGAGAACTGTCTGAAGAGTTTTGAAGAAATTATCTGTGTCAATATATAATCAATATATTATATTGAGAAATTTGTCAAATTGATTGTAAAAAAGAAAAGAAAAAATGATTGCAACAAACTTACAAATAAATACATAAATAAAGCACAGTAAGAAAAGCTTAACATGTCTTATTAATGATATGCATATTATTAATATGAGAATTTGTGGTCATTTTTCTAAAATGCTTTTAAAAATGACTTTCTGTATTGAAGAGACCTGGGTTGTATTTTTCTTTATAATATATTATAATACAATTTTACAATTTTACCCTGAACTGTAATACTTTTTTTTCATTTAGGTAGAACAAATGTGAAACTACCGTTTCAAGTTAATTAAATTGGTTAGGAGATACTTATATAAGTATTGAGAAATGTGTCCAATAGATTGTAAAAAGAAAAGGTTAATTATTTATGTAGTATTACTCTGTCGTTGTACAATACATATGCTCACTTAGCTGGCAATAAATAAGTTAATGTTGTTTTCATACATGCAGTTTAAACATGTTGCTTTTATCATTTATTTAGTTTTAGTTGCAAGAATTCCAAAACAGAGAAACTGAATTGGGAAAAAGGTTTATTTTGATTAGCTCAACTTGTTTTGGCTTATTAGTACAGCTGATGCATCAGTGATGTTTTATTCTCCTTGTCACACACACTCAGGCAAAGTCATCACTCCATCATTACATTCTTGTCTTGGGCCATTGACTTTTAAATATTTTCCCTTCTGACATTCAAAGCTGACGTTATCCTTATGTGGTGATAATATATCTCTTTGTCCATTCCATTGCAACTCTATACCTCTCTTATTCATTTCCTCCATTGTCACTGAACAAGGCTCTGAAATAAACCCAACATCTCACTGTCAGTGTTACATATACATTCATTGTTTCATCGGAACCAGAACTTCAACAACAAGATTATATCAAACATACAAATAAATACGTAAATAAAGCACAGTAAAGCTTAGTATGTCTTTGAGATATAGAAGGATGTCTGTAGACTGGCTTCTACAGCCCGTACTTCATTGTACCCAAGAAAACCAGTGGGTTATGGCCAATCTTGGACCTGCGAGTCCTGAATCGGAGCATCCACAAGCTACCGTTCAAGATGCTCACGCAGAAACGCATTTTCGAATGCATCCGTCCCCAAGATTGGCTTGCAGCGATCGACCTGAAGGATGCGTACTTTCATGTCTCGATTCTTCCTGGACACAGTTCTGCGATTTGTGTTCGAGGGTTGAGCAAATCAGTACAGATTCCTGCCATTCGGGCTGTCCCTGTCCCCCCCTGTCTTCACGAAAGGTCACGTCACGGAGGGGGCCCTTGGGCCCATGAGAGAACAGAGCGTTCGCATACTCAATTATCTCGACGACTGGCTCATTCTAGCACAGTCCAGGGATCAGTTGTGCGAACACAGGGACCTGGTGCTCAGACACCTCAGCCAGTTGGGTCTTCGGGTAAACTGGGAAAAGAGCAAAAGATCTCTTTTCTCGGTATGGAGTTGGATTCGGTCGAACGGACAGCGCGCCTCACAGAGGAGCGTGTCCAGTCAATGCTGAACTGCCTGAACATGTTTCAAGGCAGAATGGCGGTTCCACTGAAACAGTTTCAGAGGCTCCTGGGGCATATGGCAGCCGCTGCGGCAGTAACACCGCTCGGCCTGCTTCATATGAGACCGCTTCAGCATTGGCTACACAGCCGAGTCCCGAGATGGGCGTGGCAACGCGGCACTCACCAGGTGAGCATCACACCGGTCTGCCGCCAGTCCTTCAGTCCATGGTCAGACCCCTCATTCCTTCGGGCCGGAGTGCCCCTGGAACAGGTGTCCAGGCAGGCTGTGGTTTTCACGGATGCCTCTGCCATGGGCTGGGGAGCCACGTACAACGGGCATGCAGTGTCAGGGGTTTGGACGGAACTGCACCTGTATTGGCATATCAATTGCCTCGAGTTGTTAGCAGTGCATCTTGCTCTGAGCCGCCTCAAAGGGTGGTTACGGGGCAAAGATGTACTGGTCCACACGGAAAACACTGCGACCGTTGCGTATATCAACCGACAAGGTGGTCTGCGCTTCCGTCGCATGTCGCAACTCGCCCGCCATCTCCTCCTCTGGAGTCAGAAGTGTATGAGGTCACTTTGGGCCATTCATGTCCCTGGTGTGCACAACCGTGTGGCCGACGAGCTTTCACAAGCTGTTCTCCCAGGCGAGTGGCGACTCCACCCCCAGGTGGTTCAGCTGATTTGGAGACAGTTCGGGGTGGCACAGGTCGACCTGTTTGCCTCCCCAGAAACGTCCCACTGCCAGTGGTTCTATTCGCTGACCGAGGGTACACTCGGCACGGATGCCCTTGCGCACAGCTGGCCCCAGGGGCTGCGCAAATATGCGCTTCCCCCAGTGAGCCTACTTGCACAGACTCTGTGCAAGGTCAGGGAGGACGAGGAGCAGGTCCTGCTGGTGGCGCCATACTGGCCCAACCGGACCTGGTTCCCAGAACTTATGCTCCTCGCGCCAGCCCCTCCTTGGCCGATTCCTCTGAGGAAGGACCTTCTGACTGAAAGACGGGGCACCCTTTGGCAACCGCGTCCAGACCTGTGGAAGCTTCATGTCTGGCCCCTGGACGGGATGCGGAGGTTCTAGGTGACTTACCCCAAGAGGTAGTTAACACCCTCACTTCGGCACGAGCTCCGTCTATAAGACAGGCTTACGCCTTGAAGTGGAACCTGTTCGTCGAGTAGTGTTCTTCTCGTCGAGAAGACCCCCGAAGATGTTCGATTGCGTCTGTGCTTTCCTTCCTGAAACAGGGGTTGGAGTGTAGGCTGTCGCCCTCCACCCTCAAGGTTTATGTTGCTGCAATATCCGCCTATCACAACCATGTAGAAGGTAAGACGGTTGGGAAGCATGACCTGGTCGTCAGGTTCTTTAGGGGGGCGAGACGGTTAAATCCTCAGAACTCAAAGCTTCAGAACCTCAGATCAGCTCTTTGTCTGTCATGGAGGCAGCAGAAGGGAAAGGCTGTCTCCAAGCAGAGGATGGCCCACTGGATAGTGGATGCCATCACCTTGGCTTACCAAGCACAAGATGTGCCCTGTCCGCTCAGGGTGCGAGCACACTCTACTAGTGTGTTGCATCCTCCTGGGTGCTGGCACATGGCGCCTCGCTGTCAGACATCTGTAGAGTTGGGCTTGGCGACACCCAACACGTTTGCTAGATTCTATAGCCTACGTGTAGAGCCGGTCTCCTCCTGTGTTCTCACCTCAAATGGGTAGAAGCACTGGGAGGCCCCGGCTCTTGTCGGCTTGCTGCGCTCCGGCGCTCTTATTCTCCAGAAGCAAACTCTGTGAGTCCTCCATCACCCTCGGTGCCGAACGTGGCGAAACGTCTGGCATCAGGCCCCTTGCCGCTGAATCCTTGAAAACCGGTTTTTAACTTGGGTTATATGAGTGACCTGCGGGGATCCCATATATCTTTCCACGGTCACTCCTACGGGAAGCCCGGGTCTTTCCCTTGGGAGAGCCTTCCCGTCAGTGGAATAAGGCTCAGCATTGTACTCCACATAACTCCTTCGGGGTACGTTGTGGGCGCCGCAGCGTCCCTTCTCTAGGGCACGCTTTCCCAGTGTTATCCAATAATCACTGAGCGGGTCATGCCGAACAGCAGTGATGGACTTTCCGGTGTGAGCCCCGTCTCATCAGGTAAGAGAGCTCAGGCGGCTCACACGGGGCACTGGATGGGGGCAGAGGCCATGGTGCTTTGGTAGGGATTCCTATTCGTCGGTACTCCAACGTGGCGTCGAGAGTGACCGACTGAATGGGAACATCTCGGTTACGTATGTAACCCTCGTTCCCTGAAGGAGGGAACGGAGACGCCACGTCCTGTCACCATGTCCTCTGTACCCTGCTGGGGTGCCTGTCTACCTACTCGACTCCTCAGCAAAAGGCTGATTTGATGCAATCACCTGTGTCTCATTTATACCCGCACGGCGTGGCATGAGCACCTGGTGCAATCATTGCATGCCAATGTGCATTGGCTCTTTTAGTTACATTGAAAGTAGATTGGCTCTCGCGAGCGAGATTCCTATTCGTCGGTATTCCGATGTGGCGTCTCCGTTCCCTCCTTCAGGGAATGAGGGTTACATACGTAACCGAGACGTTACTAGGTGAGAGACGAGATCTAATGCAGACAAGACAGAACTGAACTAAACTGAACATACATGTGACAGATATGTAGCGTGTTCATACTTACTTAAACACTTAATATTCCCTCTCCATTGGCCTTGTTTGCAGGTCAAGTATTTGGAGTAGGGCTCTTCCAGCGTGTATGTTTCCAAGCAACTGTATTCAACTCTCTCCCCTGAACTGTATGCATTTTTTTTCTTTTTTGTGGTTTCTGCAAAGTCCACGTTTGGTGGTGCCCCACACATTTCTGAAGGCAAAGCAAAGTTATTTTTTATTTTTAGACAACCAAGAAAATGTGGCATTGATAAATCTTAATATCAGTCACATGCTTTTTTATAGCCTTAAACCATAGAACATATTATAAATGTAATGCATTATTAATATGATAATTTGTGGTAATTTTTCCAAAATGCTTTAAAAAATACTTGCTGTATTGAAGAGATCTGGGTTGTATTTTTCTTTATAATATATTATAACTACATCTAAATTAGACTTTCTATGCTGTTTCTATGCTAGGTTTTTCTGAGCCAAATTTGAGCATTTGCTTTAAAGGTCCCGTGACGTGGATTTTATTATTATTTTATAATGTTTTCTGAGGTGGACTTATTTTGTTCAGAAATCACTTTTACTCACTGTTTGTGGCGGTGCTGTTGAATCCATATCGTAAAAGTCTGTTTTGTTAAACCTGTGCTGACATTGCGACTAAAATAAGCAGAATCCATTTTCTCCAAATTCTCTGGGCGGGCAAAGCAGAGAAAGGGGAGGTAACCTTTCCCTGTATGACGACATATATGGAATATTCCGGATCGGCCTATCTGAGCTTTCATTTTCTCAAAGGCAGAGCAGGATACCCAGGGCTTGGTTTACACCTATCAAAATTTCTAGCCACCTGGGGACCATACACAGGCTAGGGGAACTCATATTAATGTTAAAAAACCTCATAAAGTGAACTTTTCATGTCATGGGACCTTTAATATGTGCAAAAGTGATGCTTGCAAACACTGCTAATAAAACTAAACTAATTAGTCATGTGACCTTATACTTCCTACACATTTAGGGAATGGGACGTGCCTTTGTCCATTTGACAAGCAGCTGATTTTGCTCTGTCCTTTTAAATTCCTTCACTATCAGAAGAAAAAGTTCTCGTATATGTGACATACGTGACAACATACCAGTGCATTGCTGTATGCCTGTCCATTCAGTCTTGGAATTACAGGTGATTTGTACAGGCTGTTTTGGTTCAAATCCAGGACGACATTTATAGTGTATTGTTGAATAGATGATGTATTTTGGTCTTTGTTCCCCCACAATATCTGCATTTGCGATGTTTGGTGCTGCACACGTTTTTACTGTAAAACAAAAAAAATATCCATGATATTAATTTGAGTTCATATTATATGCACAAATTGTAAGATTTAATATCAGAACATACTAGCACACAGTGGGTTTGGTGTCCATCCGTTTCGTGTGCATGTGGCCTCTGTTTCCGTTTTTTCATAATCAGATATGCAAGAGTAATATTTTTTTGCTCCCAATTTCATATCTCCACTGAAGTACCACTGCGGCTTAGAAACATACTGGTCATGTGGAACTTCACATTTAATTTCTGAAACAAGATTCACATTATTTTAATAACATGCAGTAAGTTCAGCTCCTAATCCAGAAGTGTTTCTCTTTAATCTTACCCTCACAAACAGGATCAGAATCCCACTTCCCATTATCTGTGCATTTAAAGGTCCCATGGCATGAAATTTTCATTTTATGAGGTATTTCAACATTAATATGAGTTCCCCTAGCCTGAATATTGTCCCCAAGTGGATAGAAATGTTGATCGGTGTAAACCCGAGTTCTGGCTGTCTCTCTCTGCCTTTGAGAAAATGACAGGCCAGACTAGCCAATCCTGAAGTCTCCTGGTTTGACGTCCAAGCAGGAACGGTTTCCTCCCTTTCCCCCGCCCAGAGAATCTGGCACGCCCATGCAAACGCTCGAGAGATCATGGGTTGTGAACGAGTGAATGCTGGCAGTTTCTCAGTGTTTGGATGTACAAATGAAAACAGAAGTCTTTTTTCAGTTCCTTCTGATCTGTGATCAGTGATTTCTTATGTGTAGCTAATTATTTATTATTCGTGCACACACTGCGGCTTCTCTCTCTCCCGACAGAACAGTGTTTTCTATCTTGTGAGTCAGTGTTTTTGTACGTCCTCGTGGCGTCTATCTGTTCTTAAATGTGCATACAGTCGGGAGTTTCTGCTTAACATCGGCAGAGCCACATCTTTAGAAATAAACCTCACGCACGCCGAAGCTCGGCCTTCAACATCCCCGACCCCCAGTACTGCATCTGGCCCACAGCGGAGGCACCAAACGCGGCGTGAGATTAAGCAGAAGGGGGGTAAGCGTGAGGGTATCCGGCTAGGCTAGCCAGCTATCCCCACAATAAACTGGATTACATTCGATTACTACTGTTGTCTTTGTTTGCGCTGTGTAAGTTACTCAATGACCGAATCAGTTCACCAAATCGGACTGAATCGTTCTAAACGGTTCGCGTCTCGAGTCAGCGCTGATCCATAATTTACTAAAGTTACTAACTTTCTGACATGAGTGACAGCCCCTCCGACTAGAAATAAACTAATAACCTGAAGTATATTCTTGTAATTACAACAGTTCACCCTGAACTGAGACATGCTGAGAGAACTGATGAGAAGTGAACTCAGGTCCATCCGTCTCTCTGGCAGCAGCTCGTGCGTCGTAGACCTCGTTAAACCACGCCCCCTCCGCTCATATTAAATGCAAAGATGTCAGCCAATCACAACAGTGGGCGTTTTTACTGAAGTCTCACAGCAGAAACGCCTCTTGAAACAGGGCAGTCAGCCACAGGGCAAACAGCAGTATAGACAAAATGCCTTTTATTTCTAAATTATGACATTTTATGATGTAAAAATCATACTAACAATATAAGTACACCTCAGGAAACACTATAAAATAATAGAAAAATGCCATGCCATGGGACCTTTAAATGATTTGATGGATTCTTTTGTAAAAATAAACCAGTAGCGTCCAGTGCAGGTGATCTCCACGCTTTCTCCAGCTCTGAAAATAGTTTTACCCTCTGGCTTGCTCTTTTCTACTCCAAATGTGGTTGACTTAAGCTCACAAGTTACTTCTGTACAAGACATAATTATATAGAAATAAGGGTAAGAAGAGATGACGCATCAAAATTGTGTGAAACTGGATTTGCATGCTTTGTCTTTTGCAGGAAACAAATAATTCTGAGAATTTTTTTTTTTAAGTATATTTAAAGTATATAAAATTATTAGATTTTATATTTTGAGAACTTTAAGATATATTTACTAAACTATTATATGGAAATAAAGCAAGAAGCAAGTAGTAAGTAGTTATTAGCTTCTGATTTTGAAGTTACCAAAATGCTTAGCCGTGTCACACACTTTGCATGCAAATGCTGTTGCCTCATGATTTTCCCCAATACATTTTTTTCCTTTCAATTAAAGGGATCATGAACTGACTTTTGTATTTTTTTATACTGTTGTCTGAGGTCAACTTATGACGTTTGTGTGGTTTTTACATTCAAAAACATCATAATGAATAAGTAAAAGGTTATTTTCTACCCTGGTTTTGAGCCTAGCTCTTGGAACGCTCTGTTTTTATGGGTGTGCCGCATTGAAGACTTGGAAGTAAACGCCCACTGCTATGATTGGATTCCAGTTTTGCATATTATAATGAGTTTCGACTCCCCTGTCAGTTCATGTGGGGAATTGATTGTGGAAAAATGGCCACCGGAATGATTCGCCCATATATGTTCGACCCAGAGTCTGATACCGAATCGCAGGACAATGAACCAACAACACCTCAAATACAAAGGATACTCCAGCATGTGACAGCGTGGCAAGTTATCGTTAATTATGTTTAGTTAGACACGTACACATAATCAGTAGATATCTGTAACAATGCAATACTATCATATTATATCAAAAATATTTTTACTCACATACGTTTATTGCACCCATTCCTGTCGGATTCAATAGAAGGCTCGGCGTCATTTTTTAAAATCTCATTCTGTCTGCAAATCTAGTCTCAACCAGTGTCTTGTTTACAAAAGAACAAATGCGCAATTTCTTACCCACGTGAGCAGGAACATTATTAAAAATAAAGTTCAACCACGCATTCCTAATTTTGGAATCTGAAGGAAGCTTATGCAGAGACTGTGTTCGTCCACAACCAGGCACTGCACAATATTTTGTAATCTTCAACGACATGTTAATTGCTTGGTAGCTCGAGCCAGTTTAGCGGCAAGTAGGCCTATGTTATTTATCTATTATATGTCATTCGCGAATCGGTGGGCGGGCTACAGAATTAGGCGTTCATCTTCTTCTGTTGAGGCGGCATTTCGCTGCTCTTCTTTCTCCTCGTTTGATGAGCCAATAAAAGTTTTTATTTGACTAACAAGGAAGATTTCATTTCCGAAGCGTACAGGATATTCTTATATTACCATGAATTTTTAAATATCAAAAGCTCACGGGAAAGTTGATTTCTCAATTCATGACCCCTTTAAAACTTCAAATCAACATCAATTGGACCTTTTCTACAGCATGACTGTAATACAAGTAAAAAATCTCATTCCATTTTCTCAAGTTTTATAATTATTGGTTTGTTGACTGCATTCATTAAGTTCCACCTTTTATCTTAAAAAATAAATAATTAAAACTAATATTTTATTTATTTAATATATGGGAAATACAATTTTTTCAATAACTACAAAACGTCTTGGTTACGTATGTAACCCTCGTTCCCTGAAGGAGGGAACGGAGACGCCACGTCGGAGTACCGACGAATAGGAATCTCGCACGCGAGAGCCAATCTACTTCGAGTGTAACTAAACGAGCCAATGCACATTGGCATGCAATGATTGCACCAGGTGCTCATGCCACGCCGTGCGGGTATAAATGAGACACAGGTGATTGCATCAAATCAGCCTTTTGCTGAGGAGCCGGGTAGGTAGACAGGCACCCCAGCAGGGTACAGAGGACATGGCGACGGGACGTGGCGTCTCCGTTCCCTCCTTCAGGAAACGAGGGTTACATACGTAACCGAGACGTTCCCATTCAGTCGGTCACTCTCGACGCCACGTCGGAGTACCGACGAATAGGAATCCCTACCAAAGCGCCATGGCTTCTGCCCCCATCCAGTGCCCTGTGTGAGCCGCCTGAGCTCTCTTACCTGATGAGACGGGGCTCACACCGGGAAGTCCATCACTGCTGTTCCGCATGACCCGCTCAGTGATTATTGGATAACACTGGGAAAGCGTGCCCTAGAGAAGGGAACGCTGCGGAGCCCACATCGTACCCCGAAGGAGTTATGTGGAGTACAATGCTGAGCCGTAGCCCGCAAGGAGAAGGGGGCTCAGTCCCACTGCAGGGAAGGCTCTCCCAAGGGAAAGACACAGGCTTCCCGTAGGAGCGACCGTGGAAGAAAATATGGGATCCCCGCAGGGTCACTCATATGGCCCAAGCCCAATACCGGTTCTCAAGGATTCAGCGGCAAGGGGCCTGATGCCAGACGTTCCGCCACGTCCGGCACCGAGGGCGGTGGAGGACTCACAGAGTTTGCTTCTGGAGAATATAAGGGCCGTAGCGCAGCAAGCCGACAAGAGCCGGGGCCTCTCAGTGCTTCTACCCGTTTGAGGTGAGAACACAGGAGGAGACCGGCTCTACACGTAGGCTATAGAATCTAGCGAACGTGTTGGGTGTCGCCCAGCCCGCAGCTCTACAGATGTCTGACAGCGCCCAGGAGGATGCAACACTTCTAGTAGAGTGTGCTCGCACCCTGAGCGGACAGGGCACACCTTGTGCTTGGTAAGCCAAGGTGATGGCATCCACTATCCAGTGGGCCATCCTCTGCTTGGAGACAGCCTTTCCCTTCTGCTGGCCTCCGTGACAGACAAAGAGCTGATCTGAGGTTCTGAAGCTTTGAGTTCTATCCACGTAAACCCGCAGAGCGCGGACGGGACAGAGCAAAGCTAGGGCTGGGTGGTGTAGGGAGTGGTAGGAACCTTGAGCACATAGCCAGGCCGTCGTCGACCGAACCTGACGACCAGGTCGTGCTTCCCAACCGTCTTACCTTCTACATGGTCGTGATAGGCGGATATTGCAGCAACATAAACCTTGAGGGTGGAGGGCGACAGCCTACGCTCCAACCCCTGTTGCAGGAAGGAAAGCACAGACGCGATCGAACATCGTCGGGGATTTTCTCGGCGAGAAGAACACTACTCGACGAACAGGTTCCACTTCAAGGCATAAGCCTGTCTTGTAGACGGCGCTCGAGCCGAAGTGATGGTGTTAACTACGTTTGGTGGTGGCCTACACATTTCTGAAGGCAAAGCAAAGTAATTTTTTTATTTTTAGACAACTAAGACAACCAAGAAAATGTGGCATTGATAAATCTTAATATCAGTCACATGCTTTTTTGATGGCCTTACACCATAGAACGTATTATTAATGTAATGCATTATTAATCTAAAATGCTTTAAAAAAATACTTGCTGTTTTCAAGAGATCTGGCTTGTATTTTCTTTATAATATATTATAACTACATCTAAATGTAAATACTTTCTATGCTGTTTCTTTGCTAGGTTTTTCTGAGCCAAATTTGAGCATTTGCTTTACCCGTGACGTGGATTTTATTATTATTTTATAATGTTTCCTGAGGTGTACTTATATTGTTGGTATGATTTTTACATCATAAAATGTCATAATTTAGAAATAAAAGGCATTGTTTTTTTATCCTGATTTTAGCCCTCAGGCTTGAATGCTCTGTTTGAAGGGGTGTGTCTGCTGTGAGATTTGCTAGTTTGTAATAATTGGCTACACTTCAGAAATCACTTTTACTCACTGTTTGTGGCGGTGCTGTCGAATCCATATAGTAAAAGTCTGTTTGTAAAGCCTGTGCTGACATTGCGACTAAAATAAACAAATCCATTTTCTCATAAAGTGAAATTTTCATGTCATGGGACCTTTAATATGTGCAATAGTGAAGCTTGCAAACACTGCAAATAAAAATCAACTAATTAGTCATGTGACCTTACTTCCTACACATTTAGGGAATGGGACATGCCATTGTCCATTTGACAAGCAGCTGATTTTGCTCTGTCCTTTTAAATTCCCTCCCTATCAGAAGAAAAAGTTCTCGTATATGTAACATATGTGACAAACATACCAGTGCATTGCTTTATGCCTGTCCATTCAGTCTTGGAATTACAGGTGATTTGTACAGGCTGTTTTGGTTCAAACCCAGGATGACATTTATAGTGTATTGTTGAATAGATGATGTATTTTGGTCTTTGTTCCCCCACAATATCTGCATTTGCGATGTTTGGTGCTGCACACGTTTTTACTGTAAAACAAAAAAATATCCATCATATTAATTTGAGTTCATATTATATGCACAAATTGTAAGATTTAATATCAGAACATACTAGCACACAGTGGGTTTGGTGTCCATCCGTTTCGTGTGCATGTGGCCTCTGTTTCCGTTTTTTCATAATCAGATATGCAAGAGTAATATTTTTTTACTCCCAATTTCATATCTCCACTGAAGTACCACTGCGGCTTAGAAACATACCGGTCATGTGGAACTTCACATTTAATTTCTGAAACAAGATTCACATTATTTGAATAACATGCAGTGAGTTCAGCTCCTAATCCAGACGTGTTTCTCTGTAATCTTACCGTCACAAACAGGATCAGAATCCCACTTCCCATTATCTGTGCATTTAAATGATTTGATGGATTCTTTTGTCCAAAAAAACCAGTAGCGTCCAGTGCAGGTGATCTCCACGCTTTCTCCAGCTCTGAAAATAGTTCTACCCTCTGGCTTGATCTTTTCTACTCCAAATGTGGTTGACTTAAGCTCACAAGTTACTTCTGTACAAGACATAATTATATAGAAATAAGGGTAAGAAGAGATGAAGCATCAAAATTGTGTGAAATTGGATTTGCATGCTTTGTCTTTTGCAGGAAACAAATAATTCTGAGAAATAAAGAAGTATTAAAGTATATATAAAGTATACAAAAGTATTATAGGTATTAGATTTTATATTTTGAGAACTTTTAGATATATTTACTAAACTGTATTATATGAGAATTAAGCAAGCAGCAAGTAGAAAGTAGTTATTAGCTTTTGATTTTGAAGTTACCAAATATTTGGTAGAAATAAACTACCGTGTCAAGTTAATTAAATTGTTTAGGAGAACTGTCTGAAGAGTTTTGAAAAAAATATCTAAGTATTGAAAAATGTGTCCAATCGACTGTAAAAAATAAATAAAAAAATCATTTAATCAAACTTACAAATAAATACACAGTAAGAAAAGCTTAACATGTCTTCGATATTGTCACGGATGAAGGTAGACGAAGGCAGCTTCACAATCATCAACACAGTTTAATGATAGGAAGGTGGAAACATAACAACATATAACTCACGAACATGAGTGTACACAAACAATAACCAGCAATGAACAGGAAACAGGCAGGAACTTAAATACACAGAGAATGAGGACACTAACCGGGAACAGCTGACAAGACTTAACTAATAATGACGGTTACTATGGTGAGAGACGACATCTAATGCAGACAAGACAGAACTGAACTAAACTGAACATACATGTGACAGATATGTAGCGTGTTCATACTTACTTAAACACTTAATATTCCCTCTCCATTGGCCTTGCTTGCAGGTCAAGTATTTGGAGTAGGGCTCTTCCAGCGTGTATGTTTCCAAGCAACTGTATTCAACTCTCTCCCCTGAACTGTATTCATTTTTTTTCTTTTTTGTGGTTTCTGCAAAGTCCACGTTTGGTGGTGCCCCACACATTTCTGAAGGCAAAGCAAAGTTATTTTTTATTTTTAGACAACCAAGAAAATGTGGCATTGATAAATCTTAATATCAGTCACATGCTTTTTTATAGCCTTAAACCATAGAACATATTATAAATGTAATGCATTATTAATATGATAATTTGTGGTAATTTTTCCAAAATGCTTTAAAAAATACTTGCTGTATTGAAGAGATCTGGGTTGTATTTTTCTTTATAATATATTATAACTACATCTAAATTAGACTTTCTATGCTGTTTCTATGCTAGGTTTTTCTGAGCCAAATTTGAGCATTTGCTTTAAAGGTCCCGTGACGTGGATTTTATTATTATTTTATAATGTTTTCTGAGGTGGACTTATTTTGTTAGTATGATTTTTACATCATAAAATGTCATAATTTAGAGAAAAAAAAAGATTTTTTTTTCTATCCTGATTTTAGCCCTCTGGCTTGAATGCTCTGTTTGAAGGGGCGTGTCTGCTGTGAGATTTGCTAGTTTGTAATAATTAGCTACACTTCAGAAATCACTTTTACTCACTGTTTGTGGCGGTGCTGTTGAATCCATATCGTAAAAGTCTGTTTTGTAAAACCTGTGCTGACATTGCGACTAAAATAAGCAGAATCCATTTTCTCCAAATTCTCTGGGCGGGCAAAGCAGAGAAAGGGGAGGTAACCTTTCCCTGTATGACGACATATATGGAATATTCCGGATCGGCCCATCTGAGCTTTCATTTTCTCAAAGGCAGAGCAGGATACCCAGGGCTTGGTTTACACCTATCAAAATTTCTAGCCACCTGGGGACCATATACAGGCTAGGGGAACTCATATTAATGTTAAAAAACCTCATAAAGTGAACTTTTCATGTCATGGGACCTTTAAAATGTGCAAAAGTGATGCTTGCAAACACTGCTAATAAAACTAAACTAATTAGTCATGTGACCTTATACTTCCTACACATTTAGGGAATGGGACGTGCCATTGTCCATTTGACAAGCAGCTGATTTTGCTCTGTCCTTTTAAATTCCTTCACTATCAGAAGAAAAAGTTCTCGTATATGTGACATACGTGACAACATACCAGTGCATTGCTGTATGCCTGTCCATTCAGTCTTGGAATTACAGGTGATTTGTACAGGCTGTTTTGGTTCAAATCCAGGACGACATTTATAGTGTATTGTTGAATAGATTATGTATTTTGGTCTTTGTTCCCCCACAATATCTGCATTTGCGATGTTTGGTGCTGCACACGTTTTTACTGTAAAACAAAAAAAATATCCATGATATTAATTTGAGTTCATATTACATGCACAAATTGTAAGATTTAATATCAAAACATACTAGCACACAGTGGGTTTGGTGTCCATCCGTTTCGTGTGCATGTGGCCTCTGTTTCCGTTTTTTCATAATCAGATATGCAAGAGTAATATTTTTTTGCTCCCAATTTCATATCTCCACTGAAGTACCACTGCGGCTTAGAAACATACTGGTCATGTGGAACTTCACATTTAATTTCTGAAACAAGATTCACATTATTTTAATAACATGCAGTAAGTTCAGCTCCTAATCCAGAAGTGTTTCTCTTTAATCTTACCCTCACAAACAGGATCAGAATCCCACTTCCCATTATCTGTGCATTTAAATGATTTGATGGATTCTTTTGTAAAAATAAACCAGTAGCGTCCAGTGCAGGTGATCTCCACGCTTTCTCCAGCTCTGAAAATAGTTTTACCCTCTGGCTTGCTCTTTTCTACTCCAAATGTGGTTGACTTAAGCTCACAAGTTACTTCTGTACAAGACATAATTATATAGAAATAAGGGTAAGAAGAGATGATGCATCAAAATTGTGTGAAACTGGATTTGCATGCTTTGTCTTTTGCAGGAAACAAATAATTCTGAGAATTTTTTTTTTAAGTATATTTAAAGTATATCAAATTATTAGATTTTATATTTTGAGAACTTTAAGATATATTTACTAAACTATTATATGGAAATAAAGCAAGAAGCAAGTAGTAAGTAGTTATTAGCTTCTGATTTTGAAGTTACCAAAATGCTTAGCCGTGTCACACACTTTGCATGCAAATGCTGTTGCCTCATGATTTTCCCCAATACATTTTTTTCCTTTCAATTAAAGGGATCATGAACTGACTTTTGTATTTTTTTATACTGTTGTCTGAGGTCAACTTATGACGTTTGTGTGGTTTTTACATTCAAAAACATCATAATGAATAAGTAAAAGGTTATTTTCTACCCTGGTTTTGAGCCTAGCTCTTGGAACGCTCTGTTTTTATGGGTGTGCCGCATTGAAGACTTGGAAGTAAACGCCCACTGCTATGATTGGATTCCAGTTTTGCATATTATAATGAGTTTCGACTCCCCTGTCAGTTCATGTGGGGAATTGATTGTGGAAAAATGGCCACCGGAATGATTCGACCATATATGTTTGACCCAGAGTCTGATACCGAATCGCAGGACAATGAACCAACAACACCTCAAATACAAAGGATACTCCAGCATGTGACAGCGTGGCAAGTTATCGTTAATTATGTTTAGTTAGACACGTACACATAATCAGTAGATATCTGTAACAATGCAATACTATCATATTATATCAAAAATATTTTTACTCACATACGTTTATTGCACCCATTCCTGTCGGATTCAATAGAAGGCTCGGCGTCATTTTTTAAAATCTCATTCTGTCTGCAAATCTAGTCTCAACCAGTGTCTTGTTTACAAAAGAACAAATGCGCAATTTC
Source organism: Gobio gobio (assembly GCF_949357685.1). Lineage (NCBI taxonomy): Eukaryota > Metazoa > Chordata > Actinopteri > Cypriniformes > Gobionidae > Gobio > Gobio gobio. The sequence continues at coordinate 33,895,519 of NC_137113.1, forward strand.
TTACCCACGTGAGCAGGAACATTATTAAAAATAAAGTTCAACCACGCATTCCTAATTTTGGAATCTGAAGGAAGCTTATGCAGAGACTGTGTTCTTCCACAACCAGGCACTGCACAATATTTTGTAATCTTCAACGACATGTTAATTGCTTGGTAGCTCGAGCCAGTTTAGCGGCAAGTAGGCCTATGTTATTTATCTATTATATGTCATTCGCGAATCGGTGGGCGGGCTACAGAATTAGGCGTTCATCTTCTTCTGTTGAGGCGGCATTTCGCTGCTCTTCTTTCTCCTCGTTTGATGAGCCAATAAAAGTTTTTATTTGACTAACAAGGAAGATTTCATTTCCGAAGCGTACAGGATATTCTTATATTACCATGAATTTTTAAATATCAAAAGCTCACGGGAAAGTTGATTTCTCAATTCATGACCCCTTTAAAACTTCAAATCAACATCAATTGGACCTTTTCTACAGCATGACTGTAATACAAGTAAAAAATCTCATTCCATTTTCTCAAGTTTTATAATTATTGGTTTGTTGACTGCATTCATTAAGTTCCACCTTTTATCTTAAAAAATAAATAATTAAAACTAATATTTTATTTATTTAATATATGGGAAATACAATTTTTTCAATAACTACAAAACGTCTCGGTTACGTATGTAACCCTCATTCCCTGAAGGAGGGAACGGAGACGCCAGGTCGGAGTACCGATGAATAGGAATCTCGCACGCGAGAGCCAATCTACTTCGAGTGTAACTAAACGAGCCAATGCACATTGGCATGCAATGATTGCACCAGGTGCTCATGCCACGCCGTGCGGGTATAAATGAGACACAGGTGATTGCATCAAATCAGCCTTTTGCTGAGGAGCCGGGTAGGTAGACAGGCACCCCAGCAGGGTACAGAGGACATGGCGACGGGACGTGGCGTCTCCGTTCCCTCCTTCAGGAAACGAGGGTTACATACGTAACCGAGACGTTCCCATTCAGTCGGTCACTCTCTACGCCACGTCGGAGTACCGACGAATAGGAATCCCTACCAAAGCGCCATGGCTTCTGCCCCCATCCAGTGCCCTGTGTGAGCCGCCTGAGCTCTCTTACCTGATGAGACGGGGCTCACACCGGGAAGTCCATCATGCTGTTCCGCATGACCCGCTCAGTGATTATTGGATAACACTGGGAAAGCGTTCCCTTGAGAAGGGAACGCTGCGGAGCCCACATCGTACCCCGAAGGAGTTATGTGGAGTACAATGCTGAGCCGTAGCCCGCAAGGAGAAGGGGGCTCAGTCCCACTGCAGGGAAGGCTCTCCCAAGGGAAAGACACAGGCTTCCCGTAGGAGCGACCGTGGAAGAAAATATGGGATCCCCGCAGGGTCACTCATATGGCCCAAGCCCAATACCGGTTCTCAAGGATTCAGCGGCAAGGGGCCTGATGCCAGACGTTCCGCCACGTCCGGCACCGAGGGCGGTGGAGGACTCACAGAGTTTGCTTCTGGAGAATATAAGGGCCGTAGCGCAGCAAGCCGACAAGAGCCGGGGCCTCTCAGTGCTTCTACCCGTTTGAGGTGAGAACACAGGAGGAGACCGGCTCTACACGTAGGCTATAGAATCTAGCGAACGTGTTGGGTGTCGCCCAGCCCGCAGCTCTACAGATGTCTGACAGCGAGGCGCCACGTGCCAGCGCCCAGGAGGATGCAACACTTCTAGTAGAGTGTGCTCGCACCCTGAGCGGACAGGGCACACCTTGTGCTTGGTAAGCCAAGGTGATGGCATCCACTATCCAGTGGGCCATCCTCTGCTTGGAGACAGCCTTTCCCTTCTGCTGGCCTCCGTGACAGACAAAGAGCTGATCTGAGGTTCTGAAGCTTTGAGTTCTATCCACATAAACCCACAGAGCGCGGACGGGACAGAGCAAAGCTAGGGCTGGGTGGTGTAGGGAGTGGTAGGAACCTTGAGCACATAGCCAGGCCGGGGTCTCAACACCACGTGGGTATCACCCGGCCCGAACTCTAGGCACGATTCGTCGACCGAACCTGACGACCAGGTCGTGCTTCCCAACCGTCTTACCTTCTACATGGTCGTGATAGGCGGATATTGCAGCAACATAAACCTTGAGGGTGGAGGGCGACAGCCTACGCTCCAACCCCTGTTGCAGGAAGGAAAGCACAGACGCGATCGAACATCGTCGGGGATGTTCTCGACGAACAGGTTCCACTTCAAGGCGTAAGCCTGTCTTGTAGACGGCGCTCGAGCCGAAGTGATGGTGTTAACTACCTCTTGGGGTAAGTCACCTAGAACCTCCGCGTCCCGTCCAGGGGCCAGACATGAAGCTTCCACAGGTCTGGACGCGGGTGCCAAAGGGTCAGTCAGAAGGTCCTTCCTCAGAGGAATCAGCCAAGGAGGGGCTGTCGCGAGGAGCATAAGTTCTGGAAACCAGGTCCGGTTGGGCCAGTACGGCGCCACCAGCAGGACCTGCTCCTCGTCCTCCCTGACCTTGCACAGAGTCTGTGCAAGTAGGCTCACTGGGGGAAACGCATAATTGCGCAGCCCCTGGGGCCAGCTGTGCGCCAGGGCATCCGTGCCGAGTGTACCCTCGGTCAGCGAATAGAACCACTGGCAGTGGGACGTTTCTGGGGAGGCAAACAGGTCAACCTGTGCCACCCCAAACTGTCTCCAAATCAGCTGAACCACCTGGGGGTGGAGTCGCCACTCGCCTGGGAGCGCAGCTCGTGAAAGCTCGTCGGCCACACGGTTGTGCACACCAGGGACATGAATGGCCCGAAGCGACCTCAGACACTTCTGACTCCAGAGGAGGAGATGGCGGGCGAGTTGCGACATGCGACGGGAGCACAGACCACCTTGTCGGTTGATATACGCGACGGTCGCAGTGTTGTCCGTGCGGACCAGTACATCTTTGCCCCGTAACCGCGCTTTGAGGCGGCTCAGAGCAAGATGCACTGCTAGCAACTCGAGGCAATTGATATGCCAATGCAGGTGCGGGCCCGTCCAAACCCCTGACACTGCATGCCCGTTGTACGTGGCTCCCCAGCCCATGGCAGAGGCATCCGTGAAAACCACAACGTGCCTGGACACCTGTTCCAGGGGCACTCCGGCCCGAAGGAACGAGGGGTCTGACCATGGACTGAAGGACTGGAGGCAGGCCGGTGTGATGCTCACCCGGTGAGTGCCGCGTTGCCACGCCCATCTCGGGACTCGGCCATGTAGCCAATGCTGAAGCGGTCTCATATGAAGCAGGCCGAGCGATGTTACTGCCGCAGCGGCCGCCATATGCCCCAGGAGCCTCTGAAACTGTTTCAGTGGAATCGCCATCCTGCCTTGAAACGTGTTCAGGCAGCTCAGCATCGACTGGACACGCTCCTCCGTGAGGCGCACTGTCTGTTCGACCGAATCCAACTCCATACCGAGAAAAGATATCCTCTGCACGGGGGCGAGTTTGCTCTTTTCCCAGTTGACCCGAAGACCCAACTGGCTGAGGTGTCTGAGCACCAGGTCCCTGTGTTCGCACAACTGATCCTTGGACTGTGCTAGAATGAGCCAGTCGTCGAGATAGTTGAGGATGCGAACGGCCTGTTCTCTCATGGGCACAAGGGCCCCCTCCGTGACTTTCGTGAAGACACGGGGGGACAGGGACAGCCCGAAGGGCAGGACTCTGTACTGATATGCTCGACCCTCGAACGCAAAGCGCAGAAACGGCCTGTGTCGATGAAGAATCGAGACATGAAAGTGTGCGTCCTTCAGGTCGATCGCTGCAAACCAATCTTGGGGACGGATGCATTCGAAAATGCGTTTCTGCGTGAGCATCTTGAACGGTAGCTTGTGGAGGCTCCGATTCAGGACTCACAGGTCCAAGATTGGCCGTAACCCACCGGTCTTCTTGGGTACAATGAAGTACGGGCTGTAGAATCCGGTCTTCATATCGGCTGGAGGGACCGGCTCTATCGCGTCCTTCGCCAGTAGGACAGCGATCTCCGCACGCAGGACATGGGCATCTGCAGCATTCACCGAGGTGAAGCGGACGCCCTTGAACCTGGGGGGGCGCCGGGCGAACTGAATCGCATAGCCGAGCCTGATGGGCCGAATGAGCCAGCGAGACGGACTGGGGAGCTCTAGCCAGGCTCGCAGAGACCGTGCAAGCGGGACCATAGGGACCACCAGCGTACCCACCGTGGGGCAGCGAGGTGGAATGCAGGTACCGGGCTGGGGCGGCTGTCTCGTGGAGGCGGCCCGCAGCGAGGTGAGAGTGTGCTGTGCAACACTTACCTGATTCCACAGGTGGGCAGGAGGAACGTGAGGAGGTCGTCCACTGCTTCCCGCTGGCGAAGGGGGAGGATGAGTGTGGTCCGGCGTTTGACCGGCCACAACTCTCTGAGCCCCCTGAGGACCCAGAGATGGAGGAAACTGCTCTTTTATTGAAAATTTGGGTACCGCTGGGCTCAGCGGCGGAACAGAAATAAAACGGAACACAAGATTCTCCTCCCGGCCCTCCTCCGGGGGATGGAGCGGTGCGGTCACCGTCTCCAGAAGAGCAGTCCTCCCCATCTCCGGGTCGCCCGTCTCAGGGCCGCTTACCCTTGCCCCTGCCTTTGCCACCTCTCTTGGCAGGAGCCTGGACGGGCGGGGCGGCCTGCTTGCGCCCGGCTCCACGACGTCGCTTGGGTGGAGGCTGCTGCTGCGACGCGGGAGCGGAGGCAGACGCAGGCGGCCGCCCTCGGCGACGAGCAGACTGAGGTGCTGCCAGCGGCGGGGTGGAGACAGCAGCTGACCGCCGTGGCAGGATGTGACTGATGGCCTCAGTCTGCTTCTGTGCGGCCGAGAACTGCTGGGCGAAGTTCTGGACCGCGTCGCCGAAGAGGCCGGTCTGGGAGTTAAGGAACCTGATCTTGTCGGTCTCCCTCATGTCTGCCAGACACAGCCAGAGATGGCGTTCCTGGACCACCATAGTGGACATCGCACGACCCACGGCCCGCGCCGTAACCTTCATCGCACGAAGCGCGAGGTCCGTTGCGGTTCTCAGTTCTTGGAGAACTGCGGGATCGTGACCACCCTCGTGCAGGTTCTTCAGTGCCTGGGCCTGATGAACCTGCAACAACGCCATAGCGTGTAAGGCGGAGCCTGCCTCTCCACAAGCCTGGTAGGCCTTTCCGATCAGATCGGACGAGTACCTACAGGCTCGGGAGGGGAGACACGGGTTCCTCCTGGATGTGGAGTTAGGGCACAGTTGCATAGCAACGGCCCGTTCCACGGGAGGAACCTGCGTGTAACCCTTTGCAGGTCCGCCATCGAGGGTGGTGAGGGAGGAGGATCCACTGGGCCGGTTTCGGGCAGTAAAAGGTGCCTTCCATGACCGAGTGAGCTCCTCGTGCACCTCCGGGAAGAAAGGAACCGGGGTGAGCGCTGAGAACCAGCACGGGCCACCCCGAGAAACCAATCATCCAACCTTGAAGGTTCGGGACACGGTGGAGGGTTCCACGCAAGCCCGATCTTCTCGGCGGCCCGGGAAAGCATGGCCATCATCTCTGGGTCTGTATCGGGCACAGCGGATCTTCCCGAAGGAGCCCCCTGCGCCGACACGTCATCTCCAGAGAAGTCTGACCCTCCCTCCGATGCAGCGATGGACATCTGATCATCAGGGGGAGCCCCGAAGGATACGGATGGGGCACATCTCGAGGACGGCCCACCACGTTCCAACGGCAGCTCTGCTGGCTGCGGAGTGCGAGAGGGATGAGGGTTCCCCGTGGGTTGGTTCCCTGGGGGAAGCGCGCTCACCGTAACCCTCAAATCACCCGTGCTACTGCCTGAAGAAACCCTCTGTGGAGGGTTAGATCGAGGCAGAGGCACGGGGACTCCACCCCTTGCGAGATGGAGTCTAGACCGCAACTCCGAGATGGTCATGTTCCCGCAGTGAGAACATGAGTCATCCACCAGTACTGCCTCAGCGTGCTGAACGCCCAAACACGAGATACAGCGCTGGTGACCATCCCTTGGTGAAAGGTAACCACCGCATCCAGAAACACACAGATAGAATGTCATCTTGAAAAAGACGCAAGCTCTATCTGTGTTTGCTCTTTCAGAAGGACGCTCTCCTTGGTGCTGAAGCACGCAGGGGGCGGGGTCGCGGCGACACAGTCAGGGGGTGGGTGCAGCCTGACGTGCGCGCTCTCTCACACGAAGGTGCTCTCTTACCAGCCGTAAGAACGGCTTTTCAGCGCTCTCCACCTAGCGCACCGAACCAGCTGTGAGAACAGCCTTTGTGGTTGCTCTAACAAACAACACAGAGAGATGATCCGAAAACCACGCGACCGCTGCTGTGCCGTCACACCAACACCGACTGAAGAGATCGCTTCCGAAAGGCGGCTTCCGTCTTCAGTCAGGACTGCGAAGTAGTGAGTGATATCTGGCGTTACCATCTACCACCCGGCTCCGAAGCAAAAGGTTGATTTGATGCAATCACCTGTGTCTCATTTATACCCGCACGGCGTGGCATGAGCACCTGGTGCAATCATTGCATGCCAATGTGCATTGGCTCGTTTAGTTACACTCGAAGTAGATTGGCTCTCGCGAGCGAGATTCCTATTTGTCGGTACTCCGACGTGGCGTTGAGAGTGACCGACTGAATGGGAACTAAATTTTGTCCCAAATTAACCAACTTTTTTTCAAGTGATATGTAAACATATGCTTAATTAGCCATTTTGTTTTTAAATTTCCAATTTTTTATGTAAGGTTAATGGGTTAATCTATATATTTTTTATTTTTCGTTGTATGTTTTTCCAAGTTACGCTACCAGGGTAACATAATGAAAGATATAAGGATAGAACGATTTTAGTATTATTTCCCATATGATTTGTTTTTTATGTAATAATACTGGTGCATTACCATCACATTCTGGCTTCAGACTCCAGCCAAATTTAGAGCATCTGGGGATGCCCTCTCTAAGCTTGAACCCTTTAAAACATCCGTATTTTAATATGGCATCTTTCTTGTATTCTTGCATTTTCTCAACAACATAACCATTTTGTATTTCAGGTACTGTGCATGTTATATCTGTGTGAAAAGCAAGGGAAAGGGGAATAGTTAAATTGGTGCATTGAATAAAGTGCAGAAATCTATACGGACAAACAAAAAATTAAACAATGGAATGAACCTTTGCATGTTGGAACAGGGTCACTCCATATGCCCGTCTCTGTGCAGTGAATTTCACTACTTCCGTCTATAATTTTGTCAGTAGATACACACTTAAAGTGAATAGCATCATCATAAATTCCCTCTTCTGTGTTGCCTGATGCAATCACACCTCCATCAGTGTGAATGGCTGGACATTTCACAGCTGTAATAAATAAATAAATAAATATGAAAAAAGAAAGAAAGAAATCAAGAAAACAAATACCTGATTCTCTTGAATAATGGGTAATACTTTAGAATTATGGCCCATCATTAATTGGTAACTATGCAGGAAGTAACACCTCAGCTACTACTATTAACTAATATGTATGGAATATTCCAAACAATATTCAAAAGGAACTGCACATTGTATTTGCAATTTCGTTTTAAATTTTTAATTGCACACATTGTGACATAATGGAAACATAAATTTGTGATTTGCAATTGCGTTTTGGTTTTCTGGTAACACTTTACAATAAAGTTGTATTAGTTAACATTAGTTAATGAATTAGTTAACATGAACTAACCACGAATAACATATCTGTTCAGCATTAGTTAATCATTGTTAACGTTATTTAATAAAAATACAGCTGTTCATGGTTTGTTCATGTTACTTCACAGTGCATTAACTAATGTTAACAAGATTTTAATAATGCATTAGTAAATGTTGAAATTAACATTAACAAAGTTAAATAAATGCTTTAAAAGTGCAGTTCATTATTAGTTCATGTTAACTAATTTATTTAACTATGTTAACTAATGAACCTTATTGTAAACTGTTACCGATTTTCTTTTCTGTGTATGTATGTCTGCCAAAAATCCAAATGGAACCGCAAAGTCCAATTTTTTTTCAAAGTCCTGTTTTACGAGTTATGACCCTGCCATTTTATACCACCTATTGCTATTTCACGTCCTCCGTGTCCTGCCCCAACCCTCACAAAATTCAAATGGAATCGCAATCCCCTTTGCGCTTGCATTTCCGATGCCTAACACAGTCAACTGTCAATCAGTCTTGAGGGCGGGGTTTATTGATAGAGTCGGAAAGTATGTCACGTCCTGAAGAGGTGGAATACGGGGCATTTGGTTATTCATTTATTTTTTACTAAAATTCAAATTAAGTCAAAAATCCAGAATTGATTTTATGTTCACCTGGCAATCAGAAAAAAAAGAAGCAAAGAAAACTGCTGTGTCTGCAGTCTGCATGTATCAGACGAATATCATCATCTGGCTGACACAATAAATTATCTTGATGAGTTAAAATCAGAGAATCTGTAGAAACTTGACATGATGTGAGTGGTGTTTTGTCTATTTGACTCTGTGCTTACGTTTTGAAGGAGGAATGTCTGAATTCTGCTTCATTTCAGCATTTTATTCAACATTATTTTGTGAGATGCATTCATAATTATTCAACAATATTTGTATCTTTATTTCGACATTTAAAACATTTCCAGACATACACATGTTGGGTTCCACAGATGTATCTTCATTTCTTCTTGACAAGATGCTTGCAACCAGAGCAGTCTTCTTTAAGTTTCTTTTCTTGTTTGGTTGGCAGGCGATAAATACTTCAGGGTTTTGGCTTTGTTTGAAGTGCAAAAAACTACACAGCAGTTTTTTGATGCAAAAAATAGACATGTTTATTGGATTTTTCTCACCGTTTTCCTTAAAGTAAGGAAAATGGTGCTTTGTTTTCCACCACTTGAGGGCGTGGTATTCTTTCTATCAATAAACCCCGCCCTCAAGACTGATTGACAGTTGACTGTTAGACATCGGAAATGTAAGTGCAAAGGAGATTGCGATTCCAGTTGAATTTTGTGAGGGTTGGAGCAGGACGCAGTGGAAGTGAAATAGCAAATGGGTGATTTTCTATTGCTATTCCAAAATGTCAGGGTCATAACACGCAAGACATTGGAAACAGACTTTGCGGTTCCATTTGAAATTTGGCAGACATGTCACATACATGGAAAAGAAAATCCAAATGCAATTGCAAATCATGCATTTGTGTTTCCATCATGTCACAACGTATGCATGCACAAATTGAAAATGCAATCACAAATACAATTTACAGTTTTTGAATGACAAGCTTAACTAATTATTAGAACAACCAAATTTAGGACTAAGATAGTTCCTTATTAGGTAATCAATACTGAATGAGATTGGCGTCATTAATAACTATCAACTAACTATGACAAATTATAATTATATAAATTAAGGATTACCAATTAATTACTAGCCACAACATTATCGTGTGTCTGAGATGTAATCAATCATCTTTTCTTTTCTTTTTTTTGTATTACTCTGAATATATCATTTACATACATGCATTGCTTATTACATTATAATGGTCCAGATCACTAGTAGTTCTTGAAGAGTGACTGGTAACATGAGTAATTAGTGATGCATTTTATGACCACATTCAGAGGCCAATTTCATGCAGTAATTATTGAAACTATCTTAGTCCTAAATTATATTTCTTACTGATTAGTGTTAATGTAGTACAAATCATTTGTCCTGCATTACTTCCTATTAATGACGGACCATTGTTACTGAATAATGTAGCTTATGTCCCTATCAGAAGTATATGACGGAGAAAAATCAGGAGACAAAAAAGGAAAATAGTGACTTTCAAGAAAGCTTACCCTCACAGATGGGGAGAGTATTGTCCCATCCTTGATCTCTGCAGGTACGCTGATTGATTCTGCTTGTCATTTCAAACCTGTGAACATAATGTTTTTACACTTGTTAAGTACAAAGAGTGTTAAAAGGATAGTATACATTTCATATACTGTATTTGAATAAAAAGCATAAAGCACATTTACCCTTTTTTGCAAGAATACAACACTGTTGCTCCAAAAACAAACTCCGACCCCTCTTTAAGTTTAAAATCACCATTTTCTATGTCCCCTGGGTGACTACATTTTTTCTCTAAAGAAATAAAACAAGTCTTAACTCTGCAAAATAACATTGATTTAATAACCAATCAAATTACTGTATGTGGTCATCTTATTGTCAATTTTCTCACTTGCACATGGTCGCTCAGAGGCTGTCTTCCATTTTCCATTTTCACATTTTAGTTTATACATGCCAGTAAAACCAGTCATGCAGTTGACTTTCACTGTTTCACTATCATCGTATGAAGCTTTCGCAACTGGCCCTATGTTTTTATATGTGATGTCCTTTTGAAGACATTCTGAGAAGCACAAACAAATGTACACAAAGACGTACCTGTTATGTTATATATAAGTCAATACAATTTAAATTACATATACATTCAAATAAATGACAACAAAACATAACTTACCTTGACATTGGGCACAATTTAAGGAAAACAACCAAAAGATAAAGCCGAAGAGTTTTACTGGAGCTCTCATTTTGGGTTCAATTCACAATTGCCGTTTCTGGTCTGTCTCTGATACCCTTGCCTGCTCGGAGATCAACAAGTCAAAAGTCAAAAAGAGGTTTGTCTAAACAAAAGGTTTGTCTTACACCAGAACACTCTTTGCACAAGTAATATTTCCTGCTAAGAAAAAAAAAAAAAACCTTATCTGATGCAGCAATATGTTTTGTCATTTAGACACACCAAAAAACAAGTTACATTAGAGAAGTCAACCTTCTTTATGAAACATATGAACAGGAAGCAAAGGGCAGGTTGCAAAATTGCCATGTTACCCTCCGAACTTTGTAGTGAACCTCTCATTAACCACTGTTAATGTTTTTTACTGGCACATGCTTGACTTATATATCATAAATTACATTATGTGGGGAATGAATCTGCCCCATAGAGCATTAGAAATGAGTGAGATTGAAGAAGATTCGTTTGATCTTTTAAACATTGCAATAGTACAGTCATTGCTAAATGTATCTGTAACTGCCATTGCAAAATGTGTCCAGAATTGTGTGTATAATTGAGCAATCTATTGAACTAAAAAAAATTATTTAAAAAAAAACAGATGCAGAGGAGTTTGACCCTGAAAGTATTCGACTGACTGTGCTCAAATTGTTGTTTCTTGACCTAGATGATCCTCCTTATCTTACACTGAAAAAAAAAAAAGTTGGAAAGCTGGATGTCATTTACTTACTGCACTTTTGGTAAACACTGAATTGTTAATTTCAACGGTCTTTATTTGCAAATGGTTGTTATGTGATAACAGATTCTTGGCACATTCAATAAATATGTTCAAAACTGGAGCCAAAAATCTTTCAAAAATGTTTTTTTTTTTTGTGTGTGTGCTTAACCTTAAGAAAAAGCTGACTATGTACATAAATGCCAAACTAAATATTTATAAGTTGTTTTATTTTCTGAGATTTGTGATTTTTGCAACTCTGTTACCCGAATATGAGACATGTCTGAATAATAAAAACCCTGATTTAAATATTTTATTTCATAGCTGTCAGAGATCAGCCAGAACACCGATGTCGCCAGAGTTCTAATCACCCGCACCTGCACCTCATCTCCTTATCACCAAAAACTCATATATGCACACACCTCACACATTCACTTTGACTGGTCTTGTTTGAGTAAGGACTCACCTTTCTGGTTCCACTTACCGGTTTCCAGTGAATATTACTTGTCTCTCCCAATTCTCAGTGTCTCCAACGTCTTCCTGGTCTTTTCCAAGTCTCAATCCATTCATCAGTCCCTTCACCGTGGTGTGTGATCCAGCTTCCATCTTCTTCGCCATTCCTCAACCTCCTTATCCATCTTCAACGATAAAAACTGTCAGTATTCCTATTCTCCATTCATCTGCTTTACATCTCATCAGATATACTCACAATCCAGTCTGCATATATTTAATAAAACTGTTTTATTTATATCATCCATGTTGTGAGTCTCTGTTCCAATAGCAATAAGCATAACATAAACATCAAAAATAAATCAACAAAATTCATAAGATAAGAAAGATTGGTTTGTAGTGACTGATAAAGCTATTTTTATTTTTGTAGGGAATTATTATTTATTTCTTAAAATAACAGAGTTGAAGGATGAGTTTACTGAATGCAGTCAACGCTATGATGTTTGTAAAAAAAGAAAAAAAAATGGAATATGATTATTTCTCTAGTTCCTGTCGTGCCTTGAGCATCAGTGAATGTTTGCAGCCGTTGATCATCCAGGTAACAACACGCACTATTACGAATTAAGGATCTTCCAAACTGGATCTTTTGTGTAAATTCAGTTATCATGTCTTGTGGTCTTTAAGTTAACAAACATCATGTGACGTGAACTGTATTTAAAGTTCCTCTTAAATTACTTTGGCGCAATAAACATCATGACTAGTTTATTTTTCTTGTAAGAAAGTATTAAAAAAAACTTTAAATGTGTTTTATTCAGTATTTAATAGAATTACATTAGAAAGTGAATCATTCTGAATAAAAAAAGGGAATTTAATTTTTTTGCCAAAAACCTATTAAGCATAGATCGACTCAAGTGTGACCAACCAACACTACAAAATAATGCTGCCCCACCAAGTTTTCGGAAAAAAAAAAAATATTATAACGATTATTAGCAAATATTGAATTCATCTGATGTCATTTGACACCAGTTGCATTTGCATGATAACCTTAAGTAACCCAGAAACATGGCTGTAACCCTCATAGACATTGAGAGGGAAAGTCACCCTCATTAGCAAATATGACCAAATCCTGAATATTTCAGATTTTCTTGATGTTGCTCTGCTGCTCTCTAATACAGTGGTTCTCAACCTTTTTTCAGTGATGTACCCCCTGTGAAATATTTTTTCAGCCAAGTACCCCCTGACCAACGCAAATAATTTTTGGTTGGAAAAAAAAGACTTAAAACAGAGCACTGTGCCATCAGTGTCTGATTTATTAAACTTTGGAACAGATAAACACATACAAAATTCAAACATTTGAAAAAAATTAACTATTTCGAATATTTTAAATGATAATAACCCATGACTACATTTATTGCAAATATTTCTCATCACTAAAATGTAGTGATTCAAACTAATGTAGTGAAAACAGTGACCATATTTCTGAAATGGAAACCGGGGACATTTCCTATTTGAGTGGTCAAAATATCACTAAAATCTAATTTGTTATTATATTTTAATTAAAAAACAGGGACAATACATTTTTGAATGTTTTTATTGTTGTTGTGGAGTCCTATTATATTAGTATATTATTATTAACATTAATAAGTATTATGATTTAGTTTGATTATTAGGATTTTTGGTCTGGATTTAAAACAATAATAAAAAATAAAAAAACAATGAAAACAGTTAATGGTAAGCTAACCATTGTAAATAAGCAGTTCAAAACAATATTGTAACATGAATTGATAAATAAAACTATTCACCAAATATTGTAACATTTTATAATTGTATTTAAGTTAATACTATATAAATTACTTGTTTTACTTCAAAAGTTTTGTTACATTTATGCTTGAAAATAATCCTTAATTGGTCTTATTATTTAGCATTTTAGGATTATTTTAATGTATTGGTTGCAAGTGTAATTGTTTGGGGTTAGGGTTAAGGTTTTTATATTTAAGTTATAGTTGAGATGTGTGGTAATCACTGCGTTGTGACAAAATAATCCCCCACCTTGTTGAGGCTCTGTTATAAAGCACATACAATATTACTTTAAATTAAAAACGAATTGTTAGTATGTTACTACCTTGAAAGCGACAACAAGGTTTATTTTGATATTTGACGATAATGGCGCTCGGTACGTTGTTCATGTAGTAGCGGCGCGCACGCTACCAGTCAGTAGCAGTATGTTGGTTGGGCGCTTTTTTCCAATATATCTGCGGGTTGTTTGGAACGAACTGTAAAACGGGGACATTTCCGGGGACAACTCCAGTCGGGGACAGAACATTAAAAACCGGGACTCTCCCCGGGAAACGGGGACGTCTGGTCACCCTATGATCCAAGTGATTGACAGGTGATGCCAGGCGGCATATGACAGGTTGGGTCAAACCATTCTGGTATGGGGGAAACTTTGAGTTTTTAGGATAATATAATTGAATAGCCTACTGAATATAAAATTCATTTTATGAACTTATGCTTATATTTTCCTGAAATATTTATTAAATAATTATTTTTAAAGGATTTTTGCATGGATGCTACTTTTTAAATATATGTAGGCTATATTTTAAAATCTCACGTACCCCCTGGAGTGCCTTCACGTACCCCCAGGGGTACGCGTACCCCCATTTGAGAACCACTGCTCTAATACATACCACTCTGTTTGTTTTTAGGATGACAAGTTTTTAAAAAGTTACATTTTTAGACTGGTCTGTGTCACAAGCTAAGCTTGGTGGTGGATAAGAAATTACATGGACTTGAAACACACAAAGATGTGTCTGACAACATGTTTTTTTTTGTCTGTTTACTCCAAAAAAAATTTCATTTAAAAAAATGTCACAACCAGTTTAATTTAAGTCAGAATTACATGCCAGGTAAAATAGTTAAGTCATAAAACTCTAGATGGCTCAGGCTGATTGGTTCTTAACGCAAGCTGATTATTTTTACAGCATTAACTAAGCTGATTGGTTCATGTCGCATCTGCAGCCAATGAGCTTGCAGCTCAACATTTAAATGGCTGGTTACCAGTTTGCAGCATGCTTTCAGAGTTCGTCTAAAACCCTCCACTTTCCCCAGCTCCACCTGTGTAGATCTGCTATGGGTATTTTGGATGTATGCTATTTGTGCAGCAGGAGTATGTATGACTTACATACTCACAGCAGCATATTGACATAGTATGTATTAGCTGTAGCGAGCTAATTTACTTGTGCTCTGCAGTAGTGTTAATTTCGTCAGACGAGACGAGACTAAATATGTTCGTCAACAACCTTTTTTTCCATGACGAAGACGAGACGATGACGAGACTGCACCAATGTCCAAAAACGCTGACTAAGACTAAATTAACACGCATTATTGTTGACGAAAAAGGACGAGACTAAAATGCTTTGCATTAAATAAAAACTAAGATAAAATCTCTCTTCATTTTCGTCTACAATCGTCTCTACTTTTTCATCATGAGAGAGAATATTCAGCTGTTCAAACTATTCAGAAAGAGTTGGCACTGTTGCTCATGTACAGGTCTCATACTCCTGTTGTTGCCAGCCTGTCATCTCGCGGCGGCGCGCGCGGTCACGTGGTTCCCGGAGCGCTCAATACTTCTAGCGCTGTGTCAATACATTTGAATGCACAACAGCTTCACTTTACAGGTGTTTGCAGCAATTTTTGGTAAACAGTACAGCATAGTGTGCATTGATTATTACGTCAGCCACATTTACTGTATCATTTTATTATGGAGAGTGATGGAGATGCAACATTGTGAACATTAATGTTAATGTTTTTCTTGTATTTAGCCATCTAATTAGTCACCATTATTCTCATTGGTGGTCAAATGTGACCATACACTTTAACTATTTTTAAAATAAAAAGCCTATATTTTAGTTTAATAATATTTATTGAATATTTTGAGGAGATCTTTTGGTACTAACTACTATTTGTGCAATAAGTATGGTCCATTAATGACCACTTAAAACATTTTTCTTCTAATATTTGTATTATTTACAATTAGTGAAGTAATTAAGGTTAAAATAGAGAATTCCTATGCAAAGAGGCAAATTAGAGTCATTTTGTGACTTGAAAAATAAAAATGTTCACTTGTAATGCCATTACTGGTGCCTGTATGGCTCTTTAATAAATATACATGTAGTCTAGTTGCTCAAAAAAGTATTGCAGTTTATAACTGCTTACTTATTTGTGAAATTTTAAAATGTTAATAATAGTGAATAGTAAAGAATGCAAGCAAATATAATTTAACCCCAAAAAAGTTAACTAATTAAAAAATAGTACTAAAAGACTTATTTTTCCTTTGACTAAAACTAGACTAAAATGACGAGACTTTTCGTCGACTAAAACTTAACTAAGATACCTTGAGTTGTCTTTTGACTAAAACTAAACTAAAATGACGAGACTTTTAGTCCACTAAAACTTGACTAACAAAAAATGATATGTGAATGACTAAATATCTAACAAGGACATTTGGCATAAGACTAAGACTAATTTAAAAATAGGTGACAAAATTAACACTACTCTGCAGCAGCAACAATCAACAGCAGCAGCAATAATCTACAACAACAGCAATAATCAACAGCAGCAGCAATTCAGCTCTTTCACCAAGACCAAATACATTAACAATGTCATATCCATTACAATGCTAAAAATCTTCAGAGAGCTGTCATGATAACTTCTTGTTTTCAGATCACTGCTTCATCACATTTAATCTACAATTTACTACTCAGGCACCACCAGCCCCTCTACCAGTTACTTTCAGGCGAAACCTGTGCTCACTTTCTCCTTCTCATCTCTCCTCTGCTGTGTCATCTTCTCTTCCTTCATCAGTGTTGCCACAGTTACTTTGAAAATGTAACCTAGTTACTTTACAGATTACTTGATTTTAAAAGTAAGTTACTTTACAGATTACTTGATTTTAAAAGTAACTAAGTTAGATTACAAGTTACTTTATTAGTTACATTCATCAGTTGCAGACAACACCTCTGCAGCCTCATAACATAAAAATGACAACCGTTTTTGCCAACACTTTATTGGAAGTGCATTTTTAATAGTAACGTCAACAATGTAGGCTATCTCCTGAAATTGTATCTCCAAAAAAAATATTTGACTAATTTTATAAAATCTAAACATGTTAATGAAAAGGTACAAATTACTTTGTGTTCTTATTAAATACGAATTTTATGAAAAACAATTTATATTTAATTTTTTAATTTATATTTATATATGAATGTAAATAATTATATGGGCCTACACAAATAATATAAAATTACAAGATTTATGGTTTATTGTAAACCTGATGTGAAGCTCTGTAAAGGGACAACAATTATATGATCGATACGTGAGAACAATATATTTTTTAATAATCTTTAAGTGCACAAAACTATGAAAATATATGAAACGCTTCAAAACAGAGCGGCAACAAAGCGCTTATGCGCATCCCGGGTGCAGAATGATGCGCTTAAAGCAACATGGAATCAGAGGGCGCAGTGCAGCGCGAGTGTACATTGAAAAGTTCACGGCATAAAGAGAAGATGAGCGTTGAGCCCACAAATCCTAGTCTACTATGTAGCCTATATCGGTCCAAACATTCACTGATTATTTGTTTCTTCACAATTTTAAATTCCGGTTATTGTGCGTGTGATGCTAATTAATAGTCATTGTGTTGTCACCTGGGTAGCTCGAGCACAACATCTTTCAGAAACCGCTAGATAAACTCCAGCAAGATAAATTATTTTATCAACATATCAAGTATTATAACGGGAATATATCATATGGAGTGAGCTTTACCGTGCTGCTGGCTGTAACCGAACGCGACGCGCAGTTTGAATGCTGAACGGAGAATGACAGAGCAGCGGAGGAAAGACATTCAGCTATGGAATGGCTTTAGATGACTTTGTAGGCTGCTAGCAAATAATAATATGCGAATAATGATTGCTGAAGGATAATGCATGGGCGTCAGTTTGGTTTGAAATGTGCTGGGGACAGAGACGCATTCAGAAGTGCATTTTCAGAAGTGCTGGGTCATGTTTTGAAAGACTATGTCCTGCAGCTTACTAATGTAAATAAATAAAAATGTCAGATGAGAGACATATTGCGGGTCTTATAGCCTATCTTACTCATGCCGACGAAAGCGCCCCGCGAATTCTTTAATTCTTTTTTACCACTTCATTATCAGAGTCCCACTGGAGCCCGTGTTTTTTTTATCCTCCCTATTACACATTAGTTACAGCCATTAAAATAGTTCAGTTTTTTTTTTAATGTCAAAGTAGATATTTTCGTTTTGTTTCTTTATTAAGTTAATTTAGAAAAATGTTTAAAGCATTTAATGTTTGTTAAACTAAAGTTTTTGCTTTTTAAAGTGACGACCAAGCGGCCAGCGGCCGACAGTGAGTTAACCCAACACTTTAGCCTCTGAAATCAACACTTGACTTGTCTTGCTTATTAAATCCATAAAAAACACTTAAAGCATCGTTTAAACGTTTAGCCTATTATCACCACCATCACAGTAAAAAGGCATTTTTGACAAGATGAGGCAGGCAGATCGCAACGGCGCGCGCAAACAAAACGGGCTACACAATCTAAACAAATAAAAAACATGCAGGTTGTCTTACCTTAGGCTACACCTCTCCGCGAAATGAATATATATCCGATCTTCAATTCCCGTGCTATATGCACATTTAACGGAGTTCATGTCAACGAAATCAACCGATATGAGTATTTTATTCATCAGCTCTTTTCAACATCAAAGACCGCATTATGAGAACGAGAGACCTAAACACTGGTAAGAGCATTTAGTCTCATTAATTTTAATGAAGATGATTGTGCTTTTGAGCATCTAAAACTTAGCTTATTTTCAGTTTCACTTGTGGCAGTTTGCGTGTTGGCTTGCTTTACTCATTTGCGGCGATGTGTGTTGCATAGCGCCGTCCTACCCAGATAACAATTTTTGGTTCCCAGAACGTTCTGGGAACGTTAGTTTCTGGTTCCCAGAACGTTCTCAGAACGTTCCCAGAACAGACATCCTAACGTTCTCTATTGGTTAGCCAGGAAAGTTTTCTTTACGTAAATAGAACGTTCCCTGTTGGTTTGGAGAACGTTCCCCTAACCTTCCCAGAACGTTCTCAGAACGTTCCCGGAACGTTCCCCTAACCTATTTACTCCGATATAATTTACCCTGCTGTGCGTCAGTAATCGTCCAGCAATGCCCGCGTCCCATATGGTATAAGCGGCATGGAAAACGGATGAATGGACGTCAATAATCAGTAGCCTACTACAAACCATGTCTTGTTTTGAACTTATTTAATCAATAGAAATAATCCAAGCACATAAACCTTCATATGGAGGATTAAATAAGATTGAATTATGCATTTCGTAACTTGTATCACTGACGACACCTTCTACCACAACCAGGTACGTTTAAGTGCCAAATAACAATGACTTCAACACAATATGTGGTTTTAAAATATGAATTTTATTCACAGACATTAATAATGAATAAAGATTACTTTAACTGGGATAACTGCATTATTTTCTTACCACTGAATTAACGGAACGTAGCCTTCTCTCTTTTAGTCAGTAAACCAAATATCCTCGGTTAACATCATGTTGTCTTCAATTACTTGTCAAATCTCTGTGAAATCACACTATTTACACTGGTATATTTATTAATTATAACCCATTATTAAATAAAGACCGATAAACTAATGTTAGTTAGTCGGTAAAAACGAAATGACCGTTATTTTTTAAATTACGCGAGTGCGCGTCTTTCTGTGGATGACGAAAGAAAGCGCGTGCTGGAGAAGCGCGCACAGATCAGAGGCGCGCAGTAACGAAATATACAAATAAACCTGCGTATATATTATAAAAAAATGTAATCTAAAAATAACATGCAGGGAACGTTCTGGGAAGGTTCTCTTTAGGTTATAAAATAAACCCCAAAAATAACCTGCAGGGAAGGTTCTGGGAAGGGTCTCTTTAGGTTATAAAATAAACCCCACAAATAACCTGCAGGGAACGTTCTGGGAAGGTTCTCTTTAGGTTATAAAATAAATCACAAAAATAACCTGCAGGGAACGTTCTGGGAAGGTTCTCTTTAGGTTATAAAATAAATCACAAAAATAACCTGCAGGGAACGTTCTGGGAAGGTTCTCTTTAGGTTATAAAATAAACCCCACAAATAACCTGCAGGGAACGTTCTGGGAAGGTTCTCTTTAGGTTATAAAATAAACCCCACAAATAACCTGCAGGGAACGTTCTGGGAAGGTTCTCTTTAGGTTATAAAATAAATCACAAAAATAACCTGCAGGGAACGTTCTGGGAAGGTTCTCTTTAGGTTATAAAATAAACCCCACAAATAACCTGCAGGGAACGTTCTGGGAAGGTTCTCTTTAGGTTATAAAATAAATCACAAAAATAACCTGCAGGGAACGTTCTGGGAAGGTTCTCTTTAGGTTATAAAATAACACCTCAAAAATAACCTGCAGGGAACGTTCTGGGAACGTTCTCTTTTGGTTACAAAAACACAACCAATAGAGAACGTTCCCAGAACGTTCTTATTTGGTTCCCTACAAAAATAACCAAACGGGAACCATATGGGAACGTTAGGGGAATGTTCTGTGTTTATTGGGTATAGCCTAAAAAAGCCCGAAGCCCGGCCCGCGTCTGAGGTAGGCTATGACTGGAAAATTGGCCCGAAGCCCGGCCCTAGGGCGTAAAAAAGTCGGGGCCCGTCGGGCTCGGGCAGAAATGTAGGGCTCTACTTTGAGTAAGGCTGAAAGCATCTTTCTTTTTAATACATTTCTTGAATGTCTCAATTACAGTAGGCCTAGCCTATAATTATAATAATATATATAATAATTATGATATTTGTGGCTGCACCGGGGTCCGTCATTACGCTAAATCATGAGCGGTCCATGGCACCTGCTACCCATGGCTGTTAACAACTGTATAGGCTACATCAATCCATTACAACAATTTCGTGTTATGGGCACTGCCACTGATACAGGCAGCGGAAGAGCCTATTTTACGGAGCTTGCTTCTGCTTTTCAAACGTTTTTACAACAAAAGATGTCGTTAAATACGACATAAGATCTCGTTATTATGAGAAAAGATGTAGTTAAAACGACATAAGATATCGTTATTACGACACAATTGAGCATAGCTGTCAACATTGAACATTGAAAATAAGGGAGATTTCCCGGAATCCATCCACAAAATAAGGGATTTTTTTTTACACGATTCTTACCCACAAACTTAAAAAAAAGAGTCTAAAGAGTTTACAACTACACACAATATTTTGATTTTGGCCATCAGCGTCCTGATCCATCATTGCACATCACACTCATCTACCTAATCTCCTTGAAGTTTACTTCCCGCTACTTTTTCCCTCTTCCTCCCGCCCACGTCTTCTTCTTCTTCGATAGTAGCCTAAGCCAGTGTTTCCCAACTTTTTTCAGTCATTTTATCATACGCTACGCTAGGGGTATAACGGTACAGATTGCTCACGGTTCGGTTTGTATCACGGTTTTCAGGTACAGAAATTGATCAAATGTAAAATAACATTGCATATTTGACTGTATAAATTAAAGATTAATGCTATTAAACTTACAAAAGCTATTCAATCAAGAGCAGTGAGTGATGCCCTTGTCTTTTGTTTGACATTAAACAGACAGCAGTAAAGGCTACTGCCCCTTTAAGACCTCGGATATGCGTCGTCTTTTCTGGACTGTATAAAGTTTACTTAAGCCATAAACAGACTATGTCTGCTAGAATACTCATCAATATGGACATGTTGACATACTTTTTGCGTGAGTTTGTCCGTTCAAGAGCAAGACTTGAAAGAGAACTCAATATTTGCGCGCTGAGAGACGTGTGCGCACTCTCGGATGAGTGCACAGACAAATTTTCTCACAGTGCGCGCGACTTCTCATTCACGTCTTCTGGCACTAAAACAGATAGTTGCGTGTTCTGAATTGACACAATCAGAACGTAAAAATACGGGATATTTTACGGGAAAATACTAAAACGGGAAGACAGCGGGAAAAGAGCTAAAATACGTGAGAAACCCGGAAAAAACGGGAGGGTTGACAGCTATGAATTGAGTGGAAAAAATAATAGGCCTATGTGTGTGTCAGCAATGCTTCACCGCAAAATTGAACTCAAGGTTTAAAAAAAAAAAAAAAAAAGTGGTGGGTACAAAAGGACTCATGACGAAATCTGGTGGGTACGCGTCCCCCCCGTCCCCCCCGAAATCGACGCCTATGGGATAATGTGACAATATATATTTCTGATGATTATTTAATTATCACGACATACCTAATCTGAGCAAGTGACTGCCTGTCTTGAGTTTTTTGGACAGACGGAGGCGGCCGCCTCGTAATTCTCCTCTATGCAGGAAAACCCCTGCTGAGACTCAACAAGAAAGCAAAAATATATATTTTTAGTAAGGAAAATGAAAAAAATAGTAACGCACAGTGACTTGGATAAGTTACTTTAATCTGATTACTGGTTTGGAAATAGTAACGCGTTAGATTACTCGTTACTGGAAAAAAGTAGTCAGATTAGAGTTACTGGCATCACTGTCCTTCATCCACACAATTCTCCACTATGGATATTAACACCGCTACAGACACTTTATGCTCCACTTTAACTTCTTGTCTAGATAGTATCTGTCCTCTTGTCTTCTAGGCCAGCATGTGCTACTCCCTCTAACCCTTGGCTATCTGACAGGGCCATGCAGAGAGTTCTTCAGGGGCAGGGGCTCAAATGTAAAAAAGGGGCAATATATAAATATATATCCTTATGCTCATCAAGCCTGCATTTATTTAATCAAAAATACAGAAAAAACAATAGCCTAATATTGTGAAATATTATTACATTATGTTCTTTTTAACTTTTTATTAACCAACAATCTTGAAAAGAGTATCACAGTTTCCATCATTGACATTAAATCCTCATATTAGAATGATTTCTGAATGATCATGTGACACTGAAGAGTGGAGTAATGATACTGAAAATCCAGCTGTGATATTTTAAATGATTTTAAAATAGAAAACCATTATTTTAATAATATTTCACAATATTGCTGTTTTTTATCAAATAAATGCAGGCTTGATGAACATAAGAGACTTCTTTCATAATGCTGCATAATATTAAAAACTGGTAATATAGGCCTAATAAAGTCCTTTCACGTAACCATGTCGCCAGTCTACACTTCACATAATAGGCCTGTAGGTGCCGCTTTGATAGTTTCATGAAATAGTAAACGGTGTATCAATATACATAAATACAAGTGAATTTAACACTACTTACCATTAACGTGACTTTTGCTGCTGTGGTTTTGTGCAGGGATTTGTTTGTTGTCAGTTAAAATCCATTTTGTCAGTGATGCAATTTATAAAATGAGACAAACCGCAGGAAATCGTTCCACAAACGTTAGTTCGTCTTTCCATGTAATTTTCAACTGATTTATGAATAAGAACAGAAAATTACTGCTTCACATCGCCCAATGGAATTTGAACTTGCTTTGCCAGATCACGATTGGTTGGTGTATGACAAACGGGCATTGGTGAATTGTGTAATACTTTAAAATATATCATATATAGATTTGTAATTAAATCAACACATTAGCTCTGATTATGGATGAAAAAAAAATATTGGTTTATTTTTTCCCGTAAGGCCACACACTCTCTGAATGGACCATATTTGGCTCGAGAGCCGTTTCCGAACAGCGGAAAATCAGCTGTCAATCAAAAAGCACGCGACCCATAGCAATGCATTATGGCAACGCCTCAACAGAAATTGTCCGACTTTTGAGCCGTTCGTTACTATTGTATACATTGTCATGTTATAATAATCACATTTATTTAGTTTTATTGACCACGATATTATCATTGATATTTGTCTGAGAGGGGCACTTTTGATTCATTTTGAAAAAGGGCAGGGGCTCAAGCACCCAAAGCCCCCCCCCCCCCCCTCTGCACGTGCCTGCTATCTGATGTCCTTCGTGAACACCGGACCAAACTCAGGGCAGCAGAGAGGAAATGGCTTAAATCAACCGACCCATCTGACCTGAGTAAGTATCAGTCTCTGCTCTCATCCTTTTCAGGTGAAGTCCATGCGGCTAAATCTTCATACTTCCACAACAAAATCAACAGCACCTCAAACTCACGCACACTCTTCAGAACTTTCAACTCTCTGCTCTGTCCTCCTCCACCTCCTCCCACCACCTCCTTATCTGCCGATGACTTTGCCCATTTCTTCACAAACAAAACAACATCCATCAGCAGTCAGTTGTCATCCCCCCCCACACAGGATTTTACACGTAATCTTTGACGACCAGTTGTCCTTCAAAGACCACATTTCAAAGACAGCTCGCTCATGCAGGTTTGCGCTTCACAACATCAGGAAGATCAGACCTTTTCTAACAGAGCATGCAACACAACACAACTTCTCGTCCAGGCCCTGGTCATTTCTACGCTTGACTACTGCAATGCGCTTCTGGCTGGACTTACATCATGTGGGATCAAAACGCTCCACCTGGACTCCATGCTGGTTTATGCTATTACAGTGCTGGTCTTTTCGTTTAATAAGTAATCTTTATACACTGAGAATAAGGATTGCATTGTTTGTTTGATGAAATTAATTGAATGCAGATCCATGTGTGAGATGACAATAAAATAAATAATAAAATATTTAACATTTAAAGATTAGCTTGTTATAATAGTGCTTTAGAATGAATAAATAATATTGTATATTATATAACTGTAACTATATAACAAATTTAGTAATATAAATATAACTATATTTATTATTTAACGCGCATCTGATTACCTCTTAATCAAACTAAGCCTGGAACCTAACCTGTTCGGAGAGTAAGTTGCTATGGCTACTTACATACCCTGAAATTTACCTTCGTTTTGGAACCGAAAATTGAGGTAATCCGCTTACTCTTAAACGTATCCAGGTATGTCACATAACCTGCTTTCTGGAATACCCCCCTGGAGAAGCTGATTCAGGCACCATGGTCTTGCTGGGTTAGGTGTGAGTAGGCCATCACTGAAAACATGCAGAACCATTTTGGCAGAGGTTGCATTACTCAACCTGAGGATGGTGTTCTAATGTTGATTGACAGGCTTTAAGTACACATTTACAGTAAGTACACATTTGTTGCAAATTGTATACTATTTCACACTATCTTTTAAAAAATAGTAGGCAGTATGCACTGTGGGAAGTAAACAGAAAGTTAGTGTGTCATTCCGAACACAGCCACGGTGATTAATGGGAAGGGAGGAAAATATAGTTACGCTCCGAACTAAAGACAATGTCTTATTGATCAGAACCTCTTTAGGGAATTTAAAAACTCTTGACACAACATTTTTTTGTTCTATTCCAGTCACAAAGAAACAAGCCACCTAACTGGTCTAGCTGCACTATTTTTATTTTCTTTCTTTTACTTTACTCTTTTACTCTTTTCCGTAGAGAGACTAATTTTCTACGTGTAGTTTTGCCGCAAAGCCATCAATATCTGATGGGCTCTTATCTTTTACCACCTCAAACTTCAATCTCACTTACGAGACTCTGCATCTATGCATAAACACTGATTGGCTTTCCAAGACGTCACTCCAGACATGTCCAGACTGCCCGCAAATCAACAAACCTGGGAAACACCTTTCAGAGAATGATGCAACAGAAGGAAATCCCCATTCAAAGACATAACCAAGAAACGCAAGTTATACCTCCAGATTCTAGCTGAACTGGTGCATGATATATTAAGTTTTCATAGACTCATTGAAAACTCAATGCGAGATTAAAGACTGATCTTTCATTCAGATCAGGTCTAAGAAATTGCAAATGTTACTAGAAGGCACAATAGTATGGACCCTAAATGGATTCCGTGTTGGCTCTATCTGAGTTATCCCCAGTAAAGTTTGTCCAGTAAAGTATCTTGTGTTGTGTGCTTACAAGTTAATATCTTAAACTGCCGATCTTGTTACAAAGTTACAGCCCATCCAATTGATTGCTGGACGATTTATTTAATCTGCCGTGATATTCATTGTTTATTTCGGAAATATCAATGTAACTTGCTTCTGCAGATATTCTAGTGGTGTGTGTGTTTATTTCATGGACACTTGAGGGCTGTTTGTTCCAGGGGAAAGTGAATCTGCTGCTGCAGTTAACAGCTTGTGCTAAAATAACTAGATGGACAATATTATCACTTATAAAACATAGAGAGGAAACTTTCAAATTTGCCCAAGAGATAGAACTCAAAACTGTGGAAAAATGGACTTGGCCTGCTAGCAGGCATTTGGGTGTTTTAAGAAAATATCATAGACATCACATTTTAGGCTTTAAAGCTTAATGAATCAGGTTGTCTAATTTAAAGACTGGATAGGTAGTTTTCTGTGTGCTGTAATGCTTGAATTTTCATTGCTTTCCCAAAGCAGCCAAGACAAACTTTTTATTTTCTAGGATAAAGCTGAAATAATACAAACTAAGGATCATGAAGAAAAACAACTTTGGTGAAAAATGTTGTTGAAAGTCAATTCCTTGATCAAACAGCCAATAAAGAGAGTGCAAGTAGTGTGTACTGTTGTTGACGTCTTCATTAAAATCATAAACAACACTGAAGTGAACTATTATTGAGCAGCATAACAGGCATTTTTCTTAGGGTAGTTCATAATTTATTTGCTGTCTTGTGCAGTGCATCCAGAAAGGGTAACACTTAACTTGGAGGGGTGTGCATAAGACTGACATGACACCTTCATAATCATGACATGATGACACGTCATGAATATGAAGGAGTTTGTATGCATGTTTATGACAACTGTCATTGTGCCATTCGCTCAATTATGTAATTTTTAATGCAAAGATTACATTATTTGAGATGTCTTTATGACAACTTGACATAAACCAATAAATCATAACCTGTCAGTGTCTTTGTCATGACAACTTGACATTACCAAGACAACATAACCTGTCATAAATCTGTCATAAACATAGCAGATCAAATATCAAATTTAAGAAACTACTTAGCTTTATAGGGTTAACATGAAACTGTCATGTGGTTGGTTTTGATGTTGACTGAGGCCATTATAATGTCATGATTTTTTTTCAGTGGTAAAAGTTGAATTTGTCATTAAAATGTCATTAAGTGTTAATACTCTGTCAAATTATTTTATAACAGCGTCATGAATATTTTTCAGTTCATAGTGTTTAAAAAAAAAAAAAAAAAAGTTTCCTCCACCAGCTCCAACAGAAGGTCAGATAATAGACAATTTCAAATGTCTTAAAAATGTGAATAGTTGTTCGAGGAATAAAATCAATCATCCAATAATAATAACAATTCAAATGGATAAAATTATATTTTATTGCATTTGGAGACTCACCCAAAATTGAATGAAAAAAGTACAATGGTGGGTGAAGCCATGTAGCGTCTGGTCCATATCACTGCAAAAACAGTTAATTACAGCATCCCACACATTTATATTTTCTTGAAATGCTTTTTTACATCATGGATAAGTCTAGCTAGGACACCATCATAATGGCGTACACCTAACCAGTGGTGCCACTCTATCATTTTCAGTACGATTTCCTCTATGACGCCATAGTTTAGGTCAAGAAAAATATTTATGACACGGTTATAGAATAATTTGACAGGATATTAACACTTAAATTACATTTTAATGACAAATTCAACTTGTACCACTGTAGTTTAGGTCAAGAAAAATATTTATGACACTGTTATAAATTCAGTTGACAGAGTATTGACACCTAATGACATTTTAATGACAAATTAAATTTGTACCACAGAAAAAAAGTGGTCATAAAAAAAAATTCATGACATTACAATGGCCTCATGACAGCCAACGTCAAAACCAACCACATGACCGTTTAATATAATGGTAACCCATAAAGCTAAGATGTTTCTTAAGTTTGTTAATTAATCTGCTATGTCAAGTTTATGACAGGTTATATGTTGTCTTTGTCATGACAACTTGACATTACCAAGACATTGACAGGTTATGATGTATTGGTTTATGTCAAGTTGTCATAACTAAGACATCTCAAATAATGTCATCTTTGCATTAAAAATGACATAATTGAGCGAATGACACGTAATGACAGTTGTCATAAACATGCACAAAAACTCCTTCATATTCATGACGTGTCATGTCATGATTATTGTAAAGGAGTTTAGGGAGATGTTTAGGTAGCTAGCTTGAAGCCAGTGGGGCTGTCGGTAAGAACAGGTGCAGTCTAGTCAACTCAGGAAAGTTCTCTTTATTATACACCCAAGCAGTTATTGAACGTACATGTGAAGGTATACGTGTGTGTGTGTGTGTGTGTGTGTGTGTGTGTGTGGTCTCTACAAAAAGGAACAAATACAGAGCTTTAGTTTCACAATAAACCATGCCAAATCAGGTAAAAAAGGTAACTAGCTATATTACATTAAGTTCACAGGCAAAAGTAACTTAAACAATACATGAGGCCATCTAGTCGTACTATAAACCCAAATGCACATTTAAATAACTAAAGCACGTCTAGCCAGGAAATACAGCAAGCATGAAAATACACATTTATACCGAACTTATATCATACAAAAGGGAATCTTCAAATATCAAGCAAAAGCACTTACATGGTCTTACAAAATAGAAAGGAGTAAAACTCAGTCCTCTGCATGGTACAGCCACATACAACAGACAGGGTAAAGCTCTAGGCACAGGTGCAGTTAATAAAGCCTGTGAGAGTCCTGATTGGCATGAAATTGGGTGGGTGGAGCTTGGGGCTAATGGGGAAATAAACAGTCTTATGCTGCGTTCACACCAAATGCGAATAGAGCGTCAAAATCGCGTCTACCGCGTCTAGTTGGACGCTTGAACATTTTGAATCCATTCGCGCGTCCACAGCAAATTGTTCAAGGCGCTCCAGGAGAAATATGTTATAAAACACCACTCTGCCACAAATGTGGTCCAGGCAACTCCTCTACATTATCTTCACTGCATGTATATTTAAATATCCTTAAAAAATAAAGTTATGAAACTTCTCTTTGCCCTCAGTCAAAACGATTTGGCAGACAACAAATGATAGATTCATGAAAGATCACCGTTAGATCCACACAAGACGAACAACTACAGGACATCAGAGCCAGCGGCAAACGTCAGAAGGACTAGCCGAGGAAAGGCTGCTCTCGCCGCGGTTAATGAGCGCTGAGTGCCCGGTGATCGCCTGGATCTCACAACTCCACAAACACAAGATAATTTTTTTTAAATAGGCGCTCTCTTTATAAAAAAAAACACATATTTGAGCTTTAAACAACTACATTCCCACCTGAAAAAGTCTTA
The DNA here is from genome assembly GCF_949357685.1 of Gobio gobio. Taxonomy (NCBI): domain Eukaryota; kingdom Metazoa; phylum Chordata; class Actinopteri; order Cypriniformes; family Gobionidae; genus Gobio; species Gobio gobio. The sequence continues at coordinate 33,924,590 of NC_137113.1, forward strand.
AAACTACATTTTGTGACACAATAGTAGTATTTTTAAATTATGTAGGGTTTCTCATTTTTTGAAAACTCCGGCCAGGGTGAAGTTTCTTAGAAAGTCCGGTTACAGCGTTGTCGTGTAGATGGTGAAACCGGAGATTTCAGCTTGTTAAGTTGAAATGTGCGCTGTTCTCTCCTTTGTTTAACGTCAGTTTGTGCGCCGTTATCGCTTTTGTTTACATGAGTGGAGTCTATGCAATGGCGGACGTAGCTTTTAATAACTCTGCAAAAGCGCTTATCACATGTAACATTAAACAGATACATGCGCAGTTATCTAATTGTATTGCAGAACAGAGGCGCCAGAATGCAATAATACAACATAGTAAGGCAAGTGTGTGAAGCTTCAGTCCACTTGGCCTGTCACTGAGTCCAAAGTAAACTTGTAGAAGGGTTTCACTGAGCCCATGGCATCCCTCAGTGCATCTGTGCCGTGGATGGGACCCATGTGCAAATCAGGCAACCAATCATAGCGCGGTTTTGCGTTTTCATGTGGATGGTTTTTTTTTTTTAAACCGCGCTTGTGTGGAAGCGATTGTTTTTTAAAACGGAGGAGGAAAAACTCTGGTTATTAAAATACCTGTGTATATGTGGACCAGGCCAGAGAGACCTAAGAACTTCCCAACAATTATGAAGGTGTCAAGTCAGAAGGGCACACCCCTTCAAGTAAAGTGTTAGGCTACCCATTAGGTTCCTCAAAAATCTACAAACAATGCCCCACAATGTGAAAGAAGTTTGTTTGAAATTTTTGCTAATTTATTATAAGTAAAAGACGACATGAAAACAATCACATGGACATAAGTATTCATAGCATTTGCTCAATATTTAGTTGAAGCACCATTGGTAACAATTACAGCCTCAAGTCTCTTTGAGTATGATGCTACAAGCTTGGCACAACTATTTTTGGGCAGTTTCTCCCTTTCTTATTTGCAGGACCTCTCAAGCTCCATCAGGTTGAATGGGGAGCGTCAGTGCACAGCCATTTTGAGATCTCTCCAGAGATGTTCAATCGGGTTCAATTCTGGGCTCTGACTTGCCTACTCAAGGACATTCACAGAGTTGTCCCGTAGCACTACTTTGTTATCTTGGCTGTGTGCTTAAGGTTGTTGTCCTGTTGGAAGATGAATCGTCGCCCCAGTCTGAGGTCCAGAGCAGGTTTTCATCAAGGATGTCTCTGTACATTGGCCTTTTACTGAGGAGTGGCTTCTGTCTGGCCACTCTAAAATACAGGCCTGATTGGTGGAGTATTGCAGAGATGGTTGTTGTTCTGGAAGATTCTCCTCTTTCCACAGAAAACGCTGGAGCTCTGTCAGAGTGACCATCAGGTTCTTGGTACCCTCCCTGACTAAGGCCCTTCTCCCCCGATCGCTCAGTTTGGCCAGGCGGCCAGCTCTAGGAAGAGTCCTGGTGGTTCCAAACTTCTTCCATTTACGGATGGAGGCCATTGTGCTCATTGGGACCCTCAATGGTGCAGAAATTCTTCTGTACCTTTCCCTAGATCTGTGCCTCGATACAATCCTGTCTCTGAGTTCTTCAGACAATTCCTTGGACTTCATGGCTTGGTTTGTGCTCTGACATGTACTGATAACTGTGGGACCTTATATAGACCGGTGTGTGCCTTTCCAAATCATGTTCAATCAACTAAATCCACAGGTAGACTTCAGTCAAGTTGTAGAAACATCTCAAGGATAATCAGTGGAAACAGGATGCACCTGAACTCAATTTTGAGTGTCATGGCAAAGGCTGTGAATATTTATGTACATGTGATTCTTTTTTTCTTCCATTTTTTATTTTTAATACATTTGCAAAGATTTAAAACAAACGTCTTTCACGTTGTCATTATGGGGTATTGTTTGTAGAATTTTGAGGAAAATAATGAATTTAATCCATTTTGGAATAAGGCTGTAATATAACAAAATATGGAGAAAGTGGAGCGCTGTGAATACTTTCCGGATGCACTGTAGTTCTAACATGGTTCACTCACATTTTCACCCTACAATTTACCAGCAAAATGACTCTGTCATCTCTCAAATATCATGAGTGGTTGTATTTATTTTCAAACGCTTCAAACTCTTTGATTTATGGTTGGTCACAAGACGTGTGAGAATCAGTGGTTATGTTTGATGGCATCTTGGTGCGACACGTTTTGTGTGCCATGTTTGAAATGTAGGCTACATGCGCATATAAAGCTATAATAGACTTGCATTATATTCACAAGTTGTATTTACTACTTTTATGGAACAGCTCATTTTTACACCCTGCTTGGTGGATCCACAACTCAGCTGAGTTACTGGCTATATTCACAGGTTTGTTTCTTTGGTTTTAGCTTTTCTTTCACACTCTAAGGTAAATAAAGCCACAACTGCTGTTTTGTGATAATCAACGATGTTGCAGTTGCAATAATGGAACTCCCTGTCAATCCGTTTGTGTTCATATGCAATCCGACTTTTCAACTTGTAGAAAAAGATATCTAAAAATACCTGTAGTAAACGTTGTTCGTACGGGAAGAAGGAGGCGGGAACCGGCGAACATTCAACAAACTTTTAATGAAAAACAAACACAAAACAAAAATGGCGGCGACAGCCCCTCGCGGTCGACTGCCGCCTACACAAACACAAAATGAAAATAAAAAGCTGCAGCCCCTCGCGGACGACTGCAGCGGACACATAACATAACGTAAATAAAAGTCAACATAAAATCCAGGCCTGGTCCTCTCTCGTCCCTCACTGTCGTCGCTCCTCCTTTATACTCCCTCACTCCTCCGCAAGGGCCGAGATCGCTGGGACCTGGGGGTAAGAACAGCGAGGTGAGAGAACGGAGCGGGGAGCATGAGGAGCGACAAAGACGAGAGAGTGGAGAGAGGAGAAAAAAAAAATTCTGGTCCGGTTCCCAGACACACTGCCGCTCGGTCCTCAGCCAGCCGAGAGGCTCTTCTTCGCGGTGCCATGCGGTGGCACTGGACGCTCGGTGGACGGCCCGAGACTCCTCCGCCCCCTGGCGGCCGGCGGTGGCTCCTCCTTCTGAGGGCGGCCGGAAGCGAGTCCCCATCCTGCGCTCCCTGCTCCTCCCCTAAGCGGCGGACGACAGCAGGCTCCGGCTCCAGGCAAGCGCTGGGGACTCCTTCGCCCCCTCGCGGACGGCAGCCACCCCACCTCGACCCAGGGGCGCGGCAGCGAGCTCTCCATCCCACCGATCTTCATCCGCTCCAGCACCACCGCTTCGGGCAGCCGCTCACGGACTTCTCTCCTCCGCGCTGCCCGAACTCCGCGGCACCGCGATCCCCCTCAGCAGCGAGGGCTCCTCGACAGCATGTCCCTCCTTCCTCCCGGGCTTCGGCACCACTGTAGTAAACGTTGTTCGTACGGGAAGAAGGAGGCGGGAACCGGCGAACATTCAACAAACTTTTAAAGGGGTGGTAAAACACATTCTTTTGAAGGCTTGATTGTGTTTGTGGGGTGCACTGTAACATGTGTTCATGCTTCGTTTTAAAAAAAATTGCATTATTTTTCATATATTTGACCTTTATTCTACACTGCTCTGTCCCTCCTTGTAAAACGGTCTGATGCGTTCCGGGTTGTATGAAGCCAGTCCCTCAAAAATACGCAGTGGGCTCTGATTGGTTAGCTGGCCTAGTGTGTTCTGATTCGATAACCGCAGTGCATGTTTGTCGGAAACGCCACGCCCCTTCCCTTCACCGGTAGACTGTGCTTTGGTCAGTATTAGCCAGTATTAAACCATTGCGTCAATAAAAACATACCAATCTGAGCCCGAATCAGACCCAGAACATTTTAGTGAAGATGATCGAGCAGAACCTGTTCAACCTGTTCAGTCCTCAAGAGTAAAGACTGCGGATCTACAGTGATCGCTACTGAATGGCACTGTTACTTTTGTATTTTTAGAACGATTATAGCCAAATATCTGTCGCAAGAACTATTAACCCAAAACGAACACTAAGCACTGGCTTTAACTAGTAAGTTAGCCAAATCACACACAGAACCATGTTTAGCATGCCTGTAGATAAATAATACATAAAAGCTCTAATCAAAGAATAATTTACACTAATGCCAAGTTCGCTGTTGAGATTTTAACGTTAGTGTTTGTAACGTTAGGTGTTCGTCGGATAACGTTAAGTATGAATGAGCATTTAACAGACTGGTTTGCAGAACAGCGTTGTCATCTGTTTACTTCCTTGCTACAACCTATTACAGGAAAACACATCGATGAAAAATAAATCAGACTTACAGGTTGTGGCCCGTAAACAGCTTCTGTTTGTAAATCCAGCTTTCAGGACAAGCCGTTGTGTGAATCCTGCATTGAACTCGCGAAGATTGTGAAAGTTGTCCTCCGTGAAATGGGCTGCGGGAGGGAGCCCCGCGCGCGTCGTGCATTCATGCACTGGCCGCGTTTGTCTCGGCGCGCTGACGTTGTGCAAATCTGGCATTGAACTCGCGAACATTGTGGATGTTTTCCTCTGTTAGATGTGCTGCTGGAGCCCCGCACGCGCCTGTTTCCCTCCGTCTCAAACACACTTGCATATAACATGCTGTATGTTAAACGCTCTGCAACGCACCCCTGTCCCTATGAAGGCTGAACAAAGCAAGTACCCCAGACCTGCAATCCGGATGAATATAACAGCGTTTCCTCGGCATCGCGGCAACAACACTCCAGCCTAAGTGTTGTAACTATACCACAACAGCGCCGCGATACAAAATGGCCTCACCCCCCCCCCCCTTATTTAATATTCTCGGAGGAGGGGTTTATGTAAATATTGAGCCTGGTGATGTCACCAACCCTGGAGGAATGTGTGTAGTTGCCTACTGGCCGTTTGCTGTAGTTCTTATAAACTGATTTCTTTAAAAGCAAATATCTCCCTTTGCTTTAAACTTTGAACGTTGTAACTTTGCAGATGTTGTTTATGCTCAAGCAGCAACATTACATGCTAGCTAAAGTTAGAATAGTGAAATCGTTGTTTACCACCCCTTTAATGAAAAACAAACACAAAACAAAAATGGCGGCGACAGCCCCTCGCGGTCGACTGCCGCCTACACAAACACAAAATGAAAAGAAAAAGCTGCAGCCCCTCGCGGACGACTGCAGCGGACACATAACATAACGTAAATAAAAGTCAACATAAAATCCAGGCCTGGTCCTCTCTCGTCCCTCACTGTCGTCGCTCCTCCTTTATACTCCCTCACTCCTCCGCAAGGGCCGAGATCGCTGCGGCTCGCAGCTGGCGCTCATCCTCTCTGATGAGCGCCGCCTCGTCCCGCCCTCACGGTCCCTCGGCCTCGCTGCTCGCCACAATACCAAAATATGATTTTGAATGATAAACAACCACCCAGCAACACCAGAGGTGTAGTGGTAAAAAAAGAGGTGGGTAAACTATAAATTCTGGGTGACCGCATCGTGGTCACGGTAAGGTGGGCCACTGCCTACCGGTGTATAGCGTATCCTGATGATAGCTATTGTTCTCAGAGAGAACAAAAATATTTAACAGAGATAGAGAGGGGAGGCTTATATCCAGGGGTTCTAATGAAATGCACTTGTACATAATGATTAGATTTGGGATTATTTTCATAGTCGATTAATCTGTTGAATATTTTCTCAAGTAATCGATTAGTTGTTTGGTCTATAATATGTCCGAAAAATGTGGATCAGTGTTTCCCAAAAGCCCAGGATGACGTCCTCAAATGTCTCGTTTGTCCACAACTCAGTTTACTGTCACATATGAGAGAACACACTAGAACATATTCACATTAAACAAGCTGGAATCAAAGAATTTTACTTTTGTCTTAAAAAATTACTCAAGCCGAAAAATCGATTATCAAAATTGCTGTCGATTACAGTTTTTGCCAATTGCTAATGAGGCAGGTGCAGATTAACAACAGAAGGGATGAATTTGGTGAAGAAGAGCGAGAGCTTTGTGTTGATGATGACAGGGTGCAGACAGCGATCGCTTGCGATTGCATTTAGAATGTAAACTTTTGATGAATTTATGAGAAATCTACAGACGCAAACAGGAAGTAAAACTCCCATTGATTTTTCTCCATAAGGATTTAGATTATCAGCCATAATGTCTAAAACATCTGAGGTAGACTGACCACGAGTTGTGAAACGAAAGTTTCTGCTTCTGTAGCTAGAGGTCTGTAAGAAAAACTACACTACCCAGAGCCCTAAGCTTAACAGCGACACCTCTGATTGGTCCAACTCGCTGTTATTACCATAGAAACGTTTACCGTACCGGCGAACGGCTGTAGCGATAACAATAACTAGCTAGCTGACTAGCAAAGGGAGCTTGTTGTCACAAACTTTCAGTGGTTTAAATACCAGAGAATGCATATAATTACATCCAGTTATTTATCTGATAATAATGTATCCTGAATTTTACTTGTAGGCCTACATTGGCTAATGGGAAAAGGAAGAGGTGACTTGTTGAGTCAGTGGCATGAATCTAACCGTGAACCAAATTAACCCCAAAAACATAAAGTTTAGTACTGTTTTCCCGAGCTCACTCACTTTGGGCTTGTAGCCGAGCCCGTTTGCTGGCATTAGGAGGAGGGCTGCTGTCTTGACGGCGCTAAAAAAAATTGCCGGATATCTATGTTTGAATCTTGGTTGCATGTCGTTCATGAATGATTCGTTCATTTTGAACGAATCTTTAATATGACTCGGGACTACCGAGTTGTCTCAGAGAGTGATTCGTTCATTTTGTGTTGACCGCGTGTGCGCATTACGCAACATGGGTTCTGATTCTGAATCAACAGGTGAGATCCGAGTCTTTTGTTCTTCCTGTCAGTCCCATAGACGGAAAGAGAAAAGATTAGTTAATTTTGCTGAATGAGACTCAAAGATCCGAGTCAGTAAAATGATCCGAACTTCCCACTACTCACACTGACAGTTGCAGCGCAATATGAAAGACTTTGTCTAATTGTACAACAAACAACCAATGAAAATGAACAATATGAAACTAAAATGACATAAGCTTAATTTAAAATGGCTTAGGAACTGTAGGCTATTTAGAGGTGGATAAACTCAATTTAGAGGTGGATAAACGCACTTTGGAGGTGGGTAAACGCTATTTCCGAATTTTGGGAGGTGCGTAAACGGCGTTTACGTGCGTTTAGCCTCCACTACATCCCTGAGCAACACTCTAGAATATCCTACCAACCGCAACTTGCCATTTTGACTTGGGTCAGTAAGCAACTATCTAGCAATCACCCAGACCATTCTGGTAACAGAATAGCAATGTGCTATCAACTACCGAGAACACCCTAGAAAAAACATAGCTAGTATGGCAAGGTATGGACGGGCAAATAAAATAAATAGTTTCTTATACCTAAATTCTCTCTCCTATAATTAGAGACGGATGAGAGGAAGTGAATGAACCTACACCAGATGAGTAATATTTTTCTGACACACAAGATGGCTGGGACTACAGGGACTATCAAAAGTCCAAGGGTGATTTTAATCAGTTCTTATAAGAGTTACTGATCCTCACAACAAGCCTGTCCTGTGCCACCGGGCATTTAATGATGCAGATCGGCATCAGGGAAAATTTGTGTTCTCTCTGCTTCCCATGCTGTGGGTATAAGCTCTGGGGAATGTGATAAGTAATGTCAGCTCTCAGCTGGTGTCTGTCAGAGTCAGAATCATGTAATCCTCCAAAGGCTTTGACTGTGGCAATCACTTCAGCTATAGTGTGTCTCTAGAGATATTCATGCATCTTCATGATCAGGAGTGGTTTGTTTATCATGCTTTTTGTTTGCCAATCTTGGTTGAATGTACTGTGCTTATGTTTTACCGTAAAAAGAAAAGAAATAATCAAAATTATACTCTTTCATTGCTATTGATAATATTTTAATAATAATAAATATTCTGTTTTATATTTCATGTTATATTCATTTAGTAACACTTTATTTTAGGGTTCAATTCTCACTATTAACTAGTTGCTTATTAGCATGCATATTGCTGGGATATTGGCTGTTTATTAGTACTTATAAAGCACATATTAATGCCTTATTCTGCATGACCATATTCTACATCCCTTAACCCTACCCAATACCTAAACTTAAACGCAAAAAAAACCACCTTACTAAAGATTAATAAGCATTAAATTAGAAGTTTATTGAGGCAAAAGTCATAGTTAATAGTGAATATGTGTTCCCCATACTAACATGTCGGAGAGTTTTATTAATGCACCTACTTTACTGTACTATGCACCTACTTTACTTTAACTGATTTAAATAATAGAAATGGATAATGTTCTACGTGTATGCCACAGTAAAGAGACGTGTTTTTAGTCTAGATTTAAACTGACAGAGTGTGTCTGCTTCCCGAACAATGCTAGGAAGACTGTTCCAAAGTTTAGGTGCTAAATATGAAAAGGATCGACCGCCAGCAGTTGATTTTGATATTCTAGGTATTATCAACTGTCCAGAATTTTGAGACCGCAATAGACGTGATGGAGTATAATGCGTTAAAAAATAAAAACTACTGGGGAGCTAAACCATTTAGTGCTTTGTAAGTAATTGGCAAGATTTTGAAATGTATTCGATATTTAATAGGGAGCCAGTGCAGTGTTGACAGAACCAGGCTAATATGGTCATACTTCCTGGTTCTAGTAAGAACTCTAGCTGCTGAGTATTGGACAAGCTGCAGTTTATTTATTAAGCGAGCAGGGCAAACACCCAGTAGAGCATTACTATAATCTAGCCTTGAGGTCATAACTGTTCCGCATTTTTCATTGAAAGCATGTGTCATAATTAAGATATATTTTTAAGATGGAAGAATTCAGTTTTACAGATGCTAGAAATGTGGCTTTCAAATGAAAGATTGGAATAAAAGAGCACACCCAGGTTCCTAACAGTCTCAGTACTATGACACGGTCTAAATCCTGACTGGAAATCCTCACAGATACCATTTCTTTCTAAAAAGGAGCATAGCTGTGAGGATACTGCCTTTTATAGTATTTTTGACAGAAGGGTAGATTTGAGATTGGCCTGTAATTTACTAAAACATGGTGTAACAGTAAGAACCTGTTTTGTCCAATTGACATTCTAATCAGTTAAAAAAAATTCTAGGTACTCAGAAATGGCTATTAGAAAATATCTAACACCACAACCGCCAGGGGTCGTTGTAGGCTATACCTAAAACTGCCAGCGGGTACAATTTACCAATGCACTTGACAACTGTTTTGATATGGCTTTGTCACTGTATTATGCCACTGTCTTCACAAAGTAAAGTCTAGAGTCATGAAATTATTATTTTTAGTCATCAACTATGTTTTTGTCCTGTTATCTTATGATCAAATCTATTTTAAGCAGGCTACACTGATCACTGAATTTAGTCACTATTCAGTTCAGTTTAGTTTTGTTTTCACTGATTTTCAGTTTGTTTTTATTTGTCATGTGTCTTCTTTGTTCAGATTCCTGCCACTCATCTGTCTCCTTGGTTACCATCATTATTAGTTTGTATGTGTTAGCTGTGTTTGATTAATTATCCTCGTTTGTGTTTATTACTTAAGTTGTTCCTTCTCCTGCACTCCTTGTCCTGTCACCTTTATGTTTAGATGTGCCTTTTGGATTGTAATTAAACTTGGAGTTGTTTGGAACATTACTCCTCATCTTTGTCTGTTTTTCTGCAGACACATGTGACAGATGATTGGAACTAACATGGATTATGCGACAAAGTTTCGCGCTGTGGCTCAGATGAGCCACAACCTTTTGGATTTTACCCAGAGTAAAATTTGGAGGTCATGCATCTACCTGCAGCGCCTGTGCTCCGCCTCCAACCCTCAATCTCTTCACTCCATCTTGGCCTGTCGGCTCTGCGCTGGCTCCTCCCACCTTCAGCTCCACCAGGGACCCTCGCCTTGCTGCTTTTCCAGGTTCCCTCGTCACTCATCACTCTGCTTCCGCCACGGACTTGCGGGCTGTCTGCTGCGCTCCATTCATCCACCCCTACAGCTGCAGTGGGCTCTTTCTTCCCCTCGGCATTGCCTCTGTTCTCCATCACACCGGCTCCACCTCAGCCTTTGGGTACTCTGGCTCCACCTCCGATGTTCGTCACCTCGGCATCGCAGAGATCTCCAGAGCCAGTGATGTCATTTGAGTCCAACGGCTCTCTGTCTGCACCTATGGATCTATCTGCCGAGTCTCCATCAGTCGTTCCCCAGATGCCATCAGTCACCGCTACACCATCTCGGCTCCACCCTTCCTCAACACTGCCGTGGCCAGTCACCAAGCTCCCAACATCTTCGCCTCAGGGATTTGGTCGTCCTGCCATCACCAGCCCCTCTGTCTTTGTTCTGTTACGGCACGAAGTCGCGCCTTGATGAAGTGGTCGTTCTGTCACCATTTTGTTCCGTTTAATTTTGTTTTCATGGACTTTCAGTTTGTATTAATTTGTCACGTGTCTTCTTTGTTCCGATTCCCACCACTCATCTGTCTCCTTGGTTACCATCATTATTAGTTTGTATGTGTCAGCTGTGTTTGATTAATTATCTTCTTTTTTGTTTACTACGTTGTTCCTTCTCCTGTACTCCTTGTGGTGTGGACTTTGTTATGTTTAGATGTGTTTGTACAACCTCTCTGCCTGCCTTTTGGATTGTAATTAAACTTGGAGTTGTTTGGAACATTACTTGCCTTCTTTGTCTGTATTTCTGCAGACACATGTGACAAAACCAGCCTGCAATGACAACAAGAATTAGAAGGAAATAAATGCATATTTGGGTTGTGTAATATTATCCATTTTGTCTAAAAACGGATTACCGCTGTGGGCAAAAAGTGTTGCCTAGTAACATAGAACATTAAAACATAAGTGGCACAAAAATGACAGTGCGAAAATAAAGGCATTATATTGGTAAATCTGACCCACTGGTGCTTATAGATATAAATGTCCCGTTTTTAATCTGGTTTTATCTAAACAATTTTTAACAATAGGGGATTGTAAATAACAATTTTTTTTTTCAAAAGTCAATGACAGGGAGACTCAGATATTTTATTTAAAATCTGTTATGTACATTTGAAAAACAGCCATGGGTAAATTTTACCCCGTGGTGGTTCTAGTATTAAATGTTTTATATAGAATATAAGAGAAGTGATGGCTGGAGCTAAGGAATGCACAGTGGCAGAAAGATAATTTTTAATTTTTTAAATCTAAATGTGCATGTCACAAAGTCATTTGTCATCATTCTGAAATAGTCTTTGAGGCCTCCACTAATCTAACAGGGAGTGAGGGCTACATCACAGAGAGAGAGAAAGCAAGAGATTAAGTACAGGAGGCCCTCAGTAGGGGAAGAGAGATTCTCGGTATGGCAGAGACAGGTCCACTTGAGAGTAATTACTGTGTTTGCATTAAACATTAGTATGTCTGTATTAAACATTAGTATACCACTAAATGAACTGTGAACATGTTTGAGCATTTTCATGTTTGTACTGCTGCTGCCAAAAGACATGAAAAGATGAATATATTTAATGAGCATTCATAAAATTGAAAATATGCATTTTATTATGATTCATCCTCATAACAAAGGCCTCCATATACAATTATTTGTATTATTGCATTTACACCTAACTACACCTCTATTATGTTATAAAACAGTGGTCTTCAAACTAGTGGTGGAGAGTTGAAGATTTTTTATACACAGAATATTCTATTGCTAAGATCAAAAATCTCAAATGGTTAGAGAGTCAGATGAGCAGAAGAACCAACACCATGCACCAACATAAATTACAGGCTTTTCAAACTACACATCCTATGTACATTTAAATATCATTGTTTCACAGTAGCAAGAGTTTCCTATTAATTACGGGGAAATCTATTAGACTATGCACTCTGTGTTTCAAATGATGATGACATACTCCAGACTTCTGATGAGGAAATTGTGGTAATGATGTGAACAGATCCTTTGATATGGTTTCTGTCAAAGTAGAAAATTGGTTACTTTGGATCTAATTCAGAACAAGCAAGATGATGATGGTGAAGTCAATGAAGCATGTATTAACACCCTCACAAAACCCTTAATAATAATAATACATTTTATTTGTAACACACTTTGTATTTAAGCAAAATACCAAAGTGCTACAATTTAAAAGAACAATGACAAAGAAAAAAACTATTAAAAATCAACCAAAAGCTCTGCTAAAAAGGTGAGTTTTAAGGCTGCGTCCACAGTCTGTGGTGTCTTCAGGTGGTAACACTGCATGAAAAGTGGGATTTTCGTCAGTATGTGACACTGTAGATTGCCGTGAAACTTCAGGTTTACGACTGTGCACGGCAATTTGCAGGCAACACCGAAAACTGCCGTAAATTGTCGGAAATTGACGTGGGCCTTGCTTGGCAGTTGTCCCCCCATGACCCCCCCTCCCCTTAATTCTAGGGGAGGCTTTATCATGTAAATGAACATGCTGTGAGCTACACAAATGCAAATCAGAGTAGCAGCAGTGGGAGTTTTATCTAGGTTCTGAATTTTTTTGACTAAAACAAGTTTAAAGTTTAAGTTAAAATGTTAACTTAAATTTAAGTTAAATGTACTCGTTTTAGTTCACATTACTAAATTTTTAGGGCAACCAGTTTGCTCCAATTTTTTAAGTAGATTCAACTTGTCCGGGCTCACAGTGTAGATTAATTACTCTGTATGTCATTAGCAATAACCAATGTTATTTAAAAAAAAATAAAAAATACAGGACAGCAGTTCATGTCTTCAACCTTTAGAGAGGTTATGTGATGCAACAAGACAATGAACCAAAGCACACAAATAAATCAAGTAAAGCATACAGTTTACATACCAACATTAATTTTTCCACCCTGCACTGTGAATGATTTTTTAAATGGCTATTAATCATAAATGTGAAAAGTACAAGTTTGTTTGTTTATAGTTTAGTCAGATTGTTTTTTTCTGTAATTGTCATTTAAATTGAGCTCACACCACATTTAATGAATTATCAATGCAGATTTTCAAGAGGTGGTTTCCTGGACAGGGTTTAAATTATGCCAAGAGTAGGCCTTAATCTATTTAATCGTGAGTTAAAAAATTGTTGCCTGGAACAAAGATTAAGCACAGATTACTAACACCTGGACTATGAGTCCTGAACTAAAATAAACTGGATTCATTTACAGTTTTATCTAATTGCTTACACACAATTTCTGAAAATATGGCTCCATTTCTTGTAACTCTACACACAAAACATCAGACATCTCTTGCAAAAGCAACACTTTGTGCAAAACTATTTTAACTATTTCCAAAAATGTTGTTTTTGCATATATCTAACTACACACAATGCACAACTGAGGAATTTACAGTTGAACTGAAATCAACTGAACTGAATCAACACTGAAGTCACTTGAGCTGAATATTGACACTATATTGGCTTGTTAGAGCCGGTTTACAGCAGAATTTGTTTTGAACTTGTTACTGAAGCTGCTATGAAACAATATATTTTGTTGTATGCATAGTCTTTCTTTCTCAAACCTTAGTTTTGATTTCTAAGTGATCAATTTATGTATGTGTTTTCACACATGATCATTGGCTGTATGGGTCCTCAGTAAATGAATGTGGCATTTAAATGGCAAAAGTTATTCTTGTCTCTATAACTTATGGCTTCCTAAAGACACGTTTATGGGTAAATAAAATATTAATAATATAAATAAAATGAATATCAAAACATATTTTAAATATAATGAAGTCATTTTATTATAGCACTCATCAGATGTTCCTGGAAACAAAACAGAGACAGAACAGTATAAACAAACTATACAACAAACTAAACAAATTATTATGTGAACATTATTATGTGAAAGTGAATAAAGTTGTGTGTGTTTTCAGTTATAAATATGTGCTGTGTAAATTAGCCTATACTTTTAGAAATTATATATAGCCTAACTTTAAAAAACAAACAATAACCCATATAGATAAATTATAATAATTGTATAATATTAAGCATTTACTTAATATACATTGTAACATTAGGCTACTTTACTCTAGCACAGTAGTCAGTTAAGCAATTAATTAATATCTTATATTAATATGTATGTAGCCTAGGCTACATCTAAAGGTAAGTCTGCTTTAAAAAAAAAAAATATTACACTTCGACATGTACAGAATGTGCGCGTTAAGAAACACGTTCAAATGTGTCTTCTTAACATGTTAAAACTGTGCGTCGACTGTGCGTGTATGCCTGTTACACGACCAGAATGTGCGTGTCTACACATACAAAAGAAACACGTAAAAAATTGCTGCGTTGAAGCGGAAAACAGGGCGTGTTGAAACGATCATAAGTCACGCATTTCGTATAAAGAGATTTGGCCCCGGGCACGTTCCATATTAGAGCCCTAGTCCAATGAGGTGCGAGGTCGAGGTCATGGCCATGACGCGTAGAAGACGAGCTTTAAACTTTTTTTTATGGTTTTTGCTGCTTTCCTTTTTCGTGATCAACAATGACAGGACACCGTCTTCAACTCAATCTCTGCATGGACGCGACAAACTTTTTGGACTCATTCTCAGGAGGCTGTCTTCGTCTTCATAACTCTGAGGCAAACTGCAGGCGCTATGAACCACAGCATGGGTAATGTAACGTTACGATTTAAAGAATATGCTTTTATTCAGCTGTATAAGGAAATGGATGCGTTAATAGATCCGAGCTTAAAACTGCACATTTTGTTTACACAGACTATCCTCGCCTCATAACGAAGCCGTGAGCTCTTATCTGCTTGGAGCGATTTCCGCGAGTCCAGATTTAACTGCTGATCATGACGAAATTGTGTGTAAGTAACTTCTAATGTGTTTCTCATTCCTTGTTTAATTTTACCGTGACTGTTTTTATTAATACCAGTCTCATGTAATTGTTTTCCAGCTGCCTGTAAGACGTATTATGAATCGACACGCCGGAGCTTCAGATACAAACAACCTGAACTTACATAGCAGGCGGAAACTGCAAAGTTTAGCTCGGAGTCGATCAAGAAGAAAAAGGGTAAGATTTATTATATTAGATCCGTTTTTTGTCAATGTGAGTATTTTTCAGGTTGCTTATTGTCTTTATGGATTGTATTACAGTTGCTGGAAGCGAGAGTGTGCTGGATGAGGTGGACATTTGGAAGTCCGCGACCATTGAACTCATATCTGACGAGGAAGACGGCTTTGTTGACGGGGTGTCTGGATGGATTGTGCGGCCACCGCCCACCGCCCTCTCGCAGCCTGGAGCACGCCGAACTTTACATTACGAGACATTACTGCTGCACTGTACATAGTTGTGTGTTTAACAATAAAGCTCTTTCTTTGAGTAAACCCCTGTGTTTTATAAATGAAGCCCTTTCTTTGAATGAACAGCTGTATGCTTATAAATGAAGCTCTTTCTTTGAATAAACGGCACGGTCCGTATAATTTTCCCATATATTCCTTGATGGTATGAATACTTCATAGCACAATAACATTAATATGAAACAAATTATTACAACATAAATTATATATTTATTATTATTATTGGGGTTTACATTTATAATGAGCCAGGGGGACCAATAATGATTGGTTTGCAGTGATCTGCCAACCAATCACGAGGGATTTTTCTTTTTTAAATGTAGTGGCTTCAGCCAATAGTGAGTGAGTAAATTCAAGTCTGGCCGTTGACTCTCTGGTTTCGCTGCTATTCATATGCAAATTAGAGGCGTCGCACCTCCGCGCGGTCTCTCAGCGGGGGGCTCTCCACCTACGTCATGGTTCGTTTACGACAATTTGTGGCACAGACGAACGCGACGTTCGCTGCCTCTAAATTGTCGAAAACTGCCGAAAATTAGGGAGATTTCCAGGAGTATACAGGCGTTTACGGGGTCGAAAATCCCACTTTTCATGCAGTGTAAGGGAGAGTATTCCACTGACTGGGAGCATCTGAGCAGAAAGCACAATCTCACATGCACTGGTGAGTGAGTAGGGAGACCTTTTCCGCATCTGCAAGAGTAAGTGTGGGACGAAGTTTGGCAATATTCCTGAGGTGGAAGGAGGAGGTCTTACACAGATGTTTGATGTGAGCCTCAAATGTCAGATGACAATACATTCTAACACCCAGGTTGGTGACTTATGTTGAAAGTGGAATATCCTGGCCAGAGAAAATAATGTTGGTAAAGTCCAGACCTGATTTGGGGTACTGACTTGAATAGCTTCTGTCTTGGAGCTTTTTAGCTGCCGGAAATGTAGCTTAATCTATACCTTTATCTCATCCAGGCAGGTGGTGGATGTGAATGATAGCAGGGCAGCAGAGGTGGTTGAGTTGGTCCTGAGGTAGAGTTAAGTGTCATCAGCATAGCAGTGAAATGAAATTCCATGCTGGCGAATGACATGGCCAAGGGAGATATAGAGGATAAACGGGGTGTGGCCAAGCATCGAGCCTTGAGGGACACCACAGGTGATGTTAAGTGATGGATTTAGCCTCTCCTATGGTAACATGCTCAGTTCTCCTGGTGAGGTAAGATGAAAACCAGTTATAAACAGAATCAGATAGACCGATAGTGGAGAATAGACGGTGGAGGGGAATGTTATGATCTACAGTGTTGAACGCTGCAGTCAAGTCCAGAAGGATGAGAAGAGATGGAGAGCCATAGTCTGCTGTCATCAGCAGGTCATTTGTGACCCTGATGGAATGGAATGGAATGTTGGAGATGGGTCTGTAGTTTACAAGAACTTCTGGGTCTAAGGTGGATTTTTTTGAGAAGTGGTCTGATGACAGCAGTCTTCAGTGTAGCAGGCACATGGCCAGTCTGGATGTAGTGATTAATGACCTTAGTAATTAGGGGACTTAATGACACGGAAGTTAGATTTTACCAAGGTTGTGGGAAAAGGGTCCAGGGCACAGGTGTGTAAGGATCGGTTTTGGTGCTAAGACAAAAGCTGAGAAACACACCCCAGCAATTGAACAATAAAAGTCACTAATCTTGAGAGAAAGATCTCACAGAAACTGTGTGACAACACCCTGACAAACATTCCTCCCCCCTCCCCATTTTGCCCTCTCCTTGCCCTGTTTCCAAGTCACCAAATGCAGATATACCAGTGATGATGTATCTTGTAAATCTATTGTTTTATCCCTTTCATGTTTGATGTCTTTTTAAAGGTCTCAGTGTGAATGGTAAAATGGTCTCAGTTTCACTGCAGTCACTAGTAGTATTAGAAAGATTGAAAACTAATGAGAATTCAGTTCTCCTTTGAGTAGTCTCTTCAAAGATATCTGATCCACTCCCCAAAACCAGGTGGGGGTGTTGCAAATATTTACAACCCTTTTGTTCTAGTTGAAGTATTTAAGGCTGGATAATCTAACTCTCTGGGGGAATATTCTGTAGTCAGAACCCCCCGTGTGGTGCAAACTGCATGTAGTGTGCCAGACATGATGACTCTTTTAAATGATTTTCATATTGCATATCGCGTCTGTCTCTCTATATTGGGTCTCTCGATGAACGAATATGAAAACTAGGAAGATACAAAGAAAATCAACGATCTAAATTAAATCGCAACTAATTGTAAAATCAGCTGATAAACTCTAAATGTAGTACACTTTATGGAGTCACTTAGAATTGGAGTCAGATAAAATTATTAATGGAGTCAGATTTAAAATGAGATATCAATAAATTAAGAGAACTTCACCAAAATGCTGAAAAGGCTTACACGCAGAATTCCTTTTGACCAAAGCCATTAGTATCCGGTTTTTGGGCTAAATGGATGGAAATTTACAGGTGGATGATTTCATTTTCTGATGATGTCCTCAACCTCTCGTAACAGAGCGGTTAGAAGGTCCCAGGCTGTGGATCAACAGTTGGGACAGGCAAGGCAGAGGAACTAGATAGAGAGAGAGTATGGTGTCTACTTTTTTTCTGAAAAAAGTGACACAATTATTGAACCTCTCCTCTGTGGCTTCTGAATGAGAGTAAGTTTGCGTTTTAAGGATGTGATTTATAGTACAGAAAAGTTGTTTGGAATTTCCAGGGCTATTGTTGATGATATTAGACTAGAACTGTGACCATGCATCTTTCAAGGCGTAGGCCTTCTGATGTTCTCTGTAAGCTTCTCTGTGAACAGTGAGACCTGAGACCTTGAGACGCCGCTCAAGGACACGCCCAGCTGTCTACATCTTCCACAGTTCGCAGGTTTACCAAGGGGATGAGCATGAGAAGGGGACAATTCTAGTTCTGACAGAGGCACGAAGATTTATGAGACTGCTCAGAGATCGATTGTAGAAATCAACCGACTCAATCAGCTTTATTTTATCTGTAAATATCTTATTAATATTAAAGTCATTGCTAGATTTTCCCAGGAAGCGATTATTATTATTTTTTTTAACAGAACGAGAAGGGATGGAAATGCAGGTTTAGTCACATATTGTTTTTGCTAAAGGCATAAGTTAAATTCGCAATGTAGATGTTTTGCATTTTGTATGCTCTTTTCTGAATTTTTGACTAAAGAAAAGGTGAATCATAGCCCATTTCCATCCACTACAAGTTCGCTATGCGCATTGAGGGAACCTCTTGTCGTGATGGAGGCTGTAGCCCATTGCTTGGGAAAATATATTTGTGTTGTTATGGCTTGATTATTAAATGCTGCGAGGAGACGCCAAATAATTGATGAAAATGGGAGCTTAAACTTTGCTATGCCCATTGACCGGTGCGACAACCTCTATATAGCATATAGCCTATATACATATTTACAAATTAAGTACTGAGTGCAACCCAAATTAGTATTTGTGTCATGGAGTCACCAGGGGGGTATTCCAGAAAGCAGGTTATGTGACATACCCAGTTACTGTATATTTAAAAGTAAGTAAGTGGATAACCTCAACTTTTGGTTCCAAAACATTGAGGTAACTTTCAGGGTATGTAAGTAGCCATAGCAACTTACTCTCTAAACATAACCCTGGACTTACTTCAGAGGCTCCAGTGGGAGTGACAGATTGTGCACAATAATATAGTTATATTAATATATAAAGCAAGGTTTTATAAACAGTGCATCCGGAAAATATTCACAGCACTTTGTTTCATCAGACCAGAGAATTTTGTTTCTCGTGGTCTGAGAGTCTTTCAGGTGTCTTTTGGAAAACTCCAGGCAGCCTTTTACTGAGGAGTGGCTTCCGTCTGGCCACTCTACCGTACAGGCCTGATTAGTGGAGTGCTGCAGAGATGGTTGTTCTTCTGTAAGGTTCTACCAGAAAGACTTGGGAGGCCAGATGAAGTAACAATGCGTAAATTTTTTAATAGACCAGCAAGTATTATATTTAGAGGTTCTTTGCCGTAGTTCTTTGGCCCCGTCCGTAGCTCTCGTTTCGAGGGTTTAGCTTTTCGAAATAAAATACGACATTACGGTAACCTGTGTCATGCGAATCATTTACGAGGCATTGTGGTTAGATTACAACAAAAACGAGCAACGACAACAAGCAATCACGTCGCACAATCAAGTGCTGTGCATGCGACTGCTCTGTACAGACCTATATAGACAAAGAAATTGACATTGCTGAATGCGAAAGAGCAAAAGAGTAAAATGCTACACCCAATCAACATCAGAAGAGTGCATAAACATATACGTATCGCCGAGATGAATGCTGATGTAGTGATGACGCCAGAATGGTGATGAAGATTGCAGCCGTGTCTTTGATAACAGGCCCAGAAAGTCCTCCATGGAAATGATTGTTCTGAATCTGAACGCAAGATTTTGCTCTCGTTAGTGACAAGGAACTCGCATCTTAGCAAGTAGGCTAATAATAGGCTGACATGGACTTAAAACGGCACTGTAGCATTGCACATTATTAACTTTATAGTAGGACCATCGATCAACCTCTAAGGAACGTCAGGATCGTCAACTGTGAATGTTGGTGTCAGCATCTGCAAACTCAGACATGAGTAAGTACCGATCTTTTATACTCTGAGTATTAGGACATGATTGGTTAGGTCTGAATGTAATAAGTGACTTAACATTGAATCTTCCTGGCTGAGCTTATGCTTTCATTTCCCCTCTCTACACAGAGAAATGCTGGAGCTCTGTCAGAGTGACCATTGGGTTCTCGGTCACCTCCCTGACTACATTTACATTTACATTTATGCATTTGGTAGACGCTTTTATCCAAAGCGACTTACATTGCATTCAAGGTACACATTTTACATTTTTGTCAATTCTTGCTTTCCCTGGGAATCGAACCCATGACCTTGGCGTTGCTAGCGCCATGCTCTACTGTTTGAGCTACAGGAAAGCTACTAAGGCCCTTCTATCCCCAATCGCTCTGTTTGGCCGGGATGGCCAGGTCTAGAAAGAGTCTTAGTTGTTCCAAACTTCTTCCATTTACCGATTATGGAGGCCACTGTGCTCATCGGGACCTGCAATGCTGCAGAAATGTTTCTGTACCGTTCCCCAGATCTGTGCCTCGATCCAATCCTGTCTCGGAGGTCTACAGACAAATCCTTGGACTTCATGGCTTGGTTTGTGCTCTGACATGCACTGTTAACTGTGGGACCTTATATAGACAGGTGTGTGCCTTTCCAAATCAAATCAACTAAATTGACCACAGGTAGACTCCAATCAAGTTGTTGAAACATCTCAAGGATGATCAGTGGAAACATGATGCACCTGAGCTCAATTTTGAGTGTCATGGCAAAGGCTGTGAATACTTTTAAATAATATTTTTAATACATTTGCAAAGATTTCAAACAAATCTCTTTCATGTTGTCATTATGGGGTATTGTTTGTAGAATTGAGGAAAAGAATAATGAATTTAATCCATTTTGGAATAAGGCTGTAATATTTTTGTAATGTAATATTTTACAGCCTTATTCCAAAATGGATTAAATTTCCACAAAATGCGGAAAAAGTGAAGTGCTTTGAATACTTTCCGGGTGCACTGTATATGAAGGCCACAGGTAAATTTTTAACTAATTTCACATAGTATTGCACTTAACATAGTGGTAACATGGAGCCAGCAGTGGGAGGTGGAAGAGAGGTGGTTGTGGGGCTTTTCATTTCATTTCATTTATACTTCTGCGTTGAGTGTACGCCGTAGTGTACGGCCATCGTGAGCATTTATACTTCTGCGCTGTTGTCCGCGTCAATGTGCAATTACACATGCAGACGCTAGTAGGCAGTGTCCTCTGGCATGTTGGTGTAATCAAGACACCAGCCGAAGAAGAAGCAGCTTGTTGTGTAGAATGTGTACATTCATGTCGGAATATCAGCAGCAGTGAGAGAGCGGCTTTTCTTGCAGCTTGAGTTGTTGTATCTAATACAAATGAAGCATCTCTAGTTGATTTGTAAAGTTAAATAAGGTGATCTGGCGCTGGAATGCGTTTGTGAAATCATGCAGAGTGCTCGTGGCCGCTGTTTTCACTAGCGGTGGCTCGAGCAATCAATTGCTGTTGCGGAGACTTCATTCACGAAATGTACCCTAATGTGTCCCTGTTCTTGATATACAATTACTGATTAACATCTTTGGTTTTAATGAGAAAATAAATAAACTATACTCAGCGGATCTATGTATTTATTTACTAGCATAAAGAATCGCTGGACTACAAAATATTGTGTTATAGCAGACGTAAGGAACTATCATCCCATTTCTGGACACACACACACACACACGTTTGTTTTTGTGAAATGTGAGGACATTCCATAGCCGTAATGGTTTTTATACCGTACATACCGTATTTTCTATCCCCTTGCACTGCCCCTGCCCCTAAACCTACCCATCATAAGAGACTGTGCAGTTTACTTTCTGTGAAAAAAACCTTGTTCTGTGTGATTTATAAGCATTTTGAAAAGTGAGGACATGGGGAACATCCTCATATTTCACCCTCTTTTTGTAATACCTATGTCATACCCATGTCATTATACACATTTGTGTCCTGATATTTCACAAAAACATGCCCACACACACAGACACACTCCTATCGCAGATTTTTTATTTATTTATTGACCTGAGGGATGGGTTCTGGCAGACCAATCACAGCGCTTGCGGTGCGCGTAGAATTGACGCGTTGTTACATTTTTGGAGAGGTGCGCGTCAGGGTACGCCGTAGGGTATGCGCGTATCACACAGCCTACGGCGTAGGTCAGACGCAGAAGTATAAATTGGCCTTTAGGCTCACCAGGTAGTCATGGGCCTCGTTTGAGAGGTGTGAGCGAAAGTGGTAGAGGACAAGACCACATACATAGGCTACGTCTACATTATTCTGGATGTGTTTGATGGGTTGAAACTTAAATGTCTGACAGACGTATATATATATATATATATATATATATATATATATATATATATATATATATATATATATATATATATATATATATATATATATATATATATATATATGAAGACTTCAGATGCAAAAGCCTCTAAGTCCGTCTGATGTTTTTCTTTAAAAGCCGACTTTAAAAGCATTTTTGTCAGGCTTCTATGTATAGGTTTCTGTACTTCTGAAGTACTGTTACTTCTGAATGGGCTGAGGCTGGGATTTAGTGGGTTTGAAGTGAAAGTATTTTCTGAATGTATACTATATGCGAAGAGCATTCACTCAGTATCGTTATCTCATTTTTGACCGAAGTGGCTTTTAGAGGCTTTTACATCTGAACTCTTCATAAATGGACTGCATTTATATAGCGCTTTTAACAGACCAACGGCCATCCAAAGCGCTTTACATTTGCCTCACATTCACCCATTCATACACTCATTCACACACCGACGGCGGTGTCAGCCATGCAAGGCGCCATCCAGCTCGTCGGGAGCAGCTGGGGTTAGGTGTCTTGCTCAAGGACACCTCGGCACTTGGCCAGGTGGAACCGGGGATCGAACCACCAACCTTCCAGTTTGTAGTCATACTTATAGTCATATATATATATATATATATATATATATACAGATTTTATAGTGCATTTTTATTATTTAAAATGAAAAATCTTCAATATCAAATTGAGTGACCCAGCACTTTCAAAAAACAACCCAGCAAATGGGTTATTGTATAAAACCCAACAAGCTGGGTAAAATAATCCAGCATGTGTTCTATCCAATAATCACCCACCACTGGGTTGCCAAATAACCCAGAATTGGTTGTTTTTAACCCAGCACTATTATCCAGGCCGTGGATGATGCATACAATGACATCACAGCAGACCAGTGTCTGGCCTGGATTTGCCATGCCAGAAGATTCTTTCCAAGATATTTAGCTAATGAAAAGATCCAGTGATGTGGATGAGAACCTGTGACCATATCCTCAAGACAGGGTTCATGCAAACATAGAAGTGCAGTGAGGAATACTGAAGTTGACATTTTACTGCACTATAGTTTTTCTTGTTTTTACAGCCAATGTTTTCTTTTGACTGAAAGAAACCAATGTTGTGATTTGATTATTTCATAAATAAATTTCAGATTTTGTTCAATGACTCCACTGACTATACTATTCTATCTAGTCTTATTGCAGTTATGTATGTACATGTAGAATCATTATGAAACTTACATCACATATTGTGTACAACAATATTTAAAGATTGTACTAACAACTACACTGTGACATTATGGTATCTTGTCTGTGGGTGATGTAATGTTTCTATGAACCAATATTTTTTACCAGTGATGAGTGTTTTGAGTTTTGTGTCTAGACTCTAGAGTTTTGAAAAATGACATCAAGGTTCTGAAATGATTATAAAGAAGTGTGAAATGATTGTAAAAAAAAAGAGGGTTGCAATGGCTGTGATCTCTTCATCATATCCTAAAAGCAAGTTTATGCTCATTAATTTGCTTCAATCTGTGCAGTAATTTCACAAGTAGATCATGTGTGAGAAGGAGCTGTTTTGGATGCCAGATTTATTTTTGAGAAGGAGCTGTTTTGGATGCAAAATTGTCCCTGAGGCACAGAACTGCAGCACCCAATGTACCAAATTTGATAATGTCCAAACCAGAGTCACAACCAGGGCTTAAAGTGTAACTTTGTGCCCTGACTTTCAGTTTGATTTCAGTAGAAGTACTTTGGGACTAAACATAGCCTATTTTGTTAT
The DNA here is from genome assembly GCF_949357685.1 of Gobio gobio. NCBI lineage: Eukaryota > Metazoa > Chordata > Actinopteri > Cypriniformes > Gobionidae > Gobio > Gobio gobio. Next base: position 33,948,620 of record NC_137113.1, read on the forward strand.
AAACTTAATTGGTAATAGAATGCCATGGAAGTGCCATTGTTACTTCTCCTTAGTCCTGCTGAGTTATTATACACATCCACTGTCTGTCACCGTAACAAAGATATCAGATACAGTTGCCATATATACAATTGTATATATCATGCCAAATCAGACAGCTTGTAATAAAATGCTGGTGATCCAGAAAGTTTGATAGAAGGTTTTTTCTATACTTTACTATCTCATTAAATGATGAGTCTTCTATACACTGATTGTCTGTGGGTATATATTTTACGTGAAAATAAATAATCTAATACAGCGGCACGGCGAATCACCATTGGACAGAATATGGGTCCTATACAGTAGAGGTTCAAAAATATGTACACAGACAAGACAAGGTATTACATTTCAGGTTGAATCCAGTATCTGAATCTAGTATCTGACGTTAACATTAAGAGCAACAGATAGAAGCTAATATTAAGAACTACAGCTCATTAAAATACAGAAGCATGTTTTCTCTTGATTTGCTTCAGTGCATGTAATACAAATGACTAGCAATAGGAACATGCTGTTTTAATCATTGAAACAACCATATGGTCCCTTATAAATAATTAATACCTATAATGTAATAAAACAGAATGATATGTGTTACACAACACATGCACAGCTGTGAAAAACAGGACTCTGCCATCTTATCAGTGGTGTAAGGGAAGGGCACGCACTGCAGGAGGGCCCCGCATGGTGTGGGGGCATTATGTAACGTAACTTATTTGACAATGTTGAACAATGATGTAAAGCCACTAGCACACGGGGCATCCCCACTTCTATGATGTGGGCCCCTCACATTGTTTTGAGCCATATATTTTGGTATAACAATTTTACTCCAGTGCTGAAGCCACATCAAAGCAACAAATAAATTGCGTTTACACAAACTTTTGAATGCCTCAACGAAGTAGTCTTATTTTATTTAAACAGAATTACAATTATGACAAACATTATATCTCATGCTCAACTGTTTATTATTGACTTGCTTGCACAGCAGACAGAAGATGTTCAATCACTAGCATGATGGAGGAGCTGGGGAAAAAGAACAGATAACAGAAATGTAATTCACACAATAGTACAATACTGCAAATCATCTATCTTTACAGCCTCTGCAAATTGATGTAATGTTCAGTTTCTTAAGCACTTTGTTCATTTTCTTAGTTTTTTTCTGTTCTGTCTTCTCTGTCTTTTTTTCACAAAATTATTTTGTCCCTGTCTTCCTCATATTTTCTTATCACAATCATTCATAATTGTGTAAGTACAACTTTAGATCTCTGTGCTGCACAATTAACAAATAATCAGTGGTGTAAAGTAACAAATTACAAGTACTCTCGTATTGTAATTGAGTAGTTTGTAATTGAGTAGTTTTCTCAGGAATTGCACTTTATTAAAGGGTTACTTCAGTGATTTAGCATTAAGCTTTGTATTTAAACTGGGTCATTTATGCAGTAGAAATGTGAAATTATTTTAGAATTTGGTGCCTTCTAGACTGAGAAAAGACAGAAAATGTATTTTTGTCTCATATGGATGAAAGACAACTCCCAGAATGCACTTGCTTCGCTGCCCTACGAGGCCACTCCCTACACCGTCGTTTTGATCTTCATAGTAATACAATAATTTCGTTCAGTTAGAGAATAAACACTACAATTAAAAACTGAACATGTCTTTTCAATAAAGTGTGAGTGAGCCGAACGAAAGTCACGGCACAGACGCAGCAGTGTCAGATTTCATTCGAGTTGAGCAGAGCTGAGGTAACGTTAAGCGTCAGTCTGGCACGTTTTCAGATCGCATATGGAAGCTAAACTATCACAGGAATTCATTGAAAAGTTGAAACACTCACTTTACTCTGCACCGCGCTCCGTTATGATTGTCTGTATGGCCAATGATGATATTTGCGTCATCGAGGATTTTTTCCAGAAATAAAATGCATAATACTCTCGTCTCAAGGGGATATGAGGGGGGAAAGTACCATAATTTGAATATACTAGCGGGTTTCTTCTGATACAAAGCCTAATGCTAAATCACTGAAGTTACCCTTTAAGTAGTTTAAAAACAGTGTACTTTTACTTTTACTTGAGTAAATTTTAAGGGCTGTATTGGTACTTTTTATTTTCCCTAAACTGCCGTCGCTACATTATTTTTGGCTAAGACGAATAATCAGTCCTGTGACTCCATGCGTCATGTGTGTGAGTCCCGTCAAATCAACCATGATAGCGACCAGCCTAGAGTGAGAGGCACGCGCGCTTTATGAAAGAGGGTTGTTGCTGGTTACTTTCATAAAACATCAGATGTATATTTAAATCAGGTTTATTTTTTTAATTGCAAGCAAAAATAATCAGTGGTGAAAATTGTGAGTTACTCGATTCTGATTTCTGAAGTGTATTCTTTTTACAGAGAAAACATCCATTGAAATTAAAGCAGTTGAATGCGTCTTGAAAAGAAAGACCTCTGCTTTTTTTATGTAAAATTGTTATTGTACAACAATTTGCAACCTTTTTTAATTAACCGCAAGAAAACCTCTACAGAATGGTTGTCATACATGTTACCAGATTATTGGTTGCTTTCTCAAATATAACATGGCTGTATTTTTTGTGCTAGCAGTCAAAAATAAAACTTAAGAAATAAGAAATATTGAAATACTGAAATACTGTTGGTGATCTCATGTTTTTTTGTTCTAACTGAGAATCTACATTTAGAGTAAGCTACATTTTTATTTTGCAGAGTATAAGGTGGAATAACATTCATAGCATAATTCTCACTACTCACTACTCTTGAGTACTTTTAAAGGGATAGTTCACCCAAAAATGAAAATTAGCCCATCATTTACTCACCCTCAAGTCATCCTAGTTGTATATGACATTCTTCGAATAAAATCGGAGTTATATTACAAAAGTCCAGGCTAATCCAAGCATTAGAATTTGATTCATAGTTGCTCTGTTTTTGAAGTCCATAAAAAGTGCATCTGTACATCAAATAACGTGCTCCATGCGGCTCCGGGGTGTTAAAGATGCTCTAGAATGAAAAATTGTATTAACCTTGGTTGAATAACAAGAGTTCAATACATGGACATCACATACAGTGAGTTCCAAACACCATTGCTTCCTCCTTCATATGTGAATCTCGTTTGTGAAAAACACCACGGAAAAACATATCTCAACATAACACAGAGTGTGACGCAACCGTCGGGATCATTAATATGTACACCCTCAACATTTGTATATGCCAGCACATGTAAGGCCAAGCGGAACTGCACAGCCAAATCAAGAAACAAGTGAGGATAGCGAAAATGACAGATCATGGAAATAAATGTTATGTTCCAGGCTGTGCAGGGGACGTGAGAACTTTTCATACCCTTCCCACATAACAAAACTGTCAACAGGCATGGTTGATGTTTATCTATAACTGGATACCGCGACAATTTAATTAAAAGTTGTTCGTTTGCTCGGCCCATTTCACCATGGACAGCTTTTCTGACAATATCAAACAGGCTTCACTCAGTGTCTGATACTGGAGAAGCGGCAAATCAAACTATATTCACGCAAGCAGTAAGTAGTGATTTTATCCACTTATTGACTGTCTAAACAATTTCTGATTAAATCAAAAGTTTCTTAGTGAGACAACAACAGGCTTCACTCAGCGTCTGATACTGGAGAAGTGGCAATTCAAACTATATTCACTTAAGCAGTAAGTAGTGATTTTATCCACTTATTAACTGTCTAAACAATTTCTGATTAAATCGAAAGTTTCTTAGTGAGACAACATTAATGATAATATCAACGCAAGATGCTAGTACAGTAGGAAACTCCAAGTAGCATACATAACAGTATGTCAAATGACAAAGGTTAATATTATTTCCTGCCAGTGTTGTCATATAAATCTACAAAATACAACCGTAGAAACATATGGCAATCCCTTTTGTCTGATAGAATTATAATTTAGCCTATATTTAATCAACAACACATAACTCAGGAGCTAACTATGTTAGTTTAGATGCTTATAGCTCACTCGATCCTTCTAGCTAACATCACCTCCACCACTTAAGTTGAAACGACTGAATGTTTGTACTGTACAAACAACATATTTATGCGCTACCCTGTTCGCTGTTTAGAGTTCGTCAAAGGGAAGTAGTTATCATTGTAAAATCATACGGTGACGCATTACAATGATTAAAATATTTTCACAATGCTAAAAACAAAGTTGTGACTGCTGACGTTGTGAGATAACATGTTAAAAAGTTAATGTTATATGCTAGTTCACATGTCAGGCTATTGAGAATGAGGAGATACGTCATGGTCGCTTCCTGTCACGTGACAAATTGAGCGGAGTCTGAGCCCGTCCACCATTCTGGGATCCCACGCTGTCTGTTGCCAGGGGCAACATTGTAAGAGCGATACAGAGATCAGAGCAGGAAAGACGGCTCGAGGAATTATCATCGCGGCGTTTAAGCAGAGAAATTATGAGAAAACTTAGAAGAAATGGAGAAGAAGAGGTCTCTTACAGGGAGAAACTTACTACCAGTGCCAAGCAGAGGTATTTAGAGAAGCTGGCTGATATCAAAAACGTTGACCCATACGAGCTGCCGCAGCAGAACTCAGAACTCTTTACCACCTTGCACTGAAATGTTTCTATAAATATTTTTCCTGTGCATTCTGAATAATAAATAAATATATCTGCTCACTATCCTCTAGCAGTCCAGTGCTCGTCCTCATTAGCACACATTAGAAAACACACACCAGACAACATTTCTACAGTTTTTGACTATTCTGACATTTTGTTTGATTTTCTCGTCGGAGCCGCAGCTGTGTCTTTAAAACGTGTGGCCAGACGCAGACGGGGGAAGCGAGCAGGCACACTGGTTAAACTCCGCGCGCGCGGCCTCCGCACTGCACTCCCTAGTGTTCATCTTGCGAATCTCCGATCCCTTCCTAATAAAACAGACGAACTTCTTCTCCTCACCCGCGTTAACAAGGATTTTTCAAACTCTGCTGCACTGTGCTTCACTGAAACCTGGCTGAGTGAAGCCATACCGGACAACACACTATATCTGCCGGGCTTCCAGCTGTTCCGAGCGGATCGCATCGTGGAACTAACAGGGAAAACGAGAGGTGGTGGATTGTGTTTCTACATTAACGAAAGTAGGTGTTCAGATGTAACAACGCTGAAGAAGATGTGCTCTCCTAATCTAGAGGCGCACTGCATAAACTGTAAACCTTTCTACTCGCCGTGCGAGTTTTGCTCGTTCATTCTCGTGAATGTGTACATCCCTCCAGACGGTGTGTGAGCGCGGCTCTACAACAGCTGGCTGATCAAATAGCTGAGACTGAACAAAGGTATCCAGCCTCTCTTTTAATCATTCTTGGGGATTTTAACAGAACAAATCTCTCCCGTGAACTGCCAAAATACAGACAGCACGTTACATGTCCCACCAGAGACAGTAAAATACTGGACCACTGTTACACAACAATAATGAATGCATATCACTCCGTCCCACGGGCAGCTTTGGGGCTCTCTGATCACTGTGTGGTTCATCTTATACCGACCTACAGGCAGAAACTGAAATCAGCTAAACCGGTAATAAGGACTGTAAAAAGATGGACAAATGAAGCAGAGCTGGACTTACAAGCCTGCTTCGATTGCACTGATTTGACTGTTTTTGAAGCTGCTACCACTGATCTGGATGAGCTCACAGATACTGTTACATCATACATCAGTTTCTGTGAGGATACATGCATTCCTACCAGGACATTCTTATCATTCACTAATGATAAACCATGGTTTACTTGGAAACTCAAACAGCTCCGTCATTCCAAAGAGGATGCTTACAGAAGTTGGGATAAAGTCTTGTATAACCAGGCCAGAAACAGACTGACAAAGGAGATCAGAGTTGCTAAAAGAAGCTACTCTGAAAAGCTGAGAAACCAGTTTTCAGCAAACGACCCGGCTTCAGTTTGAACAGGCTTGAGAAACATAACCAACTACAAGTCACCATCCCCCCGTTCTGTAGAGAATCAACAACTGGCTGAGGATCTGAATGCATTCTACTGAAGGTTTGAAAAGCCCAGTCTCACACCACACACCCACTCTGATCTGCAATTCACACATCCCCCATCACCTCCTGCACCCCCTCTCCTCCCCCCTCCTGTCATCCAACTCGAGCTTAAGGTCTGTGTGGAGGATGTGAGCCGAGTCTTCAAAAAACAGAAGACTAGGAAAGCTTCAGGCCCAGACGGCATCTCATCTGCTTGTTTGAAAGCCTGCGCTGACCAACTGGCCCCAGTCTTCACGCAGATCTTCAACAGATCACTGGAGCAGTGTGAAGTTCTCTGTTGCTTCAAACGCTCCACTATCATTTCCGTCCCCAAAAAAACCCAAATCACTGGACTTAATGACTACAGACCTGTCGCTCTCATGTCTGTGGTCATGAAGTCGTTTGAAAGACTGGTTCTGGCCCACCTGAAGGACATCACTGGACCCTTGCTGGATCCTCTTCAATATGCCTACAGCAGAGCAAACAGGTCCATGGATGATGCAGTATATCCTGCAACATCTCGACCGACCTGGGACTTATGCAAGGATCTTATTTGTGGACTTCAGTTCAGCCTTCAATACCATTGTGGCGGAGGGGGCGTGGTTTTGCTAGGCCTGTAGCGGGAGAGAGAGCACGGAGTCGAGCGGTGAGTAAGTAGGTCAAGTGCAGATCATGAACACCTGTGTCTGATTGCAGTAATTGGCGTGGAGAGACCGCATTTAAGCCGCTGCGGGGAGAGAGTCGAGAGAGACCTGGACTGGGACTGCCTGTTGCTGCCTGCTGTGCACAGAGAAACGAAGCTGAATCCGAGTGAAACTTTGACTACAGTGTTTTGAGTATTTAATGAGCTGAACGCCCTCGTGCATGCTTTATGTTTGAACCCGTTCTGAGTAATAAAGAGTGCAGTCCCAGTCACGCCGACCCCGTCTTCTTCCTTCCAACCCACACTGACACGAACCTAACCACAACTATCATGCCTGATATTCTCTCAGCTAAACTGACCCAGCTCTCCATGCCATACTCAATCTGTCAGTGGATCTCCATCTTCCTGACAGACCGACAACAGCTCGTGAGACTGGGGAAACTCACATCCAGGACTCTCACTACCAGCACTGGCGCCCCCCAGGGGTGTGTTTTCTCCCCCCTGCTCTTCTCCCTGTACACCAATGACTGCACTTCTAAAGACCCCTCTGTGAAGCTCCTGAAATAAGGCCCAGCAGAGACTGTACTTCCTTCGTCAGCAGAGGAAGTTCAACCTCCCACAGGAGCTGCTGATTCAGTTCTACTCGGCTGTCATCGAGTCTGTCTTATGCACTTCCATTACTGTCTGGCTTGGTTCAGCTACCAAATCTGACAACAGGAGACTACAACGCACAATCAGGACTGCAGAAAGGATTATTGGTGCCCCCCTGCCAACCCTCCAGGACCTGCACTCATCCAGAGTGAGGAAGAGAACAGGGAAAATCATCACAGACTCCACTCACTCTGGACACCACCGGTTTGAACTGTTACCATCAGGACGGCGACTCCAATCACTGGCCACTAGAACATCTAGGCACAGGAACAGTTTCTTCCCACAGGCCATTTCCCTCTTGAACAGTTAAAATACACCCCCCCCCCCCCCGCCTCCCCCAAGGCATATGCCTGTAAGTGCAATACTCCCACTGTTTAGTGCAATATCTTCTAAACTCAGGAGATATTTATATTTGTATTTATTCATACTACTCACATACTGTAAATATGTTTATAATCTGTAAATGTTTATTCTGACTAAACGTAACGGTGACCTAATTTTTTTTTTAATGCTATTTTAATATTTTTATTCTTAGAATTTGTATTACTATGTTCTTGTTGTGTTTGTATTGTATATGTGCACTGGAAGCTTCAGCACCAAAAAAAAAAATATTTGTGTGCGCAAGCACACTTGGCAATAAAGCTCTTTCTGATTCTGATTCTGATTCTGATTTCTGATTCTGATTCTGATCATATGTCACCTGACTAATCTTCAAGGTACTTCAGACCACGATGGAAACGCAGACAGCAACAGGTCTGGGGGAAATGTTCCTGGGAAAAAAGCTCCAGGGAATTTTTTTCCCCCTATGTTACCTTTATCATTATATTTATTATTTCAATGTATTTTACTTTATTTTTATTAATCGGTTTTATTTTATTGTATTCTCTGCAGCAGCTACCTATTCAGAAGTTTTAAAAAGTGTTCTGTCTACCCAGAGGGAGGGGAGTATGGTTTAGAAAAGATTGTTGACTTTAACTCTGAATTACCTCTGTGAACTTTTTTCCTGACAAGTTTTGTTTTGTTTATTGTTTTAGCCCTTAGCCACCCTGAAGCTATGGCTTCTAAATGATTGAACAATCAAAATATCATTCTTGTATTTTTATGTGCTCTCTCTTTGCCTGTCAGCTGAGCCTGGAATCCATTTGTGTCACAAACTCCAAAATCGTTCTATTGTGCCTTTAACCCCTAGAATGGACATAATAAATCGAAAGAGAATAATATTAAATGGATTGAGATCAAATTATTGGTGCTAAATAAAAGTGCACTTTTCTATGTTTGATAAGCAGGATCAATGTAAATAATTGCAAAATAATCCTGCACACTCCAGTGATGTTGGATCTGCAGTTTAATTTTGTTTATCCCTAAATATTAATTAAGACTAGCTATCAAAAATGTCAATGTGGTCGTTATTGCTATGCTTATTTTTTAGTCACTGGGACACAAATGGCACCTTTTCCTGAGAATTAACCTTACATCTTTATCTGTAGTAGTTTGCATTCTGCATGGTCTTGCCAAATATAGGGTCAACACCATACATTCCATGCTCGCAGAAAAGTCAGTATTATTCCTGATATGTCTAACAATGTATAACCTGCATTTTGCTCCCAACACATTCCTTAGATGCAGTAGATCAATCATTATGTTGGGATTCATATTTTTTCAGTGTGTCATATTGATTGATCTGCTGTGCCATATCTCATTTCAGCTTGGCTATAATGAATGAGTGTGTGTACCCAATGCTGTGCATGAATGCTTCTGGATAATTACTATTCCCTGATCATGCTCCTCACGGCAGCATCCCGCTAATGATCAATCACCATAAGAGCTTGTATTGCCTTTAAAGCATTACACCCTTTCATTGCGCACAAATGCTTGTTTAGTCGCACAATGTGGACACACATAATGATGAAAAGGGCATGTTTGGACTGTTGGAGATTCAAATCTTACAGTTTATGCATGGCATTACATATTTATGGACATAAAGTTTGTTGAATGATTCTGAAGGGAATGCCTAATAAACAATGGCAACTCCACACTGAATAAAATATATTATACAAAAGCATAATTTGTAACTATCATAGTTTGAAATGGGTCTGTCAGACAAAGGTGACAGACAAAGGTGACATTCAAAATGTGCAGTCTTAGGGGGTATGAAATGTGCAAATATTTAATTTGCCTTGCACTTTTAAGGATAGTAAACATCATTTTGTAAGTGATGCATACATAGAGTGATCATCTGGTTGTTGCAGGCTAAAGGAAGTAGTCAAAATTTAGCAACACGCAGTGTGGAACATCTGACCGGACCGAAACTAGATCTCACAATGTTTGGTATTATTGGAAACGTCACAAGAAATGTTAACAAATGTAGTTTGTATGGGAGCTTGTTTCCGCCACAGAATAAAACTATTCTATTCTGACTTTTTTTTCTCAGAATTGCAAGAAATAAACGCGCAATTGCTAGTTATAAAGTCAGAATTGCGTGATAAAAAGTCAGAATTGCGAGATATAAAGTCAGAATTGCAAGTTATGAAGTCAGAATTGCAAGTTATAAAGTCAGAATTGCTTGATATAAAGTCTGAATTGCGAGATATAAAGTCAGAATTGTGAGATAAAATCTGCCCCCCCCCCCTCAGAATTGGTCTTTACAACTCGCAATTGGGAGTTTATATCTCCCAATTCTGAAAAAAGAAGTAAGAATTGCGTGATAAAACCACTTTAGTGTCAAGAATCGCAGACGGCCCCAGATCACTGTTGTTCAACATTCACTGCTCGTTAAAACATCAAAGTCTTACTTTATCTGGACAAACTCAGTATCATTAGACAAACTAAAGACTCCAGCTTCGATATTTGAACACTTTTTATGATAAAACTGGGTTGCAGTGACATTAATTTCTTAATTTATGTCAGGAGTGCAAAATAATCAATCTGTAATGTAAAATATTTTTAATTGAATATCACATGCAAGTTAATTCTCTCTTGTCTTCTGTGGTTCAATTGTGTCCACACAGCTGTAATGAACAGCGTTTGCTATGGATCTTAGATCAAAAGTGTGCATATTTGGAGAAATATTGATTTTATTATCACGTTTGCAATTATTTTGTCATACAGAATACCATTTCTATTCATTTCCCACTGAATTATCCAATCTTTAGAGCTGAAACAGTGTATTTTTTTATATCAATAATGGATGTTTACATTAGAAATGCAAAGCAGGTGTAGTGATGAGGTCTATATAAAATGCTAAATATAACATGTTTTAGCATCACCATTTGAATGAAATCCCCATTAGATTGCGACATGAAGCTAATACAAACACTCAATGGTGCTCTAAAGTAAAATTTTGTAAGTAAAAGTAAAAAAAATAATTTTAATCTTTTAAACTGTGTTATGTAGTTTGATGCTAACTGTAGCTCTAAGGCACCTGTTGGACCAGGAGCTATATCTATTTCACAATCTATTTTGTTACAATAATTCACATAAGGTTCCAAGGATGTGCTTTTAATTGTTTTGTTTTTTTTAAGAAAGATTTCAAGATAATATGTGGATTACTGTAATGAGCAGCTATCATGCCAGACTAAAGGCTATAATGGCTGAATACAAACAAAAGAATAACGATAAAATAATAATGAGGATTAAGTCTCATACTCTCAGAGGTGTAAAATGATCGTTGAGTGAGGACATTGTAGCATTAATTAAGCTGTTCTCACCAGACATTCAACAAAAGACTGCAAATGGGTGTTTGCAGGCCAACAACATATTTGATAGCACCTTCTCTAAAAAATCACAGCACATGGTCTTAGAAAATGTTTAATAAATTTCATAGTTTGGACATAACAGCCTCAGATTTGAAATTAAGCATGACCACACTTGTGGTTTCACTTTAGTTGTGGTTATAAGTTGTTATACTACATTCACATCTTAATATTTTTATTCTTTGTTTTTATGTTTGAGCCTATATATCTCCATATCAATAACTGTCTGAGTAATTCTCAGTCTTCAGCTGTAAACTCTCAAGTGTTGGCTTTCTAGAAATATGTTGGTTATGTGTCTATTCAGAATGCCTTGTGAGCAGCAGCCTTTTTATTTTTGGTATGTCAAAATGCCCCACATGTCAAAATTAGGGGGGGCTGGGCGGGGGGTGCAGACAAGAGGATAAAGTCAGAATTGCGAGTTATAAAGTCCAAATTGCATTATATAAACTCAAAATTGTGAGATATAAATCTATTTTTCTTGCAATTGCGAGTTTCTATCTCGCAATTCTGACTTTATATCACGCAATTCTAACTTTATATCATGCGATTCTGACTCTATAACTCACAATTCTTATTTTATATCACGCAATTCTATTCTAATATAAACTCCCAATTGCGAATTGTAAAGTCCAATTCTGAGGGGGGAAAAAGACTCAGAATTGTGAGTTTATTCATAATTCTGACATTATATATATATAAATAGAAAAATACTTAAAAAAAAAATAAATAAATAAATAATCTGCCCCAGTAATCATAATTGGTGTTAAATGAATTTTAGCTGGAAACTGCAGTGAATTGTACATAGATAGGCCTATAGGTAGGTTTTTGGAAAGTGTCACTAGAGTCACATTTTTCCCCCCAATAAGACTGTGTTGCCACATTCATTTAGTTCATGAAGAGAGAATTACTGAGCTAATACTGCATGTCCGGGCATCTAATTGCATCACTGAAATAAGACTTTGTTTTCATTTTGTGTTAACCCCAAAGCATCATTCAGGTCACAACCCTGATTTAGTGGTGATTGCATTTTTTCAGTAAAATTAGCTAAATGGTGTAGCCAATGTAACAGCCTAATAGTGAAGAAAAGCCAGACGCTCCACCTATTCTTGAGATGATTTGATTAATAGATGGCAAAAAGTTATTCACAGGCTGTCACAGGAAATTGTCGAAGGCCAAATGTACATGCATCAAGACATGGAAAGTAGCATGTAGCTTGTACGTGAAATTTAACCATGAGCAAAACAAAACACAGCAGCCCACTGGAAAAAAATTGTGTGTACATTGGAATCCAAGTCTAGATTTCTTCCTCTGAATGAATTGCTGCATTTGGTAGACTTCTGATAGATCTTTTTGTAAAAAAAAAAATCCTCCTGAATTCACCTACAGTGAATTTCATCATTATTTATGGTCTTTAAAGTGATCCAGCCATGAACACTTGGCCTTTCTGTCAAGATCTATACATCAGGCCTGTCATGGTGATTATTCCCACAACATTTGTTGCAGATTCTGCACCATATTGAAACTAACACGGACGCGGGCAGGTTGTGTTTTCATGTTTTATGGGGATTTTCCATAGACATTAGTTTTATACTGTACAATCTGTACCTTCTGTCCCACTACACTGACCCTACCACTATCACTGGAAACGTTCTACTATTTTATATTTTCAAAAAAGATAATTCTGTATGATTTAAAAGCTTGTTTCCTTATGGGGACCAAAAAAAATATCCCCACAAGGTCACAAAAAAAACCTACCAGGACCACACACGCACGCACGCACGCACGCACGCACGCACGCACGCACGCACGCACGCACGCACGCACGCACGCACGCACGCACACACACACACACACACACACACACACACACACACACACACACACACACACACCAGCTTTGGAAACAGATTCTTCCATGAAAATACCTATTAGCTATTCTCCATCCATGCATATAAATAAAGACATGCATTTCATTGACACTACGACGTAACGTTAGTGACTAACGAATGGGGGTCCCAATATAATCCCGCCACTCAGCTGTCTTCCAGCGCCCTGCGTAAGTGTGAGTACCCTGTCGTAAGACTAATACGGACGAAGGACTCCCACTTAACACAGGAATACCAAGGTACACTGGGAAGCATATCCCAGTGAGGGAATGCCAAGCTGCCTACCCGTGGGGAGGACTTAAGAGACATATGAGCCGGTAGGGGCTGCATATGGAAGATCTCTTGGGTACCAGCCGAAGGTGGATTTTTAACCCTAGGGGTGGCGGGGACACGCCAAGGGAAGAAACCCGCTCACTGCGGAGGCTTACGGTGAAATACACATGTGGGGGTCGCCGGAGGGGAACCATGCACATGGGGCACCTGGCCGGACATGAGGGTCTGGGCTCAAAAGGGCAGACTGAACTGATGTCGGCGTCGACAGTGCTGGAGGAACTCAGGGCTCTCGGGGAGCTCACCTGAGGAAAAAATCGCACGTATCCAGTCCGTGGAATGGAATGGCGAGCAAGCGAAGACACCTGAGCCTGGTCCATTACCGGCCCCTCGGGGGGGCGAGTACATAGTCGGACACTGGCTCCACTCGGAGATTGTAGAATCTGGCGAATGTGTTGGGTGTCGCCCAGCCTGCAGCTCTGCAGATGTCTGCTAGCGAGGCGCCATGCGCTAAAGCCCAAGAGGAGGCCACACTCCTAGTGGAGTGTGCCCTCACACCAAGGGGACATGGGCGACCTTGCTGCTGGTAAGCCAAAACAATGGTGTCCACTATCCAGTGAGACAGCCTTTGCTTTGAGAGAGCACTTCCCTTCCGCTCTCCACCATAACAGACAAAGAGCTGGTCTGAGGTCCTGAAACACTGCGTCATATCTACGTAGGCGCGGAGGGCGCGTACTGGACAGAGCAATGCCAAGGCTGGGTCTGCCTCCTCCAAAGGCAGCGCTTGCAGGTTCACCACCTGGTCCTTAAACGGAGTGGTGGGAACCTTGGGCACATATCCAGGCCGGGGTCTCAGGATCACGTGAGAGTTGGCCGGCCCGAACTCCAGGCACGCTTCGTCAACCGAAAATGGCTGCAGGTCCCCGACCCTCTTAACGGAGGCCAATGCGGTCAGCAGAGCCGTCTTCATAGACAGGAACTTAATATCAACCGACCGCAAAGGCTTACCTTCTTGTTCTCCAAGAGATCGTGGTGGGCAGATATTGCGGCCACATATACCTTGAGGGTGGAGGGAGACAGCGTTCGCTCCAGCCCCTCTTGGAGAAATTCAAGCACGGACACGATCTGGCATTTCCAGGGGTCTTCTTGGCGGGAAGAGCACCAGGTGACGAAGAGGTTCCACTTCAATGCATAGGCATGCTGAGTGGACTCTGCCCTAGCGGAAGTGATGGTGGCAACCACCGTAGGTGGTAGGCCACTCAAACCTGCCGCGTCCCGTCTAGGAGCCACACGTGGAGGCTCCAGAGGTCGGGACGCGGGTGCCATAGGGTGCCCCGTCTCTGAGTAAGGAGGTCCGGTCTCAGAGGAATAGGCCAGGGAGGGGCTGTCGCAAGGAGTATGAGTTCGGGGGAACCAGGTCCGGCCGTACCAGTACGGGGCGACCAAAAGGACCTGCTCCTTGTCCTCCCTGATCTTGCACAGGAGCTGTGCGAGTAGGCTCACTGGGGGGAACGCATATTTGCGTAGGCCCCGCGGCCAGCTGTGCGCCAGTGCATCCGTGCCGAGCGTGCCCTCGGTCAGGGAATAGTACAGGCTGCAGTGGGAAGAGTCGTGGGAGGCAAACAGATCTACCTGTGCGTCGCCGAACTGTTCCCAAATCAGCTGAACCGTCTGGGGATGGAGTCTCCATTCTCCCGGGAGAGGCTGAAACCGCGAGAGCTCGTCGGCTGCGTGGTTCAGGACTCCCGGAATATTGACAGCACGAAGGGACCTCAGGCGCTTCTGACTCCATAGGATGAGATGCCGGGCGAGTTGAGACATACGGCGGGAGCGTAGACCGCCCTGGTGGTTGATGTACGCTACTACGGCCGTGTTGTCTGACCGGACAAGCACATGTTGACCCTTCAGCAGCGCTCGGAAGCGGTGCAGGGCGAACCGTACTGCCAGCAACTCGAGGCAATTGACATGCAGGAGGCGCTGGGGTCCTGTCCAGGAGCCCGCGGCTGCTTGTCCATTGCACATGGCACCCCAGCCCGTGGCAGAGGCATCCGTCGATACGACAACATGCCTGGAAACTCGTTCTAAGGGCACACCGGCCCGTAGAAAACTGAGGTTCGACCACGGGGTGAGCGTCTGTAAGCAGGCCCGAGTCACTTGGACCCGGAGCGTGCCAGACTGCCATGCCCATCTCGGGACTCGATCGCGAAGCCAGTGCCGAAGCGGTCTCATATGAAGCAATCCGAGCGGCGTTACCGCGGCTGCAGATGCCATATGCCCCAGGAGCCTCTGAAATAGTTTCAGTGGAACCGCACTCTTGCTCTCGATTTGACGGAGGAAAGTCAGCAGAGACTGCGCGCGCTCGCTCGTAAGCTGCGCGCACATGGCGACCGAGTCGATCTCCATACCGAGAAAAGAGATCCTCTGCACGGGGCAAAGTTTGCTCTTTTCCCAGTTGACCCGAAGGCCCAGACGGGCTAAGTGGTGGAGAACCAGATCTCTGTGTCCGCACACCTGCTCTCGAGAGTGGCCTAGTATGAGCCAGTCGTCGAGGTAGTTCAGGATGCGAACCCCGTGCTGCCGAAGGGGCGCAAGGGCTGCCTCGGCAATCTTCGTGAAGACGCGAGGGGACAGAGATAGCCCGAATGGGAGAACTGCGTACTGATATGCCTGCCCCTCGAAAGCAAACCGTAGGAGCGGTCTGTGTCGAGGAAGGATGGAGACATGGAAGTAGGCGTCCTTCAGGTCGATCGCTGCAAACCAATCGTGAGGACGAACGCATTCGAAAAGGCGTTTCGCAGTCAACATCTTGAACGGAAGCCGGTGAAGGGATCGGTTCAAGATGCGAAGGTCCAGGATTGGTCGTAACCCACCGGTTTTCTTGGGTACAATGAAGTAGGGGCTGTAGAACCCCGACTTCATCTCGGCCGGAGGGACAGGCTCGATCGCACCCTTCGCCAGTAGAGTGGCAATCTCCACACGCATGACGGGGGCATGGGCCCCGGTCACGGTATAGCGGACTCCCCTGTAACGGGGAGGAGCCTGCGCGAACTGAATCGCGTAGCCGAGCCTGACGGTCCGCGCAACCCAGCGGGACAGCCCCGGAAGCTGAAGCCACGCTTCCAGAGACTGCACCAACGGGGTCATGCGGACGGCAGACGTACCCCGGGTGGGGCAGCGAGGCAGCGTTACCGGCCCGGACAGGGGAGGCTGTTGGGCGTCCCGGGGTCGGGGCACGGTTAACGGCTGCGCCCTGACAGAGGAGACCAGGGAAGGACTCGCGTTCCTATGGGGTCTGCTCTGCCAGGGGGCTGGCGACAGAGAGGGACGAGAGTGGCGAGACCCGAGGGTGGCGCGCACTGCCGTCACCGATCTCTGGGGGCTCAGGGATGGGGTTGACAGTTCTTTCTTTAACCACATTAGGGTGCTGCTGACCCGGGGGCCAGCAGCTGAACAAAAGATTCTCCCCCGGCCCTCCACCGGGGGAAGGAGCGGCCCTGCCGCCGTCTCCTGGAAAGAACTGCCCATCCCTGAGCCGTCCGCATCAGGAGCGCCGCTTAGCCTGGCGTTTCTTCGCGGGCTGCGGGGCTGGAGCGGACTGGGACGCCTTCCTGCGGCTGCCTCTGCGCGGCCCGGGTGGAGGCTGCTGCTTGGGTGGCGCAGAGGTAGAGGGAGCCGCAGGAGGGTGCCCTCGACGGCGAGCAGGCTGAGGCACCTGCACGGGCGGTGGGGTGGAGGCAGCAGCTGACCGCCGGGGCAGGATATATTTTATAGCCTCAGTCTGCTTCTGAGCGGCCGAGAACTGTTGGGCGAAGCTCTCAACCGCTCCGCCGAATAGCCTATCCTGGGATATGGGGGCGCTGAGGAAACGGGTTCGCTCAGCGTCACGCATATCGGCCAGGGTGAGCCATAGGTGTCGCTCCTGGACCACATTTGTGGACATCACCTGACCCAGGGAGCGTGCGGTCACCTTCGTCGCCCGGAGAGCGAGGTCGGTGGCGGCACGCAACTCATTGCTGAGTCCTGGGTCAGCCCCCCCCTCGTGCATATCACACAGCAACTTGGCTTGGTAAGCCTGAAGAGTTGCCATGGTATGCAAAGAAGCAGCGGCCTGCCCCGCAGCTCTATAGGACTTCGCCACCAGGGATGACGAAAACCTACAGGCTTTGGAGGGGTGCTTTGGGTCACCACGCCAGGACAAAGCGCTCTGAGGACACAGTTGCATCGCAACAGAACGTTCGACTGGGGGGACCCCAGTGTACCCTTGAGCCGCGGCTCCATCGAGGGAGGTGAAGGCGGAAGAGTTCGCCAAACGTTCGCGGGAAGACAACAGGGACTTCCAGGAACGCGCAATCTCTTCTTGCACCTCGGGAAAGAAAGGATTTGGAGGAGCGGTCGGACGGGTTTCCGAGCGCGCCGCCCCCAAAAACCAATCGTCCAACCGCGAACGCTCAGGCTGAGGTGGAGGGTTCCACTCCAGCCCAATCGCTGCGGCTGCCCGAGACAGCATGGCTGTCAATTCTGGGTCCGACTCGGGCAATGCTGGCGCACCCGAGGGTGGCAGCACAGCCGAATCATCATCCTCAGATGACTCCAGCCCACCTTGTGATGCGGCGATAGACATCTCCTCATCCTTCGCCGTGCCAAACGCCACAGTCGGGACAGCAGGAGCCGGCCCCGATGTAGACGCTTGAGCACGGGCCGGGTCAGGTGCATGAGAGGGGGGTGTGGGCCGAGGAACTAGCGTCGGAGCTTTGTTCCACACCGTCACCCTCAGATCACCCTGGTCACCAGCCAAAGTGCCGCCTCCAGAGGAGACCGCAGATTGGGGGGTGACAGAGGGGACTCTCATTCCGGCATCAGCACAGAATTCATGGAGTCTTGATCGTAGCACCGAGATGGCCAGGTTCCCGCAGAGAGAACATGAGTCATCCACGAGCGCTGCCTGAGCGTGCTGAAAGCCCAAACACGTCACGCAGCGCTCGTGCCCGTCGAAAGAAAAAAGAGATCTACCGCACCCAGAAGTGCACGGACGAAACATCCTGAAAAGGACGTGTCACGTGCAAGCTCTTTTTGTGAGAGGAAACTTTGCAGTCGATGCCGAAGCGCCCAGGGAAACACACACCAGCTGTCAGGCGGACCACTGCACAGATCAGCAGGCAGGAAGTATGCGATCACTGGAACGCGCCGTCACACCAACACCGACTGGAAAGCTGCTCGTCTCGAAGAAGCTGACAGAGTCTCAGAAGGCTGTAGGAGTGAAGAGGTAGGTACTCTTGGCTCCGAAAGCAGAAACATAATGCGATATTGCCACGTACTTCCTTATATACTCACGCGGTGAGGCGGAGTTACGTATGCAAATTCCGCATGCCCCATGGCATTGGCACGCCATTGGGCGTTTTCTCTAAGCTCGAAGATGATAGGCTTCTAAGCGAAACCCCCATTCGTTAGTCACTAACGTTACGTCGTAGTGACTGAATGAAAGGGAACTGGATTTATACTATAGTATTCTATTTCAATGCAGCAAAAAGGGATTAATAGAAATGAATAACAGTTAGGGTAAGATAAGTGAAGATGCCCTGCTAAGAACAATGCATTTGCACTGAGTGTATCGTTTGTCTGGTAGGCCTTCCTAGAATGAACTCAACAAGCTGAGACGGAAATTATTTAAAATAACATTTCTATTAATATTGTGTTCATAATTTACTTCATGGTCAAAGGTGCAGTGATGTTGCATAGGACTTATACTGACATCTAGCGGCATTTATGCAGAATGTCAAGCATCAAATAACGGGGACAGAAGTTTTATTCTGAACAGCATCTTTGATTTTCATTTTTGATCTGGTGTAGAATTGCAAAGATAATTTGCAATGTAAAATATTTTCATCCATGTTTTCTCTTAATCTGATCCTGAAGAGAGTGTACTGCTTGCCTAGGAATATGAAAAGGTCACGTGATTGGGATGCTGCCTATGCCACAGTCAGTCAGCAACTGACACTTTTGAGGTACTGTGGTCATTAGGAAAGCTGAATCACCTGGAGGTAGGAGGGAGTGAGGCAGCCTGTTTTTTCAAGCATTGCTTTTTACCAGCCTAATGAGAATCAGTAAAGCAGAAATGTTGACAAGTTATTGTAATAAGATATAAATATATAAAGGGAGACACTTACCTGATCAGAATTTAGGAAAATTATATCTGGAAGAATGAGAATCTCGAGCATCTGTATGCCTAAAAGAAAAATGTTCACAAAATGCTCTTTTTCCTTGCTAAATGTACTATGTTGGATTTGATTTATTAACACAGAGCACTACTGGGAGCTGTCACAAATGCATTACATGTGAATGTGCATGTGTTTCTCGCACTACATATGAGAAGAATGAGAAACTGATCTGCTGTGGTGCTCCACACATGTGGCCCTTCCACAAACCTTTAAAAATCACTTCATCTGGTTTCTGCCAAACTGCCTTTCTCCCACTTTCTTCTGTTTCACATCCAGGCAAATATTGATCCTCTAAATTACTTCTCAAGGTCAGCTCCCCGCTGGAGCCACGCTGTCAGAGATAAGGTTGCGGATGGCTTGTGTCAGTCATGCTACTTGCCAGCTGGTTGCAGAATGAAGCGTTACATATGACACTAAACTCTGTTCATGTACTTGAACACCATCAGGGATGGAACATGAGATGTCATTATGTTCATATCATGTTCACATTTTCTGTCTTTATATTCACCTTTCAAGCTTTTAAACCTGCTGTTTGTGAAAGCCTGAAAAATTAATAATTGAATCAACAACAAATCACATTCTTTGGCTTTTTATTCTGGTAGATCAGGAAAAATCTATCAGCTGGGACATTTCAACAACAATGATGAATGACAAAACAGGCATGTGCCTCTTTGTTTTGTCCAACCAAATCATCAACTGGAGATGGGGATAAACCCCCCAAAAAACAAGTAAGTAATGGGGATCTCTCATGAGCGATAAAGAGTTAAAGGGTTAGATCACCCAAAAATAAAAATTAGCCCATGATTTACTCACCCTCAAGTCATCCCAGGTGTAGGGGAGAGCGGGGCACAACCTAATGCGGGGTTAGTTGTAACACACATGGTTTAACACTTTCCACACATGCTAGGATGACGAAACTTAGTATATTTACTAGATGCCATATCAACATTATTTAGAGAAAAAAAATGCGTCAAAATTAAAAATCTTTGGAAGATATCACAGAACATTTATTAACCATAGCAAAAGTACATTTCTTACTTGAGTTCATTTTTTATCTCTGTTTTTTTGTGTTTATTTAAAATAAGATAAATCTGATATTATTTTAATCTTATATCTCTTACTTAACAGTTGAGATCGTTCTTTAATGCTGATCTAACCAGCAGAAGACACAAACCGGGGTTAAGTCCCAGTTGCACAGGTGGGGTGCGTTGTAACACTCCGTTACAATGAGCCCCTATTAGAACTACACTATTATATTCTATACTTTAGAAAAAGGTGAATAAAGACTGAGAGTCAATGTTCAGAAATGCTTAATTATTATATTTATTTTTAAACTATGCTGTATAACGTCTCGGTTACGTATGGTAACCCTCGTTCCCTGAAGGAGGGAACAGAGATGAATTGGGATCACTTCAGAGAGCCCCTATCAGCTTCGAGATATAGAGAACAGACCAATGGGCCATTGGCGTGCAAGATTTGCATCTCCCGCTCTGCCCCGCGCCGCGGGTATAAACCGGAAGCGAGAGCAGCGCACTATTGTTTTTCACTGAGGAGCCGAACTAGTGACTCGGCCATAGAGTGATGGTACAGCAACTGTGGCGACGGGACGTACGTCGGTCGTCACTGACGAATTGGGATCCCTTTGGAAAACGCCACAGTTACTACCACTTCCAGCGCCCAGCGAAGAGCCCCTCAGACCCGTCTGTTCCAGGCGGGAAAACTCACGCAGGAAGAGTCAACTGCTGTTCCGCAAGACCCACTCAGGAGACTATTGGATAAAGCCGGGAAAGCGTGCCCGGGAGGGCCGCTGCGGAAGCCACATCATGCCCAGAGGGAGTTAACATGTGGAGAATACACATATGGACTGGCCTTGGGCAGTACAACATATGGAAGTCCCAGGGGTGGCCCCGGCCTGTGTAGGCAGGGGAACAACACCGAACTGAGACGGCAAAGGAAACTCTGCCGAGGGAAAGACACGGGCTCGCCATAGGGAGCCGTACCGTGGAAGAATACACATATGGGACCGCCATGGGGGTCACAACATATGGAACCCAGCCTAAAACAAGTACCACCAATGCATACAAGTGATAGACCTGGCGTTGGACGCTCCGCCATGTCCGACTGCCGCGGGTTGCGGAGGACTCGACAGGGTTCGCCGTCCTGGGGAACTCGACTGGAGCAATATGAGCGCACGTATCCATTCTGTGGGGAAGGGAGTGGCACAGCAAGCCGACACTAGAACGGGCACTTTGGTGTTACTGACTATGGGAAGTGAGCACACAGGAAGATACCGGCTCTACCCTCTCACGGAAGGTATAGAATCTAGCGAACGTGTTAGGTGTCGCCCAGCCCGCAGCTCTACAAATATCTGTCAGCGAGGCGCCACAAGCCAGCGCCCAGGAAGAAGCTACACCCCTGGTGAAGTGGGCTCTTAACCTGAGCGGGCAGGGCACGTCTGTGCGAGAAGGCTCACTGGGGAAAACGCATATTTGCGTAGGCCCCAGGGCCAGCTGTGTGCCAGGGCATCTGAGCCAAGGGTCCCCTCGGTCAGGGAATAGAACAACTGGCAGTGGGTCGTGTCCGGGGTGGCAAACAGGTCTACCTGTGCGGCCCTGAAGTGACTCCAGATCAGCTGGACCACCTGGGGATGGAGTCTCCACTTTCCCGGGAGCACTAACAACCACAACAGCTCATCGGCCGCACGATTGAGCAGGCCCGGAATGTGAATGGCACGAAGCGACCTCAGATGCTTCTGACTCCATAAGAGGAGATGGCGGGCGAGTTGTGACATGCGACGGGAGCGCAGACCACCCTGTTTGTTGATGTATGCAACGGCCGCAGTGTTGTCCGTACGGACCAGAACGTGCTTGCCTAGTAGCGGCGTTTTGAAGCGGCTCAGCGCAAGACGAACTGCTAACAACTCCAGGCAATTGATATGCCACTGCAGTTGGGGCCCCGTCCACAGACCCGAAACTGCACGCCCGTTGTACGTGGCACCCCAGCCGGTGGATGAGGCATTCGTGGAGACAACAGCATGCCTGGACACTTGTTCTAGAGGCACTCCTGCCCGTAGTAATGAAGGGTCCGGCAATGGGCTGAAGGTTATTTCAGGTTGAGTCACTGAGACACGGAGGGAGCCACTGTTCCACGCCCATCTCTGGACTCAGAGATGGGCGTGGCACAGCGTTGAAGCGGCCTCATATGAAGCAATCCGAGTGGCGTTACTGCAGCTGCGGATGCCATATGCCCCAGGAGCCTCTGAAAATGTTTCAGTGGTACCGCTGTCCTGCATTTGAACGAATTCAAGCAGTTCAACACCGACTGGACGTGCTCCTCGGTGAGGCGCGCAGTCAGGGCGATCGAATCCAGCTCCATCCCGAGAAAAGAGATCCTCTGGGCGGGGCAGAGTTGCTCTTCTCCCAGTTGACCCGAAGCCCCAACTGGCTGAGGTGCCTGGGCAAGGATCAACCAGTCGTCGAGATAGTTGAGGATGAGAACACCATGCTCTCTCATGGGAGCAATGGACGCCTCCGCGACTTTCGTGAAGACACAGGGCGACAGGGACAGCACGAAGGGTAGGACTCTGTACTGATATGCCCGTCCCTCGAACGCAAACCGTAGGAATGGCCTGTGTCGAGGGAGAATCGAGACATGAAAGTACGCGTCCTTCAGGTCGATCGCTGCAAACCAATCTTGGGGACGGATGCACCTGAAGATGCGTTTCTGCGTTAGCATTCTGAACGGTAGCCTGTGAAGGGACCCGTTCAAGAATCGCAGGTCCAAGATCGGTCGTAACCCGCCACCTTTCTTGGGTACAATGAAGTACGGGCTGTAGAACCCGGACTTCATATCGGCTGGAGGGACTGGCTCTATCGCGTTCTTCGCCAGCAGGACTGCGATCTCCACCCGGAGCACAGGGGCATCTGCCTTTGCCACAGTGGTGAAGTGAATGCCCCTGAACTTGGGTGGACACCGGGCAAACTGAATCGCATAGCCGAGTCTGACGGTGCGGATGAGCCAGTGAGGCGGGCTGGGGAGCGCTAGCCAGGCCCCCAGCGACCGCGCAAGCGGGACCAATGGCACCACCAACGTACCCGGAGCGGGGCAGCGTAGCGGCATGCAGGGACCCGACTCGGACGACATGGGGGCGGCCCGAAGTGGGGTCTGAGTGTGCTGTGCAACACTTACCTTTTTCCGCTGAGGGGGTGTGCGAGTGAGGGAAGGTCGCTTGTGTGCATCCCCACAGCCGACACAGCCGACAAGGCATGGGAGCGTCGAACATCGCCAATCGCGCTCTCTTGGGGCCCAGAGATATTGGAAACTGCTCTTTTATTGAGAATTTTGGGTGAACAGAAATAAAAAAAGAAACAAGGATTCTCCCCCGCCCTCCTCCAGGGGAAGGAGTGGAGCTGCAGCCATCTCCTGAAGAGCAGTTTCTCCATCTCTGGCCAGCCCGTCTCAGGGTCGCTTGCGACAGCACTTGCTACCTGGCTTGGCAGCGGCCTGAGCGGGCTGGACGTCCTTCCCACGGGCGGCTGCACGCCGACGCCCGGGTGGAGGCTGCTGCTGGGCTTTGGCGGGAGCGGAGGCGGTGGCGGGCGGACGTCCTCGGCGATGAGCAGCTGGAGGCGGGGTGGAGGCAGCAGCGGGCTGCCGTGGCAGGATGTGTTTAATCGCCTCCGTCTGTTTCTGGGCGGCCGAGAACTGCTGGGCAAAGCTCTCGACCGCGTCACCGAACAACCCGGACATGGAGATGGGGGAGTCTGGGAACCGATATTTATCAGTCTCCCTCATGTCGGCCAGGTTGAGCCAGAGATGACGCTCCTGGACCACCAGAGTGGACATCGCCTGACCGATGGAACGGGTGGTGACTTTCGTTGCTCGTAGGCCGTAGGAGCTCTGGGTCAGGCTTACCCTTGTGCATGTCCATGAGCGCTTGGGCTTGGTGCACCTGAAGCAGTGACATGGCATGCAAGGCAGACGTGGCCTGTCCACAAGACCTGTAAGCCTTCGCGGTCAGACCGGAAGAGAACTTACAGGCCTTGGACGGGAGACGCGGGTCACCACGCCAGTTGGAAGTGGTCGCCGGACACAGCTGCATTGCGACACCCCGCTCAACTGGTGGGATCCCCACGTAACTCTTGGCCTGCCTGCCGTCGAGGGTAGTGAGGAGGGAGGAGCCACCAGGTCGGTTCGGAGTACTGAAGGGCATCAACCACGACCTGGTAAGCTCCTCATGCACCTCCGGGAAGAAAGGCACCGGGGCGGGACGCTGAGAACCAGCGCGACCCACCCCGAGAAACCAATCATCCAGCCTAGAAGGCTCGGGACGTGGTGGAGGGTTCCACTCAAGCCCGACCTTTTCGGCAGCCCGGGAAAGCATAGCCGTCAACTCCGGGTCCGATTCGACCGTTGCCACTCTCCCAGAGGGAGGCAGTACAGACGAACCTTCATCCCCAGAGGACTGAAACTCCCCCCCCGAATGTCCATTTTTCCTGCTTCTAACACATCAACTTTCAGGACAAAATGTCTGCTTAATATGTCCCACTCACTAACAGTTGCCGTGGTGAAGAGATAAAATCAGTGTTCACTTCACCTGTCACACTTCACTTCACCGGTCATAATGTTATGCCTGATCGGCGTGTATATACAGTATGTGTGTGTATACACGCCGTGTATATACAGTATGTGTGTGTATACACGCCTAATAATCCTTTAATCACCTAAAGGATTATTAGGAACACCATACTAATACTGTGTTTGACCCCCTTTCGCCTTCAGAACTGCCTTAATTCTACGTGGCATTGATTCAACAAGGTGCTGAAAGCATTCTTTAGAAATGTTGGCCCAAAATGATAGGATAGCATCTTGCAGTTGATGGAGATTTGTGGGATGCACATTCAGGGCACAAAGCTCCCGTTCCACCACTTCCCAAAGATGCTCTATTGGGTTGAGATCTGGTGACTGTGGGGGCCATTTTAGTACAGTGAACTCATTGTCATGTTCAAGAAACCAATTTGAAATGATTCAAGCTTTGCGACATGGTGCATTATCCTGTTGGAAGTAGCCATCAGAGGATGGGTACATGGTGGTCATAAAGGGATGGACATGGTCAGAAACAATGCTCAGGTAGGCCGTGGCATTTAAACGATGCCCAATTGGCACTAAGGAGCCTAAAGTGTGCCAAGAAAACATCCCCTCATTCCATTACACCACCACCACCAGCCTGCACAGTGTTAACAAGGCATGATTGATCCATGTTCTCATTCTGTTTACGCCAAACTCTGACTCTACCATCTGAATGTTTCAACAGAAATGTCTCAGGTTATGACTATAACCATAGTTCTACAGGAAAGACTCGGGAGAATTATATCGACAATAGTGCATTTATTAATAGCTCAGCAAGCTAATAATATACAAAGTCAATTTGGCGTAGGCCCCGTCCGTAGGCATAATCAGAGGGTATAGGATCTGCAATTCCTGCCTGAAGACGAGGGCAGGGGTGCAGCCGACCCCCCGGGAGGTATGGACAGGACCATCCTGGTGGTGGTGGGGAGGATGAGGGTAATCGTCGCTTCAGTATCTGCGAACTCAAACATGTGTAAGTACCGGGCTTTTATACAGTGAGCATGAGGATATAATTGGGTTAGAAAGAAGGCAATAAGTGACGTAGTAATTGAGTCTTTCCAGCAGAACTTATGCTAGAGCTTTCATTTCTACAGGAAAGACTCGGGAGAATTATACCGACAATAGTGCATTTATTAATAGCTCAGCAAGCTAATAATATACGAAGTGAATTTGGCGTAGGCCCCGTCCGTAGGCATAATCCGAGGGTATAGGATCTGCAATTCCTGCCTGAAGACGAGGGCAGGGGTGCAGCCGACCCCCAAAAGTAGGTGGAGTATGAATACACCGGGACGGGGCCCGCCAACCCCCAAAAGTTGGTAACTGAGTATACCCACCGATCTAGAATCCTGGGGTTCCTGAAAAATAGAGAAGGAAGTTACTATGTGGTAGAATTAAGATGTGAAGAGATACTGCATGCCTATTTTTTATTTTTTAATTTTTTTTAATATATATTGCCAGTTCACTCCTAGGAAAACACAGAGACAAGGCCTCATTGGACCATACAGACAGCCGCCTTGGCAAAAATAATAGACAGGCCTCATTGGACCACACAGACAGCCGCCTTGGCAAAAATAATAAACAGGCCTCATTGGACCACACAGGCAGGGCCTCATTGGACCACACAGACAGAGCCGCATTGGCTATAATAGAACGGCCACATTGGACCACATATAGCAGGCCACCTAAGGCCGTACATAAACCACACATACTCTGGCCTCATTGGACCACACAGCCTTTATAGACCACAGAGACAAGGCCTTGATGAGCCACCCGGCCTATATAGACCACAGAGGCGAGGCTTCTAAGCCACAACGGCGCTAATGCCACAAAGAGACGAGGTAAGACTGCACTGCACGTGAACGAAGCCACTTGGCTAGATTTTTTTTTTTTTTTAAACAAAGAACCTATGCCCCAGGGGGCGACTGGCCACTATTGGCATCTTTTAAGGACAAGACCAAGCCACTAGTGCCACACATATACAAACCACACGAGACTACGGCATCTAAGCCACATTAAACATATGCCCCAGGGGGGCCACTGGCCGATCAGGCATCTTTTTAAAGGACAAGGCAAACATATGCCACAAGGCGCCAAGCCCCACATGAACACAAGTCCCACGTGGCCACAAGGCCACTAATGCCACACATAGACAGACATACCTGAATACAAGGCCACTAGGCCACATTTAACCATGCCATGAAGGCCACAAGACCACGAGACAAGGCCACATTAGGCTACACGGTCACAGTAGACCATACAGAACATAGAATGTTTCCTAAACCATAATCCCACACTTAGACGAGACGTACAGACAATGGCCACTAGGCCACACAAAACGAGGCCATAAAGGCCGCAGCCTTGAAGGCCGAACGAAGAACGAGGCAACATTGTACCACGAGCCATGAGACCGACACAGAGACGAGGCCCGCCGGGCCACAAGGCTGCTAAGCCACACTGAACGAGGCCAACGAGACAGAGCCGCTAGGCCACACAGAACATGCCATGCTTAATGGCCACAAGACCACGAGACAAGGCCACATTAGGCTACACGGTCACAGGAGACCACATAGAACAAAAATATCGCATTAAATAAGACATCGTGTTTTTTTATTTTTTTTTATTTTTAATTTTTTTAATTATAAACTAAGATTATTTAAATAACGAACATGTAACAAAGGCACGACGGCTGCTACAGCCACATAGAGACGAGGCCACATTGAACAGAGCCGCTAGGCCACACATATTAGATGACCAGAAAGTCATTGAGGAGTGCTGGCTAGAATAATGACGGGCTGAAGGGAATAAAATTATGACACCACCACCAGTAGTTGCATAGGAATTTACCTTATGGTTACTGTAGAGCTTGCTGGGCTTGAAGAATGGTTTTAGAATCGGGTCTTATGTATGATTCGAAGGCCGAGGAAGACCATCTACCCAAAATCTTGATGGCCGACGTGGGGATTCCTCGTTCAGCTGCTGTAGTAGCTGCCCCAATTCTGAATGAGTGGCGAGAGAGGGGGATAGACTGCAACTTTTAACGACAGAGTTTAACTGGGTTCTAAACCAGCCTTTTGAAAGAGGTGCACCGTTAGGTAAGATAAAGAGAGGGGCATAATTAGAAGTTTTAGGGCGGATTTTGAGGAATTTAACCATAGATGTGAATGGACAAAAATTATTATTGATTTTGGGGAAAGATAAGGTGATGCCGGAGCCTTGAGCGTCGTTTTTTGAGTGTTTAAGAATTAGAGTGAAGCAATTAGGTGAGAAACGAATATCAGAAAAGGAAATACCACGGGTAGGATCGAATGTATTAGTATCTGAAGAGAGTTCGCCTGGACGCATGAAACCGTAGAAAGCAGCTAGAAACACTGCTTCTAGTAGAATATTGATGTAGAAGGAAAAAAGACCGTTACGGACGGAACTGATGAATCTATGCAACAACGGCAGAGTAATGGGTAGACGTTTATCTATTTGTTTACTAGAGGATTTGGCTAAGCCTTTAAGGAGTAAATGCATGGAAGTTTCGGAGAAAAGACTTGGAAAATTAGGATTATAGATTTTTGCGTGGAATTGGATGCCAGCGAGGAGGCGGCGGATGGAAGAGATTTTTTGGTTTCTATTTTCGAAATTAAAGACGAGAAAGGAACAAACGGTCGAAATCAAAATGGGAAATACTGGAATTTGGAGGGCGAAACAGAACATAGAAAAACCTGACCATGCGGACATGTAAGCTTTGAAAGTTGAGGGAGCGACACCTTTAGAAATATATTTCCTAGCCGATGTAAGCAGATCGTTTAATTTAATATTACTGCTGCTAGGGGAGGACAGGGTGTTGGGTCCGGGTTGGCTAACGGGCAGAGCCATCTGAAAGTCTGAAATCGAAATCGAGAGAGCGCGTCAGCAATGACATTGCAGTGGCCAGGGATATGTTCAGCTTTGATGATAAAATTGGAAACAACTGATTGCCAGATTAACCGTCTCACTAAAGGCATTATTGTAAGGCAAGATGATCTGCCTTTGTTAATGATGGCAACTGTGGCTTCGTTGTCGCAGAACATCATGATGCGTTTACGCGACCAAGTATGGCCCCAGATCATGCTAGCGACGGCTATGAGGTAAATCTCAGCGCGGATGAAACTGAACCAGATAAAGTTTGAGGAAAATCGTTTGGCCATTTTTCTGCAAACCATTCTCCTTCAAAGAAGCCCCCGAACCCGATAGAAGGGGTAGTGTCTGTGAATAATTGTAATTCGATCGACGATTCGAAAATGTCGTGATAGAAAAAAGAGATGCCGTTCCATTCGCTTAACAAGCGCTTCCAAAAATTTCTGTCGGACAGACACCTTCCATCTAGATGAATTTGGTCGCTTAGTTTTTCGACAGAATGGGCCAAGGTAAGCAATCGTGAAATGAAAGCTCTACCTTGAGGAATGATGCTCATGGACGAAATTAAGGTAGCCTAGCAGCAAGAGCATGTCGCGTTTAGAGACGGTTTGAATCTGTTTAAGTATATCGAGAATTGAAGATTGTTGAGACGAAAAGTCGATCAGCAGAAAGTCGTCGAGTAGATGTAAAACGAATGGAAGCTTGCAGACATTCAGCAGTATCCAACACAATGCTTCAGAGAGGCTATTAAAGATGTGAGGACTACTTCTGCAACCGAATGTGAGCCGTACTGCAAAATAGAATTTTGAATTCCATTTGACGCAGAAAAGTGGCCAGTCAGAAGGATGTATTGGCATCGTTTTAAAAGCGTCGGTAATGTCGGCTTTCGCCAACCAAGCTCCTTGACCAGCAATCTTGATTAAGTGGATTGCGCTGTCTACTGAGGCATAGTGTAGGGAAAATGGTGTTAGAGGTATACATTCGTTAACGCTCGCTGTGGAAGCAGAATGAGGAGAGGAAAATTAGACGTTTTTTACCGGAGTATTTCCGTGTTGCAACGCCGATGGAATTAATCTGGAAGGTCGAGAAAGGAGGAGAAGCGAAAGGGCCTATTACGTATCCTTTATTAACCTCTTTTTCTAGTAGATTAGATACCGCTTCTGGTTCGTTTATAGCTGACTGTAAATTCTTGGCTATAAAAGAAGTGGTGAGATGGGAGAGGATACACACCCGAAACCCCTGTGACAAGCCTGTGATTAGGTAATCGACAAAAGTCGGGTCGGGGTGAGAAGAAAGATAGTTAGAAAGATTAGGGATATTAATTGGGGTTGAAGGGTGCTTTTTCAGAATTTTCTCCCTCTCCCTCTGATTGGAGGTTTGTACCGGCGAGGGCAGACCGATTTCGGGTGAGGATCCTTGCAAAAACTGCAGATGTGATCAAATTTGCATTGAGAAAAAGGACAAACAGATTCATTGAAATTAGCACAAGGAACAGCATTTCTAACTGGCGCGTAGCGTTTCCTGTACTCTTGTGGAAACCTTACATTTTCAGCACCCTGGCCAGCACCGGGCGCTTGACTAGCGAATGCTTTCGGGCAGAGGGAGGCCGAATGTCCATGAGCGCTAAAAATGGGACATGCCAGCATTTTTTGACCACCGAAGTGGCGAACAAGCAATTCCGTGTCGGTAACGGACCAGTCTAGTCTGGAGTTGTAGAGCGAGATGAAAGAAGCAGATTTGGCTGAGAAGGATTTGTGGTATTCGTAAAAGAAGGTTCCCATTCAGTCGGTCACTCTCGACGGCACGTCGGAGTACCAACGAATAGGAATCTCGCTCGCGAGAGCCAATCTACTTCGAGTGTAACTAAACGAGCCAATGCACATTGGCATGCAATGATTGCACCAGGTGCTCATGCCACGCCGTGCGGGTATAAATGAGACACAGGTGATTGCATCAAATCAACCTTTTGCTTCGGAGCCGAGTGGTGAATGGTTTGTCCTAAAATCACTCTCTACAAAGCGTGTGTTAACATTATAACGAGTCAAGCTCTTCTGTGGACCTCTCCTCGTTTGGTGTTGGAGTGACGGCACTGCAGCGGGGTTGATTTCTCTCTTTCTTTTTCTATTTTGAGCAAAAACAAAAGGCTGTTCTCACAGCTGGTTCGGTGCGCTGTTAAGAGCGCTGAAAAGCCATTTTCACGGCTGGTAAGAGATCGCCTTCTATGAGAGAGAGAGCGCGCACGTCAGGCTGCACTTTTTCCCTGTCTGTGTCGCCGCGACTATTCCCCTGTGTGCTTCAGCACCGCGGAGAGCAGTTTCCCTAAAAGAGCTACACAGATAGAGCTTGCGTCTTTTTAAAGATGACATTCTATCTGTGTGTTTCTGGATGCGGTTGTTTCCTGTCCTCACTGACGGCCACGAACACTGTTTCACATGTCTGGGCGCATGCTGAGACTGTGTTCGTGGGTGGTCATGTTTTCTAATGAGAACATGACCACGTCGGCACGCCGGTCGCGACTCATCTTTCTCCGGGAAGCTTGAGTCCCCTTTGTTGTTGCTGTGTGTAAAAGCACAGCCGCGGGTCTGCTCGACACTCTGGGAGACCGCGGAGATCAGCGAGAGTTGCCGTCGAGGAAACCCGAACGGACCTCTCGCTTCTCTGCGTGCCGTGTGCCGTTGAGTGCTAGGCTGTAGCGCGGGTTGTCACGGCAACCCAGCGTTCGCTCTGCGCTCTAGGTGCGCTGTCCTCTTGCCTATTTCTCGTTGTAGCGCCCTCCCTGGCAACAGGAGAGGTCTACTTCAGTGAAATAGCTGGGGTGACCTGAGGAGAAGAGGGCTTCTCCTTCGGGGAACCAACCCCCTAGGGCCCCTCCCCCTCTAGCGCACTGCAAGCAGTGCAGCTCTGGGTGGAATTGCTGGTCCTTCTTATGGGGGAACCTAGCATTTCATTCAGTGCTCCAGCTGAGGATCAGATGTCAATCGCTGCATCGGAGAGAGGGCTGTTGTGCTCTGGGAATGAGGATGATGCTGAGCCCACTGTAATGGTGTGTGCTTCGCTGAATCGGATTCAGAGTTAACAGCCATGCTTCCTGGGATCACTCCCGGATGTGCATGGAAAACTTGGCAGTGTGGCACTTCTTTGGATATGGAAAGCCAAAAGGGCCAAAACTGCATAAGTTTTTCCTCTCTCACTACCCTCAATGGTGGGGTGGCTGTGCGCAGACCACCCCTTCCTGCACTAGGGTAGTTCTGAGTTGAGGTTGAGCTGTGCATGTTGACTAACCGTGATCAAAGTCATGGCGCAGGCCCTCGGCCAGACGATGTCCACCTCAGTGGTCCAGAAAAACCTCCTGGCTTGCCTTGCTGAGATGTGAGTGGTCGTCAAAGTACGCTTTCTCGATGCTCCCATCTCACAAGGTGGCCTTGGGCGACACTGTTGAGAACTGGGCCCAGCAGTTCTTCGCAGTCGGTAGCAGGCTGAGGCAATCAAGAGCCTCCCCCGACGTACCATCAGAGTGCCTCGTGGGCCGCCCCTCAGTCTGCTCGTCGCCAAAGGCGTCGTCCCCTGCAAAAAAAAAAAAAAAACACTTGGCACAGCCTGCTCTACTGTGTCCTGCAGGAGGATGACGCTACATGTCTCTGCTGCTGTTTAAGCGGTCGGTGAAACATCACCTCTGAGACGGGTGACCGGGAGATGGGCGGGGCTGCTCTTCCCCGGAGGAGGGCCGGGCAGAAAATCTTGAGTCAAAATCCGTTCTGCCGCTGGTGTCACAACCAGTGGTACCCAAATTCTCAAAAAAAAAAAAAAAAAAAACAAGCAGTTCCTCCCATCTCTGGGTCCCAAGGGGGTTCGGAGAGCTGTGGACGGTCAAACGCCGGACCACACTCATCCTCCTCCTTCGCCAGCGGACAGTAGTGGACGGTTCGAGGACGCAACCTAGCCTTCTCACGTACCCTCTGCCCTCTCGTGGAATCAGGTAAGTGTGCACCGCACACTCACAACCGCGCTGCGGGCCGCCTCCACGAGACAGCCGCCCCAGCCTGGTACCTGCATTCCACCGTCGCATTTTCGAATGCATCCGTCCCCAAGATTGGTTTGCAGCGATCGACCTGAAGGACGCGTACTTTCATGTCTCGATTCTTTCTCGACACAGGCCGTTTCTGTGCCTTGCGTTCGAGGGTAGAGCATATCAGTACAGAGTCCTGCCCTTCGGGCTGTCCCTGTCCCCCCGTGTCTTCACGAAAGTCACGGAGGGGGCCCTTGTGCCTCTGAGAGAACAGGGCGTTCGCATCCTCAACTATCTCGACGACTGGCTCATTCTAGCACAGTCCATCCAGGGATCAGTTGTGCGAACACAGGGACCTGGTGGTCAGACACCTCAGCCAGTTGGGTCTTCGGGTCAACTGGGAAAAGAGCAAACTCGCCCCCGTGCAGAAGATCTCTTTTCTCGGTGTGGATTCGGTCGAACGGACAGCGTGCCTCCCAGAGGAGCGTGTCCAGACGATGCTGAACTGCCTGAACACGTTTCAAGGCAGGATGGCGGTTCCACTGAAACAATTTCAGAGGCTCCTGGGGCATATGGCAGCCGCTGCGGCAGTAACACCGCTCGGCCTGCTTCATATGAGACCGCTTCAGCATTGGCTACACGGCCTAGTCCCGAGATGGCCGTGGCAACGCGGCACTCTCCGGGTGAGCATCACACCGGCCTGCCGCCAGTCTTTCAGTCCATGGTCAGACCCCTCGTTCCTTCGGGCCGGAGTGCGCCCGGAACAGGTGTCCAGGCACGCTGTGGTTTTCACGGATGCCTCTGCCATGGGCTGGGGAGCCACGTACAATGGGCATGCAGTGTCAGGGGTTTGGACGGGCCCGCACCTGCATTGGCATATCAATTGCCTCGAGTTGCTTGCAGTGCATCTTGCTCTGAGCCGCCTCAAAGCGCGGTTACGGGGCAAAGATGTACTGGTCCGCTCGGACAACACTGCGACCGTTGCGTATATCAACCGACAAGGTGGTCTGCGCTCCCGTCGCATGTCGCAACTCGCCCGCCATCTCCTCCTCTGGAGTCAGAAGTGTCTGAGGTCGCTTCGGGCCATTCATGTCCCTGGTGTGCACAACCGTGTGGCCGACGAGCTTTCACGAGCTGCGCTCCCAGGCGAGTGGCGACTCCACCCCCAGGTGGTTCAGCAGATTTGGAGACAGTTCGGGGTGGCACAGGTCGACCTGTTTGCCTCCCCAGAAACGTCCCACTGCCAGTGGTTCTATTCGCTGACTGAGGGTACACTCGGCACGGATGCCCTGGCGCACAGCTGGCCCCAGGGGCTGCGCAAATATGCGTTTTCCCCAGTGAGCCTACTTGCGCAGACTCTGTGCAAGGTCAGGGAGGACGAGGAGCAGGTCCTGCTGGTGGCGCCGTACTGGCCCAACCGGACCTGTTTTCCAGAACTTATGCTCCTCGCAACAGCCCCTCCTTGGCCGATTCCTCTGAGGAAGGACCTTCTGACTCAGAGACGGGGCACCCTTTGGCACCCGCGTCCAGACCTGTGGAAACTTCATGTCTGGCCCCTGGACGGGACGCGGAGGTTCTAGGTGACTTACCCCAAGAGGTAGTTAACACCATCACTTCGGCACGAGCGCCGTCTACAAGACAGGAGTCTTTAACAACTGAAACAATTTCAGAGGCTCCTGGGGCATATGGCAGCCGCTGCGGCAGTAACACCGCTCGGCCTGCTTCATATGAGACCGCTTCAGCATTGGCTACACGGCCTAGTCCCGAGATGGCCGTGGCAACGCGGCACTCTCCGGGTGAGCATCACACCGGCCTGCCGCCAGTCTTTCAGTCCATGGTCAGACCCCTCGTTCCTTCGGGCCGGAGTGCGCCCGGAACAGGTGTCCAGGCACGCTGTGGTTTTCACGGATGCCTCTGCCATGGGCTGGGGAGCCACGTACAATGGGCATGCAGTGTCAGGGGTTTGGACGGGCCCGCACCTGCATTGGCATATCAATTGCCTCGAGTTGCTTGCAGTGCATCTTGCTCTGAGCCGCCTCAAAGCGCGGTTACGGGGCAAAGATGTACTGGTCCGCTCGGACAACACTGCGACCGTTGCGTATATCAACCGACAAGGTGGTCTGCGTACTGGCCCAACCGGACCTGTTTTCCAGAACTTATGCTCCTCGCAACAGCCCCTCCTTGGCCGATTCCTCTGAGGAAGGACCTTCTGACTCAGAGACGGGGCACCCTTTGGCACCCGCGTCCAGACCTGTGGAAACTTCATGTCTGGCCCCTGGACGGGACGCGGAGGTTCTAGGTGACTTACCCCAAGAGGTAGTTAACACCATCACTTCGGCACGAGCGCCGTCTACAAGACAGGCTTACGCCTTGAAGTGGAACCTGTTCGTCGAGTGGTGTTCTTCTCGCCGAGAAGACCCCTGAAGATGTTCGATCGCGTCTGTGCTCTCCTTCCTGCAACAGGGGTTGGAGCGTAGGCTGTCGCCCTCCACCCTCAAGGTTTATGTTGCTGCAATATCCGCCTATCACGACCATGTAGAAGGTAAGACGGTTGGGAAGCACGACCTGGTCGTCAGGTTCCTTAGGGGGGCGAGACGGTTAAATCCTCCTCGCCCCCCCTCCATACCCTCTTGGGATCTTGCTCTGGTGCTCCGAGCACTTCAGAATGCCCCATTTGAGCCTTTGCAGTCAGCAGAGCTAAAGATTCTGTCAATGAAGACTTTGCTGTTGGCTGCATTGGCCTCCATCAAGAGGGTAGGGGACCTGCAGGCATTTTCGGTCGACGAATCGTGCCTAGAGTTCGGGCCGGGTGATACCCACGTGGTGTTGAGACCCCGGCCTGGCTATGTGCCCAAGGTTCCTACCAATCCCTTCAGGGACCAGGTGGTGAACCTGCAAGCGCTGCCCCCGGAGGAGGCAGACCCAGCCCTAGCTTTGCTCTGTCCCGTCCGCGCTCTGCGGGTTTACGTGGATAGAACTCAAAGCTTCAGAACCTCAGATCAGCTCTTTGTCTGTCACGGAGGCCAGCAGAAGGGAAAGGCTTTCTCCAAGCAGAGGATGGCCCACTGGATAGTGGATGCCATCACCTTGGCTTACCAAGCACAAGGTGTGTCCTGTCCGCTCAGGGTGCGAGCACACTCTACTAGAGTGTTGCATCCTCCTGGGCGCTGGCACGTGGCGCCTCGCTGTCAGACATCTGTAGAGCTGCGGGCTGGGCGACACCCAACACGTTCACTAGATTCTATAGCCTACGTGTAGAGCCGGTCTCCTCCTGTGTTTTCACCTCAAACGGGTAGAAGCACTGAGAGGCCCCGTCTCTTGTCGGCTTGCTGCGCTACGGCGCTTATATTCTCCAGAAGCAAACTCTGTGAGTCCTCCACCGCCCTCGGTGCCGGACGTGGCGGAACGTCTGGCATCAGGCCCCTTGCCGCTGAATCCTTGAGAACCGGTATTGGGCTCGGGTTATATGAGTGACCCTACGGGGATCCCATATATCTTTCCACGGTCGCTCCTACGGGAAGCCTGTGTCTTTCCCTTGGGAGAGCCTTCCCGTCAATGGGACTGAGCCCCCTCTCTCCGTTGCGGGCTACGGCTCAGCATTGTACTCCACATAACTCCTTCGTGGTACGATGTGGGCTCCGCAGCGCCCCCTTCACTAGGGCACGCTTCCCAGTGTTATCCAATAAATCACTAAGCGGGTCTTGCGGAACGGCAGTGATGGACTTCCCGGTGTGAGCCCCGTCTCATCAGGTAAGAGATCTCAGGTGGCTCACACAGGGCACTGGAAGGGGGCAGAGGCCATGGCGCTTTGGTAGGGATTCCTATTCGTCGGTACTCCGACGTGGCGTCGAGAGTGACCGACTGAATGGGAACGTCTCGGTTACGTATGTAACCCTCGTTCCCTGAAGGAGGGAACGGAGACGCCACGTCCCGTCGCCATGTCCTCTGTACCCTGCTGGGGTGCCTGTCTACCTACTCGGCTCCTCAGCAAAAGGCTGATTTGATGCAATCACCTGTGTCTCATTTATACCCGCACGGCGTGGCATGAGCACCTGGTGCAATCATTGCATGCCAATGTGCATTGGCTCGTTTAGTTACACTCGAAGTAGATTGGCTCTCGCGAGCGAGATTCCTATTCGTCGGTACTCCGACGTGGCCTCTCCGTTCCCTCCTTCAGGGAACGAGGGTTACATACGTAACCGAGACGTTCCCCCGTACCTTTGGTTAAAGTTAGCCATTAAAGCTAGATACAGATCTAACTCTTCTCTCCGATCAGGAAAAGACTGGCACAAGATGTCTCTGTAAAGGCTGAATGCGATGACGAATTCGCCGAATGAAGGATTCGGGTTTAATCTGGGATCGGAAGTTTTTAGAAGGACTGCCACGTCATCACAGTCTACCATTTTTCTGTCAACGGCAGGCGAGGGAAGCAGAAGTGAAGCCAAGTTAATGTCCTTACCTTGGACAATGTTCGCTCTAATAAGAGGGGACACTGTAGCTGCGGCTGGAGAGACGAAACGCCTACCGAAGGACTGAGCTGGGACTGCTGAAGAGAGGTTAAAAGAAGAAGTTTCGGGTGTGGCAGGGGCATCCTGAAATGTTGACTCTATCGGCTGGAGAAAGTTTGGGAGGGCTGAAGTAGAAGGCGCGTTCGATGTATTACTTAATCCAATGTCTGGTGGAAGTAGCTGGGAGGTTGCAGAGACGTTAATAGCTGGGACCGAGCTATTGGGCTTATTAAGTGAGTGTTCGAACTTCGACATCTTTGATTCCAGGGTCTTGACAGTTTGAGAGAGGCTTTGGACAGCTTGGAGAATTTGGTAGTTAACTCCGGCGGGCTCGGATGAATCCAGCGAAGTAGAGGCTTGAGAATGCTGCGTAGATCTTTTTGTTGGGTGTGGTGACGAGGATTTAGCCGTTCTCTTCCTGCCAACTTGTTTCGTCTGGCCGAGTGCGGGAACGGTTGCTGAGCTGTGAGGAGCAGGTTCTGATGGATTGCCCAGAGTATTAAAGGCCAGGTGCAGTAAATCCTCTCTGGATAAACCTCGGCTGATGGGAATACTGGCAGCCTCTACGGCTATGATGATGTCCTCCGAAGGCCAGCTTGCCCATGGCGAGCCGCGGCATTGAATGCGCGAGCTGCGTCGTGTTGGGAGAGGAGAAGGCGGAACGAATTCGTCATCAGTATCAGAGTACTCACACATGACAGGCGTGTCAGTGGACATGGCGGTTTAGCAGGTGAGCGAGACGTAGTCGTCGCTTCAGTATCTGCGAACTCAAACATGTGCAAGTACCGGGCTTTTATACAGTGAGCATGAGGATATAATTGGGTTAGAAAGAAGGCAATAAGTGACGTAGTAATTGAGTCTTCCCAGCAGAACTTATGCTAGAGCTTTCATTTCCCTGAGAAGGGAACGAAACACTGCGTCCACTAGGGACAGCTTTGGGAATGCCCACAGCGTGATAGCGTCTGATGCACGTATGTCAAGTCAGCCAATGGCGAGAGTGAGCGCCACGGGCGGGTGACGTCACGTCCAGGAAAGGATAAATATACATCCGGTCGGATCGCACTTCAGCTAAACTGCCGAAGCAAGGGATCACAGGGATGCAGGGAGTATGGCAAAGGGACGCAGTGTTTCGTTCCCTTCTCAGGGAACTATGGTTATAGTCATAACCTGAGACGTTCCCTTTCGAGGGAACTTCACACTGTGTCCACTAGGGACAGCTTTGGGAACGAAATACCAAAAAGCCATAATACCAAATGCCTGTCGTGTGAAACTGTGGCACATTCAAGACAGGAGCACTGAAGAACCTGGAGCACATTCCAGATTCAAGATCATAGTATCTCACAAACGTAAGAGGCGAGGACCAACCGGCCGCATCGCAGACTTCTTTGAGGGAAACCCCCGATACCAAGGCCTCAGAGGCCGCCATACTCCTAGTAGAGTGGGCTTTGACAGCTAAGGGACACTGCTGATCAGAAGACCCATAAGCCAGTGAGATAGCCTCGACTATCCACTTGCTCATTGTATGTTTGGACGCAGGGAGACCCCTGTTCTGAGGTCCAAAACAAACAAACAATTGATCTGCTGTCCTCCACAGGGCAGCTCTGTGGACATAAGCATCCAGTGCTCGCACTAGACATACAAGGTTCAATCTTTCCTGGTCTGGATTAACAAATGGAGGAGGACAGAGAGCTTGCAGCCCTATAGGCCATGGAACATTGGTTAACACCTTCGGAACGATCAATATTTATCTTCGCCACAGCGCGAGTAATCACCTCCACCAGCTCTTCGTGTGCTGGGGAAAGAGATGGCGAATCATCTTCCCCCAATCCGACGCTCAACACATCCACCTCCTCAGAGCTGGAGTGTTGAAGCGACGGGCTCTCACTCTGGGCGGAAGAAGCCGCAGCGCGGGCTTCCGACACCAGCGATTGAGCGACAGATCTCTCGGGTGAAGGCAGAGAAAAAGCGCTCGCGCCCATCTCAAACCCCGCCGAGAGATCCATCTGCGATCCCCATGATGTCCTTCTCCGCTGTGCCTCGGCAGCAGCGGGTCCAGAACCAGAGGGAATGCGATCCTGATCACCCTTCTCGAAGAGTGACAGGTGGGAGCGGAGCATGCGAAGCGGCAGCTTCTCACAATGCTCACAGTCAGCCCCCTCGAAGGCTGACAGAGCATGCTCCACTCCCAAACACATCACACACAAATCATGTGTATCTCCATCCGTAAGGAAACGGGGACACGGATGAGTACACTGTTTGAATACTGATGCATTCGCCATATTTAAACGGAGAATTATTGTGCTTTTGACGGACAACAATAAATAGACAGAGTCAGTTTTCACACAGATCGCTTAGCTGAGGCAGAAAAGCTGAAGTGCGATCGGACCGGATGTATATTTATCCTTTCCTGGACGTGACGTCACCCGCCCGTGACGCTCACTCTCGCCATTGGCTGAGTTGACATACGTGCATCAGACGCTATCACGCTGTGGGCGTTCCCAAAGCTGTCCCTAGTGGACGCAGTGTGAAGTTCCCTCGAAAGGGATGTAGCGTCTGGAGTGTCTCTCTCTCTCATGGGATCAAAGTGATTAGTCGTTTGGAGAAACATCAGAGATGTTTTCCTCCAAACAGCTCTGCATATAAATTAAATCCCTGCCCCACTGGCTCCAACGAGTCTGAGTCAGATTGCACCACCGACTGATTAAGACCGGCTAGAGTGTGACCAGAAGATACTATGATGGCCCTTTCTGAGCTTCAATCAGATTCTAATCAGCCAGGACACCTACCTCACCCCTCAGTCTAGAACGGCCGGGGGGTGACCCTAACACACACACACACACACACACACACACACACACACACACACACACACACACACACACACACACACACACACACACACACACACACACACACACACACACACACACACACACACACACACACACACACACACACACACAAGCATTGCCCTCTATTTAGCCTTTAATTAAACTATCCCAGAAATTACATATATGATGATTTCTTAAGTATATGCATGCTCCCCATATTTCTTATGTTTGCGTGATGTAAGAGCTACCTTAAACGCTCAAAATTGCTCTGTATAGAAGATGCACTGCCTTTAGGTCTGTAAACCAAGGCATGTTTGATGTCTAAAAGTTCCTTTTTCTTTGTCTTAGTCAATGGTACAAAGTATATGATTATGCGATGTA
This sequence comes from Gobio gobio, assembly GCF_949357685.1. Taxonomy (NCBI): domain Eukaryota; kingdom Metazoa; phylum Chordata; class Actinopteri; order Cypriniformes; family Gobionidae; genus Gobio; species Gobio gobio. The sequence continues at coordinate 33,989,325 of NC_137113.1, forward strand.
CCGCTAGTATGTTTAGTCCTTTTGGAGTGAAACTTTACTAGTTCTGGCTTCCAGCAAGAACATTCCATTGAGTAATAAAGTCCGAACAAAGAAACTCTCTCCCGCCTGAAATTCACACCAACGATTGGTCGCCGCAGGGAAAGTGGGCGTAGTTTAATGGACTTTAAAGGACAGAAACACCAACACATTCGTTGGTCAGTCAACTTGCAAGGACCCGGACGAGACAAATTTCCTTTTCCTCCCATCTCATCAGTGCGGCTCGCGGGCTTCGACCTGCGAGCCGGCGCGGTCCAGCCAAGCTGTTGTTTCCTTTGAGGATCGACGCGCTCCGCGACAACAGCCAGCGGCGCGCTCCATCAGACCGAGGAACCTAGCTTGGACGAGATGAACTTTCCCTTCCAAGACGCTCCCTTCCCAAACACCTTTAAAACTCCCACGGACCAACTAAGCTCCGGAAAAACCAAACGGAGAGAACGCTTCAGCGCACGAACACTGAGAAATGCCAACGCACGCATCTCGCTTTACACAACACAAAGAAACCATGCAAGTATCAATGCTATCAAAATTTAGATGCATTTTAAGATTGTACCCCTGTTTAAGGTGATATGGTTCTTGCTGGCTCTAGTGGTTATGTTCGGGAAGGTGTCGGATCGGACACGATCATACCCTTCTTCCTTTCCCTTCTCCTCATCCCTCCTCCTCATCCTTTCCCTTCTCCTCTTTCCACTATTCTGTAAATACATGTATTCTTTATTTAGTCATATGTAATCGTAGTATTAATCTTTATTAAAACCATGATATCCACGTTTTGATTGTCATTGTTTTGCTCACAGAACACGAGTCCCTTTAATGTCAGATCTAAGCTATGAGCTCTTATCAGCATCGTTGAATGCCTTAATTAATACCATAACTCGGAAAGTTTGTCCTTTGTGGCCAGAGGGATAAACTTCCCGAAAATTGGGTAGGAAGAATAGACCTAGTGAGTGGATAAAGAATTACAGCTCGTTCTTTAAACGGAACAGAGAGGAATTTTGAATCAACTCCCTAGAGGTTATTCTGTGATTATTTAACCCTTAATCGTCCCTTGGGGTCCAGCTGACCCCACTGGACTTTTCCTCCATTTTTTAAAAGTGTTCCCTTCATCTCAGGGCCATGAGACTCGGTGACTTTTCCTAGATAATCTATCTAAACATGCACAAAAAATCTGGGCTTGATTTGGTTGTTCTAAAGGTGTGTAAATTTTTTTTTACCGTTTAAGTCCCTCGGGGTCAGATTGACCCCACATTGAAAATGAATGGGAAAGTGTAAAAAATACATTTTTTTCACTTTTTTTGTAATTTTTTTTTTACTAAATCCAGTATAAATCTCAAAATTTCCACATTTGTATCAAGGTCTGGTCCTAGAGCATAAACACAAAGTAGAACGAACTTTCTGTCTCATACACACACGCACACACACACACACAAACACACACATGTGTGTGACTGCAACAGAGAGCATTTTTATAGAAACTGGCAAATAAAATCAACAAAACTGGCATAAATCTGAAAAAATTCCATACATAAATGAAGGACAAATACTAGAGCACAAATGCAACATGGAACAATCATGAGAAAGAGAGGGAAAAGGGCAAATAAAAGAAAGATGAAAGGCAGCTTAACTTTTGCATAACTTCCCTATGGAGCTCTATTGGATAATGTGGTCATTGCACTCTCTTTCTCTTTAACTATAATTCCTAAAGTTTTTCCACAAACCTACAGATGGCGGTATTCTATCCCTAACACATAGAGCAATGTCCAAAAACTATTTATATTTATTTAAGATCATCATTCAAGTGATTTTTTCATAAAAAAATAATTTTTAATGAGCCAATTTATGACATAGTTAAGTATTTGTGCAGTAAATAGGTAAAAAACTACCAAATACCCACAAAAACACAGCATAAATGTATAGTTGAGAAGTAAATAAAAAAAATGATATATAGTTTTCCATGTAAAAAAATTATATTTCCTTATGCAATTGCTCTGTAAAAGTTTGGGGTCTATCTGACCCCAAGGGACTCAAACGTAAACCCTACTTGAGGGGCGATTAAGGGTTAATATAGATATATCTGTAGTTAATTGCAATAAATTGTTGTTAACCATATATATATTATATATTGCATAAATACAGAGGTTAGGTATTCCCCTTTTGGGTGATTTTGGAGATTTGTGATTAAATTATAACCCGTTATGGTTGATCATAAATCCCTAAATATTAATACCCACAATTCCCTATTGAGCTAATTTTTAATTTAAATATATATGTAACCCTAAGACGCTACAGGGAATCGAGACTCATCAGACCAGGCAACATTTTTCCAGTCTTCAACTGTCCAATTTTGGTGAGCTCGCGCAAATTGTAGCCTCTTTTTCCTATTTGTAGTGGAGATGAGTGGTACCCGGTGGGGTCTTCTGCTGTTGTAGGCCACCAACCTCAAGGTTGTGCGTGTTGTGGCTTCACAAATGCTTTGCTGCATACCTCGGTTGTAACGAGTGGTTATTTCAGTCAAAGTTGCTCTTCTATCAGCTTGAATCAGTCGGCCCATTCTCCTCTGACCTCTAGCATCAACAAGGCATTTTCGCCCACAGGACTGCCGCATACTGGATGTTTTTCCCTTTTCACACCATTCTTTGTAAACCCTAGAAGTGGTTGTGCATGAAAATCCCAGTAACTGAGCAGATTGTGAAATACTCAGACCGGCCCGTCTGGCACCAACAACCATGCCATGCTCACAATTGCTTAAATCACCTTTCTTTCCCATTCTGACATTCAGTTTGGAGTTCAGGAGATTGTCTTGACCAGGACTACACCCCTAAATGCATTGAAGCAACTGCCATGTGATTGGTTGATTAGATAATTGCATTAATGAGAAATTGAACAGGTGTTCCTAATAATCATTTAGGTGAGTGTAAATATTAGTGCTGGGAATCGATTTAAAAAAATAACTAATTAATCAAAAAATTTTCTGTAATTAATCGCGATTAATCGCAAGTTTTTAATATTTTAAGTTTTTAATATTTTGATATTGTAATCATTTCAGTTACTCTCCAAATTAATGTAGAAACAATATATTTTAAATATGTGTTGTAATGGCATCTTTTTTATGAATGAAGGCCAGTATCACTGATACTAATGTCGCTATGAAACATTAATGACGTTACATTACAGTATAACTGAAAGCTCCCAATTTCAACATTTATTATGCTTTAAAAAAACAACTTTTAATTTAACTGAACTTAATACAATCTTTACATAAACCCATTATAATAAATGTTATTTTTACCTGTGGCCTTCCCTGTTAGACATATACAGAAATGTAATAGTTATCAAACAACCTTTCTTAACTGCATAAATAATAAATGAAATATAGATTAATCATCATTAAAGCTACAATTTTCTCCGTTCCCATTCTCTGTTCTTTGATGAACATTAATGACAGACATCGTCAGTGCTCCTGTCACTTTAAGAACGGCCGCTGACGAACATGACGCGAATCTGACGCGCTGTCCCGCGCATCTCATTTCCTCACAACTCTTTAAGTTCATTTAAGACGTTATTTAACTAATTTAAGACTCCTAATATGAGAATACTCAAAATTCCCTGTGTTGTTGTTATTGTTTGTTCAAGAGCAAAAGAGAACTCGATGTGAGCAGGAGACTGACACGAGTCTGTCTGTGCATCGAGTGTGTGTGTGTGTGCCAGAGTGTCCCTCGATTAGCTGCCATGAGAAGCAGCCACAGGACAGGACATTGACATACAGCACGTTCTCTTGTGTCTTGTCACGCTTGGAAGCATTTACATGAATAGGAGCGTGATCATGTAACGCTAGGCAAAAATGGATATAAAAATGGACGCTGCGTTATTTGCGTTAAATATTTTTAATGCATTAAGCTGAAAAAATTAATTATCCAGCCCTAATATATATAATCTTTTTTAATTTTCTATATTATTTATTTAACAATGCTATTGTTAAATAGACCTTTCAAAACTTAAACTTATGTTTGTTCTTTCTTTTTTAAAGGCCTATAGGTTACATATATAACTAAAATATATAACTAAAACATAATCATTATAGATATACACCAGCAATATACGCCTACTGTTTGGACATTTTTTTCAAAGACATTCAAAATATTTCACTTTTCTTATCAAAATTGTTGTCATTTTTTCATCTGTTTTATTTATTTTTCTTGTGGGGTTCAAAATGACACAGGCTAAGGAATGCTTTGTCTGTTTGTGCTTGTTGACAGGAATGTCATGAATGTTCAGACCAGTGCAATTTTTTGTAATTCATTCTGTATGTTTTATTCCATGGAGGGCAAAAACAAGATTGTTACATGACAAAATTGTACTTCTGTGAACTACATTGCTACATAATACAGCGTATTATTAGGGGCCATGCTCCGCAGATCCAAGGCACCTCTTGTATATTGTTATTTAAGTGTTTAACCCTTTACCTGTCACCCCCCTTTTTGAACATTTCGTGAAAATTTACTACCCAAACTTAAATGGTTGTAATTCATGAACCCTTTGGACTAAAGACTTATGGTTGGTCTCTTTTAAACGAAGACACTTGGCAGATTATTGAATTATAGAATTAAATTATATAAAAGTTATTGAAATTTAAGTTTATTGTTATAAAATTATAATAAAATAAATATTATTTATTTTATTAAAAAATATATAAATTAATATAGGTTTCAGCCTAAAAAAGACAGAAAGTCAAAGCCAAAATTCTAACCAAGTTGTGTTCAAAATTTTAGGTCAAAAACTCAAGAAATGAGTTCCCTTTCGTTCAGTCACTACGACGTACGTTAGTGACTAATAAATGGGGGTTTCGCCTAGAAGCCAATTACCTTCGAGGTGTTTAACAGCGCCCAATGGCGTGCCAATGCCATGGGCATGCGGAATTTGCATGCGTAACTCCTCCCCACCGCGTGGGTATATAAGGGTGACCTGAGGGTTACAGTGTGGAACAAAGCCCCAACGCTCATGCCTCGGGCCACACCTCCCTCTAGCGTTCCGCAACCCGCGAGTGTCCAGGCTGAAATCGCGGGGCCAGCTCTGGCTCCCCCGCGCATTTCGTTTGGCGCTCCGGAAGATGATGCGATGTCGGTCACCGCATCACAGGGTGGGCTCGAGTCCTCTGAGGATGATGACTCGGCTGTGCTGCCGCCTTCGGGCGTGCCAGCATTGCCCGAGTCGGACCCAGAGCTGGCAGCCGTGAGTCTAGGGACAGAGTGGAACCCTCCGCCCTGTCCCGAACGCTCGCGGCTCGATTATTGGTATCTGGGGGCCCGCGCTGACTCACGTCAGTCCCCGCCCTTAATACCTTTCTTTCCCGAGCTGCATGAGGAGATTGCCCGGTCCTGGAAGTCCCCGTTGTCTTCCCGTGACCGGTCTGCAGTCTCCTCCGCCTTCTCCATCCTCGATGGGGCCGCGGCCAACGGGTACACTGGGGTCCCCCAGGTTGAACGTTCTGTTGCGATGCAACTGTGTCCTCAGAGCGCTTCGACCTGGCGAGGCGATCCTAAGCACCCCTCCAAAGCCTGTCGATTCACATCTACATTGGTGGCAAAATCGCACAGAGCCGCGGGGCAGGCTGCCGCCTCTTTGCATGCCATGGCGATCCTCCAGGTCTACCAGGCCAGGATCCTCAGGGACATGCACGAGGGTGGAGTTGATCCGGGGCTCTTAAATGAGCTGCGTGCCGCCACCGACCTCGGTCTCCGGGCGACGAAGGTGACCGCACGCTCCCTGGGTCAAGTGATGTCCACAAATGTGGTCCAGGAGCGACACCTGTGGCTAAACCTGGCCGATATGCGGGACACCGAGCGGACACGTTTCCTCGATGCCCCCATATCCCAGGCTGGCCTCTTTGGCGGAGCGGTTGAAAACTTCGCCCAACAGTTTTCAACCGCCCAGAAGCAGACTGAGGCTCTCAAACATGTACTGCCCCGGCGGCCAGCTGCTGCTTCCACCCAGCCGCCGGCACAGTCGCCTCAGCCTGCTCGCCGCCGAGGACGCCCTCCTAAGGCAAGGGTCCAAACAGCAGCCTTCACCCGGGCCGGGTCGCGGAGGAAGCCGTAGGAAGGCGTCCAAGTCCCCTCAGGCCGCCCCACGCCCCGCTAAACGCCAGGCCAAGCGGCGCTCCTGAGACGGACGGCTCAGGGATGGGAAATTCCTTCGAGGAGATGGTAGCAGGACCACTCCTTCCCCCGGTGGAGGGCTGGGGGAGAATCCTTTGTTCAGCTGCTGGCTCCCTGGTCTCCTCTGTCAGGACGCAGCAGTTAACCGCACCCCCACACCGGGACGCCCAACAGCCTCCCTTGTCCGGGTCGGTAACGCTGCATCGCTGCCCCACACCGGGTACACCTGTAGTCCGAATGACCCCGCTGGTGCAGTTCCTGGGAGCCTGGCTTCAGATTCCAGGGCTGTCCCGCTGGGTCGCGAAGACAGTCAGGTGCGGCTACGCGATTCAGTTCGCGCAGGTTCCTCCCTGTTTCCGGGGAGTCCGCTTTACTATGGTCGGGGCCAATGCCCCTGTCATGCGAGCGGAGGTTGCCACCCTACTGGCAAAGGGTGCGATCGAACCTGTCCCTCCAGCCGAGATGAGGTCGGGGTTTTAGAGCCCCTACTTCATTGTACCCAAAAAGACCGGTGGGTTGAGACCAATCCTGGACCTGCGCATCTTGAAACGTTACCTTCACAAGTTTCCGTTCAAGATGTTGACAGCGAAATGCCTTTTCGAATGCGTTCGTCCCGACGATTGGTTTGCAGCGATCAACCTGAAGGACGCCTACTTTCATGTCTCCATCCTACCTCGACACAGACCGTTCCTACGGTTTGCTTTCGAGGGGCGGGCATACCAGTACGCGGTCCTCCCATTCGGGCTATCTCTGTCCCCTCGCGTCTTTACGAAGATTGCCGAGGCAGCCCTTGCGCCCCTACGGCAGCATGGGTTTCGAATCCTGAACTACCTCGACGACTGGCTCATACTGAGTCACTCTCGAGAGCAGGTTTGCGAACACAGAGATCTAGTTCTCCACCACTTAGCCTGTCTGGGCCTTCGGGTCAACTGGGAGAAGAGGATCTCTTTTCTCGGTATGGAGATCGACTCGGTCGCCATGTGCGCGCAGCTTACGAGCGAGCGCGCGCAGTCTCTGCTGACTTGCCTCCGTCAAATCGAGAGCAAGAGTGCGGTTCCACTGAAACATTTTCAGAGGCTCCTGGGGCATATGGCATCTGCAGCCGCGGTAACGCCGCTCGGATTGCTACATATGAGACTGCTTCAGCACTGGCTTCGCGATCGAGTCCCGAGATGGGCATGGCGGTCTGGCACGCTCCGGGTCCTAATAACCCGGGCCTGCTTACAGACACTCACTCCGTGGTCGAACCTCAGTTTTCTACGGGCCGGCGTGTCCTTAGAACGAGTTTCCAGGCATGTTGTTGTATCAACGGATGCCTCCTCCACGGGCTGGGGTGCCATGTGCAATGGACAAGCAGCCGCGGGCTCCTGGACAGGACCCCAGCGTCTTCTGCATGTCAATTGCCTCGAGTTGCTGGCAGTACGGTTCGCCCTGCACCGCTTCCGAGCGTTGCTGAGGGGTCAACACGTACTTGTCCGGACAGACAACACGGCCACAGTAGCGTACATCAACCACCAGGGCGGTCTACGCTCCCGCCGTATGTCTCAACTCGCCCGCCATCTCGTTTTATGGAGTCAGAAGCACCTGAGGTCCCTTCGTGCTATCCACATCCCGGGAGACCTGAACCGTGCAGCCGACGAGCTCTCACGGATTCAGCCACTTCCTGGAGAATGGAGACTCCATCCCCAGACGGTCCAGCTGATTGGGGAACAGTTCGGCGATGCACAGGTAGATCTGTTTGCCTCCCAGGACTCTTCCCACTGCAGCCTGTACTATTCCCTGACCGAGGGCACGCTCGGCACGGATGCACTGGCGCACAGCTGGCCCCAGGGCCTACGCTTATATGCGTTTCCCCCAGTGAGCCTTCTCGCACGGGTACTGTGCAAGATCAGGGAGGACAAGGAGCAGGTCATGTTGGTCGCCCCGTATTGGCACGGCCAGACCTGGTTCTCAGAACTGCTACTCCTTGCGACAGCCCCTCCCTGGCCTATCCCTCTGAGACCGGACCTCCTCTCTCAGAGACGGGGCACCCTATGGCACCCGCGTCCAGCGCTCTGGAAGCTCCACGTGTGGCTTCTGGACGGGACGCGGCAGGTTTGAGTGGCCTGCCACCTATGGTGGCCGCCACCATCACTTCCGCTAGGACAGAGTCTACACGACACCTCTATGCGTTGAAGTGGAACCTCTTCGTCACCTGGTGCTCTTCCCGCCAAGAAGACCCCTGGAATTGCCCGATCAGGTCCGTGCTTGAGTTTCTCCAAGAGGGGCTGGAGCGAAGGCTGTCTCCCTCCACCCTCAAAGTGTATGTGGCTGCAATATCTGCCCATCACGACCTCTTGGGAGACAAAAAGGTAAGTCAGCACGACTTGATCATCAGGTTTCTGAGGGGAGCGAGGAGACTGAATCCTCCTCGCTCTCCTCTCGTTCCCTCTCGGGACCTCTCAGTAGTCCTAAGTGCTCTGCAGAGGCCTCCCTTTGAGCCTTTGCGGTCGGTTGACATTAAGTTCCTGTCAATGAAGACGGCTCTGCTGACCGCATTGGCCTCTCTTAAGAGGGTCGGGGACCTGCAGGCTTTTTCAGTTGACGAAGCGTGCCTAGTATTCGGGCCGGCTAACTCTCACGTGACCTTGAGACCCCGGCCTGGATATGTGCCCAAGGTTCCTACCACTCCCTTCAGAGATCAGGTAGTGAACCTGCAAGCGCTGCCTTTGGAGGAGGCAGACCCAGCCTTGGCATTGCTCTGTCCAGTACGCGCTCTCCGCGCTTACGTAGACATGACGCAGTGTTTCAGGACCTCAGACCAGCTCTTTGTTTGTTATGGTGGAGAGCGGAAGGGAAGAGCTCTCTCAAAGCAGAGGTTGTCTCATTGGATAGTGGACACCATTGTTTTGGCATACCAGCAGCAAGGTCGACCATGTCCCCTTGGTGTCAGGGCACACTCCACCCGGAGTGTGGCCTCCTCTTGGGCTCTAGCGCATGGCGCCCCGCTAACAGACATCTACAGAGCTGCAGGCTGGGCGACACCCAACACATTCGCCAGATTCTACAATCTCCGAGTGGAGCCAGTGTCCGACTATGTACTCGCCCCCCCGAGGGGCCGGTAATGGACCAGGCTCTAGGTGTCTTCGCTTGCTCGCCACTCCACTCCACGGACTGGATACGTGCGATATTCTCCTCAGGTGAGCTCCCCGAGAGCCCTGAGCTCCTCCAGCACTGTCGACGCCGACATCAGTTCAGTCTGCCCTTTCGAGCCCAGACCCTCATGTCCGGCCAGGTGCCCCGTGTGCATGGTTCCCTCCGGTAACCCCCACACGAGTATTTCCACCGTAAGCCTCCTCAGTGAGCAGGTGTCTTTCCCTTGGCAAGCCCCTGCCACCCCTAGGGTTAAAAATCCACCTTCGGCTGGTACCCTAGAGTTTCCCATATGCAGCCCACAGCGGGTCATATGTGTACTCTCTAAGTCCTCCCCACGGGTAGGCATCTTTGGCATTCCCTCACTGGGATATGCTTCCCAGTGTACCTTGGTAATCCTGTGATAAGTGGGAGTCCTACGGCCTTAAGTGGCGGGATCTCACACTTACGCAGGGCACTGGACGACAGCTGAGTGGCGCGGTTATATTGGAACCCCCATTCGTTAGTCACTAACGTACGTCGTAGTGACTGAACGAAAGGGAACGTCTCGGTTACGTATGTAACCCTCGTTCCCTGAGGAGGGAACGGAGACGTACGTTCCTCAGCCACGTCAGCTGTGCTGCTGGAACGCGGAGTTCAGATCTTGGCTCCGCAGCAGATACATAATGCGATGTTGCCAGCGTACTTCCTTATATACCCACGCGGTGGGGCGGAGTTACACATGCAAATTCCGCATGCCCATGGCATTGGCACGCCATTGGGCGCTGTTAAACACCTCGAAGGTAATTGGCTTCTAGGCGAAACCCCCATTCGTTAGTCACTAACGTACGTCTCCGTTCCCTCCTCAGGGAACGAGGGTTACATACGTAACCGAGACGTTTTCTGTAAGACTTTTAGCTGCATAACCTCCAAAAATCCACTAGGGGTTAGACACACCATATTGGTGATTCCTAAAGATTGATCTGGCAGATATTCTCTATAATATTATTTTCAGAATTGTTTTGGCTAAATACTAGAATCAATGTTTATGTTATGAACTTTTAGCATGAAAATCAAAGTTTGAATGATTAAAAGTGTGGTTGTTGACTTTGTTACAAAGGTGAAAACTCTTTTTTCGATGCACAAATTCGTGAAAATTTTGATGCACACTCTTGTCATTCTTGTCAAATATTAATCCATTACTCTTCCAAAATATATATTTTCTGCAAAATCATCAACAAATATGTATTCTTGAGCCTTAGACCTTTCCAATGATATATAGTTTGTCACGACTAGATGATACTATAGTGAAGTAAATGTAGAATGCCCGTATACGGGCAAGTGACAGTTAAGGGTTAAGTAACCCTTTTGTTTGTACTGATCTTCTACTTCTTTATTATAGGAGTCAGAGACCATAAATCGCAGAGACCCCAAATTCTGTGGCTCAGACACCAGCACAGAAGCACCTGCAGCCCAATATTTATATAATTTATTTAGCCTAACATGCTGTGTTAAATAATATGTCAGTTTGTTCTGTGTAGTATTTCTGCTTTACAATTAACACAATTGCATGATTTAAGTTTCAAGTTTAGTTTATTTATATAGAAGCATTAAAATATTAAAAATGATTCTCTCCATTAAACATAGCCTTTATTAAAGTATACTGTATATATATATATATATATATATATATATATATATATATATATATATATATATATATATATATATATATATATATATATATATATATATATATATATATATATATATATTTGGGTTTAGTTTCAGTTCAACAAAAGTTTTGAGCTGCAAATTATATCTTCACATTAGTTTGAAATTGTACTATGACATCTTATGAAATGCAATTAATCTAAATTTAAATGCTAAAGATAAGTCCTCACATTATGAATACATGGCTAACGACAGTAAACATTTTTACACAGGGGTATTTTTTACTTCTAATCAGACAATAAGCGGTAATGTTGAAATGAGTTCAACAATAAGAAAAAGTGCATGATAAATACTTTATTAAAGATAATGTTAGTAAATATCTTCTAAATGGCACTAGTGCCCCGAGAATGACCCATACAAAACCAAGATAAATTCTGGGGATTTGTCATTAGAATGATTGAAGTAAATTGCAATATTCTGTCTGTTGTTCATCCACAAAGCTCTATAATGGAATCAATAGAACCAGCTGAATGGATGCATTTGTTGGTAAGAGATGGTAAGCTGTGTGTGAAACTAAAGAATGCTCTGAAGCCAGACGGCAATATAACATCTTCTGTTAAGATGTTTCTCTTTGTTGACCAGCCCCGCAGGTATGCTTAGTCTGAAAGTACAATTAATTGTCATTTTTTTTGCTGTTCTTTCAATGTGCCTCTAGAACTCCGGACACATGGGAGTGCCATTATGGAGATGTTTCATTGTGAGTCAGAGAATCTGTCAACATGGGATTTGTTTTTAAATCCTGTTGACAGGTGGAAGATGCCAGACTACTGCCTGTGTAGGCCAGTCTCACACTAAACTTCATATCATCCTTGTGTTACCAAACACAAACATTTAGATCCTCTGAGGTCAGAAAGGCTTCTGAGTTCCGAATCTCCGGGTGGACCTTGGGATGCCATGTTTAACACTAGAAATTTCTCTCAAAATGTTTACATTACAGACACAGGACGTTGTTCAAAATGACTACCTTCTGAGGCTATCATTAATGTATAATCATGACAGACAAACAAAAAGTGTAAGAATGAATAGTTGATGCTAACATTTCACTACATGTATACATAAGTTTTAAACATTAATAAAACAAATGTAGGCTACTGTTAGTTTTTAGGACTGGATGGGCAGGTGAATTTGTGAATCAATAACACTTTACAATAGCGTTTGAATTATTAACATTAGTTACATACTGTCAAGGATTCAGCCAGTATACCCTCAGCACCAGGTCCTTCAGCTCCACCCACACGTTCATAATCATCAGAGTTTTAACCAGCCACACCCCAGGATTCCTATAAATACCCACAGTTCTACTCATCTGTTGTCCGGTCTTGTCAGTTTCTTTGTGAGAGTGCACCTAAACTACAACCTACCTGAATGCCTACTCACCTTCTTTGTCTTCTTAACGCCTTTGATCTGTCCGTCAGCTTCTGTCCAGTGTACTTCAAGATTGATCCTGCAAAAGAAGAGATTCACCTGCTTGCCGATCTGAGTTACCATTGCCGTTCTGTCTTCTGTCTTGATCTATGTGTCTCATGTCCTGTTTTGTGACACCTACATTAGTTAACAGTGAAAAATAAAGCTAAAATATTTATTCATTTTAGTTAATGCTAATTTCAACATTTACAAATCAAAAGTTGAATCTATTAATATTATTTAACTGACCTGACCTAACAAGAACTAACACTGAACAGCTGTATTTTTATTAACTAACGCTAACAGAGATGAACAAATACTTTAAAAAATATATTGCTCATTGTTAGTTAATGTTAAATGAATTAATAACATTAACTAATGAGACCTAATTGTGAAGTGTTACCCGTTAATCTTAATTTAATAAAGCTTTAATGAAGGAGAGACTTTGCTTCATATTTTGACAGTAAGGACTTTATTTACTAACAGCTTCTGCCAACCCTCTTTGGCGTTACAAAACTACTGACAGGATTTACTAAAGACACACAGTGAAAAAATAACGCTGAAAAAGTTATTTTTGTGGCTGACCTTATAACATATGCATTTGTATGAGTTTCCTTTTCAGACACAAAATGTATGGGAGTACAAGCAATCTGTCAGAATATAAAAGATCTGTAAAGATGGCATTCTCTGGGTCAGAATGGAAAGACACTGTTTCGTAAGATGACCATATAAAAAAAACACAAGAAAAAGTGATTATATTGTCAAAACATATAGAGCGTGATCGTGAGCAGAGGGGCCAAGAAGAACAAGCAGGATTTCAGCTGATTCGCGGATGCTGCGATCAGATCATTACCAACTGATGGAGGAAATAATTTGATGCAGGAAATGAATGATCATTGTATTTATTGACTTTCGATCAGCATTCAATTGTATTCACTGGCTAGCCTTATGGAAAGCACTGGAGATGTGATCAAGCTTCTCTAGGTAAACTACGACCAGTCATCCAGTCAAGTGTGGATCCGAAATTAGGTCTCTGAGGAGTTTACCATTCAGACCGGGGTTCGCCAGGGAGACGTGGCTTCTCCTCTCCTGCCATCGTTCATCTCAATGGTTACCAAATTGAACAAGTTCAAAAATTCTAATACCTCGGACAGATGGAACAAAAGAAGAAAGTAGCGACCGCAGCAGAGGTCCACACTCAAATTAGTCAAGCAGCCACGGCCTTTGCTCCCCTCAAGTGGTGCCTGTAGAAACAAATAAACATCTCCACTAAAACCAAGGAATAAAAAAATAATACAATTATAATTGAATGCCTGTTTTTCCACTAGTTTTTTGTCAAAATTGTATAGGGTCTCTAAAGACCCAAGGTGTGTAAGATTGTATGTATTTTTATTTAGTAATAAATTAATCTATAATGACAAAATAAGTGAAATTCACCTTTATTCCACAAGGTGGCAATGTCTGATACACAATGATGAATTGACGTTTCACTCATAATTACCGCAGACAGAATTTTAATTATTAATTAGCTATAATCTGCAAAACTTGAAATGGCTCAGCGTTTTACTGAAGAGCAATACTGAACACATTAAAATATTACTGTCACTGTCACTTGATGATGGATCTGGTGAAGGAAGCTGTCAGTGATCAAAATATTTATTTTGAAGACGTTGAAAATGAGTTTTGAGAATATGCGTGAGATCGCAAATATGAGCCAGATGCTGAATGTACTGGGAAATGAGCTCTGAAGAGGACAGTGTTGATGGTATAAAACATCTGCTCAAACTGAACCATTCCAAGCTCCAAAAGGTAACGAAATATGTTTTATTTTATTCTTCTGTAATTGTTACTCTAATATCAGGATATTATCGCGACAGGTAGAGATCTATCCATGTTAGATATAGATCCGGGTCGCTAAAGACCCGAATATGTAAGAATGTTTGGCGAAACAGTCATGCATTTAAGGGTTAAGGAAGCTGTGAGAAATTGACATCTCAGCCTTGGTGAGGCCAGGTCCATGAAAACGTCTTTGAACGTAATTGAAATCCAGCAACAATTAGCACCCACAGCAGCGTACTGTCTTAGGAAACGATCAAAAGAAGAAAAAAAAAAGCAAGAAAAAAATCAACAACATTTTTGTAAAAATAGGCTAATGATTGCGTCATAACCACGCGACTCCCTGTCGCACAGCAGAGAAATTACCGCATAGACAGGAGGAGAATCTCGCATGCAATCTTTTACTATCTATGAGGCAATTTCTTAAAATAAATAAATACTATGCAAAATGACAAAATAATTGATCAGAATACTTACCAAAAGTTGCTCCTGCTCACGCTCTCTGTCTCTGCACGATTCGGTGATTCAGATTTCACAACTACTAAAAGACTTACAACTGTCAGACAGGTTGCTCACGTCACATCTACGTCGTCAAGCTCAGTCTGAGGCAGCGCAGTACACTCAGCCATCAGGAAGTGAGTGCTTCTAATTGACTTCACTCTTCTCCGTGGAAGTCTATGGGGTCGCTGTGTCCATTTCTTTTACTGTCTATGACATTGTCAGAGTAGCAGCAGCATTGATGGTGGCAAATAGATAACGACTTTTCTTGCAGCTTGAGTTGTTCTGTCTAATAAAAATTAAACATCTCTAGTTGACTAGCAGAGTTAAATAAGAGGCGATAATAAACATGTCACGAAAGTGAGATATTGAGAAAGATCAAACCATTTTTTTCCCCCTTTGTTTTTCTTCCCGTAAAACAAAAATCACACCAGGGGGGTATTCCAGAAAGCAGGTTATTTGACATTCCTGGGTATGTTTAAGGGTAAGTAAGTGGATAACCTCAACTTTCGGTTCCAAAAACGGAGGTAACTTTCAGGGTATGTAAGTAGCCATAGCAACTCACTCTCTGAACATAACCTGCTCCGGAGCAGGTTATGTTCCAGGGTTAGTTTGCTTAGGAGGTATTCAGATGCATGTTATATAATTAATATAGTTATATTAATATAACTAAATTTGTTATATAGTTTCAGTTATATAATATACAATATTATATATTAATTCTAAAAGCACTATTATAACAGGATAATATTTAAATGTTAATTCAATTTAAATATATTTATTATTTATTTTATTGTCATCTCACACATGGATCTGAAATTAATTTAACTAGCATCAAACAAACAATATAATCCTTATTCTCAGTGAATAAAGATGACCTATTAAATTAAAAGATTGAAAAAACATTACACAACCACCAAATAGGTGGCGATGTGCACTAAGTATGTTATGTAAACTGCCATTAAACAAAAGAAGAAGAGGAAATAGAATGGACCGCTTTTTCTTAGCGTCTGTTTCCATGATGAATCATCGATTCGTTGCTCTGTTGAGAACATACTCGGAGTTGTCTGAACATACTCACGGACATGTTTTTGGAACCAACATACCTCGAGTAAGCAAGGTTTTAAGTTAACCTTACTTTCTGGAATACCCCCCAGGAGAATCAGCTGACGATGTCGATCGTCCTCCATTTCTTTTTTTTCTCAAGTCACGTTTGATCTCGCGAGTCTCTGTGAGATCTCGTCTCACCGTGAAAATTTTACAATCGACAGGTGTGTATGGTCTTGCGGTCTGGGCGAATATTCTAGTGTGTGCATTTGGAGGAATATAATACTAAAAATCGGTTGAAACTACTCTTATATCTGTGGTCTCCCACAGTTTTAAAATCGATTAAGATTTGAAAATCTTCTAATGTGTCCCAGGCCTTAGAGAGACATCTAAAATGTAGAGGGGTAAATCCAGGACCAGGATTGGGAACAACTAGCTCCCTCAGTCTTAGTAGGGAAATAGTTTTATGGCTCATGCAGGGAAAGATTGGAATTTCCCTGGAAGGTTGGTGTAATGCTGCTTTCACTTGCCATCGGAATTATCGTAAATGCTAGATTCCTAGTTTAAAAAAATTGGACATGAACGCACTCTCAAGTCAAAATTTGAATGCAATGAGCTCGTATTCACAACTTTAGAAGTGAGTCAATTTTCAATTCGAAAATTAGCCATGGTTTTACTACAAATAAAAAAAACAAACAAACAAAAAACATGATTGTTGTAGTTAAACCATGGTAACCACAGATCAACTATGGTTTTTGTTTTCCATGGTATTTGTTGTAAAACTGTAATACAAATGGTAAACAATCAGAGAAAAAAAACGTCTCGGTTACGGATGTAACCCTCGTTCCCTGAGGAGGGAACGGAGACGTAACGTTAGTGACTAACGAATGGGGGTTTCGCTTAGAAGCCTATCAACTTCGAGTTTAGAGAAAACGCCTGAGTCACTTGGATCCGGAGCGTGCCAGACTGCCATGCCCATCTCGGGACTCGATCGCAAAGCCAGTGCTGAAGCGGTCTCATATGAAGCAATCCGAGCGGCGTTACCACGGCTGCAGATGCCATATGCCCCAGGAGCCTCTGAAATAGTTTCAGTGGAACCGCACTCTTGCTCTCGATTTGACGGAGGCAAGTCAGCAGAGTCTGCACGCGCTCACTCGAAAGCTGCGCGTACATGGCGACCGAGTCGATCTCCATACCGAGAAAAGAGATCCTCTGCACGGGGCAAAGTTTGCTCTTTTCCCAGTTGACCCGAAGGCCCAGACGGGCTAAGTGGTGGAGAACCAGATCTCTGTGTCCGCAAACCTGCTCTCGAGAGTGGCCCAGTATGAGCCAGTCGTCGAGGTAGTTCAGGATGCGAACCCCGTGCTGCCGAAGGGGCGCAAGGGCTGCCTCGGCGATCTTCGTGAAGACGCGAGGGGACAGAGATAGCCCGAATGGGAGAACCGCGTACTGGTATGCCCGCCCCTCGAAAGCAAACCGTAGGAACGGTCTGTGTCGATGGAAGTAGGCGTCCTTCAGGTCGATCGCTGCAAACCAATCGTGAGGACGAACGCATTGAAAAAGGCGTTTCGCAGTCAACATCCTGAACGGAAGCCGGTGAAGGGATCGGTTCAGGATGCGAAGGTCCAGGATTGGTCGTAACCCACCGGTTTTCTTGGGTACAATGAAGTAGGGGCTGTAGAACCCCGATCTCATTTCGGCTGGAGGGACAGGCTCGATCGCACCCTTCGCCAGTAGAGTGGCAATCTCCGCACCCTTCGCCAGTAGAGTGGCAATCTCCGCACGCATGGTATAGCGGTCACGGTATAGCGGACTCCCCTGTAACGGGGAGGAGCCTGCGCGAACTGAATCGCGTAGCCGAGCCTGGCGGTCCGGGCAACCCAGCGGGACAGCCCCGGAAGCTGAAGCCAGGCTTCCAGAGACTGCACCAACGGGGTCATATGGACGGCAGACGTACCCTGGGTGGGGCAGCGAGGCAGCGTTACCGGCCCGGACAGGGGAGGCTGTTGGGCGTCCCGGGGTCGGGGCACGGTTAACGGCTGTGCCCTGACAGAGGAGACCAGGGAAGGACTCGCGTTCCACTGGGGTCTGCTCTGCCAGGGGGCTGGCGACAGAGAGGGACGAGAGTGGCGAGACCCGAGGGTGGCGCGCACTGCCGTCACCGATCTCTGGGGGCTCAGGGATGGGGTTGTCAGTTCTTTCTTTAACCACATTAGGGTGCTGCTGACCCGGGGGCCAGCAGCTGAACAAAAGATTCTCCCCCGGCCCTCCACCGGGGGAAGGAGCGGCCCTGCCGCCGTCTCCTGGAAAGAACTGCCCATCCCTGAGCCGTCCGCATCAGGAGCGCCGCTTAGCCTGGCGTTTCTTCGCGGGCTGCGGGGCTGGAGCGGACTGGGACGCCTTCCTGCGGCTGCCTCTGCGCGGCCCGGGTGGAGGCAGCTGCTTGGGTGGCGCAGAGGTAGAGGGAGCCGCAGGAGGGCGTCCTCGGCGGCGAGCGGGCTGAGGCACCTGCGCGGGCGGTTGGGTGGAGGCAGCAGCTGACCGCCGGGGCAGGATATGTTTTATTGCCTCAGTCTGCTTCTGAGCGGCCGAGAACTGTTGGGCGAAGCTCTCGACCGCTCCGCCGAATAGCCCATCCTGTGATATGGGGGCATTGAGGAAACGGGTTCGCTCAGCGTCACGCATATCGGACAGGGTGAGCCATAGGTGTCTCTCCTGGACCACATTTGTGGACATCACCTGACCCAGGGAGCGTGCGGTCACCTTCGTCGCCCGGAGAGCGAGGTCGGTGGCGGCACGCAACTCATTGCTGAGTCCTGGATCAGCCCCTCCCTCGTGCATATCACACAGCAACTTGGCTTGGTAAGCCTGAAGAGTTGCCATGGTATGGAGAGAAGCGGCGGCCTGCCCCGCAGCTCTATAGGACTTCGCCACCAGGGATGACGAAAACCTACAGGCTTTGGAGGGGTGCTTTGGGTCACCACGCCAGGACGAAGCGCTCTGTGGACACAGTTGCATCGCAACAGAACGTTCGACTGGGTGGACCCCAGTGTACCCATGAGCCGCGGCTCCATCGAGGGAGGTGAAGGCGGAAGAGTTCGCCAAACGTTCACGGGAAGACAACGGGGACTTCCAGGAATGCGCGACCTCTTCATGCACCTCGGGGAAGAAAGGTATTGGAGGAGCGGCCGGACGGGTGTCCGGACGCGCCGCCCCCAAAAACCAATCATCCAACCGCGAACGCTCGGGCTGAGGCGGAGGGTTCCACTCCAGTCCAAGTGCTGCGGCGGCCCGAGACAGCATGGCTGTCAATTCTGGGTCCGACTCGGGCAATGCTGGCGCACCCGAAGGTGGCAGCACAGCCGAATCATCATCCTCAGATGACTCCAGCCCACCTTGTGATGCGGCGATAGACATCACTTCCTCTTCCGCCGTGCCAAACGCCACAGTCGGGACAGCAGGAGCCGGCCCGATGTAGACGTCTGAGCACGGACCGGGTCAGGTGCATGAGAGGGGGGTGTGGGCCGAGGAACTAGCGTCGGAGCTTTGTTCCACACCGTCACCCTCAGATCACCCTGGTCACCAGCCAAAGTGCCGCCTCCAGAGGAGACCGCAGATTGGGGGGTGGCAGAGGGGACTCTCGTTCCGGCATCAGCACGGAATTCACGGAGTCTAGATCGAAGCACCGAGATGGCCAGGTTCCCGCAGAGGGAACATGAGTCATCCACAAGCGCTGCCTGAGCGTGCTGAAAGCCCAAACACGTCACGCAGCGCTCGTGCCCGTCAAAAGAAAAAAGCGATCTACCGCACCCAGAAGTGCACGGACGAAACATCCTGAAAAGGACGTGTCACGTGCAAGCTCTTTTGTTAGAGGAAACTTTGCAGTCGATGCCGAAGCGCCCAGGGAAACACACACCAGCTGTCAGGCGGACCACTGCACAGATCAGCAGGCAGGAAGTATGCGATCACTGGAACGCGCCGTCACACCAACACCGACTGGAAAGCTGCTCGTCTCGAAGAAGCTGACAGAGTCTCAGAAGGCTGTAGGAGTGAAGAGGTAGGTACTCTTGGCTCCGAAAGCAGAAACATAATGCGATATTGCCTCGTACTTCCTTATATACTCACGCAGTGAGGCGGAGTTACGTATGCAAATTCCGCATGCCCATGGCATTGGCACGCCATTGGGCGTTTTCTCTAAACTCGAAGTTGATAGGCTTCTAAGCGAAACCCCCATTCGTTAGTCACTAACGTTACGTCGTAGTGACTGAACGAAAGGGAACTACTATATTTTCTATATACTATATATACACTATACTGTATTTTACTTTATTTTTTACTTTAATAAAACCACCTTATAATTTTGTAAGGTTGTTTATCAGTAAAATTAATTTAAAATGTAAATTTAACAGGTATGAAATATGATCAGTAAGAGAAAAACCCTGTTAATGAGAAGACGAGCACTGGACTGTGGCAGGTTGGGAAATAAATGTATTTATTAATACACTTTTCGAAGGGGAATATATATTTATAGGAGCATATTTCAGCAGGTTGAAGATATGAGATGTAAACATCCTCAGTTTCGAAATGCAGCTATTACACACAAACGTACTCCTGCATATTATTTTAAAAGGACCTTCAGCCCGCCGTATCAGTCTCACCCATGATTTCCTCAAAACTTTTTGTGTCTGGAAATCATGAAAACTGAGGTAAAGGTGTCTTGTTTATAATTAGAGCAGCCAGATCGCTGCAGTAACACCGGCGAGAGGATTCAGTCATTAGTTTTGATTGCGTTGCCACAGTACCAGATGTAGCGATACACTGCTTCACTTATCGGAAATAGAAAGTGTGCTAAAGGTCTATTATAGAATTTTGATCAAATACATGCTATTTTTGCTGTGTATAAAACATACAATATGCTTCAAATGGTTATTCATATATGTAAACTTTTATATTTCAGTACTTTTATGACAAGACAAGGTAATGTAGCTGTTGTGGGAAAAATTCCAACGAATAAAGAATAGCAGCAATAGTTCTTCCCATGTTTAAAGTTCATGGCACGCTTAACTTGGAAGCTCGGATATCAAAATTATCTTAGAGTTCAAGAAGGACTAATGGGGATAATGGGACACAGGTGTACATAATCAGGAATGTTAATAGAAAAGGAACTAGACAGAAATACAAAATAAAAGTCAACACAACGAAAGACACAACTGCACCAGAACACTGCCCACACGACAATGGCTCCAACAGAGGTTCCTCTTTCTAAACTCAGGATACTGATTTTAGAGATAAGTTATGGGTAGTGTTAGATTTAGGGGTTGGACTTTTAAGACAGGAATGTTCCATGCAGGATCGACAAAATATGTCTTACTTGGCAAAATCACAGTGACCATATCACAGTGACCATAGTAAAGATGTCTCGATTCTTTAATTTGAGTAAAATTTAGATAAATAAAATATTTAGATGTTACTCTTAAAATTAAATCTTTTCCGTGTCTGAAAAGCAAAATGATGATGGCTGATGACTCAACCTAAAAATGAACATTCTCTCTTCATTTACCCTAAGAAAATGGATAGGCTATTGTTTTATTTTCCATGTTGAAAAAAAGTCATTCTTCGCAGTGTACTCACCCTTATGCTGTCAATTGATGTACAAGTGATATGAACACAAACCAAGATTTTAAAAAATCAATCTCTGAGTCCATATAATGCAAGTGAATGCCCAAAGTTGACTCAAAAACCAAATAATGTGAACACAATGGTAACCCATACAACCCCATTGATGAATCAATTCAGAATATTTTACACTTTAACTATAAACCATCACTTCTGGCCAGCTGGGAGAAGGGTAGCTCACACTGTGTGTGCCACCTCTGATTCCAACAGTCAATCACAGCACTGGAATGGAAAATTGAAATCTTCTCCTCATCGCAGTTCCTATTCAATAAATACTATTTAATACAGCCTTGATTCATTAGTGTAATTTTGAGTATGTATAAAGGGAGTCTCACCTAGGGTGCCAAATGGGGAATGACAAGCATTGCAGTGCAATACTATCCCCATTCACTGCTGTCCAAGGCACATTCAGGAAGGATAGCATTTCCGATGCGCTATGGTCACATTCATTTTTGACCACCTACATATTTAGTTTCAGTGATACTTTTCCATCTGTATTTTGATGGCCTTTATTTTTAATTGAAAGACTATTCATTTTGATTAAATGATTGCCATTAATTGATAAGTTATGATGAATTATGAAGATATTTGAAATGATCTAATTCATGCAATAACAACAGCATAAATTCTGATAAATAAAAAATAAATACATTCATAGGATGAATTCATAATTCATATATATATATATATGTTTTTTGGTATCTTTTTGATGGTTAGTCCTGTAATATATTGTATGCATAATATGATCATAATATGCAACTTTATATTGTAATTTATTAAAACAAGCTTACATAAAATAACAGGCTTATAATTAATTTAGTTTTGCTTTAATCAAGAAGAAAAAAAAATCAGTTATCCGTTTTACTTATTTATTAACATAATTGTTCCAGAGAAATGTTGTTTAAAAGCAATTTCACAGCATGACTGTAATTACCTGCGCCCTTGTGCCTACAGCCGAATCACAGCCATGCTAATATACAATCAAATTTATCATTTGTACAGTATATAAAATATTTTCACAAAAGGGTCGGTTGAAGTAACAGAAAAGATGAGATGAGCAGGATCTATTCACAGCAGTTATTTTATTAAAGACAAACAAAAATAAACAAAAACACTCAGAATAGCAAAAAAAAACAAAAAACAGAATAAATCACCGCTGTCCGATGAAAACCACGTATGTCCATTTTGCCGATTTTGAGATTTTTCGACGGATTGAATGTCCAGGTTCATTTCCGTATACAGTATGCTTCACATATCTAAATGGCCAATGAAAAGTTGTGAAATCATGTCATCTGATTTTCACGTATATCCATTTGGTGTCAAAGCTGTCAATCACGCCGCGTATCTCCTGCCCTGTGGAAGCATCTCACCGGTCTCGCCGGTCTCGTGAAGTTTCATCGAAGCTCAGCACTGGATAGCCGAAAATACGACATTGAAGCTTTCCACAGTTTAGTTCTAATCTAGTTCTTCACAGATTAGTTTGCTTGCTAGTATGTAAATAAACTCGGTCTCATTGATAAGATTCACACTTTTTTTTTCTTAGTCAAACTGATCAAATTATAGCCTGTAATGCTACTGTCATGATTGTCACTAGAATATGCCTCACTCATACTGCTATCACCGCTTGCCAGAGGCTGAGAATGTCCATCACGTATTCCTCTGTCAATATGAAACGCGACTTGGCCATTCTAATTAATGATCGGAAGAACGCGTATCAAATTGAGCGTCAGCGTCAGTTCTGGCAGGCCAAGTAGTCAAGACGCTGCTAACGCTATTGGTAACAACAGTGTCTCATCAGCTGATTTGCATCAGCTGTTTGAACTCCCCTCGTTACTAATGGCTATGCTAAAAGCAGGGCGCCTATTTAAAGCAGATCAAGTTCGCTCTTACTACTAGCTGCTCGCTGCTTTGCAACCCGCCACCTCCCCACCTCCTCCTGTCGTGTATAACGTGGCATTTGTTTATGTCATCGTTGCTGCTCTGTTCATAGGGGGAATAGTTAAGCTCTCCCAGTCCTAAACTGGTAAGTTCCCTGATGCTGCTGCTGTCCTCTGACTCTCTGC
Source organism: Gobio gobio (assembly GCF_949357685.1). Classification (NCBI taxonomy): domain Eukaryota; kingdom Metazoa; phylum Chordata; class Actinopteri; order Cypriniformes; family Gobionidae; genus Gobio; species Gobio gobio. Next base: position 34,012,885 of record NC_137113.1, read on the forward strand.
TATTTCATGGTGCTCATGAAAGGTCAGAGGACTCCCTGAACAGAGCCATACCGCCAAAAACAAATTTAATTCAGAATTCATAAACTGATTGCAATTCAATAAAAATTTCTAAATCATTTTTATTGTCATGTGTGTTCTTGACTTAATGGACCTGACAGAACCACCGTTACTGTAAAATATGCACGTATGTCCATTTAAACCCAATTTTGGTCAAATGTGAATTATATCATTACACTGGCAAGAATATGGTTACATGTAAAGATGCTGTACCAAGTATGACAACGCTACATTCAACTGCTTTTGAAATACGGTGTTTTTTTCACTTCCTGAAAAGTAACCGTTTTGGACATACGTGAGTTTCATTGGGCAGCGACGAAATGGTACAAACATGCAAGATTAGACCAAGAATAGTGCAACACTCAGAGCTATATATACAAAAACAAACTAATAAATGAAATGAGACACAGGTGCATGCAATTACTCAGAACTGAAGTACCATGGAAACAAATTCAAAACACAGGAAACAGAACCAAAACTCATTCAAAAAACAACTTATACCAAATAGGCACAGATCACTTGTGACATTACCATGAAATGAGGAACCAATAACGATTGCACAACGGATGTACGTTAAACTGCTATAGAATACTGCATTTTGAGAGTCCATAAATCAGGATTAGCCTCCTTGGCTGGCACGGGACAGGTAGTGGAGGAGGGAGGCAGGGCGGGAGTTTCATAGATAGAACTGACAAGGGGCTCAGTGACAAAAAAGGCATGGATTTAATCTCTTCACACTCCTAAATGCTCTTTAATGGGTTTAGAATACATCACATTTACGGCAGCCTCTAAAGTATGGGCAGGGCTCCACTCCATTCCCTCATACCCCACAAGGATGCCCGCAGGGACGTATGATGTTGCTGGCTCACACACCTAGTTAGATAATCAATTGGGTTCGGGCTGGAGCCGATGGGTTGGAGGGCAGAGGTGGAGTCCAGGGCTTGAGGCCCATTGTGGAACTAAGGGATCCACAGACCAGGTGGAGTTGAAGACTGGGAAGCCCAAGGCGGATCTGTGCAGCAAGGCAGAACCACAGGAGAAACCAAGGGGATTAAGGGAGACAGCGGAGAGTGGAGGCCAGGCCATGACGAATTGGACTTTGAGCTGGGCAGAGTCAATGCCCATTAAGGCGACTTGGTGCTGGATGACAAAGGCTTCTTGGTGCTGGACAATGAAGGCGAACTGGTGCTGGACAATGAAGGAGACTTGGAGCTGGGTGGAACCAGCGGCGAGAAGGACACCTTGGGAGTAGGCTGAACCAGCGGTGAGGAAGATTAATTGACCTATCGGTAAGCCCCGCCCCTCTTAGTTACTGTTGCTAACTCGGACAAACAAACAGAGTTGCCATATCTTACAATGACAGCTGTCAGTGTGAAAACCTTATCCCAAGATGTTTTTGGACACAGAATGTAGCGTATATCCAGTCCGAATGATGGCCAAACTTTACTGATGGTTTATCAAGTTTATTATGTCCTTTTTCACTCCAAAAATCATCGTAAGAGCTAAACAAACAAAGCATAAGAAGTGCGCATGAACGTCTCATTCACAAACTATCTCTCCGTTGCATTACCATTAACATACACAGCAAATGACACAAAAACACTCATACAACTAACAGTAAACAAACATATACACAGACCATATACCTTTTCGAGGGTGCAGTTAATAACTGGTAAACTTTGTATCTGCAAAACAACTCCGATTAACTGCATGCAAGCTCTTACTTTCACTACCCGTAGACTATAATACCCATCAAAATAGGAGTCCTCCTTAGTAGGACAGATAATGTAGACCTTAAACATATATAAAATTTAATTAATTTACATATAAACAGTTTAATATGGAGAGGCACTGAAATGTAGACCTTTGTGTTTTTGACCTACAGTGTTACATGACGTGAGTTACAGTTAGTTATTTAGGTTTGTATGTTAGCAGGGACTTTAATCGTAACTTAACGAGAGTATGACAAACAGAAAATCCTCTCAGGATACCTGGAATCAGTGTTACAGTACCTCTGGCACGACATTTTAGCATTTTTGTAGCATAAACACCATCAAACCGATGAGAGCTTCAGATTTTCCAATGTTTCTCTATGGCGCTGACACCTAAAGATGTCCGAGTTCCGGTCCCAGCGCAACTGCGTTCGAGGGGAGGGGCTTACCGATAGGTCAATTGGGACTGGACTGAACCAACAGCGAGGAAGACAACTTGGTAATGGACTGAACCAGTGATGAGGAAGATGACTTGGGACTGGACTGAACCAACAGCGAGGAAGACAACTTGGTAAAAGACTGAACCAGTGATGAGGAAGATGACTTGGGACTGGACTGAACCAACAGCGAGGAAGACAACTTGGGACTGAACGAGTGACTACTTGGAACTAGATGGTACATATATCACATCATCCCATCAAAGTTAAAGGGATACTTCACCGATTAGCATTAAGCTTTTTATCAGTAGAAACCCGGTAGTATATTCGAATGACCATGCTTCCCTCCCTCATGTCCCCCTGAGACGAGAGATTTCTGTATTTTGTGTCTGAAAAAAAAACTCAGATGACGCAAAAATCGTAATTTAGCGTCATCGGAGGCTTTTTTGGCCAGAGGCTAGAGACTACATATTTTCAACCCACCTATAGGGGGTGGGATCTCACTCACAGAATGTACAAATAGTGTCAGCCATCGTTTTTTTTAATCTAAGCTAACAGACTCTTGCTCTGTGGAGAATAGGGATGTGACGATGAGGAAATTTATAAATCAACGTGTGACAACAGCGATAATTTCAAACCGAAAGTAAAATGCGCACGGCTGCTCAGGCATTCATAACGGAGCAGTGCTGAGCAAAGCGAGTGTTTTCAATGAATTCCTATTACAGTTAAGCTTCCATAGGCATGAACTGAAAACGCGCCAGACTGGACACACACTGTGAATGACTGTGCGACCCTGAATGAATGACAGTGTGGCTGTAAATGTGTGCGCACTGTGCGGCCATGAATGAATGACAGTGCGGCCGTAAATGTGTGCGCACTGTGTGGCCATGAATGAATGACAGTGCAGCCTTAAATGTGTGCGCACTGTGCGGCCGTGAATGAATGACAGTGCGGCCGTAAATGTGTGCGCACTGTGCGGCCGTGAATGAATGACAGTGCAGCCGTGAAGGAATGCCCATGCGGCAGTGCTCATTTTAGTTTCAGTTTAGAATTATCGCCAATTATGGGGCGGGTTGCTTTATTGTTCTCAATGAAAAACACAGCAACAAAACGGTACAATGACAAACTCATAGGCGCTTTTACATTTCGCTTTGAAACCAAATCTTCTGCAATCATCTTGTCTGTCAGCTGTTTGCTCTTGTGATGAATGAAATCTGACTCCTGCTGCGTCTGTGCTGCGACTCTCGTTCACACTGTATTGAGCAGACAGGTTCAGTTTTTAACTGTAGTGTCTGTTCTCTAACTGAACTCAATTATTTTATTACAATAAAAATGAAAACGCAGTGAGCAAGTGATGTAACCGGTAGGCGTGGCTTGGGAGTGGCCTCGCATTCTGGGAGTTGTTGTCTTTCATCCACATGAGCCAAAAATAAATGTTCTGGCTTTTCTCAAGTCTAGAAGGCACCAACTTCTAAAAGAGTTTCACATTTCTACTACATAAATGACCCAATTTAAATACACATCCATCTTTCCAGCTGTGAAATATCCCTTTAATAATCTTGTCCAACTTTCCAGAAACACTGTGGCCATGTCCTCAAAAATGAAGCTAATTAACCCCATGAAGAAGGTTGTAATGACTTTGTACCCTGATCTCCAGATAACGTTGTCAAAATATCAACATTGTTGATATTTTATATACGCAAAAAATGTGCCATATATTTTATTTTATTGATGTTGTCTTTATTTTCTTACTAGCCTATAAATTGTCATATCTCAGTGGCAAATATCAGCCGGCAAAAGGTGACTATTTATAGTATTTTCTATTTGTGAATTAAATTGAAAGTGCCTAACAACACTCCCAAGCTGTTCTAAAATCACTGTAAGCCACGTCTTTTGGGGGATTATTACTTTATTAAACTTAAACCATTCACAGTGTGCATAGACTTGTTGTAATAGCAAACTCCCTGCAGGAAAGGGTAAGCACTATACATCTACATTTATTAATCCTATTTTTTATTAAGATTAAATGTCACTTTAACGTGCGTAGTGTTTTGTATTTTTTATTGTTACGTTTTTTTTTTGTTTTGTTTTTCTGTATTTTTAAAATTCCGTTTAGTTGATTTGCACACAAACAGTCTCCCATTAGGCGGCTTTGGGTAAAATCTGAGATAGATCTTTATATTTATTTTAAATTTGGTTATAGTTACAATATAATTGCCACAATTAATATGGGAATAGCAATGTTGTTGGAAAGTCGCTGCAACAAATATGGTCTGTCCGGTTACTTCTTCACAGTGTAACTGTGTTAAGACCTTAGAAAACCTTATTTAAGGGAATTTCCCTCATCAGACTGTGGATGCATATCCTACTACACTTGATGAGCTATTAACACATTTTTTTCTGATGTTCTCAGTTCAGGAATTCAATGGTCCAAAAATATGAAGCAAAGAAAAGATAGAAAAGTACAAAAGCGTATTATGACGATTATGTATTACAAGTCAAAGAGTCTGCTGCTGTACTTAAGACATATACAGTATCTTTAGTTGTATCTTCAAATGCACCCTACTGGCATCAAAGAACATCAATATTTCTCCAAATTACAATTGCAAAATTACTGAAGCGTCAATCAAACAATGTAAACCATATTTCTTTATTAAAGATTAAGAAACTCCAAGCAGCATATTCATAAATAAAATAAGAGTCTCCCTTAGATGTAATGTTACAGACTATGCTATGATACTGTTATATTTCATGGAATATTTAATGTTTTTCTCTGAAATCAAAGGGGCACAAGTGTAAGGCAGTGAAGACACTTAACCCTACAAATTACACATCCTTACCACCACTGTCGGCATCTCAAAGCCACAGGTTGTGTTACACAGTGTAATATATCACTTTGGTTCACATTAGTAACTACTTGGACTTGTACAAAATATACACGATACAACCTTGAGTTTTGACTGACAAGCATGTGCAGGGTGAAATCTTCTCGGGAACTGGTCTATGTGCTCCACGCTGACAAATGTCCTTTTCTCTGTGATTTGAACAACGTCAAATTTCAGAAGGTCTGTGGAATGACAACAGGACAATACGCACAGATAGATGTATATGTATAAGGTTTTTCTGGTTTAGGTCACAAACATAACACGACAGAGATTCATAATTGGTCCGAACCTCACAAAAAGCGATTAAAAAAAGAGCATGTAAAAAGAAATGTAAAAGTTTAATTGTACAGTAAAAATAATTTATATGTGTGTTTGGAGGATTCAGAATTGCCTGCAAGAGATGTTTGTCAAGTTGTGGGCATACCAACATGGCGTCATTTACCCCAGGGGTCTTCAACCCAGCTCCTGGAGAGCTCCCATGCTGCAGAGTTCAGTACCAACCCTAATCAAACACATCTAAACCAGCTAATCAAGGTGTTCAGTGTTACTTAACATTACAGGCAGGTGTGTTGGAGCAGGGTTGGAACTGAAATGCCCACTGAAGTGCCTTAAAACGTGCAGCCTTATTCATTGCGTTAACATAATTTTCACTGAAACAGGAAGACAGAGTGGGACATATCGAACAGCCCCTCCCCTTTTTTAAAATAACCAATAGTGTTTCTATCACAACTAGTCCAGATCCATTGAGCTTGGTAGAGCCGCAGTTTCCTCCTAATCTCCTCCATATCGCTATAAAATATAGCATTCTTTGCAGAATTCAAATGAGTCTGATACTTTTCTAGTATGGTCCGACTTGTGCATATGATCCACTCTGTACTATCGTGTTTCTGGCGGTTTGCACAACACTAATGTGAAACAAGACTTTATTCGCCCCAATGGAAAGCATATTTACACTGTCTGAATCGTTCCCTATCCCCTATATAGAGCACTATGTGCCATTCACAATGTAAAAAATAGTAAATGTTTGAACAAGTGACTGATTTTAGTCGCAGCTTCAGCATCTATTTATAATATAGAGGGTGGGATGCTTTAGATTCTAGAGAGCATTTGATTGGACGGCAAATCTGATGAGAAGCCGAAGTGCAGAGTGATATCATCAAAATCATTGACCCATATTGGCAAAAGTGAAAGACTGTAAGTTTCCAATGCTTATCTTCTAAACTCAAATTGTGTCATTGTTTTGGAGCACAGTAGCTTATAGATAACAGTAGGCTAAGTCTAACATATTCATCCTAAAAGCCAAAACACTTCAATATGTTTCATTTTGATTTCATGGGGAGTTGGGGACTTGAAGTCTTCAGGATGATAGCTCTCCAGGAGCAAGGATTTTAGACTCCTGATTTTACCAATCACGTTTTCCCCTTGCAACTCATTAAAAAAGATATCACAAACAAGTAAATTTTGAAAATCATTTCATATACAAGTTTTTTTTGTCGATATAGTCTGTGTGAAGTGTACAGTAAAAAAAATGTCAGAAAAACAATAATAATAATACAACTCTTTCACAAACAACAGCATGAACTGGTTTAAAATGTCCTTGATGTGACGCTGTTCTGTTATATTTCAGGAATATAATTGTTCTCTCTGGGCTGGTTGTGCTCATGGATTGATGGTCTCAAACTTTAATGATCTGAAAACACCTTCAAAATGAAAAATAAAATCCTTAAAAACCCAAGCTTTCTTCAGCTTTCTGTTGCTATGTTTGCAAAGTTTTAGATTTTCTGTGATGACTTTTCCACACAAGTCACTGATATACTATTTCACATTTTGAATGGTTAGCCTCTGCTTGTTCAGTAAACCCATCAACAACATCAACTTGATTCAAACACATAAATCTTCATTAGTAATCAACAACCAAAACCAAAAAATGAAGCAAAATTAAAATGGCCTCACTGTTTGCAGGTTGAAGAAGGTTTATGACTGTAAAAGGGGTGCATAATTATCAGCGCTCAACTTTTGGGTTTCTACAGCCGTGTATGATCATCTAGTAACAAAACGTGGAGAGACATCTTTTATTTCGGCACTTAGAAAACAATCACAATGAATTTGAGTCTTTACCCATAGAGAACAAAATTCACAAAGCCATTCAAACAGTCGTTTTGAATTATGTTTATGTTTATGTCCTTTTTTTGTTGTTCATTTGTTTTTGTAACTCAACTTCAAAAATTGAGAATATTCAAAATACACTTTTACTTACTTTGCTCTTTCAGCATTTACAAATATGTACAAGAAAAAATGATTTCTCATGTTTTCATTTTTTTTTCATAGTAAAAATCTCTACGTACTTTTTTCTTTTTTACTCTTTGTACACTGCCACAGTTTTCCAAGCTCCAACTGCACCTCAGCTTTCTTCCTTTGAAAAGCAAGTATGAGGCAGCCCATGGTGACGATGGCCTTAGATGGACGTACTATGCTCAATAGCTTCTGGGATGGGTCCTCCTGGTACTGACTGGTAGGACATTGGCATGGGCGTCTTGGCGGGACTCTGTCGGAACAGGCCCCCGTTGGGAGCCCTGTGTTTGCATTGGATGGAGGGCATGGTGGAGCTGCTGAGAGGAAGGGGTAGGGTGCTGCCAGGACCCTGGGCCAGCGTCCGGCCCACCCCATGAGCTTGATCCGGGAGGAAGGTGCTCACAGACAGGCCCGTGCCCGGGTAGTCTCGCACAGCCTCCCGCTGCTGGCTGGGCGGCATGCTGCCGATGTCCAGGGCAGAGATCTCGATAGATGGTGCGGGGATCTGCTTGTGTGCCATGTCCTCGTCCATAAGACTGTTCATACGCCGATGCACCTGTTCCAGGTTCACCTCCTTGTCCTAGAGAGGGTGAGAGAAGAAAGGAGGGACAGAGAGGCTGAGATCTGCTGGTTCCAGGATGTTTTTTAAGCTCCATGCAAGTAAGGCTTACTTCAGTTACAGCAGGGTGTGTTGCGGATGTATTTACTAAAAGGCCCAATTGGAAAGTTCAAATAGTTGGACGGTGTTTGAAAGAAGTTATATAGAATGTGCACCTTGAAATCAAATTTGGCCAGTGGGCATTTCAAATAATAATGCTTGAGTGAGACTAAAACTGCCATTACTGTTAATATCACCAACAAAATTAGTGCTGGAGCCAACCTGCATTTCATAACACATCAAGTGTATATAAAAAATTCTTATAAATGCTAAAATGTCTGTTAAAATAAATAATTTTTATTTTATTTTATTTTATTTTTTAGTTAGAGTTAGTTAAATGCCTGAAACATATTGATATATGTTGTTACCTGAATAACAACACATCTGCTTTAATAGCTCAAGTTGCACAAGTACTGCGTTTATCTTTTTGTTTATTTAAAATGTTCCATTTTGATAGTGTGATCTTATTGTTTAATTTATTGAATACTAATGAACAATACCCAAATCAGTATATTTTAAGTGTTAAATCCAGATCTAGATGAACATGATAGACATTAGAATGCATGTCCAGGGGGCTAAAATCAAGCTGTGGAATTATTTATGCGCATAGAAAGGCAGCCTTACTTTCTATTTTAAATTCAGGTAAGTTGCAGTATCATCATAAAATTATGCTGTATTTAAAAGAGCAAAATCATATCAGACCCCAGGAAGAACCATAATATCCAAGCAAGGCGTGGGTAATCTTTAGAAAAAATTAGTTATCTGCATTGCTGTGTGGTTGCTATGGTTTCTAGTTGGTTGATATGTGATTACTCACTGCTCCAAGTCAGTGATCAACCCCAAATCTTAATGATATCATAAATTAATATGTTTACATATGCACACACCTCTTCATGCCCAGTTACCTGTGCAATTTTCCAATAATTTGCCTCTTATTAAGAATTGTGGTGTTTTTTAACAATTATTAACTTGTGTTAGGAAAATAAAAAGTAAGCAGATGAAAGCCGAGGTTGCTTCCTCAATGCCAAGCCTGAGTTTTCCCTTTGCTTGTTTATGTCTTTAATAAGTATGCTACTAATACATTTAAACATACATAATTATTGTCTTCGGCCAGGGGTGTCACCTTTTTATTCACCTCAGTTTAAAACATCTGTAGATTATAAAATCTAGAATCAATTTTATGATGATGTATTTGGGTAAAACTAAAGGGAGGACATGGGATTTATTAACTTCATTCACCAAAAGCTTTTAGATGACATATAATGAATTAATACTTAAGGGATATTAATAAAAAAAACATATTGGCAAGACAAAGAGAATACCAATCATTGCTCCTGGCTGGTTTTAGGCTAGCTGTGGGGTTAGGTTAATACATATTTCTTTACAGATAAAAATATATTTATATACGTTAGCCAGCAAAATGATAAATATGTTTAAAAAAACTAGCTTAATAAGAACAGAAATATGGATGTACTTTACATCAGTTATTGGCTGACCATGTTTGAGATGCTTATCAACACGTGTTTAATAGGAAGAATGCCCAGATAGTGTAATGAGAGTGGCAACTTCATCTGTAAATGTTTCCTCAAAGAATTATTAAAGTTCTTATATGGAATAATGTATGATCAAATCATAAAATTATTGCATTGTAGAGAAAAAGTGAAAATGGCTTATATTGAAAATAGTAAAGACGTAAATGGAGAGACACTATTAGCCCATAGGTCCCATCTACTGTATTTTTTTCAAAGCAGAAATACACAATTGAATTAATAGACTGTGGTATTTTTTTGTAATCATGCAAAGGAAATGCATGATTGGCTCCAGAGTTCCACCACTGTCAAATTATTTGTTGAGCTCTCACAACATACTCAAATATGTAGGTTAATAAAGCACTGCAGCATAAAATGCAAAGACTCATCAGAGAGTAATACAGCTTTTGGGAGTGATAGGGCAGAAGTTAGATTTGGAATCGCAAAGTAAATTGCACTGTTTAAATTAGTCTGCCATGTTAGGCTGAAGAATATTTTTCATTACAGATATTTTCAAGGGGATACAGGCCTCCACATATTCTCACAATCTCATCGTAGATCAGTAATCCTATTTGTCTTAACTAATGAAGAGAAGAATTTTAAGGTATAATGATGTAAGATGTAATCTATGCAAAAAAAAGAAAAAAAAAAGAAAGAAGAATTGCAGGCTGTTAACGAAAAAAGTGAACTCAAGGAAAGGAAACTCAAGAAAAAGAAATAGTGCTTCTTCTAACACACTCAATTATTTGTTTTTCCAATACAGTTTCTGTCAGGCTCTAGCCCTCTTTTCATTGCTTCCAGTGGAGAGTTGCATGGGCATTGTGAAGAATTCATACTATTTGAGGATGCACGATTTTCAGATCCGATTAACGCTTTTGGGTGGGCTGAAATACAGCCAAACCAATTATTCAGACACCAGATATAATTTTTTACTAGTGGGTGCAGGACACTATAGTTCATTTATGTAAGTGAGGATAGAAAAATAAAGTAAACTGTGATATATGAAACCCAAAAAATCTTCATACAGTGGACTACCAGTAGAATCGATTATTCAGACACTTTGACCTGACCATGTTTTGCTTAAGTATTTTTATTTAATTGCTAATGGGACCTTTTACACCACAGACTGAACACAATTAAGCATTGCTTGGTAATTGGTTGACCTACATTAGTATTATCTAATTGTGTACTTAAATTTTACAGCTGACAGCTGATTGGTTTATTGTAATCCATTACATACCTTTCTATCAAAGTTATCCAACATTATCAAGATGAATTTGACACCATTTAACCATTTAAAGTTCTTTACCATTTTCTAAACTATAGCGAATAAACTGTGAAACTGAATAAGCAATACATTTTGGTTTGACTATATGTGACTAGGTAGTATGTAGTCCCATTGGCTGAACGTCTGATGCATATGGCACACAAAATTGGAAACACTTTAGGAGTTTCGAAGTCATCATTTGATTTGTTGAATTGTACTGGATTTTTGTGAGACGTGTGTGTCAAAATTTTGATTTTTTTTTTTGAAAATTATGTGCCTGGAAACAATGCCGTCTTGGTGCGAAACCCCCTCATGGAACAAGAAAGCCGTCGTGTTTATATTTGTGACAATGAGCACTTATTAGGATCAATTCACAAAACCACATACTTCACAAAAGTATGTGAATTATGTGAAGTTCACACATACATCATGGCATCAACTCTAGAGTTTTGCACACTGTTCTGCTGCTAACATACCATGACTTTCTGATATATTATGCTCATTCCAAAGTTCTTGGAGGGCACTTGTCCTATAAAACAGTGTATTTATAATTTTTTTCAGTCATTCCACCATAGTCAATCAGCAGATGGTAAATTGTGACTTGTGAATTGTATCAAAAGGTTCTGTGAATTTGAGTCCTATTGTAATGTCCCTGCTTCTTACACAAGAGGCGGAAATCAAGGGAAGTCTGAAATGCAGGGCATCTACCGTCCTACCATTGCATTTATGCCAGTGGAATCTTGTTGCTTGTTTCACTAGCTGTTTCCAGTTGTGAATGTTAAGCTATGTGTAAAATTGGAATATTGCATAAACCATTTGCGAATAAAGCACCGTTTGCGAGATGAAGAGAACAAAATCGTCACTTCCTAAACTGATGCTAAATATCACTAAGAAGCATAATTTGCTGCAGTAGAAGCCACTGTTGGTCTTATTTCATATTGTGTCACAGAACGCAATAAACCGCCATGTTATTTTGCTTTCGGAGGCGGATACCTGCTGTTTGGGAACGCAGTCATGTAAGACATTTCTGGGAGGTCGAACCACTTTGACGACAGCAAAGAATGATGGCATTTCAGAATGACCAAAAAAAACATTTCAAATGCTGTGCAAACGGTCTGCTTGTTAGTCCAGTTATTTCGTCCCATTCCATGACTTGATTCGCATCTAATAGTTTTTTCGTAGTTTATGTGCATGTTTTCTTATTTTTTCTTATATGCATATTTATATGCATCTTGGCATCCAGTGTTTTTTTTTTAATGCGATATCCCAAATTGCGCGTAAAATTAGGTGGATGGAAACATAGCTACTGTCATCTACACCACTAGACAAAACTTTGAATGCAATTGACTGAATTTGTTTCTCATGATCTTAGATCCTTTTGATCTAAAGGCTTTGTCTTTAATGCTTGTAATATATTTAGTAGATAAAATGGGTCTGCATGAATTGCTTTTCAAAACTAAATTTATTATTAAAATGACTAGGAATTACAACACAAATTCATCCACTTCTCCCGAAAGTCATGGAAGTAAGTGGCCGGTGAACTGGGAGAAGAGTAAACTTTATTTATTTACACAATGTGTGTCTGATGTGAATCTGCTCAAACCGCGCAAACAAGATTTTTTTTTATTCCCATACTTTTTATTTGTCTTATAGTTTTGATGACTTTTCTATTATTCTAAAATGTGGAAAAGAATAATAATTCTGAATAAGTATACAAGACCAAACATTTGACTGATAGTGTATCACCAACTCTACAACACCTATTAAAAATGGAGAAGACCTAGGGCCAGATTTACTACACAGGCAAATTAGCATGAGAGCGCAATCCCTTAAGAGCGCCGATGGGAGTGGAAAGTTCTGTGCATGATGTGCACATTAAAGAACACAGACATTTCCATAATGACCAACACAATTTACCAAGAGCAGCGCAAATTAGTGTCTGGTTTAAGACATGCTTTTTTGGGTGTTTAATAATGGAGCAAACACCAGTAAATTGACCTTGCATGATTTATTTAAATACTCTCCTCCCATAAATGTTGCGCCTGAAAGGGTAACTCCTACAAATGTATATATGCAATAATCTCAGCCGCAAAAATAAACCTGCAAAGCAAAAAGTCCAGTGTTAAATTAACTCTCCTGGGAGTATATGTGAGACCACACTCAAGAGTGTTACAGTAACACTGAAGCAGTGTTAAAGTTAATGAGATAATTAACTGATTTATTGAGTGATGATTGAGCATTATTTAAGATACCTGATGTTAACAAGCAGAATCACCAAAGGAGAAAAATAAAAAATGTAACTCACCATTATGGTGATTATTGTTTGCTTCAGTTGGGCTCTGACCTTTGACTTTTTAATAATTCTAAGGGTTTCTTGAAAGTTGTTTTGATAAAAAATAAATACAAACTTTGGAAAAGAAAAAAACTTTCTTTTTGACACACACACACACACACACACACACACACACACACACACACACACACACACACACACACACACACACACACACACACACACACACACACACACACACACACACACACACACACACACACACACACACACACACACACACACACACACACACACACACACACACACACACACACACACACACACACACACACACACACACATGTTTGTTTTTGTGAAATGTGAGGACATTCCATAGGCGTAATGGTTTTTATACCGTACAAACCGTATTTTCTATCCCCTTACACTGCCCCTGCCCCTAAACCTAGCCCTCACAGGAGACTGTGCAGTTCACTTTCTGTGAAAAAAAACTTGTTCTGTGTGATTTATAAGCATTTTGAAAAGTGAGGACATGGGGAACGTCCTCATATTTCACCCTCTTTTTGTAATACCTATGTCATACCCATGTCATTATACACATTTGTGTCCTGATATTTCACGAAAACATGCACACACACACACACACACACACACACACACACACACACACACACACACACACACACACACACACACACACACACACACACACACACACACACACACACACACACACACACACACACACACACACACACACACACACACACACACACACACACACACACACACACACACACACATCAAGAATCAGTGTATGAATCTCAACAACGGCGACAAACAGCAAATTCTGGTCAACAGATCAAAACTGAACATTAGAAAACAAGCTACTAAAAGTCACATACAAACAGCAAGAAATTTAATAAAGGACATTACTACGACAATTAAGATAATAATGTATTCATGCAGCAATGGATGATGGGAGCTAGGAAGGATTTTGATTGATGGCTCCCAGAATGCACTGCAACATGCTTTTTGATGGTCAGCACTGTTGAGATTGACAGACTGATTCTTGAAGTCTGTATGTGAAAATTAATTTAAGTTTTTTGATCAGAACAACTTTTAAGAAATACTTTGGATTAAGTTGATTATGCTGGATCTTATTATGTGGAATCGCAAGGCTACTGTAATATAAGGTAATATAAGATATAAGGCTATATATTAGCTCAATAGTTCAGTTCAATTGATGATTATGTCAAAACAACCAACACCACTTGATCAACTTTTCTCTTTGTTTGTCTGGCTGTTAAAACAACTCAAAACAAATTCTAATGTTAAAAATTAAAGGGTCAAGATCCAAACTAAATCAAACACTAATCACCATAAAGGTGACTTAAAATGTGGGATGTTCTCCTTTGGTGATTCTGCTTGTTAACATCAGGTAACTTCAATAATGGTCAATCATCATTTAATTAATCAGTTTATTATCTCATTAACTTTAACACTGCTTCAGTGTTACTTTAACACTCTTATTTGAACACTTTAACACTCTTGAGTGTGGTCTCGCATATACTCACAGGAGAGTTAGTTAATTTAATACTGGAGTGTTTGCTGTGTGTCCACACCTTTTCAGCGCAAATCTTTTACTGCGTGTCTTTAGTAAATCCCAACAGTATTTTTTTAACGCCAAAAGAGAGTTTGCGCTGGTGCAAGCTGTTAGTAAATATAACTATAAATATAAATATATATAATTTCAACAGTCTGTAAACTTCTTAATTCAGACTGAGAGTTGTTTTCCAGACTGTAGTAGCTTCCATTCGTGTACAAATGTCAAAACTTTTAAAACGCATCTTTGCTTCTGTTTGCAGGTATGCAAATGAATTGTGCACAATTTAACACAATTATGAGATGTTTTAAGTCATTTCATGTTTTTAGTCATTTAAATTATGGGGCGATTGTATATACATATATCACTGATTCATGAAAGAAATCCACACTAATTAGACCATCACTGCCACAAGTATTGGAATTCTTATTGAAATATGTTCATAATCATGCTGCATCTGGCTTCATGCCATGACAAATAAATGGCACCAATTAAACAGCATAAGTGTTCTTAACACTCATTTTGACTGAACTGGAAAATAATTTATCATCATTAATGTGGTATTGAGCTAATTGTTCACCAAAAAATATTTCAGAGCAGGGGCGTCATTCTCCAACAGAACAACTAGGAAGATGAATCTGCTAAATGAGACAACTAAAACGCAAAAATAAATAAATATAAAAATAAATAAATAATAGTAATGTTAGATGGCTTCTACATCTGGTCCTGTTAATTCCCAGCCAATCAAAGAAGAGGCCTACGATTCTATTCTGACCTGTGTCAATAGCTTCTGCTTCATCCCAGTCTCTTTCTCTGTCTGTCCAAATGTCCTTGCTCCCCTCCGATGAAGCAGTAGCAATATCATTATATGTCAATGGACCAGAAACCCTTGCCAGTCTGTAATCCTTAGTAACCTGCATGAGATCATAAACAAATGAAGAATAAATGTAAAATAGAAAATATAGAGATAAATAAATCCATAGAACTTGTCCACATTGACATATAATTGCAACAGGAGGTCACACAGTAATTTACTAGGGATTATTGACTGTTTGGGGTTTGATTTATGTTCTTTTGGGGTTGCTCTTTTTTAGGATAACTGAGCAGACAGACTCATGCAAGCACCCAATTTGCCGACACTTTAGTTTACGGATCCACATCAACCCTGTTCCAGTTTATTACATGCAGTTTCCATTGGCAGTGGATGAGGCTTTGGAAAGGCTTATAAAAGAGAGGTTATAAAGTGAAGCAATTATTCAGATATTTTGAAGTAGGTGATTTCAATAGAACAGTAGATACTTAATGTCTTGAAGGCAAATGTATGGATATAAAGTGTTGTCTAAAACACTACAAAAAGAAAGAGCAAGTTAAAAGGTTGCCAAAGATCTAGTTTTACTATTTTGTCACTGCCAAGATGCAAGGTGGTCTGGAAAAAAAGGTGTATTTAAGGTATTTTGTCAGCTGAAAATGTCTGGCATTCATTTAGAGGTTTAAATCATTTAACATGATTTAGCCCTGGTAGAGCATTCAAGAATGCAACAAGAGCATACTATTTTCACTTTGGATTCAAAGAAAAATTGATTGGTGGAATATAGTAGCTCTGTTCCAAAACCTTTTGAGCTGTTGGCTTAGATGCATGTCAAAGTGTCATAGGTGCCACAATGTAAAAGCTGTTCCAAAAGGTATGATTACATACCTTCTTTTGACCAAAATCTAAAGAAGTATTGCATTTGCATTGCATTTACAGATTTATTTATTTGTGTGATGCACAGAGTTGGTGCCTGCTTAGAGTGTTTTAGATCAATCATTGAGGTTCCATTTCAGTTTAGGGGAGGTTTAGGGAGCTACCTTGGAAGATAGTTGCCTATAAAGTGCACAGCAGCTCACTAGGCTTTAAAGTAGAGCTTCTGCCTTCTGAAATGGTCTAAACTCCACAATCACACCTTATTAGTAATTGTGACATTCTAAACCATAAAGCCTGCTACATCAAGGGCACTCTACACACCCCAAGCACAAATAAAATCTGTTATGTTTAATGAACGGGGGGACCAATTTTGATTTCATCAGGGCACACCTATAACTGTGTGTACTGGAGCTCGACTAAATCGGGGCTCGCGTCTGCTGCGGGATCCTTAAAGTAGAGTGTGGCAGTGTCCTCTCCCTGCTCTGTCTTCCGCGCCCTGAGCTCGGTCACCTCTTTGGGCTGTTCTTGCCGGCAGCGATTGCTGTTCCACCACATTTCCAGGGCAGCCACCAGACAGGCCAACAGGAGTCCCGCTGCTAGGATGCAGAAGACACCGGCGAAGCTATGCAGTTTGAGCGAGCGACCATCTGGTTGGGCATTACTGTGGCTGTTGAGGTCGCAGCGGCCAGTCCGTGGCCACCACTTCTGTTTCAATACATCCAGGTCTCCTTTCTCCTGCAGCTCCAGAATCCTGTGAGGGATGACAACAGAGTGTACTTATTTTATGTAAAGTTTTACATATGGCTCCTTAATTTGTTCACAGATATTCTGAATGCAACCTGTGCATGTAGGTGCTTGTAGGTGCCTCTCTGCCAATAGCATGAGCCAATAGCAGCACTATTTAGGGGCTTTCGCATTGGGTTCTAGAAACTTATTTCTAGGAACTAGCCACCAGGGTGGTTCCCTGAGAAACTAAAAGTTCCCCTAGGAATATTTTCCTGGTTGCATTTACACCGCCAATAGGAACTCTGAAGTGATGTCTTTACACCGCCAAAATGAACTCTGAAGTGATGTAAGCCACGCTTGTTGTTGTGACTTTTATTTTGATGGCGCAGCGGAACTTTATTTTGACAGTGCTGAGAACTCCCAGAGCCTGACCACACAGCTCTCACATTCTCCGTCTTCATTAGTTTACAATCTGTTTAACAGTCCTAATACGTTATTAGATAGAACTGTTAAAAAAATAAAGTAGACAGTAGGCCCTATATGAAAAAGTATTAGCGTTTGCCATATGGTTGATATGTTATCTTAGCAGAAATACATAATCATGTTTCGTTTTGTCCCCTCAAAGTTGCGTTGGATTTTTTCTTTAAAGTAAAGGTTGAGAGGTCCATCTACTACTGTTTTCCATGTTCGTCAAATTTGTTTCTGGAGTAAATATATAGACTATAATCTGAGTGTGTAGACAGCCTTTTTTAAAATGTGGGTGCTGGTGTTTCGCATGCGTTCGGCCAATCATCTTACACTTACATCACTGGTAGATCCTATTGTGCTGGGTTAGACCATACTCTGAAGTAGGAGCTAAATTAGTTCCCCCAAAAGGAGTTCCTAGAACGAAAATCTTTCCTAGTTCTTGCGGTGTGAACACGCCAAAATCCGGGTACTTCAGCCAATAGTTCTAAGAACTATGAAATGGTTCCTCTGGTGCGAAAGCCCCTTTTGTTTGTTTTTTGACCAATGGCAGACAAGGGAGTGTTTGAAATACTGTTTGGAAATAGGTATTTGCCAAAGCAAGCATCCACCCAGTACAACCAAACTGATCTCACAGGAAAATGTAGGCTAACTAAATGTAGATTTTGTTTGAATTTGTCCAAAACATAACCGTCACCCTTAAACATAACCATCACTGTACAGAAAATTATGAATGAGAATGTACAAAATCAAATGAATTAGCCACAAATTTGCCCACACTTAATATAGATACAAATTGCCATGAGATTGTGTTGAAACAATTGTCAACCACCCAGCAATGATGGCCTATGATTCATAAAACCATTGGAACTGCAGGGCAATGATCTAGCAAACACCCAGAAAACCCTTGCAACATGGGTTGTGAGTTCTGCACGGGTAAACAACACATTTTCTTCAAAAATAATCTAGTTATTTTTGCTATTCCGTTTGGTGCCACTAGATGCACAGAAATCACTTACAGCAGCTTAATGCCTCACCTTAAGCCGGAAAGTAGCTTACTCACTGCTACCTTAGTCAAATGTCAACATTTTATTATAATGATATAAATAGACATGGGAAGGTAAGGACATGTGTAAGTAAAGATCCCTTTTCATTTAAAAGCCACATTTCTAGCATTTGTAAAACCGCATTCTTCCGGTTTTACATTCTTAGATAAAATATATCTAAATTACGACATATGCTCTCAATGCAAAATGCTGAACAGTTAGTTAATGTGTTCATGACCTCAAGGGTAGGTTATTGTAATGCTCTACTGGGTGTTTGCCCTGCACGCTTGATAAATAAACTCCAGCTGGTCCAAAACGCAGCAGGTCGAGTTCTTACTAGAACCAGGAAGTATGACCATATCAGCCCAGTTCTGTCAACACTGCACTGGCTCCCTATTAAACATTACATACATTTTAAAATCTTGCTAATTACTTACAAAGCATTAAATGGTTTAGCTCCCCACAACTTGAACAAGCTCTTAATGTATATACTTCACGTCTATTGCAATCTCAAATCTCTGGCCAGTTGATAATACCTAGAATATAAAAAAAAATTGCAGGCGGTAGATCCTTTTCCTATTTAGCACCTAAACTCTGGAATAGTCTTCCTAGCATTGTTCGGGAAGCAGACACACTGTCAGTTTAAATCTAGACTAAAAACTTATCTCTTTAACCTAGCATATTCTAAGAACATTATCAATTTCTATTATTCAAATCAGTTAAATGATTGTTTAGGCAGCGTTAACTATAGGTCAACCGGAACCGGGAACACTTCCCATAACACCGGATGTACTCGTTACATCATACGAATAATAGCATCTGCGCTAATATTAGTCTTTCTGTTTATCCAGAGGTTTACAGTAGTCTGCCAAATCAGATGGTGGACCTGCGAGTAGACACAACCACAATGCAGCCCTGAATTGTCAGCAGAGACTGTGTCAACTAGACTCTCCCCTCCCCTCCTCTACCTCACTTTCCCTCTGTACAGATGAAAATGTTATACAAATTATTAGAAACGACTAAAAACTCTGTATTATGCATGCCAGACAAGTAATATGACGGTCATTTTGTAAAGAAAAACTATTTTAGAGCTGATGTACAGCCAAAACAGTCTCTCTTCCATTAATTTCCTATTATCACTGTAAAGCTGCTTGCTTTGAAACAATCTATATCGTAAAAAGGCTAAATAAATGAAGGTGACTTGACTTGACAAAAAAAAAAAATGTCCCCCTGTTGTTCCCTCCACAAGTAAAACCAGTTCAATTTCATCAATGAAAAGCGTCATATACAGAAACATGCAATGGGGCTGCCAAAAGACGGGGTGCTAGAGAGAACATAAAAGGATGGACAGCAAAGCAAAATAGTAAGATGAATTCTTCACTTAAGCGGAGATGACATTATGGTTCACAGTGTAATAACCTGCAAGCTTCCTCTCAGCTGCCTCAGAGTACATTTCCACCAGTTGCCCTGTTTTTATTATTTTGGAGATTTGTGCCATTCTTTTAGAAGATGACAGAGTGTAGCAAGGAATGTAGAAGTAAGAAAGCAAACATTTTTTTATCTGCAAATATCACAAGTGTTAGGTATTGCTAGTGGTTGGGTCATGTTAAGATATTCTAGAAAGATCAATAATGAGTGAGTGAGAAGGCAACAGAGGATCACTACCCAGCTTTATGAAATCCAACAACAATACAATTTTACAGTCTTAATTGCTTGCAAGTGATTATGTGCAGCTTTAGACAGTCTGCTGGCATCTGTTACATCCACAAAGGGATCAATTTGTAATGAGTCTTAAACTAAACCCAAGAAACAACAGTCAAATCAAGGGTTTGTGTGTAATAAAGACTGGCTGTGAATTGTGGGAGATTCAAAGCACCTGTAAAATTGCTAGTCATTTATTTGGTTATTGGAACATATTTAATGAAACAGTTTTTAATCATATTTCTGCAGAACATGTTCTGACTTTCTCTTGAACACAAATACAAAAAACATCAACAACTGAATATATATTTTTCTCTCATTATATAAGAAATATGTGGAATAATGTGGGATATTTGGCCTTGGTCACGTTTTGCATGACACACAGTTTTTCCAGTACCTAGAGAACAAATTCTTCACCATACAAGTTATTAAATTCTTTGAAGCATGGTCAACTTGTAATAATTATGACAATAGCTTTCACAAACTTCAAATGTGCCTGAACAATAGACTCCATAGACCATCTGCAATTATATTCTTTAAAAAATACATTTTAGTTGAGAGACGGGCAATACGCACTTTTGGGAGATGAGGTCTCGGTAAGGACTCCCATGCTGCAGGGCGATGCCATAGCCTTTGCTGCTCATGCTGTTGCCGGATACAGTGATGGTGCAATCGTCATCTGTCAGTGCTGCATACTCCACCACAGCCATGTCCCACAAAAATGCGTAAGGTCCTTTTTTGGCCTGTAGATAAAAGATATAACGTCATTTTTAGAAAGATTTCTGACCAACATGCTGAAATAATCATCTTTTAATGGTGTTGACATTGCAGTCTAAAGGGCCATTCATGGCAAGGACAATAACAATAACTATATCAATGTTAACACAATGTGCAATAACTATCTATTATAAGCGCATGCTGCAGTTACAGTCAAACCAAAAATTATTCAGAAACCAGATATCATTTTTTACTAGTGGGTGCAAGACACTAGTTTATTTATGTAAGTGACGATAGCAAAATAAAGTAAACTGTGACATATTATACTAAAAAATTCTTCATACAGTGGACTACCAGTAAAATGTATAACCATTTTGGGCCAAAATTATTCAGACACTTTGACTTGACCATGTTTTGCTTAAGTGTTTTTCTTTAATTGCTAATGTGACCATTTACACCACAGACTGAACAAAATTAAGCATTGCTTGGTAATTGGTTGACCTACATTGGTACACTGTAAAAACTACTTAGTTCAGTTTACTTAATTCAATTGTGCTAACTCGTTGCCTTAATTCAATTAAGTAAGCATTACTTAATTGCATTAAGTTGTTCTTACTTAAACCGTTCAACTTAATTCTATCTGGGATCTGAGGAAGTGTACTCCCAGAGTGCATTGTGGCATGAATAAATTAATTGCTTCGTTTTACTATTTTTGGCTTTATTTTACTATTTGTCTTTTGTCAGTATAACCCCAATAATGACAGCAAGTAAAATAGTAAAGGTCGTATTAATAATAATAAAAAAAATAATAATAAAATAAAACGAAATCCTTGTTACCATTGTTGTGCTTTGCATGCTGAATGTTGAAGTCTGTGTGTGACACTCAAGCATGTTCAAATTATATTGTGACAAATATAGAGGGATTATATCAACTCAATTAAAAGGTTATGCCATAAATATTAGCAAAAATAATGTTAAAAGATCATTATTTGACATGAATATAGTTATGATATATATCATTAAAGGTAGGGTAGGTAAGAATGATCTAAAACACTTTTGTCCAAATTTTAGAGGTGTGCGATACCGCTAGATTTGGTATTGATCCGATACCAAGTAAATACAGGGCCAGTATCGCAAATTACAAATTCTCTTTTCAAGTAGCATGTTAACAAAAAAATGTTTCTCCTCTTTAGTGCACTTCTTTTCAGGATTTTTTTCTTAAATAAACAAAGTCACAAAGTTTTACATACAACTTTCCTCTTTCTCTCTGCTGCCATTCTCCGCCTCTGACTGACTGCTGTTAGACATGCGCGGCTGACTGCTGGTGGTAGGGAGGAGAGCAGTGTCGAGCACGAGCAGCACTCTTGAGAGCTTGCTCTGCTCTGTGACAGCAGCAGCATTTTGACAAACACGGCCAGGTCGCAAAACGAGAGAAACTGAAACTTAAGTATCGATATTTTCACGTTGGTATCAATCAATACCGATACCAACGTTGGTATCGATATTATCGATATTAGTATCGATCTGCCCACCTCTACCAAATTTGTTTAAACTTTCTTTATATGTCAATACATAATTAAAATTTAAGTACTCTGAAAAAGAGAGTATAAAAATTGAGTGACTCTAGACTTTTTAATCTGCAATAAACACCGCTCATTATTTTCGTTCGGGCCGAAACAAGTGATTGGCTTGGGGCGACTGTCACTCTCTCTCGCTACCATGGCTACCACCGCTTTTGCTACAGGATCTGCCCACATGCGCGCACCCCAGTGTTGCCAAGTCGGGCTACTTCAAACACTGTTGCCGCGGGCTGTTTTTCATGTCCGCGGGTTGAAGCGACCCCAATTATGTGATATTTTGCCCCGGGATTTGCGAATTTTAGCAGGCAGCCCTACCAAAAAGACACATATTTTACCCCCCAAATGCGATTTTTACCGGAGAAACACAATTGGGCTTGTTTTGGGCTAGTTTTGAGTATCAATTGGGCGGAATTTGTTGTGAAAACCTGGCAACCCTGGCGCACCCGTTTGATTTGAGGAGTTCACAAGGCTGTATTTCTGCTGGACAAGTAATCTTTCATTTTGATTATAAATTTTTTTGGTTTATGTTTTCATGAAGCATGTCTCACTAGCACACATAGCTGCCTAATATAGCTAACATAACATTACTTAGCATAAAGTTACAATGATATACACTTAGCGAACCATTAGTAGAGATGATAAATACTCAATATGCCTAGCTCAAGTTGATCGCTGTCGTGTTGAATTTCGCAAAATGTAACTTTAGATAACAAAATGCATGTGTAAAACCTAGTACACCGCATCCAGGAACTTTTTTTAGAACTAAGTTAGCTTTAGCTACTACCCTCTGTCTAAACTCTTTTACCATGTTCACCGGGAACTTTACCTGCACGTTTATTTTGGCCCTTGGTTTGTTTTTATAAACCAACGTTTACTGATGTTTTTATCTTGTATCTCTGTGTGTCGTAGACACTGTGTTGTGTGTGTATTTTAAACTTTACCAGTATCGTTATTCTAGCTTGATAGTGAGTACTAAAATACATCTTATTTGTTTATATTCATAATGATAAAGTTAGATTTTTTATTACATGTGATTCTGACATGATGTCACTACATGCACTTCTTCTCCGCTCGCCTCAGGTAAATAATGCGTCTTTCAGCTGAGCTGATCGTGGTCGGCGTAGCGCGTTCATGTGTTTTGGGGGCGTGGCTTTGGAAAGAGCCCAGAAGGGAGAAGGTGGAGTGAATGGAAATAATGAGCTGTCTTTAAAACAGTCGTGAGAGGTCTACAGACACTCAATTTTTATACTTTCTTTTTCAGAGTACTTACATTTTAATTATGTATTGATATATAAAGAAAGTTAAACAAATTTGGAAAAAAAGTTTTTTAACCAAATCCTACCTACCCTACCTTTAATGGACAAATATTATATATCATACAACTATGATTTCTTGTTGCATTGCTGCATTAATAGGAAGTTAATTACTATAATATGAATGAAGTTCCAAGTGTCCAACCAAAGGGAACACTAATCACAATTATGGTGAGAGGAAGTGGAGGAAATGAGGGATAAGTCTATAAAAAATTGCCCCACCTCAAAAACACTTTTCCCGTCCGCCTGCTTTTTTTTTGCCTTGGCAAAATGGTACTCAAACCAGTCAAGTAATGTTTACTTGAGTTTTCTAAGTAACGAAGGCATAGCATGCAAATGGTTCAGATTACTTAATTGTTTTAAGTAAGTTCAACAAATTATTGGACATTAAGTAAAGTTTACTAAAAAAGTCTTAGAAAGAACAACTGTTGAATTTTACAGTGTATTATCTAATTGTGTACTTAAATTTAACAGCTGACAGCTGATTGGTTTATTGTAATCCATTACATACCTTTCTATCAAAGTTATTTGACATTATCAATATTAATTTGTTCTGACACAGTTTAACTGAGTATTTGTCCTATTTATTACCATTTTCTAAGCTAATAATAAGATAATCTGAGAAAATGTTGAAGGTGTCTGAATACATTTTGGTTTGACTGTATGTACATTTAAAGCATGGTGGTTTAAATGCTTAAGCTTTCTGATTGGCCGTCAATGTTTTATCGTTCATCAGCAGAAAAAAAAAAAAAAAAAAAACTATCGGAAAGTAATTCTAACAATATCTTTTTATATTGTTAGCTGTGGTGAGGACTTCCCTATTCTGATATAATTAGAACTATTATTTAAAATGTGGTAACACTTTACAATAAGCTTCATTAGCTAACATTAGTTAACAGCATTAGTTAACATGAACAAAAAATGAACTGCATTTATAAAGCATTTATTTATCTTTGTTAATGTTAATTTCAACATTCACTAATGCATTATTAAAATCTTGTTAACATTAGTTAATGCACTGTGAACTAACATGAACAAACCATGAACAGCTGTATTTGTATTAACTAATGTTAACAAAGATTAACTAATGCTGAACAGAGGTGTTGTTCATGGTTAGTTAATGTTAACTAATGCATTAACTAATGTTAACTAATACAGCCTTATTGTAAAGTGTTACCAAAAATGTATAGGTATAGATATCTATAGTTATTGTTTTTGACTGGTTACAGTTATAACTATAGTAGACTGTTATAGTTATTGACTGGTAGCGTTAAAATGGCTCATTATACTTTCTATATATCCTCAAAATGTATTTTTGTTGAATTGTTTCATCATTGAAATCACACACTGGAGGCTAATCTTGACTAATCTATTGAGTTCTTTTCTCGTTAACAGGATCTTCATTGATCTCAACCTGCCCTCATTGGCTGATTCAAAGGATTTCACATCCTTGACTCATTATGCACTCTAAATGTTTCTTCCTCAAACTCCTCAAATCTTCCTCTTTGATCTTTTCAAAGTTGTTTTCTTTGATTTTCTCAAGAACTGACATTGAATGACCGTTGTTCATTTCAAAAGGGTACTTTTAAAAGATGACCTGAGAGAAAAGCCTCTTGTATAGACAATCTGTTATAAGTTCTAAATGTTAACAACGAATACTAAATGGGAAACACTGTCCCTGCTGTGGTCTAGGGTGGTGCTAGGCATTCCACTGAAATTCTGTGAAAAAAAAAAAAAACCACAAAGTGCAGTTTTAATGCCCATGCTACATTTTGCTACAGTTACATTTTGTACAAAAATGTGAAAACTATCAGGATTCCAATGGTTTCACTTAAAACTAAATAAATGAGTGGAGACTCCAGATAATCCGGTAAAAAAATTACATTCCAATTGATTGTGGGTGGGTCATGAGTCGATGAGAGATTAACATTTATGTGATTTTAATAAAGACATGGGACACTCATTTCACGGTAAAACGCAACGAACGTGCATCACTCTGTTACTTTCATTTTCATCAACAACGTATATCTCTTCAGGGAAAACCAATCAAGAAAAAACATGCCTTGAGCACCTCTTAAGGCCCATTCACACCAAGAACAATAACTATGAAGATAACGATACAAGAAATAGTTCAAAAAATTGTTCTCCATATAATCACTCTTTACACTGAGAATTAGAATAATTGTAATGTAACGATCGGGTGCAGATATCTAAATCAGAGAAAATCAAATGTTCGAGTAGGTGGATGATTTATTTTAACAGCGAATTCGGTTGACTTTAGAATTGATCTGCATATCTCTAATTGACAGCTGGTTCTGATGCCAGTCATGACGTGAGCCAACAAGTGGTGCATGGCAATCATTCACCCAAATATTGCTTTTTACTTGACTTTATTTACGTGACCTTGAATAAATCCAAAAGTAATCAGATTACATTACTTTCATATTGTGGTGTAAATATGGTATGCAAAAAAGGTAAGCAATTATTAGTGAATGAGATCCATTGGGTGACATCCATCAAGTGTTTTTCCTGGGATGCTGGTATAGGCTCCAGCCCTACAGTGTATATATAAGTGGTTGGACAATGGATGCGATGTTCGCTTTCGTTCAGTCACTACGACGTAACGTTAGTGACTAACAAATGGGGGGTTTCGCCTAGAAGCCAATCATCTTCGAGATCTTAGAAAACTAGGAGTCTGCGCTCCATGGAGGGGGCCAATAAAAGGGCCCAGTCATGCGTGCAGAGGTTGCCACCCTACTGGCGAAGGGTGCAATCGAGCCTGTCCCTCCAGCCGGAATGAAGTCCGGCATCCTCAGCCCTGACTTCATTGTACCCTGGGAAACCGGTGGGTTACGGCCAATCTTGGACCTGCCCGTCCTGAACCGATCCCTTCACAGGCTTCCGTTCAGGATGTTGGTAGCGATCGCCTCCTCGGACACGTTCGTCCGGTAGATTGGTTGCAGTGATCAACCTGAAGGCTGCTTACTTCCATGTCTCCTTCCTCGACGCGGACCGTTCCTACGGTTTGCTTCGAGGGGCGGACATTCAGTACGCAGTCCTCCCTTTCGGGCCAGCTCTGTCCCCTCGTGACTCCACATAGTCTATCGAGGCAGCCCTTGCGGCACTCAGGCAGCACGGGGTTCGCATCCTGAACTACCTCGACGACTGGCTCATACTGGGTCACTCTCGAGAGCAGGTGTGCGAACACAGAGTCCAAGTGCTCCGGCACTTAGCCCATCTGGGCCTTCGGGTCAACTGGGAGAAGAGTGACTCTGCCCCGTGCAGAGGATCTCTTTTCTCAGTATGGTTTCCGACTCGGTCGCCTTGTGCGTGCTGCTTACCAGCGAGCGCGCAGTCACTGCTGACTTGCCTTCGTTAATTCGAGAGCAAGAGTGCGGTCCCACTGAAGTTTTTTCAGAGGCTCCTGGGGCATATGGCATCTGCAGCCGCGGTAACGCCGCTCGCATTGCTTCATATGAGACCGCTTCAGCTTTGGCTTCACGATCGAGTCCCGAGATGGGCATGGCATTCGGGCACGCTCCGGGTCCCAGTGACTCGGGCCTGCCTGCAGACCCTCACCCCGTGGCCGAACCTGAAAGGTCAACATGTACTGGTCAGGACAGACAACACGGCCGTTGTAGCGTACATCAACCACCAGGGCGGTCTACACTCCCGCCGTATGTCTCTACTCGCCCGCCATCTCGTTCTATGGAGTCTATGGAGTTCTATGCCGCCTGAGGTCCCTTCGTGCTGTTCATATTCCGGGAGTCATGAACCGTGCAGCCGACGAGCTCTCACGGCTTCAGCCACTTCCTGGAGAATGGAGACTCCATCCCCAGATGGTCCAGCTGTTTGCCTCCCACGACTCTTCCCATTGCAGCCTGTTCTATTCCCTGACCGAGGGCACGCTCGGCACGGATGCACTGGCGCACAGCTGGCCGCGGGGCCTACGCAAATATGCGTTCCCCCCAGTGAGTCTTCTCGCACAGCTCTTGTGCAAGATCAGGGAGGACAAGGAGCAGGTCCTTCTGGTCGCCCCGTTCTGGCACGGCCGGACCTGGGTCCCCGAACTCTTACTCCTTGCGACAGCCCCTCCCTGGCCTATTCCTCTGAGGCCTCCTTA
Organism: Gobio gobio; assembly: GCF_949357685.1. Lineage (NCBI taxonomy): Eukaryota > Metazoa > Chordata > Actinopteri > Cypriniformes > Gobionidae > Gobio > Gobio gobio. The sequence continues at coordinate 34,040,976 of NC_137113.1, forward strand.
CTCAGAGATGGGGCACCCTTTGGCACCCGCGTCCCGACCTGTGGAACCTCCACATGTGGCTCCTGGACGGGACGCGGCAGGTTTGAGTGCCCTACCACCTACGGTGGTGGCTACCATCACTTCCGCTAGGGCAGAGTCCACTCAGCATGCCTATGCGTTGAAGTGGAACCTCTTCGTCACCTGGTGTTCTTCCCGCCAAGAAGACCCCTGGAAATGCTCGATCGGGTCCGTGCTCTCGTTCCTCCAAGAAGGGTTAGAGCGAAGGCTGTCTCCCTCCACCCTTAAAGTTTACATGGCCGCAATATCTGCCAACCACGACCTCTTGGGGGACAAAAAGGTAAGTCAGCACGACCTGGTTATTCAGAGCGAAGAGACTAAATCCGCCTCGTTCTCCCCTCGTACCCTCTTGGGACCTCTCAGTAGTCTTAGATGCTCTGCAGAGGTCCCCCTTGAGCCTTTGCGGTCGATCGATATTAAGTTCTTGTCTATGAAGACAGCGCTACTGACCGTATTGGCCTCCATCAAGAGGGTAGGGGACCTGCAAGCATTTTCGGTTTACGAAGTGTGCCTGGAATTCGGGCCGGGTAACTCTCACGTGATCCTGAGACCCTGGCTTGGATATGTGCCCAAGGTTCCCACCACTCCGTTCAGAGACCAGGTGGTGTACCTGCAAGCGCTGCCTTTGGAGGACCTCAAACCAGCTCTTTGTCTGTTATGGTGGAGAGCGGAAGGGAAGAGCTCTCTCAAAGCAAAGGCTGTCTCACTGGATAGTGGACACCATTGTTTTGGCTTACCAGCAGCAAGGTCGACCGTGTCCCCTTGGGGTTAGGGCCCACTCCACTTGGAATGTGGCCTCCTCTTGGGCTCTAGCGCACGGTGCCTGGCTAACAGACATCTGCAGAGCTGCAGGCTGGGCAACACCTAGCACATTCGCCAGATTCTACAATCTCTGAGTGGAGCCAGTGTCCGACTATGTACTCGCCTCTACTAGTGGCTGGTAATGGACCAGGCTCAGGTGTCTTCGCTTGCTCGCCATTACACTCCACGGACTGGATACGTGCGATTATTCCTCAGGTGAGCTTCCCGAAAGCCCTCCAGCACTGTCTTATGCTGACACCAGTTCAGTCTGCCCTCTCTCGAGCCCAAACCCTCGTGTTCGGCCAGGTGCCCCGTGTGCATGGTTCCTCTCCGGCGACCCCCACACGTGTATATCCACCGTAAGCCTCCTCTGTGAGCAGGTGTCTTTCCCTTGGCAAGTCCCTGCCACCCCTGGGGGTTAAAAATCCACCTTCGGCTGGTACCCCAGAGTTTTCCCATATGCAGCCCATAGCGGGTCATGTGTGTACTCTCTAAGTCCTCCCTACGGGTAGGCATCTTGGCATTTCCTCACTGGAATATGCATCCCAGTGTACCTTGGTATTCCTGTGATAAGTGGCAGTCCTTTGTCCGTACTAGTCTTACGACAGGGGACTCGCACTTACGCAGGGCACTGGAAGACAGCCGAGTGGCGTGATTGTATTGGGACCCCCATTCGTTAGTCACTAACGTCGTAGTGACTGAATGAAAGGGAACGTCTCGGTTACGGATGTAACCCTCGTTCCCTGAGGAGGGAACGGAGACGTAACGTCCCTTTGCCACATCCGCTGCACTGCTGGAACGGCCGGGAGTTCAGTCTTGGCTCCTCAGCAGGTAACATAATGCGATATTGCCCACGTACTTCCTTATATACCCACACGGTGGGGCGGAGTTACGTATGCAAATTCCGCATGCCCATGGCATTGGCACTGCCATTGGGCGTTTTCTAAGATCTCGAAGATGATTGGCTTCGTTAGTCACTAACGTTACGTCTCCGTTCCCTCCTTAGGGAACGAGGGTTACATCCGTAACCGAGACGATCTCCAGCTAGAGTGCCCTTGATTGCCACCAGAGGGCACTCCACCCCAGACTATTTCCACTCTATTAAGGACTTCATTACCCACAACTCTCTGCCTGGTCTAATCATCAATGATTGTTTACTCTTGTGTCTCATTTACCTCTGCCTATATCTAGCCTGGTCACTCAGTCATTCACTGCACACAAAAATTGTGCAAATTGATCATTACATATTGGCCCAAAAAATGACTTCCAAATTATCCCCATGCAAAAAGATGCATTGTACTAATCATAGCTTAAGGTCTTCACTCAAAATTAAAATTGTATATTCATCGAACATATTTAATTGTGCTCAGTCAATCTATGAAGTCGAAGTAAAAAATCCATGTTGGATGAACAAGTCCTACGTCCGAAAAACATATACGTGCAAAATGCTGGTCCTGAAGACCGAAAAAAACATTCCCAAGAGAATAGAGACATTCATCGTCACAAGACGTTGGTGAGCATTGAGCACTGAAATTATTCTCCAGAGTTTTGCTTCATGACCAGGTATGAAGTTTAAGACATTTTGTATAATCACAAGTTCAGGCATTCATTGGTTTCATGAGTGTGTTCTCGTTTACCACATAATTATCTAATGGTAGCCAATAGTTTTATTTTCCTCATATCTTATATGTCTAAAATAATAGGTAGTAGGTAAATTAAGTCATTTGTGTGATATGTGCGGCATGCAACTGTTGAACACGGTTCGATTGCATTTGGCGTCGGCCTCTTTCAGGGCTTAAGTTATTGCCTTTTAATATCAAACACGTCAAGCTCATGATTTTCTTATTCGTCCATTCATTCGTCTCATCCTCATTATATAATGAAGTAACTTCTGTTCTGCCATTTGCCAGATGTGATGCAGGGAAACTTTGTCATCAATGTTAGTTTTTATTTTTATTTGCAGGTTTTTAGCCTATACAGTGCCGCGTTTTCTTCACCACATTAAGACATCCTATTATGCAGAAGACTTCTTGAATATTCAGAGTTTTTCATTATTGAAAATAAGGTATTTTCACCAAATATCCTGTGTTGGAATTGACTTATTAATAAAGTAATGTGATAAAATGTCAACCCTGTTGTTTGTGTTCATTTTGCCTAATATGTTTTTAGTCATTTTTGTCTTTTGGGACAATGAGAAATAAACAATTGTTACTACAATTTAAAATATTTAATTGGACCAACCTCACAGTTTCACTGTAAAACATTTCTCCAATTTAAAAATTTCTAGTGACTGGTCACATCTACACATCTACATCTACACATCTACATCTAGTTGGCCAAATTGAATTTCTGTGAATGAAATTGTATCAATTCCCAGAAATTCAATTTGGCCAACTGAAAAATTTAGATGTGACCAGCAGTGTTGGGGGCAACGCATTACAAGTAACTTGAGTTACGTAATAATATTACTTTTTCCAAGTAACTAGTAAAGTAACACATTACTTACTTTTTCACATTAATTTGACTGACAGCTCTCCTGTCCCCATGTTGAGAAAAATAAGCTGCACCCTCTACTGTTCATGCGTGAATTAGAATTTTTACCTCAGCCTGGGGCTTATTATTTCAATTTTGGTATGAAGAGGTCTTTACCGTTGCACAAAAATATAACTTTTGTTATAAAAAAACAAAACAAAAACAAGCCCAGCCCAGGTGTGAAAAAGTAACGCAAAACTAACGTAACGCATGACTTTTAAGTAACTCAATTAGTTACTTTTTAAGGGAGTAATGCAATATTGTAATGCATTACTTTTCAAAGTAACTTTCCCCAACACTGGTGACCAGTCACTAGAAAATTTTAAATTGGAGAGACATTTTTTACAGTGTTGGTAAATTACATTTTTCCATTGGCTCAACATATTATTTCTAATTGAGCCCATGTTAACAGACTGTTGCCACAATGGATACAATTCAATTAACAGAAATTCAATTTGGCCAACTGAAAAATTTAGATGTGATCAGTCACTAGAAAATTTTGAATAGGAGAGGCCTTCAATTTTTTACAGTGCAAGGTTTTGTATATTGTTACACTGCATCTCTGAGCATGTTCCTGGTTCATGTCTCCTGAACGCCGCCGTGCTCGGTCGCCGTTCAGGTCGCTCCGCTAAGACTTTGCTTTTATTTATTATTCTACTCTCTTTTACTCTCTATTTTTTCCAACGGATCATCTGCTTTGATCTGTTACGACAGCAAAACACTTCTGGAAATTGGTTACCGCTACACTGACCTGTTTCAGGACACTTTCTCCAATCTTCCATCTGAGATTCGCCGGGACGCCGAGTTGAACAATGGCCACTCGAGTCGACGGCGAAGATTCAAAAAACACCGCGGGAAACGCGCTGGGATCCGCAACAGGCTGAGAAAAAGAGCATTCAGTCCTCCTCTCCCGAGCATTTTGCTCGCAAATGTCCAATCCTTGGAGAATAAGATGGACGATCTTAGAGCCAGGATAAGTTTTCAACGGGACATGAGAGACTGCAACATCTATTGTCTGTCCGAAACATGGCTCACGCCAGCGGTCCCGGATACAGCCGTGACGCCGTCCGAGAACTTCTCTGTTTTTCGGATGGACAGAACAGCCGAGGCCGGGAAATCTAAAGGCGGTGGAGTGTGTTTCATGATAAACAAGAAATGGTGCGATCCTAGGAACATCTCCATTCTTTCGCGATCCTGCTCGCCTCACTTGGAACATTTAACTATCATTTGCCGGCCTTTCTACCTACCGAGGGAGTTTTCCTCGGTCATCACCACTGCCGTTTATATTCCACCACAAGCAGACACGGGGCTGGCTTTATCTGCCCTCCATGATGTGACCAGCGGCTTCATAAACAAACACCCCGACGCTGCTTTCATCGTCGCGGGTGATTTTAACAAAGCAAACCTAAAGAAAGTATTGCCAAACTTTCACCAGCATGTCTCCTGTCCCACACGAGGAGCAAACACACTGGATCATTGCTACTCTCCGTTTAAGAACGCCTACAAAGCTCGTTCACAGCCAGCTTTTGGCAAATCGGACCATGCCGCCATTTTCCTCACACCGGAATATAAACAAAGGCTCGTTCAAGAGCCCCCGGTGAGGAGGGAAGTCAAACGCTGGTCATCCCATTCAGAGATCACGCTACAGGCAGCTCTTGATGACGTCGACTGGGACATGTTCCGCGCGAGTTCTGAAGACGTCAGCGAGTTCACAGAAGTGGCGCTCTGCTTTATTAACACACTGACAGAGCAAGCCACACAAACATTAACTATAACGTCCTTCCCTAATCAGAAACCGTGGGTGGACAGTTCAATTCGCACTGCAGTAAACTCGCGCACCACCGCTTACAATGCCGGTCTCCTAACGGGGGATATGAGGGAGTACAAAGCTTCATGTTACGCCCTCCGGCGCGCCGTTAAAGCCGCAAAACTCCGCTATAAAGACAGAGTGGAATCTCATTTCCAACTCAACGACTCCCGGCGGATGTGGCAGGGACTGAGAACCATCTGTGCTTTTGGAACTAAATCCTCTGCAGAGGTGAGAGCTGATCCGTTACTGGTGAACGAGTTAAACTCTTTCTACGCTCGCTTTGATGGTAATCGCGGCAGCGCGACTCCGGCGAGTGACGCGTCAGAGAGAGTCCCTCAGAGCAGCAACGGTCACGTGATCTCTGTCTCGGAGGACGAGGTTCGGAGGGCACTCAAACGTGTGGATGTCAGGAAAGCTGCTGGGCCGGATGGTATTTCAGGTCGTGTTCTGCGGTCCTGTGCTGATCAGCTCGCAGGGCTCTTTACATCCATATTCAACGAGTCCCTTGCTACATCTGTTGTCCCCACCTCCTTCAAACGATCCTCCATCATCCCTGTACCTAAGATCAGTAAACCCTCTTGCTTAAATGACTATCGTCCAGTGGCTCTCACATCTTTAGTCATGAAGGTCTTTGAGAGACTCATTAAAAACAACATTTGCTCCTCCATTCCTGACACTTTGGACCCTCTTCAGTTTGCCTATCGTCCCAATAGATCGACTGAAGATGCCATTTCTCACGTCCTTCACTCCTGCCTCACTCACATCGACAGCAAAAGTGGGAACTATGTCAGGTTGCTATTTATTGACTATAGCTCAGCCTTTAACACCATAGTTCCCATTAAGCTAACACACAAACTCCTGGATCTAGGCCTGAATTCTTCTCTCTGCCTCTGGATTGAAGATTTCCTCACTGGCAGACCCCAGGCGGTGAGAGTAGGCCAGTTCACCTCCACCTCCATCACCCTGAGTGTTGGAGCTCCACAGGGCTGTGTGCTGAGTCCCCTGCTCTACTCTCTCTACACCCATGACTGTTTGTCCACACACAGCTCCACCTCGATCATCAAGTTTGCTGATGATACTGTTGTCCTGGGTCTCATCTCCAACAACAATGAGACGGCATACTTGGACGAAGTGGAGCAACTGACATCATGGTGCCAGGACAACTGTCTCTCTCTGAATGTTAACAAGACCAAAGAACTGATTGTGGACTTCAGGAAGAGACAGCATCGGTCATACTCCCCTCTCATGATCAGCGGGACACCGGTAGAGAGAGTGAGCAGCTTCAAATACCTGGGAGTGAACATCTCCGAGGATCTGACCTGGACTACACACATCCAGACACAGGTGAAAAAAGCCAGGCAAAGACTGTACCACCTGCGCCAGCTGAGGAAATTCAGGGTTTCACCAGCCATCCTGAAAACTTTCTATCGAGGGGCGATAGAAAGTGTCCTGACTCAGTGCATCACAGCGTGGTACGGGAACAGCACCAGTCACGACTGCAAAGCCCTGCAAAGAGTGGTGCGCTTATCCGAGCGCATCTCAGGCTCAGCTCTCCCGTCTCTGCAGGACATCTACACCAAACGCTGCAGAGGTAGAGCTACCAAAATCATCAGAGACATTAATCACCCTGCAAACTCTCACTTCACCCTGCTGCCATCTGGTAAGCGCTTCCGTAGCCTGATGGCAAAGACTGAAAGACTCAGGAGGAGTTTCTTCCCCCAGGCCATCAGACTCCTGAACTCAGTCACGTGACTTCACTTCACCCCGCACACGCATAAACATACGGTTTTTTAACATTAACATCCACATACTGCAATTGCACTGCACTTTACTTTCCTATTGTTACTGCGTAACAACCTGTAATAAACCTAGCACATTATACTTCTTTATATATACATATATATATATTTTATGTTAACCACTTATTTTTAAGTCTACAGTTTATCTCACTTATCATATCCACATATTTTTAATATTTTTATTTATCTTATTTCCTATTTTTATCTTTTACTTGATTTATTTATAATTCTACTTATGTTAATACTTTTTATTCTAATTTTATTCTATTTCTATTTTAATTTCTTGTAACTGTTATTTGCACTGTCCATGGAGCGGACCTGTTTACATTTCAATGCCAGTTGTATATTGTGTATATAACTGTGTATGTGACAAATAAAACTCTTGAATCTTGAATCTTGAATCCTGGTCTTTGGATTACCTTTTTTCCTTTGTTCGCAACCTTGTTTGTTTGGACTGCCTGCCTTTGTTTTGACCTGTTACCTTTGACCTGTTACCTGTACTTTGGATTAAGTATCTGAATTGTCCCTCTAAAAAATCTGCGTTTGGACAAACACACAAGGCTGGGAACAAAGGCAAATGTGTAACAAACTACAAAACCTCACAGTGAATGACTGAGTGACTAGGCTAGACATAGGCACAAGTAATGCGATAAATGAGACAGGTGTAAAAATCATGATTGATCATACCAGGCAGAGAATTAATGAAGTCTTTAATAGAGTGGAAATAGTCTCGAGCTGGAGATCGTAACAGGATGGACAAGAGCTTAGATATATAATGGTAGTGAATTGTGACCAGGCTAAAACTTTACGAAAAGGTTACAAAAGTATCACGCAATGATACAGTAAGACGCGCGCCATATATGGAAAGTGTTCAGGAAGCATACTATAAGGTTTCATGAGAAAGAAACCTTATTATTCAGTCAAAACACTGAACTCGGACATTACTCTGTGCGTGTTCCTGTAAGTGCGTGAGAGCCAACAGCAGCCAATGCTATGTCATGGTACCCAGGATAAGCAAACACACGCACCGTTTTGAGAAATCAGACTCAATAGAAACAAACGTGATAAGAAATAATACAATAATACTAATAATAAGGTAAACCTCCTGAAGTGAATGTTGTGTACCGGTTGTCATGACAACATTGCCTGAGCGTGAGCGGCTACTCACGGTTCGCACGCACTCACAGGAACGTGCACAGATGGCTGAGCTCAGTATTTTGTACTGAATAATAAGGTTCCCTGATAGAGGTCTCTCATATATCGCGTATGGGAAACTCCTTTTCTTGAGAATATGAAGCAAAACTTTTATTCATAAAAGTATCTATGTAAAACGCAGTTCCGCTGCACAGCAGTACAACAGAGCGAGGTGCGCGCTGATTGGCCGTGCTGCGGCAACTGCAGAAACCTATGGCGAGGCGGCTGAGAGAGCGAGCCAATAGGGGTCGCTAGAAAAACCAGCCGAAAAGGGTCTCCTTAATTTGCATATTGAGGCTATAAAAGACCCTGCTTCGCCATAGAAATCAGATTTTATCTCCTTCAGCGACACCATCGCTGACCTCCGGAATAAAGCAGCCGCCGTCGACAAGCAACCAGCGGAATATCATATCCTTTTATTCAGCCATATCCTTTTATTCAGTGTTGTGTTGACGCTGCAACCCTCACTTCACAAAAAGAGCAGCGAGCGTTGTTCCAAATGTCTCGCACCAACTGCGGCTCGTGCAGAGCCCCTCTCCTCGGCGGCGACCGCCACATTATCTGTGTGGCGTGTCTTGGACGGGACCACACGCAGATCGCGCTCTCTCGGGGCGACTGCCCCATGTGCGATGAGATGTCGCCACAGACCCTGAGGGCTCGTCTCGCCACCTTCGACCTGATTCCCGCCCCGCCCACGCCTCTGGGACCACGCAGGAAGAAGCGTCGCGACCAGAGGCCACCTGAGCGTTTGAGCGGCTGCACGCCGGGCGATTCCCCGCATGCCTCGCCATCGCCGGTCATGTTCACCCAGGAAGAACAGGAAGCCTGTTCCGTCTCATTCGGTGGACCAACAGAGGAAGAAATAGAAAGGCTGTCTTCCTTCCTTCCAGGTATCCTGAATCAGGGCCCGGATATGTTATCCAGGGGCGGCATTCCCCCAGGGGAATGGTCCCTACACCCACAATCGATTCAGTTGATTTGGAGCACCTTCGGCAAAGCGGAAGTAGACCTCTTCGCCTCAGAAGACAATGCTCAATGCCCAATATTTTTCTCCAAACGCAGGGATGCGCTGACCCACGTTTGGCCCAGACTCCCTCCTTATGCCTTTCCCCCGATTGCGATGCTGCCACAGGCCATCAAAAAGATCAGATAGACAGTTTCCACAGTGCTTTTAATAGCCCCGCTATGGAGGAACCAGATTTGGTTCTCCAAGCTAATTCAGCTGTCAGACACAGCCCCATGGCCTATTCCACTGAGGAGGGACCTCCTCACGCAGGCGAAAGGGAAGATCTGGCATCCCAGTCCCGAACTATGGGCCCTCCATGTATGGCCCATCAACAGATACCGGGGAACCTCTCTGAAAGAGTTCTGAATACTATATCTGAAGCCAGAGCCCCCGCGACCAGGCGGCTCTATGCTCTGAAATGGTCAGTATTTTCTAACTGGTGTACAGCACGAAACCTAGACGCACATTCGTGCGAGGTGGCGGAAGTGTTCTCCTTCCTCCAAGAGCTAATGGACCGGGGTCGTTCCCCCTCCACGCTCAAAGTGTATGTTGCCGCCCTAGCTGCTTATCATGCTCAGGTCGCGGGACAATCACTAGGGAAAAGTGAGCTTATCGTACGCTTTCTTAAAGGGGCCAGGAGAATGAACCCGCCTCGCCCCCCCTCAGTCCCTATATGGGACCTTGCCACAGTATTAGAGGCTGAAGGGCTCCCCCTTCGAACCGCTTCAGTCTGCGAGCATAAAGCACCTGTCACTCAAAACCGCATTTCTTCTGGCACTGGCCTCAGTTAAGCGGGTTGGTGATCTACACGCACTCTCCGTGAGGGCTTCCTGTCTTGAGTTCGGGCCTAATGACTCCAAGGTTGTCCTTAAACCGAGACATGGGTATATACCTAAAGTGCTTTCCACTCCCTTCAGAGCACAGGTCATTTCATTGATGGCCTTGCCCAAGTCGCAGGGAGAAAAAGACGCTAGCCTGCTCTGCCCAGTCAGAGCATTGAGAGTATACCTAGAGCGCTCTGCCCCTTTCAGGCAGTCAGATCAGCTCTTTATTTGCTTCGGTGGCCGCACTAAAGGTTGTGCTGTCACGAAACAAAGACTGTCACACTGGATAGTGGACGCCATCTCATTGGCTTATAAGTCTAAAGATATTGTTTGCCCTATAGGCATCAAAGCCCATTCCACTAGAGGCATGAATTCCATTCATGTGGCATTTTTATGGAAGATATCTGTGCGGCGGCAGGCTGGGCCTCTCCGTCCACTTTTATTAGATTCTATAATTTGGAAGTTCCTGCTTTACAAGCGGGAGTTCTCCCCATCTAGGCTCGGGCCAGTTTTGCGCCCTTCATTCATGAACAGATTGTTTTCACAAGCATGTGTTACATTATACCATAAGGCCCGACCTGGTCAGGTGTTCATATGGCCCGATTTTATCCGGCCTCTTCATTCCCTTTATAGTCCCTCTCGTCAGCCTTCATTACTACCCATTATCATGTGTCTCTGGTACCTCGGACCAGGTTGGGTCAGTCAGCACGCACAGCGTTTTACATTGGGTTCCCCTATACGCAATATGAGAGACCTCTCGAAAGGGAACGTACTCGGTTACTTTCGTAACCTCGGTTCCCTGAGAGAGGGAACGAGTATTGCGTTCCTCGCCGTGCTTGTGCTTCTCAGGTATCGCTTCAGTCAATTTTTAAAACCTGATTTCTATGGCGAAGCAGGGTCTTTTATAGCCTCAATATACAAATTTAGGAGACCCTTTTTGGCGGGTTTTTCTAGCGACCCCTATTGGTTCGCTCTCTCAGCCGCCTCGCCATAGGTTTCTGCAGTTGATGCAGCACGGCCAATCAGCGCGCACCTCGCTCTGTTGTACAGCTGTGCAGCGGCACTGCGTTTTACATAGATACTTATATGAATAAAAGTTTTGCTTCATATTCTCGAGAAAAGGAGTTTCCCATACGCAATACTCGTTCCCTCTCTCAGGGAACCGAGGTTACGAAAGTAACCGAGTACGTTTCTTTCTCGCAAAACCTTATAGTATGCCTCCTAAACACTATCCATTGAAGATAGAAGGACATAGGGCATTGGAACAGCAGGGGGAGTAAAAGATGGCTTTAATTTCATTTCAGGGTGAACTATCCCTATGAAGCATGTAAACTGCGTTGTTTGTTTATTCAGATTAGAATGGATCGCAAATGGATCCGAATGAAGAAACTTAACTTTGTACACATTTGTTACTTATGCCTACTTTGCTATACTAATATATATATATATATATATATATATATATATATATATATATATATATATATATATATATATATATATATATATATATATATATATATATATATATATATATATATATATATATATAATATGATTATGGCATAGCTTTCTCTCCATCCAATTAGGCTAATATTGATTAAAAAAAAAACACAAATACTTGATCAAGGGCCCGGCCCGAGGATAGTGGCGGGAAATATTCGGTCAAGTTCAGGCTCGGACTCGCGCAGAGAATCTAAACTCTAAATCCTACTCCATTTTTTTCAGTGTATTCTTAGAGCCAGATTTACTAACAGCTTGTGCCAGCACAAACCCTCTTTTGGCATTAAACTACTATCAGTCAAAAATTAGTGCTGAAAAGGCGTGCGCACAGTTATTTTTGCAGCTGACCTTATTGCATATGCATTTGTAGGCGTTTGCCATTCAGACGCAACATTTATGGGAGGAAAGTATTTAAATTAATGATGCAAGGTGATTTACTACGGTTTGCACTCGCCAATTTACTGGTGTTTGCGCCATTATTTACCACCCAAAAAAAGCACCAGACAAGCACTTATAGGAGAACTCGGGGGAATTTTTAAGTTAATCTTGATCGTTATACCTTTGTGAGTACTGTCTATAGAAAAAAAAAACGAACCGGATAGTCCAGGCAATAGTCCAGGTGGGAGGAGCGTCGTGTGTGTGAAGAGTGATGATCGGCTCACAAGTGAAGAAGAAATGGTTCGCGTTTGTGCCGTTCCAAATTGTGGCAACAGAATGCGAAAATACAAGAATTTATATTTTCATCGTCTTCCTTTTTATGACCATGAGATTCTGCAGCTCCTCCCACCTGGACTATTTGCCTTTTTCCGGCTACAACTGAGTTCCCACGGGACTTCAGCGAGAGACTACAGCTTGCCGTCTAAAACACTATTTAGGTGAATTTAAACAATGGCTAAGTGGCTAAACACATCTCGTTGTCATATAAGGGCCCTGTTCATGTTGGACAGACATTTTAATTGCATTTTGTGTCTGTTAAGAGGCACAAAGACACGCTTTATGTATATGCCCCCATAACTACCATTTTAGCTGAGTGGAAGCTCTGGGCATTAACTGTAACAGCTCCGTGTTGCAAGCACCAATCCGGATCGTTTTTTTTTTTCTATAGACAGTACTCACAAAGGTATAACGATCAAGATTAGCTTAAAAATTTCCCGGAGTTCTCCTTTAAACCAGACGCTAACTGGTAGATTGCGTTGGTCATTATGGAAATGATCTGGCTGCGTCTGTGTTCTTTAATTTGCGCATAATCAGTAGATCACATGCAGAACTTTCCACTCCCATCTGTGTTTTTTTTAAATTGCGCTCTCACGCTAATTTGCCCTGTTTAGTAAATCTGGCCCTTAAAGTGCAAACAAATATATTAATAGTAAAGTATCCCCCAGTTTCACAGAGAAGGCTTAAGCAAGTCACAGACTAAAATGCATGTTTGAGCTGTTTTAACTGTAAGCAACTTAATATGTCAATGTCATGGTGTTTTGTCTCAAGATGCACACCAGTAATGTTTTTTTCTAAGGTACATTTATAAAAGCTACTTAAATGCCCTAATTGAACTAAGGCCTAATCCTGACTTAATCTAAGCCCTGTCTGTAAAACCAGGCCTATATGTATGATGTTAAGTTTACTTAAATACAACTTACAAGTATAGTTGCAGTATAAAAATGTATAAACGTTAAAGTTTTCTGAGAGTATTCTTCAAAGTGTACTTTCATAAACTAAAAAGTTGGCTAGAAGTAAACCAAAGGAAAATAACAGTATACATAAAGTTCACTTGTAGTATAGTTGCAATACTAAAGAAACAATAGATGTGTATTCAAAATGCACTGCTGTTACTTAAAAGTATACTTTTATAAACCAAAAAGTGGGCCTATTTAGTCCCAAGAAGTATTGAAACACATACAAGTATACTAATAGTATATAAATAAACTTGAACTTTACTTATTACATGATCTTATTAATAAGTTCATAAGTAAAATTAACTATATTTCTTTTTTTATAAGGGGGTCCTACAAATCCCCTCTTTACCATATGCAATCCTTCATTGCAGGCAAACAAGATGCTAAAATGTACACATTTACAGACATGCCACTCGTCCTCTAAAAAGCTCACTGCATAATTGTGTCTAATACTTTTGGATCAGTTCATTCTCTGGTGAATCAATATCCAGAGCTCAGAATATTCTAGAATTCATGGTATTTGCTCTGGCCATCAACACCATACATCACTGTGGGGAAGAAGAGTTAAAGTGGATTTATGTTCACCATTGTACATTCAATATTTGATGACAGCAACTGACTTGCAGAAATCTTATTGTAATAGACTGAATTCAGATGTAAATAATAGATTAGTAACGTTGAAATTATTATAACAAAAGATTATGCCAAAAGATCAGAAAATTACACCAAAAACTCAGTCCTCACAACGTCTTTCTGTTCCCATAATTCGTTCAGACAGCCAATAGGTGATCAATGGTCATACCTTGCGTATGCCTTCAGAAGGGCTAGAAACTGAGAAGTCCTGTCCATTGTTTTTGCTGATGGTCCTCCACAGCTCTGCATATGTGCTGTCCTGCTCCAATGGGTTTGTGCCTTTGGCTCTGAAGTAATCATACACTGCTGAATCCCTAACAGTGCCGTAGGTAAAGTCCATCTGCCTTGCAAGATCCTGAAACGTTCTGTTGGGTAGATAGAAAAGATCAGGAAAAAATAGTTTAGATTTATTGAAGTAAATGTATTGCTAGTGTTTTTTTAGGAAATAATAGAAACACAACCACTTAATATCAATGTTGACGATAACGAACAAATGACATGGGGCAATTCAGGGCTTATATACTCAGATGCTGCGTCCCAATTCGTATACTATCCATCCTAAATAGTATTCGAAAATAGAATTAGTATGTTCCAAATCACAGTATGTTGAAAAGAGTATTCCCAAGATACCCGGATGGTCTACTATTTCCGGTTAGAATTCGAAATGCCGATCGACACACACTCTAATGGCTGATATTGCCCACAACCCATTGCAAGTTGGACGTGGATTCGATTAGAACTACAAAAGTGGATAAAAAGTAAAAAACAAAAACCTCAAACATGATGAATGTGCGAGTCCGACGGTTCAGTAGAGAGGTTTAGTTTAAGGGGCGTAACGTGCATTAAACCAATCAGAGTCTCATCTCCCATTCCCTTTAAAAGACAGTGGTGCTTGCACCATGGAGGATTCGATATTTACACGGCAGAATTTGCAAGCGGAAAGACTGAACGCTTCTCCAGAGAGGAATTATTTTATATTTAATATTTTAAAATGTTTGTGTGGTGCTGCGTGTCCCTGTGTGTGTAATAAGCAGAGTGCACATGCGCTGTGCACCCGCCTATAGGCGCATATTACTAACGCGCCCCTTTAAACAACACAAAAAATGTTATGCTATTGACTTTAGACCAGGTTTTTGTTGGTCAATGGCGCAGTCGATTTCAGTTGCCTCAAAGTAGCAATGCCCCAACAATGCGCCTGAACACACCTCGTTTTCAGACCAGCAGGCCCATGGCCGAAGAGATCAGCGCGAGTCCTTTTGCTATTTAAACAACGTGGCACTGGATGTGAAAATGATAACTGTGTCAGCCTAAAACTAGCAAAAAACACTTGTGTCGTGTCTGGCGTCGCATTGCTCCAGGTGTATGAAAGGGCCCAAAGTTTAGATTAGTTTTTTTTTTTCCTCATGTATGTGGTGAGTTATTACTTGAGTTATGCAGTGTTCTGCATGACCGTGTTTTTGGCAAATTTATAAAAAGCTAAAAGCAAATTTTCACTTGAAATTATCATAAGTAGGCTATATACCTTTCTGCAAGTGTTCTTTCTTGTCGATTGCCTAAAATAGGCTTTCTGTTTTAACGAGGCTGGCTAATGCAATCAGTATCATGCTATGCTTTTGATGGGGGCTTTTGTGATTAAGTTTGTCTTTGAAATGTCAATTTCAAATCTTCTTTGTTACTATAATTTGATTGTAACTTTAGGCTCTGTAACGTGAGATGTCCTATTAATTATGAAACTGTGTATCATAAAGGCAAGTGTCACACTGAAGCCAAATTTAAAATTCATGGCCTACTGTTATATAAATTGTTTAAAACATAATAAAAAGCAATATCATTGGCTCGACTGACTCAACCTAAACTTACTCAGTTTAATTTCTCCAAGTTTGAATTTATTAATTTATCATGGTAATGGTAGCATAGGATTCATACATCAACAGGACAGGGACCTAACTTGGCAAGAGCTAACTTTAAAGTCCAAAGACAACTCTGTAAGTTATGTGAGATGTTGTGCCATATGTTCTGCTAATGGAGCTGTCAGGCCCGCCAATGAAACATAAGCCAGTGAAAGAAAACGCTTCACTCTTTAATGGTGGTTTGCTTGTCAGTCTACTGCAAGTATATCAGGAAAATACTTAAAGCTGTTATACAACAACTGTATGTTCATTTCAGTGTCATAAATGTGCTTTTTAATATTATTGTTATATATTATTATTATTGTTAAAGGGTTAGTTCACCCAAAAATGACGCTTCATGATGCCTTGTTTTGAAATCGTCATCACTATATAAGTCGTTATTAAGGTTTTTTTTGCGCACAAAAACTATTCTCGCCGATTTATAAAGTTATTTTAGAACCACTGTAGAGAGATGGACTTTGTAACGACGTCTTTAGTACCTTTTAAGGGTCTTGAGAGTGAACCGTGCCATTGTGCCAATGGAGGCCTTTCAGAGCCATCAGATTTCAACTAAAATATCTTCATTTTTGTTCCGAAGATGAACGGAGGTCTTACGGGTGTCGAATGACATGAGGGTAAGTAATTAATGACAGAATTTTCATTTTTGGGTGAACTAACCCTTTAACTCTTTCCCCGCCAAACACCGAATTTTCTTGGTTTCCGGGTTTTCACTGTTATAGGTTATGGAGTGCTATTAAGTATTTTCTGAATGAGTTCAGAATCTCCTGATCAAAACACAGGCAAAGGAGACGCAATAAAACAAACGATCGTTTGTAAGCAGATGGCATAAGTAAAATAACGTGATCATCAACTTTAAACATCAAATAAATCAAAACTTCCTAATGTTACTGAATGAAATGTCAACCCAGGACGAGCTATAGGACTGTGTTTAAAAGCAGAGGGTCTGCTCTTTCTTTTGATATATTGCATGCTCAGATATTCATACAACAAAATATTATATGGGCCATTACATTTTTGTGAAAACTATCAAAAAACCCTGGCGGTGGCTGGCAAATGGTGGGGAAAGAGTTAAGGACAACATTATTGCCTCAGCTTGCTTGGCTGTAAAGCTGTATATGTTATACCATTAGGTGCATTAGGTATCGTTTTATGGTGTTAACCACTGATCTATATAAATGACTGGATTGCTTCACCGCCGTCAGGCAGGTGAAGCCACCGGAAGTGCTCGAGCGGCCATCTTACTATTCCCTACCAGCAGAGGGCATCATTGACGTACAGCCAAAACATTGACCTAAAATCACACGATTTGCAGCGTCTCAGGGTCACAGGATTAGCTTTACGATATATGTATGTAAATTAATAGTTACTTCAGATGTTATCTGTAATGTTTATGGTCTTTTTGGAGAGGATGAGTCATATATTGAAATTGTTAATGTGGGTGTGTCTACTGCACACTGCTGACACAGGTAACGTAACTGAACTAACACAAACGTATTTCTTTATGTATGCAATTATGGAGGAAATATTAATTATTAATGTATATCTGTGTTTAGCTGCAGAAATTGATTTGAATAGCTTATACAATATTAATACAAGCCTCTATATTGCACTTTATTGTATTACAATTCAAAGTTTGCCATGCATCATCTCGGAAATAAAGTATTATTTTAGTAATAAAGTAATAAAGTATGATTGAGCAAAGTTTATTTCAGACTCTGAAAAAGACAGCGCAAATTTGTGCCGTTTACAGTTTCCATATGAGTTTCCATATATTCCAAGTGTTATATAAGTATAAGTATTTCATATAAGTGTTTTGTATGCCATGTTGTTGAATTACATATTTATTTAAACATCGTTTAAATAATGAACTGCTTCAAAATGCATGCTGTTAACAAAATCATTGTTGAAACATTTGCAGTTAGCATACTGTATGAATAAAAACAATACTACAGCACAACATAAATAAATAAAGTCATAAACACAACAGTACAAGGCGATTTCAGGTTACAAGGCATAAATCTTTATTCCGATTTCAAAATGCGCGCTTTGACAGTTGAAATACATACGCTGAAGTGTCTCGTCTGCCCGCCGAGCTGATGTTCACTACTGTAATGAAAATGAATGTAACTTTTTAATCAGCTGGGGAAATTCGTGACTATAAACGAATAACCATTTACATGCTTAGGACGTTTGTGTTGGAAGAATGTACAGGGAGATTTTAGATATAAAAACGGTGTCTCCTTAGGCAATGTTTTCTCAGTAAAATCATATTTCCTATTCATTCAATAGAATGCGTGAGCTTACTAGGGAACACCAATATGGCGGTGCGCTGGCTTTACTTTTTATGACGTCATGAGCAATCCAGTCATTTATATAGATCAGTTAACCCCCTAGAAAAAAAGTAGCTTGTTCTGGGAATTTTCTGTTGAACACTCTTTAAGTTTCTTGCTTTAAAATAATAAAAATTTCAAAACTGCAAGCTTCAAAATATATTTTGTTTACACTGCAAGAGAGAGGGTAACACTTTATTTAATTAGTCCAATTTAGACATTCTACTAACTAAAAGTTAGCCTAGAAATCTAGACGCACCCTAGCAGCAGCAAATATAATTTGCAGCCAGGGCACCTAGCAACTCTCCGTTGGCTTGCGAGCTCTAGTCAGGCCAATCACATCGTGTATAGAGTTGGTGGGCGGGATTAACATAATGACAACAGAGTTGCGGCAGTTCCACATGCTACTTGAAAACAAAGAAGCTGGAGAACAGCGATCTTTCGAATCGGCTTTAGCCGTGACTCTGGAAGACTCAGAGTTAAGCTTTTCTTTGAGAAAAGAACGGGACTGAAGTCATTCTTAAAAAAGGAAGATGTGTTCAGAGTTTTGTCGACCGGAAACGGCAGAAGTTTAATCTTATCAACTAGCTCCGCTTCACCTTCTTCTTTGGTCTGGTTGGTTGTAGTGCTTCCAATTGCGTGCAGAGGGAATTTGAAAGACAACCAATTATCCCTCCCCTCGGATTGAGCCCTGCCAATGGTGTGTTCTCAGACCCAACATCTTGATGTGGGTTTGGCTTGTCAGGCTAACTATAAGTAACTTTGCAACTAAATGCAACTACCAGTCTGTCTGTTTAATATCTGATAACGCTTTATTTTGATGGTCCCTCAATAGACATTCAACTGACTATAAGTAACTTTGCAAGTACACGTCAACTTATTCTACTAACTCTAAGTTAGTAGACTCTAACTCTATCAGTCTAGTAATACTATAATGAGAGTTAAATGATAAAGTAGTGGCACATTAATGAGAGTTAGCTTGCGTGTAGTTAAAAAGTTATATTTAGTAGAATGTCTAAAGTGGACTATCGAAATAAAGTCTAACCCTGGAGATACATCCATCTGCACAGCCACTCTGTGGATCCTATTGGGCGCACTTTGCAGAAACACTAAGAGATGCACATATGAATGTAATTTTGATTTCATTTTAAATGTATTTGGTGTCTCATTACTCTACCATAAACTGAAGCCCTAGGATCACACAAGACAAATACTGAAATTGTATTAGTAAATTGGCACCCTCCAAGAGTTGGAGACCTAGCTGGTCAACCTATGTCCCCTAATGGATCGTCTGGCCCTGATGGCTGCAGAAAACGTGCAAAACTGCACATATTGACTACTTGTTTAACGCTCTTGGAGATTGAGACTTGACAGCAGTTGTGTAACTAATGGACCTTGTGGACCCCTCTCAATAGCTTTACATAACAGTTATAGCTGTTGTTTAATCCACAGTGGCCACTTATTAAAATGTTATTTTAGAATTTGTACAGTATTATACTACAGGGTTGTTGAATGTTTGAATCTGATTGACAAACGTTCCAAGGTGTGCAATTATTTTCAGGGAAACGCACGGCTAAAGTAGTTCAAGCCTTGACCGAATTATAGTTACATATCACTTCGCCAAATGATTTCAGTTATTTCAAAGGTCCTTACAACAGCAAAATAACCAAAACCCACAACGACACTTACCAAGCAAATAAATATACTAAACAATAGGATAAAAACAACAACAACAAAAAAAATCATGTTTTTTTGTGACAAAATTGTTTTATTATGCACAGAAAGCACATACTCTCTTTCTCCCACTCTCTCTCCCTCTAAAACACTGAAAGGGGATTCTGAAATCCACTGCCGCTTCAATATAATTGATATATCCTAATTCAATTTATAATCAAAGCCTTAATCAATTTTTATCTTTCTATAATATTATAATGATTTTTAATGATTCTTTCCAGTTATGATTTTGCTTCTTTTGTTTCTTCTTTTATTTTAGTGATATATGTACACGTGAATCTGATTAACTGACAATGTGTGAAAATTTACCATGACTGTTCATTTTCTCTGAGCCAATCTGAATCATCCACCTTGCAGTAATGACGTGGCTAGACCTTGAAAACAGCATAACTGTTGAGAAATTGTATGTACGATAGGCTGGTAGAGGAAGCGTGGCCTACGAACTCCTTGTGAGACTTGAAGCTGGCTTCTGCTGATGAAACTGCAAACTATTCTTCAGTAAATTTTTCTTTAATTAATTGCACTCCTGACTCTTGGTCTTCATTTTTCACTACTGGTCCTGGGTCTTAAACTGTTTCCCAAACAACACACATACGGACATACACTTACACAGAAACATGTTGTCAGTGCTGCTCTGAAGATTTTATCAGTAAAATAGTTTAACAATTTAAAAGCTACATGACCTTCTCACTAGCGAGGTAATAATGGCGCTGTTCTTAAAGCAGATAACTTACAGTAGAGACTCTGCTGCCGAACATTATAAAATCATAATGCAATGGTGGCATTGCCTGCTCTCAAATGATTTGTCTCCATTCATTCTCAATTACCTCCACCAGCACACTTTAGGAAGTTTTGTTAAAACTCAATGGGTTCAGGAGTGGCAAGAGAAATGCTGTTGTAACTTTAACCACTGATGTCGCTATTGAACAGTGTCACTTAAATAAATAGTGATTTATACACTTTTCTGTTATGTTCTGTAATATTTGTGTTTTATTTTTGTACTGTACTACTTTTTTTTGAGGATGCACCACCTCTTTTACCTCAGAGGAAATGCCCCATACAATCCACAACTGGACAACTGTGTGAACATGCAGAGTGTGTAAAGCCTGTGCAGAGGCACAGGCAAGCAGGCATATTGAGTGCTCTCTCCTAAAATGTTGTCCCAAAAAATCACTGTCTGCTCACTCAACACACACATGCTTCAACCACATGGAAAGCAGTACAATCTTTATCAAAACTAAAATACAATTGATATGATTCCTATCTTTGGTGTTGTCATAATAGTGAGGCAGAATAAGGACAAGTGGGGCAAATAATGAGTAATGTAAGTGTGACCTAGAAATGCATAAACAGTTTGTAATTGTCACACAAATTAACATTGTTTTTCAACACTAGGAAATATATATATATATATATATATATATATATATATATATATATATATATATATATATATATATATATATATATATATATATGGGGTGGCACGGTTCACAAAACCCCGTCGAGGCATGGACTCCACTAGACCCTTGAAGGAAGTGCTGTGGTATCTGGCACCAAGATGTTAGCAGCAGATCCTTTAAGTCATGTAAGTTGCGTGGTGGGGCCTCCTTGGATCGGACTTGTTTGTTCAGCATATCCAGATTGGATTGAGACCTGGGGAATTTGGAGGCCAAGTCAACACCTCATAATCGTTGTTATGCTCCTCAAACCATCCCTGAACATTTTTGCTTTGTGGCAGGGTGCATTATCCTGCTGAAAGAAGCCACAGCCACCAGGGAATACCGTTTCCATGAAAGAGTGTACATGGTCTGCAACAATGTTTAGGTAGGTGGTATGTGTCAAAGTAACATCCACATGGATGGTTGGACCCAAGGTTTCCCAGCAGAACATTGCCCAAAGCATCACACTGCCTCCTCCGGCTTGCCTTCTTCCCATAGTGCATCCTGGTGACGTGTTTCCCAGGTAAGCGACGCACATGCACCCGGCTATCCACATGATGTAAAAGAAAATGTGATTCATCAGACCAGGCCACCTTCTTCCATTGCTCTGTGGTCCAGTTCGATGCTCACGTGCCCATAGTTGGCACTTTCGTTGGTGGACAGGGGTCAGCATTGGCCCCCAGACTGTTCTGCGGATATGCAGCCCCATACGCGATGCACTGTGTATTCTGACACCATTCTATCAGAACCAGAATTAACTTCTTGAGCAATTTGAGCTGCAGTAGCTCATCTGTTTGATCGGACAACATGGGCCAGCCATCGCTCCCCATGAGCATCAACGAGCCTTGGCCGCCCATGACCCTGTCGCCAGTTCACCACTGTTCCTTCCTTGGACAATTTTTGATAGATACTGACCACTGCAGACCGGGAACACCCCACAAGAGCTGCAATTTTGGAGATGCTCTGATCTAGTCATCACAATTTGGCCCTTGTCAAACTCGCACAAATCCTTACACCATTTTTCCTGCTTCTGACACATCAACTTTGAGGATAAAATGTCCAGTTGCTGCCTAATATATCCCACCAACTAACAGGTGCCGTGATGAAGAGATAATCAGTGTTCAGTGTCATTCACTTCATCTGTCGGTGGTCATAATGTTATGCCTGATCGGTGTATATTAATAATAATAATAATAATAATAATAATAATAATAATTATTATTATTATTATTATTATTATTATATAATACTAATAATAGCAGACATTAGCTAGGAGCTAGGAGTAACATGTATGTGTCACATTTGGCTTCCACCATAACTAGCAAAACTGAACATCCAGATATGTTTGTCTGAGAGCAGAGGACTGTTCACACTTTGACGAGACACAGTTTGCTCAGCATTACCATAATCAAATGCAATCAAACACCAGAGGCACACAGGCTGGGTAAATACCTGTATCATACCTGAGCGCTAGATAACATTTACAGATGTGAAAGCAAACTAGCACAACACTGGTAAGGGAGAACACAGATTACATGCTGGCACTGAACAAGAAAGGTCAATAATAATAATTAATTATTATTATTACTATTATTACCAACTCTATTATAAACTCTTAAATATCTTATAACATTTCTAGTAAAAGTCTACTTAGTTTGCTCAAATGAAGTGCTCATTTGCATATAGTCTTGTGAACAAACCTTTCCAGCTAATTGCTATTTTGCAGCACTTGTTATATTTATTACGGACCTAATAAATATAACAACCAACAATACACAATTCTAAACCTCTAAAGTCCTCTTTACACCAAGAAAGATAAGTATAAAGATAGCTATACGAATATTTATATTAGCGTCCACATTAACGCTTTGTTTATCATAAGCACCTGGATTAAAATCAGCAAATAAGAGCCTTCCACTGTATAATAACTGTAGTATTTAATATGTTTTAGCTGGCAACAAGTTATTTAACCCTAAGTGATACAGTGACTAGTGGAAAATATGTTGCTCTGTTTCAGAAGGGTCAAATTATTGGCCTGCATCAAGCAAAGAAATTGCTGAAACTACTAAAATTGGGTTAAGAACGGTCCAACACATTTTTAAAACCTGGAAGGATAGTGGTGAACCATCCTCTTCAAGAAAGAAATGAAGATGGCACAGGCATATACCAAGATGACAATGCCAGGATTCAGGGGGCTCAAATTACATGTAAAGAACATGAGACATCTTTTTCACACATGGATTGGCCACCTAAGAATCCAGACCTTAAACCCATAATCTTTGAGATATACAATACTGGAGAAATGGCAGCATGAATTATTGCAAGTCTGGATGAAAATAAATATTGTGACATTGCACAAGCTTATCGAAATGATGGCACAGCAAATGCGTGCCGCAATCAAAGCAAAAGGCGTTCCAACGAAATATTAGAGTGTGTGTCTTTTTTTTGGCTAGGGACTGTATATTGTATGGTCTGAAGCAGGAAGGGGCCAAGAGCCATGGGATTGGAGCGAGAGACACCAGCTATTGCTTTGTATTGTGGACCACATTTACATCTGATATGGGAAATAGCTTATTCAAATACTGCTGACCAATGGCAACAGACACTTTGTCGGTTTTTAGTTGGTGTTAGATACGTGTGTCAGTTTGTTGCTGTTGGTTGCCACGTAATTTTTCAGATTGAACATGTTCAGAATGTCTGAGAAATGAAATACTATAATCTGGTGATTGTCCGCATTGGTGGCCATCTGTTGGTGTGGTGTGAATCGGCCTTTAGGTGACAAGCATACATCTAATTTAGAAAAAACTAAAAGGTGCAGTGTGTGAATTTCAGCTTGCATCTAGACGACACAGGACAAAAATGTAGTCATCAGAGAGAGCCGAGAGAGACTAGCGCTCTGTAGAGAATTTTGTCCGTTTAGGGCTACGGTAGAAACATGACGGCGCAAAATTGTGATTTCACTATAAGGGGAGCCGCGGTGTATGAAGATAGAAATGGCTCATTCTAAGGTAATAAAAACATAACAGTTCATTATGTAAGGTCTTTATACACCACTGAAAACATAGTTATGTATATTATATTGCATTGCTGTCATTCGATCCTCATAAATACTACACAATGCACCTTTAATTACTACGTTTAGCCTCTTTCCATCCATACTAATACATTTATTTACCTCCCTTCCTTCTAAAGGGAACATGAAGGCCTAGTTACAACTTCTACAGTTCTTACCATCATGAAATATTATTGTCAACCTCAGACAGAGACAGCATACCTACAAACTTCTAAGATTAAATAGTTGAAATAGCCTTTATTAGCTGTATTTCCTGCCATGTGGCCAAATTATGTGTGAAGCTGAACATAAGGATGCACTAATTACAGGGACAAATACAGTATTAAAAAAAACCTTTAATAGACATTGATCAACTCTGTAGCATATGGTGCATTGAGTAGTTGACTATTTGTGAAATGGTCATTTACCTTATAGTGTTGTCCATGCGGGACACAGTTAGGAACGCAGCCAGGTTAGCAGTGTAAGACGAACACACAATCAATGTGAACAACCACCAACTGCCCATAACTATCCTCAATGCCACAGACCCCACCACGGAATCTCCACCTGTGACAAACAAAACAAAAAAAGGATGTCAGTCTTTAGAATGTGTAAAAGTATTTGAAAAAAAAAAATTCTTAACCTTTAAATCTTAACAATCTTTTTATAAAAGTGTTTACATAATCCTGATTCTATGCTCATAAAATGGAGGCGTACCACAATTAGATAGCAGCAGATGTCTAACAAAGGGTATTAAAAGATTATCATATGGTATCATAGACGTGAATAATCTGTGAAACACAGAGTTTCACATTATTAACCTTAGTCAATGGAATACGCCAGAAATCCTACCATAATTAACATGCCATCAGACTTGCTAATTCCTCATGTTTAAGACTGTGTAAACTGCTGCAAAATATATATTTTGTTTTGTACAATCTACTGTAAATTTCATATGGTGGCAAGCTACATAATTATGAGATATAAACAGCCCAGATTTAATAGCTGTTAGGTTTAAAATGGTTGGTAGGCAGTAGGTTAAGCCAAGAATAGAGGCAGCTGGGGGTTTAGCATGCTAGTTGCTGAGGTAGCCATTTATTCCATTTTGTCTCTTGGATAATAACCAGTGTATGCCTTATTCTAAGAAACTTTACACTGTTTTGGTGTTTAACACTTCTTGGCATGTTCTATGTATTCTGATTTTGACTATGCAAGGCTAGGTATCGCTGATTAAAAAGGTATATCCCAACTATTACAATTTAACATGGTCCATAAAACACTATGTACAACTGTTTTTAAAACATTAAATGGACAGTTCACCCTTTTTTTCCACTGCCATGTTGTTCCATACTTATAGGCACTCCCGGCGCTATGGGCGGGCCTTAGGGGGCCGGGCCCGCCCACAGAGCTCCTGTGCCCCCCTCCATCAAATTTACATTTAAAAATGATTTAAAAAATAATAATAATTTACGTGTAGTATTATATATATATATATATATATATATATATATATATATATATATATATATATATATATATATATATATATATATATATATATCGATGTGTGTATTTAAGTGTAATATTTGACTCATAATCTTATTTAAAAAAACACCCGCGATGTTTGACTGATTGTTTACAAAAAAGGGGTTTCCCGCTGACCCGCTCTAACGGCAGCATCTCGGTAAAGTTATAGCGAAGTGACGTGCGCTCGGTTTTGCCTAAGCTAGCTAGCTAGGTTAAATTTAAATTAATCGTGAAAGTGAAAATATTAAAATATGGATATACGAAGCTTTTTCAAATCGTCAGCTTCTGGAGGGAAGAAACTGACACCTGTGCGCCTGAAACACCTGCTACAACGACAGAAGGTGGTGGAGCCTCGGCTAGCAGCACCAGTCATGATCCAAGCTATGTTTTTTTTATGAGATTCCACTCCCAAAAACGTCAACTTCAGCTGTATTAAGAACGTGAGTAGGGCAGTTGGTTTTATTACTCTTCTTAAGTTGCACCAGCTGTGGTGTAAATTATGCATTTGACACTAGCCGTGTTTACATTACCTTTCAAATTGCGCAAATTGAAATTGTGAATTGAAAATATTTCGAAATAGTTTTTTATTTATATTTAGATAATAGCGCAAAACAGCTGCGCAAATCTGTAATGGAAACGCAGCTACTGATATGCTATATGTGTGTGAGTGTGTCTTAGTTGATTATGCATGGTTGATTTAATACTTAACCTGAGATTTGTGACTATTAGGCTGTTATTAGGAAGTTGGCTTATAGCATGCTGTGTTCACGGAACAATGCAGACCAAGGCTATAACTGTAACATGATATCTTCAGTAACCGAAAAATGAGTGGGCAATAGGCTAATTGTAGTTAGGATATTGAAATCGCCGTGAAACTGTTGTAGCAATAGTTGGTTGTTGTCCTATAGAAAAATGTATTGGATGTCATAATTAGGCCCCCCCAAGAATATTAAATGCCCGTCCATTGATTTGTTTCTGCCGCCGGCTCTGCTTATAGGGTACAATGGGGCTAAAGGCACACCTTAAGAAAAATTCCTACAGTGACATATATACATACATACATATATACATTGAATGGGCACGTGGGAGAGGAATTTATTAAAGTACCTTGTTGTACAAAGGCACCATAGACAATCCATATAGCACTATGCAATGAGTTAGACATGGATGAAGCGTGATGGGCTCCTGGAGGATTCTGGGAGCGAAGCATCTGCATACGTGTTAGCAGGAAGATCAGAACGCCCACCACGGGAATGGCAGCTGCGATACAGGCCCACACAGCCAAGTCAAAAGGGGCAAACAGGGAAAAAATGTTGATCTTTTCCTCAGGTTTGCGATGTAGGATCCCTACAGAGTAGTCCATGTAGCGTTTGCTGAAGTCCACCACATTCTCTCGCTCTGGTGTTATAGTAATGGCAGAAACTGCCAAATCAGCTCTCTGTAAAGACAAGATTTTAATTTACTCTTCAGGTAAAAAATGGGCCTTACAAAAATGCACAATTTATTTTCCTAATCAGTTGTTTTTTCTTTTATACTTTTTTTTCTAAAGATATCTAAAGATCCTTAAAGCAAGCAAAATTGCTAACTATTTTAAGACTTTTCAGAGAATGTATCTTGAATTATGTTTATTTTATTACCTAGCTGGAATTTGTCATTAATTTATGTTAAGCATAACCTAATATTTGGTATATTTATGCCCTGTCCAATCCTGCTCCTAAAGGGCCACTATCCTGCTAAATTTAGCACCAATCCTAATTAAACACCAGCTAATCAAGGTCGTCAGGATTATTACCAGAGCCGCTATCCACCTTATTTTTCAACGCAGAAGTAAAGCCTGTTCCAGACGAAAGATTGCCATCGTGAAACAATCGTGACGATTTCTGTGATCGTGGCTCCTAATCGTTGGTCCTATGTCATACAGTTAGAGAGGTTTAAAGATGGCCTTTGTCACAGTCTTTCGACAAAAGATAGCCTAGATGACAATTTTCTGACAGTGTCAGAAATTCAGCATAATCACCGCACGTGTTTGCTGCTACGACCTGCGTCTTCTGACCTTCTAAAGAAACTTGATTCGTTGCCTAGGAGTCAATAGGTGTCATCATCGTACAGTCTAACATGCATGTCGTACCCAAGTTTAATAGATCAATGTCGCACAGTGTGATTTGTAATGATCTTATAGGATTGTTAAAATCGTGCAGTGTATCCCGGGCTTAAGGTGTTTTCTGTGAATGTGCAAGACTTCCAACTTATTAGCTGCTATAGGGAAGTAACAAGAAGAATATATCAAAGTGCAATAAACTGTGTTTAATTAAGACAATACATTAAAATAAAGTGGTAAGAAATACCAGTTTGCAATATCAAGCAGCATAACGAGCTATTTTGTACAGCTAAAAATAACTGTAAGTAAATGACACCGGAAGCCAGATACATTAAAATTACAAATGGCCGTGCCCGCTCTGAACTGAAAAATAAGGTGGATAAGGCAAGCCTTCAAGGTTAGCCAAAAAAGTGTAACACTGTGGTACACAGGGGATGAGACAAGGATTTTTTGTTTTATTTTATGGAGGTCAATGAAGTTGGACACTTTCTCCTTTTTGTACACTCTACAAAATAGTTTTTTCCCCCAAATCCTGGGTTGAGCCTTTTGGGTAATTTTTTGGGGTTATGTTTTCAGTTTTTAGGTAGTTTTTGTGTTACCCAGATCCTGGGTCAGACATAACAACCCAGGGATTGAGTTATTTATTGCGGATTTTTGCTTTTTCCTGGCTAATCCAAGCATTATAATGGCAGTGAATGGCAGCTCAAAATTTGAAGGCCAAAAAAGTGCATCCATCCATTATAAAAGTAATCCATACGGCTCTGGGAGGTTAATAATGGCCTTCTGACATGAATCGATGGGGTTTTGTAAGAAAAATATCCATATTTAACAAATTATAAAGTAAAATATCCAGCTTCCGGCAGAGCGCCTTCCGTATTCACCTCACGAAAAAAGTGTAGCGCCTCTTGCAGTTCAAAACACTTATGCTACGTCCGACGTCATCACATCAGTTACGTTTTTTTCATAAGTTGAATACGGAAGCGGGTCTGTCGGAAGCTAGATATTTTACTTTATAATGTGTTAAATATGGATATTTTTCTTACAAAACCCCATCGATTCACTTCAGTAGGCCTCTATAAACCGTGTGGATTACTTTTATAATCGATTAATACACTTTTCTGGGCTTCCATTTTGGGCTGCTATTTACTGCCATTATAATGCTTGGAAAAGCCAGGACATTTTTCAATATAACTCCAATTGTATACGTCTGAAAGAAGAATGTCATATACACCAAGGATGGCTTGAGGCTGAGTAAATCATGGGGTCATTTTCATTTTTGGATGAACTATCCCTTTAAATCAACCCATTATGCTGGGTTAAATTAACCCAACATGTGTTCTGTCCCCAGTGTCTCTTACCCAGCCCTCGGGTTGAAAACAGTGTTTTTTAGAGTGTAGTTTACTTAAAACCAAGACAAAACTTTGACCGCTTCTTCACCTCTTGCTTTTTTTTTCAGCATCTCTCTCTTTCAGCGTCCTGCATTTTTCTTGTCAAACATATCTTGCTCCATTTAGCTATATGAACCCTCTAATCCCTGTCCAAGTGCTGAGTGGTTTGAAAGTTGCACTGTACAGTTCATGCCTCAACAATAACCTACAAGGCACTGGCCCAAATGCCACAGCAACCAATCTCAGACTTAAAAGTTCAAGTCACACAATTATTGTGTTTTCTTGACTGATCAACTTCTCAACTACTCATGACCATACCCAGAACAAATCAACACACTAGCATACAGGACAAAATATACTATATGCTGGTGACCTTTTCAGCAGGATAATTTGATCAAATAGTATAGGCAAGTATTAGTTTAGTAACTTTTAATGGCTTTTGACATGTAAATACAGCTATGTTTACAGCACTTGCCTTGTTTATGAGTTCCCCAATCATTCCATTCCAAGTACCATTGGTCAGCTGAGAACCATATTTGCTGTCTGACACCTGGTAGACATCGTACTTAAATCCTAGGATCTTGGCTAAGGCGTCCAGGACATCAATTGAGAACCCTTTATATCTTTTGGGTTGTCCGAGGATGTTCTCGGCCACCATCACAAATGGATCCTCCTTTGAAAAGGAATATTGATTACCAAAAAGTACAGACAAATTTCAAATGGCTAGTAAAACTTGCTTCAAGACTTTCTATGGCTCTCTGGAGAACCTTTCTGTAGTAGATGCTTGATGGCATGGGAGAATGATTACAATTGGATCATAAGGAATAAGCACATTAGAAGCATAATGCTTACCCAAACCATGCCTGTAAAATATATAACAGCCGAATAACAAATATATTTTTAAACTTCAACATTTCTATTGACAATATTTAAGAATGGAGAACAATGAACAATATAAAAAGATAAAATAAAATAAAACATTTTTATGGCAGTTTTAAACAGAGCTGAGAGACTTTTATTTGTGACTGTAGGCATGATCATATTAGCCTAAATAAATTGTAAGCAAATAAGCAAGAAATTAGAAATGTTCCAATTCCATGGAAAATTGCAGATTCTGTGTAGCCTTCTGATAAGTACAATATTATCTAGTACCTAAGTATTGACCATGAAAAAAACTTAATGATTAATTAATCAATTAATTATACATCAACACCCACAAACACACATACAGTATTTAAAAAAGTTAAAATGATAAAAGTAAGTATTACCAACAACGTCACTACTTTCACAGTAACCCCCTGCATTCCATTCTCAATACGACTCTCCTTTAGACTTCCATTGAGGCCATGGACAGAATCCCATGTTGCTAACTGCAGGACAAAGAAAAACAAAACAGATGCAGGTCAACATTTTTTCCATCCATCTTCAACATTTTTTGGACATTGTAAATGCTTACCATAAGACATATTTTCAAGTGAAACAGCATATTCATATCAAACAAACAAACAAACAAACAAATAAATAAATATGATCCATCGGGACTTCCGGTGACGCTGCTCTCCTAGCGACTCGGACACGTGTATGCCTAGACATGCTCAAAAACTCATGAAACTTTGCACACGCTTCAGAAGTGGTGAAAATTAACGTCTGATATGGGTTACGTCATAGATGTGGCAAAATGGCTCGATAGCGCCACCTACAAAATTTCAATTAAGCGTTGCTCGCGGTACGTTTCACGTACAAGTATGAAATTCGGTAGACACATGTAACAGCCCAATACCTACAAAAAAGTCCCTGGGTGCAAAATCTGAAAACCCAAGATATTTAGAATTTTGTCTGCAAAATTGTTGAAGTTTTTTCCATTTCCAGAGAGTTAATCAGAACATTTTCATATTTGGTCAGTCTAATCTAAATGCCTCTGCAACATTAAATTGTGAAGATCTTGAGTTTTCTGTGGAGGGCGTGTCCGTGGCGGTCTGACAAAGTTTGATGTTTCGCCATGAAACAGGAAGTGGTTGTAAGTCAGGCATTCAATGTCCGATCTGCCCCAAACTTCACATTTTATTAGAGTCCTGCCTGAAGACATCTACATGCCAATATTCAGTTACAATCATAGCGCCACCTGCAGGCAACAGGAAATGTCAAAAGGTAAAGAGAAAATATTAACCATATATGCTTTTTATATTGCTTGTAATTGGGATGAAGTAAACATCTGTTGAGTATTTTAACATAACATTTTTGATTGTGTTGAATTAAAAACCCAAAAAATGCAGCGGGTCCACCAGACCCACGAACACTGGCTGAATAACAAAAATATGAACACCACACAAGGGTTAAATGCATATTGTCCACCGTGCTGTTTTCCTAAAGCCTTTCATCGCTGCTTGCAGTTTTAATTTAAGTTGTGTTTTATTACAATGAATACAATACTGGCACATTTTTTGTTGCTGGTACTGATTGGAAGGGAAATTTTCGCTTTGAATCGAGTGACACCTGCACGCACTTTTGGCGTTCTACCAATCTACTATAACAGAGAGGAGTTGCGCTCGTTGAGGCCTGCAAGTACGACGCTACTCACGGACATACCTATGGTTGTCAGGAGGCAGCGTCTTCATTTGGGGTGACCCCAGAGAAGAGGAAACAGAGGAGGAATTCGACAACATCTCCGGAATTGGGGCAATAAACCACCACTGCTGTCTATGATTCGAAGCAACGCACGGTCTTTGAGGAACAAAAATAGAGGAACTGTGTGTAAACTCAAGGATTTGTTATGAGTATTGTGACTCCTGCTTAATGGTGTTTACAGAGAACTGGCTGCACCCTGACATCCCCAACTCATTGGCTGAACTTGAAGGATTGTCTCTAATTTGAGCAAACATGGACAAAACTTCGGGGAAGACAAGAGGCAGTGGCATCTGTGTCTACATCAGAGATGGATGGTGCAGCCTGTATACGATGAGAGAGTCATTGTGCAGTCCAGATGTGGAACTACTTTGTTTATCACCTTTTCAGGCCTTTTTATCTTCCACGAGAATTTGGAAATATCATGATTTGTGCAGCATATGTTCCGCCGAGCGGGAACACCACTAAAGCATCCAGCTGTATAACTGATTGTGTTCACAAACAACTAAAGCTGGAGCTTCGGACTGGGAACTGTTTCATGAAATGGACATTGAGGATGCCAATAACAGGCTATATTAACTTATGTGTGAACACAGTTGTTGAGAAGAAAACGAACTGTAGTTTGTTCGCTATTTAGAGGTATATGCACTAAAAAAAATAATGGGCCCTGATAAAATCTCTGCCTTTTTGCTAAAAACTTGTGCCAGTACACTAACTCCAGCATTCTGTCCTATATTTCAGAGATCTTTAGATCTGCACAGCATTCATTCCTTGTTGAAAAAAATCTATAATTAAGCCAGGTCCCAATAAAAATTGCCCAGTTGAGAATTGTGATTTTAGACCTGTGGCTTTGACTTCAAATGTAATGAAATGTTTTGAAAGATTTGTAGTAAATGTTTTAAAGGTGAGGTTAAATTATCCATTGACCCGTTTCAGTTAGTTATATAAGGCTGGACGGGGCACTGAGGACACCCTGAACTGTATCACACATTTTGGTGAATAGACATTTAGAAGATACCCAAGCATATGCACGTTTATTTTTTATAGATTTTAGTTCAGCATTTAATACAAGCTGACAGAGTTGAAAGTGAACCCCTTTTGTATCAACATTTTAACAAAATGTACACAACAAGTCAGGGTTAGCAACTCTAATGCTGAGTTGAAAACCACTAATATGGGTACTTCGCAGGGGTATGTTAGATCACCCATTTTGTTTATGTTATATACTAACGAGTGTGTTTCATGCCAGGAATAATAAAAAAAAAAATACAAATAAATTCTCGGATGACCCAGCAGTATTGATGTTATTGAACTGGAACACTACACCTTCGCAGTACTTTTCAGAAGTTGCTAGATTTGTAGGATAGTGTGATGATAATTTATTGATTTTAAAGCAGCACTAGGTAACTTTTGCTCTCGGGCTCCCCCTACAGTTGTGAAACAGTATTGTCCTCTACTACTGTCGTAAACTGTCATTCTACATCAGCGGATGCATCGCATGTGCATTTGTTGACATGACAACCATGATAGCCCTGAACACTGCCGGAGTTCACATGCAGGTGTTCTGCTTGCGTCGCGTGTGAAATGTCTTCATCCCAGGTACAGTGGCATATGTTTCAGCATGTCGTATGAATATAATTTCATGGGTTTTATTTTTTTCAAACGCCAAATGATCGCGATGCTCACGTTCACAAGCCAGCGTCATTATTGTAGCCTAGTCTATTGGTTCCCGTTTTACAGAATCTATATGATACTTCAGTTCAATGTTTGAGTGGTAGGTAATAACCATATATCGTCGATATTATAATATCAAGCTAGATGAATCTGCAAATTTGAAAAATCGATTTGCATTATAGCTTGAGGAAAGACAAATAAACCAATATCACAGACATGTTAGGTATCCTAAAATATGATTTTGTATGTATTACG
The DNA here is from genome assembly GCF_949357685.1 of Gobio gobio. Taxonomy (NCBI): domain Eukaryota; kingdom Metazoa; phylum Chordata; class Actinopteri; order Cypriniformes; family Gobionidae; genus Gobio; species Gobio gobio. The sequence continues at coordinate 34,074,840 of NC_137113.1, forward strand.
TATTTTCTTGCAAGAATGTAGCCCCTCCTCCTCCAGCTCACGCCAACGAGCAAACGCTGGCCCAATGTTGATCCTCGTCCTGCCTTTAATCCCATCACTTTCTCGTTTCCTCTTTTTGCTTTCCTCCGACAAAACCTTTGCTTTCTTATTTTTCTGTGCTGCTTCGGCCATGACTATAACATTTGGCAAACAAATGATAGTTTGGCTCACACGTCCGAATTTAAGGAAGTGGGGGTGGTGGTGGAAGTGACGTATATGCTGTAAAGCAGTCGAATTTTGTAGTTCTTTTTTTTCTCGGGTTACTACCCGAAACCCGAAGTTTAAAAGTACGATTAAAAACGATACAGACCCCGTCAGGCTATGGCAGACGTGTCATTCAACCTATTGTAAGTCGATGTATCATCACAAGAGTTTTGAAAATATATTATGAAGGTTGAAAAGTTACCTAGTGCTGCTTTAAATGAAACAAAGACTGTTGAAATTATATTCGACCCCAGATCTGTGGGGGATCATAGTCCTGTAACAATACATGGTAATATTATTGAACAGGTTTCATTGTATAAATACATTGGTGTTTATATAGATAATTTGTTTTGTTGATCTTCTCACATTAACAGTCTGTGTTTTAGATTCCAGCAGATGCTATATTTTTTGCAAAGGTTAAAAGTATTTGGGGTACATCAAAATATTTTGTTTCTGTTTTTATTAGTCTGTTTTGGAGAGTTTGATAAGATATGGTATTACAGCATGGTATGGAAACCTAACTGTTAATCAAAACTTGCTATACCCAGTAAGCAATAGCCATCATTTCATTGTCTAGATTAACTACAAACCCGATATATTCCAGCTATGAGTAACCCACTTCTATCGAAAATAACCTTGAAATTGGTTACATGTCGTTTATGTCAAAATAACTTGCAAGAGGTATGATATTCCATCATATAAGCAAAGTCAACAGTGACAAGGTGTTCATGTTCTAGATCAGTGGTTCTCAAATGGGGGTACGCGTACCCCTGGGGGTACGTGAAGGCACTCCAGGGGGTACGTGAGATTTTAAAATATAGCCTACATATATTTAAAAAGAAGCATCAGTGCAAAAATCCTTTAAAAATAATGATTTAATAAATATTTCAGGAAAATATAAGTATAAGTTCATAAAATGAATTTTATATTCAGTAGGCCATTAAAATTAATTATCCTAAAAACCCAGAGTCTCCCCCATACCAGGATGGTTTGACCCAACCTGTCATATGCCGCCTGGCATCACCTGTCAATCACTTGGATCAACAATAGGGTGACCACGTCCCCGTTTCCAGGGGACAGTCCCGGTTTTGTAATGTTCTGTTCCCGACTGGAGTTGTCCCCGGAAATGTCCCCGTTTTACAGCTCGTTGCAAACAACCCGCAGATATATTGGAAAAAAGTGTCCAACCAACATACAGCTGCTACGCTGACTCTACTTGGTCTCGCGAGCGCCGCGCCGCGCCTCTTCTACTTCATGAAGAACGTACCGAGTCGAGAGCAGACAGAGCACCATTATCGTCAAATATTAAAAGAAACCTCATTGTCGCTTTCAAGGTAGTAACATACTAACTATTCGTTTTTAATTTAAAGTAATATTGTATGTGCTTTATAACAGAGCTTCAACAAGGTGCGGGATTGTTTTGTCCCCAAAAGTTCCGCAGTCACAATGCAGTGATTAGGCTACCACACATCTGAACTATAACTTAAATATAAAAACCTTAACCCTAAACCCAAACAATTACACTTGCAACCAATACATGTGCAGAATACATACTTTCTGCTTAAAATAATCCTAAAATGCTAAATAACAAGACCAATTAAGGACAGTAAGAATTATTTTCAAGCATAAACGTAACAAAACTTTTGAAGTAAAAAAAGTAATTTATATAGTATAACTTGAATAAAATTATAAAATGTTATAATATTTGTTGAATAGTTTTATTTATCATATTTATGTTTTATTTTTTTTAATGTGTTTTTGTTAAGTCATGTTACAATATTGTTTTGAACTGCTTAGGCTATTTACAATGGTTAGCTTACCAATAACTGTTTTCATTGTTTGTTTGTTTTTTGTGGTTTTTTTTATTGTATGATATCCAGAATACCTAAATCCTAATAATCAAAATAAATCATACTTATTAATGTTAATAATAATATACTAATATAATAGGACTCCACAACAACAACAAAAAACATAAAAAAATGTATTGTCCCTGTTTTTTAATTAAAATATAATAACAAATGAGATTTGAGTGATATTTTGACCACTCAAATAGGAAATGTCCCCGGTTTCCATTTCAGAAATATAGTCACTGTTTTCACTACATTAGTTTGAATCACTACATTTTAGTGATGAGAAATATTTGCAATACATTTAGTCATGGATTATTATCATTAAAAAATTTCGAAATAGTAATTTTTTTTCAAATGTTTGAATTTTGTATGTGCTTATCTGTTCCAAAGTTTAATAAATCAGATACTGATGGCACAGTGCTCTGTTTTAAGTCTTTTTTTTTTCAACCAAAAATGCTTTGCGCTGGTTAGGGGGTACTTGGCTGAAAAAAATATTTCATCTGCTCTAGATGACTAGTCTATTCTTGGGCTACGGTTAGATGTCTATAAAATTTTCACTGACAGCTCAAACTTTGCCTTAATTTAGTCTAGACGTCAGGGCTGTGTTTGGACGGCTATTAGACGTCTTTTAAGTGCAAAATTGCTTGCTGGGTACTGCTCTAAAAATTGTAGGGTGGGAAGAGAAACAACCTATACAGGAGCTGTATGAGGTGTCTATTTTTAAGACAAGCTAGGAAAATTGTTGCTGATGACACTCACATTTTACAAGATAATTTTAAGATGTTACCCTCAGGGAGACAATTGAGGATTTTGATGTGCAAATCAAATTGCTACAAAAATTATTTTGTGCCAACTGCGGTTAAACTATTCAATAGAGAATTGCAAAAATGAGATGCCAAATTGGTATACTGTATTATATATATATATATATATATATATATATATATATATATATATATATATATATATATATATATATATATATATATATATATATATATATATATATATATATATATGGTTTGTTGGCTATTAGTAATTTATTGTGTGTTTTATACTGTGTTATGTATGTCTAATGTTGTTACCGTCATTGTCTAAAATTCCCGGTGTGTTTATGGACTCTTTTGTTATTTCCTGCCTTGTGCCATGTGTTAGTTTTTCATCATGATTAGTTTCCCCCAGGTGTTGCCTATTAGCCACTCCCCCTTGTTATCTTGTTATCCTTGTTTCCCTTTGTGTATATATACCTCTGTGCTTCAATTGTTGTTTGTTGGTCGTTGTACTCCTGTATGTGTGTTCTTGTCGTCATGCTCCTGCCTGTTTTGGATACCCTTGTTCTCTGACTTTCTGTGTGTTGTTTGTTATTAAATCATTCATGCTGCACTTGAATTCTCACTCAGTTTCATCCCTGCCTCACATGTTACAGTCATGGGGCCCTATCTTGCACCCAGCGCAATTGACTTTGTACACCGACGCATGTGTCATTCCTATTTTGCACCCGCGCAAGGCGCGCTTTTCCCTCCTCAGAATCACGTCGCTAAACTAGTGAATGAACTTGCGCTACCTGGGCGGTTCAGCGCAAAAAAGGAGGCGTGTTCCGGCGCAAACAATCCCTGGTGCTATTTTGCTGTTCCATTAAACAATTGCGCCACTGACCAGAAAAAACCTAGTCTAAAGTCAGTGGCGCGTTGCGCGTTGTTCATTATGCTATTTTAAGGGCGCATGCTTGACCATAATGTATAGCGTGCACAACGCGCATACACTTTGCTCATGTAACCTACACAGATGCAACAGTTATTTTTGCAAATCATAAATTGTTACACTAAAAAAATATTAACACATGAGATGACGGAAATCATTGTGGTGTGCCACGAAGATGTGAAAAAATAGGCATAAATCTAGCTTACAAATGATTCAGGCTAATTGTAATAATTAAGGATAAGACCTGTTTGCCCAATAGTGGCAAGACATATATGTATATAAGGACATCTGACAAATTGGTTTGTCCGTCAAGAACCAGGAAAAAAAATCGACTGAAAAACTGAAAGACTGAAAAAAAAAGACTGTGAAATCACCTTTACCATAATGTACAACATTACAACTTCACTTCTCTGTCTTTCACTGCTCTTACAAGAACATCAGTCTCCTCGGCTGTGAACCGCTCCTGGCGTGCGCCTGGTAAATACGCCATAATAATAGCAATCCATAATGGAACTTGCGCACCTGCTTTTAAAGGGAATGTTGGATGACGCTCGGATTGGTTTATTCACGTTACGCCCAAACCACACCTATGAATAATGAAGCTACTTCAGACCAACCCATTTTAGATTTGCGCCGGGCGCAAGAGCCATTTATCCCGCAAGGAAAATAGCAACAGCGCCGAGACCCGCCCACAAAGTTACTTGCGCTTCGCGCGTTGACACTTGCGTTTCAGATCGTTAAAATAGGGCCCATGGTGTCCAAGATGAATTTCCCAGAAATGAGACAATAAAGTATATTCAATTCAATATTCAAAATTGATTGGGTGGTGAAAAGTAGGTCCATTTTCGTCAAATTTAAAGTTTGAAAAACACAACCTTCTTAATAATGTCTTATTATGTGCCCCACTCTCAATATGATGGATTGCATAAGAAAACATACAGTTGTCTTGTGTGGGGATGTTGGGAATTATTAAATTAAACAGAGCTGAGAATTATTCAATTAAATTCAATTATGATTCATTAACACACTAACATGGCTGATTTATAATACTCAATATACACAATCCACATTGATACTGTAAGTGGCGATTAGTTGTCAATATCAATGACGCTACATTTAATGACCTGATTTGGAACACTAATCTCATTAATCATTAATTTACTCGAAGAAACGCATGATAATGAGGTTTAATCACATCATTTAACAACGAGGACTAAGCTCATTTCAATGTGATGCACGTGTTCTGTAAGAGTTCTTCTTTGAGGTATTTGCATTAGTTGTAAACATATCTAATTTGTTTTACACAAATGAAGTAGATGACAATCTGCTGGAGAACATATTCAAAACATTTCCATGCATGTGTAAAGTAGCAGGGATGTCTTTTTAGGAGGCACAGCATTTTCTCTTCATTACTTGTCCATGAGGACAAGTACCACGCTGGCCTGGTTCCAGGTGGTGGCACTGGATCAAATTACAAAATGCATCTAATGGCTGCAAAACTGTGCCATCACTTGCCTCCGGGACCCAGAATCCTCATTTTTAAAATATATATATATATATTTTTTTTTGCCAGTACTTGGCATCCTTAGCGATAAGGTATTTCTTCATTACAGTATGTACACAAACAGCCCTACAGCAGTGGCACAGGGAAAAACTTGTAATGTTGAACAATTTATGAAGTTTCTAATTTTCTTACTGAGCATCATTCTAAACAGACATAAATAAAAACAAATGGAAGCCTCTGTTAGTGTGTGGGGTGGTGTTGGCAGAGGTGTAAAGACCTGAAAACCCTACTTAAAGGCACAATATGTAAGATATTTGGATTAACATTTCCAAAAACCACTAGAATTATGTTATATATTAGATTAATGTGTGTACTTACATTATCCTAAATGAAGACTGTTTAAATCCAGGGAAAAAAGCAATTTTAACAAGGACACGGACCATGTCCGTGCATCGCTATCAATGGCATCATACACACGTTACCCTCAATTTCCGGTTTCAAATTTTTGTAGAAACCATGGAAACACCAAAGACGCTTTAATATATTATGTGTTTTATTAGACAGGTGAGCAACTGTTTGGATACATTCATCGACAGAAAACTAATCATTGTCATATAGCTTAACTCAGCCCCACCCTGCTTCATACTACAGTAACGTTAATAAATCTATAATACATTAGCTCATCCATGAATATGATTTCTGCCCGAGTCCATTCGGATTCTTTTCCACCAACTGTAGAGGTAAAGACAACAACTCCCATGATTCTGCAAAATCAAGTCATCAACTTGCACCTTTGTTTTGAATTCATGAGTTCACACTTACATCAAATTAAATAGAGTAAAGATTATACGTATTTGGCGTGCTATCCGGGGAGGGCTCCGGGCTCTGAATTTTGGGCCCGAACCCAGAAAAGCACGTTATCAATATGTTTTGGAAAACTTTCTCTGGTTGGGACCAGATCTCACCAACTCCAACCTTGGGAGAGCTGTGATTCTAGGGAGCTTTTGTGTGTGTGCGTTGCATGATCTGTTCAGGCCCAATATTGAAGATGGACATTTTCTGCACACGACACCAGACCTGAAGTCGCCTTTCTGCAACCTCCAAGGTCAACAATGATCTAATTCTAGTGATGGGGCGACAACTAGTCTACCTAGTTTAGTGATATGCTCTGCTTTCTATCCTTGTGTGGAAATTTACCGTGACTGTGCATTTTTGCTGAGCCAATTAGAATCATTCAACTTGCAGTAATGACGTGGCTAGACCTTGAAAACAGTATAACTGTTCAGAAATTGTATGTACGATAGACGGAGGCAGGGAGGTTGGTAGAGGGAGCGTAGCCTAGGAACTCCTTGTGAGACTTGAAGCTGGCTTCTGCTGATGAAACTGCAAACTATTCTTCAGTAAATTTTTCTTTATTAATTACACTCCTGGGCCCGTATTCATAAAGATTCTAAGAGTCCTCTCAGAAAACTCCTAATTTAGCTTAAAAACTTTTACGTAGGAGTCTTAGCTTAAGAGCTATGCGGGACTGATCTGAGAGCAACTCTGAGCAAGGAAATACAAAAACTTTTATCTTAGTGAAGAGGCGGGGCTGACCCCGTTGCTACGTATGACACAGTCTTTTGAAGACTGTGATTGGTTGGTTGTCCAAAAAGGGGAAAAAAGGAGCGCTTTTAAGTATAGGGTCTATTCTAAGCCTTCACTTTGAAATTACAAGCGCAAATTGTCCTATTTTACCATTCTCTCTCACTCACACACACATTATATATATGTATATAAATCCTTTTATTATTTACCATGCTGTTAATTTCCTATAAGGTATTTGATTGGCTTAGAATTATAAACGTTGTTCCACTCTTTCCAATTCCACTGATTGCTGGCATGTCTATTTAATTGGTGGTTTGAAAGTTGGGTTTAATGCAACAAACATGATCCCTGCACGATCTAATCTATAGCGTCTTATTAAGTCACTGTCATCCATTGTCTTCAACACATTTCTTCTCCCTCTTCGTCTTTCTGCCATTTTCTCCGCTGCTAAAGAAACTCTTAAGCCTCTTAAAAGTCCTCGTCCGTGCTCCTAACAAATTTGACCTTAAGACCTCTTTTAAGGGTTAAGATTCTTTCTGAATAACTTTTTTCTTTACTAGGATTTTTTTGTTAATTTTAAGAGTAAACGCCCACATTTCTAAGAATTTTCTTAGAATTTTGTCACTAGGAGCTACTCTTTGCTTTAAGATTCTTTATGAATACGGGCCCTGACTCTTGGTCTTCATTTTTCACTACTGGTCCTGGGTCCTAAGCTGTTACCCCAACAATACACCTCCTATCGTTGATTAAATTGATTAGCGTAATGTGCTCCATTCGTGTTAAATTAGGTTTAATTATCTGAACGCGCTCCACTTGTGTTTAATTGTTTAATTGTCTGAACGTGCTCCTCCCAAAATTTGTTAATAAAACATCCCTAAGTGACCTCTAGCAGAGAAAATTACATATGGTGCCTTTAAGTAAAGTACAGATACCTTACAGCAAAAGTCACCAATTCTAATACCACTTGAGTAAAAGTCTTATTACTGATTTCACAGACAGTGCTTATATTAAGCCAGGATTAGGCCTTAATACATTTAGGACATTTAAGTAGGCTTAGTAAGTTGTATAAACATGCCTTAGAAAAAAAACAAAAAACAAAATGCTGGGGGGCATCTTGAGACAAAATAGTGCACCTTGCTTTCAGTTAAAACAGTTCAAACTTAGGGATGAAACGATTACCGGTTTCACGATAAACCACGATAAAATTTAGTGACGGTTAGTAATATCGTATAAAATTTAATTATCATTAAAACCGCGTGTGATTATCACGATTGTGAAAACTTGCGGTAAGTCTTGTCCAGTCAGCGTCAGTCTGGCGCAGAAGCAGCACCGCTGTTTCTGAATGAGAATAAATGACAGAAGGCAGTGACAGCACCAGGAGATTTTTCAGCCTTCTAAAAGGACCAAATCTGAGGCGTGGTCATATTTTGGCTTTTACAAAAGTCCTGAGGGAAACTTAATCGAAGATGGTCACCCTGTCTGCAGAACATGCCAGAAGAAAGTCGCTGTAATAGGGGGGAACACTTCAAAACTACGAACGCAAGGCAAGTGGACTTTGACCTCAATACCAAAACTACGTCTGGGAAATAACGTGAAGCGAACCAGACTAGGGTGACATTTAAGGGATAATAATTGACATTAACAACCGCCATTTGCGGGTGTAACGTTATTTTGGCTGCACACTATAGCCACTTTGGCTGTTGAACTTATAATAGTCTTCTCAAAAGCCATCTGTTATAATCGCGTTGCGCATTATAACCTCTCACACGTGTTTCTATTTAATTTATGAATCTCATAATCAGAGGCGTTCAGATTAGAATTATGTTCAGAGCGCACTCTCACTCGCTGAAATCTACATTCAAAGCAGAGATAAACGTGCGATGTACGCAGGAGATTCATTCATCATACAGTGATTGACTGTTTTTGTTCTATTTCAGCAGCGAAAATGGTTTAAAAAACACAGCAGAGCCACAGCGCGTCTGATATGACTGGCATAACGCTGGCGAATTTAGGGACCGTCTCTAAAGTTACATACAACATTGGTAACGTTATACACGTTTCAAACTTCACTAGCATTTTATGACAGTCATAAAACTGACTGTAAAGTGATCATTTAGGTGTCAGGTATGATGCACACCTTTTGATATTTAATAAAATAAACTGTCAAATCATATGGAAATATGGATATGCATTATTTCACTAGGATACTGTTTGGGCTCTTACACAAAATATGCTGATTTAAATGCATCATTGCTGAACACTGATGAGAATATTGCTTGAGAATATATATACAGAGATAATATTAGAGATTATATTTACGACAAATTATTATTATTTATGCATTATGCGTTGCTATTGACAACGGCCATTATAAGGAAGGAAATCCCACAGAATAAAATCTATCTTAAAAAAGTGCATAGAGCTGCTTTAGTTATTAGTTGCTTGTTGATTTCTAAATATAAAACTTATTGAAATGTTTTAAGTGTGTGCATCTGTTCTTTTTGAACACTTTCATCTCATTTGAACAAAACCGTGATAATATTGATAACCATGATAATTTGGGTCACTATAATCGCGATGTTAAATTTCCAAACCGTTTCATCCCTATTCAAACTTGCCTTTTAGTCTGGGACTAGGCCTGTGAAACCGGGTGTTAGAGTATCTATAGGATCTCAGTTATCATTCATGCCAGACTGTATGGCAGTCAAGACGCGTTCAAACGGGATGCACGCAAGATGACTAAGTCTTGTCTAGAGTGTTACTTCAATCCATGACACGTTCGGTGACTGTGAGCTGCTTTTCATGCAGGATTAAAATGGTGGCGAGCATGTGTGTGGAGCAAGCGGTGGTTTGTTGTTGTCTCAATAATTGCGTTATCAGGTTTAGTGCTTTGTTTTTTGATGGTTGTCGTAGGAGAGGTCACACCGCAGGCCGGTTCGTCAAATCTTCTGACACTGCAGGTAAATTTTTATCGCAATGGTCATTAATCAGCTGTCGGCGTCAAACTAGTGATCATAGACTGATTTTAGGATTCTTAACATTTGTCATAGACGGTCAAATCGTGGCCAAAATCACACAGTTTGAACTAGAGCTGTGCGATTAATTGAAATTGTGATAAAATCGCAATGTGAGCACGTACGATTTCTAAACTGCATCAAGTATGATTTTTCTACCATCCCCCTAAAGGGCCGCTCACATGTCCCATCTAAAATGCATGGAAATGCAGGCCTAGCCACTTTCTTTTCCTTTCAAAAAAGCGATCGGGAACGTGCGCTCCCATGGTTTCTGATGCTGCTAAGCAATCATGAGCTGCCTTCTCTATGAAAACGAGGACGTTTCAGCAATGGATAAATTGATTTTTCATCTCGTTGTGGCACACACGCGCTTGGAAAAAAATGTGCCCGCGTCTAGCCATCTACATTTAAAATGACGAACTTGAGCGTGCAAAAGATGCGACGTGAACTGTAGCCTACTGTGCAATCGGAATGCAGCGCAACTTAACCTAACGCAAGATCAGAACAGAGTCTGTTTACCATTACGAGATGGAAGAAAGCACAGAAAAAAGGAAGGTGAATCAGTGCAGGATAAGGACCAAAAAAGGAGAGATAATCTTGTATCAGAGCCAGGTAATTTGAGAGACCTCTCAAACTTTCACTGTGGCAAAACAGAGTAAGGGTCATTCACACAGAATGCATTTTTGCGGTTAAAAAAATGAGACACTGGACTTACAACTGAGGAATACAGGAAGCGATTCGTCATGAAGAGGCGAATAATCACGAAACGTGCTCGAAATACTAAGTTTAGGACATTGTTTAGAGTAGTATAAACTAGAATAGGGAGGGAATAGAGGAAATATTAGGGATTTTTTTTTTTTTTTTAGATGAGGTTAAGTGCTCACGGAAGAGATGAGTTTTCAGCTGTCTTTTGAATGTTGTTAGTGATTCAGCATTCCAGATGGAGGTGGGGAGATTGTTCCACCAGCAAGGAACAGTGAACGAAAACATTCTGGAGAGTGATTTCGTGCCTCTCTGTGGTGGTACCACGAGCCATTGCTCCATTTCTGAGCGAAGTTTAAAAAGATGTGCGAGTTGTGTTATTACAGGCATTTGCGAACTGCACAACCAATGAAAAGAGTTCAAAATGGCATTAAGAAATAACCAATGTCACAATTAGGGATGCACCGAAACTAGGAAATTCGGATTTGGACGAATATTGGGTTTTTTGACGGGGTTCGGTTTCTGCCGAACATTAGAATTTTTTTTCACCGAACCGAACCCTATGCTTGCACTACGCGCGCTACGCTGGTCGACGTAATGACGCCGGCCTTGATTACGGGAAGGTGTTTACTAGTGTTTACCTCGCGAGCAGGGACTTTTGGAGGGGGAAATATTTACCCGGAACTTCATTTAGACCCTCGTGGAAACGCGGCTTAAGTGGACCGTTCGAATGCAGGCTGTGAGAAAGAGAAAATGTAACTCGTGAACAGAAACCTTGTTGTTTGGCAGTATTTTCAGTCAAAAGAAGGTGATTCAAGTCAAGCTACATGTTCAAGTTTGCAATGCCGATTTATCTTGTGGTGGCAAGGACCCTAAACAATAGCCACTGTTAAAACATTTGCGTATGAAAAATCCGAAAGAATACAAGTTGTGCACGAGGGAATCTACAGACAGCAGCCAAAATGCAGCAACTTCATGTACAGCAAAGGAAGGGCAGTCATCCTGGAATAATGTTGCCTATTCTTTTTTTTTTCTTACTGTTAAAATAACATGAAAAATACACTGCTGTGGATGTTGTTTACTTCATTAATGTGTTTACTGTGATAATGGACTGAGGATGGGAGTAGGATTCGGTTTCGAATTCGGCAGAATCTTAACATGTGGATTCGGTATTCGGCCGAACCCCAAAAATCTGGATTCGGTGCAAAATCAGCGGAATAAAATTTGATTTACATTATTTTCATTACACATAATCACATAATTATTTCAATGTGAAAACATACCCCTTAATGTGCAGAGACAAATATAAGTCATTAATATGATGATTATCCTGAAAAGTGTAAACATTGTGGTGCTATCCAAACACTGACACAGCAACAGTCATTGTTTGGTGATGTTCAATTGGCTGTATAGCAAATGAGTCATTAAGCTTTTTCCCAGCATATGAGCTTTACCCAACATATGACTGAAAATACTTGGGTGCTTCCTGTAGACAGCAGTGTTAAACACAAGTGTCTGGTGACGCTTCACCCTGTCTGTCTGTCACAGCTCTGCTTAGAGTGATGATCTGAAAGAGCACAGACGAGGATGAGGAGGCCACCAATTCATCAAATACTGTCAGTTTTTTCAGCTTTCTGCTAAAGTTTTCTCTTAGATGACAAATGAAATTGAAGACTTGATAGATGGCCGTCTTATCCAGGGGCTCAAGAGACTCAAAGAACAAACAAAAGCATATCCTTCATCTTCTATTTGATGTCTTATCAGTCTTGACCCCGGACTAGACAAGCATTTATCTATTTGTGGAGACCTCGATGACTTTGGGATAAAAGTTTTTAAATAATAAATGGCTGGGTAAAAGCAAACAGGAATGTGTGGACATCCATTGGTTTTTGCCAGTCTGTGTTGTATAAAATGAGAATTTAAAATTCTAGACTATGACTAAGACAGACTATAACTATACCAAGACGGCAAGATTTAGTGGGACAGGCCTTTTTTCTTGTCATTTTAAAGTGCTGAGTCAGTGCTGCCATTCAAAGCTAAAACAAGTAATCAAGTAATAGCATAAAGGCTACAGAACAGTGTTCATCCCCACCCTCTGTAAAAGTGCTGACTTGGAAGCAGACGAAGATGATGGGACGAGAACCCAAGTGCAGTTTATTTTACAGTGCCTAAAGATCCAAAAACATTAAACAAGTATAAACAAAATCCAAAACTTGAAACAAATCATGAACAAAACTTGAACAGCCCTGGCATATGGAAACTAGTAATGGGCGCTTTCGAAAAAACCCCCCACTGCTTCATGAAGCTCAGAAACTACCATTGAACAAGTGTATATGGGTTTTACCTGATCTCTGATGAGTTTTATACGTTTGTAGACATTTTAATGAGACATTAGTATAGTTAAAAAGAATAACAGTAGTTAATAGTGTCTTATTTAGCTGAGCCATCCATGGAACAAACAAAATATGCCCTGAAAATTGATAAAAGAACACATATTATAAAGACACTTGGTATTTAATCTTATTAAATGATTAGTTAATTGCATTTGATTGATTTGACTTTTAGTAAAATATTTGCAATGGGTTTGTAAAAGGCAGTGGTGTGTCAGGGCCATCAGGGACTTCTCTGCTGGCCTTGTCAAAATGAAAAATATTTTTTTCACAATTAAATGAATGTGTGTCTGAATGTTTCTAAATTCAATTACTGTCTATTTCAGTACGTTACAATTATATTTCCAGAAAGAATGTGGTTATTTTTTGTGAGGCTATTTTCATCATCTAAACCAGGGGTGTCCAAACTTTGTTTAAAGGGGGCCGGATTCGATGTTGTGGACATACCCGGGGGCCGGTCCCTTTTCTAATATATATATATATATATATATATAAGAGAGAGAGAGAGAGAGAGAAGAGAGAGAAGAGAGAGAGAGAGAGAGAGAGAGAGAGAGAGAGAGAGAGAGAGAGAGAGAGAGAGAGAGAGAGAGAGAGAGAGAGAGAGAGAGAGAGAGAGAGAGAGAGATATTTAACAATATCTGTAAAACTTTCATCAACCAAAAAGTTTTAATGGGTGAAATTTTAATATTATTATGGAGTTAGAACTCTATTCTTATTTAAATTTAATAAATGCTCTATTTAGATCACCACAGGTAAAACCACACTACAAAACATGCTTTTCTGACTTGGTATTTCTGTCTTTTTTCCAGTCCAAATATCAAAAAGTTCTTAAATCAAGATGCTTTTACTAAGGAAAATTACATATTTTTTCTTGATTCCTGGGGGAAAAAATAAACATGAATTGAGTTTTTGCTTGAAACAAACTAAATTATCTGCCAATGGATTAGAAAAATAATCTTCCTTAAAGATTCAAAACAGAAACATTATTTTTCTTACCCCATTGGCAGATATATTTGCTTGTTTTAAACAAAAACTCACTTCAATTAAATTTTATTTTCCAGAAAACAAGAAAAAATATCTAATGTCATTTAACTTATCTCGTAACATCTTGATTTAAGAATTTTTAGATATATTTAGATATATTTAAACTAGAAACAGGACATAAATACTAAATGACAGCATTTTTTGCAGTGCACACAAGGCAAAAAAGTAATACATACATTATATATATATATATATATATATATATATATATAGAATGGTATTTAGTCTGTAGACATAAATACAAATGCACAAAACTGCAAGTTTATGACAAAAAAATAGTCTGCAATTTGGCCTTTATTACTCATTTAATACATGTCTACATTACAAATTAAATAAAATTAGATATTAACCTACATTTCTGACAAATGACCACGGTTACAGGTGTTACCACAGTAAATCCGTGATACATTCGAAATGCGAATTGTTGTTTGAAAATGATTTTGAATCGGCTCAGCTGATTTGCACGTTAGTGTTGTTTATTAAGTCAGCGCTATTTAACTGGATTTAAATTAAATCAAATCACAGAGAGATTCAGTACCGGAGACCTCAGCGCTGAACTCGAACGCTTCTCACGGGCTTCGGAAGGCTGTTTAGTGGCCGCGTGGTCGAGACTCTCAGCAGGTAAACACATTTGTTCAGAGTCAGAGCTCGCGAGTTGCGCAGAGCACAAGCAGTAGCGCTGTTTCGTTCTGCTTTTGGGCGCCGTTTCCCTGGCCTAAAGTCTAGTACTGCCACCTTGCGGCGACATCGTGAAACTGCATGATTTGTAAATGATCCGTGGCGGGCCACATATAATACATTTTAATAGACGCACTGCGGGCCGTTTGAAATTCATCCCCGGGCCTCATTTGGCCCGCGGGCTGGACTTTGGACACCCCTGATCTAAATGCATCACAGCTCCGTAGACCAGCACTAGTAGAATAGCTAGCCTTCCGTTGAAGCTGCCATTTTCCATTGGATCATAACTTTGACTTACGTGGGTTATCAGCCAATCAAATTTTGATGTGTAGCGATAGAACGCCCCAGAGGCCCAGCGATGTGTCGGCGCTACCCCCCGCTGATGTAGTGCATACAGTGCATGATTGTATTTTGTATGTATCGGTGTGTGTGGTGTTGTTATGGCAGCGGCGTGGGGTGTGTTAATCGTTAGTGAAGGACCTGACTGAAACCCCACGGTACGCTACTGGTAAAAGGTGTTTTCATGCATGGCCTGAGTTTTTTTTACATTGACCAGTAGGGGGTCACAGCATATTGCGTTTCGAATGCTTTGTTTATCCCATCGCTAATAGGTGTCAAATTTTTTCGAAGCCTCAACACAATTTGGCACATTTGCTTCAACTCTTTCAGTGTTCCACGAAGTCTCGCTCTGCACACCACTATTGGAAACATGGAACAGCATACAAACTTCAATACACGACAACCAGACAGGGCAAACATGAGTGCTAAACATAATGACTTAATGACTTAACAAGTCTAATGACTAATGACTTAACAAGACACACCTGTAAACAATCAACACAATCAACCAATAGAGGGTATACATTGACGTCACTTTCCCGCCGGAACACGCCCCCTCAGCCATACCAAGTGGTAAAAGAGCAGCTGTATGACTGGAGTTAATAGGGGAAACGTGAGTAAAACAAACAATTATCAGTTTTAACTAAAGGTTAGACTCGACATAGTGTTTCTTACAACATACCAAAGATCCAGTGATGCATGGATATTGACATGCATCCAGGAAAAAAAATTCTGACATTTATATGTGCCTGGTTTTGACACCGGCGAAATACATAAAGCAAATTTGCCTGTGAACTATTTATATAAATACAATATAGGTAGGTTTAAATCATGTATATATCAATGTTATATATATCGTCCAGCCCTAAAACTTGTATAGTTTTTGTCAGTGTTTATTTAAACGCTTATTTAAACGCTTGTTTATTTATAAGATGGCACATATTTAATTTATGAGTTGTGAATACAATATATAACAATACAATATATAGGGTATGATTTTACCATACAATTCAAAATATTGACAAATGATATCTGCAAATTCACATATCGCTGCCTGGAGTCCTGTTGTTTCTATGAATTGGAGCGATCTATTTGCTTCTCTTTTCTGTAGCTTTCGGCAGTCTGTAAAATATACCTCTGATTTCTTGTCAAATCTATTTGTACAGTCAATCTCAAAGCTATTTCCCATTTTAGCTGTGTTTTGTGTTTTCCGCGGCATTCATGCTGTAAACCAATGCTGCTGCTCAGTCATTTTGCCACTCAATGGGCGTCACCACAGTCACCCTGGCCGGCAGTGACGTCACATGCATACTCTCTATAACGGGTGGGGAACCTTGAACCAGGAGGGCCACTCTCTTGCAAAGTTTAGCTCCAACCCTAATCAAAAACACCTGAAGCTAATCAAGGTCTTCAGGATTACTAACATAACATAACAGGCAGGTGAGAGTTTTTTTTCAGGGTTGGAGCTAAACTCTGCAAGAGAGTGACCCCCCAGGATCAACGTTCCCTACCCCTACTCTATAAGAACATAGGCTTGTTCGACTTCATGCGGCGCTGAAAAGATTGGCTACCGCCTGACAAAAGCAATGCATTCTGGTTAGAAAATGTGTCCGACTTTGATCGCCGCTGCAACCGTCTTCCGATCACGTTCCATCAAAGTACCGCGAGAGCAAAACGAGATAAGCCGCCTAGGTCAGAGGCACGAAAGCCTCGATGACGACACAATTTATTCTCATTGGTCAGATTCTGTGATGACAAGGACGACGTGTGATATTGATTATATGATATTCAAACAAAACATTAACAAAATTAATGCAATAAGAATATATATTATACAATTATATATTCTTATTGTTTAAAAGTAACAGTTTGGAAGAAAATGTTCTGGTTAACCTATTGCTTATATTTGGAAAAAATCGTGTGGTCTGCCATGAATGACATTGGTTCAGCACACTACAGAAAGCACAAAGTGTCCGACCTGATGGCCGTCTCTGTACTCCTCACCCGCCTGCAACCGGCAGATATTGCCAGCCGGTGGCAGGCTAGTGTAGTTCGTCTCGAACAAGCCTCATGATACACAAGACTGGTGAAGCACAAGACATAGTCACATGATGGCAAGTGAATCACATGACAAACAGGAAACATGGCTACGAGAATTTCAAAATAAAAGAACCTGAACATGAAACCAAACCAAAACAGACAAGACACTGTCACTCTATAATGTTTTAGGATTAAAACAGGAAACTAATAGTCATATTTATACAGCATATTTAAGAAATTGAAATGATCATATTTATAAAATACTTATATTTAGGTGAATGTAGTTCAAGTGAAGTCAGTAACATTCCATGTCCTGGTCCATGATGCTGAGTGACATTTCACAGGACCATTTGTGTATTCATGGTACCAGGACATCTAATAGCTTGTTAATTTAATAGCAAGAACAGATGCTAGCTACACTTTTGTTTGGTGGCAAAGCCTGGCCTGATATGTGACTGGGACCAAGCCAGAGCTTCAGAAGCTTATCTGGGCTTTGCTATATCGAGATTAGGCTGTGCAATATTTGCACAAGATCTCAATATTTTCTGGGATTTTGTCGATAACAATAATTATACAACATTTTGCTGAGTGTGTTTTTGTGCTGGTATCTTTGACTGGTTTGGGCTTATCGTGGACAGCTCACAAGCTTTTCATAGTCTATTCTGTGAGGTGGATAGTTCACAGCAGTGACAAAAATAAACCTTCTTATTTGCAGCCTTAAATGGAAGGGCATTTTAAGTTTTTCCAACCTTATTAGATGTATGCATCACCTTTTGATAAATTCTTACATTTGAACCAATAAATTAAATTAGAACAATAGGACACTATAGACTGTTACCAGCAGCATTTAGATGTATTTCCACTGCAATTACAATTTCATAAATAATGCTATAAGAGGTTTTAAGAAATGTTGAAATTATACTTTAAATATCAAACTATAACCACCAATAGGAGGCATCAAGTCACTGCCTTAATAAATGAGTCATTGAGTCATTAAAATTACTCGTTCAAACAGCTGATAAAATTCAGGAACTAAATACCTCTGCATGTTAGCCTGACAAGCCAGACCCACATCAAGATCCGCTTCGCGTCGTGACCGCATCACCACCTCGGGTGTGCATTATTATTCTAATAATTCAACGGCCCGGAGTCAATTATTCCTTACATGAAATATTGATCTGAGTCGAAATATTTTAGCTCTTCCGCAGAGAGAGTAGTTAACTATACGGATATTAGGGATACGGTACAGTCATATTACTTATTACACTGTATTTCGCTACATAAATTATTATGGGGATAAAGGTTATTGATCTGAGATAAAAACTGTTTTAAAATTGTACCTGTTGGTTATCTTATATTATAAATTACTGTGTACAAAACAATAGTCGCAAAATGGAGGCAGCTGCGTTTGTATGAAACAAGACAGAGCGAGTCCTCGATACCAGATGACATAATTAAATAACTGTTCACAAAATATTGATTTGACTGAGTTTTATTATTATTATTATTATTATATAATATTTTATTAGCTCACCAAACGCAAAACTCCCACGAGGAAAAAACTTTCTTAGTAAGTGTGAAGCCCCGAGTTCCGTTATCCGGATGCGCCTGTGTTAAGATGTGCCTGTGTTAAAAGTTTTTAGCGGTTGTTATCAGGGAATAACATACTACAGGATCATGGGCGTAGGCAAGACCCACCCACTTTTTAAGACCAATGATATTGGACCCACTCACTTTTACCGTTTCAATTCAGAGCATGTCTGTTTACCTACCGCTAACCGATAAAGACTTTATTATTAAATACACATTAGACGCTTTATTTCCACTTTTCAAATATTTTCATTTTTTTCATTTTTATTGATTAAAAAATGCCTTTCCGATCCGATATGTGATGGGAAAAGTGAGTCGAGCGAGTTCGGCAAAATGGTAAATGGACTGCATTTATATAGCGCTTTTAACAGACCTACGGCCATCCAAAGCGCTTTACATTTTTGCCTCACATTCACCCATTCACACACCGACGGCAGTGTCAGCCATGCAAGGCGCCATCCAGCTCGTCGGGAGCAGCTGGGGTTAGGTGTCTTGCTCATGGACACCTCGACACTTGGTCAGGTGGAACCGGGGATCGAACCACCAACCTTCCGGTTTGTAGACAACCTACATGAACCACTGAGCCACTGCCGCCCAATAGGCAAAATTAAACCTCGGGTCGATATGCGTCAAAACTTTCTGCCATGTGCCTTACCTGTAATGGTGTGGTGCATGGAAAGAAGAAGAATCAAATGAAAATAACAGCTCTGTTTCAAAACGTAATGCATTTACTGTCTAATTAGACAGCTTCTTTCTAATGGACTCAAATAAATGACTGATATAGCATAGCAAATGTGTTAGAATGTTGCAAAGCAAATGACAATACAGTAATATGCTTAAACCAATATTTTAGTTTCACTATTACACAAAATCACCATCATAAGACAGTAAAATGAAATAACAAATAACAGTGTTACAACTAGGGTTGGGTACCGTTCACTTTTTAACCGGTACCGGTACCCAAAGGTACCTTTTTTCTGCACTGTAACTGTAAGTCATTTATAAAAGTTTTATTGACATTATGCCAGAGCTGCCTTTGTCACTGTCTGCCAATGTCTGTGATGTTTGTATACTGTAATATTTACCAGTAAATAGTTCGTAAGCTACTAGCTTAATTGAATTCATAAAAACAACAATTTTAATATATATATATATATTTTTTTTCATTTCATTTCTATTAAAAGATTTCCCACAAATTCTGTGCTGTGTATTTTCTGGTAATCGAATGAAGGCATAAAACAGTAATTAAATGTATCTTTTAATTTAATAATACAAACTTTTTTGTCAAACAAAGTGCTGCACAACTGAGCTGTATACTGTTAAAATGAAAACATTGAAGAAAAAATTTGATTTATATCTTTAAAAAAATTAAGTTTTGATCATTTATTATTATTACATTGAGACGTATCTGAAATTCTACAAATATATTTGTCATGTGAACATTTATTTTGATGGGTTGCCGTGAAGACCTTTGAGTTTCTGTGTGTTTATGATATGACTGCAGTTTTTCTCAAATTAAACAGTGATTTCTCAGAGCGGCTCTGCAGATGATGTTCATGCATTCATGTCCTAGTATGAGACGGCAGAGATGGAAACACGCAACCGTCACGCACAATTCAATGTGTGTGTGTGTGAGGTAAATTAAACTGTGTGTCTGCGCCATTCATTTGTATTTAAATAGTCTTTTTGCGGTATAATTTTCACAGACACTAGTCACTAAATGTATTCTTAGGTATACCGAAACATGGGGCTGATTGATTTCAAGTGAATCGGTCTTCGTAGTACCAACTTAATTAGGACGGTGCCCTTAAAAGTACAGAGTTCGGTACCCAACCCTAGTTATAACCCACCCACATTATGGTTTTAACTCCCTTCGGGTGTAGATTTGTAGCCGACATATGTGGGAAAATGATAAATAGCACACAAAAAAATGGTTGGTTTACAACCATCCCCAGTCTCCCTATAATCTATGTACATATCTTGTTTAATCCATCTTGATGGATTTTTGTTCTCTGAGCTTGTTGCAATTCATTGTGGAATTTCCTCAACTGTGAAGGGTCAGATGTGACTGCCAAAATGAGGTACAATTTGGAATAGCCTTACAACCTGTTTACAATACATTGCAACAGCTTAAGCCTATCTACACTAGATATGTCAAAGCACATTTTCAAGATAACCTCAATGATAATTCTTCCCTCATCCATTTGTCCTGTTGTTGGAAGTACACAAATGTATGTTAGAAACAGAACTGGGTATCCATCTAATGCTGTTCCTACATTGAAGACAGCATTATTGATTACAATGGGTTCTTTTTAATTTTTATGTGATATGACATGTCGTTCACATCCAGTGTAGAAAGAGTGTTAGTCATGTTAGTGAATGCTGCACAAATGTTGGTCTGTCTTGGTAGGCAGCTCACAAGATTTTCATTCAGAGCTAATATATAGAAGCAGTCAGATAAAAGCTATTTAGAGAGACAGAGAGACTAAACACTAAGAAAAGACAAAAGCAAATAGGGTACCACTGAAGAAATCACTTGAAACTTTCCGGCCTTCTTTAACCTCCAAAGGGTTTCTCGTTTAGCCAGGAAATGTATTTGCCTCTGCTTTCAAACCATGACATATGTCAAATTAACAGCACGGCTCGCTGTTTGTCTCCATAGCAGGGTGGAAATGCAGTTGGCTACATTAATCTCTTCTTGGGCGGCACTGCTTAGAAGACTAAAGCTGGTGCTCTAATAATGAACAACAACAGGACTGAGTACACTTGACGTACCATTAGCTGTCCTTTCCTTTCATTATAGCTAATAAATGTGCTTTGTATGAGGGGGAGCCGGTGTGTGTGCGGGCAGGGAGTAAATGGCTGTGGCACTGTGGATCCTAATGGCTATAATGTGATACAGTGGGTTCATAATTCAGGTTGGGATGCAGGGTGATTAAATCTTCATTACCAGCAGACTGTTTCCTCTCCTGTAATTTATATTACTCTTTCTTTTAAATGATGGATGGACCCAAACAGTTTATGGCAACAAAAACAGAGCACAAAAATCAGCAAATACAGCTATAAAGAGAAAAGAGGACAGTATGTCCGTAATGAAAATGACTTGGGATTGTTCTAGGAAAAAGTACAGCAAAAGCTAATTAAAATATCCAACTGTAGGCTAGATTAACCATCTAGTAGTAGACATGGAATTGAATTGACTGTGTGTAGGAAACACTTTATGACATGCACAATAGGTAGTGCACATAGTCATAACATTTGATTTACAACATGTTTGGCCTGGCATGTCAAGCCTACTGAAGCTCGACTGCTGGTTTTTCTTGCCTCTTAGAAAGTTGAAAACAAGGTGAGGGGTCAAAATGGCAGTCTGGATACACAATCTGCACAGATGATATTAAGTCAAGTTGTTCTCAATGGCAGAGTCTTTCAGAAAAGCAGATTACTCGCCCTCCATGTTCATCATAGACAAATTGCAGGGAAATCGATTTCGGTTTTCATTTTACCTAAGGTTACTGGTAATGAAAAAATAACCAGACATCATATCAAAAGACAGCTTTTACACCAGGTACTAGAAATGAAAGCCCGGGCAATTTAACTTACGCGCTTTATGTCTTTTCCAAACGTCTCGCTGAAGCTGGTTCCCAAAATCTCAAACTGAACGTGGGAATTTGATCCATTGTCCATGAAGTCCATAATTCCGGTGAGACCAGTTATACGGCCCTGTGGGAACAAGACTGTCTGAATCAATAAACAATAAAGCGACACAGTTAAAAGAACTGATCCAGATCAAAGAGCAATGTGATGTTCCCTTTTATACATTGAACTTTACCAATTGCAATTTTAAACCTTTAAGCTTTCTTGGGCTTTAGAATAGGAATGGTTTGGGGCCAGTGGGCGAAAGATTTGGCTCAGTTGGCGTTACCGAACCTCGCCTAATTGGACCAGTACTGCGTGCTCACCGATCAGGTTGATATTCACATTATGAAGGTGAAGTGAATAAACACTGATTATCTCTTCATCACGGCACCTTCTAGCGGGTGGGATATATTAGGCAGCAAGTGAACATTTTGTCCTCGAAGTTGATGTGTTAGAAGCAGGAAAAATCGTAAGCGTAAGGATTCGAGCGAGTTTGACAAGGGCCAAATTGTGATGGCTAGACGACTGGGTCAGAACATCTCCAAAACTGCAGCTCTTGTGGGGTGTTCCTGGTCTGCATGGTCAGTATCTATCAAAAGTGGTCCAAGGAAGGAACAGTGGTGAACCGGCGGCAGGGTCAACTTGTTAGAATGTACAGTGTATGTGAATAGGCAGAATATAACATAATGTTTAGTTTTATTTTAAATAAATCATAATATACCATACTCTTCTTTCCAGCAATACTGCTAACCTTCAGCTTTAAAGTTTGTGATCTTTAAATCCATCGAGAAGTAACCTTTTGACATATTAATCTCCTATTGACGACGTGTCATACAAATTCACAGGTCAGAGTTCACCAAACTTCAAATTTCACACACATTGAAATAGGCATATTTAAAAGCTCAATGTAGATATACGCCTACAGTAAACCAAGTATGAAACATGTACTTTATCATTTGAAAACCATATTTCCTTTTTTTTCTTTAGGGTGGATACACTGCATGTAAGCTAAATGATCAAATTGGAATGCTTGAATTATAATAAACAAAGCATAAACATAACATTGAAGCACATTAAACAAAATAATTGGTTCTTGATTAAACCACTAATAAAAGTAGTCCACAGTTCTCAGTTGGTTTTGGATGTGTAGCCATACACACAACATCAATCAAAAATAATAATTGTGATTACAATATCAAGTGAAGTATATGTCAAATTAAATGTAATCACGAAACACTGATTGGCACAGATTAATCAGCAAAAACAATAAACCAGTCATCTAATAGCTGGGTACACATAATAAAAGCATAAACAATTAAACTAATTAAAAATGAAAATAAAATGAAAATAAAAGCAAATTCGAAATATTAATAAACTATAATAGTATATAAACAATATTAAAATGAAACCTTTATATGTTTACTAGCCTTTTCTGAACTAAATTTATCTTGAAAAGAATTCTTAATGTTTCCTTCACTAGTCTAACTGGGCCACCTGTTTAGAGTGGTGTAGGGGTCGCTCAACACTTAAAAAGCATCACCATGAAAGGCCTACAGGAAGGTTCCGAGACAAATCTATCCATGGTGCGTCCCTCTCAGGGCCGATTAAAGGTTTCTTGCATTTCTTTGTGGTTTGTATAAAGTTAAAAAGGCATGAAATTGAGGAACACACTAGACCGCTTGCTGCCCCTGAGAGCTCACAGAGACATGAGCTCGTAAGATGAGACATCAGCCGCTGCGGCCACCACACCAGCTATTGTGCAGCCTTCAGTGGCCCTTAAGAGAGTTCTGTGTGAGGACAACCAACAGCTATCTCAGCTTGACCGCTGTGCTAGTGTTCAAGACAAATGTGATTGTAGCAGTGAGAGGGGAAGGCAGGAAACAACTTAGATGAAAGCAATTTGCATTTCAAAAAGCCATATGTCTGGGACTTGATGTAAAGCAATAGAAACTATCATCTTGTCACAGTTGCTTTTATTCAAATTCTCGCTATCTTGCCTCTTTTAGTCTTACAGGCTAGATTCCCCCAACACTGTGACAAGCAGCAAAACAGAGTCTCTGAAAAATTCTTGACATCAAACATATCGTACCTTTTGGATCGTCTCCAGCATGGACCAGCCTCCATTCCAGGGCTTGGTTGACTTCCTGATGCAGTTGAGGCTGGCCATGCTGTGCCACTTCCGGTCTTCTAATTTGCGGTAGAATGCGTTGGCCAACATCAACACGCTGTCATAAAGGTACAGATTGGACACCTGGAATCAAAGCAACCAAAAATATAATACTATTATTGATACATTAACATTATTTGTAAACGAAACACTGAAATGAAAGATTTCATTTAGCCAGAAAATTTCTTTAATAATCAATTATTTAATCACATTTTATAATAAAAACTGTCTAAATCAACAAATAAAAACTGAGTTGCATATAAACATTTACACTGCACCTAAGCAGTTTCTTTTTGATTACATTGTTTCTACTCCAATTTGTTGTTGAAGTATAAACATTTAAACTGTTTTAGACATACATTACACAATGTAGGCAAACAGTTTAAGTAAAAATATAATGAACATAATATAGTGCATACATGTGGCAAGTTGTAATGTTTCTTTCAATATACCTTCTGACATTCATTCATGTTTATTTTGTGCTATAACTAGAAGAAAAAGAGATGATTGGTTCACGTGGGCTCCTCATGGCTGCTTGAACTGAGGCGGCAACAACGATTTGTCACGCCACATTAAAAATAATGAAAACAGCATTTATTGTTTGAATTTCATAATACATTTGACAGGATTTGAAAGCTCAGACTTTGTTTCATATCAAAAGTAACAAAAAGTATCAAGGCGTAACTGGATGTTATAAATAATGTCTTGGTTCATCAAAAAGAAGATCCATAAAAAATTAGAAATCAATATTGTCAACCCAGCCCTAGTGTCCACATATCTGACATGTCACTATATCGACGCGCAGAGTACTCCATAGATTTCAGTTGTTTGCCCAATGCGTCAAATCAAGACGCGTTTAATTCTTCGCATTTGTAAAAGCAGACAGACATGATTTTATGAATATTTATAGACTACTTTTATATTTTGGAACAACTAACCCCACTCCTACCCTAAACCTACCCTCTTTTAAACAATATAAAACATGTACAAATAAAAGTGCAGTCACAGGCATTATTTATTGCAAAAAACTGACCCAAACAGTACAGTAAAGTATTAACTCATGTTGCATTCCAAGTCTTCTGAAGTCATACGATATGATATCTTCATGTAAAAAACAGAGTTGATCTTAAAGGGTTAAGCTTTGTATCAGTAGAAACCCGGTAGTATATTCAAATTATGGTACTTTTCCCCCTCATATCCCCCTGAGGCGAGATAATTATGCATTTTTTTTCTGGAAAAAATCATCCGATGACGCAAGTATCGTCATTTTGTGGCCAGAGGCTAAAAACTACAGCCAGTAGAAGGAGCTAGTTCCGCATGTTATCAACCCGCCCACAACGAGGGATCTCACTCACAGAATGTAAATGCGCACGACCGCTCGGATCGGGCATTAATAACTGAGCGGTGGGGAGCAAAGTGAATATGCGATCTGAAAACGCACCAGACTGGACACGCATTGAGAATGAATGCCGCGCTTACCTCAGCTCTGCTCAGCCCTTACTTCGCTCTCGTGAAAATGAAATGAAATCTGACTCCTGCTGCGTTTGTCCCGTGACTTTCGTTCGGCTCACTCACACTTTATTGAAAAGACACGTTCAGTTTTTAATTGAACTGTTTATTCACTAACTGAACGAAATTATTGTATTTTTATGAAGATCAAAACGATGGTGGGGGCGGTGTAGGGAGTGGCCTCGTAGGGCAGCTAAGCAAGTGCATTCTAAGAGCTGTTGTCTTTCATCCACATGAGACAAAAATACATTTTCTGTCTTTTCTCAGTCTAGAAGGCACCAAATTCAAAACTATTTTCACATTTCTACTCCATAAATGACCCAGTTTAAATACACATTCATCTTCTGTTTTAATCGCTGAAATGATGATCCATCCAGGCGCTCTGTGAATGCACGCACTCATTCATTCATATCTCATTCAGATGATACACACAACTCGTGAGCATGATGCAATCGGTCACAAGACACACAAGAGCCAATGACATTTTACTATCAAAGCTGATGTAGTTACAGAATTGGTCACGAGACATACGAGAGTCAATGCAATTTCACTATGAAATCTGACGTAACGTTTCTTCGGGCGGCAATTTTTGAAATTTGAATGTGTGCATGATATTCAGCTGATGGAGACGGTGATCGCTTTTGGGGATTTTCTTCACACAAATCAATCGTTTGTCCTCGGAACACTTGGAATATTTGTACTTTTTGAATAAATTGTGCCTGCAGTCGTATCTGCCTGTTATGTCCTGTGTTCCCTTTCAGTCGGTCACTACAACGTACGTCGGTAATACCGACGAATTGGGATCACTTCAGAGAGCCCCTATCAGCTTCGAGAACTTAAGAACAGGCCAATGAACAATTGGCGCGAGATTTGCATCTCGCGCTCCGCCCCGCGCCACGGGTATAAACAGGAAGCGAGAGCATCGCACTGACGTCATTCACTTCGGAGCCGAACGGCGTTTGAAGTCTACAGACTGCTTTCCTGATTTAATTCAGCGACTGTCAGAGAACTGAGAAGAGGAAGAGGATCGTTGTGTTGGTGTGACGGCACTCTCCAGCGGGACCGCGAACTCAGCTGCAGAGGAACAACTGCTGTTATCACAGCAAACCTGTTGGTTTCGGTGGGCGTTCCATTTTTGAGTGCAAACACAGGCTGCACTATCCCCTGTGTGTTGCCGCGGTTTCCCTGGGTGCTTCAGCACTCTCTAAAAGAGCGTTTCCTCACAAAAAGAGCAACACGGGTGTGACTGCGTCTTTCTCAAGATGTCATTCCACCCGTGCGTTTCTGGATGCGGTCATTCCCTCTCGCCCGCTGACGGCCACACTCACTGCATCACGTGCCTGGGCTTACAGCACGCTGAGGCAGCGTTTGTGAATAGCTCGTGTTCTTACTGCGGGAACATGACTATTGTGGTGCTTAGGTCTAGACTCACCTACCTCCGGGAAGGCGGAGTCCCCCTCCCCATACCTCGATCTAGAGCTATCCCTAACCAGGATAGACCTACTTCGACGGATGGCCGGGGTGATCTGAGGATTACGTTCAGGACAAACCCGCCTAGTGTCCCTACGCAGGTCCCTGAACCCTCTCAAGCACCGCTGCCGGTGGCGCAACCGGAAGAGATCGCTGGTCCCGCCCACGGGCGCCCAGTCATCTCTTTCGGAGCGCCCGCAGATGAGCAGATGTCGATTGCAGCATCGGAGGGGGAGTTCCAGTCCTCGGAGGATGAAGACTCAGCTGTACTGCCTCCCTCTGGGAGAGTGGCAACGGTTGAGTCGGACCCCGAGTTGACGGCTATGCTTTCCCGGGCCGCCGAAAAGATTGGGCTTGTGTGGAACCCTCCACCACGTCCCGAACCTTCTAGGTTGGATGATTGGTTCCTGGGGGGGGGGGTCACGCTGGTTCTCAGCGTCCCGCCCCAGTGCCATTCTTCCCGGAGGTGCATGAGGAGCTTTCCAGGTCGTGGACGACACCCTTTAGTGCCAGAAACAGACCTGGAGGCTCCTCCCTCCTCACTACCCTTGACGGTGGACAGGCCAAGGGTTACGAGAGGATCCCGCCAGTCGAACGCGCCGTCGCGATGCAGCTGCGTCCGGCGACCGCCTCCGAGTGGCGTGGTGATCCTCGTCTCCCGTCCAAAGCCTGTAGGTTTTAGTCCAGTCTGACTGCGAAGGCCTACAGATCCTGCGGACAGGCCGCGTCTGCCTTGCATGCCATGGCGTTGCTTCAGGTGCACCAAGCCCAGGCACTCATGGACATGCACGAGGGTAGGTCTGACCCAGAGCTCCTCCGGGAGCTCCGGGCGGCGATGGACCTTGCCCTCCGGGCGACGAAAGTTAACGCCCGTTCCGTGGGTCAGGCGATGTCCACCTTAGTGGTCCAGGAACGGTATCTCTGCCTCAACCTGGCCGACATGAGGGAGATTGACAAGAACCGGTTCCTGCCCATATCGTCGGCCGGGTTGTTCGGCAACGCGGTCGAGAATTTCGCCCAGCAATTCTCGG
This sequence comes from Gobio gobio, assembly GCF_949357685.1. Classification (NCBI taxonomy): domain Eukaryota; kingdom Metazoa; phylum Chordata; class Actinopteri; order Cypriniformes; family Gobionidae; genus Gobio; species Gobio gobio. The sequence goes on from NC_137113.1 coordinate 34,103,338, forward strand.
CCGCCCAGAAGCAGACGGAGGCCATTAAACATATCCTGCACCGGCGGCCCACTGCTGCCTCCACCCAGCCCAGCAGCAGCCTTCCACCGGCCGTGGGCGTGGAGCCGGTCGCAGGAAGAACGTCCAGCCCGCTCAGGCCGCTGCCAAGCCAGGTGGCAAGCACCGTCGGAAGAGACCCTGAGATGGGCCGCCCAGAGATGGAGGAAACTGCTCTTCGGGAGATGGCTGCAGCACCACTCCTTCCCCCGGTGGAGGGCCGGGGGAACACTATTTGTATGTCTGTTCCGCCACTGGCCTCAGTGCCAGTGGCACCCAAATTTTCAATAAAAGAGCAGTTTCCAACATCTCTGGGTGCCAAGAGAGCGCGTCTGGCGGCATGCGACGCTACCATGCCTCGTACCCCTCAGACACCTCTCTCCTCGCCAACAGGGGGCGTCGGTTGTGCGGACGCACACAATGTGCCTCCCCACGCTCGCCCGTCCCCTCAGCGGATGCAGGTCGTGTGTCAGACCCAGACCCCTGCACGGACCACTCCCATGTCGTCCTGGGGCCCCTGCGTTCCGCTGCGCTGCCCCGCTCCGGGTACGTCCGTGGTGCCGATGATCCCGCTTGCTCGGTCTCTGGGGGCCTGGCTAGCGCTCCCCAGCCCGTCTCGCTGGATCATCCGCACCATCAGACTCGGCTATGCGATTCCGTTTGCCCGGCGTCCCCCGAAGTTCAGGGGTGTCCACTTCACATCTATACCGAAGGAGGGCGCCCCGGTGCTTCAGGCGGAGATTGCTGTCCTATTGGCGAAGGACGCGATAGAGCCGGTCCCTCCAGCCGATATGAAGTCCGGGTTCTACAGCCCGTACTTCATTGTACCCAAGAAAGGCGGCGGGTTACGACCGATCCTGGACCTGCATTACCTGAACCGCTCCCTCCACAGGATGCCGTTCCGAATGCTAACGCAGAAACGCATCTTCAGGTGCATCCGTCCCCAGGATTGGTTTGCAGCGATCGACCTGAAGGACGCGTACTTTCATGTCTCGATTCTCCCTCGACACAGACCGTTTATACGCTTTGAGTCAGAAGCATCTGAGGTCCCTTCGTGTTATTCACATTCTGGGCCTGCTCAATCGTGCGGCCGACGAGCTGTCACGGTTGCCAGTGCTCCCCGGAGAGTGGCGACTCCACCCCCAGGTGGTCCAGCTGATTTGGAGTCACTTTGGGGCCGCACAGATCGATCTGTTTGCCGCCCACGACACGACCCACTGCTAGTTGTTTTATTCCCTGACCGAGGGGACCCTCGGCATGGATGCACTGGCACACAGCTGGCCCCGGGCTCTGCGCAAGTATGCGTTTCCCCCAGTGAGCCTTCTTGCACAGACACTGTGCAAGGTCAGGGAGGACGAGGAGCATCTCCTCTTGGTAGCTCCGTACTGGGGAAACTCCATGTCTGGTCCCTGGACGGGACGCGGAGGTTCTAGGTGACCTACCGCAAGCGGTAGTCGACACCATCGCTTCCGCCAGAGCCCCCTCTACGAGACGGCTATATGCGTTGAAGTGGAACCTGTTCGTCGATTGGTGTTCTTCTCGCCGAGAAGACCCCCGGAAGTGTTCGGTCGGATCTGTGCTTTCTTTCCTTCAAGATGGGTTGGAGCGAAGGCTGTCTCCCTCCACCCTCAAGGTATATGTTGCCGCTATCGCCGCAAGCCATGACCTCGTTAACGGTGAGTCCTTAGGCAAACACGATCTGATCGTCAGGTTCCTAAGGGGAGCGAGGAGACTAAATCCTCCTCGCCCCTCCTCTATACCCTCTTGGGACTTGACTCTGGTGCTGACCGCACTGCAGAGGGCGCCCTTCGAGCCTTTACAGTCAGTAGAGCTTAAGATCTTGTCTCTAAAGACAATCCTGCTGATTGCATTGGCCTCAGTTAAGAGGGTAGGGGACCTGCAGGCATTTTCGGTCGACGAATCGTGCCCGGAATTCGGGCCGGGTGACTCTCAGGTGACCCTGAGACCCCGGCCTGGATACGTGCCCAAGGTTCCCACTACTCCATTCCGGGACCAAGTGGTGAGCCTGCAAGCGCTGCCTTCGGAGGAGGCAGACCCAGCCCTGGCTTTTCTCTGTCCAGTTCGCGCTCTGCGCGTCTATGTTGACAGAACGCAAAGCTTTAGGACCTCAGAGCAGCTCTTCGTCTGTTACGGAGGACAGCAGAAGGGAAAGGCTGTCTCCAAGCAGAGGATGGCCCACTGGATAGTGGATGCCATCGTCTTGGCGTATGAATCCCAAGACGTGCCCTGCCCGCTCGGGGTTAGAGCTCACTCCACCAGGGGTGTAGCTTCTTCCTGGGCGCTGGCTCGTGGCGCCTCGCTGACAGACATTTGTAGAGCTGCGGGCTGGGCGACACCTAACATGTTCGCTAGGTTTTATAGCCTACATGTAGAGCCGGTGGCTTCTCGTGTGCTCGCTTCCCATAGTCAGCTTCACTGAAGTGCCCGTTCTAGTGTCGGCTTGCTGCGCCATTCCCTTCCTCTGGAACGGATACGTGCGCTTATTTCTCCAGTCGAGTTCCCCAGGATTGGCGAACCCTGTTGAGTCCTCCGCACCCCTCGGCAGTCGGATTTTGCGGAGCATCCAACGCCAGGTCTGGCACTCGTATGCATTGGTGGAACTTGTGTCAGACTGGGTTCCGAATGTCGTGACCCCTACGGCGGTCCCATACGTGTATTCTCCACGGTACAGCTCCCTACGGCGAGCTCGTGTCTTTCCCTTGGCAGAGTTCCTCTGCCGTCTCAGTACGGTGTCGTCCCCCGCCTGCATTAGGCCGGGGCCACCCCTGGGACTTTCGTATGTCGAGCTGCCCACGGCCAGCCCATACGTTTCTTTCCACATGGTAACTCCCTCTGGGCATGATGTGGCTCCCGCAGCGTCCTTCGGGCGCGCTTTCCCAGCGTTATCCAATCAGTCTGCTGAATGGGTCTTGCGGAACAGCAGTGTGACTCTCCTGGCGTGAATCTCCCCGCCCGCTTCAGAACGGGGTCTGAGGGGCTCTCGCTGCGCGCTGGTAGTGGTAGTAACTGTGGCGCTTTCCATAGGGATCCCAATTCGTCGGTATTACCGACGTACGTCGTAGTGACCGACTGAAAGGGAACGTCTCGGTTACGTATGGTAACCCTCGTTCCCTGAAGGAGGGAACGGAGACGTACATCCCGTCGCCACAGTTCCTTCCATCACTGCATGGCCGAGTCACTGGTTCGGCTCCTCAGTGAAAAACGTCAGTGCGATGCTCTCGCTTCCTGTTTATACCCGCGGCGCGGGGCGGAGCGTTGTTCATTGGCCTGTTCTTAAGTTCTCGAAGCTGATAGGGGCTCTCTGAAGTGATCCCAATTCGTCGGTATTACCGACGTACGTCTCCGTTCCCTCCTTCAGGGAACGAGGGTTACCATACGTAACCGAGACGTTTTATATCATATAATACACTAAATGGGTAGGTTTAGGGATGGGATGGGGTTGGGTTACATGTTCAAACGTGTCTAAATAGTGCAAATAAATGTAAATAAAATTATGCTGGGATAACCTTTCCCATGCCCAACGCGTCTGTTTATGACGTCAAAGGTTCCTCAATGAAATGAATGGAGTACCCAGTGCGTCAAAAAATGAGGCCTAGCGTCTTAATTGTGACGCAGAAGGCGCTTGACCATGCTTCAAATTTTAACGCCTTGGGAGTGAGAATGGGTTGGACAAATAGTCACATCATAGTTCCCCTACACAGATGTATTTACAGAGACAAACTAAAGAGCTGTAAAGATGCTGGCTGATTGATGTATGTTTGACGCAGGCAGTCTTAACTACACCCTGAGGAGAACGGTCAGCCAGATCAGAATTCATTTCTCCTTTTTCACCTGCACCTGCAGCTATAATTGGATTTATTGTGGATTTGTAATTCTAATCGCAAATTATTTCATACACCGACCAGGCATAATATTATGACTACTGACAGGTGAAGTGAATAACACTGATTATCTCTTCAACACGGCACCTGTTAGTGGGTGGGATGTATTAGGCATCAAGTGAACATTTTGTCCTCAAAGTTGATGTCTTAGAAGCAGGAAAAATGGGCAAGCGTAAGGATTTGAGCGAAATTGTGATGGCTAGACGACTGGGTCAGAGCATCTCCAAAACCACAGCTCTTGTGGGGTGTTCCCAGTCTGCATTGGTCAGTATCTATCAAAAGTGGTCCAGGGAAGGAACAGTGGTGAACCGGCGACAGGGTCATGGGCGACCAAGGCTCACTGATGCACGTGGGGAGCGAAGGCTGGCCTGTGTGGTCCGATCAAACAGACAAGCTACTGCGGCTCAAATTGCTCAAGATGTTAATGCTGTTTCTGATGGAAAGGTGTCAGAATACACAGTGCCTCACAGATTGTTGGATATGGAGCTGCATAACCACAGACCAGTCAGGGTGCCCTTGCTGACCCCTGTCCACCACCGAAAGCACCAACAGTGGGCACATGAGCATCAGAACTGGACCACGAAGCAATGGAAGAAGGTGGCCTGGTCTGATGAATGACATGGATGGCAGGGCGCGTGTGAGTCGCTTACCTGGGGAACACATGGCACCAGGATGCACTATGGGAAGAATGCAAACCATCGGAGGCAATGTTATGCTTTGGGCAATGATTTTGTGGTGGTAATTTCCAAAAGTTTGCTAAAAATTTGCAATGTTTTTTTAAATAATTAGGATAATACATTTACCATATTATGTATTATGTTAGATGCACAATAGTCATACATGACAATAGAACAAACAAAATGCACAAATCTTGTTTATTTTGGTATCTTACTAAAAAAGGCTAGTCCAGTGCTGTACTGTCTAGCTTTAATAACATGATAACTTAGGGTGGGGAATATTACCAAAATCTTCAAGCAATTAATAATCAAGTAAACAGTCAGAAATTAAATAAGGACTAATAAACGAATGACAATAAGACCAGTAAATAGTACAACATAAAGATACAGATACAAAAAGTGCTTTAAGTTTGAATAGGCTACTGTTTGTTTTCCCCCTGTTGTTGTTGTTGTTTGATTAACATTAACGACACATACAGGAGTGTGTATGGGCTATATTAGTTGCTTTCACTTTAAGACCTACAGTAATGCACATATTCAAAACTGACAGACACGTTCCAAACTTGTTCACTCAAGACATAACCGCCAAGATGGACATTTAGGCATAATAATGTGTGTATTTGATCGTACAAAGGGCAATGAGCTTAGAAATAGAACCCATTTCGAGCGCTGACAGGCGGCAAACGCATGCACAAAATCCGCAGCCAGTCTGACATCGGTCCGTGTGTCAGTAGCGAATTGAGTTTGCGGTATAGCTACAGCACTTTTATAAACTCTTTTTTTTTTAGTGCTATCCGGCATATCATACTTTTGTTTGGTCATTCATCCATCTTAAGTAATCACTTCGCCCGGTCCTTGGCACTTATGAGAGGCGGCAGTTGAGAAAGACTCGCTTTCGCTTTCACACAGACCATACTGTGTAAGCACGTCTGTAAGCTCATGAAAACAATGCAATAAAGCTTTAAATAAATTAGAGAGAGGTCAATTAGATAATATAATTTATATTTGTCATTAAAATATTATTTTGCAATTTATTTTGCTGTGAAATTACGAAATATGCAGGATCGCTAAAAAATGCGACATTTTGTTGATTTTGCATTGTATTCAGCGATCGCGGAATCGCGAAAAACTGGAAGGACTATATAGTGGAGTCCATGCCTCGACGGGTCAGGGCTGTTTTGGCAGCAAAAGCCAACACAATATTAGGAAGGTGGTCCTAATGTTATGCCTGATTGGTGTAGATAGGCTAGATGTTTCTTGTTATGAATCCCTGAGAAAAGTATATTTCCTTTTGTCCTATTTGACAATTAAGATTAAATCTTCTTAAGATCACCAAAAAAAAGATAGATGCAGTTTTGGAAGTAACCGCACTGAATTAACTTTTGGATCAATCTACAAAATAGGTGCGTATGTGTTGCCCACTGAAATACTGATGATTCTTTTTTTATAATAGATGTCTTCAACAACTTACATACATTAACCCCTAGAGGTCGCAGATCCGGCCGGCGATTTTTTCTTATCAGTGCCAAAGAGACTTAGATAACTCTGTCGATTTTTATCATTCAGGCAAGTGTTATACATCATTATAATCTGTTAATTATCTACTTTTATTTGTGTATACTCACAATAAAAACCAAAATTTTTTTGCTTTTTGCAAAATAAAGAAAACAAATACGATGCGCGATCTGCCCTCTTTGTCAAATAAGTCCAATCTGATACTCTTCAGACAATTAACTGTAACTTAGTGAATACTTGTCACACAAACATGAGACATATGTGATGCGATCTGGGAAAACCCATCGGATGTCGCGCTGGAACGTTTTCAGCAAAGTCAAAGAATAGGTTGAATGACCATTTTTTGTCAAAATTGGGTTTTCAACATCTTGTCTATCATTTCTAAAAATATATTGGCAAAATTCACTTGTTAAGTGCAGAAAAATAGTGATTTATAGTGGCAAGCTGAAAAGACTGCGTCTTTCCCTAATGTTTTAGATCATGCCTGGCGGAGGTGCAAAAAAACAAACAAAAAAACACTGCCATAGTTTTCGCTCTCTTAACACCACAAAGACAGTTCACCCATCAAAATAAACCCATTACATGTAGAATAAAGGTGAATCAAAGAACATTTCCCGCCAGTCCTATGTAATCTACGGCACACAAAGTTTATTTGATACAACGTTATTGTATCGTGAGATGGTGGACTCGGAGCACAAGAGAACAACAGAGTCTGAAGTAACTGATCACTTTTATGATCTCGCTCGCCTCAATCAGCTTAATCCTGGTGATGTCAGTGCCCGATCATACAAAGGATTATTTCACATCCAGAGATGAAGGATCGGATGATGGAGAAGTTACTGAAGAGGAGTTAGTTTAGCTATGGTGCGCTGTGCTTGCTATTCTAAACGTACACTAGCTGTGCGATCTAAACATACAACGGGTGATAACAAGTTCAGAGACTGCCCATCAGTGTTGGGGGTAACGAGTTACAAAATAACGGATTACAGTAACGATATTACTTTTTTGGGTAACGAAGTAAAGTAACGCATTACACTAAAAATATTGGTAACTACACTACTTTACTAGACTATAGGAACGCGCTTTCCTGCGTTACTAAAGCCCGCATTTGCCTGTGTGTAAAAATCTGATATGTTTAAGTGCTGCGTGCACCGTTGCCATAGAGCAGTGTTTCCCAACCGAGGTGCCGTCTGACAAGAGCAGGGGTGCCGTGTAAAAGTCCTTCAAATTCTCTCTTTGTAAACTTTGTTCAATTCATGTGAGTGCTGCAGTATGTTTGAATACGACCACTAATTTTCGCCGTCATCACAAATGAGAAGTTACGCGCGCTGTGAGAAGATTTTGTGTCTGTGCACTCATCAGAAAGCGCGCACACGTCTCACAGTGCGCAAATATTGAGTTCTCTTTCAAGTTTTGCTCTTGAACGGACAAACTCACACAAAAACTATGTCAACATGCCCATCTTGATGAGTATCCTAGCAGACATAGTCTGTATATGCCTTAAAACGACGCATATCCGAGCATTAAAGGGGCAGTAGAATTAGGTCTTAAAGGGGCAGTAGGATTAGGTCTTAAAGGGGCAGTAGCCTTTACTGCTGTCTGTTTAATGTCAAACAACAAAAGACAAGGACATCACTCACTGCTCTTGATTGAATAGATTTTGTAAGCTTAATAGGATTAATCTTTAATTTATACAGTCAAATATGCAATGTTATTTTACATTTGATCAATTTCTGTACCTGAAAACGAATGTTAGACGTACCTGAAAAACCTGAAAAGCATTGTTTATTTTATTAGTGTCTTTGCTCAATAGTATTTATTTGTGCTGCTGCTTGTATTTAAATCATTTGTTCTTATTATTTTCTTTATCTTTATTTGACAGTAGTCCTTTTTGTTTGTTTGGGGAAACACTGAGCCAAATGATATTTTTCCATATATCTACACGATAAATTAAGAAATGGGAAAGTAAAGTAATAAGTAGTGAAGTTACTTTTCAAATACAGTAACTAGTAAAGTAATCTCATTACAATTTATAGATGTAACTAGTAACTAGTAACTAATTACTTTTTTTGAGTAACTACCCCATCACTGCTGCCCATGATAAACAATAGAAAATGTATTTCACTACTTACTAAGTTGCTGTTCTCTACAGAGTGACATTAGCTAGTCCCCTTGTGTAGAAATACAGCTTATAAATTCTTATTTTCATATTTTCATATCTTCCTGAAAGCTCATTTTTGGATATATCTACCTAAAACTTTGAACAAAACTTGTTCATATTTCTGGCTTTTTCCTATTTTACTTTCATAATTTATTTGACATCTACAATATTCTTCTTTAATAGTCTTCTTTAAAACAAGATCAACCTTAGGTCTATATTCCAAAGCATGCTTGAATTACAGCCATTTAAGTTTGGATAGTGCATTTTCATGTCTATGCGGAAAAAGGGGGTGACCGTTATTTAATTTTTTCTCAAAATTCCGTTTCTAAAAATCATAGCGATCAGCCGACTTCAGATAACCATAACTTTTGTTTCATGAAAGAAATAAAATATATTTGAATAGGGCTTGACCCCAGCTTTCATATGGTATCAAAAGCACCATGTGATGGGTTTTCGTAGATCACATCACATGTCTAAAGAAACTTTGAAATGTCATGTTTTAAATAATGTAAATCAAATAAAAAACAAATATTCTCTGTTTATGTAATCTGTTTGAAAAGAGAGAGATATCAGTCATTCGCCAGCCTCTTCATTATCCGCTAATGCAGCCACGCCCACAGAGTGTACATTCTTTTGAAAGTCAAATACTGACGCGATCCATGCGAGTTAATGCCCACATCAACTCGAATAAACACATCAAGTTTAGTGCATGTACTTTACATCGTTTTGAGACGTGGTGACTGGTGAGGAATAATCCTGAAATAATTAACCTTTATTTATAAGAGCAATGGATTCAGCGGATGATTGTGAGGTAAGTTTATTGTGTTAGTGTCTGTGAATACTAAATCGTAAAAAGACAGTTTCAGTATGAATCCTCCATGTGTCTGTGGGACGTATTAAACTGCAGATTAACATTTACCACTGCATGAAAAGTGGGATTTTCGACCCCATAAACGCCTGTATACTGCTGGAAATCTCCCTAATTTTCGGCAGCTTTCGACAATTTAGAGGCAGCGAACGTCGCGTTCGTCTGTGCCACAAATTGTCGTAAACGAACCATGACGTAGGTGGAGAGCCCCCCGCTGAGAGACCGCGCGGAGGTGCGACGCCTCTAATTTGCATATGAATAGCAGCGAAACCAGAGAGTCAACGGCCAGACTTGAATTTACTCACTCACTATTGGCTGAAGCCACTACATTTAAAAAAGAAAAATCCCTCGTGATTGGTTGGCAGATCACTGCAAACCAATCATTATTGGTCCCCCTGGCTCATTATAAATGCAAACCCCAATAATAATAATAAATATATAATTTATGTTGTAATAATTTGTTTCATATTAATGTTATTGTGCTATGAAGTATTCATACCATCAAGGAATATATGGGCAAATTATACGGACCGTGCCGTTTATTCAAACAAGGGGCTTCATTTATAAGCATACAGCTGTTCATTCAAAGAAAGGGCTTAATTTATAAAACACAGCGGTTTACTCAAAGAAAGAGCTTTATTGTTAAACACACAACTATGTACAGTGCAGCAGTAATGTCTCGTAATGTAATGTAAAGTTCGTCGAGCTCCAGGCTGCGAGAGCGCGGTGGCCGCACAATCCATCCAGACACCCCGTCAACAAAGCCGTCTTCCTCGTCAGACATGAGTTCAATGGTCGCGGACTTCCAAACGTCCACCTCATCCAGCACACTCTCGCTTCCAGCAACTGTAATACAATCCATAAAGACAATAAGCAACCTGAAAAATACTCACATTGACAAAAAACGGATCTAATATAATAAATCTTACCCTTTTTCTTCTTGATCGACTCCGAGCTAAACTTCGCAGTTTCCGCCTGCTATGTAAGTTCAGGTTGTTTGTATCTGAAGCTCCGGCGTGTCGATTCATAATACGTCTTACAGGCAGCTGGAAAACAATTACATGAGACTGGTATTAATAAAAACAGTCACGGTAAAATTAAACAAGGAATGAGAAACACATTAGAAGTTACTTACACACAATTTCGTCGTGATCAGCGGTTAAATCTGGACTCGCGGAAATCTCTCCAAGCAGATAAGAGCTCACGGCTTCGTTATGAGGCGAGGATAGTCTGTGTAAACAAAATGTGCAGTTTTCAGCTCGGATCTATTAACGCATCCATTTCCTTATACAGCTGAATAAAAGCATATTCTTTATATCGTAACGTTACATTACCCATGCTGTGGTTCATAGCGACTGCAGTTTGCCTCAGAGTTATGAAGACAGCCTCCTGAAAATGAGTCCAAAAAGTTCGTCGCGTCCATGCAGAGATTGAGTTGAAGACGGTGTCCTGTCATTGTTGATCACGAAAAAGGAAAGCAGCAAAAAACATAAAAAAATAGTTTAAAGCTCGTCTTCTACGCGTCATGGCCATGACCTCGACCTCGCACCCCATTGGACTAGGGCTCTGATATGGAACGCGCCCGGGGCCAAATCTCTTTATACGAAACGCGTGACTTATGATCGTTTCAACCTTCAACACGCCCTGTTTTCCGCTTCACGCACAGTTTTAACATGTTAAGAAGACACATTTGAACGTGTTTCTTAACGCGCACATTCTGTACATGTCGAAGTGTAATATTTTTTTTTTTAAAGCAGACTTACCTTTAGATGTAGCCTCGGCTACATACATATTAATATAAGATATTAATTAATTGCTTACCTGACTACTGTGCTAGAGTAAAGTAGCCTAATGTTACAATGTATATTAAGTAAATGCTTAATATTATACAATTATTATAATTTATCTATATGGGTTATTGTTTGTTTTTTAAAGTTAGGCTATATATAATTTCTAAAAGTATAGGCTAATTTACACAGCACATATTTATAACTGAAAACACACACCACTTTATTCACTTTCACATAATAATGTTTTTGTAATTTGGTGTTTAGTTTGTTGTATAGTTTGTTTATACTGTTCTGTCTCTGTTTTGTTTCCAGGAACATCTGATGAGTGCTATAATAAAATGACTTCATTATATTTAAAATATGTTTTGATATTCATTTTATTTATATTATTAATATTTTATTTACCCATAAACGTGTCTTTAGGAAGCCATAAGTTATACAGACAAGAATAACTTTTGCCATTTAAATGCCACATTCATTTACTGAGGACCCATACAGCCAATGATCATGTGTGAAAACACATACATAAATTGATCACTTAGAAATCAAAACTAAGGTTTGAGAAAGAAAGAATATGCATACAACAAAATATATTGTTTCATAGCAGCTTCAGTAACAAGTTCAAAACAAATTCTGCTGTAAACCGGCTCTAACAAGCCAATATAGTGTCAATATTCAGCTCAAGTGACTTCAGTGTTGATTCAGTTCAGTTGATTTCAGTTCAACTGTAAATTCCTCAGTTGTGCATTGTGTAGTTAGATATATGCAAAAACAACATTTTTGGAAATAGTTAAAATAGTTTTGCACAAAGTGTTGCTTTTGCAAGAGATGTCTGATGTTTTGTGTGTAGAGTTACAAGAAATGGAGCCATATTTTCAGAAATTGTGTGTAAGCAATTAGATAAAACTGTAAATGAATCCAGTTTATTTTAGTTCAGGACTCATAGTCCAGGTGTTAGTAATCTGTGCTTAATCTTTGTTCCAGGCAACAATTTTTTAACTCACGATTAAATAGATTAAGGCCTACTCTTGGCATAATTTAAACCCTGTCCAGGAAACCACCTCTTGAAAATCTGCATTGATAATTCATAAAATGTGGTGTGAGCTCAATTTAAATGACAATTACAGAAAAACACAATCTGACTTAACTATAAACACACAAACTTGTACTTTTCACATTTATTATTAATAGCCATTTAAAAAATAATTCACAGTGCAGGGTGGAAAAATTAATTTTGGTATGTAAACTGTATGCTTTACTTGATTTATTTGTGTGCTTTGGTTCATTATCTTGTTGCATCACATAACCTCTCTAAAGGTTGAAGACATGAACTGCTGTCCTGTATTTTTTTATTTTTTTTACATAACATTGGTTATTGCTAATGACATACAGAGTAATTAATCTACACTGTGAGCCCGGACAAGTTGAATCTACTTAAAAAATTGGAGCAAACTGGTTGCCCTAAAAATTTAGTAATGTGTACTAAAACGAGTACATTTAACTTAAATTTAAGTTAACATTTTAACTTAAACTTTAAACTTGTTTTAGTCAAAAAAATTCAGAACCTAGATAAAACTCCCCCTGCTGCTACTCTGATTTGCATTTGTGTAGCTCACAGCATGTTCATTTACATGATAAAGCCTCCCCTAGAATTAAGGGGAGGGGGGGCCATGGGGGGAAAACTGCCAAGCAAGGCCCACGTCAATTTCCGACAATTTACGGCAGTTTTCGGTGTTGCCTGCAAATTGCCGTGCACAGTCGTAAACCTGAAGTTTCACGGCAATCTACAGTGTCACATACTGACGAAAATCCCACTTTTCATGCAGTGTACAGGCTCTATAATATATCAAATACACTACATAAAATGTCATAGACGTAATACTTTTTTAGAAAAGATTTCTTTGGCCTGTTTTGGACAGATTATGAAGTGTTAACTGCAAAATAGCCTGTCACATCAATAAAGCTTTTGTTCGCAAATTTCTGTTCAGATGCTATAAATACAGTACCAGTCAAACGTTTTGTATACAATACTTCTTGTAGTCATTAGAAACATATTTTGATTCATATTATTGTTTAACCTGTTAACCTTACGGTCACTACAAGACTTTGAGAATAAAACAGAGGTAAAAAATGGAAGCTTGAGTTTTAGATCTTTTTAATGATGTATAGTTTGTCAAGGTAATTACTTACATCTGACAGTAACTTGAGCTAATTTAAACAAAGAAAGCTTCAGTGCGTGCACATCCTCGTGCAGGTTATCAGGTTAACTATTATAGCCTAATGTTATTAATTTAATCATGTTGATTATGAAAAGTTCACAGTATGAGTATGAAAGGACACATCATAAAATGCGCAATATGTCGGGAGACATGGAGTGGGTCAGACATGATTTTGACCACATTAAGTTTTTATTTTTGAAGAAAGCCTTTCTTTAAAGTGAATTTCGTTTTGTATAAATTGTATCTTAATTTTAATCAGTGTTTAATCAGCCAATTGCCTGGATTTAATAAATAAGAAGCAAGTGTAGCAGACAATAGCCTATAATAGGCTATTACACTGGATCCTATAATAGCCTATAGCTTATTATAGGATCATACATTGCACAGCGCGTCTCATAAATGAACTGAAACTCGAAATTATATTTGAGTATTGTGTGTATCGGATAGTTTACACAATCAAATGATTCAGAAATTATTTTTTTCATTGAAATGACTGGGAAACAAGTGTCCCAATCAACCTGAATTCAACCTACACTCTTTGAAATCATAATTGCATTGCATTATGTTGCTTTAAATCCCAAATATTTTACTTATAAATTCATCATTAGCAATTATTCAGTTATTTTTATTTACTGAATACTGAATTGTGTTCAATGTCACAATATTACTGTTTATTTTACCATGAGACTTCTTTCAATGTCAAATATTTTGATAATTTACAATATAGTAGGCCTTTGTAATGTGCCTTTGGCTCTCACTTTATCTTGTTAACTATATTCTAAATAAACTACAAATATATACAAATATATTTATTTAGTACATTTTGTAAAGAGTTCCCCTCAGTCACATACCTGACTCACATACCTGACTCATTCATTATGCAGCTCATTATGCGGGTCTTTTATTCTCTCAGGTATAAATAACAGAATTATTCATGATCATTCACGCTTCTTCGCATACAGGCTTTATAAAGAAAAAGTGTCTTACAAAATTTGTATCAATATACAGTATTGTTTTATGTGAATGAGTAGGCACAATGATTCTCACATCAGTTTGAAGCTAAAACTCTGCAACAACACCCAGTAGTCAAAAGTTGTGCAGACACATATCTATTGAGTGTTTTGTGGGCTTATTTGAGTGTCTTAAATTTGTAGTTTTTTTCAAAAACTATTTATACTAGTTATCTCAAAAATACAAGCATGTACATACATGTTGCTAACATATTATGGTAGCCCAGTTTGCGCTGAATACAGTATAATGACACTTTTCCCATTAATATATTTATAAGCAACTGAAAAAAGCTAAAATGTCAGAGCATGTCAAAACTTCTAAAGGGCCCCAAAACAGTGCAGTCCTCTAGGGATTAACATGAACACAGTAAGAACATTGTATCAAATGCTCAAATGCTATTGTATCAAATTATTATCATTTTTTTCTTTGTATCTTCCGGGAACGTACATTTCCCAGTATTCCTTATTTTTTCCCTAAGGCATACACAAAAAAGGGGCGAGACCTGGTTGAGTTACTTTAGTAGTGTGTTGAAACTTGCAGTTATGGTAAGGGGTGTGAGATTTCGGAAACATGCTAGTCAAAACACACTGGTCCAGCTGACCAATCAGAGCACATTGTGCAATTCGAAAAGAGGGGCTTCATAGAGGCTGGAACAAAACAGAGCATTACTGACAGACTGGGAGGAGAGGTGCTGCAACTATGTAAAATATGTGAAGAATTATGTGTTTTTTTAACATTCAAGCATGAAAACCTATTCTAGTAGACCCTAAAAACAAAATAAAGACCATAAAAAAGGGCATATTAGGTCCCTTTTAAATACACTTAATATGAAGTGGAACCATAAAGACGTTTCATATTATTATGACACAATAATAAACCGTTAATACCTTATTACAGGCATTTTTTAAAACACATAAAACATTTTTTGTAATATATTATGTTTTTTGTTTATACTATTATTCATAAGGATTCCTTTTTTGCCCTGTCCCCAACTGTGTGCTCCTGATACTCAGCTATATTGGCAAGTATTCAAATTTTGGTTGAAACTATAATAAAATAAAAGCTATGCTAACGACACAGTGAAAAATTTGTGCTGAAAAGGCGTGGACAGTTATTTTTGCGGCTGACCTTATTGCATATGAATTTGTAGGACTTTCCCTTTCAGATGCAAAATTCATGGGAGAAGAGTATTTAAAATGAATTATGCAAGGTGATTTACTAAGTTTTCATGACCTTGTCAGACATGTTACTAGCAATCTTTTTACTGTTTTATTTATTATTTTTTATAAAAAATTTAATTAAGAATAGCTGTAAGACACAATGATGCATTCTCACTCCATGCACACTGACTGCTGACTGTGCGTCAGGAAGTCTCATCTGTCCACGACCCATCGGATTCAAATCAAACTTTCATGGCCATTTACCATCCAAGTATGACATCTGCTGAGTGCTACAAGCTGCTAGGTGTCAGTCATCATTCCAGTTGATGTATAAAACATAGCACCTGTCCTTACTGTACGAACAACCGCACTTCCTGATCAGTGAATTGCGGCCACAGTAGTTGAGCTGACAGGTCCATGCAGGAAGACATTTGTCACACTCTACTGCGATTGACCATCAGTTAAGGCATATTGGAGGTATTAGCAAAAGCTTGCGCGGGAGACTCCAGTGATTGCTAGTTTCTGAGTGACAGGGAAAAGAACACAAAGGTGAGTGCTTGTGTTGACACTGCAAATTTGCAGACGAAAAGCTGACAGGTTTGTCACCGCTGTGAACTAGTGGTTTGCTTGTCAAGGTGAATAAACATCAAAGAACATTTAACCCTCGTTTTCATGAATAATTGAGAAGTAAGCCTCCAGAGTATGTGCGGTGCAAAGCTCAGCCATCTGTTTCCTACTATGAAACTATTGTTCATGTGGGTTCAAGGGGTTTCGATAAGCGGGAATGTAGACATCACAGCAGAGAAGGAAAACGATTGGAAACAATAAGCAGGTTTGCATACATATAAACAGGGCTGTAACCACCATATACATTTAGGGGGTACCATATACACTTTTAAGTTTTAAAAGTTACATATTTAGGCTGGGCTGCCTCAGCGGTCTAACAGTGCTAATCAATTTCAAAATGATTGAGATGGCCAATCAAATCTAATAAGGCAGGGTGTACTGTTCACATACCGACATAAATTCCAGCATGATAATTCAGTTTTCAACAGTGAAATAGTGTGAGGTAAGACAATGTTTTTTAAAGATGAAATGTTAAAAAGCATCAGTAAAATAGTATCCTGTGATGCAACTACTCAACATTCTGTTAAATTTCAAAATTTTTAATAGAAAATACAGGATGATATGATTCATGCAATGCAAATTTTAAAATAAACATATTGGTAAGACTTTACTTAAAGCCTTTATGTATTATGCATTATAAATGTAATTTGAATGCATTATGTATGCCTTGTAATGCCCCTTATAATGCATGGTATGGTCTCATGAATAACTGTAACCACAGTTATAATATATTATAGCTAATACTTATCTAATCATTGAACACACAAAGCATAGTGCATTCAAACACACAACGAACAACCAATTTCAGAATCTGCAAATTTTATAATCCATTTTAACTTTGGTTACAATTATTTATGAAAATATATAATGCATTATAACATACATTATGAATACCTTTATAATGCATTATTGTAACGTACTGCTCCGAGAGACAAAGGTAGAAGATCCAAACGCAGCTTTATTTTAGAATAATCCACAAACGTAGTCAAAAACAGGCAAGAGGTCATAACAGGTAATCAGTCCAATCAGGCAAACAAAACAGGAGAGATAAGCAAAAGGGTAATCCACGAAACGGGCAAGTAATCCAAGACCAAGAGACATGAAACCAGGGAAAACGCTCAGAAATGCAGTGTTACACAAAACAAGACTTTGCGTCAAGACTTACAAGAATCAGTCATTCATTAAATGACTGACTGAGATAACCAGGCTATTATAGGGTGAAGTGAACAGGGAAATGAGACACAGGTGTAAACAGTGAGTGCTAATGATTCCGGGCAAAGGATTATGGGTAATGTAGTCTATCAATGAGTGACAGTCAGGGGTGGAGTGCCCTCTGCTGGTAATCACAGGCACTCACAATGGTGAATTGTGACAATTATACATAAGGGCTTTAAGTAAAGTGTTACAAAAATATTATTTGCAAACAGTTCAAATTGTTTACAAGATCTTGTTCTTTTACTGTTGCTCTTTTTTCTTTATTCACTTAAATACATTCAAATCCTTTAATTATTGAATTCCTTTAAACATATCGACCAGTAGGAAAGCACTTTTAAATAAACTTAAACTAAAATCATTGAATGAAAACCCCACATAGGAGCAAGTTGAAAATAAATAAACAAACAAACAAACTCTGTGAGAGACTCTGAGGTCCCTTTGTCTGTAAATGTTAAAAATCCATGATCTTAACCTCTCTTGTCCTGGGTTTAATGAGTTTGATAATACCATCCTCTACATGGCGATGATGCTGTTTCTATGGTTACTGACCTCCAGCGACTGCAAGTAGCCCTCCTGAGGGTCGCAGAGCAGTGAGGAGATGCGGTGGTTGTTCCTCATACAGCTCACACTGCTGTCTCTCCAGAGAGGGAAAATCTGCCTGACGACGGTCATCCTTCCCAAGGAGCTGTGGGCCAACTCCATAATCTCACTGTCACTGATCTCCTACACTCACACAGAGACAGAATGCAAAGAATAATCATGAGTATTTATGAATAAATAGAAACTTGATTACATTCAAATTTCAGTCAAATATTTTATATTATGCCAGGGTCTGTCTGAATACTCGATTCTGATTGCCCGGAAGGTGTGCAATAAAATCATTTAATGCACAGGTATAGTTCCAAGTCAGTTGAATCACTGTTCTATATTAATGCGCAGTTTTCATTGAAGTGCACACACGCATAGGCCTACGTCACATGTACACAGAGCGGAGATCACGCTGCGCACACACAAAAACATTCAGGAGCACAGAAACTTAGCAACGTTGCTCCGCAACTTTTAGTAATAAAATAGCTTTGCTACTGAATCACTACATTATATTTCTCAGCAACGAGGGGGTTTACATCGTTATTTTGAAGTAATTAAACTCATGCAGCTTCATTGTTAATGGAGACAGACGCTGAACAGACGCAGGTATGCATCTCTCTCTCTCTCTCTCTCTCTCTCTCTCTCTCTCTAATTAATTCAAATAAATGCTTTAATTTGTTCATTCAAATAAATGTAATCTAACACACTACTTGATCTCTGTGTCTGCGGGCAGAATGCTAGATCTAACGAGCCGTAACTGATGTTCATTGTAATTAAATTAAATCTTTTGAATGTGCTATTATGGTTTGATTGTTATTACTGTTAGCTTAGCAGCATGCTAACATCAAACTCAATTCACATCAATTGTGAGTCAAGTCTTATGTGCCAATTTAGAGTTTTTCCTATCAGTCACTTATACATTTCCATTTCACTCAGGATGCTTAGAAGGAGCTGCTACTTTATTTTAAGGTGTCCTTGTTACAGTGTAATTTTACATTTAAGTACTGGGTAATATCAATTAAAGCTACAATATGTATTTTTTTGCCACTAGGGGTCGCTAACCTCTTTAACCCTTTTAGGGTCAAGGATCGCCGACGTCCCCAGATTACTGTTGTTCAAAATTCACTGCTCATTAAAACATCACACACATCTTCATCTGGACAAACTGAGTATCATTCCAAAGATTAAAGACTCCAGCTTCGATATTTGACCACTGTTTCTGATAAAACTGGGTTGCAGGGACATTCATTTCTTAATTTATGTCAGGAGTGCAACATAATCAATCTGTAATGAACGATATTTTTAATCGAATGTCACACGCAAATTAATTCCCTCTCGTCTGCTGCAGTTCAGGTGTGTTCACACAGCTGCAAAGAACAGCGTTTGCTATGGCTCTTAGTTCAAAAGTGCGCATGTTTGGAAAAATATTGATTTATCACGTTTGCAAAATATTTCATCATATAGAACACCATTTCTATTAATTTCCCACTGGATTATCCGATCTGAAGAGATACGAATGTGTTCACAGCGAGCTCTCCTCTTCCTGATTTGCGTCAGATATGAGTCATCACACGTTCATTAGATGTCTTGAGCTGTCAATCATCTTACGTGACTCAATCCTGCCCTCATGCATGACGCTGTCCTCTGTTTACTTCCTAGTCCTGTGCTCAGTGAAGAACAAACCAATTCTACACGTAAAATAAAAAGCTAATAAACACACAATAACTATGGCATATGTTTTGAGTGTGATTTCATGCTATTTTTATATCAATAATGTTTACATGATAAATACTAAGCAGGTGTAGCGATGAGCTCCATATAAAATGCTAAATACAACATGTTTTAACAGGAAGGTAATTTAAACACTCAATGTTCCTTAAAAGTGAGTTTTGAGTGAAAGTGTAATTCTAATATTTTAAATTGTGTTATGTAGCTTGATATATATTTCACAATCTATTTTGTTACAATAATTCACATAAGGTTCCAATGATATGCTTTTAGTTTGTTTGTTTTCTAGAAAGACTATAGATAACGTGGATTACTGTAAAGTGCTGTTAATGGGCAAGCCATCATGCCAGAATAAAGGCTATAATGGCTGAATACAAACAAAAGAATAACGATAAAATAATAATCAGGATTAAGTCTCATACCTACAAAGGTGTAAAATATTTGTCGCTTAAGAACAACAGAGTATTAATTAAGCGGTTCTCCACGCCAGACATTAGACAAAAGACTGCAATGGGTGTTTGCAGGTCAATAGCATTTGATTAGCATCTTATCTTAGCCTTCTCTTAATGGTCTGACAAAATGCTTAGTAGAATTCATAATTTTTGAGATATCCTCAGATTTGAAATGAAGCATGACCACACTTGTGGTTTCACTTTAGTTGTGGTTATAAGTTGTTATACTACATTCACATAATATTTTTATACATTTAAAAATATATTCTTAATATTTAAAATTTTCGTCTTTATGTTTTAGCCTATATATCTCCATATTAACAACTGTCTGAGTAATAGGTTGTTTGCAATGGTAAATGGACTGCATTTATATAGCGCTTTTAAAAGACCTACGGCCATCCAAAGCGCTTTACATTTTGTCTCACATTCACCCATTCATACACTCATTCACACACCAACGATGGTGTCAGCCATGCAATGTGCCATCCAGCTCGTCGGGAGCAGCTGGGGTTAGGTGTCTTGCTCATGGACACCTCGGCACTTGGTCAGGTGGAACCGGGGATTGAACCACTAACCTTCCAGTTTCTAGACAACCTACATGAACCACTGATCCACTGCCGCCCGCAAAATTCAAATGGAGGGCAGGAAGTGAAAAACAGAATGGACGAGATGGAGGAAAGTCCATATTGTGCTGGTTTAGAAAGCTATAAACAGAAAATCACAACAAATGTTGGACATGATCCTTATGTTATGAAGAGGACACATTTTTCTACTGCAAGACTTGCCAGCCCTCTAGACGGCTGATATAGAGAATGTGAAGCTGCTGTCACGCCGTGTTGAGTTCTGGTCTGATTTGTTTATATTGCGCTGCCTTTCTGCTTGTGAGTTTAGGTTATTTTGATTTTCTGTCAACTCGTAATTGTGAAATTTCACCATTGTAGGTCATTCATGCTGCATGGACTATTTTCATATGAACTCACACCATCGTTCAGGTGGAAAACAGTGCAATGTTATACGCTTTTCTACATGTAAAACCCTACTATTTACGGTCTATGGTAAAAGCACAGGTTGAGGAGGTGACGGTAAGACACTGGATAGCAAATCTAGTCATAATGTCACTGATTAAACCCACTGCCAGTCACTCAATAAAAAATCCCAATGCTTTTGAAAGGTCTGTATTTTATTTGGTTTATCTGGTATGATTCTCACTCGGCTTGTGAATTAACAAAACTTGCCCACAGCCACTTTTCACAAGCTTCCATAGATGTGATTTTGGTTGTAATTTGTTTAAATAAATATTTTAAAAATAATACTGTTTCTGTGTCTGTCCGCTGAATGTGATCCTCTCAGATTCTCCTGCATGGCCATATGGGAAAGTGAATATTTACAATGACAACAGTAAGCTTCAGTTACATTGACACCTTTCCAACAAAGAAATAGATCGACTTCTATCAGCTTGTTGAACACATTTTTATTTCTACCATATAGCTGAAGCAGCAGCGAGTTAAAGTAAAAAAGTGATAAAAGTTATGTAAACGATAAAAGCTCTTTGTGGTTTCCTCGGTTTGATCGATTTGAGCAACAATAAACCACACAAAACATAGGCATTTTGAGTTTGTGTTAGTAATTCCTATAGAGATTCCCATGTAGAAAATCGCTTCCTGCACTCCATCTACATTTCGAGCCTCAGCAGTGACGTCACGTGCAAACAACCTATTCTGAGTCTTGAACTGTAAACTCTCGTGTTGGCTTTCTAAATATTGGTTATGTGTCTATTCAGAATGACTTATGAGCAGCAGCCTTTCATTTTGGGTATGTCAAAATGCCCCTCTTGCCAAGGGGGTGGGGGGTGACAGGCAAAGGGTTAAAACAGTAACAAAGGCGTAGATTGATGAGGCAGTGAATGAGCGTGGAATCATGGAGCTTGTCGTCATACCGATGGATCTAATAATGTTTATGGGGAAATAATGTTGTATGTGTCCTGTATGGATCAGTGAATGCATTCATGTTTTTTAACATGGTGCGATTACTAATAAGAGACAGATATCAGTGCCACACACACGAGTCCCTGGGGATAAAGACGCGAGGACATTATTTCTACCGAACTACCTGCAAGTGCTGAATTACTATGTTTCAGACAGGTCAGTTTATTTGACTAATTCAAATTGTGAGGAAATGTTTCACTTGGTCTACATTATCTAAACTGCATTTGAGTGTGTTGAAAGTTATAAGGTTATTCTGTGTGTTAGTTTGTTGGCTGTATGAGACTAGCAGTAAGCTACAACAACATTAGAACATCCTACTGATGATTTTCTAATATTTAATCGTGTTGAGCTACATAACATTGATTCGTTTTATGTACATTTGCTCACATGTCTAATAAAGCACATGCAAGAATGGCATCTCTGTCAAGTCGAAATTTGTTGCAAAGCTCTTGTCATCTTGAAAAAGCCATGTTGATACTGGTCCTCTTTTGATTTCTCATTTTATTCCAAAGTCTTCTCGCCATGGTCCATAATGTTTGAACGAATTATATTACACATTTAATATTTACTTGCTGTATAGGGTTAGGATTTGGTTTCGGTTAGTTGCATGTAATTATGCATGATTTACTGTTATTACTACAATAAGTTCATGTATCATATGCATGGACACTGTAAAATAAAATGCTATTAGAGTTGCCTATGTGAACATCATACATCCAGGCAGCTGAATATGTATTTTTATTTTGTATTCTTTTACATTTTACAAGTTTTTTTTATGTTGAGTTACAATTGTCTTTTAAAAAGGCCTCAAGACAGAGAGATAATAAAAAGGAAGAAACAAAAGAAAATGGCATCATTCTTTTAAAGCACAGGACATTGAGGAAAGAGGGATTCTGAGAATAATATTAAACAATCAATATACAAGCAATTTCCAAGCAGTATCTGGAATGCTGGGATGGGTAAGATGGGTATTATTACAACAAATTGGGTTATTTAAATAAAATCTATATAATGGCAAGCCATTTAAAGGCAATGGAAATGGTTTTCAATAGGAGAAGAAAGATTGAATCCCTCTGACAATTTGAGTCTAGAAATTTTAGGCAAAGGTATTGTTCGACAAGAATTCGAAACTTCCTCTGTTTGTAACAGTATAGTATGTTCGACCTTGTGAACATAATCGGTGAACATATCATTTAAATGTCAAATAAATCTTCATACTGGTCTACAAAACCACAGCGAAACCCTCTGTGCTGTTTAGAAGAAACATGCTAAAATGATATCAGACTAACAGGAATGCAGCTCGTCAGGGGAGGCACTGCCTACCCAAAATTTTGAGGTGAGAATGAGAGAAGGACATTTTAATGTTAATAAAATTCCCAGTTATTAATTTCATTTTATGTCTCAGAATGTGTATTTCTTTGTCATTTCACCAATGTAGCCACATAAAATATTACTTTACTGAACATGCTGAAACTGCTGATGTAATCAAACTGCTAACGAGAGTCAGATGGAGAGAAAGGGAAGAGGAGGCAAATACATAGTAGAAGAAGAAGTAGTTGTATTTATATAGCGCCTTTCCATAGCTCAAGGTCGCATTACATAGTGATATACAATACATTGCACACCCACATACACAATACAAGCACATGCATTATATAGCCACATTATTCAAAATGCATATTAACTAGTAAGAGACTTTTGTCTCTGTTGGAAAAAATAAAAAAAGCTAACCACTATAGAGTATATAATAAATAGCCATGCTGTTTACCAGTAAAACTTAGCTAGTGCAGCTAGACTAACATATCGGTTGACCAAGGAGCTCTAGATCATAAAAAAAAACAAAAAAACAAAATAAATGAATAAAAAAACATTTCTTGCATATTTTGCATCAATTTCTAGGTGAAACCTCCAGTGAGTGGCACTAAAAGCATGCTCAGTTTTATCCAAAAGAGATGAAGATGAACCTGGCAGTTCAGTACAGACAGATAAGATAAATTCTCAGAGTTCTTGTGAGACTACGAATAAGCTGAAAAAGAACAACAAAATAGAGTGAGGAAGAGTGAAATAGGTAGAGGCAGAGGTCACCAAGTGGCATAACTGTGAGTGATTCTCCTAAAACTATCCGCTCCCTATACCTGAGCTTCCTAGCATGCTTTTTAATCCTCAGATCCCAGGAAACAACATTGAGTTGTACCATAAAGATGACAATTTTACCTTGACATACCTCCCTGAGGACACTATGACAAAATCTTATTTCCAAGTAAGACAACAGCATGAGATGTCCATAGTTTCAGTGAAAGGCAGAGCTCAACTCACACTCACAGTCCTGGTAGACACTGACCGCATGTCAGCAGGAAAATTGAGGCAGTTCGCCATGTGAGCCTGGGACAGTGGGAAGGTATAGGCACAGACAGGAAAGACAGACAGCCTACTGTGCTTCAGTACAGAACAGTAGATGGAAGAAGTGTAAGAACTTCACCAAAAGAGATTTGCCTATGCCAGTAATTACAGGTTATCCTCCCAATCAAAGTCCTTTCATCTTCAGAAGAGCAACCAGACCATTACATCCTCAGGCGATACACAAGAATGGCACAAATACCCCAGAAAAGAGAACAGGCAGTGGGAGGTCAACCTACACAGCCCCCATCAGTGAGATGCTGCAAAACATGCAAGCGCAACTATCAAAGACTTCCATCTAGCTCATGTGTACATATATAAACAATTAAAAAGCAGCACAGTGGAAAGCAAAACACATTCTGCAGCATAAATCATTTGTAATAGCGGCCATATGGTTGTTTATATTTGTTTTATATATAATACATTATTGTGATTTATTTTCATCTTCCTGTTATGCATTTTATATGTTTTATCTGTTGAGATGTGGTTAGGTTTATGGAGTAGGTGCTCAAGAAACTATATCTCTCTGAAAAAAATACATCTTCAATTTTTACATATATAAACAGCTGATTAAATGTAGGACTTAATGTATGACCAATATGCACTACATTGCCAAACATATTTGGGACACCCCTCCAAATCATTGAATTCAGGCGTTCCAAAAACTTCCATGGCACGTAGGCATGCAGACTGCTTCTACAAACATTTGTGAAAGAGTGGGTCACTCTCAGGAGCTCAGTTAATTCAAGCATGGTAACTTGAGTGGTTGCCACCTGTGCAATGTCAATTTGTGTAATTTCCTCATTACTAAATATTCCATGGTCAACTGTTAGTAGTATTATAACAAAATGGAAGCAACTGGGAACAACGGTATCTCAGCCATGAAGTGGTAGGCCACATAAAATCAGAGAGCTGGGTCAGCGCATGCTGAGGCGCACAGTGCCCAACTTTCTGCAGAGTCAATTGCTACAGACCTCCAAACTTCATGTGGCCTTCAGATTAGCTCAAGAACAGTGCATAGAGAGCTTCATGGAATGGGTTTCCGTGGCCGAATGGCCTTATTTCAGCCAGCAAAATTATACAGATATTTTCAGAAAATAAATGTATACCATTTGATGCCAAATGGTTTACTGAAAACAATAGGGTTACCAGACATGTCAGCATTAATGGACACTTTTAGCATCAGTATAGGCCTAGTGAAATGCATGATATTGGATGTTTTGTGAGTGATAACCAAAACATACCATAAGAACCAATGCATGTACATGTAGAATTGTCATAGACATTTGACAATGACAAAATGTGCTTAAGCAGCAAGAAATAATAATAAAAAGCATGTTTTCATTACAAAGGAGATCTTTGTAATAATACGGTTATCTGTGCATTTAATTTCTCATGAGACAATATACTATTTGTTTGTAGCTTTTTACATGTAGAGTGATAACTTGCAAAGTTAAGATGGCAGGTGCTTTGTAAATAAATTAGGCAAAACAGCTCTGTTACTGAAATATTTATCATCAAGATGCTGCTCAGCCATTATTCATAGTCCAGCCTGAAAACTTTCACAGGTAGATGAAATGGTGAGACAGATGTAGAGAGGATGGAAAATGTATCTATTTTCAAAAGCACTATATATCTGCTGCAAGAGTAGAAAAACAGCTAGGACAAAAAGAGACCTTACATCTAACATCCTTTTCCCATTTCAATGTATGTCCTCTTATGTTCCCCATGTGACTCTTGGTTCAAAGGATGTATGTTTACGCTAAAAGCCAACTAGTGTTCTCTCTGCACTGATGGGTTTGGGATGCTCCTTGTAATTTCACAGTCTGCTGTTTCAAACATCTGGGGAGAAAGCACTGCCTTCTGCAGTGGGTTGTGACTGGTACTGTAGAAATTTGACTGGAGAAATTTATGACCACAAGCTTATAGACCCCCCCAAAATACAACAACAACAAAAAACAGTATGGAATATGTATATGTATGGAATAAGACCAGACTGCGCTGTGTGATACCAAAATTATTTCTATTTAAGCATGTGTACATTTGGATTAATGCGATATCAACACATGGAACTTTTCTTAGCTTTGTACAGTACAGAGATGCACAAATCTTTACAAATTCTCTGATTTCTGGTCAGAACTGGAATTAATAGACACAATCTCATTTATTAGTAAAATAATGAAAAACCTGGACAGTGACCTTTCTAATGGCAAAATATTTTTACATGAAATCCAGATGGGAACTATTTTACAAGGTGGCGATTTCATATTAATTTGTATGATGTGATTCATACAAAAATGTACAATATAAAAAAAGAAATAAAGAAAAAACATGAAGGTCCAACCCATAACCGTCAGAGTGTAAGCAAATGTAAGGTACGAAGGGGCTCATACAAACTCATAACAAGTCACCAATTTGTAAAACAAATTGCCTTGAGATTGTGTCAGATTGGACTAATACAAGTATAAAGTAATTCACAGTTATTGCGTGGTATAGTTTAATGGTCATCAAGCTCAGCAAGTACAAAATAAAAGTGAAACATTGTTATGACTATTCTAACCAGTAACGATGTTGGGTTCATGAACAAACTGTTCTTTTTAACCGGTTCTGGTCAGTAAACCAGTTGAACCACTTCATCAAATCAGACTGAATCGTCTGAAAAAATACATATCCTAAGTCAGCACTAAACTGATCCCTCAAATGTGTCTGACATTCTGACTTGAAAAGGAGAATAGCATTTTTGTATAGCGTTTTTCACAATATATATTTTTTTCAAATCAGCTTTACAGGAAATGCTTGTTTTAATGTTACAATTTAGGAAGTAATTTGTTATTAGACGGATATGAGTGTATCAAGGTAATGTCCAGGTTTTGAAATTAACACCCGCCAACCTGCCAAATGTGGGTAAAAATTCACTGTGGTGGGTAACACTGTCAAATCACTAGCCAATTTGGCGGGTTACATATTATGTTCACTCACTTTGCTAGGGAAGTTCGTGTAAGTCAAATCTGCAGATTTAGTGCAAATACTCAACTCGTGAGTCATCTGAGTCATATATTAAATACAGCATATTGTGCAGAATATCGCATATCTGGCTTATTTGAACACACACATCACTACCCAACAAATAACGGCACGCTTGTTTGCAATAGCAAAGATTATAAAAACCTTATAATGTGGTGATACTTTCCTAGGGTAACTAACCCCACTGATAAAAGGAAAGACCTGCCAATCAATGAAGGAAACCAAGAAAAGACAATTAAAAGTCTTAATACCAAGTGGCAAGCTGGGCATGAGTGGCTCGTCTTTGACTCATGTAGCAAATTTACATCAAAGGGGAAATATTAATAATTATTCATAACTCATTATGATTATTCAGTATGATTAATTATGAATATTTGAATCAGTTAAATAGATTAACTTGATATAGCTACATTAACATTACAATCAATCAATCAGTATTGATTATTAATTAATTCTAGGAAAAGGATATTTTTCATGGCCACAGAAAAATAATTCTTCCTTTGTATTTACATAAGCGCTTAGAGCGCATAACAAGATCGATCATTTAAAGGGTAACTAAACCCCTGCTCAGAGCTTAACTCCACCCACAGGCAAATTTTGAAAAATACTGGAAAAGTGGGCAGAGCCCAGCGGAGACAGAGGGGACGAACCGAGGGCGGGGCTGAGCGGAGGGCGTGCACCTGAGACCCGCAGTGAAGGATTGATTGATAGCTGTCGGACTCGCGAGTCGCAGAGATGGAGAATGACTGGAGTGACGCCAGCTTTGCAACAGAGCGGTCATTTCTCCTACCTTCACCTGAATTGGAGGAGGGTGAATTGTCTGTAGACACAGACCCAGAGCCTTATCAATGCGAGCTGCTGGCTCAAACTGCGTTAACTCTCGATGCCGACGATGCTAGTGAAGCAGCAGCGCAAGAGAACTGACCTAATCTATGAACAGTCAAATCCTTTTACACTGAATGCCACTAAAAATAGATCAGATATCTGATATACATACAATGTATTTTCATTCAAATTCACTGAATCAGCGCAGCAGCGCAGGACCAATAAGTTCAGACCTAAAAGCCTATTATAAACAGATTTCCTCAAATAAGTTAGACTATATACGCCAGCACGTTACAGTATTGTTGTTCATTACCGCGTCCGCGGCAACCACTTGCGTGTCAGGGTTTGAAAGCGCGTCTCATGTATGAAAATTATCTGTACATATGACGGGCAGCAAAAATATCGCAAGAAAAGCCTGACGTGTACTGACAACTGCATTATTTAACCGTATTTTCTTCAATACAATGTTAAAGCAAGTGTCAAGTGAGTTTCATTCATAATGTTTCCACTTCATGTAATATGACAGTTCATACTGGAGTGAAGCCGTTCTCATCATGTGATTGGGGGAAACATTTCTGAGGGCGTGGTGCACTCGTGCCAGGGGCGCGGATAGTGAGCCGTTGGAAGTACCATCCTACGTCACGATGTACCACAATGTCCAATAGGAAAATTCAACTGCAGTAGCCACCGTTCAACCTTAAGAGGGCAGCACTTTGGCGGTTTTACACCATATTTTATAG
Organism: Gobio gobio; assembly: GCF_949357685.1. Lineage (NCBI taxonomy): Eukaryota > Metazoa > Chordata > Actinopteri > Cypriniformes > Gobionidae > Gobio > Gobio gobio. Next base: position 34,132,258 of record NC_137113.1, read on the forward strand.
AATTAAAACACTTTATACTCAAATGTCAAAACATTTACTCGAATCAATGAACAGCATTAATAAAGCCCCAGTATTACAGATCATCAACTAAAAAAAGTTGGTTTAGGGTTTAGTTACCCTTTAAGGGAAAATTTGTTTGCAGGCAGGGAGTCAGAACCCAACATATATTGTGCACAAACTTTAATAACTAAATCACGGACAAGATTAAATAGACATGAAACATACATACACAAAACATACATGGTACAAGGTAAAGTTAAAGTGGTTAGAAGAACCGGGTCAGTACAGATGGATGAAGTTATGCAAGTCTAACCTGGGAGCGAAGGCTGGCCTGTGTGGTCCGATCAAGCAGACGAGCTACTGTAGCTCAAGTTAATGCTGGTTCTGAGAGAAAGGTGTCAGAATACACAGTGCCTCGCAGTTTGTTGAGTACAGGGCTGCATAGCCGCAGACCAGTCAGTGTGCCCCATGCTAAGCCCTGTTCACCACCGAAAGCGCCAGCAGTGGGCACGTGAGCATCAGATCTGGACCATGGAGCAATGGAAAAAGGTGGCCTGGTCTGAAGAATCATGTTCTTTTTTTCATATCATGTGGCTGGCCGGGTGTGTTGCTTACCTAGGGAACACATGGTACCAGAATGCACTATGGGAAGAAGGCAAGCCGGCGGAGACAGTGTGATACTCTGGGCAATGTTCTGCTGGGAAACCTTGGGTCCTGCCATCCATGTGGATGTTACTTTGACATGTACCACCTACCTAAGCATCGTTGCAGACCTTTCATGGAAATGGTATTCCCTGGTGGCTGTGGCCTCTTTCAGCAGGATAACGCTCACTGCCACAAAGCAAAATGGTTCAGGAATTGTTTGAAGAGCACAACGAGTTTGAGGTGTTCACTTGGCCTCCACATTCCCCAGATCTTAATCCAATCAAGCATCTGTGGGATGTGCTGAACAAACAAGTCTGATCCATGGAGGCCCCACCTCGCAACTTACAGGACTTAAAGGATCTGCTGCTAACATCTTGGTGCTAGATACCACAGCACAACTTCAGGGGTCTAGTGGAGTCCATGCCTCGACGGGTCAGGGCTGTTTTGGCAGCAAAAGGGGGACAAAAAACAATCTTAGGAAATAATGTTATGCCTGATTGGTGTATACTATATTGCCAAAAGTTTTGGGATGCCTGCCCCATGCACATGAACTTTAATGACATCCCATTCTTAAGCCGTAGGATTTAATATGAAGTTGACCCACCCTTTGCAGCTATACCAGCTTCAACTCTTCTGGGAAGGCTTTCCACAAGGTTTAGAAGTGTGTTTATGTCTGTCTGTCTGTCTGTCTGTCTGTCTGTCTGTCTGTCTGTCTGTCTGTCTGTCTGTCTGTCTGTCTATCTATCTATCTATCTATCTATCTATCTATCTATCTATCTATCTAGTATAGCTTTCTCTTCTCTCTGACACTTTTGTGTTTAGCTTGTTGTTTTCCATCTATTTTTCTGACCCGTATTCACTATGTGCTTTCAAATCTCTACTATTTCTACTAACACCCATAAATCCCGCTCAAGACAACGTACATTCAAGACAACGTAAACCTAATAACCTGCGTTGTTTACCTATTTCCTCTGCTACATTAATGTCCATTCCAATTGGTATCTGGAATTGCCAGTCTGCTGTAAACAAAGCAGACTTTATTTTATCTATCTCCACTCATTCACATCTCAGTCTCATGGCCCTAACTGAGACCTGGATCAAACCAGAGGATACTGCCACTCCTGCGGCCCTCTCTACTAATTTCACATTTTCACACACCCCTCGCCCAATTGGGAGGGTTGGAGGTACTGCTTTGCTCATCTCAAATGATTGGAAATTTGAGCCCATTCCTTCTCTATCTGGCAACAGTTCATTTGAATCACACTCAATCACTATCACTCACCCTGCTAAAATCCATGTTGTAGTTATTTATCTCCCTCCAGGTTAACTAGGTAACTTCTTGGAGGAATTGGATATGCTAGTCTCTCACTTCCCTGAGGATGGCACTCCTCTGGTACTGCTCGGTGACTTCAACATTCACCTTGATAAATCCCAGGCTGTAGACTTCACCGCTCTTCTGACCTCATTTGACCTTAAGCGAGTATCTACTACAGTTACTCACAAATCAGGTAACCATTTGGACCTTATCTACACACGCTACTGCTCCACAGACAACAATTTAGTTACTCCATTGCACACCTCAGACCACTTTCTCATCACTCTTAACCTCATACTGATTCCTGATACAACACACACTCCTCCCCAGATCACCTTTCGGCGTAATCTACGCTCGCTCTCTCCCTCTCGTCTATCCACTATGGTTTCATCCTCACTCTCTCCACCTGCTTAGTTCTCAGCACTAGACAGTAACAGTGCTACTGACACTCTTTGTTCTGCTCTAACATCTTGCTTAGACAACTTCTGTCCCGTTTCATCCTGGCCAGCCTGCACCGCCCCCTGGCTGTCTGATGTTCTCTGCGAACATCGTTCTGGACTGCGGGCGGCAGAGAAGAAGTGGCGCAAAACTAATAACGCTACTGACCTTACCCTTTATCAGTTAAGTCTCTTCTCGCTTCTTTCTCTGCAAATATCTCCACTGCTAAGACCAAATACTATCACAACAAAATCACCAATTCCTCTGACCCTTGAGCACTTTTCAAAACTGTCTCTTCGCTCCTTTGTCCTCCTCCTTCATCAGCTCTTACAGCTGGCAATTTTGCATCATTCTTCACAAACAAAACCTCCTCCATCAGCAGCCAATTCTCCACACCACAAACCAACACGCACATCTCGAACAACCATCATACACACGCTAACCTCTTTCTCTCTGCTCTCTGAAGCTGAAGTCTCCAAACTCAGCCTTTCCAATCACCCCACTACCTGTCCGCTTGATCCTATCTCCACACACCTCCTTCAGGCCATTTCTTCTTCAGTTACTCCTGCACTCACTCACATTGTCAACACCTCTCTTCACACTGGGACCTTCCCCACAGCATTTAAGCAGGCTCGGGTAACCCCACTGCTTAAGAAACCCTCTCTGAAACCAGCACTTTTAGAAAACTACCGACCGGTATCCCTTCTGCCTTTTATTGCAAAGACACTTGAGCGAGTTGTGTTCAACCAGCTCTCTATGTTTCTTGAACAGAACAACCTCCTGGACAACAAACAATCCGTCTTCAAAAGCAGCCACTCAAATGAGACTGCCCTGCTCTCGGTTACGGAGGCACTGCGACAGGCAAGAGCAGCTTCCAAATCCACAGTACTTATCTTACTGGATTTTTCTGCTGCTTTTGACACAGTTAACCACCAGATCCTCCTGTCAACTCTCGTGAAGGTGGGCATCTCAGGAACTGCTCTCCAGTGGTTCAAGTCTCATCTCTCAGGTAGGTCCTTCAGGGTGTCATGGAGAGGTAACGTGTCTAAGTCACATCATCTAGCTACTGGAGTTCCCCAGGGCTCAGTGCTTGGACCACTTCTCTTCTCCATCTACATGTCATCACTAGGATCTGTCATTCAGAAACATGGCTTTTCCTATCATTGCAATGCCGACGACACTCAACTCTACTTCTCATTTCAACCAGATGATCCTACGATCGGTGTTCGTATCGCTGCCTGCCTAACAGACATTTCTTTCTGGATAAAGGAACATCACCTGAAACGTAACCTTGCAAAGACAGAACTGCTTGTGGTCTCAGCCAACCCAGTACTTAACCACAACTTCTCCATTCAGCTAGGATCATCAAAGTCAAAGTCAAAGTGAAAGTCAAAGAGTTTTATTTGTCACATACACAGTTATATACAAGTATACAGCTGGCAGTGAAATGTATTTGGTGTTGTGCGAGTCACACCGAGTCGCCATTCTGCGGCGCCATCTTAAGTTGGACAGAAAATACAGCATAACATGAGGATAGGTAGGTAGGGGTGAGGAGATGAAAAAAAAAACAACCCCCAGACTATGCTCCTACGGGAGCACAGTTTGAGAACAGTAAAAAAACATCTCAGCAACATAAGCACACATTACGACATGAAACACGACTTGCAACAGGGGAGAGGAATTGTGGGGGTTGAGGTGTCCCAGCACAGCCAGGCGTCCCGGTCCTGCAGCCATCTTAGGCGCTGGTCACAGACCCGCTTGTCAGACTGGGGGTACAAAGCGGCGAAGGTGAGAGATGGGTGTGTGCATAAGTGTGTGTGTGTCTGTAAAGTTCATGTGCATGTTTGTGTAGGCCTGAAGAGTCACGCCTGGCACCATAATCTCGGTGCTCCCGTTGTTATGGAGACAACCTTGATCAGATCCCAGTCCGAGTCAGCAGGTGGTTGGGGGATGAATGCAAGAGCGTCTTCCTGCAGTGCTCTTCTGGAGGAGTTGTTGTCTCAGCAGCGGCCTTGGCCAAGGCCGTGCTGGTTGAGGGAGCCGAAAGCAGATAAGATTGGAATTTGTTTGGTCTGGGAGCGAGTAGCCACAATTTATGACTACTCTCTTAGTTCGTTCTGGTCTCTGAAACCATTTTGCAAAGCAGTGAGCTTTTCCGTGATGATATCCATCTTGCGTTGCAACTCCATGATGTTATCCATGTTGCGGTTAGTAGTCCCAGTTTGGGAGATGACCGCTCTGCCCACTGCTTCAATCATGACGGGCAGCCTTGTGGAGCTTTGAACAGCTGTCACCGCTTTCTGAATTTTTCGATATCCCAGGGCAATGCCTGATCCAATCAGCAGAAACCCTGTTACCATGAATCCGAATAGGTAGATGTCTTCAATGTCCTCTACGGAAAGTGCCGCTAGACACACAACATGCCACCTCTCCCACGCGTCCATCGTGTAGCCAGCAGCAAACGTTCCGGCAGGGCAGTCAGGTTCCCCCGAACCCAAGCTTCTCGTCGAGAAGATGGTGTCAATTGCGTTGAGAGACCAGTTGATCAAATCCATAATTTTTAGTTCGAGAGCAGTGCGTGGAGAGTCTCCCAAAGTTTAAGACAGTAGACTAGACGAGACGAGAGAAGCAAGCAGGAGAGGAGGGAGTAAGGAGACGAGAGGAGAGAGGAGAGAATGCGACCGCCTTCGCTGAGAGCCAGAGGGGAAAGGCCCAGAGGGGAAAGGCCCTCAACCATAACTTTGTCCAGGACAGCCAGGAACCTTGGAGTTGTGATTAATGATCAGCTAAAATTCACTGACCACATTACTGCAACAACCCGGTCCTGCAGATTTGTGTTATACAACATTAGGAAGATTCGACCCTTCCTATCAGAGCAGGCCACACAACTCCTGGTCCAAGCTCTTGTTCTCTCCAGACCGGCCTACTGTAATGCTCTTCTAGCGGGCCTTTCAGGCATGCACTATCAAACCCTTGCAACTGATCCAGAATGCAGCGGCGAGGGTGGTCTTTAACGAGCCGAATAGAGCTCACGTCACGCCTCTCTTCATCAGTCTGCACTGGCTACCAATAGCCGCTCGCATCAAATTCAAGGCACTGGTGCTCGCCTACAAAGCAACCACTGGCTCTGCACCATTATACCTAAACTCGCTTGTTCAGACTTGCACACCCTCCTGGAGCTTATGTTCTGTAAATGAACGATGCCTTGTGGTGCCATCCCAAAGAGACATGAAATCACTCTCACGGACCTTTTCCTGTACCGTTCCCACCTGGTGGAATGACCTGCCTATCTCAATTCGATCAGCCGAGTCTGTAGCCATTTTCAAGAAACATCTAAAAACACAACTTTTCCAGCAGCACCTGACCAATCAAGAATAGCACTTATCACTCTATTAATTTTCTGTTTGTCTATTTAATAAAATTTTTAAAAAAAATAATAAAAATAAAAAGCCCTATGTGTTCTGTTCTAGATTAATTAAGACTTGTTACAGCACTTGCATATTGTTGCCCTTTACTGTCCTAGTTGCTTCTATTGCACTCATTTGTAAGTCGCTTTGGATAACAGCCTCTGCTAAATGACTAAATGTAAATGTAAAATTATAACTTTGGGTGTGGTTGACTTATTTTCATGAGAGTCATCTCCTTAGACTCCTGAATTGTTGCTGAGTCCAACGATACCAGACTTGCCAGGTTTCAGTGTATGGTTTGTGCAGCGTTGTAATTTAGCGCTTAAAAAAAGTTAGCTGATATCTTCAAAACCACTACTCTGATCGAGACGAAACCAGCGTCAGAAGTTCGAAAACATAGGTTGATAGCTTCATACTAATGCCCAAATGTCGAAATATTGATAGTAAGGGGGAGTAAAATCCAATCAAAGTCAGGTGTCTTTTTTACGTGTTTTTTCACATAAATGTCTATAACTCCAAAATGAAATGAGATATTTTCAACAAAATTGACACACACATGTATGGGCTCACTCCGAGGACACATAAAAATTTTTGTGGGATTGTGCCTCTTAATGGTGCTATTATAGAACAAAACATGAAATTCCCATTGACTACAATGCAGTATTATGATATAAAATGCTAATGCTATAGCCTACTTTACGAATGCATTGGTGTATCATTACAAAACGTATTATTTAAATACTTATAATGATAAGTCCTCTTGAGGCTATATTTCTGCAATGACATATTGACAGCATATTGACACCAAACTTTGCATGTCATTGTTCCCTTATTCTGACTACACCACATCAATTTCGTAACTGTGCCACCTATTGATCGAAAGTGATAAACCATTAAATCATTATTATTGACTGTATTTATAATTTTACAGCTATTTTACCTAAAATGATCTTAATAGGTCTTTAATGGCTCATTGTTGCAGTTGGTCTGACACTCCCAGCCATGCTGTCATGTTTTATTGTCTTCTTTTTGCTTGGCCTGGCAATTGCTGCTTGCAGCTATATTTGCTTCTGTTGTCATTTACTATTAAATATTGAATATTATTAAATATTCATAAATATAAATATAATTATTACAAGTGATACAAACTAATACTTAAAAAATGCAATAATGTGAACAATGACAATATCACAATACCAAAACTGAATATACTCGTCACATTTTTACAATGAATGACATTTTAGTGGCTGCTTCTGTAAATTGTGGTAAAAAAAGTATGATCTTAGAGAAAAAAATACAAATAAAATGTAAACAGGACACATTCTAATATACTGAAAAAAAGAAATTAAAATTTGTATTACATTTTTGTTTTTTGATGCTTGAAAACACCCTTTTGTCTTTGACCTAGCAACAGTTCGAAAATAATTTTCTTAAAGGGCTAGTTCACCCAAAAGTGAAATTTCTGTCATTAATTATGCACCCTCATGTCGCTCCAAACTCGTAAGACTGTCGTTCATCTTCGAAACACAAATTAAGATATTTTTGTTGAAATCCGAGAGCACTGAAGCCCCTCCATAGACAACTATTTAAATAACACTTTCAAGGCCCAGAAAGGTAGAAAAGATATTGTTAAAATCGTCCATGTGACTACAGCGGTTCAACCTTAATTTTATGAAACGACGAGTATCCTTTTTGTGCGCAAAAAAACAAACAAAAATAATTTCTTTATTCAACAATTTCTTCACGTCTGTGTCAGTCTTCTACGCAGTTTACAATGGCCAGCTCCTGCGTCAGCATCATACGCATGCGTTTTGGTGCTCGCATAACAGTTTTGGCCAATGGTAAACCAAAATATATTAATTTGTTTTCTGAAGATTATGGGTTTGGAACGACATGAGGGTGACTAATTGATTTTTGGGTGAACCAACCCTTTAAGCATATTAGTTTAGTGTCATGTTTTACACTCATCGCTTATAAGATGATATGCAATAAGAATAGAGAAAACAATGTAACTTGGTGTTTTCTTATTCAATTTCAGTCACACCTATGCATTGTATAGTCAGCAGGATGAGATGTCAATATGTAACAGTAGCATGTGGTGCTTCACAGCATGCTTAACAAGAAGGCATCATCCTTCACAATTAACTTAAACTAAATCTTCCACAACTCGCAGATTTAGTTACCCAATGAAATTTCAATCACGTGATCGATTAAACACCAGCTGCCATTTATTTACACCAATTTGCCTTTAACATGCATCAAAGATGATTGGCATGTTTTTGGCATGTGATGATGTTTTTGTGCTGGTTATGATGGCTGCAATAAGTGGGAATTGTTCTCCCCAGCATGTGCAATCTGCTGTATTTGAAGCATTTGTTTATGTACACAGCCTTTTAAACTGGCCTTTTCTCATAGGGTTGATAAAACTGCATCATTTAATGATGTTTTTTATGCTGATTTTATCCACTATACCATTTACACTTCCTACTTAAAAATGCTAGTCTCTTCCTACACTCTTTTATTAGTTTGTCTGTATATTCAGGCATCCATTATTCATGATACTGCTTTAATGAAAATATAATGACTAAACAATTAACTATATAACATAATAAACACCTCGATTTACTATAGATTCATGCAAACTTGATAGCACTCGCAAATAAATGACTGAACTGATCTATAATGGGGTCTATTGAGGATTACTGCTTTTTAATATTCACACTAAATACGCATCTGTTGTAACGGAAAGATAAAAGAAAAGAAGCCTACATTATGCACCACACACTTTCAAAACTGTTCATCTTTCTCATGTTCCCTGTCTCTCGTGAGAATCCCACCTCCAATTTGTTACATTATGCAAGTAAACTCCTACCCTTTATTTTGGTTCTTAGTAAATCTGTGATTTTAGGTTTAAAACAGTGATGCTTGCAAGTCTTAAGCAATTGGCCCACCACCCCTTCGGCTCAGGGTCCGAAAGAGTCTGAATGTCTGAAGCATATGCCACACAAAATGGAAAACACTTGAGGAGTTTCAAAGACATAATTTGATTGGTTGAATTCTGCAGGACTTCCGGGAGACGTGTGTGTAACGTTCTTTAATGGTCCACATGGAAACAAAGCCGTTGTGACGCCAATCCCCCTGACAAAAGAAGAAAGCCATCAAATTTACAATCTATCTATCTATCTATCTATCTATCTATCTATCTATCTATCTATCTATCTATCTATCTATCTATCTATCTATCTATCTATCTATCTATCTATCTATCTATCTATCTATCTATCTATCTATCTATCTATCTATCTATCTATCTATCTATCTATCTATCTATCTATCTATCTATCTATCTATCTATCTATGCGTGTGTGTGTTTGTGCTATATGATTCAAACTTAGTAATAGTCTAATTGACTTGAATTTGTGATATTAGACTTGAATAGTAAATATATTTCCCATATTTGTTTATGTCTGATATTAACTGAGAATTATATAAAAAGTAAAAAAAAAATAACTACGTGCTTGTTAGTAAAAAGGTTGTGAACTAGTGTTCAATACCGTGAGAAGTCACACGTGACAAAAGAACGATTGACTCAAACGTCAAACCCGAAAGACTCGAAAGAACTAATCTTTTCTGTTTCCGTTACTGACAGCATAGACTCTATGGGACTGACAGGAAGAACGAAAGACTCAAACCCGAACTCGAAAGAACGAATCTTTTCTGTTTCCGCTACTGAGAGCATAGACTCTATGGGACTGAAAGGAAGAACGAAAGACTCAAACCCGAACTCGAGACTCGAGACTCGAAAGATGAACTAATCATTCTGTTCCCGGACCTGTGTCACATGGCCCGGCCCCAGATCAGAGTCAGACACAGACGAGTCGACAACTAACGTCTCGAGGAGTTCGAAGACATGAGAGGCGGAGAACAAACGTGATAAATATGAAGTTGCAAAAGAAAGAAATGTCCTGGATCAGGAGGTGAGGTGAACTAACAGAGTTAGACTGCAATAGCCTGACCCAACAACTAATCAATTAATTAAACGTTTCAGTTTCTTATCATTTGGCTTTGGTTGCAGTACCCTATAGTTTATTTTTATTTAGTTTTACAAATGTAATCAACATTTTCATAAGTACTAGATGGGTTGGGCTATTTAACATGTCATTTTAATTATATTTTTCTGAAATGAACGAAATGACTCGAAATGACTCGAAAAAAGATTCGTTCATTTTGCTGAACGAGACTCAAAGATCCGAGTCAGTAAAATGACCCGAACTTCCCACTACTAAGAGAGACATAACAGATACACTGTAATGTTCTGAATTTCTCCTTGAGAGAGATAAACAGTTCAACAAGTTCTGAGTCTCCCCAGCAAGGATGAGACTGTGACACAGCCTCTGGTTCATCCAGAGAGACAACAAAAGATCCAAGGATCTGAGTCTACAGCTTGTGAGGTAGCAACAGATACGACCACGTTCTGAGCCTCCAGCCTGTGAGGAAAGAGACATTAACAACCACTACGTTCAGAGTTTTAGTCCAGCGAGACGACTACAGCACGTCCCGAGTCTCCATGCCAGAGAGACCAAAGCGGATTGACCAAGTCCTGAGTGTCTGACCCACAGAGTCAGAAGACACACAGAGACATTTGCAACAAGGTTAAGCTCAGGAGAGCAAATCTTCACTTCGAGGTTCTTTCATCTGCGTGTTCCAGATTAAGGACCTTCTGCACCTACTTCAGGGACTCATCTGCGTGTTTCAGATTTTAGGACCCTTTGGTGCTCCAGGAGATCAGCATCCCACATATCTTCGTGTTCAAGACTGTTGAAACGGATTCCTGCTCCTTTCCCACTGCACTGTCACCCAGCACAACCTGTGGAAGAAGTCACCTCCATCGGACTGCTTACTCAACCAAGTGGAACGTAAATATCACTGAACCAAACCTCTTTCCAGAAACCTTGGCATTGTTGTATATTATCAGTATATGATTTTCTAATTTACATTAGAGGTAATTTAACTGATGCTAGTTAATAACAAATAATCTTTCGTTTATTTGTTTAATGCATAATAAGGTTCTTCACCTTACTTTCAGAGAAACAACAGTTTACCTTTCCATAACGCAACTCTTCCATAGCCACACTCAACTTAATCACATGTATTTTATGTATCTTATGCACTTTATTCCTTTATCATTCATTGTATTCATTTTGTAGTTGTGTTAGTTATTCTTGTTTATCTTTTGTTAATAACATCTATTTTATTACAATTGTGTCTTACTTGTGCTGATAATACAGAAAAGGCTCTACAAGTTAGAAATCTCCCCAATCTTTCAGATAAATCAGCTGACCAACTCTCCCCACTTTACATTCAATCTAAAATGATTGAACAGCCTCCTGTTTGGAGTGTTCTCATAGAGCCATGGTAAAAGACCTTGACTAGTGTCCCAAACTAAGAGAGGGGGAAGGTGGTCATCTGATGTACTCATAACCACACCTTAAGTGACGTGTGATCCAAAAATCCCAACGTCAGCGATGACGTGAGTACCAATCACTACCTTACTTAACGTCCTTGGATGGACGAAGGTAAAATCACTACATAATTGGCGTCCCTTGTTTGGGCCCAAAAGTGAAATTATTACACGTAATTTTCTCAAAACTACAAACTTTTACATACAGTACATGCCGCATATTATTGTAGCACGTAGAGTCTGTGCTGAATACAGATTATTCAGACTTGCCATGAAAATGTTATAAATAACATAAATAAGCACAAATGTCAGGGCATGTCAAAACACTTCCAAGGTCCCCCAAAAAACACCTCAGACCCCAGAGGGTTAAGTCTCAGAAAATAAAAATATGAATATTTTAGGCTACCTATACCCAGAATATGGACACTAGACACATTAAATTATGATACAGAGTTGGACAACTGTAAATGTATAGTAGATTGATGCCTTTTGTTTTGTAGTTTTATTTCTTCAGTGCAATGCATTACTGTCTGTGTGGAAAGAAAGCCATAAATATAATTGTATTAATGTTTGTGTATATTTTCCATTGATAATGGCTGCAGTTATTCATAAAATGATAGAGAATAATATTACAACCAGCATACTGTATATCCTGATGCACTGTACAGTCAAGTGCACTTATGTTTTTCAGAGCTGATTCAGGGCCAGAGTTGTGAAGTGATGTTGTTCAGCCCTAAAAAAGTATACTGGATACCAGGGGCGGTTCTAGACCTTTTTTAATGGGGCCACTAAACTTCTGCCCCAGTCCCCCTAAAAAATATGTGATTAATCTTTATAACATGTGAAACTGGCGGGAGGCTTCGTCCCGTTTTTTAGACTGCGTGTTCTTCAATCCGCAGCGACGCCGAGCAGAGCGCACGTCAGAAGCAGAGGTGTGTGCGTTGATCTGAGCCTCATTGGTCTGTCACCTCTCATCAACGTCAAAATATTTGAGAAAACCAATTAAATCAGAGTAGGCGGGCTTTATGTTCACACAGAATCTGCTGAGGCTAAGCGCGAATTTTAGCTGCGCAACTCAACGTCAAGTGAGAGAAATGTAAGCTAAGACAGCTGCTTCTTTAAGTCAGAAATGGTAAACAAAGACAAAAATATTCAGGCAAATGAATAAACTTGTCTTATTTCGCCATTTTGAATTGACAATAGGCCTATGTAACGTGATTCATAATGTAATTAACAAACAAGAAATATTAACAAAGCCGTTTTCTTCAGATTAGGCATGAAATTAATAATGAATGTTTATATTGTGAATTAATTTAATAAACTTAAAACTTTAATAAACAGTAAATTAACGTGTCTAAGAAAAGTATTCATAAAACATAAATATCAGTAGGTTAATATGTAAACCATATGTCTACTTTCTTCACTGATGAAAATGGAAAAGCTATATCAGTCAAAGCTCAGCATTAGAAGGGGAAGATACTGGGCAAGATAAAAACAGAGAAAAAGAGAGTTGTGGAGATAAGAAAGACAAATAATCTACTGACCAGTTACATGGTTTTCAAGCTATTGTTATCAAATTTTTGGGCGTTCAGAACATCTTAAAATGCACATATGTAGATCAGAGAAATAAACATTTTCTTGGGGGAGCTTTATAAGTATTGCTTTATAAGTATTAATAAACAGCCATCCTATGGATATGCATGTTAGGAAGCTACTAGTTAATAGCGCAATTTGGACCCTAAAATACCCTCACTGGGGGCTAAGCCCCCCTAAAATGAAAATCCTAGAACCGCCTCTGTCTGATACTCAGCTGTTCTACCTTGCACAACCTAGTACTTAATCAACTGTAAAAATTGGAAATTGTTCCATGCCAATTTCATTGATTTTGTGGCTGATCTGCATAATTCCTGCTGTATGTTTACATATTGTAGTTAATTCCATACTGCCATGAGCCAAAATAATCTATTACTGAATGCAAACACAAACAAAATAAAGTTAAGTCAGAAAGAGAGTGCAGTTAAAATAAGAAAGCACTTGAACATGAAAAAGATAATATAAACCTTCCCTTACCTCATTCACAAACACCCAGTGACTGTCTTTGGAGGCCAGGTTAGTCTCCACAGCCTATAGAGAAACAAACAGAGAAAAAAAAAATAACGTGAGCGGTTTGTGGCTGGAGTAAACTTTTAGTCTAAGCTGCTCAGGCAACGTGTGAGGCCATTTCATTAAAAATGAACCAAGTGAGAGGATTTCCTATATTTTATACACAGCTATAGAATACAACTTGCAGTGAAATGTGTACAGTAATAGTTATTATCATTCCTCATGCCCAATTCATAGACCAGGCCTATGCAACATAATTTTATACAATATGCAACTGTTATATAGTTTTCTTTTTTCTCCTTTAAGACAAATTGTTTAACATATACCTGAAATATTTCCTAATGAATCAAAAATGGATTTTCTCACTTCTCTCATACATAAATTTTTGCAACTATCAGTGTCATTAATCAATGCAAACCATGTCCATTTTCAAGAGCATATTTGACTATATAACTACAACTTTTGATTTTGAAGATGTTAGTGTTGAGATTTTAATTAAGATTAATAAATGCTTTAGGCAGACCATTCATTTTTGGTTGCGGGTTTAGGAAAACTCGTACTAAAATGTGTTTGAGGATTGTGAATATAGCACTGACTTGCAAGGACTGTAATTGTACAATTAAAAATGTTATGCTGCGTTTTGTCTTCTAGAGATTATGGATATACATATAAGTGTTGACTGTGTTTATGCAGAGCATTGTGCTTTCTCACAATACAGGCTGTTGGGTTGCTTCAATTTGACTTTAAATCTCAGGCAACTCTCTTGTCACATTTATCACATTCTTTCTTTGTGTATTTAGCATGTATGACAGCACAGAATACATTACTTTCAATTAAAGTTGCTATGGAACAGACAGCCTGTCAAATATCATATTCAGCTATGAATTCAGCCATGAAACAAACTGATGGCACGGTAGTGTTTATGAGCAAAGTATGTTGTTGTTGTCTTTGGCATGGTTTAGTGTTGTCTAAAAAGCTTAATGCAATTAGGAAAAAACACGTTATCAGGTAAAATATGCAAATTCATGTACAGTTAAAGTGCAATGTGTGCAACATCATAGTATAAAGAGCAACATGAAATATGTGCAATACACAAAATATGCAGAAACTTGTAACATGATGATCCGAGATTAGCCAGCTTTGAAAATATATATCAAAATGAATATAAACCATTATACAAATAAAGAACACATATTTTGCATTATTATTTAAGCAAATACATTAAATATTTGGAAGTCTATAATGAAACTACATATTTTGCGTAGGTTCAAAACAAGTAGTTCACAAGTTCACGCTTACATCAAATTAAATAGAGTAAAGATTATGCGTATTTGGCTTGTCTGAATTTTGGCCTGAACCCAAAGTATTCCCCCGATGTGATAGGAATAGTCTAGAACTAGATTGCATTGTATTATTGATTGTGTTGACATCCAATAAGATATTATTAAATCAAAGGCTGAATCCGAAATCACCCCCTATACCCTCAAAAAGGGCATTATTTGAGGGGAAAGCCATTTGTAGTGGTGTCCAAAACCATAGTGGACGTTATTGAGTGCACTCATTCAATCCCACATTGCACTGCAATATCGAGTGTACAGCCGATGTACGCTCAGCAGCTGTCCGAATTCGCTCACTCGTTTTCATTCACTCCTTCAAGTGAACTATCTTAGTGAAGTTCACAACGTAATTTCGGGAGGAGTGAACCCATTTAATCTTTCAATTAGTGAAGTTCACAAACGCAAGTTTGGGAGGAGTGAACCCATCTAATCTTTCAAGTAGCTGCCAAAGCATATAAGCAGCCACCTACCTTCTTCTGGCATTAGCTGTTTTTGCATCCCTCCACCAACATAAATTTAGGCATCTCGTTTACCATACTCCTCTTCCTAGCACTAGTAGTCCCAGGGGGTAAATCTAAGCTTGAGTTGAATGGGATGGTGGAGGGATACTGATAAACTGTCAAATGAACAGAGGTATAAGTCTGCTGTATACACATCTCATCTCGTTAAGTTGATTATCTGAATGAGCTCCACTTGTGCATAATTAGGTTTAATTATCTGAACGTGCTCCTCCCGAACTTTGTTAATAAAACATCATATAGAATAGATAGAAAGAGAGACATTTATCCTCATGTATCTATGTATGAATGCAGGACCCTGCATTTTGACACACCTGCCAATGGCCGGTGACTTAAGAACATTTAACGGTCAAAAATATATTTTACCAGCCATGACACAAAAATGGAAATTCACAATTCTCTGTGTAAATGATTTTTTTTTTTTTAAAAGAGTGCTCTTCAGGCTGGTCTAATAGTTTTCAGGTACTGGAATTTAATAAAGAAAGATAAATCAAATAAATAACACTGCATAGTTGTCATATCCTTTTTAAAATTCAAGAGCAGTGAGTGATTTTTTTCTTTGTCTTTTGTTGTTTGATTAACATTAAAAAACGCAGACAGTAGTAGGATTATTAGGATGCTGTTACTTTTAAGATGCATGCATGGATCCTGCGTTTTGTGTTTGCATTCACCTAAGTCATAACCGACTATGTTTACTAGGATACTTGCAGAGACAGGCATTTTTAATTTTGAGTGAATTTGTCCATTCAAGTGCAGGAAGGCATGAAAGAGAGCACAAATTCGTGCACTGTCTGAGCTGCGCCTTTCAGGGCACGCACTTTGGATGTTTAAACTTCACACACAGCACATGAGTAACAAATTCCCTTTCGCGTGTTCCAGTGCTTAATTGGAAAAACTTAAACTTTTGTGATGATCCAGAACTGACCCGTCAACCGTACAGAGCGTCAGTCAGGTTTGTTCAAATTCATGTTGTCACAACATTGCATTGATAGAATTCAAATAATTGTTACCGGCCAACTGGCGTACTCGCCAATGCCAATTTTTACTCACATTTGGCGCTTGACAAGTGTTCATTTTAGGCCCCTTACATATGTATGTCTCAGTGTTTTTCGGACATATATAGTTTTGGAACCACATGAGAGTGAGTAAATGGTAATGAAAACGGTATTTCCTGGTGGCTGTGGTCTCTTTCAGCAGGATAATACATCCTGCCACAAAGCAAAAATGGTTCAGGAATCGTTTGAGGAGCACAACGAATTTGAGGTGTTGACTTAGCTTCCAAATTCTCCAGATCTCAATCCAATCGAGCATCTGTGGGATGTGCTGAACAAACAAGTCTGATCCATGGTGGCTCCACCCAGGACTTAAAGGATCTGCTGCTAACATCTTGGTGCCAGATACCACAGCACAGCTCCAGGGGTCTAGTGGAGTCCAACAACTGCCTGTTGTAGTGACTGAGGCAAATCAGACACATAACTGCCTGTTACATTTAACAAATATGTCTTAAATACTTTTTGCTTAGTAACAGACCTTCCCTCAACACAACAGAGAAGGATCCTCGGTTACCCTGGAAACAAAACTGATAAGACGTTTTACGACCCGATAGAATGTGGCCACATGGAAGGTCCACAGGGGAAAGACACAAAGCCTGTAAAAAACACACTTTTGCCTCAAGTTATAGACAAACCGTCTATAAATAAACAAGCACCCTAGGACCTTATACACACATAACTGTCTTGTAAAGTGTCCGTTGCATTGTATGTCACTTATGAATGTCTTATGAACAACTTACTATTTCATGTAACCTCATATATGTCGTGTCTCCTATCAAATTAATGCTTGCTTCACGACTTACACTTTCATGTATGTCATGTTCTCGTATGAGGCAATATGTGTTTGTTGCATTAACTAGAGTATAAATGGGCCCATACCCTTTTGATTTCATGTTTGAAACAAAGAGCCATAAAATCTCCAAAGGAACTTCCCGCATGGAAATCCCAACAATCTCATTGGTCAAGTCTACCTCAGGAGGTGGTGACCTCATGCAGACTTCTTAAGGAGCGATGCACTCTTTTCTCTCTCTCTCTCTTCTCCTGCTTCGCGGACACGACACACTGTATCTGTGGGCTGCCGCCTAGCAGTGTGCCCACATGGCAGGCCTCCACACACACCGAGCCAAAGGCCTCACAAGGCCAGGGACCAGAAGGTCCAAACTCTGCACGCCATGTGCAACTTCCTCCAAGGAGTCGAAGCAACCTTGCAAGTTCATAATTTCTTCTTCAATCGATGCAGAAGAACTTGAAGGCCACTTCAATGCCATCGGACGGAACCAACAAACTTTCTCCTGCAATTTGTTTCCTCGGACGGTCTGCTACAACTCAGGCTAAATGCAAGTAAAGTACAAAACAGAAATCGCTGTGTAGTTAGTAAAACTGTAAACTCTTTGTTCAGACAAATAAGTTTATTAATGGTGGTTCTTCCAAAGGTTTAGACTTTCTGCATAACCTCATCCATCTGTTCTGACCCTTTTCCTTCCATCCACTTTAACCTTACCTCTTATCATGCATGTATTGTGTTATGTATGTCTTCTGTGAGTTGAAGTCTTGTTCCGTGATTTAGTTATTAAAGTTTGTGCACAATATATGTTGGTCCTGACTCCGTGCCTGCAAACATATTGTCCCTTAAATGATCGATCTTGCTATGCGTTCTAAGTGCTTAGGTAAGTTCAAAGAAATAATTATTTTTCAGTGGCCACGAAAAATATCCTTTTCTAAGAATCAAATTAATAATCAATACTGAACATCCTTAGGACGAACTGATTGAATGATTGTAATGTTAATGTAGCTACATCAAGTTAATCTATTTAACTGATTCAAATATTCATAATTAATCATAATGAGTTATGAATAATTATTAATATTTCCCCTCAGAGCTAATTTGCTACACTGTCCAGAACCTCCTGGTGTTTGACGACCTGAAAAAGGCCATTTTACAGCGAGTCGGCCGAAGCCCAGAGCAACATCGGCAGCGATTTTAATTGCTGGAGCTGGGCGAAAGTAGCCTGCCCTTCGTGATGGCTCAACATCTCCGGGACTCGGAGAAGGTCCTCTGCAAATGGCTGTTGGGTATTTATGTGGGGATGGAAAGAAAAAGCAGGAGAGGAGGGCAGCCATGCGGGTGGGAGAGGCTGAACCAGGACCACTGAGATCTGAACCAGGGGAGCAGAGTGCAATTGAGAGGCTGATCCTCCCTGAGCGCGATGATTTTCCCCAGGAGCAGTCTCAGGATGGGTCACTAAAACATGCATTTGAACAGGTCCATTCCATCGACGGTCAACCTCTCCAGCCTAATAATCTGCTCTCTTATCCATATTTTGCAATTGTAAAAGATTGGTTGTATCGAGTGACCCAAGATGCTCAAACAAAACAAAATACAACCCAGTTATTGGTACCAAAAAGCCGTCAGGAAATGCTTTTCCAGGTGGCTCATTGTAATCCCATGGCTGGACATTTAGGACAGGCTACAACTTTAAATCATCTCATGGCCCGTTTTTTTTTTTAGCCAGGCATTCACGAGAACGTGCGTAGGTGGTGCACGTCTTATCGTGAATGTCAGCTGGTAAATCTGCCGGCCTCCCCAAAAGTGCCTTTGCGCCCCCCTTCCGTTAATGCAGGTCCCCTTTGAAAGAATTGGCATTGGCATCATCGGGCCATTAGAATGTTCCGCACGGGGGCATCGTTTTTGCATTAGTCATAGTGGACAATGCAACTCAATACCCAGAAGTAGTGGCACTCTGCAACATATCCGCAAAAAATGTCATGGTTCCGCTTAATCTCTCGAGTGGGGATCCCGAAAGAGATCCTCACTGATCAAGGCACAGCGTTTATGTCATGTACTTTATGTGAACTCTACAAATTATTGGCCATTAAATAGTTTTGTACCAGCGTCTATCACCCACAAACAGACAGACTGGTGGAACGGTTTAATCGCACATTAAAAAACATTATTTGTAAGTTTGTTCATGAAGACGCCAAAATTAAATGGATTAAATGGATAAATGGCATGAATCCCTCTTATTTGCTAAACGCGAGATCATGCAAGCCTCCACAGGGTTTTCCCCCTTCAAGATTCTTTATGCACGTTAGTCCTGGGGGTATTAGATGTCCTGAAGGAAACTCAGGAGGAAGGACCTTTGGAAAGTCAGAATGAAATTCAGTGTGTCCTGGACCTGAGAACAAAAATCCACACTTTGGGGCGGCTCTCGATGGAGAATTTATTGCATGCTTAGCACAAACAGACCCAGCTGTAAAACAGGGGAACCAAACTGAGAGCATTTACACCGGGGGATAAATTCCTTGTGTTGCTCCCCACATTGAGTTCCAAATCACTTTGAGGTCACACAGCGAGTTGGGGATCTCAATTATGAGGTAGTTCGAACGGATAGAGGTGGAGCACGTCAAATTTACCACCATAACCTCCTAAAAAAATGGAGCAAGGCAGAATCAGTAATGCTGGTAATGGTGATTAGAGCAGAAGAAGATCTCGGGCCAGAAGTGAGTACCAACCCTCAATCTCTCACTCTGGCCCCGGAAGGAGATCATATTTTGCCGTCCCCGAACACTGATGTAGCCAAGTTGCAGGCAGAATTTGCTGACGTGTTCTCACCCCTTTCTGGTCGAACAAATCTCATTCAGCACCATATTGAGACCGAGCTGGGTGTAGTGGTGCGCAGCCGGTCATATAGATTACCTGAACATAAAAAGAAAGTGGTTCAGATTGAATTAGAGGCGATGCTCGATATGGGGATAATAGAAGAATCCAACAGTGATTGGGCAAGCCCGGTAGTCTTAGTACGTAAAACCGACGACTCTGTTTGTTTCTGTGTGGATTACCACAAAGTTAATGATGTGTCGAAATCCAACGCATATCCAATGGTTGCCGAACTGCTTGACACTGGATTTAATAAAAGGGTACTGGCAGATCCTCTCATCGCCTTTATCGAAATGCTTTCACAACGCCGTTTGGATTATACCAATTTGTAATGGTTCCTTTCAGCTTGTTCGGGGCACCGGCCACGTTTCAGCCACGTTTCAGGGGGCTGCAGGATGGACACCTCTCCGGTCTGAGTAGGGCGGTGGGGGCATGTGGGGGGGGGGGGGGGGGGGGTACCAAGAGCAAATGACAAACACCTGTGTCTTGTTTCAGTAATGGCCGTGAAGAGAGAGAGAGCGAGTGAGAGGGAGACTGAATGCAAACTTGTGGCAGAACGGGAGAGACAGAGAAAGCTCTAGAGAGCACTTGAGTGAACTTTGAGAAGGATTGAGCAGTTGGAAGCGCCAGTGGCGTGGATTTATGTTTTGTTGGATCTATATTTTGTGAATAAAATTTACCACGAGTCTCAGTAAAGCTGATCTTGTCTTCTTCTTTCTATCACTATCTTGAACCTTGCTAAAATCTGCATTCATACATTTTTTTCTACATGATATATCTTACCTTTAAGCAATGTGGAAACAAATGACTAAACATAAAAAAATTAAATTGTATAGCCTGTTGCAAGCACATACTGTTATTCAGTCTTTCTTTTTATGATATAATTATCAAACAAACAATATAGTTCTTATTCACAGTGATGAAAGATTATCAGGAAAAATTAAAATGTCTTGTGTGTTAACTGTGAACATACTTTGGGTTGGCTGAACTTACTCCCGGACGCGTTTTTGGAACCAGCATGCCTTGAGTAAGCAAGGATTGGGTTAATCAACCAAGAGTTCAGAGTATGTTTGATGGTCAGATAACCTTGCTTTCTGGAATACCCTGGTCTGTGACAGTGCTGAAGAAAAAGTTATCTGAAATTTGAGGTTGCTGTCAGCACTTCATACACAATGATAAATTGATAGCCACAGTAGGATTTTCTTACATGTTTCTAGACATTGATGATTTAGCACATTTCTAGGCAATGATGATTTAGAATGTTTTCTAGACATTAATAACATTTTATCATGTTGCTGAGTAGTTGTTAGCATGTTGTTAATATTTTTTTGTGTTGCTAGGTGTAGTTATTATGCTACTAGGCATTGTTAGCTAATTGCTAACGTGATTGAACATGTTTCCAGATATTTAAAAAAAAAACAGCGTTTTAGTTTCAAAACACTCCGTCCACACTAGCATTTTCAAACGTTTTCCAAAAGTTTCTCGTCCACACTGAAACATCTGAAAATGCTCAATTCACCTTATTGCGCATGTGTAAAAACCCTCATAAAGCTCACAAATTATACAGGTGGAACAGACATCATAACATTATCATGCAATTGTTCTGGCAGGATCATTTTATCTATTTCATTAATTGACAAGGCCAAAGACTGCTGTAATCAGGGGCGCCGCTAGCAATTTTGGGCCCTATGAAAGAATATGATGTTGGGCCCCCTACCGCACCAACCTAGCTATCCAAAATCTTAGTCTGCAATTTAATAATACTGACCAATCAAGCTCTGCTTGCTCAACCCAGAATGTCCTGATTGGCTGATGAAACATTGATTAAAATTAAGATACAATTTATCCAAAACAAAACTTAATGAAGTGGTCACAGTCATGTCTGACCCACTCCATGTCTCCTGGAATTGCGCATCTTATGATGTGTCCTTTCTCACTCATGCTGTTCACTTTTCATAATCAACATAGACATAAAAAATAACATTATAATATTTAAACATAAATATAAAACAATACATTTTCTTAATGGCTACAACAATTATAGTAGCCTCCAGTACAGAGAAATTTCATGTCGGAGTGGGATTTGAGCAAATGTGAGCGGTTCATGAGTGGAGCGTTTTGCTGGATTTTGCCGGAAATGCAGAAATAAGCCATAATTTTGTTATATTTGTGACTCATTTGGTAGATTATACATTTATAATTTCTATTACATTACTACTAGTACTGTTACTACTAATAAAACCAATCTCTGGGGGCCCCAAAAGTGTGTGGGCCCTTAGAATTGTCCTAACTCCCCCCCCCTTAGTGGCGCCCCTGGCTGTAATTGGATCCCTCTCTTACTTAGAATTTAACGCTGCATGACAGACATTTGACATAGTTCCAGGCATTGTTAAGTAGGCCTACTAACATGTTTTAATATGTTCCCATTGTGCCTAGTCATTGTGAGGCTCACCATGCTATTAACATTTTAACATGTTGCTAGATATTGTTATTATGCTGGGCCAGCAGGACAAGTTAGCTACATAGTTTTGGACATTTTGACACATTTGATCATGTTCTGCATGTTTGTCAAATTGATAGACACATGCAATAATTTATTACATGCTGCTAGGCATTACTTGGTGTTGTTAGAATGTTCCTAGGCAGGTCACTAGCATGTTCGAATGTCACTAGCATGTTTTTAGCATGCTCCTATTGTTTATAATCTTTTCAAGCAGGATAAGTGACACAGAAATCATTATGATGAGTGTCTATGGCATTGTCGTCACAGATAACTGAACTAACACAAAATAGATTTCTGTATGTACGTAATATTATGCAAGAAATATTAAGCATGAACACATATCTGGTATTATTAGCAGAAAAGGATTTGAATATACAATAAATAGTACAATACACACAAGACCCTATTATTATATCGTACTGTACTGTATTAAAATCCAAGGTTTACCATGCATCATCTTGCTCGGAGCAAAAGTTAATGCTGTATGTGTCCTGTATGTTTGTGCATTTGAATGGGAGAGAGTACAATTTTCATAGATAATCATATTTTTGTGGGGACAAACATGGGAATTGTTTGTTATTTTTATCCTATTGTTTGTCATATTTATTTGCTTAGTCGATGTCTTTCGGTTCTTTTGCTTTTGTAGGCAGATATTTGAAATAACTGAAATAATTTGGTGAACTGTAATGCAGTCAAGATCTGCCTGGAACTACTTTAGCGTTTCCTGAAAAATAATTGCGCACCTTAGAACATTTGTCCACCATCAGAATCAATCATTCAAGCCCCATACTGTAAACCCTCGTTTACAATTCATAGGCCAGGCCTATGCAACATAATTCTATACAATATGTAACAGCTACCTTGCTTTCGCCTTGACTCCTTTTTTAGAGCAAAGCAACAATGTAAAAAATGTATAAATTGCTATAAAATTCTCTAATATTTCCACATTTTACATGACTGTGTGAACACTGATTATACTTTGATATGATTGTGATTACCACACAAACTTGTACACAGTGTCAAACAATATAATTTTTAAAAACATTAGTATCATGTATCATCTTAAAACACTGTAATCCACCACAATAATGAGCATTATGTCTCCGTCATAATGTAAGGTCTTGTTTTAAGACTAGAGAAAAATGCAAATTTTGGTCGACACTATTTTCTCCCTTACTAAGTCCATGTCCTTCCATTTCTGTTCATTACACGCTGACATAATAAGCCTGACCTTCTACTCAAATGTCAAGCAAATATTGAAAACGCATTTGACAGTAGAATCTGGAGGAGGACTTTCATGTTTTAGTCTTATAAAAAAAAACTTTTAGAATATTAATCTAATGTAAAACAAGCCCTCTGATCCTCTGGGAGTCACAATGTGAAAATAGACAGGACATACAACTTGTGCAGACATGGAAATATTAATTAAACTTTGCCTGTTTGTAAAACCCAACATCACATTTGGTTTTATTACTTTAATTTAATTTTCTTTATCAATGTATAATGAGAATATCTGGAAAAAATAAATCTATGCAGTAGATTTTGGTTTGGCATTTTGGTCAGTTTGTGTCTTGTTAGTCACAAATATTCCAATTTTATTTTGTTTAGCTTTGTTTGTCCCTGCTGTTGGTGAGTTGTCAAGTCTGTTCAATTCAAGTCACGTTCTAGTCCTCAAGTTTGTCATTTATTTTGTATTTACTGCACATGTATTCTAAATTACTCGCCATCAGTGGATATTGTGACAGAAAGCTAGACATTAAAATGAGCCAAAGCAGTCATCATTGAGGATTTTGTGGTGGCTTTTTGTGGATTATGTCACCAAGTAGATTTTAACGATACAGCGCTTTTTTTTTGTTTTGGTTTAATGGAAGATATGCCTCATTCAATGACACATCATCCACCTCAATGGACAGTGACTCAATACATTGACTTTGGTTTGAAGTTGATTGGCTCTGCTTTCACTGTGTGAGAAAATATCAATCAAATATTTTACATGTCATTCCATGGCCACACCATAGCCTTGTCCCAATATGGCCACCACGCTAATAATAATAATAACAATTCTCATTTGTCAGCTCCAAACCCTGAGAAAATAATAAAGATACATACAAAGTAAGAGTATCTTTATTGCCGGGGATTTAATGCACCTGCATGACTTAAACTCCAGAAACTGGAGAAAAATAAATAAAATTCTGCCTAAGCACTGCTCATTGAAGCGCTATAGACGCGATAGAGAGTGCAGGCACCTGTCCGTTGATAATCCTGCTAACATCCACATCATAGCCATCCCGGCAATGGTTGCTATGGTTACTGAGAGGCCAACTGCTTGCACCTCCTGCTGGAGGGAGGGCAATCACCACAAAGGGGTCGCATAACTGCCTTCGGTTAACTGATCATCCCTCAGCAGGGAAGCCAAAATTGAAGGGGTCGCATTATCTCATAGCGACCACTCCTTCAGTAGGCTGCTGCCTCACCTCAAAATAGAGAGAGAACAACAGAGTATGGGGGCCACAAGGTTCTAAGAAATGGTTTTCCAAATAAAACCACAATTTACTGTAGAAAACAATACATTATGGGCAATATTTTTCATGCTAAGCTGCTTTTAATTTACAGTCCATTTTCAACAGTAATCTACTGCATTTCTGTATACAGTTTTATACTGTAGTATGAAATGCATAGTGGGCTGGTGCATTTTTTTAAGTAATAGCATAATGGCACTGAATGGGTGTTTTACAGGAGTTTGAATTTGAATTCAAGCTTCTTGTCTGTGTTTGCGGTGCACATGACAGGAATATATGTGGAAAATAGAAGAAAACTAATCAAAGTGAAGAGGAAACGTTGAAACTGACTGCAGCCAGCGAGAAGCGTGTTCTTTTAAAACTGGGCTGGTGACTGTGGTGAGCTGTGAGCAGGAAGAAACAAAAATTTTTGTTTGTGTTCGCGGCCCTTATGACACCTCAAGGAAACTGACTAGAGCAAGGATCGCCTTCTTTTAAAACTGGAGGTTTTAGTTGGATTGTTTACTCTCACATCCAAATCAGTTGTTGAACGGTGACTGATGAGCTGGAACTGAACAAGCCAGGAGTGAGAGTGAAGTGAGTGATTATAAATGCATTAAATGGAGAGGGTAAAATCCTGTCAATTCACTGTAATACATAATATATTCCTAAATTTGAGTGTTTATTAAGGCTTCCTGATCGTGTATTTCTTGTTGCCGCTCAGCCTGATGGTTTTGAAAATAAACAAAATAACTGGTCAAATTTGTTCTTAAACTTTATTGATTATTAAGTTGAACTTTTGAAACGCCTTAACTGTATGAACTGTATAACAGAGTATGAGTGTGTATTCTTTTCTGCAATTTTTCTTAAAAATGTTCATGTTGATTTTACTATATTTTTGTCTGTTTTTGGTGTTCTTGCTTATAAATAAATGTTCACCTTTTTATTAGTATATTACTGTAGCCTGTCTTTTTACTAGTAATTTCCTGTGTGATTTTGATTTTCAACCTATTTTGGAGTTCCTTTTTGACCTAGAGCTGTGTCTTCACCATTTCTTAGTGTATTGTAAATTAAAATAATCTTAAGTACTGCATGTATTTTGTTTTACAGTAAATGGCTGAAATTAAAGTAAACTTTGCTATAGACAGCTGGTGACTCTGCTGCCAGTATTTTACTGTAAAATTTAAACAAAAAATACTGTAAAATACTAAATATTAAAATACAAAATTTTACATATATATATATATATATATATTACATATTATTATATATTATTTTACAGTTTATGAACTGGAAGCAGAACAGTCTTAAAAATGAAGGGGTCCCATAATCTCACTGCAACCACACCCAAAACAAAAACGGGTTCCACTCAAGTAGAAAGCAGACACTAGTATACCCTAGGTTTGTAAGCCACATACTAACATCAGCTGTCAGGGATTCTGCCTTTCAGACCTCCCAGGGTGTGTGCCAGTGGCATTAATCAAACTTCATTCTTTCGCTGAAGAGGATTCACAAGTGACATAGGAGTCTCTTTTTATGATCTCCTTGTAAACCTCCTTGTGTAAACCACAAAATATATTTTTTCTTGCTTAATTTAATTTAATAAGCTTTAGTATTCCTCGTTTCCTTTCCTTGCATTCTTCCATGGCATCATTGGAGGGAAGAGCTAAGATGCAAAGAAAATAAGCAAGAATGATTTAAAATATCAGAAATGAGAAACATGCATGGAGTAAGATGTGGTGAAGATGTGATGGTTGATTCTACTTCCAAAAAAACATACAGTGGGGAGAACAAGTATTTGATACACTGCCGATTTTGCAGGTTCCCATTCAGTCGGTCACGTTTGACGTACGTCGGACGTACCGACGAATTGGGATCACTTCTGGGAGCCCCTATCAGCTTCGAGCTATCTAGAACCGGCCAATGAACAATTGGCGTGCGAGATTTGCATCTTACGCTCCGCCCCGCGGCGCGGGTATAAACAGGAAGCGAGAGCGAATGCACGCTGTCATTCACTTCGGAGCCAAACGGCAGATGAAGACGACTCTCAACAAAATATTGAGTATGTCGCTGCTATCAGCAAGAACGGAAAGAACCGGCGATTCTAGACATTGGTCAGGCGATATCCACACTTGTGGTCCAGGAGCGGCATCTCTGGCTTAACCTGGCTGATATGAGGGAGACCGATAAATATCGGTTCCTGGACTCTCCCATCTCGTCAGCTGGGTTATTCGGCGACGCGGTCGAGAGCTTCGCCCAACAGTTCTCGGCCGCCCAGAAGCAGACGGAGGCGATCAAACACATCCTGCCCCGGCGGCCCGCTGCTGCCTCCACCCCGCCGCCGGTGGCAACGCCTCCGGCTACTTGCCGCCGAGGACGTCCACCCGCCGCCGCCTCCGCCAAGGCACCGCAGCAGCCTAACAACAGCCGACGGCGTGGGGCCGGCCGTGGGAAGGATGTCCAGCCCGCTCAGGCCGCTGCCAAGCCAGGTGGCAAGCGTCGTCGCAAGCGACCCTGAGACGGGCCGCCCAGAGATGGAGGAAACTGCTCTACGGGAGATGGCTGCAGCACCACTCCCTCCCCCGGAGGAGGGCGGGGGGAGAATCTTTTGTTTGTCTGTTCCGCCGCTGGCCCCAGTGCCAAAAGAGCAGTTTCCAATATCTCTGGGTGCCAAGAGAGTACGCTTGGCGGTGGTCGACGCTCCCATGCCTCGCCAGCCTCAAGTACCTCTCCCTTCGCCAGCAGGGGACGCCGACTGTCGGGACGCACACAAGCGCCTCCCCACACTCGCACGTCCCCTCCGCGGATGCAGGTAAGTGTTGCACAGCACACTCAGATCCCGCTTCGGGCCGCTCCCATGCCGTCCAAGCCGGATCCCTGCATTCCCCCTCACTGCCCCGCTGCGGGTACGTCTGTGGTGCCGATGATCCACCTTGCTCGGAGTCTGGGAGCCTGGCTAGCGCTTCCCAGCCCGTCTCGGTGGCTCCTCCGTACCATCAGACTCGGCTATGCGATTCAGTTCGCCTGGTGTCCCCCCAAGTTCAGGGGCGTTCACTTCACGACTGTAGTGGAGGCGGACGCCCCCGTGCTCAGGGCGGAGATCGCTGTCCTACTGGCGAAGGACGCGATAGAGCCGGTCCCTCAAGCCGATATGAGGTCCGGGTTCTACAGCCCGTACTTCATTGTACCCAAGAAAGGCGGCGGGTTACGACCGATCTTGGACCTGCGATTCCTGAACCGGTCCCTTCACAGGCTGCCGTTCACGATGTTAACGCAGAAGCGCATCTTCAGGTGCATCCGTCCCCGAGATTGGTTTGCAGCGATCGACCTGAAGGACGCGTACTTTCATGTCTCGATTCTCCCTCGACACCAGCCCTTTCTGCGCTTCGCGTTCGAGGGACGGGCATATCAGTACCGCGTCTTACCCTTCGGCCTGTCCCTGTCGCCCCACGTCTTTACGAAGGTTGCGGAGGCGGCCATTGCTCCCATGAGAGAGCATGGCGTTCGCATCCGAATGGCTGATCCTTGCCCAGTCGCGAGAGCAGTTGTGCGAACACAGGGACAAGGTGCTCAGTCACCTCAGCCAGTTGGGACTTCGGGTCAACTGGGAGAAGAGCAAACTCTGTCCCACACAGAGGATCTCTTTTCTCGGTATGGAGATAGACTCGGTCGCCATGACAGCGCGCCTCACCGAGCGCGTCCAGTCAGTGTTGAACTGCTTGAATTCGTTCAAAGGCAGGACAGCGGTACCACTGAAACATTTTCAGAGGCTCCTGGGGCATATGGCATCCGCAGCCGCAGTAACGCCACTCGGGTTAGTTCATATGAGACCGCTTCAACGCTGGCTACACGATCGAGTCCCGAGATGGGCGTGGCACAGCGGTTCCCTCCGCGTCCAAGTGACTCAGAGATGCCACCAAACCTTCGGCCCGTGGTCGGACCCTTTGTTTCTCCGGGCGGGAGTTCCCCTAGAACAAGTGTCCAGGCACTCCGTTGTCTCCACGGATGCCTATTCCACGGGTTGGGGTGCCACGTACAACGGGCTTGCAGTTTCGGGTCTGTGGACGGGGCCTCAACTGCAATGACATTCAAGATTCAAGAGTTTTATTTGTCACATTTGACATATCGAGGCAATTTGACATATCAATTGCCTCGAGTTGTTAGCAGTTCGTCTTGCACTCAGCCGCTTCAAAGTGCCGCTCAGAGGCAAGCACGTTCTGGTCCGGACGGACAACACTGCGGCCGTAGCGTACATCAACAAACAGGGTGGTCTCCGCTCCCGTCGCATGTCGCAACTCGCCCGCCATCTCCTCTTATGGAGTCAGAAGCATTTGAGGTTGCTTCGTGCCGTTCATATTCCGGGCCTGCTCAATCGTGAGGCCGACGAGCTGTCACGTCAGCAGGTGCTTCCGGGAGAATGGCGACTCCATCCCCAGGCGGTTCAGCTAATCTGGAGTCGTTTCGGGGCCGCACAGGTAGACCTGTTTGCCTCCCCAGAGACGACCCACTGTCAGTGGTTTTATTCCTTGACCGAGGGGACCCTCGGGTCGGATGCCCTGTTCCTCAGCTGGCCCCGGGAAGAACGCAAGTATGCATTTCCCCCAGTGAGCCTTCTTGCGCAGACACTGTGCAAAGTCAGGGAGGACGAGGAGCAGGTCCTGTTGGTCGCTCCGTATTGGCCCAACCGGACTTGGTTCCCGGAACTAGTGCTCCTTGCGACAGCACCTCCCTGGCCCATTCCTCTGAGACAGGACCTCCTGACTCAGAGACGGGGCACCCTATGGCACCCGCGTCCAGACCTCTGGAAACTCCATGTCTGGTCCCTGGATGGGACGCGGAGGTTCTAGGTGTCCTACCGCAAGCGGTAGTTGACACCATTACTTCCTCTAGAGCCCCCTCTACGAGGCGCCTCTATGCGTTGAAGTGGAACCTCTTCGTCGATTGGTGCTCTTCTCGCCAGGAAGACCCCTGAAGGTGTTCGATCGGATGTGTGCTTACCTTTCTACAAGATGGGTTGGAGCGAAGGCTGTCTCCCTCCACCCTCAAAGTTTATGTCGCCGCTATCACAGCTAATCATGAGCTCGTAGATGGGAAATCTCTAGGTAAGCTAGATCTGGTCGTCAGGTTCCTTAGGGGAACGAGGAGATTAAATCCGCCTCGTCCTCCCTCCATACCCTCTTGGGACTTAACTCTGGTGCTAACTGCACTACAGAGAGAACCCTTTGAGCCTCTGCAGTCAGCTGAGTTGAAAGTTCTGTCGTTAAAGACAATACTCCTGACTGCGTTGGCCTCCATCAAGATGGTAGGGGACCTGCAGGCATTTTCGGTCGACGAATCGTGCCTGAATTCGGGCCCGGTAACTCTCATGTGATCATGAGACCCCGGCCTGGATATGTGCCCAAGGTTCCCACTACTCCCTTCCGGGACCAAGTGGTGAGCCTGCAAGCGCTGCCTTCGGAGGAGGCAGACCCAGCCCTAGCTTTTATCTGTCCCGTCCGTGCTCTCCGGACTTACGTGGACAGAACGCAAAGCTTCAGGACCTCAGAGCAGCTCTTCGTCTGTTACGGAGGACAGCAGAAGGGAAAGGCTGTTTCCAAGCAGAGGATGGCCCACTGGATAGTGGATGCCATCGTCTTGGCTTATCAGTCCCAAGACATGCCCTGCCTGCTCGGGTTAAGAGCCCACTCCACTAGGGGTGTTGCCTCTTCCTGGGCGCTGGCTCGTGGCGCCTCGCTAACAGATATTTGTAGAGCTGCTGGCTGGACGACACCTAACACGTTCGCTAGATTCTATAGCCTCCGTGTGGAGCCGGTATCTTCCTGTGTGCTCACTTCCCATAGTCAGTAACACCGAAGTGCCTGTTCTAGTGTCGGCTTGCTACGCCATTCCCTCCCCTATGGTAGACGGATGCGTGTGCTTATTTTGCTCCAGTCGAGTTCCCCGGAACGGCGAACCCTGTTGAGTCCTCCGCAACCCGCGGCAGTCGGACGTGGTGGAGCGTTCGACGCCAGGTCTAACACTCGTATGCATTGGTGGAACTTGTGTTAGGCAGGGTTCCATATGTAGTGACCCCCACGGCGGTCCCATATGTGTTTTCTTCCACGGTACGGCTCCCTACAGCGAGCCTGTGTCTTTCCCTCGGCAGAGTCTCCTCTGCCGTCCCAGGTACGTGTTGTCCAACTCCACTAATTGGCCGGGGCCACCCCTGGAACTTCCGTATGTTGTGCTGCCCACGGCCAGCCCATACGTGTATTCTCCACATGTTAACTCCCTCTGGGCATGATGTGGCTTCTGCAGCGGCCTTCTCAGGCACGCTTTCCCAGCGTTATCCAATACAGTCAGCTGAATGGGTCTTGTGGAACAGCAGCTTGGACTCTCCCTGCGTGAACTTTCCCGCCCGCATCAGATCGGGGTCTGAGGGGCTCATCGCTGGGCGCTGGAAGTGATAGTAACTATGGCGTTTTCCATAGGGATCCCAATTCGTCGGTACGTCCGACGTACGACGAACGTGACCAACTGAATGGGAACGTCTCGGTTATGTATGGTAACCCTCGTTCCCTGAAGGAGGGAACGGAGACGTACGTCCCGTCGCCACAGTTGCTGTACCATCACTGCAGGTTGAGCCACTACGTTTGGCTCCTCAGTGAAAAACAGCGTGCATTCGCTCTCGCTTCCTGTTTATACCCGCGGCGCGGGGCGGAGTGCAAGATGCAAATCTCGCACGCCAATTGTTCATTGGCCGGTTCTAGATAGCTCAAAGCTGATAGGGGCTCCCAGAAGTGATCCCAATTCGTCGGTACGTACGTCTCCGACGTACGTCTCCGTTCCCTCCTTCAGGGAACGAGGGTTACCATACGTAACCGAGACGTTTTCCTACTTACAAAGAATGTAGAGGTCTGTAATTTTTATCATAGGCACACTTCAGCTGTGAGTGAATCACATTGTATGATTTACAAGTAATTAATTTGCACTTTATTACATATGTATTTGATACATCAGAAAAGCAGAACTTAATATTTGGTACAGAAACCTTTGTTTGCAATTACAGAGATCATACGTTTCCGGTAGTTCTTGACCAGGTTTGCACACACTGCAGCAGGGATTTTGGCCCACTTCTCCATTCAGACCTTCTCCAGATCCTTCAGGTTTCGAGGCTGTTGCTGGGCAATGCAGACTTTCAGCTCCCTCCAAAGATCTTCTATTGGGTTCAGGCCTGGAGACTGGCTAGGCCACTCCAGGACCTTGAGATGCTTCTTACGGAGCCACTCCTTAGTTGCCCTGGCTGTGTGTTTCGGGTCGTTGTTATGCTGGAAGACCCAGCCACGACCCATCTTCAATGCTCTTACTGAGGGAAGGAGGTTGTTGGCCAAGATCTCACGATACATGGCCTCATCCATCCTTCCCTCAATACGGTGCAGTCGTATTGTACAAAGAATGATGTCCCCTTTGCAGAAAAGCATCCCCAAAGAATCATGTTTCCACCTCCATGCTTCACGGTTGGGATGGTGTTCTTGGGAGTGGAGTTTAGACCAAAAAGCTCTATTTTTGTCTCATCAGACCACATGACCTTCTCCCATTCCTCCTCTGGATCATTCAGATGGTCATTGGCAAACTTCAGCCGGGCCTGGACATGTGCTGGCTTGAGCAGGGGGAACATGCGTGCGCTGCAGGATTTTAATCCATGACGGCGTAGTGTGTTACTAATGGTTTTCTTTGAGACTGTGGTCCCAGCTCTCTTCAGGTCATTGACCAGGTCCTGCCTTGTAGTTCTGGGCTGATCCCTCACCTACCTCATGATCATTGATGCTCCACGAGGTGAGATCTTGTATGGTGCCCCAGACCGAGGGAGATTGACCGCCATCTTGAACTTCTTCCATTTTCTAATAATTGCGCCAACAGTTGTTGCCTTCTCACCACACTGCTTGCATATTGTCCTGTAGCCCATCCCAGCCTTGTGCAGGTCTACAATTTTACACAGCTCTCTGGTCTTGGCCATTGTGGAGAGGTTGGAGTCTGTTTGATTGAGTGTGTGGACAGGTGTCTTTTATACAGGTAACAATTTCAAACAGGTGCTGTTAATACAGGTAATGAGTAGAGAACAGGAGGGCTTCTTAAAGAAAAACTAAAAGGTCTGTAAGAGCCGGAATTTTTACTGGTTGGTAGGTGATCAAATACTTATGTCATGCAATAAAATGCAAATGAATCATTTAAAAATCATACAATGTGATTTTCTTGATTCTGAGAGATTCCGTCTCTCATAGTTGAAGTGTACCTATGATAAAAATTACAGACCTCTACATGCTTTGTGAGTAGAAAAACCTGCAAGATCGGCAGTGTATCAAATACTTGTTCTCCCCACTGTAATAATTGCAGACAACTGTTACTTAATTTCCATTAAAATATTAAAGGTCCCGTGGCATGGATTTTTTATTATATTTTATAATGTATTCTGAGGTGTACTTATATTGTTAGTATGATTTTTACATCATAAAATGTCATAATTTAGAAATAAAAGGCATTTTTTCTATACTGATGTTTGCCCTCTGGCTGAATGCCCTGTTTCAAGGGGCGTGTCCGCTGTGAGACTTCAGTAAAAATGCCCACTGTTGTGATTGGCTGACATCTTTGCATTTGAAATGAGTATTAGATCTTGTAGTGGAGGGGGCGTGGTTTAACAAGGTCTACGAGGCACGAGCCTGCCAGAGAGACGGATGGACCCGAGTTCACTTCTCTTCAGTTCTCTCAGCACGTCTCAGTTCAGTGAACTGTTGTAGTTACTAGCATATACTTCAGGTTATTCGTTTATTTCTAGTCGGAGGGACTGTCACTCATGTCAGAAAGTAACTTTAGTAAATTATGGATCAGCGCTGACTCGAGACGCGAACCGTTTAGAACGATTCAGTCCGATTTGGTGAACTGGTTCGACCGGTTCACTAAAAAGAACCGGTTCAAAAGAATGATTCGTTTGCGAACCGGACATCGTGGACCAGAGACAGAGCTATTGCTAACAAAAGTTATAGTGTTTGTAACTATTGAATTGTGAGAATGCTGTCAGCGCAAGTTTATTTTGTTTGTATCTGAGAGTTCTGAATAAACACAGTCCCAGTCACGCCGAGCCCGTCTTCCTCCTTATTCTACCAACTTTGTAACACATGTAATGTACCATTACAGCTGTCGAGATGAACGAGTTATGAGTAAGTGTTGATTATAGCATTATTTTTAGATATTTTCCTATCATATGAAAAGTTTCAGTGACGCGAATTGAGTCCACAGCGCAAACAAAGACACAACAGCGCAGTAATCGAATGTAATCCAGTTTATTGTGGTGATAGCTGGCTAGCCTAGCCCGGATACCCTCATGCTTACCCCCCTTCCCGTATCATGGCGCCTCCGCTGTGGGCGAGATGCAGTAGTGGGGGTCGGTGATGTTGAAGGCTGACCGGTCAGTGCAGCCCGAGCTTCGGCGTGCGTGAGGTTTATCTCTAAGGATGTGACCCTGCCGATGTTGACTGTATGCACATTTTAGAACAGATAGACGCGACGAGGACGTACAAAAACACTGACTCACAAGATAGAAAATACGAAAACACCATTCTGACGGGAGAGAGAGAACCCACAGCGTGTGCACGAATAATAAAGTTCTGTGTGAACTTGAATAATTAGCTACACATCAGAAATCACTGATCACAGATAAGAAGGAACTGAAAAAAGACTGTTTTCATTTGTACATCCAAATACTGAGAAACTGCCAGCATTCACTCGTTCACAAGCCATGATCTCTCGAGGACAAACAAATATGGTGCTCACATGGGTGTGCCAAATTCTCTGGGCAGAGGAAAGGGAGGTATCCGTTCCTGTCATGATGTCATAACAGGAAAATTCAAGATCAGTTCTTCTGAGCTGTCATTTTCTCAAAGGCAGAGAAAGACAGCCAGAACTCGGTTTACACCGATCAAAATTTCTAGCCACTCGGGGACAAAATTCAGGCTAGGGGAACTCATATTAATGTTGAAAAACCTCATAAAATGAAAATGTCATGCCATGGGACCTTTAAGGTAGCTATGATACTACTGACCAGCCAGTGCAATGCATGTCAAGTAAGGGAATCAGCAGCCAGCTAGCGAGATAATGTAACTATTGTTAGTGAATTCAATAGCTATCATTGACAAAGAAAGAAAAAAACTCCTATTGTAATTCTCAGACACAACTCAGACATTGAGAAAACCTTGAGTCGTTATTACTGTGGCTTACACAGAGTCCTAACATCCATTTCACAAGTTCACACTTACATATAATCATATATAGTAAAGGTTATGCGTATTTTGTGTGCTGTCTAAGGGGAGGGCTCTGAGCTCGGAAATTGGTTTGAACCCAGAATACTCTCCCCAGCCCAGTCTGGGATAGAAATAGTTATGAGTGAGGAGAGGGGTTGGTGGAGGGATGCTGGAAAACTCTTGTGAGACAGAGTTAAGTCTGTTGTATACTTCCTGTCGCGCTAATTGAGTTGATTAACTGAACACTGAACCCAGTGTACTTCTCCCCCCAAAAAAGGCAAATAAGCATAGGACAGCCACCAGGAGACAGATTAAACGAAGAACCCCCCCAAAAAAAATTGTGCTGCAAGTTAAATGAGTGACATTATTGAGGAGGAGCTTGGTCACTCGACCGGGAGTTCTCAACATCCAACAGGAGCCAGCAGCTCACGGCATGGGATGAAGATCTCTGCCAGAGGCTGGACGGGTGCACGAGACTTCAAATTCCTGACCGCCCATGCAGCGTCTGACAGGAGAGCCCCGTCTGTGATTCAAAATGTGGCACAAGTGGTTCTTACCACCTGCGCAGTATCCAACATCCAATAATTTTTTTTAACTTATGAGGTGTGGTTTCTTGGGCTTTTCTAATATGAAAACTGCTGGACCTGATATAGCTCTTAAAAGCTTCGGACGACATCGATCGAACGCTTGAATCTGCTGTTGGGACAGACCTTTTTGGCCTGCTATAGTTACTGGCCCTATACGAAATGAATGGCTGAAAAAATTTACTTGAAGTGTTTCAGGAACCAAAAAACGTGTGACAGATTGGTTGGAGTCATCCACAAAGAGTGGGTTGGATGGGGATTTGGCCTGTGAGCTTCTGAAGTATAAGTAAGATAAAATACAATGGTACGGTTGGATAGGTGACGGGGGATTGAATATGTAAATGAAATGGCCTTTTTTAGCTTGATCAGTTACTTTGTTTGATGAAATAAGAAATGGTTTCACTGTCTAAAACTGATAAATCCAAAATTGTAGGATGTACTTTCAGGTTAAATTTGGACGATATGGTGAGTTCGGAGCAGCTGAGAAAACCGAAGGAGGCTTAGATGAACATTGCGTCAAGTGTGGCCGGTATTTCTAGAGTGATAGCCTAAGCAAGGGCTGGAGATACATTTCGTGAGTATGCCCAGAGTTAAGGGTTTTTTGAATACCCTTGATGATAAGGGAAGTTTGAGGATTGTTTTTATCAGGAGAGGTTGTGCCATAAACTAATTTATGAAATAATTTGATTCTGCTTAAATAGCCTCTAATGGAACCAACTTGGAGGCCATTGATGCTGTTAAAATAACATAAAGGGATGCCAAGCAGTGAAAAATTGGGAAATGGTCTTAAAAGATCTCCAAGGTGACAGGTATGATTGGAGGGTTCTAGGGGTAGCAGTTTTTAGGATGGAGTCAAGTGATGTGTTGAGAAGAGGTTTAAGGGGGTGATTTATGGGAAGATCAGCTCTGAATAGTAAGGTACTGGGATTGGAACATAGTGTTAGGAGGGAGAGCAGGGCTGTGGTTATTTATGGAGGCACCCTCACTCTTACGTCTGCCCCTGGGCCCGGGGAAGGAGCAGGGAAAGTAGCGAAGGAAGGAAGTTGAGGGGTGGGGGGAAAATGGCATCTGGGTTTGCGCTGCCTGCGGAGGCATCCTTACGCTAGAGGCTACTGCTAAAGCTGATGGCCACCGGTAGGGAAGAGAGTTACAGATAGCGGGAGGAAAAGGCAGTGAGGACTTGGCCTGCGATGCTAATGGATGCAGCCTCATGTTAGCATATGTTACTGGAGCTTGGGGCTTCAGATAGGGAAGGCGGTTAGAGATAGCAGGATGAAAAAGCAGTGAGGACAGGGCCTGCGATGCTAGTGGAGGCAGCCTCATGCTAGCATCTGTTGCTGGAGCCGGAGGCCATGGATAGGTCTATAGAAAATCTAGAGGTTAAAATTTTGTGAATGAGCTTTGATTTTGGCTTGAGAAGTCTGAACCTCGAGCCAGGACTCAAACTCAGGTTGCCTGAAGCACGA
Organism: Gobio gobio; assembly: GCF_949357685.1. NCBI lineage: Eukaryota > Metazoa > Chordata > Actinopteri > Cypriniformes > Gobionidae > Gobio > Gobio gobio. The sequence goes on from NC_137113.1 coordinate 34,169,517, forward strand.
GTCCAAACTGCATTTGGCCAGGAGAGCTCAACCAGTACTTTCGAAGGGGCTGGGCGATGAGACTTGGCTATCTCCAAATGGCATGGGGGCACCCGGTGACTGAAAATCCGAATGGGGCAGCCACTGATTAAATATGAATATGAATATGGAGTCGTTTGGACATATAGTTCTTGAAAGCTTCCTATAAATGCAGAGCATGGTTGTTTCGTTGTCGCAGTGAACTAAAATACTGTTGGCAGACTATTCTTCCCCCTACAGGAAACCTGGATAACTGTGATAGTGAAAAGAATATTCTTTGAGAGAGATGAGGTAGTTTATGTTTGAAAAAAGAGGAATTGTGAGTGGCAGAGAGATCAATTATTGAGCGATTCTTTCATGAGAATTCCTCAGTAGCCAGTAGTAGGGCTGATAGGGAAACGCTTGATGGCATCAAAAAAACGCTGTCTCATATATATATATATATATATATATATAAATATACATATATATATATATATATGTATAAATATATATTAGGGCTGGGCAAATTAACGCGTTAACGTGGGCAATTAATTTTTTCAGCTTAATGCATTAAAAATATTTAACGCAAATAACGCAGCCTCCGTTTTTATATCCATTTTTCCTAGCATTACATTATATGCTCACGCTCTTATTCATGTAAATGCTTCCAAGCGCGTCAAGACACAAGAGAACATGTATGTCAATGTCCTGTCTGTGTGGCTGCGTCTCATGTCAGCTAATCGAGGGACATTCTGACACACACACACACACGACGTGTGAGACGGATGCTCACATCGAGTTCTCTTTTGCTCTTGAACAAACAATAACAACAACACAGAGAATTTTGAGTATTCTCATAGGAGTCTTAAATTAGTTAAATAACGTCTTAAATTAACTTAAAGAGAGATGCGCGGGACAGCGTGTCAGATCCGCGTCATGTTCGTCAGCGGCTGTTCTTAAAGTGACAGGAGCACCGATGATGCCTGTCATTAATGTTCATCAAAGAACAACGGGAACAGAGAAAATTGTAGCTTTAATGATGATTAATCTATATTTCATTTATTATTTATGCAGTTAAGAAAGGTGTTTGATAACTATTACATTTCTGTATATGTCTAACTGGGAAGGCCATAGGTAAAAATAACATTTATTATAATGGGGTTATGTAAAGATTGTTTTAAGTTCACTTAAATTAAAAGCTGTTTTTTAAAGCCTAATAAATGTTGAAATTGGGAGCTTTCAGTTATACTGTAATGTAACGTCATTAATGTTTCATAGAGACTTTAGTATCAGTGATACTGGCCTTCATTCATAAAATTCATGCCATTACAACACATATTTAAAATATACTGTCTTTAAATTGTTTCAACATTAATTTGGAGAGTAACTGAAATGATTACAATATCAAAATATTAAAAACTTAAAATATTAAAAACTTTTGATTAATCGCGATTAATTACAGAAAATATTCGATTAATTAGTTCATTTTTAATCGATTCCCAGCACTAATATATATATATATATATATATATATATATATATATATATATATATATATATATATATATATATATATATATATATATATATATATATATATATATGGCTATGTGTACGCAAGTTTTTGAGTTAGCTTAATCTTGCATGCTGCATAGCAAATCTGGTGGAGAATTGAGCAGTTTGATCATTTAGATTATTTTCTTGACTGACAATCAAAGCTCATTAGTCGACCATTATCCATTAAGATTAGAAAGTCAAATTAAAGCTTTACATGCACAAATAGCAGCATAAACTTCTAGCGTTGCTAATTTGACATTTCAGCTTTTCATCATTAAACTAAAGTACAAAGCCTTATTTACATAATGAATAATAGTTTAGCAACCTAAAGGCCTGTTCACACCGGGACGATTTTCGCGCGCGTTTATCGCCGACGTTTAAAAATGAAAAATGTCACTAAAAACGCTGGCGATAAGTGCGCGCGATATTCGTCCCGTTGTATACAGGCCTTAACGTTTCATGGCAAATATGGAAGCATATTTGGATTCTTGCCGAATTAGAGAGATGAGCCCAATGCCGTTTCATTTTTGCTTTAAATACATTCATTTTGGCTTGGCGTGTTGTTTATAATAAATGCCATATGACTAACTTATTATCTAATTTGTATTTTATTTTATATTTTAATATTTATATTTTTATAGCTACTTATTTTTCATTCTTGTACTGTTTATTTTCATTCTTGTACTGTTATATGGAGTGAGAGGAAATTAAATAGTGCTATAGTGTTTCTATAATGTTTGTAAATGTTTAGTTTTATTTACCGGTATTTAATATACATATAAATATAATAATAAATGTTCATGTTTGCAATTATGAGATTAGCGGGTGTTTTTGGTGTAAGATCAATTTCTCTTTCATGAGATTGCTTTATCTTCTTGGCCAGGTTACGTTTCGTAAGCTCGAGGGGCAAGGCTTCTAAACTGTGAATTTACAGGGGCGAGATATTTAAATTATGATTGTTTTCAGCTGCCACATTTATCATGGCAGGATTATTTGTATGATGGCAGCATACGTATGATTCATGAATCACACGTGAACCCCATCGTAAAATGATTTTTGCTTTCGTTTTTACGTTAGATTGATAAATAAGGCCTAACGTCTGGGTGGTGAGATAATTCGATAGCGTGAGTATGAGCGTCAACGCAGTAGTTCAGATATGTATTGTGTGGGAAATGACAGCACTTTTTAAACTGCGGCATGAATCACAGAACTGCCCGCAAGACTATTGTTCTGACATAACATATAATATCTTCAGTTATTTGTCTATGGGTCATTACATTTCTTAAAGATTTCTGCTCGTTCTTAATCAGATATAAATTAAATAGCACAGTAAGTACAATACTGAGAGAGCAATTGCGTGTATGAGTTATTTCTACATGTTTGAGTAAGTTTTAATGTTGTTTATATGTCTATCTGGTGTTTTTAATATGCTTGAAGACAAACCATGTGCAATGTGTTCATAAGTCAACACCATTGCTGAGTATTTTCTCTTTAAAACTGCAGTGATCTAAAGGCAGTCTCAAAAATGTGGTTTTGAAATTGCTGTTGTTTCTAATGTCAAAAACTACCTTGTAACCAATAACATCAATGTGTCGGCGGGCTTTAGCATATCATTAACTGTGACCGCTCTGAAGCTGTGAAGTCTCAAGAGAAGCCGTTATCCTGGTATATTTTTTCTGTTGATATGAAATTTTTTTATTTTCTACCCTAAACCCTACCACAAACCTAACCGATAGCGTTAACAAAAGAAAATGTGTTTAACACACTCCACTGAGTTTAGGTTGAAGATGTATCTTATAAAAAAGTTCTCTATAGAGAAAATGGTTAGTTATAGTTATAGTTATAATTGGGGGTAAAAAAACTGTTGACCACTATTGCTTTTGAGATAAACTTCTACAGCAGTACATGGCATTGTCACTCATCAGTATGCCACAAGAGAGAGAAAGTGTCTTGAATGGTGAGCTTTGTAGACATCCCTACACAAACTCCCTCCAGATCAACAAATTCTTCATGAGCTAAATAAGCGTTCTCAGACCACTTGGCCTTGTTTTCAGTTTCTGAAGGTCCTTAATTCTTGTAGCTGGATGAAGGTTTGTATAGTTATATTGTTATTACATATTAGATGTGAAGCATGTAAAGCCTGAGGTTATGAATCCCACTATAACCATATTTGCAGCAACATGTGAAGCACTCTTGAAATACACACACACACACACACCCTTGTAGTCACCACTAGGATTTATATTTCAATAGAATTAAACATTGGAACGAAAAATTTAATTAGAGTTCTTAGTATCTTTTCTTATCTTTTGCTTCCATAGATCTGTTGAATACAATTATTTTCAGAATAGGAAAACAAAATTCCTCTGTCCTTTCAGTCAAACAAGTTGATTGAATTTCACATTCAGTGGAATTTTGTCACCCTGTTAACATATTGCTCTTTCTAATATGAAATCGCGAAAGTGTTTTGTCACCAGAGTTGACGTGTGTATACCCTGTCCCTCCCTCAGACACCTGCATGGTTTGTGTAGTGTTTGATAGAAGGGGCTATCAAAGGGGTCTGGAATGACAGAAACAGAATGATGTTTATGATTAGCCTGCTGTTTGTGTATGGGAGGGGAAAATCATACCCATACTTCGATGTTGATGATTCCTGAGGTGCCGATCAAAATGAACACATACGTATCCAATCACTTCTCCTGATTCTCCTTGAAATATATGACTTTTAAGTTTTAACTTATAAATTATATACACATATATATATTTTCACCTACAACCAGTATATACACACTAATGGGGACATTTGGGACACAAACAGTACTTTTACAGAACGAGTATGAACAAGACTTTATAAATGCTAAAGTTCATCTGATAGCTTTGCCACAACTTCTGGAGTGGGTTTGAATGAGCAGAGTTCCCTGGAGTAATCACTTTTAAGTTTATCTCTTTCTAGTAATGAACTTTTCTCTCTCTGCAATAACACAAAGTTACCTTAAGGATTGTCATTACATACAGGAATAAACTTATACTACTGAATTTAGAATAATATTGTGTAATATACCTGTGGCCTATCTTTCAAAAACAAGCTTATTTCCACTTCAACTATCAGAGATTTATTGCTTTGTCGCAATCCATTATTTTTCCGCTCCAACTCTTAATGCATGCACCACTGTGGATGGTGTTCAAAGAGGCCAAAGATAGGACAGACTCCCCCTGGAATCGTTTCAAGTTTTGATTGGAAAGTTACCAGCCCTGGCATTTTATAAACAACAAAACGGATCTCTCGGAAGAGGATGCCTAAAATGCAAACGAGAAGAGAAACAACACGGATAGAGACAACAGGAGAGTGAGTTAACACTCAACTTACTGAACAGCTGCAACTGATGCGTTAAAATGGTTGGCAAAAAAAAATGTGTATGAGAGATGGGGACTGACCTCAATTACAGTATGCAGATAGAACAGTGTTCATCCAGGTATATGCCATCAGTCTTGGATGGCAACAATATAATTCACAGTGATACAAATTCTCTTCCGAAGTGTGTGGAGGACACATTTGCGTATGAATTGGTTTGTTTGAATGTATGCTAACCCCTGGAAACTGACTGTGGGACACAGATTCATCATCATCATGTATCTGGCAGCTCAAGGACTCGCGATGGTTCCTTTCAAAGGAGACCTCCATTAAACTACTGGATAGGATTATTAGCGATAAGAATGCTATCAATTATCCAAAAGGACAGGCCATCGATCCTGTGTCCATAGATATGCACCAAAAATCTTGTTTCAGGAGGGGCCAGAGACAGTGCCCCCCTCATTTGAGATCACTGCCAAGAGTAGGCCTCTTGTTGTGGGGGGCTCGTGGGCCTCATGAATCCATGGGTCCAGGTAAAAGATACAAAAAAATCAATCACAAATCACAGCCAATCAGAAGAGCATGGCTCGCACTCACAACAAAATGGATGAGTAAATAAACAAATCAAAAATACAAAATGTAACATTTATCAAAACTATCAAAAAAGAAAGTAACAAAAAATGTCATACCAAAAAAAAAAAAAAAAGAAAATCCATACAATCTTGTTCACATATCGTTTACAATATGGATATTATTATTTCCTTTAATTTCAAGATCCAATTATGCTTGTCTTATGGGTTATTACAATAAATGATATTTGAACTGAAATAAATCCTTTTGGACTGGGCACATAGTGTGTTTGTTCATGTTCCCAGCCTCAGGTACACATCAAAACCAAAACATGGAAAATATACCTCATACCCGCATGGTGCTTATTATTTATTTATTTATTTATTTATTTTTCTGTGCTTGCAGGTAATATATAATTAATTAAACAACAGGCCACTGAAGTGTGCACTGCCTCCTGAAATGTACATGAGTATATTTATTATTGCACTTAAGTACATTCAAAAAGTGCACTTTGTAATAATGTCAAAATACAAGTTTTACTTTAATGAACATTTTAAGTCATTATGTTTTAATAATCATTTGCCATGATCTAAAGAAGTACAGTTACACATTCTTTAACTTAAATACAAAATAACTCCTCATTACATGCAAAAACTTCTCAAAAGGAGGAGAAGCGCGCAGAGAGTGAAGGAACGCATTGAAGCCGTATGTAAGTGTTTTTTCTAATTACTCAGTTTGCTGGATTTGCTCAGCGTATTACACGCTATCAAGTGGATACATTTCGATTCTGTAGTTATTTTGTGGATTTATAATTTTACTGGTTAAGATAATTGTATTTGAATTATAAGCAGTGCTGTTTTTGCCGAACGCACTGAAATATTATTGCGGGATATTCGCACTAGTGATTGATAGTTTCGCTTTTGAGCTGAGCCATTGACAGGCTGTTACCTTGATTGTCTGGGCGAATTACAAAAGCGTCCTCACCTGTTCTGAATGTAGTGATTAGCATCTATTTAATACGCTCGTTTACGCTGGTGAGGGAGCGTCAGCGGGAGCGTTCAGCCTCCTCGTGTGAAGACCGAAGAGTGTAAAGACCATTCGACTCTACTCTGCGCGACTCCACTCGAGCAAGGACACGACAAGGCACTTAATAGCTTTCTTTCTACTTTGTCCACTTTTGTGTTTTCATTGTTTTCATCTTTTTGTTTCTCTGACCCGTATTCACTATGTGCTTCCAAATTGCTACTATTACCACATACACCCGTAAATCACGCTCACATTCTAGGCGCCGTAATCCTAATAATCTGCGAAGTGTACCTATTTCCTCTGCTACATTAATGTCAATTCCAATTGGTCTGTGGAACTGCCAGTCTGCTGTAAACAAAGATCAACAACTGCTCCAACTCTCGTGCACTTTTCAAAACATTCTCTTCGCTCCTTTGTCCTCTCCCCCCCCCCCCCTCCTTCGTCAACTCTTACAGCTGATGACTTTGCATCATTTTTCACAAACAAAACCTCCTCCATCAGCAGCCAATTCTCCACACCACAAACCGACACACACATCTCAACGACCATCACACACACGCTCCCCTCCTTCTCTCTGCTCTCCGAAGCAGATGTCTCCAAACTCATCCTTTCCAATCATCCCACTACATGTCCGCTTGATCCTATGCCCACTCACCTCCTTCAGGCCATTTCTTCTTCTGTTACTCCTGCAATCACTCACATGGTCAACACCTCTCTTCACACCGGGACTTTCCCCACAGCATTTAAACTGGATCGGGTAACCCCACTGCTTAAAAAACCCTCTCTAAACCCAGCACTTTTAGAAAACTACAGACCGGTATCCCTTCTACCTTTCATTGCAAAGACACTTGAGACACTTACTGGATTTGTCTGCTGCTTTTGACACATTTAATCACCAGATCCTCCTGTCAACTCTCATGAAGATGGGCATCTCAGGAACCGCTCTCCAGTGGTTCAAGTCTTACCTCTCAGGTAGGTCCTTCAGGGTGTCATGGAGTGGTGAAGTGTCTAAGTCACATCATCTAGCCACTGGCGTTCCCCAGGGCTCAGTGCTTGGACCACTTCTCTTCTCCATCTACATGTCATCATTGGGATCGGTCATTCAGAAACATGGCTTTTCCTATCACTGCTATGCCGACGACACTCAATCAACCTGATCTCATTTCAACCTGATGATCCATCGGTTGGTGTTCGTATCGCTGCCTGCCTAACAGACATTTCAGCATGGATGAAGGAACATCACCTACAACTCAACCTTGCAAAGACAGAACTGCTTGTGGTCTCAGCCAAACCAGCACTGCATCACAATCTCTCCATTCAGCAAGGATCATCAACCATAACTCCGTCCAGGACAGCCAGGAACCTTGGGGTTGTGATTGATCAGCTAAAATTCACTGACCACATTACTGCAACAACCCGGTCCTGCAGATTTGCACTATTCAACATTAGGAAGATTAGACCCTTCCTATCAGATCATGCCACACAACTCCTGGTACAAGCTCTTGTTCTCTCCAGACTGGACTACTGCAATGCTCTTCTAGCGGGCCTTCCGGCATGCACTATCAAACCCTTGCAAATGATCCAGAATGCAGCGGCAAGGTTGGTCTTTAGTGAGCCGAAAAGAGCACACGTCACGCCTCTGCTCATCAGTCTGCACTGGCTACCAATAGCCGCTCGCATTAAATTTAAGGCACTGGTGCTCGCCTTCAAAACATCCACTGTCTCTGCACCAATATGCCTAAACTCTCTCGTTCAGACTTACACACCCTCCAGGAACTTGCGTTCTGCCAGTGAATGACGCCTTGTGGTGCCATACCAGAGAGGCATGAAATCGCTGTCACAGACCTTTTCCTGGACCATTCCCACCTGGTGGAATGACCTGCCTATCTCAATTCGTGCGGCCGAGTCTGTAGCCATTTTCAAAAAACGTCTAAAGACACATCTTTTCCAGCAACACTTGACCGATCGAGAATAGCACTTATCATTCTATTCATTGTCTGTCTGTCTAATTTATTTATTAAAAAACAAAAACAAAAAACAATTCTGTTCTGTGCTAGATTAACTGAGACTTGTTACAGCACTTGCATATTGTTGATATTGTTGCCCTTGGACTGCTCTAGCTGCTTCTATTGCCCTCATTTGTAAGTCGCTTTGGATAAAAGCGTCTGCTAAATGACTAAATGTAAATGTAAATGTCAAAAGTCCTTGGCAGCGGGATGGTGGGTGGTTGATTTGCATTGTAAATGTGTTCATATCTAACCACTTCGTATTTGTGTCCAGTCTGCATTGCTAGTGATTGATTTTTATATAAAAATAAATAAAATAAAAAACTTTATTTGTGTAAATTTGTTTCTAATATGACCAAAAAAAAGTCCCAATTTACCCTCATTTCCTATGTATTCCAATGGGGGTCAAATTGACCCGCAAGGGAAAGATTTGTTAATATTTTTATTACAACCACATAAACTCCTCAAATCCAGTCATTTTTGTTGTGTGTATTCTAAGTTCAAGTGCGACAAAAGTCCTAAGGTCTTGGACCACTCCGATGAACACTTTACTTTTTAAAAATTTACAGAAAATTAATTTGGGGGCAAAGTGATCCGAGGAGACAATTTATTTGATTTATTGTGTTTTATTTGATATTACATTTTAAGTTAATATAGTTTACATGTACTGAATTGCAACTTTGCAATTAGAAATTACAAAAATATTTTGATACATGACAAGATTTTATAGAATAATATTAGTGTAAATTATTTTCGTTTAGATAAATTAGTTCAGAACATTTGGCAGTACACTTTAACCATATTTTAGTAATTAGAAGTAATTATGAAATGTTATTTAAAGATGTAAGTGGGTCAAAAAAAGTCATCTTTTCATCAAGAGTAACTTTGCAGATTTTCAATCCGCTTTGTATTATTGATAGTAAATGTAAATCAGGGTTTTAAATCAGTATATGTAAAACAGGGTCTTCTGTCTTTGGTGGTGGACAAACACGGTCATCCACACACTTATTAAAAAGTAGTTAGTAGAGGAAAAACCCTGTAAATGAACAATGTTTAATTGTTTTCCAATCTCCATGTTACCTGGACTGAGAAATTCACGTTTATTTGACAGAACCGAAAGTAACAGAATATCGGATAGCTGATATTTTATTTTAATTATACCTCATGAATGGAATATAACTGTAATGTAAATGTAAAATGACTGATAACCTAACCAACACATCTAAGTAACAGAACCCATCTCCAAGTACTCATATCCTAGGCTCTAGTACTCATATATGGGTCTAGTCATTCCAATGTTTTTACTCATTAACTCATAATTTTTACACATCACACACGTTTTATATCTTAGACAAGTAATAGAACACATTTTTTCCTCAACGAACCAGGTCAGTCTGACTTCTGACTCCCTGCTTAAGATACAATTGAACTAAGGGGAAGAAACACTACAGAAAGCACACATGCAGAGCAATATCAAATGATACTGCGATCTGGCTTTAATGATTGATTAGAGAGCAGCTCAGAGCAGGTTTGGGTCAAGGCCGCTGGGAAAGGGGCTAGGGGTGAGCGAATCAGGTCAACAAAGAAAAACAAAACGGGTTTGTGGGTAGTGTTAAGGCTCTCTGCAGAGTGCTGCTTTGTGCACTGGCCCGTATCTATATTAGACAAAATAAACACATCATTATTCTGTGGTCCAGAACCTCAGGAGGCAGGCTGTTGGATATCAAATCCACACCAGTTATCACTGTTATCTTCATCTAGTTTGACAGCTAGACTCTTAATTCAAACATGCATTGCTTGTCATTTCAAGTGTTCAATTGAATACAAAAGTAGAGAAACAAAAGCTATTGGGTGAATCTCGTGAAAATTGCCAAAAACAGGTCCAGGTGGTTTGTCACCATAAAATTGAAGGAAATAAATTATAAATTATAAATTGCATAGAAAGCTATTTTAGGACCATTAGTATTTGCTTTGTACAATATAATATAATTAATATAATATAATATAATATAATATAATATAATATAATATAATATAATATAATATAATATAATATAATATAATATAATATAATATAATATAATATAATATATAATATAATATAATATAATATAATATAATATAATATAATATAATGTAATGTAATATAATATATAATATAATATATAATATAATTCATATAATATAAAATAATATAAAATAATATAATATAATATAATATAATATAATATAATATAATATAATATAATATAATATAATTCATATAATATAATATAATATAATATAATATAATATAATATAATTCATATAATATAATATAATTGTTGATTTTAGCATAATTAAATTTGAGCCAAACATTTCTTTATGGGATTTATCCCTTTAGTTTTACTCACAAATAATTGTCTTATAGCTTTCTTCTTTATGTGTACAGAGCTACAAAACTGAATGGCTTGAATTATGAGGGTGCAGGAAAACATGATTAAAGCTTATATTTCAGATCACTTACTTCTCCATTAGTATGATTAATGTGGCCAGCTTATGTCCCAGGCGGGGGCCCTTCTTGAAAAATGATGCAATTACTTCTTTTTGAATAGGAGAGGAAAGCCCTCCTTGCGATGGCAAAGAGAGTGATGCTTCTGAGGCATTTGGGAGTTAAATTGCTCTTTCTGTTTCAGTCTCTCACTTTCTCACACAACCAAAGATGAAGCACTTCATGAATATTGTCCAGCACTGACTACTCTTTAAGTCACAGCCATGCATATGGGTTCCCTTTTGAGGGAACATTGACGTTGCGCCATGGTGTTGGTGCTATGGGAACGGCTTCAGTATGAGCCGGTGTGTCTGAGTTACATGTAGTACATGCCACACCATTGGCCAAGGATGAAGTCGGGTGATGCAACGTCATGCATAATCAAGTCTATGAATAAGATGTGCGAGAGCGTCACCAGCTTCTTGTCTTCAGAAGCAGTTTTGTCTATCACTGTGTGTGCAAAACTGTCTGTCTCTGTCTGATTAGAGATGGAGTTGAGAAAAAAAAAATGTCAAAGAAGTTTAGGAGATGTGTCTCATATGCTCCCAATCTATTCCTGGGGACGACGGACATGAGTTGTGTTCTTTGTTTGGGAGCTGAGCACACTCGATCAGCTCTTGACTTTGTCTCTGCACTCTAAGTGGCTTGGGTCCCATGTCTGCCGAGATCATCGGGCTCACAGATGGAGCTGTTAGAGAAGTCTGAGATGGGTCCAGCCCTTTCTCCTGCTCTCTCTACAGACTCTGAGGGTCCCGTTCTGGATATGGAGACTATAGCTCTGCGATTTCTTCCGTTCCTGGCATGGACTTGCTTTTCAACTCTTAAGGGGCCATAAGAGTGTGTTCCCCTCCCAGCAAGAGAATCAGGATTTTACAGCCGGTATTTTTTAGTACCCAAAACAGACGGGGGTTTCGTCCTATTCTCGATATTGATGTTGCCTCGAATGTCTATAGAATCCAGTTCCCTAAGAAGGGGAACTCTGCTGACTTACAGGTTCAAGATTTTTACGCTAAAGCTTATAGTGTCTCAAATCCAATCCGAGGATTGGTTTGTCACGATAGTCTTGAAGGACGCATATTTTCACATAGAAATTCTGCCCAGGAAATTCCAGAGGTTTACTTTTGGGGGGAGGGGGATTACCTGTATTGAGTTCATCCATTTAGCCAAACTTCAAGTGTGGGCATCTGTGTACTAAATTACATTTACGGTCACAAGAGATGGTGGTTCAGCATCAATATGTCAACCTTACTCATAATCAAGCATTTATGATTGAGGTTGAATCACAAGAGTGGTGTGCTGTCTCCAAGTCAGATTGCTTGGGATTCAACCACAATGCAGGCACAACTGTTCTCTGCTCAGGTGGATTCCATTTGTACTATAATAGTAAGCAGTCTAAGGTAAGGCCAGGAGATTTCCATCTAACAATGCCAGGTACTTCTGAGTCTTATGGCCACAGCCGCCAAAAGTAATACTGTTGGACATGCTGCACATGAGGCCCTTCCAGTGGTGGCTCAAAAACAAGGGGTTTCATCCCCTACTAAAACTCATGTTATTGGTAAGGATCACACGCCAAGTGCTTTGTGCTCTTCCTTATAACGTGTGAGCAAGTACGAAGCAGAGAGCAATAATCCACATGCAAGCAAAAGTTTATTTGAGAAACACAAATGCAGATAATCCAATCCAAGAACAAGAGTATAATCCACACAGAGAAGGCAGGAGAGCAACAATAGGAACACACATACAGGATCAACGACCGACAAATAATAACTGAAGCACAGAGGTTTAAAGAGACCGGTTAACAAAGGGCGGATAAGGGACAGGTATCTGTGATTATTAGTCTAATGAGGATAACTATGGCAACAAACAAGGCAGGCAAGACAACAAGGGAAACAGTAATCAAACTAGTGTTGTAGTACTAGAGACCGGTCTTGGTATTGAGACCAGTCTTAACCCATTTGTGCCCAAATTTTTCTGAATGGTTTCATGGAAATAGTCATGTTAATAGTGTCCTATGTGAACGTGTTCTGCATTTATTTTCCCCAAGTTTTAGTTTTTTTTCTTGAAAATCGTATTTGAATGTGCGGCAACATAGTTGCCGGTGGGCAAATATGTTGTATGCACCCCTTCAATGTCACATTTGACTAGGATGAGAAAATTTGGCATCTAACTCAAAATAACTGCTTTCAACAGATCAGTCTTTACACAAACAATCACAAACAAATGTATTATGTTTAAAAGTCGAAGAACATTCGATGCAAACTCAAAAAAGCTGCATCTATTTTATAATCTGTTGAATATGAAAATACAACAAACAACAAATACATTTGTCTTAAAGTGGTGGAACATAGTGCAGAACAAAGTAACTCAATGGCTGACTGTAGGTGATTTCATATAATAATGTAAATGTAAACTCATTAATTTCCACATTATAATGGAATCATAAGCTACTAGTCATAAAAAGAATTAGGGTCCTTGACCGATTAGAATGAAACACATCCATTCCAAACTGGATGAAGGGTCCTGAATATTTTGGCCCTTACAAGAAATAATATCATAAAATATGATATTATTCCCTATCGAATTAAGGTCTATCAGTTAAAGGGTTCAGTTATGTTTTAGGTGGGATATTATGAAAGCAAAAAGCACTAAACAAGACCAAAAATCTTGATTTATTAACCTATTAACACAGTCTACCCCATTTCCCCATTATATGTACTTACAAGTCATTTGCCCACCGGCTAACTATAGTTGCCCCTTGGACTTTTGACTAAGTGTACAAAAAACTAAATATCTCTTGTAAGAATTGATTTGTTTGGATGATTCTAGAGACCTTAACGATTATGTATATATATATATATATATATATATATATATATATATATATATATATATATATATATATATATATATATATATATATATATATATGTCAACAAAAAATACTTAGTAAAACATGAAAATGACCTTTCGTTGGGGGGGTTTGCCTTCGTTATACTTCCTGGAAGTAGGGGTAGGAAGTTGGCAGTCTCATGTGACAGGAAGAAAGTTAATACCTTTTTTGAAATCCTTTATTTGGTTGTTTTCTTGCATGTCATTGAGATATAAAATATGGATACTATCTAGAAAGATACTTACAAAAGGAAAATGACAACTATACACCGCGGCAACTATAGTTGCCGGTAGGGTGACCAGACGTCCCGAAATCTAAACTGTTGTCCCGAATCCCGAATCTGGCCCTAATTGTCCCGAAAATTGTACTAAAGCAAAATCTTGAGTAGTTATTGTCTGATAAACATTAAAAACTGTCTGCGAACGGAGGTTGAGTCGTCCTGTAACCAGCCCCCGCCGGCTGCTCATTGGCTGCAGCATTTTTTTCTAAGTTAAAAAAAAAATACTGGCTAGGCGCGAATTTAGATATGCATTGATAAGCTAATTTTCATTCATTCCGTTGGCATGGCTGGTGTAGTTTACCGGAACCCCAACATGCTGCTAAAAAGCAAAAACGCCTCTGCAGGTACCGGGAGGAGCGGGTGGGGAAGTATCCATGGATTGCCACAGCCTTAAGCGATGAAAGTAAAGACAATACAACCTTTTTGTCCCCTTTTTGTTTTAAGCCTTGATGAAGAGAGCGCAAGTTGCTGCAGCCGCGAGGAGGACAGTGATGCACGCGTAAAGGAGTGATTGATTGTTCGCGGCACTGTGTACAAAAAATACTTCACAAATTATTTTGTTATTTTCGTTTAAGCTTATTAGCGTTAGGCTATACAGAAAGGTCTGATTTACGCACTGTTACTTACAACAGTCATTGTTTTTTTTGTTTTTTTTCACAATGACATTTGAGTTCATGATTTTAATGTATTTTTTTTGTGGCAGACTAAAGAATAATGACAGACTGTTGATCTTTGAATAAAAATAGGTTTGGTTCAGGTTTTGAAATTCATTATCTTTTATTATAGGCTACACAGTCTAATATCATAGAAGCCCCCCTTCCAGATAAATAACTTATTTCTAAATTGATTGATTTATTGTGCCGGTTCAGAAATTAATGAGGGTTTGTGTCCAAAAATTCACCACAATTAATACAAATTCTCACAAAATTCATGCTATTGTTGCAAACAAAGTACTTGTATGAGATCTGGATTTTTATATTATAACATGTGAAATAATTAAGCAATATCACAAGTGCAAGAGAGCCGTTTTCACAAATCTGAGCATGACTGCAAACATGATATTGATTTTATACAAACATAAAAAAATTAAATAAAAAAAATTATCTGCAGTGCAAAGATGAATTTTGTTCTTAATGATTTCATTGGATTGGTAACAGCTCTATATAGTGTCTTATTCTAATTATTGATTAAAATTAAGTCATTTCTCAGACAGTCATATGGATCTTTATGAAATTAAGGAGTGCTGGTCTAGTTTTGGTCTTGACTTGGTCTCGTCCCGCCTTGGTCTTGTCTTGGTCTCAACATACATTGGTCTTGGTCTCGACTTGGTCTCGGATTAGGTGGTCTTGACTACAACACTAAACCAAACACAGGAAGGGAGCACAGAAACAATGGGAACTGAGCATACATTTCAAAATAAAATGTATGTTTTATGTTGAAAGGACAAAGGAGCTGCTTCAAGACACCATCGAGCAAACCATTCTAATTACTCTAAGGCATTATTGATATAACAGTATAAATTGCTGTAAAGATGCTTTAAAACAATGTGCATTGTGAAAAGCGCTATACAAATAAATTTGACTTGATGTGAAGTTAAAGAATAAAGTTACTAACTACACCTCAATGCATACATGATCAACACAACATACAGCACACCTACTTTTCACAACTAACTGTCATTCTGCAAAGCAGCTAGCTAGCAGTGGGTGCCTTATTATAGGAGATGCATGTCTATTTTTAGCGTGCAGGTAAAAGCTTTCGTCTAAGTACTGCAGTTGCAAGTAAGGCAGCATGATGACATCATCACTGCAGTCCAAATGACCTCTCGCTGTGACTTATGTGCCATCTCATCAAGGTTGTTTTGATAATTATTGAGAAAATGAACAAACCAGGTCATAGGAACAATTGGCAGGCAGCAGGGCTGTGTGATAGAAAAAGTACCAAGTAAGTTTGCATCAAAATGGGACACACACACACAGGCTATAGCCTTTTTTCAATCTTGCTTTTTGCATTAGGTACAGATTCATTAACTGGGTGATTGAAAGAGACTATGGCTGTATAACCAATATCTATTTTGACCAATGGCGTATCATTTTGGACTGAACCTTATTATCAACAGTCTTTTCAGCTGTAGCAAAAAGAAGAAAGAAAACACTCTTTGCTTTCTGAAAACTTATTTTAAAGCCTCCAAATTAGAAGCTATCAGTTTTGTACTTGTGAGCTGATATTAGATGTGTCTGGTGATGTTGCTTTAGCATTATTGTGTTAGTGATTTTAGTCATCAAACACTTTTGCTTTGGTCTTTGTTTGCTATGCTTTTGTTCTGCTTTCACTAGAGTGCCAAAACACTTGAGGCATGAATTATGGATAAAGAAAGCGTTGTGGTAATATTAAATGTTGCATTTTTCTTCTGAGACCAGGACAGGTTATTAAATCAGTTACATAAAAAATATTACATGCACAATTTGACGTGCATTGTGATGTAATTCTTTTAAGTCAACTTGAAAAAATTGGAAACATGTCCATTATTCAACAAGTCATATTCTTTTGAAACTTAAAGAATATAAATTGTAGAGTCCTAGCCTTTTAATTTTTTATTATTTTTTATGGACAATTCGTCTGAAACAGCTGGAAAAACAGCCGTTCTTGAGGTGTTGGCCCAATCCTGAGGTGCTTAATTTGGTGGGACACTGCAGAGTAGAAACTGCAGTAACATGTCCATCATTCTGGATGGGAAGCTCACATAACGCACAAAGAAAAGGAGAGAGAGAGAGAGAGAGAGAGAGAGAGAGAGAGAGAGAGAGAGAGAGAGAGAGAGAGAGAGAGAGAGAGAGATCCACCTGCTGTTTTCGTTTCTCTTTATAAACGTTGCTTTAATGGTTACTGTTGCAACTGCCATCTGGACTTTTTTGAGTTTCTTAGTAATTCAGACTTACACATTTCCTGTTTTGTTCTTCGTTTTTTTGTCCTGCATCAGGCTTTTTCCCGGTTGTGCAATTAAATAAAAAGCATCAAACAACCTTGTAGTTATTACAAAATGTTTTGAATGATCTAGAGTGCATTTCCCAAAAGCTGCATTAGCTAACACAGGTTACGTTGTTACCAACATACAGTAGTTCAATAATTCTGTTTACCCCAAAACCATAGCTCAAACAAAAAATCTCAAACAGCATTGCAAACTTGTGTGGTTGTAACTACAACTCTCGACTTGTGGTAAGAAGCATAGATTCTTATTAGTATAGAGTAGTATTGCATCCTTTATTGCTCATATCTCCGAAGAGTCTTTAGTTTTATCAGGAGTGCAGTGGGCGGAGCTAAAGAAAGAGCACGCACACACATGCATGATACATTGGCAATACCCCTCCCTGGATAACTGCTCGGGTTATGTATATAACCCTTGTTCCCTGAGAAAGGGAACGAGCACTGCATCGAGACGACACTTTGGGGATGCTCCCTTAGCATCAGCGAATCTGAAACCAGAATGCCAACTAGGCCAATCCGATTGGCGTGCGTGATGACGTAACCGTGACGGCATATCCGGAAGTATAAAAGGGGAGCTGGAACGTAATGTCAGCAGTAATTGCTCTGAAGCATGCGCTCCAGGCACGCCGAGGTGTGGCGTCGGGATGCAGTGCTCGTTCCCCTTCTCAGGGAACAAGGGTTATATACATAACCCGAGCAGTTCCCTTTCGAGGGAACTCGCACTGCATCGAGACGACACTTTGGGGAACGAATCCCAACTAGGCCACACCGAAGGGTAGCGCCTGCCCTAGTGTGAAGCCGGAGACCGGGCACAGCTAGGACTGGAGCACCCTAGCACCAGGCGTTGTAGGGAGATCCAGGCTATAGAACCTGATAAATGTGTGCGTGGTAGTCCACCCGGCCGCCTCGCAGATATCCTGCAAGGGGACCCCAGAAAGAAGGGCCACCGAAGAGGCCATGCCTCTGGTGGAATGAGCCCTCACGGCCACAGGTGAAGGCAAACTGCGCACCTGGTAGGCCATGGTAATCGCCTAGACAATCCAATTACTGATTGTCTGAGTAGACGCAGGCAATCCCTTCTTAGGTGAGCCAAAACACACCAACAGTTGTTGTGATCTCCTCCACTGTGCAGACTTCGCCAAATAAACTCTGAGCGCCCTAACCGGGCAGAGTAGGTGAAGTCTCCCCTCTTCCGCTGTCACGTGAGGCGGAGGATGGAATGCCTGCAGAACCAAAGACCTGATCACCCTTGATGGCACCTTAGGCACGTAGCCCGGCCTAGGGTGTAAGATGGCTTTTACTCCTCCCGGGACAAACTCCAGGCAGGTTGGCGTTACAGCCAAGGCCTGGAGATCTCCCACTCTCCTGAGAGAGGTAATGGTGAGGAGAAAAGCCACTTTAAGGGTCAGGTCTTAGGTTCAGCTGACTCCAATGGCTCGAAGGGGGCCTCAGCCAAGCCTTCGAGAACCACTGCCAGGTCCCAGGTTGGAACTCTGGAATGAGCCGCAGGCCTCATCCTCCGAGCTCCACGGAGGAATTGTACAACCAGCTGGTGCCTACCCAGAGGCCCATATCCCATAGGAGTGTGGAAAGCCGCAATGGCAGCCACGTACACCTTGAGTGTGGACGGGGTAAGCCCTGCAGAGAAGCGATCTTGGAGGAACTCCAGCACTGAAGCCACTGGGCAGTTAACTGGGTTCACCTCACGCTCCTTGCACTAAGTGGAAAATACATTCCACTTGAGGCTGTACAGTCTCCTCGTAGACGGAGCCCTAGAACTGAGCAAGGTCTCTATCACCTCTGCCGATAGCCCAGCCTCTATGTACCTGGTCCCCTCAGGGGCCAGACCCATAGGTTCCAAATCTCCGGGCGGGGGTAAAATATCGTATCCGTAGCCTGAGATAGGAGATCCCTCCTCAGAGGAATCTCTCACGGGTGACCTGCTAGCAGAGCTATGATTTCCGAGAACCAGACTCGAGTCGGCCAACGGGGTGCTACCAGAAGTAGACTGACCCCCTGTCGCCTGACCCTCTCCAGGACTCCCGGGAGCAGAGCAATCGGGGGAAATGCTCACAGACACAGCCTCGGCCACGTCTGAACCATGGCATCCAACCCCCTTAGTGGGGCTGGATGCGTGAGGTAAAACCACAGTGGGCAGTGGGACGTCTCTCGAGATGCAAATAATCCACTTCCACTGGGCCGAACCTCTTGCATATGGCCTCCACCACCTCTGGGTGGAGTCGCCACTCCCCGGGCCTCAGCCCCTGCCTCGGCAGGATGTCTGCTCCCTGATTTTGGACCCCCGGGACATACATCCTCTCGAGGCCGGTCTCGGGTGTCAACCGAGCCTCCTCCCCGACCCCCTGAAGCGGCTAACCGGCAGTGCGAAATCGAGGAAGATTTTCGGTGTGCGTACGCGTTTGCTGGACCACCGCAAGTCTTGCTAGAGGCGGCTGGTGCAGCACGCGTGCACGGGGAAACGATGTGGCCCGAAGCGTACTAGACGGCGGGAACACAGCATCGATTCCCGAAAACTCCACAGGGGAGACAACCTCGATCCCTCCTACCCGGGAGAGGGGGCTGGCCAGCAGGGGCCTCATCTAAGGGAGCAGCTCAACAGGGCCACAACACTAGAGCGGACACTGCGATTAGCAATTGCCTGAAACTGATGTGTCCCGCAGGCCACAAGGCGGCGAGAACGTCATCAACTTCAGAAGGGCTCCATCTTAGATGAATATCCAGTTCAAAAGTTAAACACGCTTGGGTGACAGAATTAAAGTATCCAACTTATCAAAGTCGGATAACATGACACTCAATTCCTCGGAATTAAATGCCATCATAATCACCAAACCCGTGCAACCTGATCTGAATAACAGGCTGAATAAAAATATATCTAACTCTTTTTTCTTTCTCAAAGTCAGATAATATTTTAATTTAATTCCTCAGAATTAAATGCAGCCACAATAAGGTGAAACATAGTCTGAATGATAGGCTGAATATCTAACTCCTCAAAGTCAGATTATATTTATTTAATTCCTTAGAATTAAATGTAGCCGAACTTAATCAGACGACACTGTTCTATTTGTATTTATACGGACTCAAAGACCCTGCGTTGCCTCAGCAACGTGGTTCAAGCCGACATAATACAACTGGCTTTCATCCCTCGAGAAAAAAAGCCAAACAGTGTCACACAATACGTTGAAACATGGTCTGAATGACAGGCTGAATATCTAACTCCACAGAGTCAGATCATATCTCATTTAAATCCTCAGACTTAAATGCAGCCATATCAGACAATACTGATTTATCGTACTATACGGCCAGTATCTCATGCACACCGATCGCGTGTGTTCACTTTAATTGCAGACCCATAACCTGCGCGCTGCCTTTTTTTCAGCAATCGCGAGATGGAATCTTGCATATTTAAGAAGTGCTTATAACTTCGACTGCCTCGATGCTGAGCACGTCTAATTCCTCAGAATCAGACCGCTCACACATCGGGTCCTCCGCCCCGGGGGAAGAAGCCGCAGCGCGGGTTTCCACACCGGGAAGGAGAACATCTGAACTGTCAGACAAAGACTGGGAAGATGCCTCAGCAGTCCCAGTCCCGCTGACAGTCCATCCGTGAGCCCCATGACCAGCCTCGCCGCACCGCCTCGGCGGATGCGGGACCGATCCACGGGGCTCACGAGGCTGGCCGGCCTCATCGAGCACGGCCAGCCGAGAGCGGGGCACCCTGAGCGTCAGCTTCTCGCAATGCTCACAAGCGGCTCCCTCGAGAGCCGCTCGAGCATGCTGAACGCCCAGGTGTGTATCCGAGCCCGACATGTAGCGAGGGCAAGGATGCACACACTGCTTGAACTCTCTCACTTTTTCACACTCCATTTCAATCACACACTTTCACTGACGTACAACAATAAATAGACAGACAGTTTTGACACAGAGCGCTATGCTGAAGAGCATTAACTGCTGACATTACGTTCCAGCTCACCTTTTATACTTCCGGGTATGCCGTCACGGTTACGTCATCACGCATGCCAATCGGATTGGCCTAGTTGGCATTCTGGTTTCAGATTCGCTGATGCTAAGGGAGCATCCCCAAAGTGTCGTCTCGATGCAGTGCGAGTTCCCTCGAAAGGGAACTTTCTATTCAATATACGTTTGTGTTGTTTACATTATATGCACTTACGCACGACTGCCAACAAAACAGACATTTGATGCAATTTCACTCATAGGTTTCGACTCATGATCGGGAACAAACAAACACACTTGCAGAACTCTGTTGCTGCTCCGGAAAAAACTGCATCCACTGTCTCTTTAATGCTGGGTTATTTGGGAAGCTGAACAAGGTTATCTTTCCCTCACAACCAGAGACACACTTATTTTAGTGACATTGTTGAATTCATGGTCTAAAAGCAAAATGCCAGCGCTGCCGACGGCTTCCGTAACCCGATCGAAGCTCAATGATGGACGTGCTCTTGTTTCTCGCTCTGGTTGATGTGCGCACACGCTTATCTGGGCCATACTCCATTTTTTTTTTAATGAAACTGATTTGTGTATTTGCCACAGAAATACTCTGTCATACGTCCAACTCAGTTTTTTAAATTTTGGCCATGTTTAGCATGAGAATCCAACTCGTTAACAGTGTAAATAAGTCAGAAGGCATGAAATAGCCTTAAATGAGTGTAGCAACTCATAATGTAATAACTGCACATAATATAATTATTACATTATTATTGTAATACAATGTTCTTAATGTAATATTTTTTTTCAAAACATAATAAAATCTTGACCTCATAATATAATAAAAAAATTTACAATATGAGAAATGTATTACATTATGAACTCCCCTAAAATATTGTCATATTGTCATATTGTAATAGCTTTTAAAACATAAGCAAAAATTACTATTCCTTTACAGTACATTTTTAGAAAACGAATCCCAGTCAACTACCTGCGAAATGCAACAGATTTAAATAGTAGTAGTAGTAGTAGTAGTAGTAGTTGGCTTGCTCAGTGGGGGACACTAAATATTCAACTATATTACTGATCTGCCCGCATTGACACTATATGATAACTGAACTAAGCTGGATGACATCACTGTATTCTCCAGAGCGGCTGCAGAGCCGAATCAAATTCTGTTGCATTAAAATAACCCATATTATTTTCCTGATTAACACTGTGAAGCTGCTTTGAAACAATCGGCATTGTAAAAAGCGCTATATAAATAAAAGTGACTTGACTTGACTACTAGTAGTAGCAGTAGTATCAGTACTCTGGTGGATATTGTAGGCAGGTTAAGACTGCATTTTTATGTAAAGAATTACCAATGCTTTGTTTAATAAAATAAAAATTATATATTTATATTTATATATATATATATATATATATATATATATATATATATATATAAAAATTATATATATATATATATATATATATATATATATATATAAAAATTATATATATATAAAAATTATATATATATATATATATATATATATATATATATATATATATATATATATATATATATATATATATATATATATATATATATATATATATATATATATATATATATATATATATAGCTATTACAATTATGACAATTATGTTTTTGGTGAGTTTATAATGTAATACATTTCTCATAATGTAATAATTGAGAAAATTATTTAATTACGGACATTTTATTACAATTATAGTGTAATACTTATTACATTTTGTGCAGTTATTACATTATGAGTTGCTACAATGGGTAAAGGGGAAAAAAATATCTATCCCAGGTATATTGTGATAAAATACGTTTTTGTAATCATCAAAATATATGATTTTTCACTGTCTTTCCTTGTCCACTGTCACCAAGCCCTCTAATGCTCTCATGATAACCATAAACATCCCCATTTATCTCAACGGCAGTTGCATACACCATCCGCATGTGATTTGAAATGTGCCTTATTGCTCATCTAAACCAGCAAAACATTGACCCTTATATAGAGGCCACTTAACTATCCAACTATCCAATTCTCAAAGCATAAGCCCCCACCCTATTGAAACCCATGTTTATATAGAAGTTGCCAGCCACCGCCAGCATTTTTGATCATTTTTTCATGGCCCCCAGAATATTTTGTTGTATCTGAACATGCAATTTATCAAAAAAAGGAACAGACCCTCTGTTTTTACTCTAGCTTAATGCATGCATTTAATTCGGTAATGTTAGGCAGTTTGGCTTTATATGCTGTTTAACTCTTACCCCGCCAAACACAGCATTTTCCGTTATTTGTGAGAAAATGCTCCCCCACCAAACACAGAATTTTGTAGACCCAGGACGAGTCGCAAAAAAACAAGCGATCGGATGTGATCAGACTCCATCTCTGTTTAATCATCACTCGTGATGGGTGATTTTCTCAGCTTTTTGTTCAAAATGAAGCTTTTTTTATGAAACTTACCCATATTTAGTGTTGAAAAAAAGCAAATTCATGAAGCTAGAATAAAAGTTTTTTTTTTTTTTTTTTTTTTTTTTTGTTTGTTTAAAAGCAGAGGGTCAGCTCTTTCTTTTCATATATTACATGCTCAGTTATTCATACAACAAAATATTCTATGGGCCATTACATTTTTGTGAAAATCCCGGTGGCTGACACCGTTTTTTAAAAACGCTGGCGGGGAAAGAGTTAATGTTGATGATCACGTTATTTTACATATGCGTCTGCTTACATATGCTATTGCTTGCTTCTGCTTCTGCTTCTGTTTCTCCTTCTCATGTCTTTTGATCAAGAGATTCAGTACTCTTTCAGAATGTGTCATAGTGTATAACAGTAAAAACACAGAAAGCTCAAATTTTTGTCAATAGCAGGGAAAGAGTTAAAAGAGCCCTTGAAATGTGAATCATAACGGCATTAAAAACTCATGGACACTTTTCATTGCATGTCACGTCTCTCTGTTTTAGCTGTGCCACTCCTGTGTCTGTGTGTGTGTGAGTGTATGCATGCCATTCTGGGGACAGCGGGGCCCGTCACACAAACCTTGACAGATGCATACTTTTGTATTAGACATGCACTCACTCCGTTTCCATTTATATCACTGAAATGTACGTGGCAGGAAATTGGGATATTTTGAGTTGATTGGCTAAGACATATTGGTGCACCAGAGTGGCACAGAGTGGAGAAATTGGTTAAGAAATAAACGAGTGAAGTTAGCTGATGGAGAGGGATGGGGATGGATGGATTTGCAGAGCAGGGAAATGAAGTGGCGGAGCATCTCGCTGGAGGCACGGGCGATGGATTGGCTGAGTGAGCAGGGCTCTGGAGAGGAAGGCCGGAACACCGGCAGTTTAACACTGTGACGAGGCTTCTAATCTGAGGCTCAGCTGCCGGCGCAACAGGGGGTCTGCTTCATTCCTGCTCCTCAAGCTTAGGACAGAACACGTTTATCAAGAATCGCACTAGACAAGCCAACGGGAGAGAGGGTTGAGGACCTGAGATCTAAGTCCTGAATATTTACTGGCCCATCTGTCCTTGTCTTGTTTTTAAAATTCAGTTTTCACCTCACGTTTGCGTCTGCTTCCTGCTACAGTCTGGACCAGCGTGAGGGAGTGATTACATTGTCATGCTTCTTAATACCACACAACGCTCCTCTCACTGTGTCTGTGCATGCGGGAGATATCGCTCTTGTCCTGGTTGCCCTCATCTGTAATAAATACTCAACAAAGGCATCTGTTTTGAATAAGTAAACACATCAGAAATTAGCAAAACACAAAAGAGAGGCTTTCAGTGTTAACCTTTCATAGACACTAAAGAGGTAAGAAATCAAATAACACTTCATGTGATGCCTAGTACGTTTGTTTCATTGTGAAAAGCGGTAGGAAATTCTTTTGAAAATGGACTAGGAATTGTAAAGCCTTCAGGTTAAACAGGAGAGAGACTTCAATAAAAGCTTTACATACCAGATTAGTGTTATGTTTCATTTTATAATGAGATAACAGCAAACTCATTGCATTGCAAAAACATGCATTTTAGATGAATTTATGAATTTACACTTTCAATGAATAAAACACGGACAGTGCACTAGTGATACAAAACACACAGGTCTGTTACGTACAAGTAACAAGCTCCTATATTTCCCAGTAAATTCATTTAGCCTGACAATAACAGGTTATAGGCTTGCTGCGATAGTAGGTGTCATCGGTGTTCCGGCATAAGACAGGTAACATCACTTGCCCACCACGGCACGCCCCCCACCGTCGTTTAGATTTTTTTATAGTACTAAAAAAATTTAGTTAAGTTAGAGAACAGACACTACAAATACAAACTGAACGTGTCTGCCCAATACAGCCTAAGCCGAATGACCAGCAGCAGGAATAAGATCTCATTTATCACGAGAGCAAGGAACTGACTGACAAATTGATCGTAGAAGATTTGGTTTCAAAGCAAAATGTAAAAGTGCCTATTTAAGTGAGTTTGTCATTGTACTGTTTTGTTGTTGTGTTTTTTATTAAGAATAATAGGCTAATGAACCCACCATTAAAGCAACCTGCCCCCGAATTGGCGCTAATTCTAAACCGAAAGTAAAATGTGCACGGGCACACTGTCATTCGTTCACGTCCGCACAGTGCACAGGCATTGTAATGTGACGGTGAGGGAACATCTCACCATCACATCCCTAACGGGTAAAAAGTCTAATACATTTTGATTCTATTATTATATTTTACACAATGTCAAACCAATGAAATGCAAGCTCAGGCATGTGCCTCTTCCACATAAGCTCATGAAGTTATGCGCTCTAGACAGAGAATACTCAGTTGCAGCCTTGCAGGGAACACTTAGGCTAAGAAGAAGCAAATATATTTATGAAGTATAACAAGGGTTAGGGTTAGGGTTAGGGTTAGGGTTATTCAATTGTCCATCCATATAAAACGGCTAGGCTTTAAGGTAATTGTAAAAAAAAGAGTATTGTATTTTGCCAGATTTTATAGTAAAAACATATTCAAGCGCGAATGAGAACCATTTCGAGGGGGATGGCAGGTGTGCGAGATAAAAACAAAAGAAAGAGTATTCGAATCCCAAAATTTAAGATCGAATACCAACCCACCCAACAAATATTTGAACATTCTGGTCCAGCCCTAGTAATAATCTGTGACTTTGATGATATCCAATTGTCTCAAAACAGACTGATAACTTCCAGTTTAATCTGTTATTATTACTACAGAATTTGAAATATGCAAATAAAAAAGAAAATCTGTTTTTACTAGTGCTGTCAACATGTTAACATGTTAACGCATGCAATTAATTTAAAGTCCTCAACGTGTTTAAATAATTTAATGCAATTAACGCAAATAAATAACAAGTGCAGTGAAGCTGCGTCATTAACGTAATTTTCGTCACGCCGTTATATGATCTTAGAGTTTATCACAATCATAAAGAGCATCTACAAGCACCTGTAACCCTGGTAAGAGGACATTTCCATTCTTACTATTTAACCCGATTCTGCTTCTGTTTGTGATCAGGCCAATTAAAACCTTTAAACACTGGGAAAGTTTTCAGTGATCCAGTAATCAAATTCATTCAAACAGTCAGAAACAGCATTAATGTAAAGAAGGCCAGGCTGATCACATCACACATAAACGAGAGAATAGAAAAACGCACATTGCGTTTTTAGTGAATTTTTCATTCCAGTGTTCTCTGCTTTAACACACACCAAAGGTGCGATTAATCGCGATTCAAAATTGTTATCTATTGACAGCCCTAGTTTTTGCTTTCCTTGTCTTTACACTGTAAAGGTTTTAAATAACATTGTCATGTCATTGTAGAAATGTGCTATTTAATCAGCCATGATTAAGGTTTCCAACAGCTGGCGGGTTTACTGAGATGAGATGAAATGAATAATATTCCGCTTGTGATCTGTAGGTGACCTCAACCTGGTGGCACACAGAGATCTGCTCCATGTAGAATAAACAAGCTCTTTTTAGGCCTCTGAGTCTTTATATCATGTGAGTCCATATGCTTTTAATTTTATATTTTAAAAGTGTACTTTTAGGATTAACAGTCAGATACTGTATGTGGCTGAAATGGACCACTGGAATTACAAAAAAATAAGAGAAATTGGAACATCTAATATGGTGACTCTATAAAAAGTCCTGCTTTCCAAATAAAAGAATGAATTGCCACCACCTGGTCTTTACTCTAAACTGCACTTGCACATTGGCTGGACCAACCTGAAAATTACGATGTATTTAATGTTATTTGAGAGTATGAAACAACATTGATGATACTTGTCAGATTTCAATTCTGATCTATATATATATATATTGAAATGTTAGTTTGGCCAATAGTTTTTTGCTTTTGTTTTGAGATTTCTGTATTTCCCCATTCAATTAGATGTTTCATGGCTGAAAATAGCTTCCCAAGTGCATTCTCAATATGGTCACCGAGTGAACTGACTTGATGTCCAACTGTCTCAAAAAAAAGAAAAAAGACTGATAACTTCCAGTTAATTATAATGGAGGTTGGCATACAGCAGGGCATTTCACCCCCCACCCCTCACCCCCATCAAAAAAGTGTACTTTTTTGAATATTTTTTTAATATAAATGGATATAAATACCTGCAGTACAGAATCGTTTACATGCAATAAAGAGCTGCTTCGTCGTTGACAAACAATATAAGACATTTGCAAGTTTTGTTCCCTACAATGGATTGTAATTTTCCACCTCATCCAACACTTTCCACATCCACAGCTTTTTGTTTTCTGTTTTATAAAATATCATGTTACTAATTTAGTGTGAAAAACCGCTGCAAATGATTCAGTGCATGAGTGAACTGTCTTAATGAATCAAACTGAATCGCAAACAATTTCAGATCTTTTTCAACCTGTTTGATCGATTGGATCAAAAGAGTGTTTAATTTGCGAATATGGCATTAGAATATATCAGTACTACACTGAACAAAATTATAAATGCAGCACTTTTGTTTTTGCCCCCATTTTTCATGAGCTGAATTCAAAGATCAAAGACTTTTTCTATGAACACAAAAGGCCTATTTTTCTCAAATATTGTTCACAAATCTGTCTAAATCTTTGTTAGTGAGCACTTCTCCTTTGCCAAAATAATCCATCCACCTCACAGGTGTGGCATATCAAGATGCTGATTAGACAGCATAATTATTGCACAGGTGTGCCTTATGCCGAGTTCACACTGCCGATTTTAGGCCCGATTTTAACTCGCAGACAGGTTTTGGGAAACTGCCGACAAATGCCCTAAATCATAGTCAAATTGATGCTTGTTCACGTGAGTGACAATCACGCAGTGTGAATTATCAAAGATGCAATCAGAGAGAATCACAGACGAGTCGCTGACGCCCGTGAGATATTTGGCATGCTAAATATCTGTACCTGTCAGCAATTCAAACTCCTGCTGTGTGAAATGTGTTCTGACTGAAAAATACATCGGCGATGACCTACAGCCAATGAGAGAGCAAGATACAGGGCAGCGGGATGTTCGGGGAGGAGTTATAGACCAGAATATCAGTATTTTAATAGATATATTTACAATTCTATCAAACAGAAACAAAGCACAAACATTTGCCGCAACAGCAGCACATTGCAAAAATATTTATTTACCTCAAACTCTCTTTGCAGAACACAATCCTTGCTCCCTGTGTCTCCCCAACCATTTCCTCCACCATAATCTTTTTTATTTTTCTCCTTTTTGCTGCAAATCAGTGCACAGACAATTTGGATCGCAAGCTTTCTGCTGTTTATCATTTTTAATAACAATTCCAGTCTCACGAGAGAACTTCGGTCTGATGCATGCGTGATCTCGCGTTGTTTAGGGGAGAACGGGGTAATGTGAGACATCGGGTAATATGAGACACCCCTTGTATCTAGTCAACAGAACACATTTGTGGTCATATGACCAGTAGGTTTTCAAGCCCCTTCAATTCCCCTTGGCCATGAAGGAGAGGACCTCATGGTGCTGTTGCAAGCATGTTTTTTTCATGTAAAAGTACATTTTCTTGCTGTCAACTTAATCAATTGTTGTGCCAAAGCAAACTGATTCAGGTAGAAAAACTTATATCACACATGTTGATGAACTACCAACATATAAAACCATATGATGATGCTAGCTGAAGATTATCCTGAATTGCTAAGAGAGATCGTTTTTTCAAAAAATGTGGCAGTGGGGTAAAGTGAGACATAAGGCACAAGTTAAGTTTAGTCTTAAACATATTTTAATGTAATATTATATTACATTACATATGTTTTAATTTTAATGTCAAAAACATTGTAGAAAAGCCATCATGCCAAGGCAATACACCAGGAAGACAACCTGGGGCACATCCTAAAAGTGATGTGGTGAAGAAGCTGCCTCAACCTAAAAGGTCTGGACGAGCCACACGTAGGGAGCAACTCCTCATCTTTCCCTGTCACCTTCAGGAATGTACAGTAGGCCTAGTTGTAGAGTATGACAGTAGGCTGATGTTATAATCCAGGTGGGTCTAGTCCTGTGTTCTGAGTCCCAGGCTGTTCTAGCTGGTTCTGATTGTCCTTTGCTCTGACCCCCAGATACTGGCTCTAAGGGTCCTGTGTTCTGACCCTCAGACTGTGTTCTAGTCTAACTGGTTCTATCTGTCATTTGAATCTTAATTAAAACATTTTGAATTATATTATGTTGCATTTGATTTTGTTGAGAGTTACTTTCAAGTGTTTAGAAAAAACAAAATGTGCTTAATTGACCAATCCCCATGATTCTGTTACTAGTCCGACATTAGTTCTGGAATGTGTGGTTGTCAAGCTAGCTTTTAGGATTCTAACTGTTATAACATGTGTTGTTATGGTAGTTTCAGAGTGGAAAAGTAAGTGGTTCACTTTACCCCCTTGATTTCTCTGGTCTGTCTCAGTTTACCCCTAAAGTGGGGTAAAGTGAGACATAAGACAATTTTTTTTAAAACAATCGTATTTTCATAGCCTGGATGCCAGCCGAACTTAGCCCCACCCACAAAATTTTTACTCAGGCAGTTCGGTCTGGACTTGATCGGTAGAGAAGTAATTATGCCCGAACAGAAACTGTTCGGACCAATGAAATTGTCAGGGTGGGCTTTAGACGATGATGGACAGATGATAAGCAGTAACGTAATCATCCACATCATCAAAGGCGCTTGGGTTGAATTTGTTCTAATCCTAAACGGAGAACTTGTTCGTATATGCGTTCACCTTTACTATTTCTCTCAGAAATGATGATCGTGTTGGTAAGTACTCTGTGTATCCTTAAATAATTTTTTTACAACACCGGCAAAGATCGTTTACACTCATCTTTTTCTTCTAACGTTAGGCTACTTATTCCAGCGTGCGTGCAGGGTTGCCAAGTTTTTACAACAAAACCCGCACAATTGCTAACGTTCCTCAAAACTAGCCAAAAACAGCCCAATAGCTTTCATGGGGGGGTTCTCCGGGGAAAAAAAGGCATTTAGGGGGTAAAATATGTGTTATTTTGGCAGGGCTGGCAGGTAAAAATCGCATTCCTGGGTCTGTATATCACATAATTAGGGTCGCTTCAACCCGCGGACATGTTAACACAGTGCAGTTGAGTTCTGTTGACATTTGACAACTAACGTTATACGTCGCTCCGTTGCTCTGATTGGTTGTAGGTCTATCCAATTGAGGTCTTTCCTGGTTCGGTTGAAACACGCCCCATAATCACAGCCCAATGGAGCAGTATCAGACTCATATTCTGACTAAAATTGAGTATGACGACGTCAGGCTAGTATTTTCACTGACCTTCTTCCTAAATACATTCTGATAATTTTCATTGCAAGGAAACATCCTGAATGAATGGGAAATGTGTCAATTTTACTGATTTATCATTTTAGCTCGCTTAGAGGAGAGCAAATGTCAAAAATGTCTCACTTTACCCCACTCTCCCTACCTGTCACATCTCACGTGTGTTTGGTTGTGAAACGTAGTTTGCGCACCGGAGAGAGTTGTCGGGGATTCTTCCTATTATTAAGTCATGCAGTGTGAAACCTCCTGTTGCCAATCCATCATGCAGTGTGAACACAGCAATGACTGCATGCTACCCCAGATAGTCATGCAGTGTAAAAAGAGCAGTGATCCGTCGAGTTTGAAAATCATGCAGTCTGAACTCTGCATTAGGCCGGCTACAATAAAAGGCCACTCTAAAATGTGCAGTTTTATCACACAGCACAATGCCACAGATGTCACAAGTTTTGAGGGAGCGTGCAATTAGCATGCTGACTGCAGGAATGTCCACCAGAGCTGTTGCCTGTGAATTGAATGTTCATTTCTCTACCATAAGCCGTCTCCAAAGGTGTTTCAGAGAAACCTGTTTTTGTGTACATAGATCTTTGACTTCAGCTCATGAAAAATGGGGGCAAAAACAATTGTTGCGTTTATAATTTTGTTCAGTGTATTTAATTGGGACAGAGCGGCAATTCAAAGGGTATGGCATTCAGTACTCTGTGCAGTGTGTATTCTGAAAATAGCCCCAGAAAGAGAGAAAGAGAAAAATTTCAGAAAATGTTTGTGTGCGGCTCATCAGTGGTATGCTCTCTTAACTCTCCAAACCACTCAAAAATGAAATATACAGACTCTAAAAGAGAAAGCTACTGATGCCATTTCAAACATGCCACAGAACTGCTGTGTGCTGTGACACCACCATCTGCAATAGTGCGCAGTTTCCTTATGTGGCCTAATCAGTGTGCATGGGAGGACGTATCCTTGAAGGAACATGCATCTGTACCAACTTCAGATGTGAGAATGCATGCAAAATAAAATTGAATGGAATAAGTTCCTCTTAAGCAAAACTGGAAAATTACAATTATTTGTCACTATAAAAAGCTTTTTTGCTCTGAGCAAAGGGAGAAAGAAACATAGCTGTTTTCCTGTAGTCATTATGGTAATTATTAACAGTAATAATGATTTAAAACAGCAGAGAAAATGTTACACTCTGAGACAATTAGCTGCTTTAATAAACTAGCATGCTTATAGAACATCCATAACAAGTGTGTCAAGGCAAACAGAATAAAAAATGCCTTCAGGTTTTCATCTTACATTAGTCACACGTTATATTTTAGAGTAGTAAAATATAACATGTGAGGACAGCAGATAATTGGATAACAGTGTTTAGATGCAAGTCAAATGACCAAATAAGACATGCTGGTTAGAGCTGGTATAGTGGACTAACAAAACTGAGCTGGTCCACCAACACTTCCCATGCTGAGGACCAGCAAACTAGCAACAAGCATTCCATGCTGGTCACAGCAGGCAAAGCATAGGCCTACCTTATTGTTTGTGTGTCCATATAATCTTAGTGAAAGTGGTAAACAGATTTGGCTTGCTGTCTGCTATAGAGGGGCTCGGAGAGGATATTATACCAGAGTTCCGATTGCCACCCATAACTGGCAAAATTGTATAAAAAAGGAGGAGCAGGGGAGGAAGGATGCTGCAAGAATAACAACGGGAAGAGGTAAGCGGCAGGTTTTATACCTTGGTATTAATTGGAAAATTAGATGGGCGTATTCCTCCCTAAATTACGTTTAATAACTTCACTTCAGGCAGAAACCTTGCATGTCCAAAACGGAAATGGAAAAAACACTGTCCCCTCTATCTATCCTCCTCCCTGGCACCATCCACCCGCACCTGCCAGCAATCACCCTTGTCAGCAGCACCACATAAGCTCACTCCTCATCTGCCCTCATTGTCCAGTCTTGTTAATATGTTTATGTATTTGCACATCTCCTGTTATCCAGTGTGAATCCCCAGTGTGCATCTCCAATGGGTATCTCCAGCGTGCACCTTAACTGTTTACTCACCTGAGTCACTATATTTGCTTGTTGCTGTTAATAAACTCTTCTACTAAACTTCATCATCTTGTCTGAGTCCACATTCCGTAACAGAAGACTAGACCATAACAGCAGACAGCACAATGAGCACTCTCCTCACCCCAATTGATTCAGCCAATCTGCTTCTCTCCCTCACTCAAAATGGCCGCCCGATCGAGGATTACATCAAAGTGTTCCTCGAGCTCTCACACCAGGTACCCTGAAACTATGACACCATCAAGACCATTCTTTTGGGCCAGATATTGATTATGTTCTATGGTTGTGTGGATTATCCAATTCAATAGAGGAAGCAGTTCCAGAGCCCTACAGCGTGATTAAAATTACAGATTCCACTCCAGAGAGTGAAATCTCAGAGTCCGTTCCAGTGAGAAATTCTCGCTCCAAAGATTACAGCATTGCCACTTTTAATGGTCACAATGCTTTGGAATCTTCCTGAGTCCGCTCCAGTGAGTAATGTTCCAGAGTTCATTCCAGTTAGAGAAATTCCTGAGTCTGCCCCAGAGAGTGAGTTCCTCAAATCCTCTCCAGAGATTGAAACCCCCGTGTCCACTCCAGTGAGAGAAATTCCCCAGTCCGTTCCAGTGAGGAAAATTCCAGAGTACTGTCCATTTTGATGGCTTGAGCCCCTAAACAGAGCCCAGTGATGGCTCCAGCCCCTGACCAGAGTACAGTGACGGGTCCAGACCCTGAGTTCAGTCCAAAGTCCGCTCTAGCCCATGAGCCCGCTCCAGAGTAAACTCCGCTCCTGGTCTCCTGAGCTTCCAGGACCTCCCTGGTCTCCTGAACTGCCGGCACCTCCTTGGTCACCGGTACCGCCCTGGAGGCTTCTTAGCATGCCGGCACCACCCTGGAAACCCACCAAGACTCCAAGACGCCCACCCGCCCTCCCTACCCTTCCATTCCTCCCTGTGAATTATTTTTTCACAAAATCAAGCTCAGCTGCAGTTACAAGTTTTTTGACCAGTGAATGTGGGACACGTGTTGTATCCGTCATTAGACTGGACACATCTAAGGCAGTCAAATTGTGATCGCATTGTTTTCACCAACTTACTGGTTATAAAGTTTACTATAGCTATGTGAGTGCTCAGTTTTTTCTGTCATTTGCCTAAAATCTCATGCTAGTAGCCTATGATTCCATTATGTGGAAATTTAGACATGGAAATTTAAGTAATGAGTTTACATTTACATTATAATATTAAATCACATACTACACTCAGCCATTGAATACTATGGGACTATTTATTTATTTTGATATATAGATATAATTTACATCATTATATTAATTTATTTTCATTTAACTTTTTGATACACAATGCCTGTTAGGGCAACTTAATGGCTGCACTTTGTTCTGCACCATGTTCCACCACTTTAAAACAAATGTATTTGTTGTTTGTTGCATATCAACAGAATATTAGATTAAGCTTTTTTGAGTTTGCATCAAATGTTCTTCGACTTTTATACATAATACATTTGTTTGTGAATAAAGGTTGATCTGTCGAAAGCAGTTATTTTGAGTTAGATGCCAAATGTTCTCATCCTAGTCAAATTTGACATTGAAGGGGTGCATACAACATAATTGCTCACCAGCAACTATAGTTGCTGCACATTCAAATATGATTTTCAAGAAAAAAAACTAAAACCTGGGGAAAATAAATGCAGAACATGTTCACATAGGACACTATAAACATGACTATATGCATGAAACCATTCAGAAATATTTGGGCTCAAATGGGTTAATAATATCATCATGACACCACAGCTATAGAAACCATTAATATTCGTATATAAACCATAAAATATAAAAAAAAAACAGGGCACGGATTGTAATATACTCCACTGGAGAGGCAAGTTTCAGAACCCAAGTGCAGCTTTTATTTACAAAATTCAAAACATAAAACAAAGACTTGGCAAACCGTGACATAAACAGCCGTAACTCACAAAGACTCACCAACAAGCGGGTTACAACATTCAATATCAGACCAAGACACATGGCAAACATGAGGGCTTAAATACACAGAGACTAAAAGCAAGACAAGTGACACCTGTGAACAGTGATCAAACAATGAACCAATGACTGAACAAGACACAAGAGAGAAACAAGACAAACTAAGAACATGGCAGTGAACATGATAACCTAAAAACAATAAACATGAACCAACACCCAAAACACCCTGTGACACGGATTAGCCAGCCCAGGGTTGACTGTAGGATACAAAAAATTTAAATAAAATGAATTATAGCTTAAGCTACTCACCAAAATAGGCTATGATTATTTGTACACAAAACATGCCAATGTGTGCAGCTGACCCATGCTCTCAAATAAATCAAGGAGATCCACGGGACTTCAAAATCAGTGATGGCAGTTAGTTCATTTTTAGCCAGGACAGATCGAATAGTGTTCCATGTGCGTTAAGCTGGAGAAGGCTGTAGGGGGGAAGTATGTTAATTAATACATTCATTTATTTTCCTCTGCCAGCCATTGGGGTTTGAAAAAAAAAAAAACGCTATTAAAAATAAAGATGTTTTATCTTGTGCGGTTTGCTAGTTATTCTGCCAAGGCCACTAGTTATACTACGCTCTCTGACCATCCAATCAAAGGACGTGAAAATGCCAACGTTATTTTATGCCTGCTAGATGGCCTCGGGAACGCAATCTCGAAATCTGATTGGCTGTTTAAATCGTAGTGATTATCAGATTGGTTAAAGCGCACAGTTTCATTGCCATTCATTTTAACCTAGAGGCACCCGAAGGTCTCAGGATTCTGAAGGCCTCAAGGCAGATTTCTTTGACCCTGGCAACACATGATGCCTGAAATATGATTGGATAAAAGCTCTAACATAAATACAACCTACTGGAAGCAGCGCAACCAAGAGAAAAGCTATTAAATTAAGAAAATAGACTATTGGGAATAATTTAACACACATTAATGGAAAAAATATATTTAAATTTAAGCTGGCCCTGATGGCCCACCCTTTTCCTATTCAATGCTGACATACATAACCCATCTATGCACCTCTATTTCATTCTTATAAACTACCCTGGCTAATGTTGGTTTCTATTGGCACAAGACAGAGTGAGGCATATTAAGGTTTTCCAACAGACTCAAATGTTTCTCACATGTCCACAGAATACAAAGTGTGATGCAATTATCAGCGCCAAAAAAAAGTCTATCAAAAATTCATATAGGGCACACACAGTTGTGAATAGGCAAAGCAAAATGGGCCTCGAGTCTTGGAACACAAGTTGAACCCTCAGTAGGGATGAAGACAAGGCCAGAGCATTGACAGAGCCTGTGGGCTTAGCAATGACCAGCACCAGAACTCTCACTATCACAGATGAATTCAGTAATACTGCAAGACCTTAATTTAAACATGAACAGAGTGCAGACAATTAGAGCTCATGGGAGGATATAGAGTGCAGACAATTAGAGCCCATGGGAGGATATGGAGCTGGACAGGAATATGAACGATAGTGTCAGACTCTGAAGCTAGCCTTGACTGAAATGCTAATGTTTCATTATCTTAGAAGCAAATGTAAATGCTAATTTGCTGCTCATATTTTAATGCTGAGCATATGACCTGCAGCGTGTTAAAAAGTATTCTTTGCCCCTGACATTATGATCTTGGCCAGCGTTAATGATTCAACAAAATAATCTATATATATATATACTGTATATATATGTATGTTACCAGCAATGTGTGAAATCCGGCATTGTATGGAATGCCTATAGGAATTTATAGAATGCCTGAGGTTTGTAGGTAAAGTATGAAATGGTTTATATTTCACACATTTCCTAGTCATTCTATACAATGTCAAAGGGCTAGCCGGCAGAGTATAGAATACTCCTGCTACTCACGCTTGGGTCTTTGTTCGGCGGTGGCGTGCCAGTAGCGAAACACGTGAGCTTCCACTCCCGCCACAGAGGCTCGGCCCTATTGTTCCCTGACGGTTGCTGTGTCACGATGTCGGAACAGGAAGAAAGTGTAGTGCCATTCTATACAATACCTGCTTTTCATACATTGCCGATAACATATCAAGGTCAAGGTCACTTTTATTTATATAGCACCTTAAAACAACATTACTGCTGACCAAGCTGCTTCACAAAAAACACAATAAAAAGTGGGGCTGGAGCCCGTTTTTTCTTCATTGTATATTGTGAATATAGTCATTCTGCAGAATGTTCATAATGTAACACAACTACTCATACTTTATTGTTTAAAAAAACACACCAAATGTAATGTTTCACACACATGAGAAATTAACCGGAACACCTATTTTTGCCATCAAACAACAACAACAAAAACCTCCATGTTCTAGAGCTGGTGAATCTGTATTTTGAGCTTTAGTAAAGGTGCAGTTTGGGTAAATAGCCTACAGTCCTTTTTCACAAACCCAGCCCAGCTTTCATGTCTGGAGAGACATGAGAATTCAATGACCTCCCAGTTCTTCATTGCTCACCAATGTGTTATTGCAGGCAGGGCTGAGAGTGTGTAGAATGCAAGAAAACTTAATTTCCATCGTCTCTGATTTCCTACACCTCTTTTATAGATCAGCTGAAAGAATACAACCCTGAATCACCCCAGAACACTGACACATCCAGTCGACATGAGCCAATTGAGATGGAATGGAAGAACAGATACAGCTTCCAAGGATTGATGTTTTGATGCCTTAGGCAACAACCAGTACCTACAGACAGACTTGGACAGAGTTCCCAACACCATCTTACAGCAAATTTGATCAAATGAACTCACATCATATATAATGCATTGGTTGTTAAATAAACACTGCAGCTCAGTCCGGATACAAATAATGTATCATATGCATAAAAAAAAAATATGCTGCTTGTTTAACTCTTTCCCTGCCAAACACGTAATTTTCTGTTATTTGTGAGAAAAAACGCTTCCCAGCCAAACACGTAATTGTCCAGGTTGTGTTTTCACTGTTATACGCTATTATGTATCTTGTGAATGAGTACAGAATCTCCTGATCAAAACACAGGCGAAGAAGTTGCACAAGAAACAAGCGATTGGATGTAAGCAGATTAATATTTAAAATAATGTTATCATCAAATTTAAACAACATGCTATGTGACTGTGCAAACATTAGGGGTGTTGATGGTTTGATCTACTCCATCTGTGTTTGATCATCACTCTGAATCTTTTGATATATTGCATGTTCAAATATTCATACAACAAAATACTCAATTTAAAAAAAACGCTGGCGGGGAAGAGTTAATTTACTCAAACTCAGCTAACACAGCTACTTAGTCACAACTAAATTTTACACTAATACTATGTTTAATTCACTTACATGTAAACAATGCATTAACTTAATTATTTTGTGTTGAGACTACATCAATAATTTTCATTGATAATTTTCA
This sequence comes from Gobio gobio, assembly GCF_949357685.1. Taxonomy (NCBI): domain Eukaryota; kingdom Metazoa; phylum Chordata; class Actinopteri; order Cypriniformes; family Gobionidae; genus Gobio; species Gobio gobio. Next base: position 34,207,942 of record NC_137113.1, read on the forward strand.
TTCATGACTTTTGAAACTAAAGAGTGTATTTCTGCATCCTTTCATGTTCTGCTCTGGATTGAAAGAGTAAAAACTGAAATTAAAGGGGGTGGGGGGTGGGGGGTCCTAATGCTGTTGTTGAATGCTCTCATGCATTCTGACTTATTTACACTGTTAAAGAGTTGGATTCTCATGCTAAACTTGGCCAAAATTTCAAAAATTGAGTCGGAGTTTCTGTGCCAAATACACTCCTTCCATATTCAAATAAGTTTTGGAAAGTTTTTTTCGAGTATGGGCCTGTTTGAGCTCATAATAGGCCAAATTACTTGTATGGGCACTTCTCCCGGATGAGCGCATGCGCAGCGCACACATCAATGAGCTTTGTTCGGGTTACGGTAGCCATCGGCAGTGCTGACATTTTGTTTTTAGACCACAAAATCAACAATGTCACTAAAAAAGGTGTATTTTTAGTTGTGAGTGAAAGATTACCTTGTTCAGCTTCCCAAATAACCCAGTGTTAAACAGTGGATGGATGCATATTGTTTTTCCAGAGCTGCAATGGAGTTCTGCAAGTGTGTTTGTTTGTTCCCGGTCATGAGTCGAAACCGGTAAATGAAACTGCATCAAATGTGGCAAACGGTGCGTATGTGCATATAATGTAAACAACACAAATGTATATTGAATAGAAAGTTATCCAGGGAGGGATAATGCCAATGTATTGTGCTCCACCCACTGCACTTCTCCACGAGTTTGGCTGTTTTCTGAAAAAAATTGGTACAGCATTTCTGTCTTTTATAAATATGATCAAACTAAAGACTCTTCGGAGATATGAAGGATACAATCCTACTCTATGTGTTGTGCGTTCAGAGACCCTCTTCTGCATACCTCGGTTGTTACGAGTGGTTATTTGAGTTGCTGTTGCCTTTATATCAGCTTGAATCAGTCTGGCCATTCTCCTCTGACCTCTGGCATCAACAAGGCATTTTCGCCCATAGAACTGCCGCTCACTGGATATGTTCTCTTTTTCGGACCATTCTCTGTAAATCCTAGAATTGTGCATGAAAATCTCAGCAGATCAGCAGTTTCTGAAATACTTAGAACACCTGTGTTCATATCCTCTCCAAGATCCTGCTAATTCCAGTTCTGGTTGGCCTTTAGAAAAAAGACAAATTATGTATGTCTCAGTGTCTATACAAACATGAGAAAATGTATGTGTGGTAGAACTACATTTTGCATACAAATATCCCTACAAAAAATGAGATCACCCTGGATAATTAAATTTCTTTTCACATTTTGACAAATCAAGCTGGATAAGGCTAAACATGCCTCGTTTCACAGAGAGAAGAGGAAAGGTTGCAGTGTGTGTGTGTGTGTGTGTGTATGTGTGAGACTTTCGCAGGCGATATGAATGCTGATGGTTCCATCTCATTAGTATTCCACCTCCATGCCGTCTCTTATAATGAAGACTTCTGCAGTGGCCAGTCAATGGCGACATTATAAAAAAGCAAACAACGTCTGAACAAAAAGAAAAGGGAGGAATTTTAACCACCTCCAAAGCAGTGATTTACTGAGGAGGAGGGGTCAGAGGAAAAGCAGCCATAAGATGAATGTTGGGAAGATGTTGCTAATGTGAGAAATGTGAAAAAACAAGACGTATCCGGCGAGGTGAACTCAGACAGAACTAATGCAGGTGTTTGTGTGAAACAAAGGTGTGTTTGTTACTCATGCATTTGCACATGTCCACACGGTGAAATGTGGTGAGAACTGCCGATGTAGTAATGTAAAAATCCATGCAGCATGAAGGTCACATGAACGATAAGTGTTTAGTACCAGCCATTGATTTTCGGTCGTTTCAAATGGAGGTTTATCCTGTAGTCTAGATCTCATAATCAGGCCTTTAGTAACTTTTTAGTCATTGAACTACACTGTGTGCGAAATTATTAGGCACGTTGATTTTCTAATTTTTTTCCAGGCACATTTTACCAATTTCAAACCACATTAATCTTAATACTATTAATTTTGTTTTTAATCATTTATAAGAGATAAATAATTGTTCATGAAGGCAGGACATTAAAAACACCTTATAAACACCCATATTCAGGTGTGCAGAATTATTAGGCAATTATTAGTTTCAGGAGTTCATTATTAGTCCATCTATGCATAACAGACTTCAGGATAGGAGATGGCCTAAAACTTAACTCCCAAAACTCACTGCCAGATTCTGGAAGAAGAATTCTGGAAACAGTGGTACAAGAGGATGTGATGCTGATTCTTCAAGAGTCACTCTCAACCTATATGTCTTTAAAGTCTATAAAAAACAGTTCCTGGTGGCTTCACACTTAATTATTCACCTGCACACACACCTGTAACAACAATAGTCATGGCTTCACTGCAATTTCTAGAATAGCATTAGTATTGTATTCTTCTCATGGGCATTTAATAATTTTTGACTTTTCAGTCTGAGTTAAATGTCTTTTTTGGCTCATTTTATCTGTAAAAGAAAACATGCCTAATAATCCTACATACCTCAATATAAGGTGTTTTTCATTTCCAGCCTTCATGTATACAAATATATATACAATTATATATACTTATAAATGATTAAATACAAAATTAATAGTAGTTATTCAGATTAATGTGGTTGGAATTGGTAAAATGTGCCTGGAAAAAAAGGGTGCAAATGTCATGCTGCTCTATGAGAAGCTTCCACATTCAAAATGCTTTGGGCTGTAATATACTTCCATTGAATAAACCACTTACTTAAAAATACATTACATTGACAGCTACACTAATAAACCCTTGTGCAAAATGCAATCCCAATATCTGTTTCGCATGCTCATCAATATCTGCTTCGCACAGGTAACTAATAACATGGCAAAACCTCCTGAGCAGTAATAAAGTTCTTTGATTAGATACTTTGGTTTCATGGTCACATAATTCAGACTCACAGGATGATTATTGCTACCTCATTATCACATGCCAAGTCCCAAACATCTCAATACAGATGCTTAATGAGAACCATAAGGTTTATAGTGTCTGTATAACTGTGGCTTAGTTTCCTGACTGAAGCCATTTCTATGATACACATACAAATAAGTAGCAATAACAATTAATCTAGAATGATCATATACACAACCCAGACTTATTGGGAATATGTGCCTGTGGCAACATTTCTGCAAAATTATATTACGTTGCTTCTTGCACATTTTGCGACACTTTCAAAGTGAAATATCTAGTGAGTGGCGCTAAAAGCATGTTAAGTTTTATCCAAAACAGATAAGCTGGCAATCTGGCAATGTTTTATTATGTTGATTGTTGATTGTATCGTGGCAGTTCAGAAATGTAGGGCCAGATTTATTAAACAGGGCAAATTAGCATGAGAAAAAAAAAACGCTGTTGGGAGTGGAAAGTTCTGAGCGTGATCTACTGACGACGTGCAAATTAAAGAACACAGACGTAGCTGGATCGTTTCCATAATGACCAACTCAGTCTACTAAGAACAACACAAATTAGCATCTGGTTTAAGACGTGTTTTTTTGGGGGCGTTAAATATTGCCGCAAACACCAGTAAATTGACGAGAGCAAACCTTAGTAAATCACCTTGCACGATTCATTTAAATACTCTCCTCCCATAAATTTTTCGTCTGAAAGGAAAGTCCTACAAATGCATATGCAAAAAGGTCAGCTGCAAAAATAAACCTGTCTACACCTTTTTAGCTGTGATTTTCACCGCGTCTTTAGTAAATCCTGACAGTAGTTTTTTTACGCAAATAGAGGGCTTGCATTGTTAGTAAATCTGTCCCTAAATGTCCAGTGATTCGTGTTAAAAGGTGTAATGACGAAGTAGAGGCAAGCGGATCCATCTGCAGAACTTTATTAATACAGATGATGAAACAAGGAATCTCAGAAGTAAACCACAAAGGAAACACGTAGCAACATGCAGCGTGGCAAAACAACACTTCACAAAGAACAAAGAACAAGGCAGTCCAGATAAAGGGTGGATAATGATAAACAGGTGGATGTGAGGATAATGAATAGACAACCAGACAGGGCTGGGAACTAATGATAGCAGAGGGGAATGATGGGAATTGCAGTTCTAGAACTCCGGTGACAAGGAGCGTGTGAGACCGGAGGGAGGTGAAGACGCGCATTCAGTGACAGGTGTGCGCTCCGTGACAAAAGGTTAATGCTGTATTGCATTTGAAAATAGCATACTACCTACACTTAACCTAGTTGATAATGTTAACAAAGTTTCCTATTCCCATTTCCTTTCTTCTCACCTCTTCCCTCTCAATAAAACGTGCAAAATACCAAAAAAGGGATTTGAAAGTAGGAAATAATATAACTAAAAGAACAGCTTTGTCAATGAAATATGTTTAGCAGGGGACACTTAATATTTAGCAATAATATTTAGCAGGGGACACTTAAAGAAAGGAAAATTAAATAATCGATTAAGGAAATAAATGTGTGCTTTTTATCTTCAGAGAATGACAGGATAATGTATGTCCCCCCATATTTATGGTTTGAGTGACTAAAGGGGTATTTGAGCCTTAATGACAAAAAGCCTGGAAAACACTCTTAGAGCAAAAAACAAACAAACAAAAACAAAAAAAACTGTCCTGCATCTGTCCTGTAAGGTTCTCGGAAAAGGCATGGTTGCATAGTGTGCACTGCAGAGTGAACAATAGGTGAGTATACTATATAAAGCACATGAACTCTGGGCTCCTGTATCTGCAATAAGCACAGTAAGCTTTCCATGACAAGCTGTATTCATGAGAGAGAGTCTAACAACTCATCTTCCTGACAGCTCCAATGCAAAGCAGTTTTCCTGTCCTCCTCTGGTTCTCTCTCCTTCTCTTTCTCTCGCTCTCTCTGTCTTTCGCTCCGTGTGAAGGTGGCCCCAGACGCCCGAGCAGACTGAGTGCATACAGGGCAGGTCAGTGCGGAGAGATAAATGGTGATTTATCATGGAGATGTGCTGTAAATGTCCTTGTGCAGCCACAGTGTTCCTGTGGGAAGCGAGTGTGGAGAGCAGAGGGCCAGAGAGATTAATGTCAAGCAGAAGAGAGGTGTGACAGGGGATCAAAATCACAATCAACTTTACTACCTGTGTCCTTTTAAAGCGAGCTGGAAAGAGAACAGAATGGATAAGGATGAGATGAGATGAAGAGGGTTCAGAAGACAAAGAGAAAGTGACGCCATAGGAGTTATGTTTGTACTAGAGGTGTGTCACATAACCAGACTTTGATGATTAGTACTCTTATAGTACTGCCCATTCAAAAAGATAACAAACACTGATAATCTCACAGAGATTATGCATTACACACTGCACTGTCATTTAGAGTATGTAAATCTGCTGTATTTTACAGGAGAATTGTGGTTCCACTTTATATTAGGTGGCCTTAACTACTATGTATTACATCAAAAAATAAGTACAATGTACTTATTGTGTTCATATTGTATTGCAAAACACTTTTGCTGATATTGAGGTGGGATACGGGTAAAGTTAGGGACAGGTGTGGTGGTATGGGTAAGTTTAAGGGTAGGTTAAATTGTAAGGGAAGTGTCAACAGTGTAATTATAAATGTAACTACAGAAATTAATTACAGATGCAATTACATGCAGGTATTTTTTAAAACGTAAGTACAATGTAAAAACATGTATGTATACAATAAGTGCATTATATGAAATTATTAATTTAAATGTTAGAACATAGTAGTTAAGGCCACCTAATATAAAGTAGGTCTGAATTGTGCAAGTTGATAAAAAAAAAAAAAAATCCCAACACAGTGTCATTTGCACCACAACCCAAATGATTTATTGAGTTTAGTAGCATTCTGTGTGTTGTGTAATGATCACAAAGGGAATAGTGAAAACCCAGATGCAGGGTGTTTATTGAAAACACAGCAGATGTTAAGGTGAGCAAATTGCGAATGATATGGAGACAGTGATGCATGATGGCAGATGATAACAGGCAGTCATACAGGGCAAAGGAATGCAGACAAAGGATTATTGTTACAGCAAAAGTAAGTACCACACACAGCGAAACTTGGGATGTGGTGATTAATCCTAGACTGAAGAAGAAGGAGTAATCCATAACATGAAGCACAAGGTCGTGCAGTGTGGGCAAGGCAGCACAGTCTTGGTTCATGATTATACAATGAGGTGAGTATTCATAGCTTGATGAGTGAACTGATGGGAAGTGCATGAATAAAGTGGAAATTAAGTCAAGTTAACATTATTTAGTAAATGGATTTCCACTGTAATCAAAAATTGTATAACAAACACGATAAATATAACCATTTAAAAGAAGAAAAGATGTTGTGTTATACTGCCGCTTTTGTAGAAAAAAACACACCAGCCACTGCTCCAGGTGTGTTTTCACGGTGTGTACGTGTGTGTGTTCAATACTCATTGCAGTGTGTGTGCACTTGGATGGGTGAAATGCAGATCACAAATTCCGAATATGGGACACCATAATTGGCTACACGTCACTTTCACTTTACTTCACTTCAGTGAAGGAAATGTTGGTTAAAAACTTTAATGCACTAGATGCAAAAGGATCAAAAAAGATGATGGCAAGGAAGATGACAGGATTAGGGGTAACGTATGGAGTCTTCATTGGCATACATGGAGTCCCAGTCAGAAATATTTATTTTGCTGTTTACATCAGCTTTGATCTTTGCATGTTGTGGAATAACAAACGGGTGTTTACAATGGTTGTGGTTCATTTTAATTTCTGACAGTCATTTGGGCAACATAGTGCATAGCCAAGTATTACTATGGAAATATTCAGGATGTGGGACTTGAGTCTGATTGTGTATCGGGAAGTGAAGCAGTACTGTTCATCATTTCAGTAGCAAGTTTCCAGTTTCCATCTTTAACTGTCTCTGTCTTCATATTTTATTATCTGTCCTCCACTGTCTGTCTTTTACTGTCTCTCTATCTTTGGATCTATTGAACTCAGACAAGATAACCAACCCTGTGATGTCACAGGCAGTACTATTGCAAATTTTTGATTAGAGTGGAAATCTATTTACTAAATAATGTTAACTTGACAGTCTGCTTCATTTCCCCTTTAAGGGCCCTATCATACACCCGGCACAATGCACCTTTTTTAGCATGCACCTGGCGCGCCAACCGTTTTTTCCATCATTGAACTAGCAAAAGTGGATTCGGACACGCCCTAAGTGCACCTGTGCCATGCACTTCAGACCATGCGCTCAGATCGTTAAAATAGGGCATTGAAGGAAATTACATTTTAAACATTTTTAGGATACAATGTCATTCTCTGTTGTCTTGCTCAGGCTAATTTCAGAGCTAGTATTTTATATTTGTATTGTTCAAATTACACTAACTTTAAAAAAAAAAAAATCTAATTAAATATTTAAAAACATGTTGAGAAAAAGAAAATCACACAAATATTCAAATGGATTATGTTTAGTTACATTTTTTATATTTTTTTAATTAATTGTTTTTGATTAAATAACTCATATGTTTAGGATAGATTTTCATAGTTCATTGAAAATCTGGGTCAGGGATGCTAAGACTAAATGGTATGATGGTAATGACATAAAAAGGTACATAACGGCATTTTAAAAGTAGCAAAAGGAAGGAATGTTAAAATGTTTCCAAGTGTAATGTTATATTAACTCAAAAAGAGGAGAGCAAAGAGTAAACTGGATCCATATACAAAGAGTTTAATAACAAACTAAACAAATAACAAATCTACAGACTACAACAGAGACCAGAGCATGTCTCTGGTTACTTGACTACAACTTAATTTAACACTGATGAGAACATTCTTTGTACGACTGGTTGTGATGCATATGTGGCAAACACGCTAAGAACTTGGCTACATAATCTCTGACGATGGAATGTGCGCTCGTGAGAGGCTATAAATAGACGTGAAGCAGGTGCGCCTTCAGGTTATAATTTTGTCTGAAGAGACGTCTGGACACGCCCATACAGGGAGTGCAGAATTATTAGGCACGTTGATTTTCTGATCATATTTTTTTTCCAGGCACATTTGACCAATTCCAAACCACAGTAATCCTAATAACTACTATTGATTTAGTATTTAATAATGTATAAGTGATATATAATTGTTCATGAAGGCTGGAAATGAAAATCACCTTATATTCAGGTGTGCAGAATTATTAGGCATGTTTTCTTTTACAGATAAATTGAGCCAAAAAAGAGATTTAACTCAGACTAAAAAGTCAAAAAGTATTAAATGCCCATGAGAAGGATGCAATACTAATGCAATACTAGACATTGCAGTTAAGGCATGACCATTGGACAGTGAAATGCTCGTTGGGTCAGCAGGATCTGACAAAAACAGGTGGTGAAGAAAAGACCCCTGTTAACTGCAAAAGAATTAAGAATTAAGGTGAAGAATTAAGGGTGAAACCATCAGGAACCCTTTAGTGTCCACTAGGGACTAAGTCTAAGCATGATGGCGAGATTGACAGAGCCTGCAAATCCCCAATTCTCTTTAGCAAAATAATAATCATGAGAATAAACATCTTTAGAGTCAGCAGCTTGACAGGCACTGACTTTAGTGTCTCAGAAGGGGTATCGACTAGCCCTCAACCAGCCCACTTTCACTCTGACGGGAGGCCGTCAGCTGCCTAGCTCCACAAATGAAGCAGGCATTCAGGTAGTCAATCGGGGCGTGGCAAGCCGATATGGCGACCACAAATACACTGAGAGTGCCGGGACATGTGCCTGTTGACAACTTTTCCTACAGAAACTCCAGCACGGAAACAATCTGTCAGTGAACTGGTCCCGCACAGTGTGCAATACAGCACCTTTCAAAGACACATCATTTAAGGGCATAAATTCTTCTATTGGCGGGAGCCCTGGCATTCATTCTGGGCCACGCGTGGGCCATGGCATCCAGACCCAGAGGGGCTGGGTGATTCAGAGAGAAGCAGATGGGACATGTCGCTGTCTCCTGTGAAGCGAAGAGGTCCACCTCTGCTTCATAAAATCTTTCCAAAATCTGTTTGACTACCTTGAGGTGGAGTTTCCATTCCCGTGTGTCACAGCCAGACTTTTGTGTTCAGTAGATATAGGTCACCTTTCAAAAAAACATAATTTTAGGGCATACAATCTTCAGGTGGAGGTAGTTCTGGCACTCAGAATAGTCTGTACTACATGAGCTGGAAGCCCAGCATCTATTAGTTGCTCAAATGTGAAAGTTCCAAAGCTCGGGTCGGGATGAAATATGGTCCTATTTGCAGAGCTGCCAACTCTCACGCATTGGCCGTGAGACACACGCATTTGATTGGTTTCACGCGCTCACACGCCACACCCCCGATTTCTCACGCTGAAGTGTCACCTGGTCGGTCAAATGCCTGAAAGATGAGTTTATCTATAGATCTACATGTTGAGCCGATCATGTTGATCGATTAGTTATGCTTTCGGTGAGGGGGTTCAACGAAGGGTGCGTTTCCCGAAAGTGTCGTTCGCTATATGGTCACAAGTTCCGTCATTATAAGCATAGTTAAACGAGTCGTTTTTCCCGAACCCATAGTTCCAACGAACGTTCGCAAACAGCATCGCAAGTTGATTTGCATACATTTTGTTCTTGCACTGATGTTAAATTTGTAGCCATTTTGCACTTTAACAGCCAGTCTGAGATATAGGCTATATTTGAGTGTGTAATGATTCTGACAGTTTTTTTCCATTGAAATGTCTGGGGAAAAGTGTCCCAATAACCCTGAATTCACCCTATACTCTTTGAAATCATAATTACATTGCATTATGAAGCTTGAAACCCCAAATATTATAACATTCTTCATTAACACTTATTCAGTTATTTGTAACAATCTCATTGTAAAAAAAAAGAAAAAGAAAAAAGTGGTTTCAATGTAGCCAGCTACTTTTTGATAGTAACTTGTAGTGTAGCTACTTTTTCAAAAGGGTATAACTTGAATGTAACTTAACTACTTAAAGTAGTTTTTACTACAATGTTTTTTTAGATCAGCCGCAGCAAAAAATAACCACACAACAGACAGAAGAGCAACAGACAGGACTGACAGTTTTTTCCTTTTTCTTCCCTGTAAATGTATACTGTAGGTTGATGTATAATCAATTTGCTCTATTAGACAAAACCATTCCTCTATAGTGCTTTAAAATTGTGTGTGTGTGTGTCTATAGGATATACTGTATACAAAGCGTCATAAAGATGCATTTTGTCTTAATAGACAGAATTAATTTTCAACCTTATCAAAGGCAAAAAAGACATAAAAAAACAAAAAAAAAACAATACTACTCAAATGCTAATGCAGAGAGAGTGTTTTCTGTGATGTGTGTGTGTATATAGCTATTATATATATATATATATATATATATATATATATATATATATATATATATATATATATATATATATATATATATATATATATATATATATATATATATATAATGATTATTATTTATTTAATTTTTTGTTGTTGTAATTTTTGCTTTGTACGCGGCAAAATTTTGGTTGGCCCCACCAAATCTCACTCTAAGTTTTTTTGAAAAGTTGGCAGCTCTGTATTTGCCTGAGACAGAAGGTCCCTCCTGATAGGAATTGCAAAAGGCGAGCCATCGAGGAGGGATATTATCTCAGATAACCAAACTGTGGTTGGCCACAATTGGTGGAAGCACACAAAGACGCATTCTGGGCCACGCATGGGGCATGGCGTCCAGACCCCAGGGGGTTGGGTGATTCAAAAAGAAGCAGAGGGGACGTTTTGCTGTCTCCTGTGAAATGAAGATGTCCACCTCTGCGTCGTAAAATCTTTCCCAAATATGTTTGACTACCTTGGGGTGGAGGTTCTAGTCACAGCTGTACTTTTGTGTCCGGTAGATATAGGTCAATGAAAGTGGATGACAGCCAACCAATTTATTTTCTCTACAATGCTTTCATAATTGTTTTTAATGAAATTCTGGGACTATCCCAACAAGTTTTCTATGACTTACAGTTTCGCACTACACTTTTCTGTTGCGTTCTTTTACCTGAGCTGCGCGTATATATTTGACTGTTCTGCTTCCATTGTTTAGAGAACGGTCACACACACGTCCTCACTCCTGCTGTCACATATCGACGCACATTAAGAAACACTGCTCTTATTAGAGTGCTATCAAAGTACCGTTACTAATACAATTTCATATCGTACCCAACTTACCCAGTCGACTAAATATATTGACTTTGACTAATTAACAGCGTCGACGCAGTCAATTGTATCGACCAATCGCGACAGGTCTACTTTTGATATATAAAAGGTCATGGTAATATAAGAATATCCTGTAAGTTTCAGAGCTGAAAACTTCCTTGTTAGTCAAAGAAAAGCTTTTATTGACGGCTGCCTCAGCAAACGCTTAATCTGGGAATGTGCCTTCCTGTGACGTCCGAGTGTGGTGAAACACTGCCGTAACCAAAGAAGACAAACACCTGATTCTGTAGTCTTAAATAGTTAAATAACATTCCTTTCTTGATGTGCATTGTTCACTCTCTTGACTTGATATGTGAAGGAAAATACAATCGTGGAAGTTTTGATCATGCACATTTGTCTGACTCTGCAGAGAGGCTTGTGCGTGCATGTGTGTGTGTGTGTTAGTGATGCACAGTTAGTGGTTATATCCACCGATCGGGCAGGCCAATTAATAAAAAATAATATTCCAGTTATTTACGGGTGGATGAGAGAAAAATCATTATGTTTGTTTGATAAAGACATTTTGCGAGCCCTGTGGGTGAATCATTCCGGTTGTCGTTTTCCCACACGCTTTCAAAACAATTCCTCATGTGTACTCACGGGGGAGCAGAAGCCATTATAATATGCAAAGCTTATCCAATCATAGCAGCGGGCGTTTACTTCCAAGTCTTCAGTGTGGCACGGCTATAAAAACTGAGCGTTCCATGAGAGAGGCTCAAAACCAGAGTAGAAAATAGCCTATTACTTATTCATTATGATGTTTTTAAATGTAAAAACCATGCAAACGTCATAAGTTGACCTCAGTATTAAAAAATTAAACAGTATTTACTGTTATTACTATAGTCACCTTAAAATAAAGTGTCTATTATTTAATTTTCTTACAACTGTGCAGAATGACAACATTTTGTGATTACTCAGGAATAAAATGTTTTAATGTTTGACTGAAAACACACACGCAAACCTAAATATGGTCAATTTTGTTAACAACAAAGAATGAACAAAGAGCAGCTAATACACCGCAGCAGGCTGTTCCACAAGGACCTCAACATTTATGTGAACAGATCTCAGGACATAAGGAACATGAAGAACATGACGGACTCATTATATTTTCATCTCTGCAGGAACACATGTCATTTTCAATAAGTCCAACCTGCTTCACAACGCCTGCCCATGTATGACGTTCATTGCTTTCACTTGCTTTTCCTGTCCAATTCTCCCAGCATCCAAATCTTGCTGACATAGCAACCATGCATTGTAGAACATCAATGTTTCAGCAGTGACACAGATGAAGTGGATGTCAAAGCAAATGGCAAGGTACTCCATTGCCAAATGTGCCATTTTGCCCTCTATGCCACCATGTGTTTATGCCATATCTACATCACTGGTGTTCCGAAATTAGAAAAATAATTGTCAATGAGGACATTGTGCTTTGAAGTAGGCATATTACAATACATTCCACAATACTGGATCATATCAGTGAAAACAAATACCTAATAGGGATCAGAAGATTAATAGAGTAGACATATAGCAAAACTTGCCAACACTTTTAAAATTAAATTGAGCCATTTGTTATGTAGACATAGAGCACAGAGGAATGTACATGTTATATTGATATATTGCATGCAATGCAGTCCATTTGTACACAATGCATGTGGAAACATGTGCAAACATACACTGTATAATGTAGTGTTTTGTGAGATTATGCTACAGGACCTTAACAACCTTCTTCTATGTACTGTTTTTGCATACATTAGCTGTTTTGACATCCTCCTTTTTTGTGCAAGTCACCATCACACTTTCTCTTTCTGTCCCCTTGTCATCTCATCTCCCTTGATGCTCTGCTCTATGAGACATAAATAAAGAAATACATCCCCCCACCAAAAAAAGTGCATGCCGTACACGAAATCCGCTCAATTCAGCCAGTAAAGGGCATCACTTTCCATTACGAGTGACATGTTTATCGCTAGGAATATACAAATCCTGATGAAGTGGCAAGCAGGAATAGAGGATAGCTGATTTACACCGAACACAGTCTGCATGTAAAGTGTCCTTGAGCCGGCATGTGATGTGAGGTGAGAGCAGGTTCCTTGCGTGTCTGTTTGACATTCCCTCTTAGGTGCAGTACCACATGGGGTTGATGTTTGGCCATTTCATGATCTTTCTTGAGGATGATATTACAGTCCTTCATCAAGCAGTACTTGAATGATCCAAAATAATATCTTTCATTATATCTTTCATATCTTTATTAATAGCATATTAGCGAAACAGATTTGGCAAAAAATCAAGTACATATTTGTGTTTGCACTCTGGAGAGCATCAAAGGTTTCTTACAACGTGTTTTGCAACTTATCTGTTGATTTCTTGAACGTAATGGCCAATGAAAGGTGTTTAAGTTGGTCTGAATCATTTCATCGCTCAAAACATGGGAGCTTTTGTCCAGCGCTGATTTTTCCATGCTTGTGGATCCTCTCATTATAACAAAGTGTAGACACAATGTAAATAAGAGATTCAGATATCAGATTATAAGAAACAGGGTAAAAATTATCAGGGTCTTGGGGCAAAAATGGCACCAAAATTTATATAAATGCCACCAAAAAGTTCTTAATTTCTTATTTTTTTATATTTATAATATTTGATATAGTTAAGCAATATCACATGAGCAAGAATGCTGTTTTGGCCAAATATTAGCATGATTGCAAATGTGATGTTAATTTTATGCAACGGTTTAATAAACTAGTTAACATTTACATTCTAGGCACAACACACAGCGGTGGTTCATTGATGAATAAATCACCTTTTTGAATGAATCAGGTAATAGTCAATTATTCAATGACCAATTTATAAAGACAGTGGCGGAATCCGAATTAGCCCCTAAACCCTCAATCACCATTCCCTACATTAGTCCACACATACAGTTGAAAACAGTGAAAACGAGTGAGCAAATTCAGACAGCCGCTGAGTGTCCATTGGCTGTACACTGATTATTGCAGTGCAATGTGTGTGCACTCGATAACATCCACCAGGTTTCGCACACACTACTACAAATGGCTGTCTCCTCAAATAATGTCCTATTTGAGGGTATAGGGGATTATTTCAGATTCAGCCAGTCACTTGCTTTGCTCCTGAATGAATCAGCGATTTTGAATGAATCACTTAAATTAATAATTCAGTGACAAAGACATGCCGCCACCTACTGGCAGGTTTTGTTTCAATTTAAAGTATAATTTCAGTTATTTTAATCATTAAATTGTTCTGCAAACTTTATATTTAAAACATTAATCTCATAACATTGTTATTATGAATTTAAATGCATTCATATCACCTCTAAGTCTCATTAAACAGTCTGTAACTATACCTAAATGCCACTTTTATGTGCTTCTGTGCCACCTCTGCAGTGCAAAATGAATTACTGAAACTGAAACTGGAAACTTATTATGCCTTATTGTGCCATTTTATTCTAATTTAATGTATTGTTTTAATTAAAGCAATTTGAACAAGTTTATAAATATAAATGTATGAATTTGAAATAGAAAATTACACATTTAATTAGGTTAGAAAAAAATTACCATACAAAGGTTCCCTACTGTTGTGAAGAGAACAATGCGAATGTTTATTTTATGGGGATGCATTTTTCGTAATTGATTAATAAAGGAACATTTATTTGTGCAGTTATTTTCAGCATTGTGCAGACACTTCATATTAAGAAGTGTAATGATAATCTGCCACTGTCAACAGCAAGCTTTTTACTCTTAAATGCCATTACTGCAAATTGAGGACATCCTTCCATTCACTACTAAATAATATATATGTTAGATTAATATTATCACAGTAGTTTAGCCTCAATGTTTAAATAAATAAATTAAACCTGGGATTTTTTTTCTCTCCTGGAGACAAACAGTATGTTTTAGGGTTTAAATAGTACCACCCCTAGTCACCAGAGGGCAGCATCAACCGGATATTAAACTGTTCTACCTAAGTTGTATTAGTTATAAAGGTAATTTTGTAAGATACTGATTCTCAGGAGTTATACTGCCATTAAAGCAACATTAGGAAATGCTAAAGACTCAGATATAAGACATCAAATTCATGCTAATTTTTCAATTCCGTATTTTTACCCAATAGCCTACTGTTAATAGGGATGTCAAATGGAAATTCAATAACTATTGGGGGGAAAAAATGAATTGCAAAATTCTTCAGTATCAGGTAAATACATAAATTTAAAAAATTTAATTTGTCTTTTATTGTCACTATTGAGTTCAACTCAATTTGAAGTACTCCATACTTCCCAAGTGCAATCTTACTGACAGGCAGCTGCATTCGAACACTTGTATATGTGTGTCTGTATAGAGCACTCATGCCTCACAGCCGTACAGATGAACGGTCAAACACACTTTATGATCAAAGTACCTTTTTTTTATGTGTACAGCTTCCAATGTCATTCTCTGGAGTCTGGATGTGGCCAATATTCATGATGCATGTTTATGCTTTTGCTGTAGCAAAATATATGAACCTAAAGATTTAGAAGTGCTTGTGAGAGAGTGTGCTTTTGTGTGTGCAATAGACACTGAATGAGAGAGAGAGAGAGAGAGAGAGAGAGAGAGAGAGAGAGAGAGAGAGAGAGAGAGAGAGAGAGAGAGAGAGAGAGAGAGAGAGAGAGAGAGAGAGAGAGAGAGAGAGAGAGAGAGAGAGAGAGAGAGAGAGAGAGAGAGTGAAACAAAGAGAGATTTCGAAAGGGACAGAGAGGGAAACGAAGTTTAGGCACCAGACAGAGATAGATGATCTTTTGGCAGCCACAATTTTCTAGGTGAATATGGTGGAAAATGGAAGAGAGGGGATGTATAATGAGGTCAAGGAAAGAGAGAGGAAGAGAAAGACCTTTAGGCCAGCACAGACCGATAAGAGTGGACAGCTAACTAGATAAACTTCACACCACACAGCCACATTCTCTATTATAGCCAGAGGGACCTCTGACCTCAATGCCCTTTCTGACTTAGCATTGTGCTCCAAGACCATGTCAACATTGCATCGCAGGAATATAAAGAGAAGTGTCACGTCAATGGCACTATGCATATAAGAGATTACAATATAGTTACAATATAGTCATAAAGTAAGAATGAGCAATAGACAATGCCCTTCCAACTGTACTCTTGCTATTCATATTGTTTTCCACCATAATCAGACTCACAAAGACCCACCACTTACATGCAAATTTCTGCTCTTTTTTACCCTCTTCTCACATTGGTTTCTAAACATCATCACTCCAGCCACCCCTGCCCAATTGACCCCATTCCCTCATGTATGCTACAAGTAATTTCTTCTCCATATTTCTTATTCCTACACACATCATCAACACATCAAATCTCACTGTTTCCTTTAGCACATTCAAGCAGGTTTTGGTAACCCTACTATTACAAAAATGCACTAATTGAAAAACTCACTGAAAATTAGAGACGGGTCCATATCCTATTCGCAACCTGGTCTCATTGCGAAAATGTACCTCTGGCAACGTTTTTGCAAACCCCCAAAATACGTACCAATATGTACATATCATTGCAGTTTCAAAGTGAAATTAACACTAGGGGCAGTAAAACAGCAAGCACTTTTTATCGTTTTTTTTTGTACCATGTAAATGAATACATTTTGGAGTTTGCGTCACTTAACCAGCTCCATATGTTCGGCTTTTCTGATATAATAAGCTTGCTCAGTAGCTCAGCTGGTACAGATTTGTATTTGCAATGCTGTAAGCTCAGGTACGAATCCCGTGAAAGACAAGTGATGATAAAAGAGCTAAAAGATGAGTTCACACAAGCTAAAATGACATGGTTACTATTATATTTTTGTCACATTTGCTTTTGTTAACACTATCGGGTAGGTTTAGGGTTTAGTGTAGGTGTACGTTAAAAAAACAATGTCACAAAACGTCAGATTGACGCTCATCTGTTCCGGAAAAAAAACGAAGCTTTTGGCGCCACCCAGTGGACATTTCACTTTGAAACTGCATTAATATGTACATATTGGTACATATTTTGGGGTTTGCAAAAACGTCGCTAGAGGTACATTTTCGCAATGAGACCAGGCTGCCTATTCTTTATAGCAAAAAGCACTTGCATAAGTTGTTTACAACCAGGTCTCTTATTTACTCCAACAGAACAACATGCAAGACAATAATCATTCAGGCTTTCAAAGCAGTGATTCAACAGAGACAGCCTTGCTATCCATCTCTGAAGCCAGTGGGTTGCGAGAGCTGCCTTCAGATCATCGATCTTCATTCTCTTGGACATGTCTGATAACTGTGACATAGTAAATCACCAGATCATCCTATACACCCTCTCGACACTAGGAACTACACTCCCCTAGTTTGAGTCCTACCCCACAGACAGACATTACATCTATGAGTCACATTGGCTAACCGGTGCACTGGGGCACCTCAGGGTTCAGTGCTTGGCCCTTTCCTCTTCTTGATGTGAGTGCACGTTACGCCTCCCTTTCTCTCGAAGCAGTAACTGCCAAATGTGGCATGTATCAAGTTCATGTACCTGCATACACATTCTAAGTTTTTATAAGCTGTACAAAATTTTGCATGAGCGGCGCGCAAATCATCGTAAGCGCGTTCACCAGCGTGTGATAAGATTTTCACAATCCGTTTCTATCACGCCACTGATGAAAAAATGTGCAACCCATTTTAATTCCATTGAGAATGTAATAAAACGCTAAGGAGAAATCCAAACATGATCTAAAACATATTAAAAAAAAAATTAAAAATGAGGAAAAGAGGGGAAAACATCATCCTGCACCAACATGAATTAGAAAGCTACTTAAACTACTCATGATCACCTTTAGAACATATCACGTTCCATTGTATTTATTGTGGTAAATGAGGACTAACTTGCTGTAGAATATAGGCTATAATTGATTATCTGTTAAGAAAATTCATTTTTCACTAAACATTTATATTACAACTGTGGTATGTTGTAGCTAGAGTTTCTAAATATGTAGGTTGCTATATTTTACAATAAATGCTATAAAGATATACTTTGGCCTAAGCATGGTAATGAGGAGCCATTAGTGGCCTTACCTGTAGGTTATCCTAATTGTAACAAATGTTATAGTTAAAAACTTACAAGAAATACAGTATGTTCCCTTTCGTTCAGTCACTACGACGTACGTTAGTGACTAACGAATGGGGTTTCGCTTAGAAGCCAATCATCTCTGAGAATTCAACAGCGCCCAATGGCAGTGCCAATGCCATGGGCATGCAGAATTTGCATGCGTAACTCCGCCCTACCTCGTGGGTATATAAGGAAGTACGCAGGCAACATCGCATTATGTTTCTGCTTTGGAGCCAAGAGTATCTCTTCACTCCTTCAAGCCTGCTGACTGAGTCTTTGTCAGCCTTCGAGACGAACAAGCTTTCCAGAGGCGTTGGATCTACGGCGCGTTCCAGCGATCTCATGCTGCCTGCCTGCTGATCTGTGCAGTGATCTGCAACAGCTGTGTGTGTTTCCCTGGGCGCTTCGGCACTTCTGCAGAGCTTTCCTCTCACAAAAAGAGCTTGCGTGTGGCACGTCTTTTTCAAGACGGTTCGCCCGTGCACTTCCGGGTGCGATCGATCTCCGTTGCTATGGGCACATTCACTGCTCGATGTGTTTGGGCTTCAGCACGTTCGGGCAGTGTTTGTGGATGTGTCATGTTCCCACTGCGGGAACGTGACCATCGCGATGTCGCGGTCGAGACTCAGTGATCTCCGTGAGGAGAGAGAGTCCCCTCTGCCACACCCCAATCTACCGTCTCCGAGAGAGGTGGTACTTTGGCTGGTGGCCAGGGTGTCCTGAGGGCAGTGCCGTGGTATTAAGAACCCCGACGATCATTCCTCGGGCCACGCCCCCCTCGCACATTGCTTAAACCCGCGAGTGTTGGACTGAAACAGCGGCCCATCTCTGACGCCTCGTTCGTTTCGTTCACGCTCCAGATAGCAGTGAGATGTCGATCGCCGCATCCCAAGGTGGGCTGGAGTCCTTTGGGGATGACGATTAGGTTGTGCTCCGCCTCCGGGTGTGTCAGCGCTGCCTGATCCGACCTAAGGTTGACAGCCATGTTATCTCGGGCAGCCGCGAGTCTCGCGCTGGTGTGGAACTCCGCCCAGTCGCGAGTGCTCGTGGTTGCGCGATTGGTTTTTGGGGACGGCACCCGACAGCTGTTGGGCCCCGCTCCCAATGCCTTTCGCTCCTGAGGTGCATGAGGAGATCACATGGTCCCGGAAGTCCCCGTGCTTCCCGCGACCGTTTGGTGGCCTCCTCCGCCTTCTCTGCCCTTGATGGGGCCGCGGCCTAGGGTACACTGGGGCCCCCTCACCCCCACTGTTGAACTCTCTGTTGCGCACTACGGTGTCCACAGAGGGCTTGACGTGGCGTGGTGTGGCTGTCCTAAGCACCCTCCCAAAGCCTGTGGGCTCGTCTACTTCGGTGGCGTGGTCCTGCAGAGCTACGGGCAGGCCACCGCCCCTTTGCACATGCACAAGGGTGGAGCCGACCCAGGGCTCTTCAATGAGCTGCGTGCCGCAACTGATCCCGCCCCCGGGCGGTGAAGGTGGCCACACGCTCCCTGGGTCGGGCGATGTCCACAGCTGTGGTCCGGGAGAACACCTGGCCTTACCTGGTGATGTGGAGGACGTTGAGCGGGCCCGCCTCCTCAACTCACCCATATCCCAGGCTGGCCTCTTCGGTGGCGCGGCTGAGAACTGCGCCCAACGGTTCTCGGCCGCCCCAGAGCAGACTGAGGCTGTAACACGTACTGCCCCGGCGGCCAGCTGCTGCACCCAGCCGCCGGCTCAGTCGCCTCGGTCTGCTCGCCGCCGAGGGCGCCCTCCCTCCTCCCGCCCGGCCCCAGCAGCAGCCTTCACCTGGGCCGCGCCGTGGAGGTGGTTGAGGATGACGCCCAGTCCGCTCCCCAGCCTGGTTAAACGCCAGGCTGGAGGTGGACAACTCAGAGATGGGTTCCAGTTCTTCCCAGGGGATGGTAGCAGGGCCTCTCCTTCCCCCGGTGGAGGGCCGGGGGAAAAATCCTTCCGCTGCTGGCCCCCGGGCTAGCAGCGCTTGGGAAGAACTCATGTCCCTGTCTCTGAGGACCCAGAGACCGGTGATGACAGTGCGCGCCACCCACGGGTCCCGCCACTCGCATCCCTCTCTGTCGCCAGCCTCCTGGCAGAGCAGACCCCAGTGGAACGCGCGTCCTTCCCTGGTCTCCTCTGTCAGGACGCAGCCGTTAACCGTACCCCCACACCGGGACGCCCAACAGCCTCCCTTGTCTGGGTCGGTAACGCTGCATCGCTGCCCCACTCCGGGTACGTCTGTAGTCCGAATGACCCCGCTGGTGCAGTTCCTGGGAGCCTGGCTTCAGATTCCAGGGCTGTCCCGCTGGGTCGCGAAGACAATCAGGCGCGGCTACGCGATTCAGTTCGCGCAGGCTCCTCCCTGCTTCCGGGGAGTCCGCTTACTATGGTTGGGGCTAATGCCCCTGTCATGCGAGCGGAGGTTGCCACCCTACTGGCGAAGGGTGCGATCGAGCCTGTCCCTCCAGCCGAGATGAAGTCCGGGTTCTACAGCCCCTACTTCATTGTACCCAAAAAGACCGGTGGGCTACGACCGATCCTGGACCTGCGCGTCTTGAACCGTTACCTTCACCGGTTTCCGTTCAAGATGTTGACAGCGAAACGTCTTTTCGAATGCGTTCGTCCAGACGATTGGTTTGCAGCGATCGACCTGAAGGACGCCTACTTCCATGTCTCCATTCTACCTCGACACAGACCGTTCCTACGGTTTGCTTTCGAGGGGCGGGCATATCAGTACGCAGTTCTACCATTCGGGCTATCTCTGTCCCCTCGCGTCTTTACGAAGATTGCCGAGGCAACCCTTGCGCCCCTTCGGCAGCACGGGGTTCGTATCCTGAACTACCTCGACGACTGGCTCATACTGGGTCACTCTCGAGAGCAGGTTTGCGGACACAGAGATTGGTGCTCCATCACCTAGCCCGTCTGGGCCTTCAGGTCAACTGGGAGAAGAGCAAACTTTGCCCCGCGCAGAGGATCTCTTTTCTCGGTATGGATATCGACTCGGTCGCCATGTGCGCGCAGCTTTCGAGCGAGCGCGCGCAGTCTCTGCTGACTTCCCTTCGTCAAATCGAGGGCAAGAGTGTGGTTCCACTGAAACTATTTCAGAGGCTCCTGGGGCATATGGCATCTGCAGCCGCGGTGACGCCGCTCGGATTGCTTCATATGAGACCGCTTCAGCACTGGCTACG
The DNA here is from genome assembly GCF_949357685.1 of Gobio gobio. NCBI lineage: Eukaryota > Metazoa > Chordata > Actinopteri > Cypriniformes > Gobionidae > Gobio > Gobio gobio. The sequence goes on from NC_137113.1 coordinate 34,229,430, forward strand.
CGATCGAGTCCCGAGATGGGCATGGCGGTCTGGCACGCTCCGGGTACAAGTGACTCGGGCCTGCTTACAGACTCTCACCCCGTGGTCGAACCTCAGCTTTCTACGGACCGGAGTGTCCTTAGAACGAGTTTCCAGGCATGTTGTTGTATCAACAGATGCATCATCCACGGGCTGGGGTGCCATGTGCAATGGACAAGCAGCCGCGGGCTCCTGGATAGGACCCCAGCGCCTTCTGCATGTCAATTGCCTCGAGTTACTGGCAGTACGGTTCGCCCTGCACCGCTTCCGAGCGTTGCTGAGGGGTCAACATGTACTAGTCAGGACAGACAACACGGCCGTAGTAGCGTACATCAACCACCAGGGCGGTCTACGCTCCCGCCGTATGTCTCAACTCGCCCGCCATCTCGTTTTGTGGAGTCAGAAGCGCCTGAGGTCCCTTCGTGCTGTCCACATCCCGGGAGACCTGAACCGTGCAGCCGACGAGCTCTCACGGATTCAGCTTCTCCCCGGAGAGTGGAGACTCCACCCCCAGACGGTCCAGCTGATATGGGAACGGTTTGGCGACGCAGAGGTAGATCTGTTTGCCTCCCAGGACTCTTCCCATTGCTCCCTGTATTATTCCCTGACCAAGGGCACCCTTGGCACGGATGCACTGGCGCACAGCTGGCCGCCAGGGCTACGCAAGTATGCGTTTCCCCCAGTGAGCCTCCTTGCACGGATACTGTGCAAGATCAGGGAGGACAAGGAGCAGGTCATGTTGGTCGCCCTGTATTGGCACGGCCAGACCTGGTTCCCAGAACTTCTACTCCTTGCGACAGCCCCTCCCTGGCCTATTTCTCTGAGACCGGACCTCCTCACTCAGAGACGGGGCACCTTTTGGCACCCGCGTCCAGCGTTCTGGAAGCTCCACGTGTGGCTTCTGGACGGGACGCGGCAGGTTTGAGTAGTCTTCCACCTGCGGTGGTCGCTACCATCACTTCCGCTAGAGCTGAGTCTACGCGACGTCTCTATGCGTTGAAGTGGAACCTCTTCGTCACATGGTGTTCTTCCCGCCAAGAAGACCCCTGGAAATGCCCGATCGGGTCCGTGCTATCGTTTCTCCAGGAGGGGGTGGAGCGAACGCTGTCTCCTTCCACCCTTAAAGTGTATGTGGCCGCAATATCTGCCTACCACGATCTCCTGGGAGACAAAAAGGTAAGTCAGCACGACCTGATCATCAGGTTCCTGAGGGGGGCGAGGAAACTGAATCCTCCTCGCTCTCCTCTCGTTCCCTCTTGGGACCTCTCAGTAGTCTTAAGTGCTCTGCAGAGGCCTCCCTTTGAGCCTTTGCGGTCGGCTGAGATTAAGTTCTTGTCTATGAAGACGGCTCTGCTGACCGCATTGGCCTCGCTTAAGAGGGTCGGGGACCTGCAAGCATTCTCGGTTGACGAAGCGTGCCTTGAGTTCGGGCCGGCTAACTCTCACGTGATCCTGAGACCCCGGCCCGGATATGTGCCCAAGGTTCCCACCACTCCGTTCCGAGATCAGGTGGTGAACCTGCAAGCGCTGCCTTTGGAGGAGGCAGACCCAGCCTTGGCATTGCTCTGTCCAGTACGCGCTCTCCGCGCCTATGTAGACAGTACGCGATGTTTCAGGACCTCAGACCAGCTCTTTGTCTGTTATGGTGGAGAGCGGAAGGGAAGTGCTCTCTCAAAGCAGAGGTTGTCTCACTGGATAGTGGACACCATTATTTTGGCTTACCAACAGCAAGGTCGACCATGTCCCCTTGGTGTGAGGGCACACTCCACCCGGAGTGTGGCCTCCTCTTGGGCTCTAGCGCATGGCGCCTCGCTAACAGACATCTGCAGAGCTGCAGGCTGGGCGACACCCAACACATTCGCCAGATTCTACAATCTCTGAGTGGAGCCAGTGTCCAACTATGTACTCGCCCCTACGGGTGGCCGGTAATGGGCCAGGCTCAGGTGTCTTCGCTTGCTCGCCATTCCACTCCAAGGACTGGATACGTGCAATATTTTCCCTCAGGTGAGCTCCCCGAGAGCCCTGAGCTCCTCCAGCACTGCTTACGCCGACATTAGTTCAGTCTGCCCTTTCGAGCCCAGACCCTCATGTCCGGCCAGGTCTTCCATGTGCATGGTTCCCCTCCGGCGACCCCCACACGAGTATTTCCACCGTAAGCCTCCTCAGCGAGCAGGTGTCTTTCCCTTGGCAAGTCCCTGCCGCCCCTAGGGTTAAAAATCCACCTTCGGCTGGTACCCTAGAGATCTTCCATATGCAGCCCTTAGCGGGTCATATGTGTGTTCTTAGCCCTCCCTACGGGTAGGCATCTTGGCATTCCCTCACTGGGATATGCTTCCCAGTGTACCTTGGTAATCCTGTGATAAGTGGGAGTCCTTCGTCCGTACTAGTCTTACGACAGGGTACTCACACTTACGCAGGGCACTGGATGACAGCTGAGTGGCGTTGTTGTATTGGAACCCCCATTCGTTAGTCACTAACGTACGTCGTAGTGACTGAACGAAAGGGAACGTCTCGGTTACGTATGTAACCCTCGTTCCCTGAGGAGGGAACGGAGACGTACGTTTCCTTTGCCACGTCAGCTGTGCTGCCTGGAACGCGGAGTTCAGTCTTGGCTGCTGCAGCAGTAACATAATGCGATGTTGCCAGCGTACTTCCTTATATACCCACGAGGTAGGGCGGAGTTACGCATGCAAATTCCGCATGCCCATGGCATTGGCACTGCCATTGGACGCTGTTGAATTCTCGGAGATGATTGGCTTCTAAGCGAAACCCCATTCGTTAGTCACTAATATACGTCTCCGTTCCCTCCTCAGTAGGGTTGGGTACCGAAATCCGGTTCCAATATGGCACCGGTACTTATATAACCGGTATGTACCGGACCGAATCAGAACGCAGATTTCGGTTCCTCATTTTGGTGCCAAAATTCAAACGTGCTTTCGCGCTTTGGCTGAGCCAGAGACAGACGCTCAGCGCTGGTCACATCACAACTCATGACAACTATTCAGTGTTTTCAACGACATCATGTTTATTTCAGGTTTCAGACATTTAAATGCTCATAAGTAGGCTACTAGCAAAAAACACACCCTGATGTCTATGAAAGCGGCTATGACAATCCTTTCAGACGATTATAATTTGACTAACGTTACATGTTTTATTCACATCAGATACATGCACATTATATAGTAACTATAGCGTTTACTCTGTTCTTCTTCCAGTTCACTGGTCACTTACTTTCATGCATTTCGTGAGACGAGAATGCTCTCAAGTGTTGTAAATCCGACAGATCCGATTCTGAGGCGCAAACTAACATGGCGCCGCCCATTGCGCTTTATAGATCAACTAACACACATTCACTCACACATTTGAACATCAGATAGTTCGTGACACAGTTAAGAAGTTTGTGAATATTTTGAATAAAAAGAAAAAACGAAATAAACCCGATACAGCTGAGCTGTCAGCGCTATTGCGGCTGCTGTGTCATCATGTGAGAAACATGACGCGTCGCCATGGAAACATTAAGACGATGCGTTCTAAAATATTTAGCCAGAGAATATGATCATATTTCAAAAAAGAGCTGAAGCTCGAAGCTTGTTAGTAGCATAGCAAGAATACAGACTACTGCTGTTATTATTGTAATTAAGAGTTATATGGCTTGTTGTAGTTGGGTTAGGTGGCTTAGGTTTTACTGTGAATTTGTAAATAAGTCAATTATAATTTGTAAATAAGTAAATTGTGTTTTGTATTTATTTATATTCATACATTTAAGTATACATTAAACTTTTAATAAATGGTTCAATTTAAATAAAAAATAAATAAATAAAAAGCCATTTAATGTCATCCACCTCGTTTTGTGGCCTTTTTAAAAAAAAAAGTATCGGTTCAGGCACCGTTTAGGCACCGGAACCGTTTTAAAAGTATCGGTTTGGCACCGGAATCGAAAAAAACCCAAATGATACCCAACCCTACTCCTCAGGGAACGAGGGTTACATACGTAACCGAGACGTTACTTTTTCATAAGGCAAGCAAGTTAGAATCAAGAGCTTTAAAGCATGGACCTTTTTAAATTATTGACTAAACAACTGGTTTTCCCCATGTGTAAAATGTGTTCTGCTAATAATGACAGATATTAGGGAAAAAATTGCTTTCAGATATTTCAAGAGATGACAAGCTATTACTTTGTTATCAACCAACTTTGCACTTGTGGACCATTTTGCAAAAACAAACAAACAAATAAACCCAATGAGGAAGCATGCCCTGGGACCCTGTTAAACAGTTCACTCTTCAAACCCCTAATGTTCAAACCAAAACTATGCCCTTGAGGGTTGCAAGACCCCCTTTATTGTTTAGAAAATAATACCCTGAACAACGTTGTGTAGGTATGTAATAAAATTACGGTGGAAATTAAGTTTTGCTTTAACTTCCATTACTTCATCAAACAAAATTGGCTGGTCCGTTAAATGCAATGCATAGTAGAGAATTCATGAATAATGACACGTCTTAAATGGAGCAAGTAGTAAACCATGCATTTATGAGAGTGCACACTTAGAGACAAATCTCCATGTGAGGGAGTCATAGAACCTGCTTTTCCAGAGTGAAGCAGCCTTCATCGGTATCTACCCTGTGTGGAGGTGACAGCACAGTAAATCATCACCACCTTGCCTGACACTGCTCTTTCTACCATGGCAGTTTGTCTGCTTACTCAGCAAAAACACCCAACTTCAAATATCCACTCTAACTCCACTTTATTTCCAGATTCCCATAATTGAAGATATTAAAGATTAAACTGCAGCACTGGTCTCTGAGGAGCATTAAGGTTCTAGCAGCAACATCTTGTGGTTGAAGTCATCAGATTATCTTCTGTTTAAAGTGGACTAGCTATCCTACCAGAAGTAGTAGTTGAGTAATTGATGTCCAGTTTGGCGACACTGGTCCATGGCTAACCAATATCAGCTTGTCAAGGTTGTTAGAAAAAACAGCAATACTCATTTGTTCCTCAGTTGAGTCTAGAATGAACAGACACCTAACAAAGCATACTGTAATGCCATAGCACTAAAAAGACAGTATTTTATTTTGCATGCATCAGGTCTCCTTATTCCAGCCAAACACTACTGTTTTAACCATTATATTCTACCTGTTAATGGACACTTTCTTTTATGAAATATATTAAAGTGTCCTATTATGCTTTTTCAGATATTACCTTTCATGCAGTATGTAATATAGCAGTTTGTGAATATAAAAGTTCATACCACAGCAATGCAACAGCAGTATAACCTTTTGATGATTGCTTCTCAAATCTATGTGAGGTCGAAATGGGATTTACAAAACGCTTACCCATTAAAGATTGGACAGTACCCATTTTTTGGACCACCTTGCTCCTCAAAATCACAACCTGTAAGCATGATTAACTATTGATGTACACCGATCAGACATAACATTATGACCACTGACAGGTGAAGTGAATAATACAGATTGTCTCTTCATCACGCCTTCTGTTAGTGGCTGGGATATATTAGGCAGCAAGTGAACATTTTGTCCTCAAATTTGATCTGTTAGAAGGAGGAAAAATGGGCAAGTGTAAGAATTTGAACGAGTTTGACAGGGGCCAAATTGTGATGCCTAGACGACTGGGTCAGAGAATCTCCAAAACTGCAGATCTTGTGGTGTGTTCCCGTTCTGTAGTGGTCAGTATCTATCAAAGTGGCCCAAGGAAGGAACAGTGGTGAACTGGCGACAGGGTCATGGGCAGGGAGCAAAGGCTGGCCCTAGTGGTTCGATCAAACAGACGAGCTAGCCCCGTGGCCTCTTTCAGCAGGATAATGTGCCCTGCTACAAAGCAAAAATGGTTCAGGAAGGGTTTGAGGAGCACAACAATGAGTTTGAGGTGTTGACTTGGCCTCCAAATTCTCCAGATATCAATCCAATCAAGCATCTGTGGGATGTGCTGAACAAACAAGTCCGATCCATGGAGGCCCCAACTCGCAACTTACAGGATTTAAACTGTAAGTCTTAAACTGCTAACATCTTGGTGCCGCCGGAGCTGAAGTTCAGTTATGGTAATGGATGTTTTGTTTCTGACACGTGCTGTTATTGGTAGACAAATCGCAACAGACTGGGCCATCTGACCAATCAGAGCAGAGTATGCTCTCGGAAAGAAGGGGTTTAGAGAGACTGAATCTTCAGACGAGTTGTTTGAGAATCTTTGAAAAGTGTGGTGATATGCAATGTATGAGAAAATTTAAGTGTTTTTTGTCTTTTGATACATGTAAACCTCTTGTAGGAGACCTCTAAAACAAAAATTAGGAACCTTTAAAATAGCATAGGGGCACTTTTAACATGGCTGTCATGTGAATAGCATATTTCTACAATGGAATTGGTAACCAAAAAACGTTTGAGTGGAACTGCATCCACACGACTAGGTGTCAGTATAAGTCCAAGACCAAAGCCATTGCAATTACAAAATAAATAATTAATAATAATAACAAAAAATACTATGAATTCGGACATATTACTCTTTTCACATGCTGCCTTTCACCAACTCATAAATGTTACTTGAGAACTATAGCTGAAAAGAAAATTTTAAGTGGATATGTCTTTAAAAGATATGCCTTTTTTTATGTTTAACAGAAGAGAGTGGCCCTCCAGGAGCAATGCTGGACACACATGTCACAGGAGATTAAATAAGAGGGTAAATAAATGATGACTGAGTTATCAATTCTTTATTAATTATTCCTTTAATGTACCTTGTCAAAGGCACTGTTTTCCTTCTAGCTATTGTCTGAAATGATAATTCTGCTGTCTCTTTCAACTCTTTGAAGTAATCGAATGTTCAGGGGGGACCACCACAGGCTCTATTTAATCCCTTTTTGTCTTAACCAGGTAACTACTTACCTTAGATACTGTATACTAACTAGTTATCTCAGTCCTTCCTTCACTGTGATCAGATTGTCCCAAAGGAACACACTCTACAGACCCGTTCCAGATAATGGCATTACAATTGATGTGATCAATGTCTGAACGGAATCCATTATTTTCCCATAAGGCTCTAATGGGGAATGGGGTAGAAGCCTTTGTAAAAAAAAATCTGAACACTGAAAGAATTTTCTCTGTACTTAAAATTCAGCTGGAAAAACAATATCAGACACAGTGAATTATCTCTGGCCCCACTCATTTGCTCCTTGGGAGGCAGGGACTGTCAGTGATGGATGTTAGGGAATGATGGGGCAGACAGTGGCCAATAGAGTTGATGCTCAAAACGCGTGTCCCACTGTAAAGAATGACAGGAAATGGCATTAGTACAAGGTTTTTTTTTTTTTTTTTGCTGTCTAGCCTGTGATCAGGTGGTGCTCAAAATTTATAGTCCTCATTAAACTATAATCCCCAATGAAATCTATCCATATAATTTATTAAAAAGCAATAATAATTTTCTCCTGGGGTGTTTAACTGAGGTTAATTATTCAGTCAGCTGTTAGGCTGTGAGGATTTTATAGCTCAATCCTACGCCCCACAAACAAGCAGACAGGGGTATTTATTTTAATCCACTCATACCTGCACACTGAACCGATGCTCAGCTATTTAAGCTTCAAAAAGTGTTGTAAGTTTGCCTTTGTCAGCATTCAGAGTTTGAATTTTGGCTTATCACCCGACTGCATCTTCTTCACATAAGCCAGGTGCTGGTGATCTGCCATATTGCTTTTTATTATACACTTAACGTTTTTTGGGGTTGGGAAAATATGATGACAGTAGTGAAAAGAACATGTAAATCTATTGCTGAAAAATCCAGCATGAATTCCATGCTGGTCAAGGCTGGTTTATGCTGGTTAGAGCTGGTGTTAGAGCTGGTATGGTGCTGGTATAGCTTCCTATGTTGTGGGCCAGTGGCCTGTTGCATAAAGCCGGTTTCAGTTGCTACCCAGGTAAGTTTGAGATTAATTTGAGCAAACTCTGTTTATTTGGGCTCAAGAAGGTAGATTTTAGCGAGGTTCATCAACATGCTAATTTACGCTACATGGCTAGCCTGCCCCAGAGCAGGTTTTATTCTGGGCCCTCAAAACTGGACCAATCAGCTGTGAGAAAAGTGAAATACATCTGATGCAATAAAGCAACTCCCCCAGTATCTCTCAGTCCAAATTAAGAGTGAAAGAATTTTAGAGACAACATCTCTTGCTGCTAATTATTTAATATGTTTACAGTATATTATATGACTTATAATTATGTATAATTCAAATAATATATTCATATAATTATCATATTAATTGAAAATTTATATTAAATGAATAATAATATATATGCAAGGTTTAATGTATAAAGCTTTTTGTGAACCTATATAAATTATTTGTTTGATTCACTTGCATTGATATAGTCAGATATTTTCTTTCAGATGCCTTCTCAAACTTTCACTGCGGCAGCAGTGTTTATTCCTACCTAGTAATTACGATTAATTTCAAGATTTTCATAAAAATCTCTTCATCTCCGGCAGAGAAGTAAATTGTGCCGGCTCTCTCGCAAGAAGTAAATCAAACTGATGCTTCATGTTCCATGTGATTGGCTGTTTGCCGCACGTGTCACACTTTCAGGTACACGTGCTTTAATCTCAAACTCTGGATTAAACCTGAGTTGACAGAGAACATTTATACCGAGCGTTGTGAGCCCGTTGAACCTGATCTAAACTAGGTGTGCATAAGTTTCAACTTATCCTAGTTTTGAGGTAAATAAAACATATGCATTACTTAATATTTTTACACCATTAAACCTAGCTGAGGCCTAAATTTACGTTTAAACTAATTATATACAGTAGCCCACGATCAGGAGTAACGGTCGGAATGAAATACGGATCTGCATCAATAAGCTTGTTTTATCGAACAGACTTCAATTGTTTAGAAATAAATGATACGGCTGACATTTACACTCGCTTACATTTTAAGAGACGAAACATTATGTGAAGTCATAATAAATAAATGTGATTTCTTATGTTTTTTTTTCATCAGTATTTACTTCCTTATTACACAACTTATGTCACGTATTTGAAGGCTGCTATTGGATCATTGAGGGTAAACGTCATATTATGTGACTACACATTAGGGCTGCACGATTAATCGAAATCGAACCGTAATCGCGATTTGGCTTATGTGCGTTTATGAAAGCGCAAAGGCTGCGATTTTAATGAAATAAATATATGCCCAGCGTGTCAGTGAAGAGGCTCTGTGATCAGGAGTAAACGCTGTTCAATCTCTGAAAGCACTGCGAGTTTGAGTCACTTATAATGTGCGGTTGAAAAAGCAACATGTGTCAAACATCTTCACAAACTAGTAATGCGAGGCGTTCATAAACCTGTTGTCCAACAAAATACAACGTTTAATAACAGGTTTTAACTCACTTCATATAGTCAGTCGAGCTGATGTGGCTTCTTATCACAGAATGTCAATCGGCACTGAATACTTTATTATTATGAAAATACCCGTGAAGGCTTAAAAAACTCAATACTCCATATCTTGTTGCAGAAGTATTACCTTCATGTTTAATCAGTCAAAGCGTTTCTATCGTCATTTTATTCTGCATACAGCGAGCTTCACATTAGGGATTTCCCATATATAGGGATTACCTGGAAACGAAAGATTACTTCTCTGACGCAAATGTGGAGTTTCTGCTCGAAGGCGCCCTCTGGCCTCCAGTATGAATGAAACTTTTGGGTAGAAAATAAGAAAAATAATACTTTTCTCTAAATAAATTTATGCATGTGCAACTATCCATGTGTTTTTATTCAATGTACAGGAGTCCCCACAATAATCCCCACAGTGGATGCATATTTCATATTAAAGACATAAGCTTTAAGAAATTGATATCATAGATAAAAAGCACAGATTTTTATGATAATAATTGTTTTTTTTTACAATAAATCCTTATACATTTCTGATGATTTTTAGTCATAGGCTGTCTGCATATTAACAAGAAACCCATCATTTTTTTAGTTTCTGTAAAATATAAATATTATTATTATTATACTGTTATATTTATTCTTAAATTCTTGTAAATTTATTTGTGTAAATAAATAAATAATAATAATCACATTTTATATCGCAATCGCAATTTTAACCAGAATAATCGCAATTCGATATTTTCCCCAAATCGTGCAGCCCTACTACACATTAATTTACAGAGCTTACGACATACAGTATTAGCTATGTTCTGCCTTAAGAACAAATGGTGCAAACGAATATAGTATAGAGTTAGTTACAAACTAGCTAGTAGTTACTAAGCCTAAGTGTGGACTTTACATTTTACAGAACCTATGAATATCTTGTGCAACCCTACCCAGCAAACCATCATCCTATGTTGGTCCCAGCATGCAAAATATAACTTATGCTGGTGACCAGCAATGCTGGATTTTTCAGCAGGGTCAGTGAATGGCTCACTGCTCTCTTAAAATGCTTTTGTCGAGCGGTTTAAATTTTACCTCTGTAAAAAAAAAGTTTTTCTGACAACTTTATGCCCATTTTGCCGCAGTGTCCAACTTTTCAGGTTTCAAGATTAGACATGTCATGCAGGTGACTGATAGCAGATAGTACAACAATGTCTTTTATCAGCAGCATATCCAATGGCAATATAAATGGCATATTCTCTCTACATGACAAATGATCCCATTTGCCAGTCCAACATCCATCTAACATTTACGCCAAGGTGACTGGCATTCAAATGCCCTAGGAAAATCACACAGACAAAACTAGCTAGAGATAACAATTTACTAATTGAATTAACTTTCACAACTCAGTGGCCCTCAATATTTGCCTCAAAATCTTTCCCTTAACAGCGAAATCTGTTTTGTATTCACCTCTGTATATATATGCTAATTTAACAGCACTGGGACATAAAAACTCTCTGAGGTACTGTTAGCTAGAACTAGCCTCATTAGCATTCGACTCAGGAATGAGGGGACGTCTCTCAGTGTAAATGACAACACAGTGCATCTTGTAAAACCAGAAACCAAGATTAAAAGACTTTTAAGACAGGACACTTGCCACAGTTTTATCCCTCTCATGCTGATGTTAATCATTGTTAATCACCAGGATTTGGTTCTCATCAAATAAGTCCTTGCTGGTGTAGTAAGGGCTGCATCTCTTATGAGAAGGGAAGAGTACAATGTGGTGAACAATGCAGATCTCTTGAGAGTAGTTAATGTGGAGCTTAATGTCTAAATGGTGTCTGGGACATTGTACTATATGAGGTCAAGGGCATTAGAGAGGTGATTCATTTTGTAAATTAATAAAATGAAGGAGGAGTTATATTTATTGAACAGGAATATGGTACAGGTTTTAACCTGTCACAACCATCACAACTTTTTTTTTTCTTACTTTCCCGTCTTAAAAAGTTAAATGATGCAGTCTTCAGGGCCACTAACACTGGATGTGTCTGTGCTGGACTATGTACACACATAAACAGAATTTATGGTGGGGTTGGAGGGGAATATTTTGTCCTCATCACTTTATGCATGCAGGGCTCTCTAGTGTGATTATTTCTGTCACATTTGCAATTGTGAAAAATTATTTGGGCACAACGGTGCGAGTGAATTAAAACAGCTTCCAAAATGCATCTACAGTAGTGGCCAAAAGTGTCCGGAGGGGATAGTTGTTTTTAATGACCCTATACATTTGAATAAACCATAAAATATGAGGACACATTTTATTTTATTTATTTTTTATATTGTATATTAAATTATATTTTATATTTATATTTATAACATTTAATATTTATTATTTTTTAAAATATTATTTTGAATATGAGTGAAGAAAAAAACACTAAACATGGTTGATTTGACAATATTTCTGGGGGCAAAAAAAGGCAAACTACTACATGTTTTATTTGAGCATACACAGCATAATCTGTTATTAATATTTTGTTGGTTCTCTTTAATTTTTGAACATGTTCATAATTTCTTTGAGTGTCTGCCTGGCCAAAAATTATGTCCTCAGAATTTGGCTTGTTTCATTGTATTATCACAAATAAAACAATTTATTTCGAGCACTACACAATCTTTTACACATTTTTAATAGTATTTAGAGAAGACGACAATTTTCTTAGGCCAGACACCACTTTTAACCCCTATATACATCCACCGACATATATCAGACAACTTTAGTGTGTTAAAATAAGTTCCACAATGGCAGATTAGAATCATGTTTTCCTTGCTCTTAAAATACAAACATTATAGTTAGACCAATGAGTTATCCTTAGTTTTTGATTGTTGATTCATAATTCATTAATGGCCTAATGAGCATTTCCTGAAAACAACTGTTGGTTGTCTACTGTCAACCTCCCTGCTGTCTGAACCCCAATTTATAACAGGCACGCATCTTTGTACTTTGTTTAGCATCTCACTGTTTTTCACCTTGTGCCAATTTTATGTGTCAAGTTAACTTTTTTCATAGAATCAATGTCAGTTTAAAAACAATGGACCAATCGGATGAATCGGAGGATAGGAAAAATGTGTGTGTGTACATTAGCATCAGTGTGAGTGGGTAATGTGGCTATAAACATACCTTCTGTTCAGTTCTTTTTTTTGTATTATCTAAAAAACATCCTGTGTGCACACCACTGCTACACTGACACTGACAGATAAGACAATGAGGAAACAAACAAACAGAACAAATTCCTTTTGAAATCATGAAATCATTTCCCCATCATCTTTTCAACTACTTAAGATTTCACTATTTGCAACCCGTTCTCACTCCCAAGGCGTTTCATCTGAAGCATGGTCAAGTGCTTTCCGCGTCACAATAAAGACGCTAAAGGTACCCCTAGGTGTCACTATATCGACGCGCTGAGTGCTCCATTCATTTCAATGAGAAACATTTGGTGTCATACACAGACGCGTCGGGCATGGGAACGTTATCGTCATGATCATCATATATTGGGTTATGATTTTACCATTATGACATGATGGACTGTGATTCTCAATTTAATCAGCCAGCATCATTTTATGTACGCTATCTAGGCACGTTTTAACATGTAACCCAACCCCATTCCATCCCTAAACCTACCCATTTGTGTGGTATATAAAACGCAGATATAACAGGCAGAGTCGACTGCATGCACAATTTATTCAAAAAGTACAAATATTCAGAGGCCAAGCGATTGATTTGTGTGAAGGAAATCCCCAAAAGCGACCAGCGTCTCCATCCGCAGAAGATCATGAACACATTAATTTTCAAATATTGCCGCCCGTTACGTCAGTTTTCATTGTAAAATTGCATTGGCTCTCGTATGCCTCGTGACCAATTGCGTCATTACGTCAGCTTTGATTGTAAAATGTCATTGGTTCTTGTGTGTCTTGTGAATTCTGTCATCCTTTACTCACCCTCAAGTTGTTCCGAACCTGTATGAGTTTCTTTGTTCTGCTGAACACAAAATGTTCTTTTATCCCCAAGTGTTCATGCTCTGTCTACGTCTAGCGTGACCTTTCCGACGTGATTATGTAATCAGTGGTGCGCTGTAGAGCAGTGCAAAATTAGCAATTTAGGTTAAAAAGTATATAAATTGTTATTTTTTTTAGAAAATGTCAAATCGTTTTGCTAGATAAGACTCTGAAGCCTGGAATGTTTTCCTTAAAAAACTACATTTCTTTTCGACTGAAGAAAGAAAGACATTTTGGATGAGATGGGGTTGACTAAATTATCTGGAAATTTTTATTTTAAAGTGAACTAATCCTTTAATTCAACGTGTTACTTGATGTTTCTTTGTATTATCTTTGTGTGGCAGGTCCAGTGAAGTTCTTCCTGCCTACATGTGGTTGGTTAGTCTGTGCATCGATTGCACGATTAGAGGACAGCGGAAGTGCACATAAACTGGTTGGATAGATGGAACGGAGTCACAAGTAACAGTCCCTTTCTTTCTGTGTCACATTTAGCCATTATCCAGGTATGTTGGGTGATGTTGACTGGGTTATCAGTGGCATACTGTAGCTAATGTTAGTGTATTTTCAGAGCGGTATGATGGATGAAATCCTTTGGCAGGCATTTGGTTGAGGTTGCCCTTCTGCAGGTATAGGTGGAAGCTGTCCATGATGTGTTTTTGTCCAAGTATTCGCTTGTATTGTAGTGGCATCTTTGTTTGTGTATAGTCAGAGGTTTGGGTGAGACTGATTTGAGCACAACCAGCATGCGTGTTTTCTGCCTGACTGATTTGGTTACTGGAGATCGCACTCGTAAGGTATGTGTTTACTAAATGATCATGGTTTGAGCACCTTTATATTAAGCCAATTTTATCAATAGTTGGTAATTTGTGGAGAATTTGTCTGATTGTCTAAATTGCAATTTTATTGCAGATGCTTTAAGCACAGACCGGTTGCATTTTCATGGACGATTAGCTTCCGTGCCGTTGGGCTGCTTGGGACTATCGTCCGGGGATGCTGTTGCTTTGACAAAACATTTGTCAAACATTTGTCAATTAATCATCCTTTTGATTCGATTCTTTCTTTTCAGTGAATTGGTCACACGTTTGCAAAACGGTCTGAATCATCTATGCAAACAACGCTGGGTGAAGTGGATATTTGCCTCCAAACAACAAAACAACAACAAAAGGCTGTTTTTTGAGAGGTAACTTTCCAGAAAATGTAGCTAGGCTACTGCTGTGCCATTTTAATAAGCGGCCATTCACACCGAGTGTATTTTTTGTCTGCCCACGCTGTACAGTTGTTTTCCTATATGTGACCCTGGACCACAAAACCAGTCATAAGTCACACGGGTATATTTGTGGCAATGACCAACAATACATTGTATGGGTCAAACTTATCGATTTTTCTTTTATGCCAAAAATCATTAGGATATTAAGTAAAGATCATGTTCCATGAAGATATTTTGTAAGTTTCCTACTGTAAATATGTCAAAATGTATTATTAGTAGTAATATGCATTGCTAAGGACTTCATTTGGACAACTTTAAAGGTGATTTTTCTCAATATTTAGATTTTTTTGCACCCTCAGATTACAGATTTTCAAATAGTTGTATCTTGACCAAATATTGTCCTATCCTAACAAACCATACATCAATGGAAAGCTAATTTATACATGATCTATACAAAACAATTAAAAATATTGACCCTCATGACTGGTTTTGTGGTCCATGATAACATATGTGAACATGCACTATATTGATGTCTTTGACAATTTCACTGCTTTTTGCTATTATCAGGTTTAAAGCTTTAAAATATGTCTAGAGATCTCTTTGAAGCACTTACGGAAGTCCCTTTTGAAAAAGAAGAACACTTTAGCATTTTAAAAGGAGTTCTTATAAGAGAAATAATATACTTTAAAAGAAAATACTTAATTGCAAACTGAATGTATTGTTTTCAGACACTTAGTTGCATGTTATTTACAATTTACAAGAAAATGTATTATAGTTTACATTTATATTACTGCTGAATGTTCTGAAAAGCATTTTTGGTTAACTAAAATACACTTGAATGTAATTTTGTATTGAAACCTGCATGTCATATATTTTAATTGCAAGCCTGTAATGATGAAGTTGCAATTTAGTACATTTAAAATATATTAAATGTAATATCAAATAACACCCTAAAAAAAGAATTGAAAAAAAAGAAGTACACTACAAGTGCACAATTCCATACAATTAAGCACACTCCTTTTATGCTGAACTGAAACACAAACTTAAGCAACAGAAAAACATGTTTACTCCCATGAACAGTCAGAGTGAGGGAGCTGTAAACACCATGGCTAGTCAGGTAATGTAATTTCTAATGAAACCTGTATGTCATGTATTCAAATATATTTGTAATTGCACATCTGTAATGATGAAGTTGCAATTTAGTACATTTAAAAATATATTAACTTTAAATATAATATCAAATAACACCCTAAATAAAATGGAAGAAAACTACAAGTGCACAATTCTATACAATTAAGCACGCTCCTTTTTTCCCCAAGAGGTGGCAAGTGACTTGAAAATACAAATACATAAATAGTACATTAAACTAAATGTTAACTAAATGTGCAAGTAACACTCTCATTTACTTCAGAAACTGAGAAAATCTAGTTTACATTGCCATTTACGGCTTTGCTTAAACTTTTGTGTTTGCAAAGCACCTTGCCTGATACCATGAGCTCTATCTTTTATTTTGTGGAATATCTTGACAAACATACAAGCAATCAAGAGCAGAAGGCAAGTCATTTAATGGCACTAACAACACCTGAAAAGTATCTGTCTCC
Organism: Gobio gobio; assembly: GCF_949357685.1. Taxonomy (NCBI): domain Eukaryota; kingdom Metazoa; phylum Chordata; class Actinopteri; order Cypriniformes; family Gobionidae; genus Gobio; species Gobio gobio. Next base: position 34,245,661 of record NC_137113.1, read on the forward strand.
TATGCCTCTGGAGTAACATGTTTCCCACTGAGTATCATCCATCATGCTAGATAACTCATGCCACTCAATCGATCTCCAGGTGTGACAGCAGCGGAAGGGCGGCCCCCTACATCTATGAGCAGCAGGCACAGAGAACAGTAAAAGAGGAGAAATCCTAAATAAAATGAGAATTGATGGGACACCCATAATAGGTCAGGCCCACACACATACACACCAACACAGCAGTGCGGGAGGAAACATAACTCTAAAGTCAGAGGTGTTGACGAGCCTCTGAAAAAAGAGAGAGGTTTTGGGATTTAACAAAACTCCAGGCAACATGGGTCACAGAGAACAGGAACAATCCTCACAAAAAATAAAAAAATAAATACTGCAAGAAATGCTGCATTTCTAGGACTCATTTTCATCCAAACTATGTCCTTAAACACAGCATGACCATCAGAGGAATCAAGAACAAGTTTAGGGATGCAGTCATTTATTAGGTAACACTTTATTTTACAGCGACCTTGTTACATATGTACTTACCACAGTAATAACAGTAAATCATGCATAATGACATGCAATTAACCCTCAACTAAACCCTAATCCTACCCTAACCCTATAGTAAGTGCATGTTGTTAATTAATATTACTCAGTACTTAAATGTATAATTACCCTGTACCAATGACACCTTGAAATAAAGCGTAACCAATTATTATTATACTTGATACAATTCAACCAATTCAACCAAATAACTAAAGAATGCAGATTCATTCAGGAACATAACAAGATGTTGAAATTATTTGAACTTTAAACATCCCCATACAGGACTTGACAGACAATGCGGCACCGGGGTAACGAGAGATCAATGCATTGGAAATGAATGTGTTGGTCAGTGCTGATACCAACCATCCAAAGGATACTATGATAAAGATATACTTTCCTTGGCAGAAATCGCAAACTACTTTCACTTTCTACTTATTATGGCTCAGGCGTTTCTGGTAACAGGGCTGTCAGTTGATTCAAACTTTAAATCATGTTCGGCTGCTAAAAGTCAATGAACTGAAACACAAACTTCAGCAACAGAAAAACATGTTTACTCCCATGAACATTCAGAACAAGGGAGTTGTGAAGGCAAGCTTCATAATTGCTGTAACGATAGCAAGAGCATGCAATCTGTTCACAAAGAGGGAATTTATAACAAAATGCATTAAAAAGAGATGTGGTGTTTTGTACCTGGACAAAAAGTTTGCTAACATCCACCTTTCCCCAAACACTGTGGTTAATCAGGTGGATGAGCTGGGCTCTGACTTACAGATACAGCTAAAAGATAAAGCTATGGACTTACAAACTAGGGACTTACATTCGTACATGTTCTTTGGCTGTAGATGAGAGGATGCAGAAAGGATGGACATTGCCTAGCTCTCTATATTCATTCAAAGGGTAGATGCTCAGTTTTCCATCACTGAGGAACATTTTTAAATCTTAGATTTAAGAGCAATTCACGGAACACCATCTGGACAGGACATTTTGTCACAAGTGGAGCAGTGCATCATTGACACGGAATTGCAGTGGAATAAACTTGTTGGGCTGACAACGGATGGTGCACCTGGAATGTGTGGGGAGGTCTGGGGTTTGGTTCAAGAAAAGGAGAAAACCTGGGGTGTATTCCAGAAAGCAAGGTTAACTTACCGTCACATACACTCACCTAAAGGATTATTAGGAACACCTGTTCAATTTCTCATTAATGCAATTATCTAATGAACCAATCACATGGCAGTTGCTTCAATGCATTTAGGGGTGTGGTCCTGGTAAATACAATCTCCTGAACTCCAAACTGAATGTCAGAATGGGAAAGAAAGGGGATTTAAGCAATTTTGAGCGTGGCATGGTTGTTGGTGCCAGACGGGCCGGTCTGAGTATTTCACAATCTGCTCAGTTACTGGGATTTTCACGCACAACCATTTCCAGGGTTTACAAAGAATGGTGTGAAAAGGGAAAAACATCCAGTATGCGGCAGTCCTGTGGGCGAAAATGCCTTGTTGATGCTAGAGGTCAAAGGAGAATGGGCCGACTGATTCAAGCTGAGAGAAGAGCAACTTTGACTGAAATAACGACTCATTACAACCAAGGTATGCAGCAAAGCATTTGTGAAGACACAACACACACAACCTTGAGGCGGATGGGCTACAACAGCAGAAGACCCGACCGGGTTCCACTCATCTCTACTACAAATAGGAAAAAGAGGCTACAATTTGCATGAGCTCACCAAAATTGGACAGTTGAAGACTGGAAAAATGTTGCCTGGTCTGTTGAGTCTCGATTTCTGTTAAGACATTCAGATGGTAGAGTCAGAATTTGGCAGAATGAGAATATGGATCCATCATGCCTTGTTACCACTGTGCAGGCTGGTGGTGGTGGTGTAATGGTGTGGGGGATGTTTTCTTGGCACACTTTAGGCCCCTTAGTGCCAATTGGGCATTGTTTAAATGCCACGGCCTACCTGAGCATTGTTTCTGACCATGTCCATCCCTTTATGACCACTATGTACCCATCCTCTGATGGCTACTTCCAGCAGGATAATGCACCATGTCACAAAGCTCGAATCATTTCAAATTGGTTTCTTGACAATGAGTTCACTGTACTTAAATGGCCCCCACAGTCACCAGATCTCAACCCAATAGAGCATCTTTGGGATGTGGTGGAACGGGAGCTTCGTGCCCTGGATGTGCATCCTACAAATCTCCATCAACTTCAAGATGATATCCTATCAATATAGGCCAACATTTCTAAAGAATGCTTTCAGCACCTTGTTGAATCAATTCCACGTAGAATTAAGGCAGTTCTGAAGACGAAAGGGGGTCGAACGCAGTATTAGTATGGTGTTCCTAATAATCCTTTAGGTGAGTGTATACCTTAAACTCTCGGTTGAGTAACCCAAACCTTGCTTACTCGAGATATGCTGGTTCCAAAAACGCGTCCGTATGTTCAGACAACTCAGAGTATGTTCCCAGTAGACATTCTCAACAGAGCAACAAATCGATTATTCACCATGGAAACAGACGTTAAGAAAAAGCACGCCATTCTACTTCCTTCTTCTTTTGTTTAATGGCGATTTACATAACGTACTTAGTGCACATCGCCACTTATTTGATGGTTGTGCAATTATTTTTTCAATCCTTTCATGTAATAATCTTTATTCACTAAGAATAAGGATTATATTGTTTGTGCATGCAGATCCATGTGTGAGATGACAATAAAATAAATAATAAATATATTAACATTTATTATTATATAATCATTTAAACATTACATTGTTATAATAGTGCTTTAGAATTAATATATAATATTGTATAATATATAACTGTAACTATGCAACACATTTATTTATATTAATATAACTGTATTGATCATATAACACACATCTGAATACTTTTTATACAAACTAACCCTGGAACATGAGCTGCTCCGGAGCAGTTTATGTCCATAGAGTAAGTTGCTATGGCTATTTACATACCCTGAAATTTACCTCGGTTTTTGGAAACAAAAGTTGAGGTTATCTGCTTACTTACTCTTAAAGATATATCCAGGTATGTCACATAACTTGCTTTCTGGAATACCACCCTGAAGGCCTACCACTGCATCATTCACCAGGAGGCCACTTTGGGAAAGGTGTTTTGGACATGGGACATGCAATGACTGTTGTAAACAAAACAGTATACTTTATACGTCCACAAGGTTTGAATCACTGTCAATACAGGGAACTTTTAGAGAAAATTCTGTGCATGAGGATGTGCCATACCACACCGAGGTGCACTAGCTAAGTCGGGTTAAAGTGTTGTGAATATTTTATGATACCTGCATTGAGATCGCTTGCTTCATGGAAAGCAAACAAAAGGTCTCCTCGAGCTTGAGGATGAAAAATGGATGTGCGACTTGGCATTTTTAGTGTGACATAACAGAACACCTCAACGCTCTTAATGTAAAACTCCAGGTTGGAAAGCAGATGATCCCTGAAATGTGAGACTCTGTAATGAAATGAAAGTGTGTCTGTGGGAGAGCCAGATGTGCCAAGGCAACCTGTCTCACTTTCCTATTTGCCCAGCCAGTCAGTGACAGTCACCCTCCCATTCCTGACTGAAGTGTGTGCCAACAAATTGAACAATTTAAAATTAAGCAGGATATTTGCTGATTTTGAAGCAAAATTTTCAACCTTGACCTGTTTGCGAATCCATTTCCATTTGCAGTTGATGTGACACTGCACCTGAGCACTTGCATTCGGAACTCAGAATTGAATAGTCATCTATAAAGTCCTAGTACCAGTCAGTTGGGGCAGCCAAGTTTGCACCAATACTCTCTGAAACAATGCCACAGCTTCGCCTTCATGCTTCACTCCTCCTGTCTATGTTCGTAAGCACCTACTCATGTGAACATATGTTCTCCATAATAAAGAGCTGACCAAGACATCCCACAGATCCTGCATCACCTGGTCTTGGTATTGAAAGTGGCCATAGCAAAGGACATTATCCCTACAATAGACAAGATCATTTCTAAGAAATGGTGCACAGTGTCTCGTAAGAGTTAAAAAACCTAATTTGATTAGGTTTGGCATTTTAAGCCCTGTGTGTTTGTCCCTTCAAGTTCAAGTTGGCTTTCCAAAGTAGGATCTACCAAAATAAGCCAAATAACACAATTGTAGATACCACTTATTGACTATTTTGCCTTATCAAACAGTTGAAATCCATGAGTTGTTTTTTTAAGACGTACTTTCATACCATGTTGAGATCCATTTATAAATTAATTTGACTGTTTAACAGATTTTACTTGTGCACATTGGTGCTTAATCCAGTCTTGAAATAGTTTAAGGAATGAGCTATCTGCTAATGATGTTAAACATTTAAGTTTAAACAGCAACACATTGAAAGTGCTACTACTCTGAATATTAATTAAGAATTTGGGCATAAACATGTATTTTGTTCATTCTTGGAAACTTGGGCTCTTCACTTCATCTGGCTGTGTATGTTTTTATTTGTTACCGAACTATCAACAGCAAGAGCAAAATGGCAATAGGGCTACTACAAAATTAAAAAACGAAAAAGAAAACCTTTTTACTGCTGTTCAGTATGAACTATAACTTCACCAAACCCAAATTCCAAACTCATGGGCTTTTTAAGGTTTATGTACTTTCAATAAAATCAATATTTATTAATCTCTGTAAAATAATAATGAAGTCCAATTTACTGAGGACCTGAAAGGCAATGTAAGAAGATATCTCTGGGGAAAAAAAAGTCTTTGATTACAAGATTTAAAATGAGCAAATATGCCCTATCGTAACTTCACAGCCTTGAAAGCCTTGCAGTCGCATGAATGTTGTACAGGAATATATTAACACACTGGCCTGCTACTTCAGCCTTGATTTAAAAAAAGGAACAGAATGATGTTTGTCAAAGGCAGTCACCAAGAAAGACCTATTTAAAATGACATCTACATCATTACAGCGTTTGGATAGTTAAAAGAGGATTGAAACTTGAAAATGCAGTGACTTTTCAAATACTCAGATCTTAGATTCTGAATTCAAGCAGTAGGAGCTATAAATATTTCAATAAAAGGTTATCAGATGCTTCATACTATGAGAACTAAGAGTTCTAAAATAGAAAAGCAAAAAGTTGTGCTTAAAAAAGAACACATTTAGAGCTATCTACAGATCAAATGTATTTTCAAAATGCTGATGTGATGTCCAAATCTAAAGGCTGAGATAAAAGAGAAACAACAGGTACATTTTATGTCATTTTGACATATCTCAACATCCAGCGGTTTATTTAATCTAAAATAATCCCTTTTGTTACATGCACAAGGCAAAACTGAAACTTGAATCTTGAATCTTGACAGCAAAAGGGATTCATGTCAATACAGGACTTTACATAGTCCCGTGAAATGTGAACATTTATTGCAATTTTGCCAAGTAGGATGTGTTTCTAGATCAACATATTTTGTCAGTCATGGAACAACTTTCCTGCCCAAGAACCACTTCATCTTTTGCTAAAATAAAAGGGAAAAGATTGATTTCAAAAATGTTTGTTCAAATTCCAACCCTAGAGCTACTTATATATTCCTTTCATAGTCAGATGTGGAATATTCCTAATTCCCAGCCAGCATTTAATGGTGGGGCCAATGTAGGCACAATATGGGCTTGAGGAACAGGCCCTGTATGAGTTATACATGGATTACATGTAGTGTTAATTTCGTTAACGAAAATATGACGAAAAATGTTTGTTGACAACCTTTTTTTCCATGACTAATGCTGCGTTCCAGGCAACCCGTAACCCGTGTTTTTCCAACCTTCTACCCATGAAAGTGCACTGGAACGGCAGTCAAACCTGTGACTTCCCACCCGTGAACTCGTACTAGATCGATATACTCCCAGTTATGAGCTCTGATGTCACACAGCCCGCAAAACAGCAATGGCAGCCCATACATATGCGGTGTTTATGGAAGTCGTATGCGTTATTTTACAAATAATGTAAATAAAAGGTATAACAGCTTCTCTTGTCTTATGCACCGTTTTTCTCCTCTGTTTCCCTCAAATAAGCAAGGAGTAAGCACCATTGGTGATATAAATGACTGTAAATGAGCATAAGCATGGTGTACGGTCCACCATGCTTTGTTTACATCTAGCTACCGGAATTGCGCTCAGGCAGTTAGGCGTGACTGCCTGGAACACTACAAAGTCGTGAGTCGTGGTTTGAAGTCATGACTTACCGGCTCAAAAAGCTGCCTGGAACACAGCATAAGACGAGACGAAGACTATATGACACAAACGTCCTTAAACAATAACTGTTATCAACATGCAATATCGTTGACGAAAAAAGACAAGACTAAAATGTAGTTTAAAAAATAAAAACTTGACCAAAATCACCCTTTGGTTTGTCCGGGGCGGGGGGAAAGAGGAGCGATCGAGCGTTCATGCTTGCAGTTGCCAGATTTCAATCATTTAAATCCCCCAATCAGAGATTTTCTGTCAAAAGAACACATATTCAATCCAGTGTTTTACTTAAAATTTGCAATCTGGCAACCATGTGCACGCAAGCTCTCTCTGACGCGCACGCACGGATGATCTAAAAACACCAATAAACAAGTAAGCTGCATTTCAGCAATCTCCATTTGACATTTTCTGTTTATATTATAGTGTCATTCAGTGTCAGCCTTTGTTATGTCACGACTCACAAGCAGTGGCGGAACTAGACTTTTATACATGGGGTGGCCGAGGGGTGGCCAAGGCCACTTTAGGGGGTCCATAGGCCGTGAAAGAATATAATGTGTAATACTTATTTATTTTCATCGTTTTGACACATGTAACATTGTATTCTAATAAATAACCTACCAAAAATGTTGATACAAGTGGAACTTCATAATTCTCGATTCCAACTGATATGCTACAGCAAAAACTACAAGCCTAAAAAAAAAACTTTCCTTTCCTCTTTCTCCTCCTCTTTCCCTCCCTACTCTAGCCTGTGCTACACTGAGAAATGTACATGGACTAAGTATTTCAGGCACTTGTTGCGCTCACTCGACTCTTCACGACCAATCGCTTATTGTACCCCCAAGTTGTAAGTCGCTTTGGATAAAAGCGTCTGCTAAATGCATAAATGTAAATGTAATATAAATTTAAAACATTATTGAATACAAGTGAACAGGCAACAATAAAGTTAAAACAGTGCCAAGATTTAAATGTGTGAAGTTTCAGGTCTAACAGTAATTCAGGTATGGAAATTGGATAATCAAACGTGAAATAACATTGCATAATCTTCACTGTAATTGACAGGATGTAGGTTATAGGCTGCAGTCTCTTTAAGAACAAATGCACATTACATTTACATTTATGCATTTAGTAGACGCTTTTATCCAAAGTGATTTACAACTGGGGAGTTCAAGAAGCGATCCGTCAAGTGGCGATCCATCATCTGAAATGCATCTGATTTAATTTGTCAACTGCTTACATTCGGTTAAGACATAGCCGACTGTGTTAACTATATTACTCCGCTCGCTATTTTTGGCATACCTTTTTGTCTGTTCAAGGATGAAACACTACATGTTGTGCACCAGACGCATCGCGTTCTCAAGTTCAAGCCAGCAAAACAGTGAATGTAATCACTAGAGGCAAACAAGTTCACTCCAAGAATGAAAAAATTAGCGTTGAAGTGTTTTGCTGTAAGAACTGCACAAACGGAAGCAGAAAGGCCATTCTATATTAGCCTATATCTTTCCATAAGCACAGACTTTACACAGAAAGAAAAATACTAGTAAATGTCCTGTTTGTATAAATCAGGGTGTGTGTCTGTGTAATATGGGGAGCAGAGCATGTAAAGACACTGAATGGGTAGAAAGAGATTGTGAGAGACTGCAAGAAAGAGAGATGTCAACATGAAGGTCTCAGAGATAGTTTTGCCAGCAGTATGTCCAGGCACCAGGAGGCGTTCTGTCCCTGGCTCACCACTCTTCTTTTTAACAACTCTCAAATGGACAGCACAGCCTCTGTAGATGATACAGCTCCACAAATTGCAAAACAAGTCATTTGAGCCTTTCCTATCAACCACTCCTTTAGGAATGACAGGCAGCAACACAAAGCCTAACAACCAGAACACGCTGGCACAACGTGATTTGCACAGATAGGACATGTTCTTGGAACAACAATACTGCAGCAAACAATCATAGGAATCTAAAATCGAAAGGCTGTGATTGGCTGGAAGGTAGAATCAAACAAGGTTACACTTAATTTTAACCCTTTAAGACCTAAGGGTATTTTTACAATTAATTTTCTGCCTGGTGTTATTTACTAAAAAAGCTTGTAAAACATCAACCCTGTTGTGCACAGACAATTGACACACCTCTTTTTTTTCAAGACAAGTTGCACTGTCAGTATATTTGTGTTGCATTGATGTCACCTGAATGTAAAATAAGTTATGGGACCATAAAGACAAATTAAAACATAAAACGGAAATTGAATCACTCAAATATTTATTGAAAACACACACAAATAAATAAAAGCTAAGCATATTTCCTCTGGAAAACAGTTTTTTCAAGTCTTTGGAGTCCTGGAAATCAGGAATAAACATGATAACTTATACAGAACCAAAACATTTTTCCAAAAAAAGTCCAGGCACTTTTGGCCTTGTTGTGGGATGTGTCTCCAGGGTGTTTTAGTTTGGGACAGCTCAGTGCATGTGTGTGAATTACGGTGAGCGCGTGCGCATGTCAGAGCGTGCGCGCCCCCCGGTGTGAGTCCCCGCAGAGCAGCGGATGAATGTGTGTGCGGGTAATACAGTGACGGTACAGATAGTGGGACTTTATGCAGTGTATTCCTGTGCAACCAGAGAAATAAAAGCATTCCAACGCCACGGCAAGACGGGCTCTTTGTTTTCATATGCCACCGTCACACTAGCAGCGTGAAGGTTAGGGAGTTAACCCCGGGAGGAGAACTTCCGGCCCTGGAGAAAACGAATCTCCCCTGTATCTCCCGACCACGGTTAGGAGATAGAAGCAGGAAAGGTTTAACAGCCTCTTTGGATTTTGGATATTTACTGGTGCCAAGCCTCAAAACAGTTCCTATCAGGAACTTCTCCTCAAACTTTCTTCTCAAACTTTCTCCACAAAACTGCAGCGCGTCTCTCTCTCTATCTCCTCAACACTAGCCGTGCGTCTCTCTCTCTATCCACAATAACAGAGCTGTGGTTCATGCGTAATGACGCACACCAACGTGGATGACGGATCAGCCTGTCATTGGTCAAACCCTCATCCAAAATGGCAGCTAGCATCGCGCTAGCGGCAAAAATGACGGAAAATTTATAAATTATGGACATCAAGTGGATATATCTTGGATGTAAGCGTTTTGATTTATTGCTGAACAACTCCAAAAAGATGCACATGTTCCAGGCTGGATAGAAAACCTTCTGTAAAGGCTACAAAGACAGCTAAGACACCCCCATGATGGCTAGCTCGTTAGCTTTCTGCTGGAAAAAACTGTAAGAAAATCGATAAAAGTTTCATGAAATTATATAGATATTTATCGGAGGTGCCGTGTGACGTCGTGGGCGATGCAGTCGGGCTCTGAGGGTTAATGGTCAACTTTAGACATTCTACTATCTATAAGTAGCTTGTCAACCACATTAGAGTATTAGTAGACTGTAGTAGACCATTAGGTTAGGTTAGGGTTAGGTGTTAGGTATCAGTTTAGTGTAATATGTAGTAGTTGCAAAGTCACTTATAGTCAGTAGAATGGCTGTTAGGGGAGCATCAAAATAAAGTGTTAGCATATATTAAGCAGAACGTCTGCTAATACTATAATGAGAGTTAGTTGACATGTAACAAAAATAACTCATAGTTAGTAGAATGTCTAAAGAGGACCATCGAAATAAATTGTTACCTAAAACAATTTATATGGCAGTCACATGAGTCGTTTGCAGAGATGACAATCCCAGAATGCACTGTATGACAATAAAAATATTGCATTTAAATCAGTTTTGAAATGTTTAAAAATAGTTCAGTCTCATTCAAATGTCAATATTTCATCCAATATTTGCAATGCATTTATTGTGCTAATTAAAGCATCATGTTATCATGTTATTACTTAAATTAAAGCCAAACTCAGTGTGAGAAGGGCAATGTAAAGCATCTGAATTTAGCCGCCTTTGAGGTTCCATTTCAATTGCAGATGCTGCCTCAGAAGGTAGCTGCCTATTTAAACAACAGATAACAAGACAGCTCACTAGAGTTTGAAACTAGACTTCTGGCATAAGCTTACTCGATTCTATTTAAAGATCAAAGACTCTTGCATTATTCTGCTTTATTCAGTGATGGACCCCGTCATAGCTGACAAAGGAATATAATGGTCGGCAAGGAATACCGCCCTTTACCTTCAGCAGCTGTCACAGAAGTGTGTTCCATTTCTCTCATCCAAAATGCCATTCCAGTGAAATCACAAAATAAAATCCATCCAAATTTGCCACTGTTACTGATCTGTAAGTAAAAACATTTTCATACGAGATTTTAATTTGTGACCTCTTGCACTTTGGACAATTATTGTTCTTTGAGCCATCAGCTCATGCTTTTGCTAGAATCAATTATAAAATAAAAATGTTTCATGTTTGTATTGTAAACTAACATTGCTGCACAAATCCTTACACTATATAATCCCAGATAAGAATGTTTCTGTAATGCCAAGAACTCATAAAAGAGAGAAAGTAGGATTCAAACAGAACTGAGCTCACCTTGAAAGGCTAACTGAAAAACAAGACACAAGTGCAGACAATCAGGGAATGATGTGGGAAAACAGAAAATAGGACCAAGACAGAACTACAAACTAAAAGTCAAACCAATACATTACAGTTGTATATATACACTCACCTAAAGGATTATTAGGAACACCTGTTCAATTTCTCATTAATGCAATTATCTAATCAACCAATCACATGGCAGTTGCTTCAATGCATTTAGGGGTGTGGTCCTGGTCACGAGAATCTCCTGAACTCCAAACTGAATGTCAGAATGGGAAAGAAAGGTGATTTAAGCAAATTTGAGCGTGGCATGGTTGTTGATACCAGACGGGCAGGTCTGAGTATTTCACAATCTGCTCAGTTACTGGGATTTTCACACACAACCATTTCTAGGGTCTACAAAGAATGGTGTGAAAAGGAAAAAACATCCAGTATGCGGCAGTCCTGTGGGCGAAAATGCCTTGTTGATGCTAGAGGTCAGAGGAGAATGGGCCGACTGATTCAAGCTGATAGAAGAGCAACTTTGAATGAAATAACCACTCGTTACAACCGAGGTATGCAGCAAAGCATTTGTGAAGCCACAACACGCACAACCTTGAGGCGGATGGGCTACAACAGCAGAAGACCCCACCGGGTACCACTCATCTCCACTACTAATAGGAAAAAGAGGCTACAATTTGCACAAGCTCACCAAAATTGGACAGTTGAAGACTGGAAAAATGTTGCGTGGTCTGATGAGTCTCGATTTCTGTTGAGATACACGGAGTCTGAATTTGTCATAAACAGAATTAGAACCTCGATCTATCATGCCTTGTTACCACTGTGCAGGCTGGTGGTGGTGGTGTAATGGTGTTGGGGATGTTTTCTTGGCCCACTTTAGGCCCCTTAGTGCCAATTGGGCATCGTTTAAATGCCACGGCCTACCTGACCATGTCCATCCCTTTATGATCACCATGTACCCATCCTCTGATGGCTACTTCCAGCAGGATAATGCACCATGTCACAAAGCTCGAATCATTTCAAATTGGTTTCTTGAACATGACAATGAGTTCACTGAACTAAAATGGCCCCCACAGTCACCAGATCTCAACCCAATAGAGCATCTTTGGGATGTGGTGGAACGAGAGCTTCGTGCCCTGGATGTGCATCCCACAAATATCCATCAAATGCAAGAAGCTATCCTATCAATATGGGCCAACATTTCTAAAGAATGCTTTCAGCACCTTGTTGAATCAATGCCACGTAGAATTAAGGCAGTTCTGAAGGCGAAAGGGGGTCAAACACAGTATTAGTATGGTGTTCCTAATAATCCTTTAGGTGAGTGTATATATATATATATATATATATATATATATATATATATATATTAGTGGTACATTTGGAGAGTTTAATCACAATATGCCTTAAAAAAAGGAACACTTTCATTTCAGATAACCACAATGACAATATTATTCCCTTCACATAAACCACAAAGCACAGAAACATAGCACTGAAATTTAATTACATAAGCTAAGAAAGACATACATTACTCACAATAGTATTTTGTATTTTATTTTCATCCATTTGATTAGCAAGTATTTGCAATTTGAAACAAGATACTTTTTGATGTATTTGTGTCAATCTCTGCCTAATGCCAGTGAAACACCAACAACTTTTATCATATTTCACGCGAAATGAGGGGCTGAGTATTGATTAATGAAGACTTATTTCCTGACTTATTTCAGCACTGATAATGTTCACAAAATCAAACGTGACATAAAAACACATTTGCTCATAATGTTAAGCATGATCAGTTATAAATATATATATATATATATATATATATATATATATATATATATATATATATATATATATATATATATATATATATATATATATATATATATATATATATATATATATATCATAACCAGCAATGTGGTTGCTTCAGTATATGTGATTTTATGTCATGTTTGTTTTTGTTAACACTATTGGTTAGGTTTACCGAAGGATTTAGTACAGTTGATACATTATTTTCAAACATGATAAAACATTAATCTTTTATCGCCACTGTGGCGAGCTTGGCGAGTGAGAGACAAGGGAGCCCGGAGGCATATAAGGACGAGCGACACCAGTGGAGGACGAGAGAGGACCAGGCCTGGATTTTATGTTGTTTTGTTTACGTTTTGTTGTGCGTGCGCGGCAGTCGTCAGTGAGGGGCTACCGCTTTTGCTTTCTGTTTGTTTGTTTTATTGATTAAAGTATTTTAAATGTTCGCTGGTTCCCATCTCCTTCTTCCCATGACAACGAACTGTATTACAGTCACTAACCAGACATTTCTTTTATGTACTTCCCTAATACATACAGCCAACATAATAAATTGTTGCCAGGTTCACACTCATTTGTTTTGGATACACTTTTAGCACTACTCACAGAGCATTTCACTTTGAAAGTGTCTAGAAACGTGCACATTTTTACATTTTTTGTTTTCTGTTGACGCTCCACCAACTCCAACCTTGGAGAAACGCTGTATCTGTGTATGTGTGCCAGTATTCTGTGTTACAGATCAGTATTGCAGGTGGATTACAGGCATCCTAGGAGATGGGTGGACTTGTTTTCTGGGCAAGCTGATGCCTGCTCCAGACCTGGAAGGCCACTACGTGCCTACTTCTGGAGTGAAAGCATCAACAAGTGATCTATGGAGGCGTGCATCTGATTAACTGACAATGTGTGGCAATTTATATGGCTATCTATTTTCTCTTAGCCAATCAGAATCATTCAACCTGCAGTAAAGACGTAGCTAGACCTTGAAAAGTGTATAACAGTTGAGAAATTGTATGTACGAAAAGGTAGAGAGGGAGTGCAGCCTACGAACTCCTTAGGAGACTTGAAGCTGGCTTCTGCTGATGAAACTGCAAATTGTTATTGTGGTATGGTTTCCTCAGTTTTTGCTCAAAAAGTTTTATTTTTGTAGTAAACTTACCCACATTTAAGAGTTGATAAAAAAAAGCTAGAATAAAAGTTTTTTTTTTTAGTTTTTTTTTTTAAATCAGAGGGTCTGTTCTTTCTTTTAATATAGGGCCATTGCATGTTCAGATATTCATACAACAAAATATTCTGCAGGTCATTACATTTTTGTGAAGAAATTGTTCAGACATCAAAGTGCCTCAAAAACACTTTTACAAGTGAACAATACTGGAATGCAGTCCCAAATTAAGTACAATCTTCCCTTGGTTTTACAAGATCAAAATGAGGGGAAAGTAGAGCAATTTCCACACCTAGCAATATCGCAGTGTCAAAACCAATTTACCAAATGCATCCCCCATCAAAATACATGACACAGCAGGAGGAAAGTGTAAGAATGTCAGATTTGCATTAATCTATGATCAGTATTCCAGATCCTGAGCTGAACTGATAATAAGCACTCTCACAGTCACTGAGCTCAGTAAAGTTATTTGTTTTGAGATGATGTGCCGTGTCGTTGTGGGATAAACTGTAGAAGTGAGTTATCAGCTAAGAAATCAAAACATGTCTTTTAGGAAAGACCTCAAGTGGCACCTGAGTGCTGATGGCTGGGAAGCATAAACTGTCACGGATGACAGGAGAACATGACAACTGGCTATGCTGTAGTGCACACAGATGAAAACACAGCTGAATCTACTTTAAATCTTACATATTTGCCCTCTGAAGCATTACTGGCTCAATGATATACATTTTAAATGTAAACAATCTAAAAATGGACATAACCTAAAATGCATAAATATTTGTGTTGGGAGTAATTAACTGGATAGTAGTGACATTCTTATTTGTCTATTTAACATATTTGTCAGTTTATTTTTCTGTGTTCCTTTTTTCCATCCATCCATTCACACACACACACACACACACACACACACACACACACACACACACACACACACACACACACACACACACACACACACACACACACACACACACACACACACACACACACACACACACACACACACAATCCCTTTCTTGTTTCATCACTCATAAACACAACTCCCATTAGTTTCACAGAATGGTGTGTAAAAACCATACTCCATCCAAATTGCAGCATCTAATCTGTATTTTGTTCATATTTACAATCAAAGGGATGCAGCATCAAAGGCTATAATCTAATAAAAATAACACAAGTTCCCATGAGCACAAGAGATTACAGACAGCTGACTATTGTTTTATGGCATAATCCATATGCATGAGAAAGTCACACTCTTGCTCTTGGCAGTGATGGGCATCCAGCCAGCATGAGCGACTGATTCTAGTTCAGATCCCACAGAGCTTGTTAAAACCATGTGTGATGTTAACGGATGTGTATGACCTCAGATCAGTGGAGGAGTGTACTTCAGATGCTGAGATAATGACAGTGAAGGTGTGCCAGCCTGTCAGGTCATTTGTACAGTCATTATGGAGGGATGCAACAAAAGTGACAGTTGTGTAGGGCATAGTGAATACGTTTTTACTCATGTTGTCCTCCAGGCAGAGACAAAAGAGAATTAATATATGTAACCCGTACTGGCTAAAGGAGTCGGAATGCGTACGGGATAGTTTCGAGCCACAGGCAAAACAAGTGAAGTAAGGCGAGTATTCATGCAAACATGATCTGTTATGTCTTATGTGAACGTTTGGTTAACATCTGATGTGTTGCATTATTTTAGATCTGTGCAGTACAGTATCTCTTAATATATAGGCTGTCTGTTTCATTAACGCTAATCAAACATTTGTGGTATCATGGAAAAAAAAGTTGAATATATAATTTTCCTATAGATATTTGGTGTTGACTTGGTATGTGTCAAATTTAGTGATATTACCAGGGATTTTAAGGTATGGTTGCTAGGTGACTTTGTTTGGAACCTTCAGAAAACTTTAACTCAATTTTTCTCAAAATTGACTATGCTGACTCTATCGACTTCAAACAGGTGTAGCAGAGTAATTTTTTGTCCGATTCAAACAAATCATACATCATTTTGAAGGTTTTTTTAATAGAGAATGTATAACAACTCATTTTTGAAAATGTGCTCATCATGAGTCATTTTGCCAGCACGGGGTACAAATAGTAAATACTAATAGCGCCTATATGTCATTACATTTCAGGATTTGTATTAAATATAATATGAAAATATGTTTTATGGCAGAGGATTACAACAATGTCACCCCACACACACTATTTGGAAAATCAGGATTAATCTTTAGCTAAATCATTTATGATCATACTATATGTCACAAACATCTGAGTAAATTAGCTTTGACATAAATTTGTTCTGACTTGCTATATGGAAACTAATAAGAACGTGTAAAGGCAAGATGGCTTTCTCTATAAAGGGCTTTGATTGTATGGTCACATGTAGGGGTGTGAATCTTTCTGTAGACAGCAAATCGATCACATTTCATAGGCTTTCGATACAATGCATTTTTTGCAAATTCTGATTTGATTTCATTCTGATTAATGATCTCATTAGTATTTAAGCATAGAATTACTACATACATTGAATAATCAAATGTAAAATAATTGCATACAAATGCATATTCTTCACTGAATAAATAAAAATTGTGTTGATTCAGCAACAAAAGGTATTCAGTCAAGTAGTATACTAGTATGCAGTTCCGAATTCAGCACTTGTTTAGCTGGTTCAGGAACTGATGAACTAGCCAGGAACTGAGTTTGACACCCCTGCTTAAAGACCTAATACATGTTTACCAACATAACCAACAGTTAACATGAACACTCGCCAAGACCTTGGACATATTTCTATATGTATTTGCTCGTTCAAATGCAACAAACGCATTTCAGTAGCCTAGTGGCCATACAATGAGTTGGCAGCAAATAAATGGTTTGACTGAGTTTGACAAAAATCCATATTTCAAGATTGATGCAAATGCACCAGCAATATTTGTAATCAATGCATCAAGAAAACAAGTGAATCTCTAGTCAAATGACAACTAGTTACCAGAGGTAGGACAACTTGCATACAGGCTCATCGTACCCCGGTGACCCCTCTGTGCTGTAGAATTACAGTAATAACAGCACAAACCTGATGGATGAAGTCGTGGGCTCCACGCGGGCTCAAAAGCAGAATAGCTCTTCTGAGAGTGTCCCTGTAGCGGTTGAGTTCCTCTGTGCGCATGGAGGTGAACAAACTGGAAAACACACCACTGATGTTCCTATCCACTCGCTGGAGAGAGACATCCAAACCTTGTCTTGATGTCTGGTCCAGAAAGACCTGCAGTCCACGGATATCTGCAAGACAAAGCCATGTAGCAATTAAAAGGTGTTCAAGTTTGTCAAAATGAGTGTTTGGCCATTTGATCATCTTTAAACGTACATTAAAAAAATTATAATAATACAAATGAGATTATGGGTATGAGATATTGATAAAAAATATATCTCTATATTTTCTGGGATTTTATTGATAACGATAATTGGAGGATATATTATGGGGATGTTTACCTTTGTAAAGCCATTTTTTCCAACATAATTATATGTATGCATCATCTTTTGTGTCAAATTCTTACATTTAATCAATAAATTAAATTATAATAATTCTAAGACACAATAGGGTTGTTACCAATCAAATTAAATCTGTATTAAATCTAGTGAGAATTTGTGAGAAAACGCTTCCCCGCCAAACACGTAAGCTAATTTTCCGGATTTCCGTGTTTTCACTGTTATACGCTAGGGAGGCGCTATTACACATCTTCTGAATGAGTACAGAATAGTAGTGGGAAGTTCGGATCATTTTACTGACTCGGATCTTTGAATCTCGTTCAGCAAAATGAACAAATCTTTTTTCAAGTAATTTCGTTCATTTCAGCAGAATCTAATTAAAATATTACATGTTACATTTTTCAACACATTTAGCACTTTTGGAATAAAAAATAAACTATAAGCCAATGCAGCCATGGCCAAACTTTGAGAAAGAAATTATTAATTAATTCTATAGCTTGCTTCAGTCTATGTATGCAGTCTGTAGTACACCTCACCTCCCGATGCAAATCGTTCTGTCTTTTGTCACCGTGACAGCCTCATATGTAATACATGCATCCAGAAACAGAAAAGATTAGTTCAACTCTCTAGTCTTGGTTCGAGTCATTCGATCATCAAGTCCCAGCCCCATTAGGCAAGGCATTGCAGTCACCGGAAACAGAAAAGATTAGTTCATCTTTCGAGTCTTCTCGTTCGAGTCGTTCATTCAAGTCCCCATAGGCTGAATGCAGAAACAGAAATGATTAGTTCATCTCTCGAGTTTTCTCGTTCAAGTCGTTCGTTCTTTTTTCATGTGACCGCTTCCCGGTTCAGTGTCTCGCAACATACAACATTATTGACTGCATGTTGTAATATATTTATTATTATAAAATCATCAGAAGATATGTGTAATAAACATGCCTATCCGTTCTAAATAACCAAATGTGTCCAGGCTTCATAGGAAAATAAATTATTATACTAGCTAAAAAACTGAAATAAACAAACAAAAAAACTACGCACTTGTTTGTAAGAAAGGTTGTGAATTAACAAATTTCTGTATCCAACACGGCTGTCACGTCACGTGACAAAAGAACGAGACTCGAGATGAGCTGTTTCTGCATTCAGTCTATGGGCACTTGAACGAACGATTTGAACGAGAAGACTTGAGAGATGAACTGATCTTTTCTGTTTCCGGTGATTGCATAGCCTTGCCTAATGGGGCTGGGACTTGATGAACGAATGACTCAAACTGAGACTCGAGAGATGAACTAATCATTTCTCTTTCCTGTACATATTAACATATGGGAGGTTGCGCATGCGCAGTCAACACAAAATGAACAAATAGCTCTCTGAGACAACTCGTTGTTCTCGAGTCATATTAAAGATTCGTTCTAAATGAATGAATCGTTCATGAACGACACATCACTAGTACAGAATCTCCTGATTAAAACACAGATGAAGAAGACGCAAAAAAACAAGTGATCGTATGTAAGCCGATGCAAATGTAAAATAACGTGATCATCAACATTAAACACCAAATAAATCAAAACTACCTAATGTTACTGAATGAAATGTCGACCCAGAACGAGCTATGGGACTGTGCAAGCAGTAGGGGTGTTGATGGACACGATCTACTCCATCTGTGTTTGATCATCGTTCTGTATCTGATCTGGATGTGTTGCTTAGAGACACACAACAGTGCTGTGGCTTTGTTTCAAACTATTTTCATTGGCGAAACAGAGCAAAACAGAAAATATGGTGTCAAAAATGTAAGTAACTTAATATTAACTTCTTGTTTATTGAACTTATTATAAAATCAATATCACATTTGTTTTCAGGCACTCTTCGTGTGATATTGATTACCCATATTAAATGATACAAATCTAAAATACATACAGGGACATTTTTGCTGCCTTATCTTGAATTTTGGGGACATTTTTGCATTTTAATAGACTAAATCTTGCGGTGAACACGTGCACTAGTATAACCTAGCCTACTAGACTACACGTAGTGTATGCTTGCACTCTCTGGGTGTGAGAGACATACTTGATAATGTCAGATCGCACATTAAAACAACTATTATGATATTATCGCAGACGATATATATCCCACTCCCCTAAATGAGATATGAAGAAATTAAGTACGGTAGCCCTCATGAGATATGAACAAATTAAATACGGCAGCCCTTAAATAATCATGAGAAAGAATTTCTATTCTCAGGTTCCAAATTGTCACTAGAGATGTATCATTTAAAATGAACCAAAAATATGGAGTCATCTTCAGAGGATGACACTTATGAAAGGCAACTTCATATTGATGTAAGACCTTAGAGATGATCTGTAATGGGTAAGTAATTAAAGCACTATTCCGTTCTGCTGTAAATCTGCTAGTTTCATGAAGTATTTAAATGCTTTGTGGCTGGCTATTGTGCCTCACCCTGGGAAGCAAATTGCCCATCACACCCTCTCAGCGGCAACTAATTGACAGAAAGAAAAGCTTTTATGGGGTAAATGAATGACAGCCTCAGACATAATCTGCAGAAAGATATATCCGACACCGAGTATACGCCATAATTGAAACACCTGTCATTTAAAGTTCTACACATCCCTGAACCTTATGCATTCGTTTATTTAATATTTTGACTCGTTTGATTATTTTAGTAGTACTCTCAGCTCTCATTTTGATGTCTAAAACCATTCCACACAATTTCGCATATGTTCTCCAAAAAAGTGTCTGTTATGTTTCAAAGCTTGGTTCACCTATATAAAGCCCTAATACACTAATACGGAGACATACGCATACATTGATGATAATGAGCTCTCTGCAAATTATCTGACTGATTAATGTTGTGATCCATTTAAAGTATAATGTGGGATATTTAAGTGTCACTGACTTCCCACTCAACAGATTGGATAATTCACCATGTTTAACATACATGTTTATGCAAAGATTTGCTGAAGAGGTTATCATGTAATTTAGGACCTTTCAAGCAAATGCAATTATGTAATGTCATTAATTCTGTGCATCTACCTAGGTAGCAGAATGGCCAAACTGCTTTTTTTTATTACAAAGAAAGCGTATAGTGCACTGCTTTCTAAGTCATACAATAAACTGACAAGCAGTTCGAAATTTAAGTGGTATAGTCACTAAAAATCTTTACCTCCAACGGAGCTTGCAAATTTAATCATGTTTTCGTCTGGAAAGATTGATGATGTTGAACACCATTATCTGCAGTGTTTTATCTTTGACAGAAAAACAGTTACATTTGCAGACCAAATAATTTACCCTCACACATATATCAAATAAACCACTTTTATGGTGCATGTTGTCCTGAGCTATACAGTTAAATGAACCAGATTTTAAAAAACTTTATTTTTGCATGATTTTGTCACAAAAGATTGAATTTTACCATCTAGAGCAGTGGTTCTCAAAGTGTGGTACGAGTACCACTAGTGGTACTCAGGCTGCCTCTAGTGGTGTTAAAACTCATACATTTTAATTTAATCTTTATTTATTTTATTTACCTGTATGTAAGCACAGTGCAGTGTTAATGTACAAACTGTGTATATACAATGTTAAAGTGGCTGACAACATTCATATTCTTATTAGGAATAAACTGCCACATTTTTGAACTGTGCAGAGCTGTAGCTGAATAGTTAGTCCTACTACGCTACTGTATTTTAATCTTGGTCATTATGGTGGTACTTGGAGAGCCAACTATTTTCTAAGGTGGTACTTGGTATAAAAAGTTTGAGAACCACTGATCTAGAGTGTTTCGCAATGTAAATAAGAACTGCCATCTGGACATCAACAAAGATGTTTATGGTACAATTGTCTCTAGACAGTCTGCCGTTTCGTTTGCACAACAAACTGTTGCAAAACAAACTTTTTTTCTGTCTTGTGTAGCCTTCGTTACACTGCATGCAGCAAAATTTGTGCACGGTGAAGGGGATGGATTTGAAAGGCAAGAAACCGCTTACTGCTCCAGCTCAAAACTTCAGTACCAGCTGTTGAAATCCCAGTGAAATTTAACAAACACACTCGTGGGAAAATTATAACGAGCAGGATAAGAGATAATCAAAGAGCTGAACCACAGAACAAATCCCAGAAAACATGGTCTCCAGAGGATCATTCTCAGAGGAGAGGAAATCAAATTATGTTCTTATTCCTTTCTCAGAATATTTACAATATTTAAAGAAAAAAATCATAGCTATTTTGCAATTTCCCCCCTCCAATTGTCTGTGTTGACAACAGCCTCCACTAGTGTAGTGCTGAGGGCAGTGTGAGTCATCATGGGTAATGTCACAATCTACTCACACACACACACACAACACAGAGATAGAGAGGGGGGGGGGTGCTCTCAGCATTGAAACAAAGAGCTGTAGGATATAAACTGACATAGGAACAAACATAAACATGAACACAACAAAGAAATAGCCAACTGAAGTGTATGTGACGCATGTGGATACACTTCTCAATTTTTGCCAAAAGATTTGTGTGGCAAGATACACTATATTGCCAAAAGTTTTGGGATGCTTCCCTTTACTTGCACATGAACATTCTTAATTGGTAGGGTTTAATATGGAGTTGGCCCACCCTTTGCAGCTATAACAGCTTTAACTCTTCCATGAAGGCTTTCCACAAGGTTTAAGAGTGTATTTATGGGAATTTTTGACCATTCTTCCAGAAGCGCATTTGTGAGGTCAGGCACTGATGTTGGAAAAGAAGCCCTGGCTCACAGTTTCTGCTCTAATTCCTCCCAAAGGTGTTCTATTGGGTTGAGGTCAGGACTCTGTGCAGGCCAGTCAAGTTCCCCAACACCAAACTCACTCATCCATGTCTTGATGGAACTTGCTTTGTGCACTGGTGCGCAGACATGTTGGAACAAGAAAGGGCCATCCCCAAACTGTTCCAACAAAGTTGGGAGCATGAAATTGTCCAAAATGTCTTGGTATGCTGAAGCATTAAGAGCTCCTTTCACTTGAACTAAGGGGCCAAGCCCAACCCCTGAAAAACAACCCCACACCATAATCCCTCCTCCACCAAACTTTACACATGGCACAATGCAGCCAGGCAAGTACAGTTCTCCTGGCAACCGCCAAACCCAGACTCGTCCATTGGACTGCCAGACATAGAAGCGTGATTCGTCACTCCAGAGAAAACATCTCCACTGTTCTAGAGTCCAGTGGCAGCGTGCTTTACACCACTGCATCCAACGTTTTGCATTGTACTTGGTGATGTAAGGCTTGGATGCAGCTGCTCGGCCATGGAAACCCATTCCATGAAGCTCTCTAGCTCACTGTTCTTGAGCTAATCTGAAAGCCACACAAAGTTTGGAGGTCTGTAGCTATTGACAAAATGTTATATGAGTGCAGTTGTCTTCTTTTCCCTGTACAAAGTTTCACTTGCTCAGTGCCAATACCTGCCCTCTGTGCTTTCTAATTTACAACTAGGCAAACTGATTTGCTTTACACAACACAGTGTTACAGTATGCCATAATTCCAGCAAATCAGAGATGAGGCAGATGAAAATAGTTGTTTCCAAACCAGCGTGTATTTCCAATCAGTGCTATTTTGCACACTCAAAATATGATTTTGCGCAGAATCGTGGCACAAAAATAAATATCATACTTTAATTCTCTAGCTTCTCAAATCAACCAATATACAGTTCCCACCAATGTGACAGATGAGTGACTTATAGAGGTGTAAATGTTTATTGATTATTGTTGTCGTCGTTGCGAGTCCAAGATCGCCCGCACCCGGTAGATTAATCAGAGTGCCTACTGTATGTAGTAAATGGAAAGTCTACCATTTATTAGTAACGATTTACGGTTTGTTTATTATTTACCTGAGCATTCAGTATTGTGCAATATAGCATACAGAATGTGAGGGACATTTTGGGGGGAAAGAAGTGCTGCATTAATCATTTAAAAATGTGACTTTTCATGAAAATTCTATAATCCAAGGTGACCACCACCATATGACATCATAATATGCTAATTAGATGGGAAAATGTAATCCCTACATAAACTTTGGGTCATCCTTAATATTTCTATAATTTACAGAAATTCTCTATCTTTTATCACTTTTAAGATATAGCCTTTTCAAATTAAGATGTCAAAATCGAACGTTTTAGGAAAAAACCTCTGGCGCCTAAAGGGTTAATATTCTACATCGATTCTTAAATCAATCTTTTAGTCTATGCAGTTTTCAGAAATAGCAATAAGCTTAAAAAGAGTTAAATGATCATCATCTCATCTTCTTTACTGCTAGTTATAACACAAAATAAACATGAATAAGACATGCTGAAAGATACTGTTCAACTTACTAAAATGCATCAGCTTTTATATACTTGTACAGTAGTGTTCAAATATGTAAAGACGACAATAAAACAGCATGAGATGAAGAACATTACATTTAGCTAAGGACATGTTTATAATTGTTAGTTATAAAACATAAGTCTATAGAGAGGAGCATTATATTACTTTTTTAAAGTTTACTTTTTCGTTAGTGATGTCATAATCATTTAATGTATATTTGAATAAATTGGTCATGATAAACTTGAATCTTGAATCAGACTCAACTCAGGTCTCAAATGAGCTGGTTTTGACTAAAACACTGCTTATTGGCTGGCATCTTACAAGCAGTCACATGGACCTTACCCCTAAATTTCCAACATGCATCGTATAGTATAGAGTGTGGTGCTAGCAACACCAAAGTCAGAGGTTAATTCCCAAGGAACACACATACTGATGAAAGTATACCCTGAAAGCATTGCAAGTCACTTTGGATAAAAGCATCTGCCAAATAAATAGGTGACACTTTACTGTGAGCGTTCAAAGCCTAAGGTTCCTCAAATATGAAAAGGACATTTTGTGTCATTTGTTGCCAGAGGGTCTAGTGTGCAGGGCATTGCGGATAGGCAGGGAGCTTAATAAACTTTACCAGCATAGTAAAACACAGTGGCTAGTGGGGAAGAACAGAAGATGAATCCAAAGGGGAGGCGTTCAGTTTCCACTCTGGGGATGCCATGAGTTTGACTGCCAGAGGCCGTTTTTTTCCTGCAACTCCATGTTTTATAAATGAGAGACACATCACGTTGCCCGACAAGAAATTGCAAAGACCTCATTCTCAGTAAAGAGAATTTGTCTTCATGTAGCTATTGGTTTATATTTGTTTTTTACACAGCAAGGAGTTGATTAGGTAACATTTTAGAATACTGTTATGTCATTAATGAATAATTACACAGGAACAAATGAGTAACGCAGTATTAATAAAGTAACTACTATTAAGAAACAAGAAACTCTGATTAACAAATTAGTAAATAATAGTGCTCAGTTGAATGAGGTATTTCACTATTAGCTACTCAATTACTACTCTTTTACTCATACACAGAGGTCAACTAAGAACTACTATATACAGGTTCATAATTAATGTGAATAATGCATAATGTATAATTCATTCTAAAGTGAAGATCATGGTAACCCACTAATAATGACTCAAGTATTACCAAATCCTTAAGGAATTGCTAATTATTTGGAACAGTATTCTAAAGTGAAAAGCATGATAACTAGTAAGTAGTCACTGTAAGCTTTTGAGGCTTGTCACCACCTTTCGCCCCTGCACGCTTGCACTGACGCTTTGACTCTGAGGGTACGTTTACACACAATGTACTAAACACGGAATGTACTATAAACAGAAAAGTTTTTTCCTTTGCATTTTTCGCGTACAGACGACAATGAACAATCAAAACGATCCCTGTTCACACGGATCCACAAAAACGACTAAAAACTTTGTATTACACATGCCAAGCCAGTTGGAGAGGTCACTTTGTAAAGAATAACTGTGCGTATATATGCTGAACACGTATGCACATGACGTCCCCGTTTTCACAAATTCATATTGTTGTAGTTTACACAGTAACTTGCACTTTGAATCCAGTTTTCAAAAGATTGCATTTTCAGGCCCCCAAAACGGCATTGTCGTGTAAATGAATGTCCAAAACTCTTTTTTAGTTAAAAATGGTGTCAAGAAAATGGCCAATGAGTGGCAAAGTACTGGCAACATGTGAGAAGTGCCGGTATGCAAGAAAAAATTAAGATATGCTATAGATTAAAATATAAAAGTTGTCTGGCAGAAGTCGGCCACTTTAAGCACTGGTCATTACTAGGGAGTTATCATACTTTTCACTTTAGAATACTGATCCAAATAGTTGGTTATACTTGAGTCATTACTAGTGGGTTACACTCTAAAAAATGCTGGGTTAAAAATAACCCAAGTTGGGTTGAAAATGGACTAACCCAGCAATTGGGTTGTTTTAACCCAGCATTTGGGTTGTTTTAACCCAGCGGTTGGGTTAAATGTTTGCTTAAAACAACTCAATTGCTGGGTTAAAATAACCCAATCGCTGGGTTAAAATAACCCAATTGCTGGGTTAGTCCATTTTTAACCCAACTTGGGTTATTTTTAACCCAGCATTTTTTAGAGTGTACCATGATCTCCACTTTAGAATTAACTATACAGCATGCGTTATTTACATTAATTATGAGCCTATATATGGTAGTTCGTAGTAGTCCTTTGGGAGGTATGGAAACATTTTTTAGTTATTGATTAGATAATAGTGAACTACCTTCATTCTGAGTGGTATTACATTACTCATTACTCAATTCGTTAATCAGTGTTTCTTGTTAATAGTAGTTCCTAAAATGTTAAATTGCGTTATGCACATATTCCTGTGTTATTCATTAATGACAGAACAGTATTCTAAAGTGTTACTGTTGATTGTTATAATGTGATGACTATACTGATAAAAAAAATAAAAAAAATAATATTTGAAAAGACAGTTTTGGCAGCAATATTGAGCTCACATGTTAAAATGTATGCAAGTGAATTTGCACTAACATTTCATTTTTCTTCTGTCCTCACCCAAAAGGTTGTTCAGATATAATATCTGTATTTACCAAGTTTTTGAGCATCGAAACTGAACCGTTTGTCTCTGTTCAGAGTAATAATTGAGCACATGCCAGAACTGACATTTCCTCAAATCAAAGACAGTTTCTTTTTTTTTTATATATTTAGTTGGATTATTTGTATTGTGTTATTATATTATGATAATATCAGTACTGAGAGCTTGAAAAATGTCAGCAGAGAAAATGAAGCTGCATCTCATAAATATTTTGTGTACTAAAGTAAGGCTTACGTTTAAATTGCAGAGACGTGTAGTTCTATGTTGGACAAGCTGTCTGGACCATCTGGCTGAGAGAGAGCAGTCTGGGGGACACATGTATTTTCGCTGTGATGTCATCTGTCTGCCTTTGATGCCAGTAAAGTAGACAGTCTTGGGTTTACGCGGCCAGTGCAACATCTGTCACTCCACAATGAATGTGTAAGAGTAAAAATCTAGGCTGATTTAATTATTTTGGATTAACATATGAGGACATGTGATGAGGACACACATTGTGCTAATATGGTTGAAGTATTATTAAGGTGATACACAAAAGAGTTTGAAAAAATGGCTATAGAAAAGTACACGTCTCTTCAGATAAAGGGACGGGGCTATGGTGTTTGAAAAAAAAAAAAAAATCTGTATTATTATCCCTACAGCAAAGTTAACAGATCTTCTGTGGGTCATTACATTTTAGGAGCAGGGTTTAGCTAAGGTGAATTTGCCATGGTATGGTAATAGGTTCTAGTCCAGGAATGGGCAAACTCAGTCCTGGAAGGACACATATTAATTAATAATACATTTTTATAATGATTTTTAAAATGTAAACAAAAAGAGGCAGGGTTGTGTTTTATATTTAGTTTTGTTATAAATATACATGCAGTTAAGATAATCAATGTGCGTTGCCTGAACCACATTTGTGTGGCTATTAATATGTTTAAGATTTTTTTAAATGAAAATAAAAAGAGGGAGAGTGGTGATTTATAACACACTATATTGCCAAAAGTATTGGAACACTCCTCCAAATCATTGAATGTAGGTGTTAGGTGGCCAACTGTGCACTAAGTCCACTCTTGTAATTTCCTTTACAACTAAATATTCCATGGTCAACAGTTAGTGGGATTATAACAAAGTGGAAACAATTGGGAACAAAAGAAACTCAGAGAGGGTCAGTGCATGCTGAGGCGCACAGTGCGCAGAAGTTACCAACTGTTCTGTCTGGCAATATGATGGACGAGTCTGGGTTTGGCGGTTGCCAGGAACGGCACTTGCCTGACTGCATTGTGCCAAGTGTAAAGTTTGGTGGAGGGGGGGTTATGGTGTGGGGTTGGTTTTTCAAGGGTTGTGCTTGGCCCCTTAGTTCTAGTGAAAGGAACTCTTAATGCTTCAGCATACCAATATGTTTTGGACAATTGTATGCTCCCAACTCTGTGGGAACAGTTTGGGGATGGCCCCTTCCTGTTCCAACATGACTGCGCACCAGTGCACAAAGCAAGGTCCATCAAGACATGGATGAGGGAGTTTGGTGTGGAGGAACTTGACTGTCCTGCGCAGAGTCCTGACCTCAACCTGATTGAACACATTTGGTATGAATTAGAGCGGAAACTGTGAGCCAGTCCTTCTCGTCCAACATCAGTGCCTGACCTCACAAATACGCTTCTAGAAGAATGGTCAAAAATCCCCATAAACACACTCCTAAACCTTGAGGAAAGTCTTCCCAGAAGAGTTGAAGCTAGCTGCAAAGGCTGGGCCAACTCCATATTAAACCCTACAGATTAAGAATGGGATGTCATTAAAGGCAGTGTGCATGTAAAGGCAGGTGTCCCAAAACTTTTGGCAATATAGTGTATTTCGTTTTATTGTTGCCGTAAATATACATACAGAGATAACTGAAGTAGCCAGAGCGAGCTGAGTGGCGTTATCAAGTACACTACTGTTCCATTTGCAGAATCACTGGACTTGCATCCTCCCGTCCTCGGGAGTTTGTTCTCCTGAGTCGAACTTGGCTAGTCCGAACTACCAAGGATGCAAGTCCAAACTTTGCATACTTGGTATTGAGAAACGCGTATTGTTCAGCCTGTTCAGGTGTGTTTGATTAGGGTTGGAGCGAAACGCTGCTGGACAGTGGCCATTCAGGATCCTGCTCTAGTTGGATTAAAGTGTGGTCACACTAAACTTAGCACTCCATTCACTTGTATTTGAACAGATGCAAGTGTAGGAAAGCAAGAACACAGACACACAATGTTGAAGTTTCATAATTTGCTGATTATCTCTGAACTGTAAATTCGTGAATCACAGAATGACCTCTTGACTAGATACAGACAATACAAACTTCAAAGCTCCTTGGTTTACAGTGTTGTGGGAAAGTGGAATCGATAGTATATTTTTAAATTTTATATTATTTATTTAAAGCTTAACCCCAAAGTCTATCATCATATTCTGTTTCCCATATGTCTGCATTAGTTTTGAATGCCTAAAATATAGTGTGATTGCACTAAGGTGGAGGGGCTACAGTGAATTAGGTGCATAAAGGCAGGGCTAGAATTAGACTGCTGCCATTTTCCTCAAGTGTAGAGACTTTTTTTTCTCACTAATGGTCTGTATGTCCCTCCAAAGGCCTACAGGATGTCTGGCTGACATTTCAAACATGGCCAAGAGGAACGGCCATTACATAAATTCATCGAAAAAAACAGGCTTTCACCTACTGTATATTTTGTGTGGTTCTTTTGTGTCATGTTTGCTTTTATTATCCATGGTTAGGTTTAGTGTAGGGTTCAGTGTAGGTGGTACTTTATTTTCAAAGACGATTACCGTATTTCCTCAAATAAAAGCCGGGGCCTTTATTTACCTGAACTGCAGAAGGTCACAGGCTTTTATTTGAATCAGGCTTTTATTAGGGGCAGGCCTGTGTTTCGAATTCCATCTATTTGAAAATAATTGTTTTAAATAAACCGTTTTAAATGAAAAGCGATAGCGTTCCAGAGGACAGATCTCATCAGGGGCACAGGAAGCGCGGGAAGTGGGGGCAAAGGATTGCAAATGCTATGCAAATTTTTTTCATTTTATTCATTTTTATAATTTTATAATTTATTTGTAATAAAAATTTTAAGTGGCCCATTAAAAAGTATTATTTATAAGTTGAATTATGTTTTTAAAACATACATGAGGTCATATTGTGACTGTTGCGGTGTGTGCGTTGAAAGAGCAGTTAATATTTCCTACAGTGGAGAGCGCCTTTCTGAAGATTCCCATTTCTGAAGCTCATTCCGCTCAGCACCGTGCGCTCAACCCAGAACTCCCTTTGTGACATGCTGGATCAAATATAGGCCTATCTGAAATAAATAGTCTAAGGGCTGCCCCTGACTAAAGTTTTTTTTAGACTTTTTTTTCTGGTAGTTGATTTAAGACCTTTGTTCAAGCGGCGCCGCAGACTCCATGTCATTTTCTGTTATAGGCTATTTGCTTATTTATTAAACCTGGGCAATTTGGTTGATAAAACATTGATTAAAATTAAGATACAATTTATACAAAATGAAATTCACTTTAAAGAAAGGCTTTCAACAAAACAAAACGTGTTTTGAACTTATTGAAGACCCCCGTCTTCTGACATTATGCATCTTATGTGTCCTGTTCACTTTTCAACGTAAATTAAATAAAAAAATAACATTATAATATTTAACCTGAAACTAATTATATGTTTTAATGGCTACAAGTATAGTAGACTACAGAGAAATGTCATATCGGAGCAGGATTTGAGCGCACGCCATTTTCCCAGTGAGCGGTTCATGAGTGAAGCTCCTCACATGCTCTGTTAAGGTAGGCAGGTTTTTTGCGTTCATTTTTTATTTCCTGTCGCTGTGCAAGCTCGTTTATTGTATATGACTGTGTAAACCTTTTATTTAAAGGTTTAATGTAGGCCACAGTCCATTGCATTACGATTGCAAGAAGAATCAAGATTGTGAAAAATGTGATTTGCAGTCAAATGTCCCGGTGTGTGTGTGCTGTTTAAACGAGTGTTCTCACCGATAGCCTATATTTGTTGTTCTTTCGTGTTTTATAGACTCGATATAAACACTATAATTTCGTTATTTTACTAACCCAAGTAATGTGCTTTCTATATTCCACGTGAGGGAAAAAAGCTTCCTTCCACTTAAGAAGAGTTGTGTTCCTTTAAGCACTTTTTATTTTAATATATATCTCTTTACATAAATATTATTTTCTACTTAAAAAATATATATAATTTTGTTATTTTTCTAACCCAACTTATGACTCATTGCGTGCACTTTTCTCAATCCGTTATGGAGCTATTCAATTTTGATTTTGCATATTGTTTTTTAAACGTTCGTTCATGTAGTTCAAATGACCACTTTACAATATTTCAATAACATAATTTATTTTTAGCCTATGCTGTTTTCTTGTACAAAATAAAATATTTTAAGTTAAATGCAGAGTAAGACATGTAAAAAAGACAAGAGGCTAAGAGATTGTCAAGATCATTTGTGTGGCCTGCCTGACACGATATTTTCACAGACTAACACACGTCACATCTCTCATAGACTACAGTATTTAAAATAGCATATATGCATCAGTTATATTCTCAATTTAATTTACAGAGCAATCCCTGCAAAGTTTTTAATTTAACTATAGAAAAGACCACGATTATTGTGCGTCACACTCGCAAGACTCACAACAGGGGGGGGGGGGGGGGGGGGGTGATGGTCACGATGGTTTCGCTCCTTCGGCACAACCCTACTGTACATTACGATGAACTTGAATGCACATGAAATAAAAGGCACTTAGGAGATTATCCACACTAATTTTTCCCCGGCCTTAATTTAAGACCAGCCTTTATTTGTTCGTGGAAATACGATAAGCATTATCCTTTTTGAGACTCTCATTGGACATTTCATTTACAAATTGCTGTGATACAAATGACAATCAATGTAATAAAACATTGACCGACACACTTTTAGAACCACTCACATTTCACCTCCAAAGCGTTTAAATGTGCAAAAAGCAACGCAATTTACGTAGTAACAGGCAATTTTTTTCCAATGAGCCTATAGGATATATTAGGATTAGCAGAATATATTTCAAGTGGTTTGTATATTTCCAGTGTTTCATTGCATCAATAGGTGACACTGAATTCTTTATTGCCCACAGAATCTTTAATGACCCCTGTAGCTGTCTCTCTGGGAAAGACCCATCCGAGAGCAGACCACCCACGGCTGAATCCTCTGCAAGTGGCTCTGAGCTGGGGCTTTTGTGCCCATCTTGCACTTTGCACTTTAGTGACGTCAGTTCAGAGGAGACAGCAGTGGCTCTCTGCTGAAATTTATTTCTGTTCTCTCTGTTGTCTAGGGCTTCTGCTGTGCCCTTTAAAGCTGAACAATGACGTACCGTTGGCACCTTGTTTCATTACGCCATGGCCCTGCAGATATTTCCTGCTTAAGATGCAGTGCAGTGTTGACTCACTCTGAGGAAAAGAGCCTCTGCTCACCCAGGTCTCAGCTGCCCTTTTCTTCAATGCCAGCAGGATCCTATACTGTTTAGATAATCCCAGCTTTGAACACACATGCTAAGCTGTTCTCATCTGACAGAATAGACATGTCTTTGTCTGATCCCTAAGCATGTTTCAAAAGTGCATAAAAATCCTCAATGTAACTTTTTTTTTAAAGGTACACTTCAGAGGATGAATTATTTAGCTAAAAATAAAAATTCACAGAAGAACAGTGCCAGAGCAAAACTGGAAAACTGCCTTGCAGTTTGTCTGAACCATGCTGAGTCCAGTCCCATACCATATCTTTCCATACCTTTAAATAAACGTGTCTAAAAAAGTACATTGAAAAACAGGGCAGAATCCATCTGTTTTCCAAACCGCTTGTCTAGTGTAGGAGCCTATGCACTTTGGAAAATAGACAGGGGTACACATCAAACCAGGGGGAGACAACCCTGCACCTGGAGAGCTAACTTCTTGCAGACTTCAATTCCAACACTTCAGTTCCAACACATATGACTGTTGATTTCAAGTAATCATGAGGACCTTGATTAGCTGGTTCAGGGGTGTTTTACTCTGGCTGTTTCATCACCCCATACCCTTAAATTGTGCACTATTTTAGGGGATAGCTATTTGTAGTGGTGTCCGAAACCATAGTGGATGTTATCGAGGGCACTCATTCAATCCCATAATGCACCACAATATCAAGTGTACAACCGATAAAAATTAATAATAACAATAATTTGTTAAATTTGTATAGCGCTTTTCTCTGCACTCAAAATGCTTTGTATGAAAGGTAGGAATCTTCTCAAACACCACCAATGTGCTAGCCTGGCTCCGCCCTCCTATGTACTTCCCCTCAATTTTCATTTTCCTTCAGTACTACGTCTGGGACTGCTGTATATGCTTAGGTTTTCTCCCAAACAATTTTTTACCGGTCCAATCAGCGAACAGAGGGAGTGGCTGAGAGCGATGACTTTGATGTTGTGCGCTAGTTTGAGTTGTAGTTCAGTAATGGCGGCGGTGAAAGATGCGAGTGTGTGGCACCGCTGACGAATGTCCAGAAGAGTGTGGCGAGGTGGACGAGCGAGCGAGATCGGAGTGCGTGATTGAGAATGAGACACACCGGTCTCGAGTCCTCTCATGAGGGAGCACGGAGGCATATAAGGACGAGCGACACCGGTGAAGGACGAGAGAGGTCCAGGCCTGGATTTTAAGTTGTGTTTTGTTTACGTTTTGTAATCAATGTGTCTTTTACTTTCATTTTGTGTTTATTATTTGATTAAAAGTTGTTAAACATTCGCCAGTTCCCGCCTCCTTCTTCCCTGAACAAACGAACTCCCGTTACACGGAGCAAGAACAATCACTGCTGAGTTTTGTTGGTGGCCATGATGTTGTGGTCTGGGAAAAGTCTTTTTCAGCTCGCTCCGTTAGTGCTTAAGGAGTTGGCTGAAGCCCTCCGTCTCCCACCACCCGCGAGAAAAACCCAGGCTGAATTACCGACTGCTTTTGACAAACACCAAGGTCGTGTGATAATGTAATCGCTCTCCGAATCCACATCTCTGAGTTTTCAAGAATCACTTCAAAAATTCACTGTTTATACCCTTTTTAGACCCCTGCAGAGCATCGTGCGTTGCGTGAGCTGTAATTTGCATTTCTAGACTAGTATTTCTTTAAATGCTGGCAAGTGTTTACAAGAGCAAAATATTTCATCACCGCTCAAAAAATAGCGGAAAGAAAATCACGTAAACATTTGAATTGGGCTATTATTTACGGCAGCATTTATTCTTATCATACCAAGCATATGACATTTTATTTACAGCATATACAATCACGTTATGATTGCACGAGATATGCACCACGAGAGCAGCGCGTTCCGATCACAAAACTCTCCTCTCCACCGTGAATAAATCACAATCCGAATGCACAAGGTTTTATCACTGACACGGAGGTGGTGTGCACAGTTAATGTGAGAATCAAAAGGCGAACGGCGTGTGACATACGTCACGACCAAACGTTAGCGATTGGTTATGCAGATCCAGAGTGACTCTTGACAGATCCAATAGTTTTAAACTTCAACAGAGTTCCCGCCTTCAAGGAAGTAAACGCTTGTCAATGGAGAGTGGCCAGACTCTATGTACAAAAGAAATGCACAAGAGTCGGGTAAGACCAGGCTACCAATGTGCAGCATCCACCTGGATGATGCGACGACAGCCATATTGCAGCAAAATGCCCACCACACACCAGTTTATTGGTGGAGAGAAGACAAGAGTGATGAAGCCAATCAGTATATATGGGATGATAAGGAGGCCATGATGATGGACAGAGGCAAATGGGCAAATTTGGCCAGGATGCCGGCGTTAAACCGGGATCTACTCTTTTTTCCCTACTCTTGGGATTTCTAATGACCACAGAGAGTCAGGACCTCGGTTTAACATCTCAACAGCTAGAGAATACCTATAATGCACTGTGATGGTTGTGGCAAATTAATTCCCACGTCTCGCCAGAAGATGGCGGCAGCAGCTGTATCATCCATCCATTTTCCAAACCACTGGTCCAATGATGGTACAGCGTAATATTATGCAGATATAAGTTCCTTTTAACACTTATCCCGCCACGGTTTTTTTGTTTTTTGTTTATCGTTTCTGCTTCTTCTTTGCCTGTGTTTTGATCTGGAGATACTGAATCTGGAGATACTGTACTGGAAATGTGTAATATCGCCCCCTACCTTATAACATTGATATCATGAAAAGCCATAAAAAACTCATTGGAGGGGAAGCGTTTTCTCATAAATGACGAGGGAAAGAGTTATTTGATTATTATAATTTTTTTTAATTAAGGTTTATACATGCTTCTTGACAGAGTTCAAGATATATTTTCGTTACTACTGGAGCTGCTAGTTTCAAATGATTAATAAACAGCAAGCACAATCTATGCAAATGCGGCAGCACTTCCGGCACAGTCAATTCGCTCACTCGTTTTCATTCACTCCTTCAAGGGGACTATATTAGTGGACTAATGTAGGCAATAGTAAATTAGGGAATAGGGGGTGATTTCAAAGCTTCTGACAGCGTCTAAAGGCTGAAAAATGCTGCCTCCACAAGCAGCATACGAAGTAGGAAGGCAACAAGGCAGGTCCGAATCCTGTGATCATATCACATCCTGTCTTCTGAGATACCTTCATCTGATCAAATTTTAAAGGCAGTATGTATCCTTTGCTGTCCCACTGTCCCACTGAGCTAAAAAAAAAATGCCGTCTGAACATTGCAGTCGGCGGTCAGTATGTGTGTAAACAGTACCGTCGCAAGGACTGTGCCAAGTGTGGGCCCCAGGGCCTCGTGCAAAGTAAAGTGACAGCTGACTCGATGATGTAAAGCCAATAGATAAAGTTCATGTTTTTGTCCTTCGAAATACTATAATAGTTAAAAGACATAGCTAAAAATTTGATTATGTAGGCTATCATGATGCTGTATTATTCTGCTAGTTAAAAATTTATTAAGCAGTAACTTACAATATTTCTCTGTGCGTGGGACTGTGCGTGTGACTTTGATTTATGCATGTCATCAGCGCGGCATTGCACGTCAAGTTTGTAGAGCTTTAAGGGATTAAGGGACTTTAAAGGGAAAGTTCACCCAAAAACTAAAATTTTATGTTTTTCTGCTTACCCCCAGGGCATCCAAGATGTCGGTGTGTTTGTTTCTTCAGTAGAACACAAATGAAGATTTTTAACTCCAGCCGTTGCTCTGTGTCAGTTGTATAATCGATGTTACTGGGACCTGTTTATAGTATGAGAGCTATGAGAGTAAAAAAAACCACCTACGAATCTATATAAAACCCTGCGGCTGGTGACGATACATTGATGTCTTAAGACACGAAACGATCAGTTTATGCGAGAAACCGAGCAGTATTTATGCTATTATTTTACTTCTCATCAGACAAATGTCATCAAGTATTCCCACCACCATCACTTCCGGCGAGTAAGGTCAAAATACTGCTGTGATCATAGATATATATACGTAAATACCTCACTCCATTGATCTGCACCATAGACAGTAAAAGAAATGGACATAGTGACCCCATAGGCTTTGACGGGGAAAAGTGAAGTCAATTAGAAGCACTCACATTCTGATGGTTGAGTGTACAGCCTCAGACTGAGCTTGAGGATGTAGATGTGACGTGAGCAACCTGTCTGACAGTTGTAAGTTTTCTTTTAGTTGAAATCTGAATCACGTTGTTGAAATGTTTTGTCCCGTTGCTTCTGGCTCTCTACGGGCTTCTCCCTTGACTTTAT
Source organism: Gobio gobio (assembly GCF_949357685.1). Classification (NCBI taxonomy): domain Eukaryota; kingdom Metazoa; phylum Chordata; class Actinopteri; order Cypriniformes; family Gobionidae; genus Gobio; species Gobio gobio. Next base: position 34,282,107 of record NC_137113.1, read on the forward strand.
CGGACTTTAAGCCTCCACGTCCCCCCATTGCCTCATAGACAGTAAAAGATTGCCTGCGACCTTCTCCTCCTGTCTGTACGGTAATTTCTCTACTATGCGACAGGGAGTCGCATGGTTATGAACCATTTGTGTTTGAACTTGCATGACGTTTGGACAATTTAGTGTGTCTCATTCACATATCATGTATGTCTTTGGATTGAGGGGGAAACCGAAGGAAATCCACACCAAAACACGGAGAACATGAAAACTCGGTTAACTATTGACCTATATATAGTACAGCTATGAGTAACCTACTTCTAGCCAAATATATGATATTTCATCATGTAAGCAAAGTCAACAGTGATTACAAGGTGTTTGGTTTAATTTCTTTGACATGTTCATGTTCTAGATGAATAGTCTATTCTTAGGCTATGATTAGATGTTGCCTTATTTTAGCCTAGATGTCAGGACTGTGTTTGGACGGCTATTAGATTTTTAAATGCAAAATTTTAGCTGGGTTCTTGCTGTGAAGTGACATTGCTACTCACTGAGAGACTGTTCCACTTTTACTAACCTTAGTGTTGCTAGTTGATTATTGGTCCATTAAAATCAACGCCTAACCATAAGGGGTCGTTTACACTACACCTTTTTCAAATAACAATGGAAAACTTGTTGTGTTTTGTCCGTTCATTTACATGACAATGCCAATTTATGAAAATGGTATTCAAAGTGCAAGTATCGTCATCACCTCCGTGTAAACTACAAAAACGTGAATTTATGAAAACTGTGACATCATACGCATGCGTATTACACGTGTTTCTTTACAAAGTGACATTGCCAACTACTGGCCTGAATAATACAGTGTTTTTAAATCGTTTTCGCAGAGCCATGTGAGCAGGGATATGTTTGACAATGTTTTCATCTTTGCGCAAAAAGCGCAAAGGAAAAACGTTTCCCTTTTTAGTACCTTAAAGGGATAGTTCACCCAAAAATGAAAATTCTGTCATAATTTACTCACCCTCAAGTTGTTCCAAACCTGTATGAGTTTCTTTGTTCTGCTGAACACAAAATAAGATATTTTGAAGAATGTTTGTAACAAAGCAGATAGAGCAACCGTTGACTACAATAATATTGTTTCCCTATATGGTAGTCAATGGTTGCTCTCTCTTTTTAGTTACAGACATTCTTCAAAATATCTTCTTTTGTGTTCAGCAGAACAACCCATACGGAAATGTAATATATGTACATATATGAAATATACATATATTAAATATATCCACATAAAGTGAAAACATATATGTACATATATATCTGCCCATATATAAAACCTATTAGAAAATGGAACAATTTCATATATTGACATATAAAACTAGCCCATATATATTTGATGTATGTATAATACAGTATTTTATATATATGTCACATATATAATTATCAATATACATGACTATATATATATATATATATATATATATATATATATATATATATATATATATATATATATATATATATATATAAATGTGTGCATATACTTTAAATATATGTTATGTTCTTATATTATGTATATCAATTGCTAAATATTTTGAATTAATGGTGTAAACTAAACAAATGTAAAAAACATGCTTTCATTAATTTCGTAAATATTTTTTAAATATAGGTTATGGGTGTGTACTTACACACTTGCAATGCAATACATATGACATGCCTAAGCCTTAAATGTTAAACGGTGCAGTTAGCAAAAAATAAGTAATACAGTAAAACATTTAAACTTTATTAAAACAGTTTTAATATAAAAAGAAAAATTAAGCTGCGCAAAATTAGAAAACTACTGAACACACAACTTTATTATATATAAATACAATATTACAACAAAACAAGTAACAAATAAAACAGCACAGAACATGAAAATCCACCAACAGGTATATGATACAGCCTGTAATTTTTTTTAAGTTAGAGTCTTTTTGGATGTCCTCAGCTCAGTGATCTTTTGATTTATAGCTACCCCTAGTTGGCCCCTGGTGGTTCCAGGAAATTTCTGGATCCCTGATCACGGTTGTTCAGCTTAGGCTTGCGCCCTTGTCCTTTACGCACTGAAATTCCTCCAGATTCCTTGAATCTTTTAATTATGTTATGCACTGTTGAATGTGAAATATCCAAATCTCTTCCTATCTTTCTTTGAGGAACATTGTTTTTAAACATTTCAATAATTTTCTCACGTATTTGTTGGCAAACTGGCGATCCTCGGCCCATCTTTGCTCCTAAAGGATTAGACCTTTCTTGGATGCTGTTTTTGTACCAAATCATAATTACAATCACCTGTTGACATCACCTGTTTCAAATCACATTATTATTTAACCATTTTACCTCATTACTAGCCCTAAATTGCTCCTGTCCCAACTTTTTTGGGAAACTTTTTTCTGAATGACATGAAGTTGACCAGACAAAACATGAAATATTTTGTGTGCATATTGTCTGCAATGAAATACAAGTCAAAGTCAATTTAGAAATCACTTCTTTTTTTTTTTTTTTTTTTTTCGTTTTCCAAACTGTCCCAACTTAATTTGGGGTTGTATATATGTATTCAAAAAACTTTTTAATGAAATGTGGATTGTGTAGACTTGTTAAAAGTTCAAGCTGTTCAAATAAGGAAAAGAAGGAATGAATTAATAAGGAAACCATAGGCATATAAAATGTATGTATGTTGTTTAAATAAATGGGCATATTTAAATTAAACATATTGGTGACATATATGGTCATAACATACAAAATAATATAAACAATAGTCATATATATCGTATTAATATATGTCAATATACTAATTTAATATGGAAAATGTATATATGTTATAAACTTATATCAACATATATCTAGAGATTTGTATATATGTGATAGCAATATATTGTCTTATATTTAGCATATATGACGGCGTCATTTGCGATATAGGGACATATATGTCATATATTACATTTCCGTATGGGAAAGAAACTCATACAGGTTTGGAACAAGTGGAGGGTGAATAAATAATGACAGAATTTTCATTTTTGGGTGAACTATCCCTTTAAGGCCCGTTCACACCAAGAATGATAACTATAAAGATAAAAAATAAGGTTCTAAAAATCTTTCTCAATATTAAAGAATAGCAGAGTTCACACCACAGTGATAACGACAAAGGCACAGAGAAACTATATCATTGGAATCACTTTCCAAACTCATTTTTTTCCTGCTCATAATCGATAAAACATTGACAGCCAATCAGAATCCATCCTGCTCTAACGAGCTCAAGCATTTAAAGTGACAGACAAGTACACAAATAGAATAAACAGAACGATATCGTCCGGTGCGAACGCTAATATAGTTATTTTTATAGTTATCGTTCTTAGTGTGAATGGGCCTTTAGTCTCTAAGATATTGTGGTTTATTGATATGCCTCAGGTTCCAGCCTCAGTGTAAGTCTATGGAATTTCTTTCATCCATTTTATTGTCCACCAGGCAAAAATCTGAAAATGTATGGCACAGTGACACACATAGACATCGATAACATCATTACCCAATGTGTGTTTAGATTTCTATTTAGCTAATTATTCAGTTGATGCACAGTTTGATTGGGAGGCAAGTTGCGTAACAAAGCTTGCAATCATGGTGAAGGCACCAGCGGCAGCCATTAGCAGTGGCTCATTAGGGGAGCTTCTTGCAGTCAGGGCTCTGTGGGCATTGACTGGAGAGGAGGTGGATGAAGCTGTAAAGCACTTCAGTCTCTTCACCCACCTAACAATGTGTCATGATTCCCCTAGCATTCATGTGCCACTAAAACAAATAGAGACATACAGCCTCTAATATAACAGCTGGACACAAACCCAAATTCAATTCACATTTGCCATTCACCCCCCCCCCCCCCCCTCCCCCATCTGTTCCTTCGTTGGATAATAGGTCACTCACTGCAAGACACAGCAAAAAATGATTTCTGGTACTTTGCAGAAAGCTATCTATTCTTATTCAAATTCCCATTTCAATGACTGTTGCTTGGCTGGCACATACAGCCCAGGCAATACATGCCCTGCAAGCTGCCCTTTTGTTGATGTGTGGAAATGAATTCAGTTCCAGGACATTTTTTGGAGCTAATCACTTGTTGATTGTCTGATGATCAAGAGTTGTCAGTGAAAATGTAATAGATGTCTAACTATAGCCCAAGAATAGATTAATCATCTAGAACATGAACATGTCAAATAAATTAAATCAAACACCTTGTAATCACTGGTAAATTTTCTTACACAATGAAATATCATACATCTCGCAAGTTATTTTGGCTTGAAGTGGGTTACTCATAGCCGGACTATATCAGGTCTCTAGTTAACTGAGATGGTGAAATGACGGATATTGCTTGATGGGAAGCCTTGTCTGTAAAACAGGGGGTAAGTGTACTAATTAACTATAGGCTATTATTTCATATAAATTGAAAGTCAGTGGGGGCCCTGGGCCTATTTAGTTACCCATATTCTTCAAGATATCTTCTTTTGTGTCCAGCAGAAGAAAGAAATGCATACAGGTTTGGAACAACTTGAGAGTAAATGTTGACAGAATTTTCATTTTTGGGTGAACTATCCCTTTAATCTCTGAAAGTAAGCAGCAAATATTGGCTTGCATTTCTGTAAGCTGAATGTCTTTTCCCGTGTAACGTATTAGCCATGATCCTACACTGGATAAACAGCCTTTAGCTTAAACTACTTCTATAGACATGCCCCAAACTCTCACTATAGATTGAGCTGGAAAGAGATTGACGGATCTGAGTAGACTGCTCGCAATGTTTTGATGGTGCCTGAGAGGCTCAGAAATAAATAAATAAATCACTTGTACTTTTGGGGAAGATAAACCCATGAATTGCATACTAATAGTAGTAGGACTGGGTTTAGAGAATGTGCTTTAGAATAAAAGAAATCTTACTTTAAGGTAGGGGTATCGAAATGAATCGTTTCTTCGATGCATCGCGATGTAAACAAGGACGATTCGGTATCGGTTCAGTAATAGACCGTAACCGATTATAATGTACTGACACTTTTCTGCCGTCATTTGTCACATACGTGCGTTGTCGCGGTAGCATACAATGGCAGAGGGAGACGAGACGCAAGTGCGAAAAATTAAAAATGCTCCAACTACTTTAAAAGCATCTGGGCACATTTCGGCTTTTATGAACAACCTGGTAAGCACGATCTGGAGACATTTTATTTGTGCGTGACATGATTTACACACAGCGCGTGCTGTGTGTAAATCATGTCACGCACAAATAAAATGTGCATGGGGTAAATGTGCATGCGTGCTGCGCTGTCATATCTGGCTATAACATGTCATATAGCCCATAACGCTCTCACACGTTTATTTTTTTAGCATTGTTGGGAGGAGTAAAATGTTTCAACAACTAGATGTATTTAGACTTTAGCTTTCACTGTAATGCGGCCAGACCACCTCCTAAAGTGGCGTTTAGTATATTGTGTATTTGTTCTAAATGTTCCTGTTGTCTTCTGTGCCCAGACTTGAGTTTTGTTTGATGTTTGCTACATTCAAGAAGCGTGTTTTCTGTGAGCAGGTAAAGTTAAAGGTTCAGTTCATATAACTGACTGACAAAATTATATACATGAGGATGCAGTGCATCGAACCAAACCAAATCGATGGCATGATAATCGCAATCGAACCGAACCGTGAGACCAGTGTAGGTTCACACTTCTACTTTAAGGACAGTGTTGCTTTGGAGGCTGTGTCAGTTTGAATAGTGAAGATAAACGGGAAATAATAATTAGTCATGAATGGTTTTGTCTTAATACAGCCATTAAATTAAAAAGAAAGCGCTGATTTGGTCTAGTCAAGTCATAAAGTAAAAATCTATCACAATGCATCAACCTAACAATGAGCATTTAAATAATCAATTACAGAATTTTACTTGATCAGAATTACTATAATGGTATTCAAATTGTTATCTTGTTATCAGTGGTAGAATTGTTATGAATTGTTCCAAGATAATCAAATGAAATTTAATCAAATGAAACCACACTCTGATCAAATTTCATTAGTAAAGAATCATTGTCAGAGCAATTATTTACACCACAAATGGGCTAATATGAACAAAACAAACATCTTTGGGTTATCAAAAAAAACAAAACAAAAAACTTTGCCAACAAATACAGTGTTGGTGAATGTATATGCAGTTGCATTCTCTGCAATATATTCAGTATTGGATGAACCAGCTTAAACAGCATCTTGATGAATGCAGTGGAGAAACGGCTCATCAGCCTGCAGTGAAATCAGATCTCCTCAGAAGGAGCGCATGATGAATTCACCTATCCATCAGCCGTGGTCATGGAGGTGCACCCGTGTACCAGACTGCACGTGGTCCCGCACCAGCTCGAGTGCAATCATCCATACAGCGCACATGTTGATGAGGTGAACTGCAGAGTCAACAGGTAGAGTGATTTCCCTGTGAGTTCTCAGACTACATGAGCTATACTGTTTTATTCAAAGTAAAAAAAATATAATTTATTACACTTAACTCGTTACTGCTTTCAAAAGTAATATTATTACTTAAATTATTACTCCCTGGCAACATGAATTATTTACACCACTTGTTATAGATACTTTTCCATTACACCCCACAAAATTGGTAATTGAATGTTCCTTTCCTCACATTTCTAACTTCACATGGGCGGATCTTTTTGAATGTTAAGGTATATTTACACGTTTTGATAAAATTTCTTCAAGATTCATAATTTCTATTCATTTTCCCACTGCTGTCTCCCTGTGTTTTCACTTCCACAATAGTTGTTATGGTCATTCTCTCCACATAAACTATGTTGGCAAAAGTATTGGCACACCCCTCCAAATCATTGAATTTAGGTGGTCCAATTCCTTCCATGGCCACAGGTGTATAAAATCAAGCACCTAGGCATGCAGACTGCTTCTACAAACATTTGTGAAAGAATGGGTCGCTCTCAGAAGCTAAGTGAATTAAAGCGTGGTACTGTGATAGGTTGCCACCTGTGCAATAAATCTATTCATGAAGTTTCCTCACTACTATATATTCCACAGTCAACTGTGGTATTATAACAAAGTGGAAGCAATTGGGAAAAACAGCAACAGCCACATAAAATCACAGAGCGGGGTCAGTGCATGCGCAGTGCGCAGATGTGCGCCCAACTTTCTGCAGAGTCAATAGCTACAGACCTCTAAACTTTGTGTGACTTTCAGATTAGCTCAAGAAAACAGTGTGTAGAGAGCTTCATGGCCGAGCATTCAAGCCTTACATCACCAAGTGCAATGCAAAGCATCGGATGCAGTGGTGTAAAGCAAGAGACGTGTTCAAGCTTCTCTGTCTGGCAATCTGATGTATGAGTCTGGGTTTGGCGGTTGCCAGGAGAACGGCACTTGTCTGACTGCATTGTGCCAAGTGTAAAGTTTGGTGGAGGGGGGGGGGGGGTTATGGTATGGGGTTGGTTTTTATGGGTTGGGCTTGGCCCCTTAGTTCCAGTGAAAGGAACTCTTAATGCTTCAGCATACTAATACATTTTGGACAATTTCTTGCTCCAAACTTTGTGGGAACAGTTTAGGGATGGCCCCTTCCTGTTCCAACATGTCTGCGCACCAGTGCACAAAGCAAGGTCCATAAAGACATGGATGAGTGAGTTTGGTGTCGAGGAACTTGGATGGCCTGCACAGAGGCCTGACTCAAACCGATAGAACACCTTTGGGATGAATTAGAGCGGAGACGGTAAACCAAACCTTCTCGTCCAACATAAGTGCCTGACCTCACAGAAGAATGGTCAAAAATTCCCATAAACACACTCCTAAACCTTGAGGAAAGCCTTCCCAGAACAGTTCAAGCTGTTATAGCTGCAAAGGGTGGGCCAACTCCATATGAAACCCTACGGATTAAGAATGGGATTTCATTAAAGTCCATGTGCATGTAAAGGCAGTCGTCCCAAAACTTTTGGCAATATAGTGTATGTCACTTATATTACGTGTTCATATTCATGACCATATTCATTCGTAACTGAAAAAAAAAAAAGTTAGGACCAGTCTTGAAGAAAAAAACAAAAAACAACAGACCCCTGCATACATAATAACATACATTTATGAGAGCATGAGATTTGTATGTGATTTGAGCTATTTTTATAAGGATTAAGGATGTTTATATGCGAAGTGTTTAGCTTTTTCTAAAACGATACCTCATTATAAGACAAAAATCCACATTAGATCGCAATCAGAAGTTATTACAAACACCCAATGGTGGTTTACAGTGAGCTTTGAGTAAAACTGTAGTAATAATCTCATAAATTGTCCTGTGTAGCTTGATGCTAATTGTAGATAGAATTCACCTGTTACCCAGATTCGATTATATTTCATAATGTATGTTGTCAAAATAATTCACATAAGATTGTATGATTTTGTTTGTTTGTTTTCTAGACCAACGCAATGCAACGTTCTAGTTGTGCATATTACAAAAATGGTTATACTGGTTCCTGGTTACTGTCCAACACTGGTAAATATATGTACAATATATATATATATATATATATATATATATATATATATAGCTGTGGAAAAAATTAAGAGACCATTTAACATTGATTTCAACATATATATATACATTTATCAATGAGTCTGAAAAAAGGGTTGCATTGTTTGATGCATCACAGTGCATTGACCTAACAATGAACTTTAAATTAATCAATAGAAAAATCACTGTTTCGTGCACTGTGCTGAAAGCATTAAATATAGACTACTGAAAATGTTTGCAGGATCACGAGCCTGTCTCTTGCAGTCTGAGACATCAATACAATCTCAAAATTTACACTCTGAGAGGGGAAGTGATGTCAAGAGCCATAAAAAGACAACTAGAGTAAGCAAGGGAAGAGCTAGGATTTTGCTAATCGCAAGGATCTGTCCGTCTCCTAGTTACGGCCATTGTAACACAGTGAATCGCCTCCCTCGCTCCTCTTGGTGGCAGTGCATGCCACCGCAGGGATGATGGGTTTGAAGGACACATCTATTCTTAGACTGGGGCAGCCTGCCAAGGCTTTCACTGCTTCAGCATAAAGAAAAGGCACTTTATTTTACAGTGTCCTTGCTACATGTGCTACATGTACTTACTATAGTAACAACAGTGAATTATGCATACAAGACTTACCCTACAATACATTTATGTCGTTAAAAACCCTGTAAACCTTTTTTTTTTTTATGTAGCGATTTATTGAACCTTTAAACTAAATATTTAAAACGTGTGTTTTTGCTCAGTTTTTATGGCTGATCTTCCTACACTGTCCAGTCCAAATCATGTAAATCAAATTTAGTATATATATATAGATAAACCAAAAAATTATGTATATATATATATATATATATATATATATATATATATATATATATATATATATATATATATATATATATATATGTAAAATACATATACTGTAAGAGCAAGTAAGATGTTTCGATATGTACATCTTACGCTGTAAAATTTATATTTACATTGTACTTGTGAAAATAGTACCAAAACAAATAAAAAACTGTAATAGCTAAAAATATTAGTAATATTTTCTTTAGTAATAATAACTTCTATTTTTACAAATAACTTCATATTTCTTCATTTTGATTTTGAGCTAAAACATTTTGATCCATGTTCTTCACAGGTTTTATTTGCGTATATGTTTGACATGTTATAGGGTTTGTCTTTCAGTGGGCTGTTGTGTCATCCAGGTTTCACATTTCACCTTTAGAGCCAATGAAGGCTATTTTTTAGTGTAAAGACATCAATGATATACATTTGATTTTATGCCTCTACATAAACTGGAAAAGGCTCAGTCCATATAACAGCAATCACAGTAAACTGTCATTGGTTGTTTCTTTGAAGCACAGCCATGCGGTCAACAGCAATTTATATAATGTATTATCATCTGATGAGACAGTTGACTTCCAATGAAGACATCAAAGGCCATGATACATTTCTACATACACAGACTGGAAGAGCACTGCTTGTTTTAGTGACAGACATAGACACAATGAGGTTTGGACAACTAGCTTATCCAAGACATCTAGCAACACGGGAGCACTGCCTGTTCCCTGTGGTTTATGAGATGAGATTGAAGCAATGATAAGATATCACAAGATATAATGACAAACGTAATGGGCCATGAGTGCGAATATTAAAATGCTGCATGGACAGAGCATGTCTAGAGATTCTACAAATGATTGTATGTGTCAGACATCAAAAACAGAAAGGCTAATGAAACTGTTCTATTTACTCTCAGCCCCAGACAGATAACGATTAGCCCATTCACTGACCTTTGGGTCAAAATAAATGAAAAAAAGTTTAACAAACAATCAAACGGCAAAAGTCTGCCTTTGGAAAACGTCTCGGGTTACGACTGTAACCCTTTTCCCCGAGAAGGTAACGAGACACTGCGTCGTCGAGTGACAACACTCTGGGAACGCCCCCAGCGTAGCGAGTCTGAAATAAGAATGAAATCAAGCCAATCAGATTGGTGCTGCATCATGACGTAGTAGATGACGGCATACCCGGAAGATACAAAGGGACGCTGATGCATACACACAACAGCTATTGCGATGAACTATTGCCCGTGATAGGTGTGGTGACGAGACGCAGTGTCTCGTTCCCCTTCGAGGGAACTCGCACTGCGTCGTAGAGTTACAACACTCTGGGAACGTTAATACCCACTAGGCCACACCGAAATCACAACCGTCCTAGTGTGAAGCTGGAACCCAGGCACACTTTGGACGCGAGCACTCTAGCACCTGGCGTCACCGGGAGATGCAGACTGTAAAATCTTATGATGGTGTGCGGGGTGGCCCACCCGGCCGCCTCGCAAACCTCTTGAAGCGAGATGCCAGAAAGGAGGGTCACCGAGGAGGCCATGCTCCTGGTGGAATGCGCCCTCATGGCCATAGGTGAAGGCAAATTGCGCACCTTATAAGCTGCGGCTATAACCTGGACAATCCAATTACTGATCGTCTGAGTAGATGCAGGCAGCCCTTTCTTGGGTGAGCCACAGCACACCAACAACTGGTCTGACTTTCTCCACTGGGAAGACTTCTCCAGATAAATTCTTAAGGCTCTGACAGGGCAGAGCAGGTGAAGTCTCCCCTTTTCTGCCGTCAGGTGGGGAAGAAGATGGAAAGCCTGAAGAACCAAAGACCGTGCCACTTGAGATGGCACCTTGGGTACATAGCCCGGTCTAGGGTGTAAGATGGCCTTAACTCCGCCAGGGGCAAATTCCAGGCAAGTTGGCGTGACAGCCAAGGCCTGGAGATCCCCTACTCTCCTTAGAGAGGTAATGGCGAGGAGAAAGGCCACCTTAAGGGTCAGGTTCTTCGGCTCAGCCGACTCCAGTGGCTCGAAAGTGGCCTCAGCCAGCCCTTTAAGTACCACCGTCAGGTCCCAGGTTGGGACTCTGGAGCGAGCCGCTGGCCTCATCCTCCGAGCCCCACGGAGGAATTGTACAACCAGATGGTGCTTCCCCAAGGGTCCATCACCTACAGGTGCGTGGAAAGCCCCAATGGCAGCCACATACACCTTCAGGGTGGACGGGGTAATACCGGCGGAGAAGCGATCTTGGAGGAACTCCAGCACTGAAGCCACCGGGCAGTTAACTGGGTCCACCTCACGCTCTCTACACCAAGTGGAAAACACATTCCACTTTAGGCTGTACAACCTCCTTGTGGAGGGAGCTCTGGAACTGAGCAAGGTCTCCACGACACCCGCCGACAGGCCCTCTCCTAGGTACTGGGCCCCCTCAGGGGCCAGACCCAGAGATTCCACACCTCTGTCCGGAGGTCTTTAGAATATTGTGCCCCTGGCCTGAGATAGGAGGTCCCTCTGAGGAGGACCCATGGGGGACCGTCCAGCAGGTTGGTGATGTCGAAGAACCCTACTCGAGTCAGCCACCGGGGTGCTACTAAGAGAAGGCTGACGCCCTCCTGGCGGACACGCTCCAGAACTCCCGGGAGCAGAGTGATCAGGGAAAAAGCGTACAGACGCAGCCTCGGCCACGTCTGAGCCATGGCATCCAGCCCCAGCAGGGCCGGATGACTGAGAGAGAACCACAGTGGGCAGTGGGACGTCTCTTGAGACGCGAAAAGATCCACTTCCACCAGGCCAACCTCAAGCACATGGCCTCCACCACCTTGGGGTGGAGTCGCCACTCCCCGGGCCTCAGCCCCTGCCTCGACAGGATATCTGCCCCCTGGTTTTGGTCCCCGGGGATGTACAGCGCCCTGAGGGACGACAACCTCCCCTGGGACCACAGGAGAACCTGGTGCGCCAGTCTGTAAAGAGGGTGCAACCTCAGGCCCCCCTGGTGGTTTAGATATGATACAGCCGACATGTTGTCGGATCGTATCAGGACATGGTGGCCGCTGAGGTCCGGGAGAAAGCTCCTCAGAGCCTTGTAGACCGCCAACATTTCCAGGCAGTTGATGTGCCAGGAAGAATGCCGGGTCTCCCACGGACCTCTAGCAAAGCGGCCGTCAATGACCACGTCCCAACCAGTGAGGGAGACAGTGTACCATCACCCGTATGGACTCGATACACTCGGGGGACAATCGTGCCCGCAACGAAGAGAATCCCATACGGCTCCCAGGAACACGGTTCTCTGAGAAGCCGTCAACACGCTACTGCGTGTAGAGTCTCAACCCCAAGCACTGAGAGCAGCCAAGGACGACATCTCAATGCCGAACTGCTGCTACTCGCGAGGAAAAAAGCCAGGCCGTATGGAGGAACCCGATAAGGATACGCTTCAAAAAGAATGAACACACACGCACACAAGTCAAAACCCATATCTATAGGAACAATATATATTCACCTTTTTTCCATTATACCGCAATTGTTTGATTAACATTGATATATTAAATACACATATATATATATATATATATATATATATATATATATAAATCTCAGCACCAGAAAAATATACTAGTAAGCAAACAATGGCATAGAGAACTACCAAATACACCCCAGTAACTTCTAATCAATGCACTCTGAGAACACCTTAACATAGTATTGCGTGTTAAGTAATTTTGAACAGCACGTTACATACTATTTTTCTCTTTATTCCCTCTGAGTGTAGACCATCAAAATGTATTTAATAAAAGAAGGTATGGATTTATTTTTAAAAGGTGCTCTCAGAATGTTATAAGAAGGATTTTTTTTCTTTCTGTGCAATCTGACAGCAAAGTCATACAAGCTCCTCACAATAAAGCAATATGAGTAACTTTTAATCTAAAGAAGTAAAAATTAGGGCTCTTAGGTCAACCAAATGACACAGTAATACACCTAAGCAGAGCAGCCAGCACAGAAACAATGCCTTTCACAATGGGGAATGCAATTTCAAAAGCAGTGTGTGTCAAAAGGAAACCATAAGATTTAATTCAATTCTCAGAATATATTCAGAATGTAACTACACTAAATGGAACAAATAAAATAACCATACCGAAAATAGCATATTCACTTCCCATCAAAGGGAATAAAATAATTTCCATTCATTGAGATGTGAGACGTGAATTTCAAAAGTGTTCCCAGCTAACATCTGGCTACTGCTATTGTACTGGACCCAATGCATTCTTCAAGAAAACATTTTGTTTCAAAAGGTTTGGAGGCAACCAAGCTAAGAGGGCATACATGTTCCTGGAAAAAGTCACACATTTAGTTCCCTTTCAGTCGGTCACGTTCGACGTACGTCGGAACTGACCGACGAATTGGGATCTGATCTCAGAGACCAATCTACTTCGAGTGTATTAAAAACGAGCCAATGGAGATTGGCATGCGATCCACGCATTCCACGCACCGCCCCGCAGCGCGGGTATAAATAAGGAAGTGGAATGCTTGATCATTGCCTTTTTTTTCGGAGCCGAACAGCGTCATTGCTGTGTCTACGAAGAGTGTTATTCGAGTCTCGTGAGAAGGATTGCTGTTCCAGTGCGGGTGTGACGGCGCTTTTCAGCGGGTGGCCGCTTCAGAGGAGATAAAGAGCTGGTTTTGTTGGTTGGCTGGGCGTTTCCATTTCTGAGTGCTCACGCAGGCTTGCACTATCTGAACTGCGTGAGCCGCGGTCATCTCCCTGAGTGCTTCAGCACTGAAAGAGCGGTTTTCCTTTTCTAAAAGAGCAACACGGTTTGACCCTGCGTCTTTTTCAAGATGTCATTCAAACCGTGTGTTTCTGGATGCGGTTGTTTCCTGTCCTCATTTGACGGCCACGATCTCTCTCACATATAAACATGTGTGATTGCGTTCGTGGGTGATCCATGCTCTCTCAGGAGAGCATGGTCACGTCGGCGCGTTGTTCGTCTCACCTTTCTCGTAAGGGCTCGAGCGTTCAGCGCGCCGTGTGCCGTCGAGCGCCGGCTGACAGCGGGGGTTGCCACGGCAACCCAGCGCGTCACTCGGCACTCTCTAGATGCGCGGTCCAGACTATGAAACCTCAAATGGGGTTGAGTCCCTTTCCTTATTCCCTGATCTAGTTTCTTTTCTGGTGCATCAGAAAAGGACTACTTTAGTTAATAAGCTTTGGTGGACCTGAGGATTACAGTGGGGCATCCCCGCCGGGTACATCTCTTCGGGCCCCCACTCCTCTATCGCATCATGAGCATGCCGAGACTTTGTTCGTGGGTGGTTCATGTTCTCTCATGAGAACATGACCACGTCGGTGCGGTGTTCGTCTTGCCTTTTCATAGGGCTTGAGCGTTCAGCGCACCGTGTGCCGTCGAGTTTGACGGCCACGTTCACTGTTTCACATGCCTGCTGGTAGCTTACAGATGGGATTGCTGGTCCTTTTAAAACAAGGAGACCTAATGTTTCATTTGTGGCTCTGGCAGAGGACAGATGTCAATTGCTGCATCGGAGAGAGGGCTGTTATGCACTGGAAATGATGATGCTGAGTTTCCCACTATAATGGTGTGTGCTTTTGCTGAATCAGATTCAGAGTTGGCAGCCATGCTTTCCCGGGTGGCTGAGGCGTAGTGCAACGCTTAAATCGCCTTGCCTACCCCCGTGCCTTTTTTCCCGGATGGGCATTGGAAAAATGAGCAGTATGGAACTATTTGGTGTCAAAATATGGAACACCAAAAGGGCCAAAATCTGTATAAATTTTTCCCTCTCTCACTACCCTCTGTCCTGCATGTACGAGGGTAGTCCCGACCCAGGGGTTATGCAGGAACTGCGTGCGGTGGTGGACCTCGCTCTCTGGGCGACGGAAGTCACTGCACGCTCCCTGGGTCAGGCGATGTCCACACTAGTGGTCCAGGAACCTGGGGCTAAACCTGGCAGATATGCGTGAGTCCGACTAAGTTCGGTTCCTTAACGCCCCTGTCTGTCAGGCTGGCCTCTTCGGCGACGCCGTCGAGTACTTTGCCCAGCAGTTCTCGATGGCCTAGAAGCAGACAGAGGTGGTTTAAAAAAAAAAAAAAAAAAATCCTAATTCGCAGCACCTCTGCCTGCTTGTCGCCGAGGGCGCCCCCCCTGCGTCCACCTCTGCCCCTGCGAAACCCAGGCAGCAGCCTCCATCTGGGAGGCAGGGTGTCGGACGTAAGGGAGGCGCCCAACCCACTCAGGGCTTGCTAGTCTACAAGCAAGCGTAAGGGCAAGCGGCCCTGAGATGGGCAGCCCAGGGAGAACAGGAGCTGCTCCGAGGGAGTTGGTGTCCGCACCCCTCCCTCACCCCCCCGGAGGAGGACCGGGGGCCCTGACTGGTGTCAATACTCTGCCGCTGGCTCTCCGGAGTCCAGCGGTACCCACATTTTCAGAGCAGTTTCCTCTCTCCCTGGGCCCCAAGAGGGCCAGGTTGGCAGTGTGCGACGCCCCCGGGCCTTGTCACTTCTTTCCTCCCCTCCCTTCGCCAGGGGGCAGCAGTGTGGGCACCGAGAACGCCCCCGGGCCTTCTCACCCACACTCTGCCCCACCCTGGAACACTCAGACAACACTCCGGGCCGCCTCCGGGCCTCCCGAGTCGGGTCTGTCTATTCCGCCTCGCTGCCCCACCCCGGGTACGTCTGTGGTGCCGTTGGTCCCGCTTGTGCGGTCTCTGGGCTTCGGCCCCCAGGCCGTCTCGCTGGCTCATCCGTACCAACAGACTCGGCTACGCGATTCAGTTCGCTCACCGGCCTCCCAAGTACAAGGGCATCCTCTTCACCTCCGTGCGAAGCAGCGATGCTCAGGTCTTGCGGTCAGAGATCGATGTCCTACTGGCGAAGGACGCGGTCGAGCCGGTTCCTCCAGCCGATATGAAGGCGGGGTTCTACAGCCCCTACTTCATTGTACCCAAGAAAGGGGGTGGGTTACGGCCAATCTTGGACCTGCGTATCCTGAATCGGGCCCTGCACAAGCTCCCGTTCCGGATGCTAACGCAGAAACGCATCTTCGAATGCATCCGTCCCCAAGATTGGTTCGCAGCGATCGACCTGAAGGATGCGTACTTTCATGTCTCTATCCTTCCTCGACACAGACGTTCCTACGTTTTGCGTTCGAGGGGAAGGCATATCAGTACAAAGTCCTGCCCTTTGGGCTGTCCCTGTCGCCTCGCGTCTTCACGAAAGTCGCAGAGGCAGCCATTGTTCCGCTCAGAGAACGCGGCGTTCGTATCCTCAACTATCTCGACGACTGGCTCATACTCGCCCAGTCTCGGGAGCAGTTGTGCGAACACAGGGACATGGTGCTCAGTCACCTCAGCCTGTTGGGCCTTCGGGTCAACCGAGAGAAGAGCAAACTCTGTCCCACGCAGAGGATCTCTTATCTCGGTATGGAGCTGGATTCGGTCAGCCAGACTGCGCGCCTCACGGAAGAGCGGGTCCGGTCGGTGTTGAACTGCTTGAATTCGTTCAAGAACAGGACAGCGGTCCCACTGAAATTTTTTCAGAGGCTCCTGGGGCATATGGCATCTGCAGCCGCGGTTACGCCGCTCGGATTGCTTCATATGAGACCGCTTCAACACTGGCTCCATGGCCGAGTCCCGAGGTGGGCGTGGCAGAGCGGCCAGTACCGGGTCCCCGTGACTCCTTACTGCCGCCAAACTTTCAGCCCATGGTCCGACGCTTCGTTTCTCCGGGCCGGGGTGCCCTTAGAACAAGTGTCCAGGCATGCTGTGCTCTTCACGGATGCCTCCTCCATGGGCTAGGGGGCCACGTACAACGGGCATGCAGTTTCAGGTCTGTGGACGGGACCTCAATTGCATTGGCATATCAATTGCCTCGAGTTGTTAGCGGTACACTTGGCACTGCGCCGCCTCAAGGGGCCGCTACGTGGCAAGCATGTACTGGTCCGTACGGACAGCACTGCGGCCGTTGCGTACATCAACCGTCAGGGTGGTCTACGCTCCCGTTGCATGTTCCAACTCGCCCGCCACCTCCTCCTTTGGAGTCAGAAGCATCTGAGGTCGCTTCGTGCCATTCATCCCAGGTGCGCTGAACCAGACAGCCGACGAGCTCTCTCGCCAGTCGACACCTCCGGGGGAGTGGCGACTCCATCCCCAGGCGGTCCAGCTGATATGGGACCTCTTCGGAGCCGCACAGGTAGACCTGTTTGCCTCTCTGGACTCGACCCATTGCCAGTGGTACTATTCCCTGACCGGGGGCACCCTCGGCACGGATGCACTGGCGCACAGCTGGCCCCGGGACCTGCGCAAATATGCGTTTCCCCCAGTGAGCCTTCTTGCACAGACCCTGTGCAAGGTCAGGGAGGACGAGGAGCAGGTCTTGTTAGTTGCGCCCTACTGGCCCAACCGGACCTGGTTCCCAGAACTAACTCTCCTCGCGACAGCCCCTCCTTGGCCGATCCCCCTGAGGAGGGACCTTCTTTCTCAGGGACGGGGCACTCTATGGCACCCGCGTCCAGACCTCTGGAAACTCCATGTCTGGTCCCTGGACGGGACGCGGAGGTTCTAGGTGGTCTACCACAGGCAGTGGTGGACACCATCTCTTCTGCTAGAGCCCCCTCTACGAGGCGCCTCTACGCTTTGAAGTGGAACCTGTTCGTTGAATGGTGCTCTTCCCACCGGGAAGACCCCCGAAGGTGTTCGGTTAGTGTCGTGCTTTCTTTCCTGCAAGATGGGCTGGAGCGAAGGCTGTCTCCCTCCACCCTCAAAGTGTACGTCGCAGCAATAGCGGCGTATCACGACGCAGTCGAAGGTAAGTACATAGGAAAGCACGACTTAATCGTCAGGTTCCTCAGAGGTGCGAGGAGGCTAAATCCTCCTCGTCCAAACTCGTTACCCTCTTGGGACTTAGCTCTAGTGCTCAGAGCACTTCAGAGCCCTCCCTTTGAGCCTTTGCAGTCTGTGGAGCTTAAAATCCTGTCAATGAAGACAGTGCTTCTGACGGCATTGGCCTCCATCAAGAGGGTAGGGGACCTGCATGCACTTTCGGTCAACGAATCGTGCCTAGAATTCGGGCCGGCCAACTCTCACGTTGTCCTGAGACCCCGGCCTGGATACGTGCCCAAGGTTCCTACCACTCCCTTCCGGGACCAGGTAGTGAACCTGCAAGCGCTGCCCTCGGAGGAGGCAGACCCAGCCCAGGCTTTATGTCCCGTCCGCGCTCTTCGCGCTTACGTCGACCGGACTCAAAGCTTTCGGACCTCAGAGCAACTCTTTGTCTGTTACGGAGGCCAGCAGAAGGGAAAGGCTGTCTCCAAGCAGAGGTTAGCCCACTGGATAGTGGATGCTATCGTCTTGGCTTACCAGTCCCAAGACGTGCCTTGCCCGTTCGGGTTGCGAGCACACTCAACAAGGAGTGTTGCTTCTTCCTGGGCGCTGGCTCAAGGCGCCTCGCTGACAGATATATGTAGAGCTGCGGGCTGGGCGACACCTAACACGTTCGCTAGATTCTATAGCCTCCGTGTAGAGCCGGTATCTTCCCGCATCCTCGCCCCCAGTGGCCAGTAGCGCTAAGTGCCCGTTCTAAGTGTCGGCTTGCAACGCCACTCCCGCCCTCTGGGCCGGATACGTGCGTCTATTTTCTCCAGTTGTGTTCCCCGGAAACGGCTAACCCTGTCGAGCTCCTCCGTCACCCCTGCGGTGCCAGACGTTGCGGCCGTCTGACGCCAGGCCTGCACCCGTATGCTTGTGAAACGTGTGTGTAGGCTGGGTTCCATATGTAGCGGTCCCCTCACGGCTACCCCATATGTGTATTCTTCCACGGTACCAGCTGCCCTTCTCGGCTAGCCCCGTGTCTTTCCCTTGACAGAGCCCGCTCTGTCGTCTCTGGGCGTGTTCTTCCCCCCTGGGACCAGGCTGGAACCACCCCAGAGACTGCCATATGTTGCACTACCCTGCCAGGTTAGTCCTTATGTGTATTCTGCCACCTAGCCTTCTACGAAGGACGTGGCTCCGCAGCGTACCATCTCCCGAGACGGGCACGCTTTCCCAGCGTTATCCAATAGTCACACTGAGTGGGTCTTGCAGAAACAGCAGTGACTGACCTCCCTGCTTGGAGCCCTGACTTCCGTACCATCTAAGACGGTCCAGTGCGCTCAAGCAGGACGCTGGAAGGGCCAGCGCCCTGGCGTTTTGGTAGGGATCCCAATTCGTCGGTCAGTTCCGACGTACGTCGAACGTGACCGACTGAAAGGGAACGTCTCGGTTACGTATGTAACCCTCGTTCCCTGAAGGAGGGAACGGAGACGTACGTCCCGTCGCCAGGTGCTGTGCTTCCGCTAGGGGGCCGAGTCACTAGTTCGGCTCCTCAGCAGAAAAAGGCAATGATCAAGCATTCCACTTCCTTATTTATACCCGCGCTGCGGGGCGGTGCGTGGAATGCGTGGATCGCATGCCAATCTCCATTGGCTCGTTTTTAATACACTCGAAGTAGATTGGTCTCTGAGATCAGATCCCAATTCGTCGGTCAGTTCCGACGTACGTCTCCGTTCCCTCCTTCAGGGAACGAGGGTTACATACGTAACCGAGACGTTTCCTGTATAGCCTGTGTAAGTACTTGTATCCACATGACTTTCATTCTGTTCAGTCTGTATTATAAAAAGAAAATAATTCAAACTACATGGCTTTAATCACCATATATTAAATGTAAAAAAAAAAAACAGACCATTGCTTCTCTATTTGAATTTAAATGTTTTTCTTTGTTGCTCAAAGGTATGAAAGTTGTAATCTTAAATTAAACTGCATTACTTTTTAAGCTAATTGGAGCAATTTGCTCCAAAATCCAGCCAGAAAACACTCCTTCAGAAAGGAAACTACTTAACATGATAGGATGACTAAGAATCACTGAACCGAAACTTTAAACAATTAATTGAAAAAATGTAGTTCAAAATAATTGCTTTGTGGTAATGTGTTTCTCTTCATACCAGGAAACTGAGAACTACAGTACACTAAATGGCAAAAGTAAATATGCGGAAACCCCTTTCTAATTAATAGCTTTTACTAATCCAGTATTTTTGGTAGGACAAATTTTAATGCTACATCGTACAATGACATTAGAAAGAATTAGAAAGAATTGTGCAGTCTCAATGTTGTCACAACAATTCTGGGGGCTCTTTTCTGTTCCAGTATGACAATACCCTTTTGCACAAAGCGAGGTCCAAATATAAATGATTTACAGAGTCTGGCCTGGAAGAAATTGACTGGCCTGAGGGAAACCTCACTGAATGTCTTTGGGATGAATTGGAACAGTAAGTAAGGCCCCAAAACCCCACATCAGTCACTTCACATGTTCTTGTGTCTAAATGGGAGTGAATCACTCCATCCATGTTCTAACATCTAGTGGAAAAACTTTCCTAGAAGAGTGGAAGCTGTTATTACCGCAGAGGGAAGGAGTAATGTTCATGGTTTTGAAATTTGATGTTCACCAAGCACATATTGGTGATGTGTTATTAATAACTCTGACAACCGTGGGATCTGTAGGACCCAATGCAACAGATTGTGGAATGGAACAAGTTTTGATTGTTGAGTGTGGGTGGGAAAATACTGATATGTCCGTATAGGAAGAGGGAGAAAGAAATGACTCACGGGAATCCAACAAACTCTAAAAATCTAAAAGTAAAATAAAAGTTACTTAAATGTATGTTATGTCAATAGCTACAGACCTTCAAACTTTGTCTGGCCTTCAGATTACCTCAAGAACAGTGCGTAGAGAACTTCATGGAATGGGTTTCCATGGCCGAGCAGCTGCATCCAAGCCTTACATCACCAAGTGCAATGCAAAGCGTTGGATGCAGTGGTGTAAAGCACGTCGCCACTGGACTCTAGAGCAGTGGAGACGTGTTCTCTGGAGTGACGAATCACGCTTCTCTGTCTGTAAATCCGATGGACGAGTCTGGGTTTGGCGGTTGCCAGGAGAATGGTACTTGCCTGAATGCATTGTGCCAAGTATAAAGTTTGGTGCAGGGGGGATTATGGTGTGGGGTTGTTTTTCAGGGGTTGTCAGCCCCTTACTTCCAATGAAAGGAACTCTAAATGCTTCAGCATACCAAGACATGTTGGACAGTTTCATGCTCCAAACTTTGTGGGAACAGTTTTAAACTGTTTTGATTGCTGAGTGTAGGGGGGGAAGATACTGATACTGTGTGTCCGTATAGGAAGAGGGATAAATAAATGACTCATGGGTCTCCAACAAAATCTAAAAATATGAAAAGTAAAATAAAAGTTTCTGAAATTTATGTTAGGTTTTTAAGTTACAGAATGTTATATGTGTTATTTGGGAGGCTTTGAAGATGAAACAGGATCTGAGAGGAGGGGGACGGAATATCCACAAAGGCCTACTCCTGTAGGCTTTTGTTGGTAGGAGTGGGACAAAAAGTGAAACTTGCAGGTAGAAGCAGGAAAAAATATAAGTTTTCATAACAGAAAATATGCTGAAGTGGGACTAAAAAATCTATTCCATGCAAACCTCTCATTCAAATGTCCTGAGCTGAGTTACCCAAAAACATTGTGAGCTAAGCTGATCGTAGAGACCATTGGTGGAAATGGTTCTACAATCCACTTGCGATGCTTTTGGGAAACACAGCCCAGGAAAACATGTCAGCCATTTCATGCTCCAGTGGGATTTATGAGAATATTTGCACCATGCATCTCACAAACCCTGTGACAGAAGTGATATAACTTTCAATCTGAATTCACCTGGTGTCTGACTAAAAGGGACAATCTGGCTGCAATATGTGCCACATAAATGTGTTAGTCCCCAAGAGTGATGTTGGGTTAGCATCTGAAGATACCTTATTCATGTGCAGCATCAGTAGCTGCTGGAATGATGGACATTTGCTTCCATGCAGCAGTGGAGTGTATAAGTCCTGCTGTGGTCCCTCTTTGAATAATGTAACCTTTCTTCTTAGTTTAGTTTACTCTCTACGTCCCCTTTCTCATTTCCTTTTCATTTCAGATCTTAAGCCCAAATGGAATGTACACACTGTGTCCTTTCTATACTTATGGAAACTTATAACTTACCCTTTCCTGAATGCCAAGGGAATGCCAAGGTAAGGTATCTCACTTGCCATTCATTTTGTCTGATTCGGAAGACAGCAGAGTATAGAGCAGATGATAAATGATATTGCTGTGATAGTGGTGAAAATTGGCCTTTCACAACTTCCCGATCTGAATTTGGTTTTGTGATTTCTTGTCTAAAAGTCTCATTACAATTACTCAACAGTTGTTATCTCCAACATTGATGACAGAAAAAATGGCAGAACGAAATGTTGCTGTTGATGTGCGTGAAAACACTCCTCATTGCGCAATGTTTTCATTCGTGCGAGTGATGTGAGAAACAAAGTTATCCCGCAAATAAACTACAGCGAATAAGGTAATGCAAATATTCGCTTCACTTTTAAGACATGGTTAAGACCTCCTTTTTTCATCTTAGAAACATTGCACGTATTCGACCTATGCTGTCTTTCTCTGTAGCTGAACGATTAATTCATTCTTTTGTTTTCTCACGAATTGACTATTGTAATGCCCTCCTCGTTGGAGTATCTAAATCTTCAATTAACAGATTACAATATCTACAAAATTCTGCAGCTAGAATCTTAACTGGGGCTAGGGTTGGTGACCATATAACTCCTATTCTGGAGACGTTACATTGGCTTCTGGTCAGGTATCGTGTAGATTTTAAAATTTTAATGTTAACATATAAGGCTTTACATGATTTAGCTCCCCAGTATCTGGCTGAACTTTTAACTCTTTACACGCCAGTTCGTCATCTGCGATCTTCGGGTGTGGTCTATTAACTGTTCCAAAAACTCGGCTCCGTTCCAGGGTTGACAGAGCCTTCTCAGCATATGCTCCAAAACTGTGGAACTCTCTACCAGCTGACATTAGGGGAGCAAAATCATTGGAAGTCTTCAAAACTAGTCTTAAAACATTTTATTTTAGGCTTGCTTTTATTTGACTGAATGTGTTAATTTTGATTATTTTGTCTTTTGTTATATTTATATTTATATAAATATATTTTGTTATTGTTGTATTTGATCTTGTGTAAAGCTTTTATGTTAAGCGCCTTGAGAAAGTAATTTTAAAGGCGCTATATAAAATAAATGTATTATTATTATTATTATTTAGTGTGCACACACATGTAAGTGGTTGCTTTACTTGTAAGTCCGAAAATCTCATCTGTCTAATAGCTGAAAAACACTTAAATCTGTTCAGATTTTAAAAGTTGCGTAAAGCAATAAAGCTGACTATGTAAATAGTTAGAGGAAAAAATCTGGCCATCATACACTAAAGGACAGAGTATCACCCACTAACATACGTTCAAGTCGTTCTGCTAACAAACTCACACAGAACCATGTGCCTATAGTTTCTAAGAGACACATGACAAATAAAAACAATATGTGTTATAAAACTGGCTAAAAATATCAAACATGTTTGATATACGCCTTCTGAAAGTTTGAAGCAATAAAAAAAGTTTATTTGCCTATCATACACTACACAATTTTCTTTGAAATCTCTCAAGTCCGACAGCCCAAATTCTACTGACTGGCTATGACTTTCAGCAGCTACTGTAGCATCAACTCCTAGACTGCAAATTAGGGAAAAAATATTGGCAGAACTTGTGTAGAGTATTCCAGCTTAAATTAGGCAGTTCTTTAGAATAAGCTGCGAAGTAGAACATTTACAGATATGAAAAATATCCCTATAAAATAATGACATTCGGGAGTCAGAATTTGTTTTTTTCATCATTTGTACAACCTACCACAAGCTTGTCTGAAATCAGAACATGATGAAGGTCCTGTCAGATTAGGACAAAAGACAAATCCAACACCGCTGCGTTCATTCTCACAGGCCTGAGAATGGAGTTGCATTCAACGTGTATTTTTCATTTTCACATAGCAGAAATGAATCGAGGTGCAGGGATACAGCTGTGAAGGCTGAGAAGTGAAGACAATTCTAAAGACAGGTGAGTTGAGAAACTCTGTATTCCAGGTGTAAGGTATACAGGACAAGTGAGAAAAGATAGATTGGTTAGAAGCTTTCTACCAGGAAGAACAAAGAAACCATGGGTATGTGTTGAGATCTTGCAACTTTCTTTGGAATTTTCTGAGCATTCTTAATTTGGTGCATGTGTCCACTTGCCTACATGGCTGGTGAATTGCTGTTGCCCGTGGTGATGTTGAACAGATGGTACATCATTACAACACTTAAAAAGATTAAAGAATGTTCTACCCTTTTGAACTGATTTGGCCTTGTGGTTCTTTATTAGACAGACCCGATGGACAAGAGGGGGAAACCTAGAGGGAACTTTATGTTTGATTGTTGTATACCAGATACCAGGTACCTAGACTTTTTAGATAGGGTTTCCAGCTATATGTTATGTTAGTATAAACCTTTGCACAGATTTTTCTCCTAAGATTCCCCAGGAGAAATTAAAAATAGATACAAATGGGACAATAGAGTAGGAGTATAGAACTATAAAATAATCTGAGATGCTACCCACATTCAATTAGTCTTGGTTGAGTTTCCTGGCATTTTCAAATCTCGCACAAGTCCAAGCACAGTTTGAGACATTGGCCACATTTACATACACAGAGAGAAATTGCTGAGATCTCATTTGAATTTCATGGTTCATGCCAGAAGCATGTATGCCAATCACTACTCTCCCTTACCAGAGCCACCAATCTACCTGTGATTGCTCAAAAGGTTGAAGCAGGCTACTCAAGACATACATGTGGCTTAAAGGGGTCCTATTAGGCTTTTTTCACTTTTTGAACTTTAATTAGTATGTAATGTTGCTCTTTGATATATGCATAGTTACAAAGCTCAGAGTTCACTTCAAAGGGAGATATTTTATTTAACATAATCCACTTTCCAAGAACTACAATGAATGACTTGTTGGGACTACAACACATTTTCCAGGCTTCATGAAGTCAGTGTTACTCATTTAAATAATCATCTCCCACGGAACACACAAAAAAAAGGGGACGAGGTCTGGTTGAGCTGCTGCTATGTCAAAGAGATGCTGTTTTTCCACCCCTTTTCCAAAACTCATTAGTTTGACCTTCCTAAGACTAACGAACTTACAGTATGGCTCGTTTCCACTGAGCGGTACAGTTCGGTACGGTAATTTTTGCCGTTTCCATTGTCAGAAGTTGTAGATGGTACCCTAATGCCGAACTGTACTGTACCACTTTTTTGGAACCCTTCCGTTGGGGTACCTAGCACAGTAGTCGGGTATTAAAGGGTGGAGCTAGACTCACTGCAGAACGTTGATTGGTTGACAGAGAATCGTCACTTGCGCATGCTTTTTCGGCTGTGTTTTTCCTTGCAGCCTGCAGCCTTGGCTCAAACAAAGTGTGTCTTCTTATTGTGACAACAGCCACATGCCGAGAAGCAAAAACAAGATCTGCTGTATGTCCTCCATTGTTGTTTACTGTGACGCTTTCTTCTTTGTGCAAGAATGACGTTGATCGCTACACCATTCCTATCATAAGCTTACTGTTGGGGGTGGAAATGCAAGCCAGATCTGGGTTTACGGTCACGATTCGTATGGTACTGTACTGTACTGTACTGAACCACACCACACCACACCACACCACTCAGTGGTTGTGTATAAAAATGTATTTTAAACACTGTTCCTGAACATTATAACCTCAATGTTTACCTGTGTGCTGCACTTTTTACAAAGAAGAGCTTCCAGAACATAGAGAGTACAATGCAGGCTATGCATCAAAGCTTCTCCTGAAATGGAGCAGATCCCACTTCGTCAGGACAATCGGTTGTTTGTGGATCACAACTTTTTTGTTAAGCATTTTTTATTAACAGTTTAAATTGTATGTTTTATGTTGTTGCTAATATGTAAGAAATGTGGAAAGCTGTTTTTCTCCACTTGCCTGCTAGCCAACATTAGTGTTGATATAGCATTTACTGTAGCTTTTGTAAGCTCTCACTTTTGAAATGCTGTTCACTGCCCCTTGGGGAAATTAAGTATACAGTATTTTCCTCAAATAAAAGCCAGGGCCTTTATTTACCTGAACTGCAGAAGGTCACAGGCTTTTATTAGGGGCAGGCCTGTATTTTGAATTCCATCTATTTAAAAAAAATATATATTGTTTTAAATAAACCGTTTTAAATGAAAAGCAAATGCAATGCAATGCAATTTTTTGTTCATTTTATAAATTTTTTAAATTTTATAATTTATTTGAAATAAACATTTTAAGTGGCCCATTAAAAAGTATTATTAATAAGTAGAATTATGTTTTTAAAACATACATGAGGTCATATTGTGACTGTTGCGGTGTGTGCGTAGAAAGAGCAGTAATACTTCCTCCAGTGGAGAGCGCCTTTCTGAAGATTCCCATATATGAAGCTCATTCCACTCAGCACCGCGCGCTCAACCCAGAACTCCCTTTGTGACATGCTAGATCAAATATAGGCCTATCTGAAATAAATAGTAAGGGCTGTCCCTGACTAAAGTTTTTTTTCTTTTCTAGTAAGCTAGTTAATTTAAGCCGTTGTTCACGCGGTCCCCGTCTTCTGACATTATGCATCTTATATGTCCTGTTCACTTTTCAACGTAAATTAAATAAAAAAATAACATTATCATATTTAAACTGAAACTAATTATGTGTTTTAATGGCTACAAGTATAGTAGGCTACAGTAGGCTACAGAGTCATGTCGGAGCGGGATTTGAGCGCACGCCATTTACCGCTGAGCAGTTCATGAGTGAAGCTCCGCTTTGCTTCGCTCACATGCTCTGTTAAGGTAGGCAGGTTTTTTGCGTTCATTTTTATTTCCTGTCGCTGTCCAAGCTCGTTTATTGTATATGACTGTGTACACCTTTTATTTAAATATTTAATGTAGGCCACAGTCCATTGCATTATGATTGCAAGAAGAATCAACATTGTGAAAAATATGATTTGCAGTCAAATGTCCTGCTCACTGTAAAAAAAAATTTGTTCACTCAACTTACATTTTTTAGTTATCTTTTTGCTTTGACTCAGTTAAGTTTTATTAACTTAATCTACAAAGTATTTTCAACTTAAAAAGTTTAGTTGATATAGGTAAAATAGTTGACCCAACAACTTATTTCAAGTAACTTGTACTTGCAAAGTTTAGTTGAAATATGAAAACTTACATTTTCAAGTTATCTGTACTAAACTTTTTGTTCATTGAACTTAATTTGGTATATTTTCTCAACTTGTAATAGCTCATTCAACCAAATAAATAAACAAACACATTTTCCATATAAACATATTTTATATTTTATTGTCCCTTACAAATCAATACATGGACAACATTAACATATTCAAAGGATTAGAATAAAATAAAAAAAAACAGAATGAAACAGAAAAATGAATTTTCTGAATATTTGTAAATACAAACTAAAAACTAGAATATAGAAATGAGAGAAATAAATTACAGACATTTTTTTTCTCAAATAAAACAAATAATGAATCTGTCAAATAAAATTCAATAATATTGCAATTGCGTTTTAAAGGTGAACATTTATTTGAATGCATGGAATGCGTAGGTTATTCATGTGAAAAAAAACATTAAGTGTCAGTTCACACAAAAATTCAAATACCATTATTCACCCTTATGTCATCCAAAAACTGGCTTAAAGGGTTAGTTCGCCCAAAAATTAAAATTCTGTCATTAATGACTCACCCTAATGTCGTTCCAAACCCATAAGACCTCCGTTCATCTCCAGAACACAGTTTAAGATATTTTCGAGAGCTTTCTGTCCTTCCATTGAAAGTGTATGCACACTCTACAGTCCGTGTCCAGAAAGGTAAGAAGAAAGGTATGAAAAACATCATCAAAGTAGTCCATGTGACATCAGTGGGTTAGTTAGACTCTTTTGAAGCATCGGCAATACATTTTGACATATTGAATCCCGCTGCTGACGTAAGACGCTGTGGACTCGTGAACGCGGATTCAAACAAACGCGGAAGAGAAGACAATGCTGGATAAAGTCGTAGTTTTTGTTATTTTTGGACTAAAATGTATTGCCGATGCTTCAAAAGAGTCTAACTAACCCACTGATGTCACATGGACTACTTTGATGATGTTTTTCATACCTTTCTTCTTACCTTTCTGGACACGGACTGTAGAGTGTGCATACACTTTCAATGGAAGGACAGAAAGCTCTCGGACTAAATCGAAAATATCTTAAACTGTGTTCCGAATATGAACGGAGGTCTTACGGGTTTGGAACGACATTAGGGTGAGTCATTAATGACAGAATTTTCATTTTTGGGTGAACTAACCCTTTAAAGGGTTCATTAATTACTCACCCTTATGTCGTTCGACACCCGTAAGACCTCCGTTCATATTCGGAACACAAATGAAGATATTTTAGTGTAAAGCTGATGGCTGAGAAAGGCTTCAGATAGGCCTCCATTGGCATTCAGTACACTTATACTCCCAAGACCGATAAAAGGCACTTAAAATGTCGTTACAAAGTCCATCTCACCACAGTGACTCTACAATAATCTTACGATGCGACGACAATAGTTTTTGTGCGCAAAAAAAAAAATCAAAATAACACCTTTATCCAGCTTGTTACTGTCTTCCGTGTGTGCCTCCACGACGCCAGCGTTCGGGAATCCATGAAATGCACACTTAAGCCCCATTTTGAGAACTACGCCGAGACCTAAAGCACGATCAATGTAGAATCCAACAGCTTAGACACGCGCGTCTTCCTCTGCTTGTAAACAAATCGCTTCTGGGTCATGTGTCCGAACGCCGGATCTACGTCATATTCTCGCGCATGCGTCGTGGAGGCACAAACGGAAGGCAGTAACAAGTTGGATAAAGGTGTTATTTTGATTTTTTTTGCGCACAAAAACTATTGTCGTCGCATCGTAAGATTATTGTAGAGTCACTGTGGTGAGATGGACTTTGTAACGATGTTTTAAGTGCCTTTTATCGGTCTTGGGAGTATAAGTGTACTGAATGCCAATGGAGGCCTATATGAAGCCTTTCTCAGCCATCAGCTTTACACTAAAATATCTTCATTTGTGTTCCGAATATGAACGGAGGTCTTACGGGTCTCGAACGACATGAGGGTGAGTAATTAATGACAGAATTTTCATTTTTGGGTGAACTAACCCTTTAAGGTTTTCTTTTGTTGGAAGAAAAATTTAAATATGTTTAATGAAATCTGTGAGCTTTCTGTCCCTTCTTTAACAGCCTACGCAACTAGCACATTCAAGGTACTGAAAAGACATACTTAAAGTAATCTAAGTGATTTCAGTGGTTTAACCTTAGTTTTATTAAGCATTGTGAGTGTTTCATTGCATGTTAACAAGAGCATAACAGCACATGCTTCTTGTGTGTACGCGAATGCAGACACTGTTGCATGTAAATATATAAACCACTGGAGTCACTTGGATTACTTTAAGATATTTTTTTACTATCTTTGCAGACCTTGAATGTGCTAGTTCCATAGACTGTCAAAGAAGGGACAGAAAGCTCACAGATTTCATTAAAAATATCTTCCTTTATAATTCAATTCAACTTTTTTTTCCGGTAAACTAACACTTTTCACATTAATAATACCCCTTTAACATCTTGAAAAAACAATGAAAATGGATGTCAGGCCATTGATGCAGAGAACTGTAAAATGCAAACACAGGCTCTTGGTAGAAAAACATAACACCTTACCTCCACAACATCTTCAATTCAACAGTGTATTTTTAAGGGAGTGCACTCTTGCACTGCAGGTATCGGCTCCAATGTCCATCAACAGCCTCTGAATCACCTCAAAAGTGTATCTGAGGTTTTTTGGGTAGTTTATGTTGAGAGCATAAAGCAATCCCATCATATTCATATACGCATTTGGTACGTCACCAAGTCCTCGCAGAACAACTGCTTCCTCGATGACAAGGGACACATCACTGGGGTTGCAGGGAATGGGATCCGTCACATCTTCCACCACTGTGATGATTCCAAGAGTCATGCCCCTGATCATGTTCCTCAGAATCTGTGTGCTGTATTAAAAAATGACAAACTTCAAAATGTGCTTTCACATTCAAAGACTTAAACACAACATTAGTACACCAAATCTTAATTACCATAAGTCAACAAATCATATATTTTTGTATATTTTTCACACATTCTCCATCCACTTACTTAGAAATAATACATTAACTTCAACTACTAAACTGCCTCCAGCGTGCCTCCTTACTTTCCACATACCTCACAGATCTTTATGAATTGTGATGGATTTTCACGCATGAACTATGGCAGCCCCTGCAGTACTGCAACCCTCTTTCGTTGATTTGATGCCTCCCCCTAAAGAAAAAAATGTTTACTTATAACTGTTGTTAGAAGTTGATTTACTGATCTGAGGCCTGTTTCATTGAAGCCAGTTTCAGTGTTTATTTAGTTTTAGTGTTTTTCCTTCGTTCTTCTTCAGGACACAAATTAAGATATTTTTGATGAAAGCAGAGAGCTTTCTGACCCAACTACGAACTACTACATTCAAGGCCCATAAAGGTACTAAGGACATCGTTAATTGAGTCCATGTGACACCAGTAGTTCAAGTGTAATGTTGTGAAGCCACAAGAATAATTTTTGAGCGCAAAGAAAACAAAAATAATGACTCTGTTCAAAAATGTTTGCTCTTCCATATCAGTCTTTGACACACAGATACAAGAGTGCCACAACGCATGTGTGTACATTCCTCTGCTTGTAAACAAGGTGCAGCACATCTGGGTTCTACTTCATTTTGTGGTACTCTTGTGAGCGCACGTCGACTGACACGGAAAAGAAGAAATGGTTGAATAAAGTCAATATTTTTGTTTTATTTTCTCACATACAGTATTCTTGTAGCTTCATTAAGTTAAGGTTGAACCACTGATGCCACACAGACTATTTTATAGATGTCCATAATACCTTTCTGGGCCTTGAAACTTGCTAATTACATTGCTGTCTATGAAGGGTCTGAAAGGTTGTGGATTTCAATCCAAATATCTTAATTTGTGTTCCGAAAAAGGTCTTGCAGGTTTGGAACGACATGAGAGTGAGTAATTATTGGCAGAACATTAATTTTTGGATGAACTATTCCTTTAAACTGATAGAATTAAGTCAAATACTATACACTGTGAATAAATGGAGGAATTTTGCATATTCATAGTACTGTACACTAAATGAAGCAAGGCTATAAAAAGTTACAATCAAGCTACAATATTTTAAATGATTAGATCACTTTAAAATGAAGATGACCTCATGATTTACTCAAGTCATGAAGATAATCTATGTTTACTGTATCTGTCCCTATTAAATAAACTATAAATTAATAAATAAATAAATAAGTCATCCTAGGGGTATATGACATTTTTCTTTCAGACGAACACAATCAGAGTTATATTAATAAACACTCTGATGCTTACAAGCTTTATAATGGCAGTGAACTGCAACCAACAGTTATAAGCTCATAAAAGTGCTCCACACGGCTCGGGGGTTAATAAAGGCCTTCTAAAGCAAAGCGATGCGTTTGTGTAAGAAAAATATCCATAATTAATTCTACTTGCACATAAAACTTATGCAATTTGTGACGTCGGAAGTAGCGTAGTGCGTTATGGCGTAGACTAAATATCTGCAGTATGTCGCATTACTCGCATAAGTTGCGCTTTAGACTTAAGTCAAATCCATATGTTTGTTTGGCCGGAAGCTAGTTATTAAATATGGATATCTTTCTTATACAAAACTCATCGCTTTGCTTCTGAAGGCCTTTATTAACCCACCAGAGCCGTGTGGAGCAGTTGATGGATGTATTTACTTTTTTAAGCTTATAACTGATGGTTGTAATTAACTGCCATTATAAAGTCCGGAAGCATCAGGGTGTTTTTTAATACAACTCTGATTGTGTTCGTCTGAAAGAAGATTGTCATATACACCTAGGATGACTTGAGGGTGAGTAAATGGGGGAAAATCATGGGGCAATATTCATTTTTGGGTGAACTAATCCTTTGAATACTTCTGCATTAACAAATTAACTTCAATATTTGCAACAAAAATTATGCTGGACAAATTATACAGTTCAACGTGAATGCCGCAGCACAGAGTCGGACAGATTGTTTATGGTTCCTGGCCAAATGTTTTTTTTTAGAGCAAACTCAGTTCTAAATGAACACACACAGTCTTTATAGATGCAGGGAAGTGGACAATTACTTGCGTGATGGCAGTGCTTCACCTTGTAGTGCCTTATGAAAATGCGTTGATTGGTTGTTGTGAAATGGCAGAACTTGCAGCTCCACTTCATTGGTCGAGCTTGCGGCACTGCCTTAAGTAATTCTATGAAGAAAAGAAAAATTATGTCAACCAACATTTAATAAACAGAGTACACAAATCAAGATTAGAGTAATAGAACTACAGTAATAGTGTCTCACAAAATTTCTTGATATATATTTATTGACATATATCATTAACATTTATAAAATCAAAAATGTAATGTTACAGAGCTGTTTTATTTCCTCTAAACGATCATATTCAACTACATTTGAGTGTGAGGAATGTTAGTTTTTTTACTGTTAGCTTGGTGGCTGTCTGAGACACTTGCACTAAGATAGATCAACATTAGAATTTATTAATAAAAGCTATACTTTTCTATCCATCCTAAATTGTTGAGGTGAATATGACCAAAACCTTATTTCACGGTAAGAGACATTTTATTTGTTAATATGATTGACAGGCCAGTTTAAACGGTGACAGGATGGACCAGATGGATCTAAACAACATTGTCCATTAAAGATGCAGTTATAACGTATATCTCAAA
Organism: Gobio gobio; assembly: GCF_949357685.1. Lineage (NCBI taxonomy): Eukaryota > Metazoa > Chordata > Actinopteri > Cypriniformes > Gobionidae > Gobio > Gobio gobio. The sequence goes on from NC_137113.1 coordinate 34,315,297, forward strand.
GCTTGACTACTTGTACACAGAAGCGTTCATAAGAGTACATGATTTTAGGGAACAGTGTAGTTTGGCGAAACACGGACACGTAAGCATTTCACCATAGTTTTTGGGAAAACACGGTGAAACTAGACAGCTGAACAACTGTTCAGTTATGGAGCATTCCGGTTTGAACACCGGAGGATTCGTGATAATCCTGCCGCACCACTCAGTTTCACATTAAATGACATTATATTTGTCAGCTCGTTGATATCATACTCACGCGTCGAAGCTGCTTTGCCTGTATGGTGATTTATGTTAGACTCGCTGATTTGGCGGAAAGAACTTGAACACGACAGTGATTATGAACGCGCGTTGTGCCATTCATCCCTATCACGTATTTCTCAAAAAAAAAAAAAAAACTGAATTCGGTGTCATTTGAATAACGTTAAATAAAAAATTTGGGGGATCGAAATATCCTCCGAATTAAATTTTAACGTCTAGCCACGTGCCTATTTGGCATCTAAATGAAATAATGTTGCATGATAAATAAAAGGAAAACAAGTAATAATTGACTAGTTTTATAGATTTTAACAATAGTTTGCTAACTATCAACTACATAAATGGCCAAACTGGGTTAGAAACGGTCCAAAGTGATAGTTAATAGTTAAGCTTATAGCTTCTTAATATAGAAACGTTGATATGTAAACAATACATGGATGGTTACATATATGTCATTTTACAAGTTATTACACCAATATGAACGAATATTTACTTACCAGATTTGATGATGATGATGATGATGGGAGGATTATATCATCTGCTGATAAACTCGATCCTGCATGGATGAACGAGACCTGTTTCCCGCTTCACGTGATCTCGCGATAAATAATGAGAACTTATATACTAACTTACTTAGCATACTTACTTATGTTCTTAAGTTGAGGTGACACATACTCTAGTTAAGTCAACTTACAGACTAGTTGAGACCGTGAAAACGTAACATGTTAAGTTGAACTAACAAATCCAGAAACAGCAAGTTGTATTAACTTACAAAATTACGTTGAAATAACTAAAATGCGGAATAATTTTTTACAGTGGTGTGTGTGCGCTGTTTAAATGAGTGTTCTCACAGATATATTTGTTGTTCTTTCGTGTTTTATAGACTCGATAAAAACACTATAATTTCGTTATTTTACTAACCCAACTAATGTGCTTTCTATATTCTACGTGAGGGAAAAACGCTTCCTTCCACTTAAGAAAAGTTGTGTTTCTTTAAGCACTTATTATTTTAATATATATATCTCTTTACATATATATTATTTTCTACTTTAAAAAAAACTATAATTTCGTTATTTTTCTAACCCAACTAATTACACATTGCGCACACTTTTCTTTTCTCTGTTATGGAGCTATTCAATTTTGATTTTGTATAATGTTTTTTAAACGTTCGTTCGTGTAGTTCAAATGACCACTTTACAATTTTTCAATAACAATTTATTTTGAAGCCTATTCTGTTTTCTTGTACAAAATAAAATATTTTAAGTTAAATGCAGAGTAAGACATGTAAAAAAGACAAGAGGCTAAGAGACTGTCAAGATCATTTGTGTGGCCTGCCTGACACGGTATTTTTTAAAATTTATTTATTTATTTATGCATTCTTTTTTCATGGTAATGCAACATGAAGTGCTACAACAACAATCCTCAAACACAACAAAAATACATTCCATGACAAGAAGAACAGGAGTAAGATGAAGAAAAAAAATCTTATAAACTCCTACCCCAATCTTATATTAAGAAAGTCACAAATTAGAAAAAAAAATTTAGCTCCTTTAGCACAACCCTACTCTACATTACGATGAACTTGAAAGCACATGAAATGAAACGCACTTAGGAGATTATCCACACTAATTTTTCCCCGGCCTCAATTTAAGACCGGCCTTTATTTGTTTGTGCTGGCCACACCCCCGGCCACTATCAGAGGCCCAGCGTTTAATTGACTACAGGCTTTTATTTGAGTAGTTTTGTGATCGATTACTGTTTGTATTACCATAGTTTTCTTACAAGTATCACGATTAAATGGTGTGTAACATCGTATCTAAAATGTATACTAAAAAAAAAAAATAAATACCACTCTAAAAATGTCCTGTGAAATCTGTATCTGGATGATCCTCTTGTTTATTAAAATTCTTAAGTCTGAATCAGGCTTGAATTGGTTTGATATTGACGCCATTCTTACTATTTACACCTGAGAAAATGTGAACCATTGTCCATCATTTGACATTTGGTGATAAAGAAAAATGTCATGTCGCAATATTGAAATTTACTTTTTAATTTTAAATCATGAAGGCGAGTCAGTGGATTCACTAAAGAAAGTGAAAGTAAAACTTAGTGCATATTCTCAGAGACAACGACAGATAACTACTTCAACATATGTTGAAAACGTATAATGTCTTAATTTATTTTCTTAATATTTCTCTTGTGGCCCATACAGCCTAGTGAAAAAATTGAGAAGAGAAGTAGGCCTATTTCGTGTTAAACTAGTTTTTGAAATAGCTGTTCTTACTTTTCATTGAGACTGGTATTTTTGCAGTGTTCAGACATATTAAAGACTGTTAATCATTTTAATTATAGGCATATAATTAATTGTATAATCTTAATTTTAATGAGGAAGCTAATCTATCTAATATTTTATTAAGCAGTGTGTCGGTTATGCATTGATGCATATTGCGTTATGAAATTGTTGTGGGGCAAATTAAATGTAATATCAATTTAATTTAATACATACATTGGAAATGCTAAATCCTCTTGATATTGACAGCTGATGCATTTGACCATATCATGGTCGGTGCAACCTGGCACAGGGGTTTATCGTGCATATTTCACACGTATAGTGTCAGCAGTCAAGTCGCGCTCGACGATCGGACTGTAAAATGTGAGCACATAAATCATGAGCTTTGGCTTTACATCAAATGCAATCTACTCATACAGTGTGAGTAAATAACCTTGCTGAAATCGCACAGAAATAGTATGTGCACCTTTAAGCATGTTCTAGTACACTAAGTAAAAAAATCAAGACTTTGTAAAAGGGCATAATAGGACCCCTTTAATATGCTTCAAATTATGATACTACATTATTATCAGAATGTTTACTGTGAAGTATATCACATTATGGAACTGAAATCCTCACAAACACTGCTTCTTAATGGCATTAAGCTGGATTCACTCTCACAAGGTGAATGCTTGTTCCTGGTGGTTATTTATTCCTAGCATGCAGCACAGCCGAAAGAAGTCACACTGAAGCACTTGCTTTTATACTGTATTTCCAACCCACAAATGCTATGTCAATTGCCTTTGAAATGGGCAATTACTGTTGTGCAAGGTATACAGGAGTTTGCTGAACAAAAGTAGCATCAAGGGTCTTCTGTTCTTCCAGGGTGAGAACAATCCATACATCTGGATTTTCGAGATTAGGTAACTCACAAGGTTATATCTATTATAAAGTACCGAAAAGCACCTAAGCAAGGGCAATTCTGAGCAACTCAACAACAGCAAGAGCAAGGCTGCAATTACCACATTTGACACAATAGCACTGGTTATTGCTGAGGATGATTTAAACTATATGCTTGGGCAGTCACAATGTAATGCTAGCTTTGTAAAGAGGCTGTTTTGAAGGATACGGTAACGCTAACTACAGTATATTGCAACAGCAAACCCATCACAGAAAATGCCTTAACAAATAAAAACATGCAATATACCAGTCTTAAAAACACACAAAAATGACATGTTTAACTACAAAAAGTAACACAGCAAGCAATTTTGCATTTAAAAGATGTCTAATAGCCGTCCAAACACAGCCCTGACGTCCAAGCTAAAACAAGGCAAAATTTGGGCTGTCAGTGAAAATTGAATAGACGTCTAACCATAGCCCAAGAATAGACTAGTCATCTAGAACATGAACATGTCAAAGAAATGAAACCAGACACCTTGTAATCACTGTTGACTTTGCTTACATGATGGATATCATACATCTCGCAAGTTATTTTGGCAAAAACGACATGTAACCAAATTCAAGGTTATTTTGGCTAGAAGTGGATTACTCATAGTTGGACTATATCGGGTTTATAGTTAACCAAGACGGTGAAATGACGGCTAGGAAGAGAGAAGGTGAGAAATGGTAAAACAAAAAAAAAACTAAAAACTAAATTATGTCAATTTATGGAGAAAGAAGTGGGTAGTCAGCTAAGATCTATTGAAAAACCTATGCACAGTTTTCTAGCAAATATTTTGTGAATGCTTCTAAAACTTATTATAATCTGTTGTAATCACATTTCTGAAGTATTAATACTTGTGTATTTTACTACATTGAATAACTAGCTAGAAACTACATTGGGGATGTATTTCTATGATACAGGACTATGATTCTGCACCATTTTGCATGATTGCAGTGAAGTGGCATGTACTTTCTGTGATAGATTAATAACCCTTTTAACCATATCCTATCCACAACAGATTAAAATGTAGTGACTAGTGCAATTGTTTGGTCCCTCCGAGTGAGCCAAAAAGCAATCATGCACCTAATACTAGTCTAATTTCGCAGTTCCAATTAAATGAGCCAAAGATACATGAGACAAGATACAAGGCCTTTCTCCACTCTAATTTATAGTATATCTAACAGAGAAGAAACGGTAACACTGTTTTTTCCCCCCCAAAGCATAGGAATGACATTAAAAGAGCCTCTCTGGAAGACACCTGACAGTCAGTAATGGGAAATCAAGGCCTGTGCCATTAATCAATGATGCTTAGGTTGGAAGGATGAGTTAGACATTGGTGATGTGCAAGTGTGCAGGATATGTGACAGATAAAACTAAAAAGTAAATTAAGAAGTGAGCAAGGAAGCATGTGATGAAAAACATCAGTCATATTGGTGCAGTATATCGATGTACAATTTCAAATGAGTGGTACTTGTCTTTGAAAAAACGTTCCATGTTGATATGCTTAAAGAGTTAGTTCACCCAAAAATATAATTTCTGTGAATTATTCACCCTCATGCTGTCCCAAACCCGTAAGGCTTTCGTTCATCTTCAAAACACAAATTAAGGTATTTTTAATTGAATCTGAGAGATGTCTAACCATCCATTGACGGCTACGTAACTGACACTTTGACACTTCAAAAAGTTCATAAAGAGATTGTAAAACTAATATGAATTGAGCGGTTTATTCCAAATGTTCAACTGTTTCAAGAGACACGATCGCTTTATATGATGAACAAATATAATGTAATAAACCAGTGAGGTTCATTCTCATGTTTTACACAGCAACAATCTGGACTAAACCACTCAATTCATTGGCCTGTTGCATGAAGCCAGTTTCAGTTGCTACCCAGGTAAGTTTGAGATTAGTTTGAGCAAACTCTTTTTTTTGGTTCAAGAAGGTGGATTGGTCATCACCATGGTAACTTCCCAGCAAGCAATTTTGCATTTAAAAGACATCTAATAGCGATCCAAACATAGCCCTGCATGGCTAGGCTAAAACAAGGCAAAATTTGGGCTTAAATTTGAGCCCAAATTTTATTAAATTAAAATTTAATAGACGTCTAACCATAGAGATAGACTAGTCTAACCATAGAGATAGACTAGTCTAACCACAAGAATAGACTAGTCATCTAGAACATGAACATGTCAAAAGTATAAAACCAAACATGAAACTAATCGCTGTTGACTTTGCTTACATGATGGGATATCATACATATCAATAACATATCAAGTTGTTTTGGCAAAAACGACTTGTAACCAAATTCAGGGTTATTTTGGCTAGAAGTGGGTGACTCATAGCTGAACTATATCGGGTTAATAGTTCACCGAGACGGTGAAATGACGGATATTTCTTGCAGGGTTAGCTACACGGCTAAAATGCTCTGGAGCAGGTTTTATTTTAGGATCGAGATTGCAGACCAAAACTGGTCCAATCAGCTGTGAGCAAAGTGCATGTATCTGATGCAAGCCACTTCCTATGTTTCTCGCTCCAAATTAAAGCAGTTTAGAGATGTCATTATTTTATATTTGCATATGCTTACATAGGTTATCGCTTGTTTCTCCTTTTTTCCCCCTGTGTTTTACGCTGCCTGCACGTGCTATCGGAAATATCGTATTTCCTAGTTGAAAAATTGGACATGAACGCCCTCTCAAGTCAAAATTTTAATGCGATGAACTCATAATCATGACTTCATAAGTGGGAAGTAAGACATTTACGATAGCACGTTAAGGCAGCATTAATCTGGAGATTCTGTACACTTTCAGAACATGTGTCATATGCCCCCTAGCATACAACAGTCAAAACACGGAAAGCCAGAAAATTCCGTCAATGGCAGGGAAGCGTTGTCTCACAAATTACGGAAATGTCCTTTCTCATGAAATGAGTTAATTTTACGATATTTTTCGATAATGATCTTTTCAAAGTTAATTGTGCCGGCTCTCTCGTGAGAAGTGAATCAAACTGACACTCTCCATGTTCTGTGTGATTGGCTGTTTTCCACAAGTCTCACGCTTCAGAGTTCATCGCAAACTCTGGATTAAATCCGAGTTGACAGAGAACATTTATACAGAGCGTTGTGAGCCTGTTGAACCTAAACGAAACCAGGTTGGATTTATATGGATTTGTCAACTCTAAAACTACTCTGAGACTCAGAGTTTGTTTGAACAGGCCTCATGGATTAGTTTTACAATCTCTTTATGAACTTTTTGAAACATCAAAGTTGTAGTTCTATGGACTGTCTCGGATTTTCATTTGTGTTCGGAGATGAAAAAAATGCGTTTGGAACGACATGAAGGTGAGGAAATGATGACAGATTTTTAATTTTTGGGTGAACTAACCCTTCAAGCGGTTTGTTCAAATTCTTTACCCTACGTATGAATAATATCATATGGATGCTTGCTCCAGGAAACACCAGTAGTAGTAGTAGTAGTAGTTTGGGGTTCAGTCCTGGCTGTTGAATGTTTATCTGTTCCATATTTGGGGTCAGACCATGAGTACATTTGATAGACATAAGCTACAACCCTCTTTTCAATGTAATTGCTTCCTCTCTGATTTAATAGCTTTCATGCTGTATGCTTTCTAGAAGATACTTGGACTAGAATACAGTTTGGATGAAGAAGTTTCATTTACATCACTGTCTGTGAAGTAAACAATTGGCTTGTATTATCTTGTGCAAATAAAGATGTGTCTAGACTGTCACCTCAACTTATGATGATGAAGGTGAAAGTGAAAGATTTCAAAGTGAAGAAGTGTGCAGGGTTCTTGGCAGAAGTTGAGAAAGATAGAAACAACACAGCGATTTCATTTGTGAAGAAATTCAATAATTTACATTTTGTTTTTAGGTAGCAAAGTCTAGATTTTTCTAATATTCAGTATAGACAGTACTGGGTAGATTGCATACAAATTATAACCAGTTACTGATTTCAAGTTACATGACAAAAATTGTAGTTAGCAACATAATCAATCCATTGCAATCCATTACATATTTAAAGTAATTTAATCTTTAAACTTTTATTTTATAAATATTAAATATTACTGTACATTATGTCAGGGTTTCACAGAATGACGTTTGTGATGGAACTGCAGGGATTTTAATGAAAAGCTAATTAGTAATTAAATCATTAAAATAATAATAATAATAATAATAATAATAATAATCAAATGGAACAGAATCCCAATCGAGCCATTTCTGTTTGGTATACGTGTGTCTGAATCTTTGAGTGCTCATGCTTACCGCTAGTCTAGTATTGCATTGCAAAAGCACTGTCTGAAACACTTCTATGATATTAGTCATTGTCAAATTTCCTGTTCTTGTCTAATCTAAGGCAAATGTCCATGTTGATAATGTTCCTCCCTTTGACAATTGTCTGACTTCCACAATAATCCAGGGTCATTAACGGGCAGCCCTTCATCTCACTGTTGTCCTCTACACACGGTGTTCCCTGGCCAATTAGGTCTGAAAAATAAGAAAAAGTCTTCAAAGGGTGAAAGAGAACACTAAGGTACAATAATCAGGCCAGATACTGGAGCTGCAGGTGTCAACACAATGTTACTCGCGGGCTCATTGAACGCATAATTAGAGACAACAAATTACCTTCTGAATTATGAGATCATACATGCGCCTTCCTCAAATGCTCTTCCGTTACACCCATCTCATTACTGGCATGTGTTTTGAATGTAAATTACGAGAGTTTTAGGGGGAAAAAAACAACAACATTTGATTCTTTTCTAAGTGCAAGTACAAAGAACTTGACCCAAGTCCTTGATTGGCTTTTGCAGTTGTGCTTGATTATGGTTTAAGTTAAACTCTGCAGGAAAGTGGACCTTGAGGGCCAGAGTTGCGAACCCCTGTACTAAGGTAAGGTAAAACATGTAAAACGTTCTCTGTCCTGGTAACCATCTGTAATGGTTAGGAGTTCATTCCAACGTCAAGAGACTAGGATTTTAAGGAGGACCCTTTATATGAATATAAGGAGGAAGTAAAGGCATTTATTGCACATGCATATAGACCAGATTTGTCCAATCCTGTCCCTAGAGGGTCACTTTCTGATAGGCTGTTTCTCAATACCACAAACTTGCATCCTTGGTAGTTCGGACTAGCCAAGTTCGACTCAGGAAAAGGAACTCCCGAGGACGGGAGGTCTGGTAATTCTGAATGTAACAGCAGCGTTCTTGATAACATCAATTATCAATTCTGCCTCTTTTCGTTTTCATTTAAAACATCGTAAACACATTAATAGCCATACAAATGTAGTTCAGGCAATGTTGATTATTGATTATCTTCACTGCATGTATATTCATAACCAAAACAAAATATAAAACACAACCCTGCCTCTTTTCGTTAACATTTTAACCCTTTCAAGTGTGAGTTTAAAATATTCTAGCTGACCCCCCAATGTGAGTTTTTTTAAGGTGAACGTTATTTTAGAATGTTTCACCTATCTGTTTCCATGGCGACACGTCATGCTTGTCACGTGAATCATCGCAGCAAAAATAACGCTGTATGACAGATGTATTGCTTTTATTTTGTTTTTCCTTTTTTTACTCAAAATATTCACAAACTTGCTTACCATGTCATCAACTATCTGATATTCCAATTCTCAAATAAGTGTGAGTGTGTTTTGTCGTTTAAAAACCTTTATAAATTTACATCACGTGAATTCATCCGTTTCTCCCGAAAATGCAAGTAAGTGTCCAGTGAACTGGGAGAAGAATAGAGTAAACTGTATAGTTACTTAGACTATGTGTATCTGATATGAATAAAACACGTCAGTAAATTATATTTGAATGGATTGTTATTGCTGCTTCCATAGACACCAGTGTGTATTTTACAAACTCTAAATGTATTGCTTTACTAGTACTTATGTGTATTTAAATGTTTGAAACCTAAAACAAACATTATGTTGTTGAAAACACTGCATAGTTGTGATATACACTGATTACTAATATTGTGTCGGTCCCCCTTTTCCCCCATTTTTTAGCTTTATAGTGACGCACACGTACCTGGCAATCCACGTGATGTAAAAACAAAAACGTGATTCATCAGACCAGGCCATCTTCTTCCATTGTCCAGTTCTGATGATCACGTGCCAACTGTTGGCGCTTTCGGCGGTGGACAGGGGTCAGCATGGGCACCCTGACTGGACTGCTGCTATGCAGGCTCATATGCAACAAACTGCGATGCACTGTGTATTCTGACACCTTTCTATCAGAACCAGCATTAACTTCTTGAGCAATTTGAGCTACAGTAGCTCGTCCATTTGATCGACCACATGGGCCAGCCTTCACTACCCACATGCATCAATGAGCCATGAGCCTGTTGCCGGTTCACCACTGTTCCTTCCTAGGACCACTTTTGATAGATACTGACCACTGCAGACTGGGGACACCCCACAAGAGCTGTAGTTTTGGAGCCATCACAATTTGGCCCAAATCCTTACGCTTGCCCATTTTTCCTGCTTCTAACACATCAGCTTTGAGGACAAAATGTTCCCTTGCAACCAAATATATCCCTTCTACTAACAGGTGCCGTGTTTTTCACTTCACCTGTCAGTGATCATAATGTTATGCCTGATCGGTGTATGTCAAACGCGTCTTTCTCTCTGGCTAAGAGCCAGCCAAACCTAACCATAGCTCTAAACCTTATTGGTTGATAGAAAAGTTCAGGACAAACAAGGTTGACTAGGGAATATAGAAAAATCCTGGTAAACTAGAGGGTCTGTGGGTCTGAGTGAATATAATGTGGATAGGTAGGAGAAAGAGGCTGAAATTCTGACATGAGACAATGAAGTGTTCTGACATTTGCAGAAGTGAAACAGAGATCATTGATAGCGCAATGTTGTAGCTGAAAATAAGATCAATTTGGATCACTGTCTGTTGAGTGACAGGGGACAGGGATCATCAATCTGGACATGACATCACCCGGAGGGACAGGTGGAATGGAACTTCTTCCTGTCCCAACTTCTTGTTTTCCAAATAGAGTTCCCAGTTCATCCAAGAATGTGTTTGACCAGGGGCAAGATAGATAAGATTTAAAGCCAGGAATTGCAGTGACAGCATGGAATTTAAATATGCGTCAGAAAGATCCAGAAGTGAGAAGCAAAATTGGACATGATTACCAGATGGGCAAGCTTGTACCTCTTTCATAGAACAAGCCCATGGGGACAAAGGGGTAAATTAAAGAAGAAAAAATGTGGCAGTGGTATTTCAGGGTGAATCAGTAACTACTAAGATCTGAGAAGTGATGTGACATATCAGCATAGTCACAGAGGTTGACAACCCCAACCATTGTAGTGATAAAAAACATGAATAAATTTGTAGCGTGCAACCATAGACTCCCTTAGTTAGTCACTCAGCCATCATTTAAAGCTGTCATGTAGTCTTAGTGGTGGTTGCTTAGGCAAGCATCACTGTCACTATTGCCCATACTTACAAACCCCCAACCCCAATTATATTTCAGTGTAAACTTGTGAACATTTTGTCCTACTGACATGAATGATATCTCAAATCATACAGCTTTTGAGGCCTCTCCTGTGCTATTATTCTTCTATGGGATCAGTGATTTATGATTTTCAGCTAGTGGACAATAAAGGTGTGTGTGAGAGGGAGGGAGAGAGGGAGAGAGAGAGAGAGAGAGAGAGAGAGAGAGAGAGAGAGAGAGAGAGAGAGAGAGAGAGAGAGAGAGAGAGAGAGAGAGAGAGAGAGAGAGAGAGAGAGAGAGAGAGAGAGAGAGAGAGAGAGAGAGAGAACATGTACATTGAAGGTATAGAGACTTATAGCGATGGGCTTATAAAATAGGTATATACAATCTATTTTAGTATAGAAAAATTAAACCATTTAAGCACACATAAAATGTCAGTGTCAGTGCACTGAGCTGTGGCTCATCCCACATAATTGAGTCGTTTTTGTATGTACTGAATTTGTTTCATGTTAATTTGTCCATATACATATTTGCCTAAATATGCATGAACTGTCAAACAATATGTAAGTGGATTTTAAAATAGCTCCTAATTAAGAATTAAAGATGATTAAAAGTGAAGGGTGTCAATGAATATTCATTCATTTACGTGTTGAGCAATGTATTCATTTACGAGTAATTAGACCAATTTTACTAGCAAAGAAAACCCTGCTTGTGGAATTGCCATCAGCCTACTGAAATTGCTCAAATGTCACCCCATTCACAGTGATAAACTGCTGAGACAAATCATATCATGATCTGCATTATGCAGACTCAAACAAAGCTTAAACAAACCTACCATGTGGGGGAAACGGCAGAAAACCGTTAAAACAGATTAGGAAAAACGTCTCCGGTTACGTATGTAACCTAGGTTCCCTGAGAACAGGGAACGAGACGCTGCGTCAGCTTGACGCTACGGGGAACGCCTCCAGCGTGACAGGTGTCTGAGCTACAATCGAATCACATCAGTCCTACTGACCGGCGACAGCCGATGATGTCATCAGGGTGCGACCAGGAAGTATATAAGGGCGCCTCTGCCAACATGACACCGCCCTTCGTCTTCAGGGACTGTCCGGCAGGCAAACCCTGAGGCATGGCAAAGCGACGCAGCGTCTCGTTCCCTGTTCTCAGGGAACCTAGGTTACATACGTAACCGGAGACGTTCCCTTTCGAAAGGGAACTCGCGCTGCGTCAGCTTGACGCTACGGGGAACGAAATACCAACACCGCCATGCCGAGGGGAGTGCATGCCTACTGGCAGTGACCACTGTCAGAACAAACAAATTCAACTGAAATGCCTGAACCACTCCCCCTCTGGTCACATAAGGCTGTCAGTGACAGCATTCCCTACGGTCATAGCCCAAGCTATAAGCCCGAGTAGGAAGCTTCGAACACTTAGAGAAGTTCTACCCAGGCCGCTCAAAGGCCCGGATCCAACCCATTCGAAAGAAGGGGGCTCCTTTAAGGGAATGTGGCTAGGGGGCCCTAGGGCGCCCCAGCCAGTCACTACCGCCACCAAGGAGGCCTAGCTTGGTGCCTTTTTCAACGGGCACTTCAGCCGGGCCATCCCTGTCTGTTCGATAACAGAGCCTCTGGACACTCGCCTCCTGAAGAGGCATCCAGTCCCAGGGACTGCAGAATGGCAGTGGCCTCCTCGGACCGGATCTCAGAGACGGGAATCCCGGAGAGCAGCACTCAGCACAGCGCTTTCTACCCTTGCCAGCGAGGGGAGTAATCTGCTCAATCCTAGGATCTACTGAGCTTTTATCAGATAGAAACACTCAGGAGGCCAGACTGGCCTAAAAACTGATCTAATTGGGAGGCCACCCTAGGGGCCTACGACCACCCGATCAGGCCCAGGCAGCCTTGGCTCACATATGACCCTTCCGAAAGGAGGGGAGCTTAAAGGGGGCTGCCCGGTAGGTAAACCAGGTTGCAGGCTGAAATCCCCTCCTTGGGGACCAAGTAGCAGAAGCGACACCAGTCGCGCTAGGGTGACCACTAGCTGTCAGCATCATGCCAGTCAAAAGTCTTTGAACTGAGATCCAAAGCCCCATTAGGGAGGCCTAGTGAGGCCCAGTGTATGCCAGAGAAGCCTGAGAGGTCATGCTCAGGAACTCGCTTAGAGGGAGGCCTGGCGAGGCCTGCTACCTGATAGCAGTTGAAGCCGACTGTCAAAGAAGCTGGAAAACGGAGACTCGTTTTCTCAGGGAGGCCTAGTGAAGGCCTACTACCTGAAGGTCAAGCTACACCAGCTAGCCGAGTATCCTGACTCGGGAACTCGCCCTCAGGGAGGCCTAGTGAGGCCTACTACCTGATAGCAAGCCTCAGGGAGGCCTAGTGAGGCCTACTACCTGATAGCGACCCGTGCTAGCTGTTTCTCAGGTGACTGGAGCCCAGGAACATGCCCTTAGGGAGGCCCGGTGAGGCCTACTACCTTACGACCAGTCTTAGGGAGGCCTGATGCGGCCTACCACCCAACAACAGCTTAGCAGCCCATGCTAGCTGACACAGCGACTGGCGAATGGGAGCCTGCTTCCAGGGAGGCCTAATGGGGCCTACCACCTCACAGCAGGCCTGCAGGGACAGCTTCCTGGTGACAGGAGTGAAAAACTGCAATGTTATAACCTTGGGCTGACAGTAGCTTCTCTGCTGGCTGACAAAAATAAACATCCAACTGCTGACAAGGGTTATAGTTGGGAACTGCTACTTGAAACCGACATCGTTGGGGAGTAATATATATAGTGTACACAAGGGGCCGAACTTTGCAGAGGCCTACCAAGGCTGACTACCTATGTTCAAGGTTGCAGCTAGTAATTTGCCAACCTCCCCAAACGTCGGGACTCACTCGCAAGGAGGCCTAACTCTGAGGCCTACCACCTGACCTGGAGTCTACTGCCAAGACTGCCCCAGCTGGCTACTCACAGCCAGCTGGCCTAAAAATCATCCCAGCCTAGCTGGGTGACCCATCCCGAAGGCCTCCAATTCCTTCTGGAGCCAACTGTACAATGGTGCAATCTTATCGGCAGCGCCTACAAACACTGGAACCTAATCACATTGTCCATAGCAGGGTACTCGGCAAACCAAATGCCCTGTACCCCCTAAACAGGGGGAGTACCACATACGCCACCCACCTCATGAAGGTCCTAGCTTTAATAGCGCCTATCATACCATGTGAGGGCGTCAGCCATGGAAATGCTCTGGCTACAAGGGAGCTCACAACCAAACCTACATAAACAAAAAGGTTGTGAAGTGCTGCTCAACCCGAGCCATGGGTGAGGCAGAATGATACAGAGCTGGATGTGGAGGTACTCAAATCTACCCTGCTTTGTCAGGGGAGTACGACCAACTGGCCATGAAAATTTATATTAAAAAGGCCAGCGCCTGCCAAAAAACTGGCGGCCTCTAAACACTAGCTCTGGAGGGCCGGGTTGAATATGCATACGGAATTTTCGTACTTGCATGAAAAAACGCCTTAACCCTGCCCCACGACTACTGGCTAAGTCGCTATCAATTCTGCACAGCACCAACCTGCATTACTAGCAAAGGCCCCAGAACGCAGGCAAGGGGGCGGGCCTTGGCCGGACTACTCTGCGTAAGAGGAGGCTGCATTAGGGACAAATAATAAAGCTAAGTTCAAAAAAGGAACAGCTACCCGGAGCGCTAGCGCTTCTTGGCGCGCGACTCCGTAATCCCTAGAAAGCCTAGGCCAATCTAGATCTATACCCGAGAACAGGGCCACTATTATTGCATTATAGCAAAAAGGGCACTCGAGTAAAGTGCCAGTCATTACATAGATCTGGCCCTAGATCTAACTGTAGTTCTAGCATAGTCTGATCCTGCATTCTCCAGAAATTTATACTGAGAGAACAAACAGACCGCCTTACCCTGAGGCCGCTACCAGTTAGTAGTTTAATACTAGGAGAAAAAATGCCTAGCCTTTCCTCAGAAAAACAAGCCCCTCTTTTTTTTTTTTTTTTTTTTTTTTTCGCTACAAACCCTCAGGAAAAAGCAGCAAACCCAGCGTTAATTCTAACGCATTTTTAGAACTGGGAAAAATAAAGGGGTGTACAGCACACACAGCGTGTAGCATATATAGTATTTGCTGGCCTCCACTAGCACTACTAGCTCAATTATACCAAGCTTAAGCAACTGGTAATCGTTCTAGCCAACCTAACAGGGGAACTACAGGCCCTTTTAGAAATATCCAGCGATCCCCGAAGCCCTCAGCAGGGAGCATAAGTCAGAAATATATGAAATAATTTCCCATTTATAGGGGACTTACCCACTCTCCTGCGGCACACCATGATATCGACCCACAAGCTTTATTCCCATATGAATGCTTAGGTGTAATACTACCACGGGGTTGAGGGAGGCGCACTCACGCACCAAGCCAGGCAGGCCGTCAGAGTCTGACGGATTCTCCGCTCATCATGGGCCCGCCCGGCCTGGTGTAAAAGCGCCTGGGGAGAAAGAACTAGGAGAAGGACGCCTCCCTAGTCTCAGCGCGCCCTAGGGGGAGGAGACCTGTCCCAGCGTGGTCTTCTTCGCTGGAACCGACCTCGCTCTCCAGCGTCCTTCCGACTCCTAGTGCGGGAGTCCCGCCTCTTTTGCGCCCTATTCCGCCACTGAGGGGGCGCACGAGAGGCGACACTGGCTCGCTGGTCCTGTCGCTGGTCCTCGGGCCATGACGGACCAGGGCCTCCCGCCTGCCTGGGTGCGGCCCCGGATCTCCGCGGAATGCATGATTTAAATGCAGCTGAGCGCGCCTTCGCCTCTCTGAATCTTTCCACCACCGCCTCGACGGAGGTGCCAAAGAGTTCAGAGGGCGAAACCGGGGCATCGAGGAGAAAGGCCTTCTCTTTCACCCCGATGTCCGCAAGGTTCAGCCACAGATGCCTCTCCGTAGCTACCATAGCCGCCATTGAGCGCCCAATGGCGACCGCCGTTTGTTTGGAAGCACGGAGAGCCAGATCTGTGGTGAGGCGGAGCTCAGCCATCGCGTCAGGGGGTAGGCCCTCCCCCTGATCAAGATCCTTCAGCAGGTCGGCCTGGTATGCCTGCAGCACCGCAGTGGTGTGCAGTGCTGCAGCGGCCTGACCCGCTGACGTGTACGCCCTGCCATTCAAGCGCGAGGTGTTTCTCATCGCTTTAGACGGCAGGGTGGGAGCTCTAAGTGTCGATGGCCTCCCCGATGCGAGATAGTTCGCAAACGTCTCATCGATAGGAGGCATCGACACGTACCCAGACTCGGCCAATCCTTCTACATCAGCGAAGCTTCCACGCTGATGCCGAATTATCCTGGCCGAGTATGGGTTCTTCCATGCCCCCACGATCTGCCCGTGCAGATCGGGGAGGAATGGAAGGCTCCCCAGAGGTGATGGGTTATGGCCAGAGAGAAAGCGATCATCCAGTCGACCTGGACGCTCGGGTTCTCTCCTAGCACGCCGCCAATGTAACTCCAGCCTGTTGGTGGCGCGCTCCATAACATCCATCAACTCCGCATACACGGGGCAAGATGGCTGAGAGGGTTCGGCCTCAACCGATTCATCACCACCCTGCCCAGCCATCCTCTGCTCGATTGGAAGAGCATCAGCTGACGAGGAGGAGAGATCCGACTCCTCCTCCGCCAGCCGCCCCTCGCGACCTGGCTGATCGTCTGTGAGGACCACACCCTCCTCCAGGCGACGAGCCAGGTCCGTCTGGGAACCCCAGGACCTACGTCGCCGCTCAGCCTCAGTGTGAGCAGGACCGTCCCCAGACGCTGGCCCCTCTTCCCTCGAGAAGAGGGCCAGGCGAGAGCGGAGCGTTCGGATGGGAAAACGCTCGCAATTCGCGCAAGAGGCTCCCTCGAGAACCTCCCGCGCGTGCTCTTCCCCCAGACAGTACACACAGAGATTATGCGTGTCTTCAGGCGTCAGATACCTCGGACACGGATCCGCGCACTTTCTAAAGTGCCGCGTCTTCTGTGCGCACTTCATCCTTCAACTAACGTGATTCTTTTCTATGTAGTACACCAGACAAGACAGTCACTGAAGACGAAGAAGCGGTGTCATGTTGGCAGAGGCGCCCTTATATACTTCCTGGTCGCACCCTGATGACATCATCGGCTGTCGCCGGTCAGTAGGACTGATGTGATTCGATTGTAGCTCAGACACCTGTCACGCTGGAGGCGTTCCCCGTAGCGTCAAGCTGACGCAGCGCGAGTTCCCTTTCGAAAGGGAACTAATGACAAGCTCTTCCTGCACATTCCCATTTCATGTCATGTTTACCAAAGTTATGCCACCATCTTCGAGATGCATTTATATCTATACAAGAGGCACTTTATATATTTTTCCCCATTACAGATGCAGGTTTATTAAACAACCCAGTCATGACACAAAATATGTCTGTGGGTAATTTCTTACAAAATTATTTTGTGTTGCTTTTATCACATTTCATGGATGTTTCAAAGTGAAACGTCCAGAGACTGCAACTGAATAGCATGTTTAATTTTCTCCAAACAGTTCAATGCGGCTGTGGCAAAATTTTATTATAATTGTTCCACATTATAATGTTTCATGGCAGTTTGTAAATAAAAGTCTGACAGTGACACTAATAGGTATGTTAATTTGAATAAATTCAAATTATCTATCGCATTTGAAATTAACGTGCCTCCTACACTAAACCTAACTAATAGAAAAAAGCAAATGTGAGCTAAAAATGCATTTGCTGAAGCAGTAATGTTGTTTTAGATTGCTTCTATGAGCTCTTTTATCATGACTTATATCATGACCTAAGCGCTCCAACACTGTACCAGGTAGGCTACCAGGAAAATTTATTACATCAGAAAAGTACTGGTCCGTTGTGTTCATTAATTTTTTCGATTTAATATTGAAAATCGAAATTTCGTTTTAAAAAAAAAAAATTTAACCGAGAATTCGGCTTGATTTTATATTTTTATGTGTGTGTAAAGTAAAACGCCCATCTTGCCATCTCAATGGGGGGAGGTGGGGGGATGCCATTCTGGTTGAAAGTGGTAACATTTTTTAAGGGAAATTAAGAGGTTACTCCACACACCAGAGCAGTGGGGCATAAATAACTAATGAAAGACTCAAAAGTACCAAAGTACACTATACTGTATATGCATGAGCTAAAAAGCTATGGAAGCTTGTTTCCGCCACAGAATAAAAATTAAAAAGGATAATTGCGACTTTTTATCACACAATTCTGATGTTTTTTCTCAGAATCGCATGATATAAAGTCACAATTCTGACTTTATATCACACAATTCTGACGTTATTACGCGCAATTGCGAGTTTATATCACACAATTCTGAGAAAATAAGTCAGAATTGCGTCACATAAAGTCACAATTGCGTGATATAAAGTCAGAATTGTGATATAAACCTCGCAATTCTGACTTTGTCATACAATTCTGACTTCATTTCTCAGACTTGTGAGATATAAACCCGCAATTGCGAGTTATAACGTCAGAATTGCGAGATGTAAACTCACAATTGTGAGATAAAAAGTCGCAATCATCTTTTAAAATGTTTTTTTTTTTTTTTGTGGCAGAGACAAGCTTCCATAAACAGCACATCTAATCTGAACTCATAAATAACTCTACCAAACTCATGTCATCCAGTTTAGGTTTGTGCTGTGTGTACCTTCTACATTGATTTTAATGAAACAAAAAGCAGCAGAAAAAAAGAAATGTCAACATGTCAGTGCCTAAGAGTGTTCAAGAAACTCATAGATACTGTATTACTGTATAGAAAACACTGCAGACCTTCTATACATTCAAGTGAGAACGTCATGTTATATTGGTACTTGTGCACTGTGGTAACAGACCATTATGGAATTTACCACATCCAACTGTTAAAAAAGTATTTTTTGTTGGTGCAACCTAATGTAATAAGGTTGATTTGTGATGTAGTAAATTATATTTGCAAATTATAAATTATAATAAGTGGTAATATGTGTAATTGTTCAGGGTACATTTACACACAAAGATGTACTAAACATGGAAAAAAGTTTATCCTTTGCGTTTTTGAAAAGTTTTGCATATAGACGGCAACATTGTCAAAATAATCCCCATTCACACGGACACACGGAAATTACTAAAATTCTGTATTATGCATGTCACTTTGTTGTTTTGGTTGTCAAGTACTCTTTCAACTTTTAGTTAAAATGGTGTCATGTAAATTCCCCTCTTAGTTTTCTGGTGTAATCTAATATATTCAGTGATTTTAAATCTGAACTATGGAACTTTGGCTTATCAGTGGTTGAACATTCAGTGATTTAAATCTGAACTATGGAACTTTGGCTTATCATTTCAGGACATGTTATTCGCGGAGTCATTCTTTTATGTCAGTTGTGCTTCCGCACTGTATTTCTGCACGGATGAATCTGATGGTTTGAGGAATCCCTGTGGTTACCGGTGATCACCATATGAGCCGAACTGTCATGCTGCATGCTGCACTGAGAATAAAAAAAAATTCTAAAAAAACTTATACCACAAATAACTTCTCAGTAAGTTTTATATCTGTAGTTGTGGTTTGAATCTTGTTTTGCCACAGGCTTTGTCACTTTATGTCTCCTCAGCACCCACACAAGTGAAACAGAAGCCATACCTTCTTTTCAGTGTTAACGGGCATTTAGGGGTGGTGGAGGGATGCAGAAAACTGTCAAACATAGGTGAGTCGGTCCTCAAAGTTGATGTGTTAGAAGCAGGAAAAATGGGCAAGCGTAAGGATTTGAGCGAGTTTGACAAGGGCCAAATTGTGATGGCTAGACCACTGGGTCAGAGTATCTCAAAAAGCAGCTCTTGTGTGGTGTTCCCAGTCTGCAGTGGTAAACCGGCGACAGGGTCATGGGCGACCATGGCTCATTGATGCACAAGGTGAGCGAAGGCTGGCCCGTGTGTTCCAATCAAACAGATCAACTGAAGCTGAAATTGCTCAAGAAGTTAATGCTGGTTCTTATAGAAAGGTGTCAGAATACACAGTGCATCGCAGTTTCCACCACCGAAAGCGCCAACAGTGGGCACATGAGCATCATAACCGGACCACGGAGCAATGGAAGAAGGTTGCCTGGTCTGATGAATCACGTTTTCTTTAACATCATGTGGATGGCCGGGTGTGTGTGCGTCGCTTAGGGAACACATGGAACCAGGATGCACTATGGGAAGAAGGCAAGCTGGCACAAGCTGATGATACTTTGGACAATGTTCTGCTGGGAAACCTTGGGTCCTGCCATCCATGTGGATGTTACTTTGACATGTACCACCTACCTAAGCATTGTTGCAGACCATGTACACCCTTTCATGGAAACATTATTTCCTGGTAGCTGTGGCCTCTTTCAGCAGGATAATGTGCCCTGCCACAAAGCAAAAATGGTTCAGGAATGGTTTGAGGAGCACAACAACGAGTTTGAGGTGTTGACTTGGCCTCCAAATTCCCAAATTCCAACACAATATTAGGAAGGTGGTCATAATGTTATGCCTGATCGGTGTATATATAGGCCTCCTCTCGAGCTGATCAATAAATCATTTGAACATGTTCCTTCTGAACTTTGTTCTGAGTACAGCCTCTCCGTATCCAAAAACTAGTGAAGAAGAACATCTGCATAAACCTGGAGGGGACAGAAGATTGCCTCTGCACAATTAAGCTAACATGATCATCAAACATTCAGTGGCATATAAATCAAAACTGCCTACCGGATGAAATGTCAAACCGAAAAAGGTATAAGACTTTGGGGGTGTTGATAGACTCAATCTACTAACTATACGTTTTGATCATCATTCTGAATCTAGTGTTGATAAAACAGTTAAAAATAAGTTAAAATATAATGTTTTTTTTAAAAGAAGAAGCTCTGTTCTTTGTTTGATATATTGACTGTTTACATACAACAAAAATATTCTGGGGGTCATGAAAGTTTTGTGAATATGATAAAAAATGTTGGCGGTGGCTAGCGCCAATAATATATATATTTTTTTAATAATATCAATCAATTTAGATGTTACCAGATTTTAGAGATTTCTCTATCAATACTTCAACATCTAAAACAGGAATAGAAAAAAAAATCTCTTTGTAGTGTTTTAAAATGAAATTTAGTGTTTCTAGTAAGATACTAATCTAGCAATCTAGCATTTAATTCTACGGGTGTGTTCCACTTAGCTTTTACAAGAGTAGATGGGGTAATGTAATTTTACCGCACGACCTCTGTAATATTAATGGCCAATTCGCACGGGATAAGAAATCTCAGTAAAACTAGCAGAAGTAGGAGGGTTAACCACTTTTAAACAGGAAATTAAGGAATACTTAAGTACATATTTACAGCTGGTCTATTCACACAAGATTAGCATTACCAGAAGGTAAAAGTCGCCGTAATCTTTACTGACATTGTCCGTAATGATTACTGAGATGGGCACATTCGAACGGGACTAAAATCACTGAGAAGCTCCGGTAATAATTACTTTACCCCACCTCTCCATGTTAAACTAATCCCGCCTGAATAGGACTTTAGACACACAATGGCGAACTTCTCTATGCACTTCCCCTCGTGTGATTTCCCTGTCACCATTGTGAAGTGCATTCCATTCCGTCAAGTAGACGAGGGAAGTTTATATGTATAGAACATTGACCTCTCAATTTTGACAGAGTGAGCAAGTCAACTCATATATATAAACTTAAGGTAACGCCATGTACAACAATGCAACACAAATGTGACAGCAATTATCCAAGTCAACAAGATGGACAAAAGTTAGTGTGAGTGATATTTTGTGATTATTTTGTAACATGTAAATTGAGTAATTTGGTTGGCTGTTCATGTTTGATGCAATGGTGACGTTATTAAATACGTATGGGGAATTGGCGCGCTGACATGCGCAGTTATTGTTATATGTAAAAAAAGGGACATGCGCAAACAAAGTGAGTTGGACTGGTGAGTGGTGTGTGCGTGGCACACACATAGGTCTCACAATATGAGCTCTGACAAATAAAGTCCCTAAAGATGCATCTTTCCGTGTATGCCTGCATTACTACGTTGGACCCATTTACAAGAGACTGGAGCTTACTCGAGTGATACATATCCCCTCTTACATTAGCGAGGGAAGGGCATTTAAAAGGGAAGTGCAAGCCTTCCAACTAAGAAGCACCCACTGAAGACCTTTATTTGCTTGCTAAACTGTCTTTTTTTAGGGTTGGTGCTAAACCCTGCAAGACATTTACCATCCAGGGTCTGATTTAAGGAACCCTACTGTAACCCATCAGTATTGTTGGGTCTGGCATGGACTGCATAATATTCAGTGTATGTAGGAGAACAACCTTGTGAATTGAAATTCCTGATTCTGGCGGCTACTGCTTTTCTGGTTGCATAAAGACCATGGTGCACCTCGGAAAAAAGGCTGCAGGCTACAAAACAATGGGGTATCTCAATGTTGGCTGCACAAAGAGTACAAGAGGAGTGTTTCAGCGAGAAATGGGACTTTGTACAGGAGGTGTCTATGAGGACGGTATTCATCTACTCCAAAGGGAGCACAGAAGCCAACTAGTGAATGACAGCCATTGAAAAAAGGACCCTACTGTGAAGAAAGAGCAATGAAGTCATGTGTGAGAGAAAGTGTTGGAATACATCAACAACAAACTGTGAGGGTTATGGCACTGTGTGGACGGCTGAGCGACTTTTGTTAGACCATGCTGTTAGTATTTCTCTTGTCTTTTCTTATTCATTTGTTGGTGATGAAACAAACACAAAAACTATTGCATTTCAAATGGTCTTAATTCCCAAATGGACAGAGGTTTGACTTGGTCCAGCCTGCTGTGCTGTGTTTTGGAAGGGACATTGTGTGCACTCACACAACAGAGCAGATCGCAGCATCACAGGAAGTGAGCGGGACATGTTTCAGAGGCCTGGCTCTGTGCGTTTGTTCTTGAGTGTGTTTGATGTCTCAGAGTAAAGGACAGAGTGCGTGTGTGTGCATGTGTAAAAGAGAGAGAGAGAGAGAGAGAGAGAGAGAGAGAGAGAGAAAGGGAGGAAGGGAAATGGTGTGTGACAGTGATTGGAGAGCTTGAGAAGGGAAAGAGCAAAAGGGAGACACAGGGGAGAGATGGGAAACAGCACATAAATCCAAGGTCTCTCTTTAATCATTATCATTCGGCTGTCAGCTGGAGTCCGGTCTGAGCTCGGCCCTGGACCACCATACTCCAGCCCCATCTGCTCCCAATAAAGCTCAACAAAAGCCTTAATTTGAATAAATGTCCCATTTCTTCCCCTCATTTGATATGCTTTTGCTCATCAGAGACAGTGATATTGAGATGGCTTTGGAGGACAATAGTAAAAAAATCAAGTAAGCATGTGCATGCAACAGCAGAATTGCTCACTGTGGCACTTCTGAATATACAGTGCCATAGGAATATAAATTATATTTTACTCAGTTTGATTAAACTATTACAAAAATAGTATGTAGCTAGGGAAAGTTTGCCTACTGCTGCTACTGAAAAGGAATTCTGTTGGACATGCTGGCACATATACTGAATTATCGAAAATGTAATTTGTAGTACGTCAGTGTTGGGTGACTTGATGAATATTGTATTATTATAATGCCATTTCATAATTTATTTTTGACCACAAAAGCTTGGTTTTCATTTTTTCATGGAAAACAATTACACACATCAGCTAATGCTATTCGTTAGGAATTTGAGATGCATTAAAATTTCAATATGTTGTATGGTAAAGAGGTGCCTAAATTCAGTTTGAGAGTTCTTTTGATGTCATTGTGTTCTATTTTCTGAACGTCATAACACTTTGTCAAAAATACCTTTTGTTTAAAGTCAGACTTGCAAAGATTGAAAGTGACGCATGCATAACCATACATGATTTAAATGCTATTTAAAAATTATTAGAGCCTATGCTATTGAGGTAACAGTTTACAATAAGGTTCATTTGTTCACAAGTTTACAATTACACATAATCAGATAGAGTAAAAGAGTATGCTTATTTGGTGTACTTTCCGAGGGGAGGGCTCCGAGCTTGGAATTTGGCCTGAACTAGAGTACTCCCCCAAATAGATGGAACAAACATGGGACAGCAGCCAGGAAACGGAATTGACAAACCTTTGTTGACAACAACAGATTTAAACGAGTCTCATTACAAATTTGGGAAGATGGTTGGCAAATGTTGCATTCCAAATATAAGCCACTCAAACTCACAGCACTTGCAGAGAAGCATTTACTGTGAACCGAAACTGAATCGCAACATGCAGCACGTCAGACAATATATTTATATGATTACATCACAGCCACTTCGATTTGATGATCGCACTAAGCTATATCACATTCTCACATCAATGCATTGTCCAAATTCCTAAAAAGTTGTCTGGCAACTGCCGAGTAACACTGTTTGAGCGGCGATTTTTACTCGCATTTTGCGCTTTGAACCCGAGCTAACTGTCCCAAAGATGGCGCTGCGTGCTTGTGCAACCCTCTCAGAAGCAATCCATGCATGAAATAAATGTATTAGAAAACAGGATTTTGCTGTGTATGTAATAATTGTTTAATGACATTTTGCAATTTCCATCATCATAAAGTAACCAGCCACAAACAAGAAGTAGCTTTCCTGTAGCTCAAACAGTAGAGCATGGCGCTAGCAACGCCAAGGTCATGGGTTCGATTCCCAGGGAAAGCAAGAACTAACAAAATGTAAAATGTGTACCTTGAATGCAATGTAAGTCGCTTTGGATAAAAGCGTCTGCCAAATGTATAAATGTAAATGATTTGAGCTTTGAATTTGTGGGGCTGAGCAGACGGAATGGAGAGTGGGAGCTAGCCGGGATGGAATCTGAGACGTGGCCCTGTCACGCAGGAGGAAGCCCGGGAAGAGGTCGGCATTGCCCGAGACATGAGCATGGGCTCGACAGGCCTTAGTCGCTCGGTTGGTTTTAGAAGGATTGACAGACTGCAGGGAAGCGTACAGGTTGTATAGTTGCGCTTTATGTCTGTGTAATAATTGAATGTCTGAATTAATCAGGGCTTGTCTTAACCCTTTAACTGTCCATTTATCTATGGTTGGGATGATTGAATGTCAGGGACACATTTGGATAGGCTGACACCCCCAAAATAATGTTGGGGTAACAATGGCTGTCTAAGGCGGAGGGGAATCGCTAAGGATGAAAGAAGGGAAGAGCTCTATTTCGGACAAAAAACAGTTGAGGAAAATAGGTGAGTTGGCTATATAAGGATTATTAGGAACACCATACTAATACTGTGTTTGACCCCCTTTCGCCTTCAGAACTTCCTTAATTATACGTGGCATTGATTCAACAAGGTGCTGAAAGCATTCTTTAGAAATGTTGGCCCATATTGATAGGATAGCATCTTGCAGTTGATGGAGATTTGTGAGATGCACATCCAGGGCACAAAGCTCCCGTTCCACCACATCCCAAAGATGCTCTATTGGGTTGAGATCTGGTGACTGTGGGGGCCATTTTAGTACAGTGAACTCATTGTCATGTTCAAGAAACCAATTTGAAATGATTCGAGCTTTGTGACATGGTGCATTATCCTGCTCGAAGTAGCCATCAGAGGATGGGTACATGGTTGTCATAAAGGAATGGACATGGTCAGAAACAATGCTCAGGTAGGCTGTGGCCCAACGATGCCCAATTGGCACTAAGGGGCCTAAAGTGTGCCAAGAAAACACCCCCCACACCATTACACCACCACCACTAACCTGCAAAGTGGTAACAAGGCATGATGGATCCATGTTCTCATTCTGTTTACGCCAAATTCTACCATTATAATAATACTAAAAATATTATTGTCATCTATTTCGATTGTAACCTGTCTTTACATCCTGATAGTACTTTTTGTATTGCCTTTAATTTGCTCTGATTTAATATAATTACTCACATAATTTCCATAGACTGTAAAAAAAATATGGACGTAGTGTCTGTGACGTCACCCATAGATTTCTGAAGAGCAGTTTTGAAGCCTCAAAGTTGGCCGTTGCCATCTTGGCAGCACGTCATCGCGGGACGTGGGTGGAGCTGAGGTGACGTGATGACAGCAGACAACTGGCAATCCACCAATCATTCAAAGTGGCCACGCCCTTAAAAATGACCCCCACTAGATAAGAATCACAAGCTGAAGTGTTGTAAAATACATGAAGAAGGTTTTTTTATAGGCTTTATGGACAGATAGGTTGAGAGTGACTCTTGAAGGACCAGCACCACATGACAGATTCTGGAAGGTGAATTCTTCAAACAGTGGTATTAGAGGATGTGGTGCTGGTGTTTTGCAAACAATAAGCCGTGGATTACCCCTGACATTAAGGCTCTACTGAAGGAGAAGAAGAGAGTTTTTAAGTCAGGGGATAGGGAGGAGCTCAGGGCTGTACAGAGGGAGCTGAGAAGGAAGATCAGGGAGGGTAAGGCCAGCTATAGGAGGAAGATGGAGGAGCAGCTGCAGCAGCAGAATATCAGGGGGGTGTGGAGAAGCTTGAAGACCATCTCAGGCTTTAAAGCACCCCAATCCCAGGCAGAGGGTGACCTGAAATGGGTTAATGACTTGAACCAATACTTTAATCGGTTTGACCAATCACCCCCTGCTCCCCCCATGCACACCTCGTTACCTGGACGATGCCACATTCCCCCAGCCCTTCACACCTCTGGACCTTCACATCTCACCACGTTCTCACTGTCCCAGGGACTCGTCCACCCTCTCAGCCCACCTTTGTCCCTCACCTCGGCCCAGGTGAGAAAAGAGCTGCGAAGGATCAAAGCACGGAAGGCAGCTGGACCAGACGGCATCAGCTCCAGGCTGCTGAAAGCCTGTGCAGATGAGCTGTGTGGGATCATTGCGCATGTCTTCAACCTGAGCCTCAAGCTGAGGGTGGTACCTCAGTTATGGAAGACCTCCTGTGTAGTACCAGTGCCCAAGACAACGCACTCAAGGGACTTCTGCAGTTTCAGGCCGGTGGCTCTCACGTCACATCTGATGAAGACACTGGAGAGACTGGTCCTGGGCCACCTCCGCTCAGAGGTGAGCTCAGCGATGGATCCGTTGCAGTTTGCCTACCGTTCTGGGATTGGAGTGGAGGATGCGGTGATTTTTCTACAACACCGTGCTCTAACTCATCTGGAGAAGCCCGGCAACACTGTGAGGATTCTATTCTTTGACTTCTCCAGCGCATTTAACACCATCCAGCCGGTGCTTCTGAGAGACAAGCTGGTATGGACTGGAGTGGATTGTCATCTGGCTGAGTGGATCCTGGACTACCTGACAAACAGGACCCAGTTTGTGAGAGCACAGGACTGTGTGTCTGACCCCCTGACCTGCAGTGTGGGTGTTCCCCAGGGCACGGTGCTCGCGCCCTTCCTCTTCTCCCTCTACACGGCAGATTTCAGACACAACACTGACGGCTGTGTCCTGATTAAGTTCTCTGATGACTCGACACAGAGTATAGAGGAGTGACGCAGGACTTTGTGGACTGGTGTCGGCCAAACCACCTCCTTATAAATACAGGGAAGACTAAGGAGATGGTGGTGGATTTCCGCAGACACCGGTCTGCTCCCCCACCAGTGAACATCCAGGGAATTGACATTGAGAGAGTGGAGTCTTACAAGTACCTGGGTGTTCACTTGAACCATAAACTGGACTGGACTCTCAATACAGAATCATTATACAGGAAGGGACAGAGCAGGCTCTACCTCCTGAGGAGACTGAGGTCTTTTGGAGTGCAGGGGGCACTCCTGAAGACTTTTTATGACTCTGTGGTGGCATCAGCTATCCTGTACGGTGTGGTCTGCTGGAGCAGCAGTATCACTGAGAAGGAGAGGAGGAAGCTGGACAAGGTCATCAGGAAGTGCAGCTCTGTCCTGGGCTGTCCTCTGGACTCAGTGAGGGAGGTGGGTGACAGAAGGGTCCTGGCAAAATTGTCATCTATGCGGGGCCATGAATCACACCCCCTGCAGGACACTCTGTCAGCTCTGGAGAGCAGCTTCAGTCACAGACTGCTCCACCCTCGGTGTGTGAAGGAGAGATTCCGAAGGTCTTTTCTTCCTGCTGCAGTCAGACTGCACAATGAACACTGTTAGCATGAAACTCTTTTCTACTGTAGCAATATTTTTATTTTTATATTTTTATAATATTTTAGTAATGGGCCATTTAACTGTGTAATTCCCGAAACGGTGCAATATTTGTTAGCATATTTTTATTTTTTATTTATTACTTTATTTATTACTAGTTTATTTTAGGATTTTCTTTTTCTTAATGTTTGTGATACTATTTTACCATTGTACCCCTGCTTTTGCTAAATGCAATTTCCCCACTGCGGGACAAATAAAGGATTACTTACTTACTTAATTGTTCCTCTAATTTGAATAAACATGTTAAGGGAAATGTCAAATTTCTGCTTACTAGATGATTTATCTACAGGGCTGGAAATTTGGCAGTGTGAAGTAAAATGAATCAATAAACAACTGTATTTTTAACTCTTTGTGTTGTTGTTTTTTTTTGGCGGCCACCGGCAGCGTTTTTGGTCATTTTCACAAAAATGGCCCCTAGAATATTTTGTTGTATGAATATCTGAACATGCAATATATCAAAAGTATGAACAGAGCCTACAGAGTTAACAAAGGTTAATAAATGCAATAAAAATATATATTGTTCATTGTTTGTTCATGTTAACTAATGTTAACAAATAAACCTCATTGTAAGGTGTTACCAACATTATCGTTGATAAATAAACAAAATCTACACAAACAAAATCCTTAATGTCATCATAACTAACCAACCAACCAACTAACTAACTAACTAACTAACTAACTAACTAACTAACTAACTAACTAACTAACTAACTAACTAACTAACTAACTAACTAACTAACTAACTAACTAACCTAACTACTAACTAACTCTTCATACACTGCTCATTAACATTGCAACACACCAGCTGTTTACATTGTATAATTTTGTGCAACTGTAATGTTACTTTGTTGTTAATTGATGGTGTTCAGCTATTGTAAATACAAAGCTGACAATGTGATTCGCCTCCACAAAGTGACCAGACAGCAATCATTCTGTCTGCCGACAGTTTACCAGAGCTCAACTTCATGCAAATGAACAGAAAAGCCATGTTACTACAAACCAACAGCTCTGAGAATCCAGCGATTTAATCACTGTTAGTGTGAATGCAACCTTAACCAATCACTAGATTACTAGTTATCACATGGAATCATACCACAACAAATGCTCAGCATTAATTTGTTCAAGAGTATGTAACATGTAAGTTGTAGGTAAGATTTATTTTATTTTGTTCGCAAAATCAGGATTTCCTCTATGTTGCAATCACTTACCATAGTCACTGTCATAGAAGACGATGAACTTCTGCCAGCGCAGCTCACCAACTAGCGTCAACATGACATCACTTAAACGGACAGGAGGTCGTGCTGCGAGGGTGTATCGCTCTCCATCAGGACTTGGATTGAGTTGGCATGTGGTACGGGGTGATCCTTCAGTGTTTCGCTGGACATAAAGGTGTGGTATGTGCATGGCATCTGTCAGGGACTGTAGAGCACTGGCCGAGGCACAGCCTGTAGACGTGACCAAAGCCAGGATCCCTTGTGTCATCAGTTCACATGCTGCAAAATGACAGAAAAAAAAAAAAGATAAGCTTGGGCACTTTAGGAAGAACCAAAGAGTTTGAGCAGAAACAACGGACATCAAAACACTCACATGGTCCTGCTGTTAATGGTGTTGAAATACAGCCTGGCTGTTAGAATATGTATAAGAAACACATTTGCATTTCCTGTATAGTGGATATCTTCCCTTTTTGTCTTATTCCGTGACAAAAACCTCAATATGCGTTCAGTTAAGAGAAGTTAGCATAAAATATCCTCCACCATTTTTATGTAAAAGAGGATAAGGATGGGCAGACTGTAATATTTTTTAAGAGGTTATTCATTTTTGATGACTCTTTGAGTTGTGTGAAGTGAGTAAAAGGCCTATTCTGTGGTTGAGACAAAATGGCTCTGAATCTAGGAGCTTTAGTAATAATTTGGTTATGTTTTTGGCAGCTTCAGCAAACTTAGATAATGTTTTGAGCCTGGCTAAAAGCATTTTAAATGGAGAATTCTCATTTACAAGATTGAAACAGTTTGGTGAACGACAAAGAGGGCAAAAAAAGAAAAAGAAAAAAGAAAGAAAAACAGCCTTGAATTGGAGAAGAAATCCAAACTGTATTTAGAGACCACAAAAATAAGTGTGAGTTTTTCATGGGCAAATATCACTCACATTATTTCATTCATTAAAACACAGACATCAAAAGATAGTTTTACACATTTAGATTGTATAAGCCATTACTGTGGTGATGTTTATTGAATGTACAATTTTGAAGATCATAACAGTTTGGAAAACATCACACCCTTAATTCTGTCTTTGTTTAGTTATGTCCAGTCAATAGTCACTGAAACTTTGAGAAAGAGTCAGAAGTAAATAATTTCAACTGTACATTGTGATACACTGGTGTCCAAAGGTTACATCACAGACATTCATTCTCTGCAACCAAGGCAGATCTGGAGTTTCAAGATGTGTACAAAGGATGCACGAGTTAATCAAGTAGTTAAGATAATGAAATAACAATGAAGTCACAAGTACAACTGGGTGGCATGATGATAATCGCAAGAGTGGAGTTCTGTGGTCACAATTTGTTGCATTAATATAAAACACATTTCCATTTGATTCCATCAAGTTCCAAAATAAAAATAATCAAATGAGATAACATACCTTTCGTGTGTAAAGTATTTAACAGTATTTTTTTTTTTTTTTTTATTGTTTAATACAGTAACAGTATTTTAACAGTAAAGTATTTTAAATTATTTAAAACCTGGACATTGCCACACGATTATTTAGTATAGGCTACAATAATTCCTCTTATCACTGAATTTACAGCAAAGATAACAATTTAATGATCTAAACTGTGTGTAATAGAAAATCCTCATTCCATCATGATTTTGGCTATAACAACCAGCCCCTAGGTATAATTCTCTTTGTGCAGATTATAAAAACCCATTTTCTAATTTTGCAATAATCTTAAAGCCACTTAATTCAGCCAGTAATTAATTTTTAGATTAAAATCTAGAATAGTACATCATAAAAGAATGAAGTTTTTTTTTCTTTTTCTGAGCATAAAAGGACACTGCTTCAGCCAGGTTTCAATGCTTAATCGCTGACACAATATACAGGGACAGACTCATTGTCTGCTTTTGTATTAAACAAGGCCAGTTGAGTTTTAATTTTACTTTGTCTTAATTAAAATCCTTGGTTTGGAGTAAAGTGAACTTTGTGTATCCTCAGGGTCATGAACGGTGACCTGTTTATCGACCCTAGAAAAACACTGGACACGCTGACTAAATTCTATTTGTTTTGTGCTCTGAAATGAGATCAACATGTTTTAATGGGATGACACCCAAGTCTGTTAGTATATTATAGTATAATGCATATGTATCCCTACAGTGTATACATTTTAAAATTGTGCTTACAAAACTCCCCAGTACTTGAGCAAGCTCTTAATGCATTACAGTCCTTCACATCTATTGCAATCTCAACATTCTGGCCAGTTGATAATACCTATAATATCAAAACCAACTGCAGGCTGTGGATATTTTCCTATTTAGCACTTTGGAACAGTCTTCATTGTTCGGGAAGCAGACACACTCTGTCAGTTTAAATCTATAAAAACACATCTCACCTGGAATCCACATAACACATTATCAATTTCTATAATTCAAATCATGTAAAATGATTGTTAGGCCGCATAAATTAAGTGAGCCAGAACCGGGAACACTTACTATAACACTCGTTACATCATAAAAAGAATGGTATCTAGTCTCTCTGTTTATCCCGAGGTTTAATGTAGTCTGCCAGATCCGGGCTGTATCCAGATCAGATGAAGGACCTGTGCCTAGACACAACAACACAACTGAAGTGACACAACTGAAGTGTCTGCAGAGATTGTGTCAACTAGACTGTGAAGGCCTCATCGACACGACAGCCAACGGCACAGATCCTCAACAAAACCCGTCCCATACCGGCATGGTGAATCCGATTAAATATTTTGAGTATTCCGATCCCAATCTGACTTCTGACCTCTAATTCTGCCTGAATCACAATCATACAATGTTTGTTTGTTGGCCAGAGTAGAACTGGCTCCCCGACAGAGCCTGGTTTCTCCCAAGGTTTTTTTTTTCCATTCTGTCACCTGATGGTGTTCCTTGCCACTGTCACCTCTGGCTTGCTTAATTGGACACTTAATATTAAACAATATTATTGATCTGACTACATTGACACCATTGTATGATAACAACTGAGCTGGACGGCGATATCACTGTTTTCTCCAGCGCTGTTGTATAGATAAATAACCTAAGGGTACGTTTACACGACAACGATGTACTAAAAATGGAAACGTTTTCTCTGTACTCTGTACAGATTACAAAGTTATCAAAATGTTCCTCATCCACATGGATCCGCAAAAAACGACTAAAAACGATATAATGCACGCCAGACAAGTAGTTGGAAATGTCACTTTGTAAAGAAAGACAATGAAAACAATGTTGTGTTAACGACCCCTAAATGAATAATGATTTTTACAATGGAAAACAATCATTGTTGCATTATTTTCCTGTTATCACTGTAAAGCTGCTTTGAAACAATCTGTAAACGTTATATAAATAAAGGTGACTTATAATGCTTAGTACAACGAAATATACTCTCATATAATCGTGCATGTAACATGTGCACAATCTCTCGAAAGAGAAGAGAAGTCATTATGTCTGACACGTCTTAGACTAAAGGCAATGTGATCCTTGAAGCTAAGACCCAGCTATAAGCTCAAACTCTAATTAGAGTCTAATCAGTCGTCTAGACTGCCCTTTAATGTAGTACTGCTCCAGGTCCAATGGCACTAGTGGTATATTTTTCCCCTTCTCTTTAAAAACTAACCCCGAAACATTAGCTTCATAGTGTTGCATCTTCTTAAACTATGAAGATTTTCCCGCGGAATTGGACTACTTCATCACTGTTGCCGCGGCTGTTTTTCATGTCCGTGGGTTGAAGCGACCCCAATTATGTGACATTTAGCCCCGGGAATGCAAATTTTAGTAGGCAACCATGCCACAAAAACACATATTTTACCCCCAAATGTGATTTTTACCGGGGAAGCCCCCCTGAAACGCGATTGGGCTTGTTTTGAGTAGCAATTGGGGGGGTTTTGTTGTGAAAACCTGGCAACCCTGGGCAGCGGGAAACACAAACACACTAGGCTTGTTCGAGATGCACTGGCGCTGCACAGACCGATCCACGTATGATATAAAAAAAAACACATGAGTGAATCAAAAGCACAAGGAGTCGTATGCTCGCGCTGGACTCGTTGTCATACGGCGATCGGTCTGCAAGCACCGCTGCGAACAAGCCTTCCATCAACAAAGCAAACGTTGCGTTACTATTGATTCACATGGCTTTGCGATCCTACATCGGCATCAAAACACAACAAAAACACAGCGAATCCAACGCATTCATGCAGTTCGCCGTAATTTGTATAGACGGAGATTACAAAAGAGCAGCAGCTGTTAGCTCCATTAGCTGCTATTGTAACAATGGCGGTTCTCAAGTTTG
Organism: Gobio gobio; assembly: GCF_949357685.1. NCBI lineage: Eukaryota > Metazoa > Chordata > Actinopteri > Cypriniformes > Gobionidae > Gobio > Gobio gobio. The sequence goes on from NC_137113.1 coordinate 34,348,906, forward strand.
TGTTCGTCTTGTTGACCCCGCCCCCAGCGCCTGATATAATCGGTTCTTACTTCTAGCCCTGTTCTAGCCCAGCAATGTTTTGGTGCTACTTAAGAACCACTATCCTGGCTCGGAGCTGGGGCTTTGGGTGTGGAAACACAAAGAACCGATTTGAAACTAGGCTCTGGCTCCGATCTAGCTCTAGCACTGCTTTGGTGGAAAAGGGGTAACTGAAGTTTGTGCCTGTTCCATTGGGTGGCAGAGCTGTACCAAAGAGGAAATGATGAACACAGGACAGATTCAATCATAGCCCTGTAAAATTTGCACATCATTTCCCTTGACAGGTTATACTTCTTAATTGGCGGAGAAAGTACATCCTCTGCTGTGCTTTTTTGATTATATGGACAATGTTCCTCTCCCACTTCAGATCCCTGCAGATGGTAGTACCAAGGAACTTGTAGGATTCAGTGCTGGTCACTGTACAATCATTAATTATGAGTGGAGACAAATAGAAAGGGTTTTTCTTAAAATCAACAATCAACAATCAAAGGAGAGCAGGTCCACCTACTGCCTCTATATGACTCATCTCCATCCCAAATAAGTCCAATGATTGTAGTGTCGTCAGCAAATTTTAAGAATTCGACAGTTGAAACTGAGGAAGTGCAGAAGTTATATGGAAAACAACAGAGGGGAGAGCATGCACCCTTGAGGGCCACCAATGCTGGATGTAAATACTTCCAGTTTCACCTGTTGCACTTAGTTAGGAAGTTTGCAATCTAGTTACAGATGGAATTTGGTACAGTAAACTGACTGAGTTTAAAATGAAGAATATCAGGGATGATTTTATTGAAAGCTGTGCTAAAATCCACAAAGAGAATGTATGCATCAGACCCCAGACAACTGAGGTGCTCCAAAAAAAAAAATGCATTCCCATGTTCAGTGCATCTTCCACAGACCTATACGAACTGGAACAGATTCAGCAGTGAGGCTGAAACGACCTTCAGGTATGCTAATACCAGCCTCTTAAAACATTTCATAACTACTGAGGTTAAGGCCACCACAGTAAAAAAAAAAATTAATTTGAAAAATTGTGGAAACTGACAATTGCATATTGGCTCAATCAATGACTTCCAATTAATTATCCCCATGCAAAAAGATGCATTGTACTAATCATAGCTTAAGGTCTTCACTTTAAATTAAAAATTTAAATTCACCAAAAATATTGAATTGTGCTCAATCAATCTATCAAGTCAAAGTGAAAAATCTGTGTTGGCTGAACAAGTCCTACGTCCAAAAAACTGTTTACGCATGTGCAAAAATGTGAGTGAGAAATAGACAGTGAGAAATAAATAATTGCTATTACAATTTAAAATATTTCAGTGAACCAACTACAAGCTTTGGTAAACTAAATTTTTCCATTAGATCAACATATTATTTTTGATTGAGCCTAGGCCTGTCGCGATTGGTCGATACATAATCGACTGCGTTGGCGCTGATAATATTTTTAATCGACTGGGTAAGTTGGGTACGATATGAAGTATTAGTACCAGTACTTTAAAAATGACAGCACTCTAATAAGAGCAGTATTTCTTAATTTGCGTTGATGCGTGACAGCAGGAGTGAGGACGTGTGTGTGAGCTCTGCTTCCACCATTCACTAAACAATGGAAGCCGAACAGTCAAATATATACGTGAGCTCAGGAAAAAGAAAGCAACAGAAAAGTGCGGCCGGGACGTGCTCGCGCTGCCGGACTCATATCTGAAGCGCGCGCAGCCACGCACACGTTTCACTCAGACAGATCGCAAAGTCAGTTTCGCCGATTATTCGGCTTGAATGGTCAAAAATATCCACATCCTGGCGAGTATTCAGGTAAACACAGTCAGGCCCTGTTCACACGAACACGGGTATTTTCAAAACCGCAGCTTTTTCTACGCGATTTGGCTGTTCGTCCACACGCAAACGCAGTATCCGGTTACTGAAACCGGACTTTTTTGAAAACTCCGGCCATGGTGAAGTTTTTTAGAAACTCCGGTTACAGCGTTGTCGTGTAGACGGTGAAACCGGAGATTTCGGCTTGTTAAGTCGAAATGTGCGCCGTTATCGCTTTTGTTTATACATGAGTGGAGTCTATGCAATGGCGGACGTAACTTTTAATAACTCTGCTAACAGCGCTTATTACATAAATACAGATACATGCGCAGTTATCTCATTGTATTGCAGAACAGAGGCGCCAGAAAACAATAATACAACATAGTAAGGCAAGTATGTGAAGCTTCAGTCCACTTGAGCCCTGCCCCTGTGTATATACAGTTACCTGTCACTGATTCCAAAGTAAACTTGTAAAAGGGTTTCACTGAGCCCATGGCATCCCTCAGTGCATCGGTGCCGTGGATGGGACCCATGTGGAAATCAAGCAGACAATCATAGTGCGTTTTTGCGTTTTCATGTGTACTCATGTGTAATCTAGACGCACCCTAGTGGCAGTAAATCTAATTTGGCGCGAGTGTAGTCTAGCAACTCTCGGTAGACCTGCGAGCTGGAAAAACCAAACTCTGGTCAGGTGGAGTCGGTGGGCGGCTTAACATGATGATGGCAGAGTTGCGGCGGTTCCGTGTACTACTCATAAACAAAGAAGCTGGCAAACAGTGGCCTTTCGAATCGGCTTTGGCTGCGACTCTGGAAGACTTTTTAAAAATAACAAAATAACAAAAAAACGGCACTGAAGTCATTCTTAAAGAAAGAAGACGTGTTCGGAGTTTTGCCGACCGGATACGGCGAAAGTTTAATCTATCAACTAACATTAGCTCCGCTTCACCTTCTTCTTTGCTCTGGTTGGTTGTAGCGCTATCCAATTGCGTGCAGAGGGAATTTGAAAGACAACCGTTTATCCCGCCCCTCGGATTGAGCCCTGCTAATGGTGAGTTTCCAGACCTAACATCTTGATGTGGGTCTGGCTTGTCAGGCTAGTCTATAGTCATTCATGCTTGAAATGCAAGCTTTTTTTATGAACAGGGATAATAATAGATTTCTTGAAGCATTGGGACCTTAGTTTTAATAATTTATTAAATATCTGAGTAAAAAATGGCAGCCAGCTGGTCTGCACAACATTTCAGGCAAGAAGGGGACACCTGATCAGGCTCAGAGGCCTTCCAGATGTTTTGTCCTTTGAAAAGCCTTCTAACAATTTCCTTGTAGACTGTAAAAGCAGGAAGGGAGGTAGAAGAGGTAGATGGAGGTATGGAGGGAGAAATGGATGATTGTGATTGTTAATGGCAGGCTGACAGATTTCTCAAACCTGCAGTAAAATATATTCTGCCAGTTGTTGAGTACTATACATATTGGGGAATGATGTTTTAAAATTGGTTTGAGCTTGGTCATTGTTAAACTTCTTGCAAGTAATAGTGGAAATACATATATCTTTGCAGAAACGTATACTGCAGCTTTAAACACACTCCAATCTGTAGAATCACAATAAAACAACGAACTGAAAACAAAGATAAACAGAGCACACTACCGAATTTGCCATCCGCGTCTCCATTATTGAACCAAGAAATCTGTTTTGATTGTTAAACAAAGATTACATTGAGATTCTTTGTTCTTTAAAACAATTTAAAACCCATTTAACTTCCGAAAGCTAATTCTTAGTGAAATAGGATATTCAATGAGGAAAAAGGTAGGGCAGACTTGATATTATCCATTTTAAATTCATTGGACCATGAAAAATAGGCATTCTAAAGCAGAAAGGAGGCAGTCGGTTGGAAAAAATGGGCTGACAAATAAGAGGGATTTGCGGCACAAAATGGAAAGTAGTTTTAGAAGAAAAGTTATTACATTTTGATGAAAGATTACAGAGACAAACTTTTTTTTTTCTTTAGGATAACATGCACTGATGTATTGAACACAATAAGATCAGGGAAGGTGTATTAAGAGAGTAAATAGGGTAAATCTGGATTTCATTTTCAGTCATTTTTGAAAAGTGTCTAGAAGAGACAAACTTTTATTTTTATAAAACTCAAACCTCCCTAACAGCATATAGGAAAAAGAAAGAAAAATGTAATACAATGCCGATCAATAGATGGATGCTTCTCAGAGTAACTCGGTTCTTAGTGAAGAGATATTGAAATGTCATTTTGAGGCACTGGCTAGAGAAGAAATCATGGCAGATAATCAACTTGCAGAGACTATTGACGTGACAAACACAAAACAACACTGAGAGCTCATTAAGTGCAAGACTGAAATGCCACTAAAAATCAAACTTTAAAAAATGAACTCAACTTTGATGTACTCATGATGTGTTTAAAAAAAAAGATGATTACAGAAATGGTATTACAATGCATAGTAATCTTTCTCAGGTTTATTTTATTTTCAGCATTATTAAGCTCAGACTGATTGTAATACAGTTGCAATATTTTAGTGTGTGGGGGAATTTTAAATGTAGTACAAGGCCTTAAACATAGGCTGCTCTATGCAAGTACAAACACAAAACTGTAGCCTCAGATGGGATGCCCACGGACCACTCACATTCGACCCGTAGTCCATTCACTGGCTGCAATATTGCACCAAAACTGGAAAGTACCAGATCTGACAAGTTCTAATACGGGTTTATGCAATTCCGGACAGTAGGGCACAGGATTTTTTTATTAGTTTCCCTAGGAACTGATGAAGTCGTCAGTACAAAAACCAATTAATGGATTTGGCAAAGTTCATAGAGTTAGCGGACAGGATAATTTGTAATTAGTTGTTAGTAAGTTATTAGTTATTAGTAGTGTGTAACTGCGTCACCTTAAAGAAAGTGTTATGCTGCGTCCACACCGAACGCGAATAGAACGTCTGGATTGAGTGATTTCCATGTTAAGTCAATGTAAAAACACGTTGACGTACGTCTGGAGGTCCTGCGGCGCGCTATACGTGTTTACCATGGTGCGATGGATGCGATTTCGCCTCATTCACGTGTCCAGTTTGCGGAAAAGACACAAATTGAGCGTCTTGCAAGTGATTTTATTAGGTGTTTTTTTTGTGCAATCACACGATTGAAGCAAATTTGCTTCTGATGCCCGAGTCAATCAGCCAATCAGTGGTTGAGTGACGTGATGAAGTGACGTGATAAACGGGGGCAGGCCCGCCTGGAGTCACTCATTCTAAACAGTGGCTTAAACTACGTCATTTTTGACCTCACAGACATAAACAATATGTCTTTACAAAGCTTAAAGTGTCTACTTTTATTTATGTACACTCAAAATAAAAACTAAATGGTGTGCTTTTCGCTAAATAAAGAAAACAAACAGGATGCGCATTCTCCCGTCTGTCTCCCTGTGATGTCAACTCTGAAATGCATCTGAAAATGAACTCAGAAATCAGAGAATACTTGCCACACAGACACGACCGATCTCTTTATAAAGCTTGGAATGTCTACATTTAACTGAAGTCATTTATATATATATATATATATATATATATATATATATATATATATATATATATATATATATATATATATATATATATATATATATATATATATATATATATATATATATATATATATATAGGCCTATATATATATATAAAAAATATTCTCAGTTTATGTAATCCATATGAAAATAGGTGCAGTTCCTCCAGCGGAGCCTCATTATCTTTAATATGACCACACCCGCAGCGTGCAAAACGATTCACATGCAAACCGTCCACTTGAAGGAACGCAAACCTATGCACTCCATCACCTCAAAACAAAGCATCCGCTTCATCATTCTTCTGATTTTCATCGCGTTAGGAAGACACGCTGTGAGTTTACCTTGGATTTACCTCAGAAGAAACAGAACGTGATTTTAACATGTGAATTTGTAAGGTAAAACATTTCTTCTCACTTATATTAGCGTTATTGATGCATACACTTCACATGTGAAATCAACGGAAACACGTTGAAGTATGAAATAGGTAGGCAAACTTTCAATGCTAAATAAAGATACAAGTATGACATGGGGATATTTTTATGCTCTATAATATTAAACACAGCATGATATAAAAGTAGGGTTGCCAACTGTCCCGTATTAGCCGGGACGTCACGTTTATTGGGCCTAAATGTCCCGTATATGACTGTCCCGTTTATTGACTGCTACGTTGATTAAACTGACTAAAGGACCTTTCACATATGTTGCGTCTTTTGCTCGCTCAAGTTCATTCTTTTAAATGTTGACGCGCGACAAGCGCACTCAAATAGAGAGCAACGCTGTCATCATGCTCATACGGTGCAGCGCGCTCATTTTCCCCAGGCGCGTGCGTCTATGCGCAGCGAGATATAAAAACTTAGCAATGTCAGACGTGGCAGGAACATCTGATTGTGTATGCATTTGTAGATTACATTGCAAACATATCATTATGACATTCACGGTGATGCTGTAATGAAAAATCCATGTTGAAAACAGTTATGTACATTTTTTCCAGGATTCTTTAATGAATAGAAAGTTAAAAAACAACATTAATCTGAAATAAAAACTTTTGTAACTTTTAACACATGTAATGCATTCTTGCTGAATAAAACTATTTCTTAAAAATTATTAATTGTTAATAAAACTATTAACTTAAAACAAATTCTTACTGACCCCAAACTTTTGAACTGTAGTGTATAATGCTACAAAAGCTTGTGTAACAATTGACATTCATTTCTATGATGTTAAAATTATTTAACAGGATTATTATTTTTTAGGATTAAATTGTGCATTAATAGGTTGAGCAAAACAAATGTGTTTATATTTGAGAGCCTTTTATACACATACTTCAATTCAAAAAGCCATTATTTTAATCTCTTCACATTCTTTGTTCTAGTTCCCTCACAGTCATTCAGCTAGATACTTTTATGGTATCGAATGAAAAACTTGTTGTGAAAAATGAATTATCTTTCGGGGCAAATTTTCGGTTCCAAAAGCCAAGTGGCTGTGTCTGTGTGAGCCTGTAGCGTTCTTGCATGTAAGGACTCAAAGCACCACCAGCGATTGGCTGTCCACCACCACGTGACGGGAGAATTTCTGAAGATACTCACAGTCACACAACACAAGTGTAGTTGTTTTTACTCATGTGTTCTACCGCGTCGTTGTACAATGCCAAAGAGGTCTAAAGTGTGGCTACACTTTATAAAAGTGGAATGCGAGTCAGCAAAGTGCAACATATAAGATAAGAGTATTGCAACCAAAGGCGCAAAAGGAAAACTTTCTGTGAGACGTAAGTTCACAAACAGTGCGAGTGAATCACCGCGTGCGAGCTCTTTCCCTCTCAAAATGCTCAAATGGCTTCACATCAGCGCATCGCATCTGCACTAAATTCGAGCTGCACAGTTGACACAGGATTTGCCACTTGCAAAATCGAGGCAGTGTCGCATCGTCACTAAAGTTTATCATTTGCATTTATTTTTAAGTCTTGCCAGTGTTCAAACCGCTCAGCACACACACACACACACACACACACAGGCCATCTCACAAAAAGCTTGCGAGAGCAAATTTCGCTGAAATGGTCAAATACACACAAATGTTTGTACTAAATTACCGTCTTGACGAGTATGCACGTAAACCCCGTTGTGACTCGCGAGTGAACATTTGTGCAACTGCATGTAACCGTATCCGTGTTCGCTCTTAAAAAGTGACAGCAGTTGAATAAACTGCTGTCTCTGAGTTTCTCTTTGTCTTGTGTTGTTTGATTAACCTTTATGACACTCACTGCTCTTGAATGACTAACTTGTGCAACCTTAAGTGTAAGGATTAATATAATTGAATTTATTCAGGGAAGACCAATATAAATTTACAGTTGATTCCTTATTAAATGTCTTTAGTATTTCTTACCTCAATACTAATGTTAGACCTACCTGAAAATTTGTCTTTAAAAACAAAAATGCACTGCATGATCAAATATTTAGGTAATTATATACATTTATATGACAAGAGTCACCTAAGGGGGAGATTCCCCCATTGTCAGAAATAAAATTCAGGCCCTGAATGAATGTCTGTAAAATTCCCTATAAATAATTCTACATGATAAAAATGAGGCTTCAAATAGATCAGTATCGGTGATCGTATCGGCAGATACTGCTTCCTGTGATCGACGATCGGTGATCGGCTCCAAAAATCCTGATCTGAGCACCCTTACAAAAAGCACAACCAGTTTTATTAATGTTACCCTGAGTGAGAAGTTTTTTACCAGAATTTGTTTTTAATTAAGGTGAAAAATAAAAGTTTTGTGTTTAATGTATTTTTGTTGATGTTGAAATGGATTTTAAAACATATGGTATTGGAAAAAGTGTCGTTAGGAACCGATATCGAAGCTGAGGTATCCAAATTGGTACCAGATCGAAAGATTTTGAACAATATCCTGCCCTACATTCAGCTGATATAGGGCCATTAGGATTAGGGGAGGGGTCTTTGTCTGCAGGTGTGAAAAACATCAATATTCATGATGATTCACAACCTCCCTGTATAAGCCGTCCTGACACAAAAATGTGTCTTCGAAAATTTTAAATCAAATCAGTATATTGTATTATGTGAATGAGTGGCCATAGTGACTTTTATATCATCTTGAAGCAAAAATTCTAGCCTACGTGATCCAGTTATCAAATGTCTTTTCCCCCCACAAACCACGCATAAACGGCATTTTCTCAAAACTACAAACTCTTACATACATGCTGCTCACATATTATTGTAGCAGAGTTTGTGCTGAATACAGTGTAATCAGACTTTAGCCATGAAAATGTTACAAGTAACAGAAATAAGTTCAAATGTCAGGGCATGTAAAAACACCTCCAAGGGCCCAGAAAACAGCTCTGGGCTCAGAGGGTTAAGGACTTGGCATTTAATCTGGACTGAAAGACTGAAGGACCTTGGCGTATTATTGCATCATTATGGTATGACAATGATGAAAATTGTTGTTACTGTTATTTAATGCATTTAATAAAATAAAATAAAAATCACTCATTCAATATGGAGGAACGACTGATTTTGGCAGTGACTGATATTGGCAGTGAGATATTCATACGGAGCTATATGGGCGCTAGACAGGCGGAAGTACCACTGAAAGCAGCCGTCATCCAGGCGCAGCTCCTGGAGCACCTCAAGTAGATTCAAAATGTTCAAGCGTCCAACTATATGCGATAGACGTGAAATTTTACGCTCTATTCTTGTTCTGTGTGATTGCAGCATTACAGTGACCAGGGACCTCATGGATTTTAGCAGGATGTAGCTGCCACAGATGAAACAAGTAAATACCTCCATAAAGAAACACCATGAACTGGAACATGTTCAGTAGCAATCTGCACCACACACACTTTAGCTGGGGCTGCACCAGCAGAAAATACTCATGAAAACGTCTCGGTTACGTATGTAACCCTCGTTCCCTGAGGAGGGAACGGAGACGTACGTCAGTGACTGACGAATGGGGGTTTCGCCTAGAAGCCAATTACCTTCGAGGTGTTTAACAGCGCCCAATGGCGTGCCAATGCCATGGGCAATGCGGAATTTGCATACGTAACTCCGCCCCACCGCGTGGGTATATAAGGAAGTACGCTGGCAATATCGCATTATGTATCTGCTGCGGAGCCAAGATCTGAACTCCGCGTTCCAGCAGCACAGCTGACGTGGCTGAGGAACGTACGTCTCCGTTCCCTCCTCAGGGAACGAGGGTTACATACGTAACCGAGACGTTCCCTTTCGTTCAGTCACTCCGACGTACGTCAGTGACTGACGAATGGGGGTTCCAATATAACCGCGCCACTCAGCTGTCGTCCAGTGCCCTGCGTAAGTGTGAGATCCCGCCACTTAAGGCCGTAGGACTCCCACTTATCACAGGATTACCAAGGTACACTGGGAAGCATATCCCAGTGAGGGAATGCCAAAGATGCCTACCCGTGGGGAGGACTTAGAGAGTACACATATGACCCGCTGTGGGCTGCATATGGAAGAACTCTAGGGTACCAGCCGAAGGTGGATTTTTAACCCTAGGGGTGGCAGGGCTTGCCAAGGGAAACACACCTGCTCACTGAGGAGGCTTACGGTGGAAATACTCGTGTGGGGGTCGCCGGAGGGAACCATGCACACGGGGCACCTGGCCGGACATGAGGGTCTGGGCTCGAAAGGGCAGACTGAACTGATGTCGGCATCGACAGTGCTGGAGGAGCTCAGGGCTCTCGGGGAGCTCACCTGAGGAAAATATCGCACGTATCCAGTCCGTGGAGTGGCGAGCAAGCGAAGACACCTAAGCCTGGTCCATTACCGGCCCCTCGGGGGGGCGAGTACATAGTCGGAAACTGGCTCCACTCGGAGATTGTAGAATCTGGCGAATGTGTTGGGTGTCGCCCAGCCTGCAGCTCTGCAGATGTCTGTTAGCGAGGCGCCATGCGCTAGGTGGAGTGTGCCCTCACACCAAGGGGACATGGTCTACCTTGCTGCTGGTAAGCCAAAACAATGGTGTCTACTATCCAGTGAGACAACCTCTGCTTTTAGAGAGCACTGCCCTTCCGCTCTCCACCATAACAGACAAAGAGCTGGTCTGAGGTCCTGAAACACTGCGTCATGTCTACGTAAGCGCGGAGAGCGCGTACTGGACAGAGCAATGCCAAGGCTGGGTCTGCCTCCTCCAAAGGCAGCGCTTGCAGGTTCACTACCTGATCTCTGAAGGGAGTGGTAGGAACCTTGGGCACATATCCAGACGGGGGTCTCAAGGTCACGTGAGAGTTAGCCGGCTCGAATTCTAGGCACGCTTCGTCAACCGAAAATGCCTGTAGGTCCCCGACCCTCTTAAGAGAGGCCAATGCGGTCAGCAGAGCTGTCTTCATAGACAGAAACTTAATATCGACCGACCGCAAAGGCTCAGAGGGAGGCCTCTGCAGAGCACTTAGGACTACTGAGAGGTCCCAAGAGGGAACGAGAGGAGAGCGAGGAGGATTCAGTCTCCTCGCCCCCCTCAGGAACCTGATGATCAGGTCGTGCTGACTTACCTTCTTGTTCTCCAAGAGATCGTGGTGGGCAGATATAGCGGCCACATAAACTTTGAGGGTGGAGGGAGACAGCCTTCGCTCCAGCCCCTCTTGGAGAAACTCAAGCACGGACCCAATCGGGCATTTCCAGGGGTCTTCTTGGCGGGAAGAGCACCAGGTGACGAAGAGGTTCCACTTCAACGCATAGAGGTGTCTGGTAGACTCTGCCCTAGCGGAAGTGATGATGGCGGCCACCGTAGGTGGCAGGTCACTCAAACCTGCCGCGTCCCGTCCAGAAGCCACACGTGGAGCTTCCAGAGCGCTGGACGCGGGGGCCAAAGGGTGCCCCGTCTCTGAGAAAGGAGGTCCGGTCTCAGAGGAATAGGCCAGGGAGGGGCTGTCGCAAGGAGTAGCAGTTCTGAGAACCAGGTCTGGCCGTGCCAATACGGGGCGACCAACATGACCTGCTCCTTGTCCTTCCTGATCTTGCACAGTACTCGTGCGAGAAGGCTCATTGGGGGAAACGCATATAAGCGTAGGCCCTGGGGCCAGCTGTGCGCCAGTGCATCCGTGCCGAACGTGCCCTCGGACAGGGAATAGTACAGGCTGCAGTGGGAAGAGTCTTGGGAGGCAAACAGATCTACCTGTGCGTCGCCGAACTGTTCCCAAATCAGCTGGACCGTCTGGGGATGGAGTCTCCATTCTCCAGGAAGTGGCTGAATCCGTGAGAGCTCGTCGGCTGCACGGTTCAGGACCCCCAGGATGTGGATAGCACGAAGGGACCTCAGGTGCTTCTGACTCCATAAAACGAGATGGCGGGCGAGTTGAGACATACGGCGGGAGCGTAGACCGCCCTGGTGGTTGATGTACGCTACTGTGGCCGTGTTGTCTGTCCGGACAAGTACGTGTTGACCCCTCAGCAATGCTCGGAAGCGGTGCAGGGCGAACCGTACTGCCAGCAACTCGAGGCAATTGACATGCAGGAGTTTGCGCTGGGGTCCTGTCCAGGAGCCCGCGGCTGCTTGTCCATTGCACATGGCACCCCAGCCCGTGGCGGAGGCATCTGTTGATACAACAACATGCCTGGAAACTCGTTCTAAGGACACTCCGGCCCATAGAAAACTGAGGTTCGACCACGGAGTGAGTGTCTGTAAGCAGGCCCGGGTCACTTGGACCTGGAGCGTGCCAGACCGCCATGCCCATCTCGGGACTCGATCGCGAAGCCAGTGCTGAAGCGGTCTCATATGTAGCAATCCGAGCGGCGTTACCGCGGCTACCGATGCCATATGCCCCAGGAGCCTCTGAAAATGTTTCAGTGGAACCGCACTCTTGCTCTCGATTTGACGGAGGCAAGTCAGCAGAGACTGCGCGCGCTCGCTCGTAAGCTGCGCGCACATGGCGACCGAGTCGATCTCCATACCGAGAAAAGAGATCCTCTGCACTGGGCAGAGTTTGCTCTTCTCCCAGTTGACCCGAAGGCCCAGACAGGCTAAGTGGTGGAGAACCAGATCTCTGTGTTCGCAAACCTGCTCTCGAGAGTGACTCAGTATGAGCCAGTCGTCGAGGTAGTTCAGGATACAAACCCGTGCTGCCGTAGGGGCGCAAGGGCTGCCTCGGCAATCTTCGTAAAGACGCGAGGGGACAGAGATAGCCCGAATGGGAGGACCGCGTGCTGGTATGCCCGCCCCTCGAAAGCAAAACCATAGGAACGGTCTGTGTCGAGGTAAGATGGAGACATGAAAGTAGGCGTCCTTCAGGTCGATCACTGCAAACCAATCGCCGGGACGAACGCATTCAAAAAGGCGTTTCGCTGTCAACATCTTGAACGGAAACTTGTGAAGGTAACGGTTCAAGATGCGCAGGTCCAGGATTGGCCTCAACCCACCGGTCTTTTTGGGTACAATGAAGTACGGGCTGTAGAACCCGGACTTCATCTCGGCTGGAGGGACAGGTTCGATCGCACCCTTCGCCAGTAGGGTGGCAACCTCCGCTCTCATGACAGGGGCATTGGCCCCGACCATAGTAAAGCGGACTCCCCGGAAACAGGGAGGAACCTGCACGAACTGAATCGCGTAGCCACGCCTGACTGTCTTCTCGACCCAGCCGGACAGCCCTGGAATCTGAAGCCAGGCTCCCAGGAACTGTACGAGCGGGGTCATTCGGACTACAGACGTACCCGATGTGGGGCAGCGATGCAGCGTTACCGACCCGGACAAGGGAGGCTGTTGGGCGTCCCGGTGTGGGGGTGCGGTTAACGGCTGCGTCCTGACAGAGGAGACCAGGGAAGGACGTGCGTTCCACTGGGGTCTGCTCTGCCAGGGGGCTGGCGACAGAGTGGGATGCGAGTGGTGGGACCCGTGGGTGGCGCGCACTGGCATCACCGGACTCTGGGGGCTCAGGGATGGGAGTGTTAATTCTTTCTTTGACCAGATTAGGGTGCTGCTGACCCGGGGGCCAGCAGCTGAACAAAGGATTCTCCCCCGGCCCTCCACCGGGGGAAGGAGTGGTCCTGCTACCATCTCCTCGAAAGAATTTCCCATCCCTGAGCCGTCCGTCTCAGGAGCGCCGCTTGGCCTGGCGTTTAGCGGGGCGGCCTGAGGGGACTTGGACGCCTTCCTACGGCTTCCTCCGCGACCCGGCCCGGGTGAAGGCTGCTGCTGGGACCGGGTGGGAGGGGCGGGAGCCTTAGGAGGGCGTCCTCGGCGGCGAGCAGGCTGAGGCGACTGTGCCAGCGGCTGGGTGGAAGCAGCAGCTGGCCGCCGGGGCAGTACATGTTTGAGAGCCTCAGTCTGCTTCTGGGCAGTTGAAAACTGTTGGGCGAAGTTTTCAACCGCTCCGCCGAAGAGGCCAGCCTGGGATATGGGGGCATCGAGGAAACGTGTCCGCTCGGTGTCCCGCATATCGGCCAGGTTTAGCCACAGGTGTCTCTCCTGGACCACATTTGTGGACATCACTTGACCCAGGGAGCGTGCGGTCACCTTCGTCGCCCGGAGAGCGAGGTCGGTGGCGGCACGCAGCTCATTTAAGAGCCCTGGATCAACTCCACCCTCGTGCATGTCCCTGAGGATCCTGGCCTGGTAGACCTGTAGGATCGCCATGGCATGCAAAGAGGCGGCAGCCTGCCCCGCAGCTCTGTGCGATTTCGCCACCAAGGTTGATGTGAATCGACAGGCTTTGGAGGGGTGCTTAGGATCACCTCGCCAGGTCGAAGCGCTCTGAGGACACAGTTGCATCGCAACAGAACGTTCAACCTGGGGGACCCCAGTGTACCCGTTGGCCGCGGCCCCATCAAGGATGGAGAAGGCGGAGGAGACTGCAGACCGATCACGGGAAGACAACGGGGACTTCCAGGACCGGGCAATCTCCTCATGCAGCTCGGGAAAGAAAGGTATTGAGGGCGGGGACTGACGTGAGTCAGCGCGGGCCCCCAGATACCAATCATCGAGCCGCGAGTGTTCGGGACAGGGCGGAGGATTCCACTCTATCCCTAAACTCGCGGCTGCCCGAGACAACATGGCTGTCAGCTCTGGGTCTGACTCGGGCAATGCTGGCGCGCCCGAAGGCGGCAGCACAGCCGAGTCGTCATCCTCAGAGGACTCGAGCCCACCTTGTGATGCGGTAACTGACATCGCATCATCCTCCGGAGCGCCAAACGAAATGCGCGGGGGAGCCGGAGCTGGCCCCGCGATTTCAGCCTGGACACTCACGGGTTGCGGAACGCTAGAGGGGGGTGTGGCCCGAGGCATGAGCGTCGGGGCTTTGTTCCACACCGTAACCCTCAGGTCACCCTGACCACCAGCCGAAGTACCGGCCACAGGGGGCGCGGTAGATCGGGGTGTGGTAGAGGGGACTCTCACTTCAGTACGAAGGTCTTTGAGTCTAGACCGCAGAACCGCGATGGTCATGTTCCCGCAGTGGGAACATGACTCATCCACGAACGCTGCTTGAGCATGCTGAACGCCCAAGCATACCAAGCAGAGATCGTGCCCATCAAAGGAAGTCAACGACCGGCCACACCCAGAAGTACACGGGCGAGACATCCTGAAAAGGACGTGCCACGTGTAAGCTCTTTTAGAGAGGAAGCTTCGCAGAGACGCCGAAGCGCCCAGGGACCACACACCAGCTGTCAGACGGACCACTGCGCTGATCAGCAGGCAGGCAGTATGCGATCACTGGAACGCGCCGTAGATCCAACGCCTCTGGAAAGCTGCTCGTCTCGAAGGCTGACAAAGACTCAGTTGAAGGCTTGAAGGAGTGAAGAGGTACTCTTGGCTCCAAAGCAGAAACATAATGCGATGTTGCCAGCGTACTTCCTTATATACCCACGCGGTGGGGCGGAGTTACGTATGCAAATTCCGCATTGCCCATGGCATTGGCACGCCATTGGGCGTTGTTAAACACCTCGAAGGTAATTGGCTTCTAGGCGAAACCCCCATTCGTCAGTCACTGACGTACGTCGGAGTGACTGAACGAAAGGGAACACTCATGAACCACCCAAAATGACCCAAATTTTGCTCTCAAAGGCAAATTACCACCGCTTAAAAGCATGCAGCCTCCTTGTAAAACCAGCTCTTGCATTCAAAGTGGTCTCCATTGTCTCTGACAAAAGACCAGAATTAATCATTAAGCCCCATTCAAAGGCCAAACCCAAAGTTTCCACATTTACAACCAGGGATTTACATTTGCATTTATTCATTTAGCAGACGCTTCTATCTAAAGCGACTCACAAATGAGGAATAAGACAAGCAATTCATCTTAAGGAGGCAACAAAATTGCTACTGTTACAAAGTTTCAGACATTGTTCCTTATAGTACAAGCTACAGTCGAACACATGGATTTGAGGAATTGTGAAAGCATAGAATACGTTTTGTTTTCAGTTTTTTTTTTTAGCAGGATGCTCACAGAAAAGAAGAGTTTTTCAGCTGTTTCTTGAATAGTGTCAGGGATTTTGCTGTCTGGATAGGTTAAGAGATATCATTCCACCAGCAAGGAAGAAAAGATTTCTGGAAAGTGATTTTGCGCCTCTCTACGATGGTACTCATTTACCAACCAGTCAGAAGAGCACTGCAATAGTCAAGTCTAGAAGTGACAAGGGCCTGGACGAGAAGTTTTGCAGCCTGAGAGAACCAAAAGGGTCGAAACAGATTTGCCTCCTTCTTATTGAAAAATTGAGATGGAAACACACTTACAAAAAGCCATTGTGTTCCACCTTGTGGAAAGACAAACTAATCAATTTGGGTTGCTAAAGCACAATATCCTAATAAAGATTAATCCCAAAACTCTCACGAAGCACCAGAATAAAAATAAAAAAAAAATAGTTTGACCTAAATTGGTATTATCTAATTGTGTTCTTCAGCTGACAGCTGATTGGTTGATTGTAATCCATTACACACCTTTCTATCAGTTATCTGACATTATCAAGATAAATTTGTTTTGACACAATTTACCTCTGAGTTCTTGTCATATTTTATTACCATTTTCAAAACATTTTCTACAGTGAATAAACTGTGATAATGTGAGAAAATGTTGAAGGATGACACTGAGTGAACCTATGAAAGGGAATTAATTTGCTAACTGGAATTTTGAAAGGTTTATGTTTGGTTTTGTAAATCTGAAAACCTTTGTACATGCAAAATCTATCTAACACTTTCAGGAAAAAATCTACACAAAGTTGAGCCCCCATGTAACAGTTTTGTATGATGTCTTGAGGTATGTTTCACAACCAACACCTCTCATTTTTGAGAGGATTCATTTAAAAAAAAATAGAACCATAAAATAATTTATTTTATGAAGTTTATAGTTTGGTTTTTTGAAATGATGCATTGAGAATCCATATCAGTCTGTGTGCTTAAACTCTGCAAACTCATTAAAGACATGTGTTCAGTGGACTAGGAAAATGCTCCATCAATACGGCAGCAGTCGTTTGAAAAATGAAGAACAATTTGAAGAGCTAAACGGTCCAAGGAGAATGACATATGCTTGCCGTTTGTGCTTGAAGTGGCAAAAAGAGAGTGTGAAGAATTTTATAGTTCAGTCATATCGTGTACATAGACTGAGCACAGGAAAAATTATGAATTGTAAGGAGTAAAAAGATGATTCTTTATGCCTTCACATTAGAGATGGATGAGTTCCTCTAAAGCTGTAGACATACTTTTTTAAATAAAGTAGTAACATTTACATTGGAGAGGAGGAGAAGTATTTAAAAGGTTGTAAGTTACCTAAAGGGACCTCCAGAAAAAGACCAGGGCTGCATTTCCCGATAATGTTGTATCTTAGTGAGCTACAAAGACCCTGAAGGTATAACTTAACTAAAGCTATCCCATTTATAGGCGTGCTCCCCAAGCTATATCTTAGGAGGTTGCTTAAGGTATACCTTCTTAAGTGTGACGTTAGCAGGTGCTGTCCGTGGCGGCATTGCTAAATTAGTTTATCAATAGCTCAAAAATCGATTATTCACTCTCTCAGGGGCTGTTTAACTGCATTATGAGAGAAAGCGGTGTTCTTTATAATAGAAGCACTTCAGAAATAGTTGAAATTGCATTTATCAGGACTTGTGAGATCTTATAAATATAATCCAAATTGCAAACTAAATCCGAAATGGATATTTTATATAATTTTGAAATGATTATGCGAACCTGCAACCTCTTATGCCCAAACGTATCATGCATCAACCCACTCCACTAACTGGTAGTATGCCTATGCCATTTATATTATCATAATTTATTATTTTGCTATAGTCTTCATTTACTCCACAAGCAGGGTTAATTGCCCGCATCACATTATTGGTGTAAATCACTAATTTCTGTTATTGGATGACCTACTCAATAAAGGCTCAACACGCGAAACATATAATCAACAGCATAGCGGAGAAAAAAGAAAAAGAGAGGAGAGCGTCGGCAGCTGAATATCGGGGCGCTCCGTCGGGTTTGTCTTGACAAAGTAAGACCAACAAGATCTAAAATCTGCTGAATTTGCTGCTGTGGTAGACAACATTTATTTTGAATTGCAGCTTCTGACATGGTAGCCTTAAGTTTTCACGGATTAAATAGTGCACATGGACGGCACCATCTTTGATTTAGCACAACTATTTGCTGTATCGCTGCCATAGTTTGACCAAACTCCCCTCCACAATCATTCCCCCACAATCATAGACTCCTTAATGGTTTGCCAGCTGATGTACCTTTGGATAATATAATTAAAAAGCTAACAACCATCAGTGTAATGACAATTATTTGCATTCAATTAGCAGAATTATATTCGTATAGACTGAGATGTAAAGAACAGTGGTGGCCACTATTGGAATTAACTGTCAATAGAGATAAGGTAGCTAAGAGTGATCCAGACCAACCTTACGAACGAATGACTTACAGACAGTGATGGGAATAACGGCGTTACAGATAAACGGCGTTACTAACGGAATTATTTTTTTCAATAACGAGTAATCAAACGAATTACTGTTCCTCCCGTTACAACGCCGTTAGCGTTACTGAGGGGAAAAAAAGCGGCGTTAGTCGCGTTACTATAATTGAGCTCACTGAAGCGCTTTTCATCCGGACAGGCTCTCTGTCAGTCGGACCTGCAACGTGTGTGTGTGTGTGTGTGTGTGCGCGCGTGCGCGTGCGCGCGCACCAGCCATGCGTGTTGGGGGTGGGTGCGGTGGTGCACATAACTGATGATGATTGGTGGGTGGGAGACAAGGTTGAAGTTGATAGGTTGAGTTCACACCTATGGTTCACACCTATTTTTTTCACGGTCTATGGTTCACACACACACACACACACACACACACACACACACACACACACACACACACACCCATTACGCACACGCATATGCACATAGCGATGGTCCAACGACTTCAAAGGTAGCTTTCGCAAACTGGAAGTATAAGCGCTACTTTTCCCTCGTTGAGGTGAAAAGTAAGAATATTTAAGTAACGTGCAACTTATGCCCAGGAAGAAAGAGTCTCTCCACGCCGGTGGCAAGTGATTCTGAAGCGCCTCACATCATCAGATGCCACAAAATTAGTGGCTAAAAACCCAGGTGATAAAGTGAGCTCCACTACCAAAGAAAAGTATAGTACTGATAATATTTACACAATATTTACACTATAGTAGGCCTACTGATAATATTTACAATAATGCATTAAATTTGATAGGTGTCTCTTACATTGTCCCACAGCAACATTACAATAGTGTACATTAATGTACAATGTTTTATAATAATAATTTATTCTATTTAGTGTCCAATTCATTCATGTAACATATCTAATATTGGGGGCATCCAAGTTATTTGACATATTTGAACATTTGAAAAAAAAAAAAAAAAGTAACGCAGTAATTACTTTCCCTGGTAATTAGTTACTTTTATAATGATGTAACTCAGTTACTAACTCAGTTACTATTTGTAAGAAGTAACTAGTAACTATAACTAATTACTTTTTTAAAGTAACGTGCCCAACACTGCTTACAGAAGGCATACTTAACTAAGATCGTTTCGGGAAACACGTATTAACATTAAGGTACATCTTAAAGTACAACTTAAGAATGACGTAGCGTTAAGAAGGTTTCGGGAAAAATCCATCCCAGGTGGTTTTGAAGTGGGGGATTTAGTAAAAGTGAGTTTAGTTATTCTTTACATAAAGTGAGTGTAGTTATAATTTACAGTTTGACTAAATGTCCAGTAGTTGACAGGGGTCCTGGGCTGGATTTCCTGAAACCTTCTTTACACTACGTCGTTCTTAAGTTATACCTTAAGGTGTATCTTATCGTTAATACGTGTTTCCCGAAACGATCTTAGTTAAGAATACCTTCTGTAAGACATTGGTTAGTAAGGTTGGTCTGGAGCACTCTTAGCTATACCTTATCACTATTGACAGTTCATTCTGATAGTGGCCACCACTGTTTCTTTACATCTCAGTCTTTATGAATAAGATTCTGCTAATTGAATTGTTTTCAGGCAAATAATACTATTGTCATTACACTGATGGCTGTTTGCTTTTTAATTAGCCTATATTATCCAAAGGTATATCAGCTGGCAAACCATTATGGAGTCTATTTAAAAGGAATGATTGTAGAGGGGAGTTTGGTCAAACTATGGCAGCGATACAGCAAATAGTTTTAAATCAAAGACGGCGCCGTCTGCGGAGCCATTTCTATGTGCACTTTTTCATCCGTGAAAACTTTAGTTCCCTGGCTACCATATCAAAAGCTGCAATTCAAAATTAATTTCGCCTGCCATTCAGCAGCTTTTAGATCTTGTTGGTCCGACTTTGTCAAGACAAACTTGACGGAGCTCAGCCCCGATATTCAGCTGTTGGCGCTCTTCTCTTTCTTTCTTTTTTCTCCGCTGTAGCTGTTGATTTATCTTTCGCGTGTTGCGCCTTTATTAAATAGGTCATCCAATAACAGAAATTAGTGATTTACCAATAATGTGATGTGGGCAATCAACTCTGCTTGTGGAGTAAATGAAGACTATGGCAAAATATATTATGATAATATAAAGGGCATATTGCCAGTGTAGTGGGTTGATACGTTTGGGCATGAGAGGTTGCGGGTTCGCAAAATCATTTCAAAATTATTTACAATATCCACGGTTGGATTTAGTTTGCAATTTGGATTATATTTATATGATCTCACGAGTCCTGATAAATGCAATTTCAACTATTTCTGATGTGTTTCTATTATAAACGACACCGCTTTCTCACATAATGCTGTTAAACAGCCCCTGCATAGAGTGAATCATTGATTTTTGAGCCATTGATAAACTAATTCAGCACCGCCGCCACGGACAGCGCCTGTTAACGTCGCACTTAAGAAAGTATACCTTAAGCAACCTCCTAAGGTTTAGTTCGGGGAACACGCCTAGAAGTGGTATACCTTTAGTTAAGTTATACCTTTAGAGTCTTCGTAGCGCGACAAGAGACAACGTTATCGGGAAATGCAGCCCTGATCCATCCAAAGGCCAAAAATGACAAATTTCTGTTTAGTCCTCTCATAACATCTCTTAGCTCACTTCTATTTTTAAAAGCATCACGTTACTTGTCGTTTTTTTCTTCTGTATTCTTGAGTCATAATCTTTAGAGGAGGAAGCTGCTGTGATCACAGTTTTACATGGTTAAAGTGAGTTCTGGGCTTAGCAGTGTGGGACTGTGGGAAAAATAATGAATGAATAGGCAGCAGGATATCAAGAATGCTCTCTTTTAACCCTTTTCCACCAGCATGAACTGGGTGCTAGTTCAGAGCTAGTGCTATTGCCGGTTCAGAGTTGGTTCAACTGACGAGCCTTCTAAGAAGGCCTTTTCACGGGCTAGCAAGCCACCACAGAGCCAGGTCTTGTGTCACTGTATATCTCATCTTTCTCAGCAACGCTAGCATAGCAGCGGAAAACACAAACACACCAGGCTTGTTCAAGATGTGCAGACCGATCAGTGTATGATATCAAATGCATAAGGAGTCGTATACTCTCCAAGCGCTCTCGTGGCACTTTGATTTCATACGTTTATCAGCCTGCGCAGCTCCAATACATCTCGAATAAGCCTTCCATAACAATGGCAGACGTTGCTTTACTATTGATGCACATGGCTTTGTGAACCTACATCGCCATCTAAACATGGCAAATCCAACGCATTTGTGCAGCTCACCCTAATTTGTATAGACGGAGATTACCAGCGAGCTGCTATTAGCTCAATTAGCTGCTATTTCAAAAATGGCGATCACAAGTTTGTGTTCGTCTTGTTGGTCACGGTAACCCGGCCCCCAGCCCCTGACGCAAGCGATTCTTACTTCTAGATTAGCAATTTTTTGGTGCTACTTAAGAACCACTTTTCCTGGTTCAGAGCTGGTGCTTTGGGTGTCAAAAGACAAAGAACTGATTTAAAACTAGGCTCTGGATCTGAACCAGCATTCAAACTGCCTTGGTGGAAAAGGCAGCCTGGTCTCATTGCGAAAATGTACCTCTGGGAACGTTTTTGCAAACCCCAAAATACGTACCAATATGTACATATCACTGCAGTTTCAAAGTTATATGTCCACTGGGTGCCGCCAAAAGCTTCGTTTTTTTCCCGGAACAGATGAGCGTCAATCTGACGTTTTGTGACATTGTTTTTTTAACGTACACCTACACTAAACCCTAAACCTAACCGATAGTGTTAACAAAAGCAAATGTGACAAAAATACAATAGTAACCATGTCTTGTTAGCTTGTGTGAACTCATCTTTGAGCTCTTTTATCATGACTTGTCTTTCACGGGATTCGTACCTGAGCTTTCATTATTACAAGTACAAATCTGTACCAGCTGAGCTACTGAGCAAACTTATTATATAAAAAAAGCCGAGCATATGGAGCAGATTAAGTGACGCAAACTCCAAAATTTATTCATTTACATGGAAAAAAAAAAAACGATAAAAAGTGCTTGCTGTTTTACTGCCTCTAGTGTTCATTTCACTTCAGAGATATGTACTTATTGGTACATATTTTGGCGGTTTGCAAAAACGTTGCCAGAGGTACATTTTCACAATGAGACCAGGTTGCGAAAAGGGGTATTTCTCACCCTTTAAATACAAGCACCACATCCTACTCAAAGAAGGGCATGTTCAGGGCATGTTCACCCCTTTATCTCTGTATTGGTGAGAGAGCTACTGCTAAAGGAATCTGCACATTTGTTATTGTATTACATATTTTTTCCTAAAACACAACAATTCCACATACTTAAAAACAAATCACTTAAAAACTAAAAACTAAGACAACTTTTTTATTGTCCTTTATTAAATAAATTAAAAACTCAAATTACAGTTTAATCAGGAAAGCTGACAGCCATTTCCTAATTCTTGATTAGAGTCTCAAATGACCATCTTTCATGAATAAGATTTCAGATTTTTTTGTTGTCATTTTCCAGATTAATTTGAATGATGTATCAGCTTTTCATCTTTAAATGAATATAAAACCGAGGTGATTATTTTTGGTCCCACTGATAATTTGCAGGCTGCCAGCATTGATTTGGGAAGCTTATCTGCTCTTAGCTCCTCGCATGTATGTAACCTGGGTGTTCTTTTAAATGAGTCTTTAAAACTCGACAAACATATCTCATTGGTAATTGGATCTAGTTTTTTATTAACTCCGTCTTTTGTCAAAAACCAAATACTTTCTAACCGATAACAATTTAGAGATGGCTGTTCATGCATTTATTACTTCTAGTTTTACTGCAACTCTTTATACTGCGGTATTTCTAAATCTCAAATTGCTAACCTCCAACTGGTCCAAAATGCTGCTGCCAGATTTCTACAGAAAAGTCGTAAAATCGATCACACTACTCCAATTCTGAGGGCTCTTAAATGGCTGCCTATTCAATTCATAATCGATTCTAAAAGTCTCTTATTTGTATACAAATCCTTACATAACCAAGCTCCCATCTATCTAGTTGAACTTCTGCATTGTTTACCCCCTCCAGAAGTCTAAGATCAAGTGACCAGAACCTTCTTTTTGTCACGTTTTGAGTTTTTTTTTTGTTTCTCTGTTCTGTTAAAATTTGAGTTTCTTTGTTAATCTTTCAGTTTGTTAATTAGTTCAGTTTCTGTTTGCTTATTTAGGCCTAGTCCACACGTACACGGGTATTTTAATAAACCTGTGTTAATGTTAATGTTTTTTAACATGAAAACGCCACATGAAAACGGAAAAACAAGCTATGAAGCGCTGTCAAGACCATACCAAACCAACAGGTGGCAATGTAACCTGTAAACCTGTTTCACTCATAGTTACTGCAGACAGAAAACGAAAGAATATACTAAAAATAAGTAAAATCTGCAAAACTTGAAATGGCTCAGCGATTTACTGCAGAGCAAGTACTGAACGCAATCAAATATTACTGTCACTGTCACTTGATGGTGGATCTGGTGAAGAAGCTGTCAGCGATCAAAATATTGATTTTGAAGATGCTGAAAATTATAATTTTGAGAATGTTTGAGATTGCAAATATATGAGCCAGATGCCGAATGTGCTGGGAAATCAGCTCTGATGAGGACAGTGATGATGGTATAAAACAACTGCTCAAACTGAATCCTTCTAAGCTCCAAAAGGTATCGTGACAAGTAGAGATAAATCCGTTTTAGATATAGATCCGGGTCGCTAAAGACCCGAATATGTAAGAATAATTGCCGAAACAGTCTTGCATTTAAGGGTAAAGTGTTTATATTCGTATTTGAATGTGGTCTTTTTGTACAGCACTTCAGTCAGTCTTGTGGCTGCTTTTAAATGTACTTTATAAATAAAATTAACTTGAACTTCATAATCCCTTCAGTTAGCAGGAAGTCAACAATGAAACATGACCAGATTAGGGAAATACAAGTGAACTTTTTGTATTCGATTAAATCCTCCTAAATATTCCTGCTTTATTTCACTAAAGCAATTCATCCGTATCCATAGAGGTAAGTATTACTGATGCTGATACACAGACACAGCAAAACAAAAGACACATTAGTTTTTAATCTGCTTCTTTGCTTTTTTCTGTCTGTCATATTCAAATCCCCTTCACGGAACGGTTGCCATGCAGCGCAAGCAACACTGATTACAGCGAGAGTGAATGGCCGTTTGAATATCAAGCTTTTTACTGCTAATATGATATTGAGAGGAAACATCATGTTGGTCTCTGTGAGAATATACCATCTACCCTGTTGAGTTTCTCCGGTTGGTGTGGGCAGTGAATGAGGGGGCGGCAACACCTGCAAATCCAAATCAAAGGCACACACGGCCACAATGTGGAGAGATGATGAGTTTTACCACACAAAGGCCCATATTATCTGAATCAAACAGGCAGAAACAGTCATGAGAAGCTGCACTGTGAACTCAGGATCACAAAGCATTGAGTTAGAGGGCCCTCAACCTCCATGTCGATATAGAGGCTTAATTAAGGGTATTAATAACATCAGTGACATAGTGGGGCTACAAAAGAAAGTTCAAAATCTTCTCTTTGTGTTTCTCGTAACCAATGTGTCATTTTCATGTCTCTGTACAAAGGACATAATGGAGACAACCATACAGTGTAAGCCTTTACAAGTAAAAATATAATGTGAGCTGATGTGAAAAATTGATCGACTGCATCAGTGCAACTGACATCCGATCAAATAAACAATATATATATATATATATATATATATATATATATATATATATATATATATATATATATATATATATATATATATATATATATATATATATGTATATATATATATATATATATATATATATATATATATATATATATATATATATATATATATATATATATATATAAATAAAATACAATTGGGTAACACTTTATAATAAGTATACAGTAATAAAGAACGTACAAATCATTAATAACCAATAGTTTATAGTTAATTCATAGTTCACAGAAAATGGGAAAATGTAATTAAGTGCTTTAAACCAACCTTTATTAGCCAAAAATTGCATTCATATTCAGTGTTCCTGAATGTTTACAAATACTTTAAGCACGCAAACACACATAAAAAAAGGTGGCCCCACTTTATATTAGGTGGCCTTAAGTACTATGTGCTTACATCAAAAAATAAGTACAATGTACTTATTGTTTTCAAATTGTATTGCAAAACACTTTCGTTGATATTGAGGTGGGATACAGGTAGGGTTAGGGACAGGTGTGGTGGTATGGGTAAGTTTAAGGGTAGGGTTAGGTGTATGGGAAGTGTCAACCGTGTAATTACAAATGTAACTACAGAAATTAATTACAGATGTAATTACATGCAGGTATTTTTTTAAATGTAAGTAATAAGTGCAATGTATTAAATGATTAATTAAAATGTTAGTACATAGTAGTTAAGGCCACCTAATATAAAGTGGGTCCAAAAAGGTTTTAAGCCATTAATTGTAATAATCCAATGAGATTTTTGTATGCACAAGGGGTCTGATAACAGCCGGTGTGCTCCACACAAAGAACTGATCTCGCCATCATCGAGTCTGTATGTGATTACATTAAGAAACAGAAAAAACTCAGAAGAACTATGGCGTCTCCAAGACGCTTGAAGAAACCTCCCTGCACAGCTACAATACTATGAAAAGTTGTATGTGCTTGTGTAAAAATGCTGTATAGCGAGGATGCTTTCAAAAATAATGTCATAAATATATTTTATTTTATCCTTGGAGCACTATAGCTCATAGTTTTTCAGGGAGCTTTGCAGGTAGGTTTCTTCAAGCGTCAGTTCTTCTGTCTCCGTTTTTTTTCTGTTTCTTCATGTAACTCCAGAAGGACACGATGATAGTGAGATCAGATCTCTTGTCAGACTCCTTGTGCATACAAAAATCTCACTGGATTATTACAATTAATGGAAAATAATTGTTTTGGAAACGTAAAATATTTCTTACTGACATATCAGGATTACCATTTGTGGCGGTCGTGGCCAAGAACAAGCAGGACAGGTTGTGAAAACAAAAACAGAAGTTTATTTCTTCCAACAAAATGAAGGGAAAAATTATATTCAGGGGCAGATTTCAAACAACAAAACAAAACTTGAGGTATATTAACTGAAATTAACAAAAATAAAATAAGCTTAAAAATAAACCTCCCCTGTAAACAAAGTAACAAACTCAAACCACTAAGGTCAGCAATATCAGGATTTATTAAAATGACCCCATTCAAAAGTTTATGAACCATTGATTCTCAAACTGTGTGTTGTTCCCTGGATGATCCACAGCTGATTTTTTGTTTTGTGATGGTTGTTCATGAGTCCCTTGGTTGTCCTGAGCAGTTAAACAGTCCAATGTTCTTCAGAAAAATCCTCCAGATCCTGCAAATTCTTCAGTTTTCCAGAATCTTTTGCATTTTTGAACCTTTTCCAACAGTGACTGTATGATTTTGAGATCCATCTTTTCACCTTGAGGACAATTTCAATGACTCAAACACAGCTATTAAAAACATTTTAAACTTTCACTGATGCTTGAGAAGGAAACAAGTTGCATAAAGAGACGGGGGGGGGGGGTAATATTTTTAAACAGGGTGTTCATATTTTGTTTAAATATATATATATATATTTTTCCTTTAGTATTGCTCTTCGGAAGCAACAGAAGATGCGTACATGTTTCCCGGAAGACAATTTAAGTACAATTTACCTTGATCTTCAAATTCAAAAAAGTTTTCACCCCCAGCTCTTAATGCATCGTGTTTCCTTCTGGAGCTTCAGTGAATGTTCGAACCTTTTTTAATAGTTGTGTTTGAGTCATTCAAATTGTCCTCAGGAACCATGCTTTCATGTTGTTTATGCTAAATTCTGAACCCACCATCTGAATGTCGCAACAGAAATCACGACTCATCAGACCTGGCAACATTTTTCCAATCTTCTATTGTCAAATTTTGGGGAGCCTGTGCGAGTTTCCTGTTCTTAGCAGACAGGAGTCGCACCCGGTGCTGCTGTAGCTCATCTGTTTCAAGATTAGACGTGTTCAGAGATGCTCTTCTGCATACCTCGGTTGTAACAAGTGGTTATATGAGTTACTGTTGCATTTCTATCAGCTTGAACCAGTCTGGCCATTCTCCTCTGACCTCTGGCATCAACAAGGCATTTTCACCTACATAACTGCCAATCTTTTTCAAACCATTCACTGTAAACCCTAGAGATGGTTGTGTGTGAAGATCACAGTCACAGCATTTTCTGAAATACCAGCTCATCTGGCACCGACAACCATGCCACATTCAAAATCACTTAAATCACCTTTCTTCCCCATTCTGATACTCGTTGAACTTCAGCAGATCGTCTTGACCCTGTCTGCGTCTGAAAGCTGAAAAATGCTGCATTCGGAGGATGCATTCCAAGGTAGGAAGGCATCAATGAATGTCTTAATCCAATGTTAGCTACACTTCCTGTCTCCTGAGATACCTTCATCTGATCGATTTTTAGATAGATGTATCCTTCGCTGCCTTTGATATCCCACAATCCTGGGCATTCCTTCCCGTGAGGGTTGAGCTAAAAAATAAATAGGGCAACAAAAAGTTGCGGTTGGTGGTCAGTTTGTGTGTAAATGCTGCTTTTAGAAGCCTGTCCAAAATCAGTTTAATCCGTTTAAGGTACCTCAGCTGCCTAAGCTTTCGGACGCAGCCCATGTCTATAAGCCTAAATGCATTGAGTTGCTGCCGATTGGCTGATTAGATATTTGGGAAACACTTTACATTAAGTTTCCCTTTGTAAAGGGTTTATAAAGGTGTTTGTTAATGACTAGTAAGTCATTTACAAATGCATTATAAATCATTGATAAGCAGTTATAACTGCATGAATAAAAAGTGCGACTTGAACGCAATACCTGCCAAATAGTGAGCCATTTTTAACTTGCATGTTATAAATGCTTAATAAATGTATTTATTCACACATTAATTAAAAACCAGATTCCTGATTTATTTCCTGATGTAGCAAACATTTACTATCATAGAGAGACTGTATTACAAATCTTTATATTAACTTTGCTTTCTATTAATGCAATACAGTGAATGACAGCCATCTGTGGTCTCCCAAAGGATTTTGGGTGATTTAAGGCTGCGAATGATACATCCGATGCGTCCTACAAAACAGGTCGAATGAAGGATGCGAAACTAAGGTTGCTTTACAATGATCCTTCAAATTGAGTTGGCTTTCGGGGACGTTTGATGATGTGGCAGCTGAGACATGCAGCCTTCATTTTGAGAAACACGATTCGTGAATATACATGAACAACTAACCATATTATATGCCGATCTGTAATGTTTGCCAATAACTAAATGTGTGCAAAATGTTACCAATATATTTTTTTGTTTTTCAGACACCAAAAAATCAAGCAGTCCTGCTGTTGTTTGGTACCACCTATCAAAATATTATTTAGAAAAACCGTAAGCAAAGGGCCCTAACAGTAATTTAGCTGGAGAGCAATCAACTGCACATTTTTTTCATGGAAAACAATTACACAGAAGTCTACGGTAACAGACAGAACACAGCACTGTTGATTCCATGGTATGCAGCATAAGAATAAATGGTAAAAATATTGATCAGTTAATGCCCATATCTATTTTTACAGATTTCATTTAATGCTCTGCACATAAAAGCCTGGTCGTCTGCTTTTTATATAAGTGAGTTGTCAATTCAATGTTTTTTTGTTGTTGTTGTTGCTTAAAAACACACACATCTTTGTGCTGTTAATCTTATAATGAAACAATCCAAAAGTAAAGCAATTTTCAAAATGGAATTTGCACTGGATTTGCAATATAAAGTTTCTTTTCCACACAAACATGCCTCTTTTCAATGTAAATTAGGTTAATTATAGTGCTTCAATCACAAAAAAATTGCCTAGCATAATTTGCATCCCGTGATTACTGCTAAATGAAACTAGACGGTAAATGAACATAGCGAAGGCTACATATAAAAGAGATGTTTGAGTGCACTTTAAGAGTGCAATATTTAGCCTTGGCTACGTTTACTTACTGCCTGGTATCTGTGCTAATTTTATGAGCATATTTTGGCCATTGCCTGATCTACATAGTCTAAATATTTTAGTTAATCAGGTGCTAAAGCAGTTAGTGTGTTCAAAAAAGTTGTGCCTTAAAAGTTCAGTCTTAGTACAAAATAACTTTGTACAGCACGAGCGTCAAATTAGATGAAGCACATTTTTGACATTAGCATGTTGCTTATTCTTATAAGCTTGAAATATTAACTCAATATTAACACAAATATTAATCTATTTCACTAATTATAGTGAACAATTTTTTTCATGTTGATTGTCAGGTATTGTAATTTGATCTTCTTCATCTCTCTTCGTCATCCTTGGAGAAATTCGTTACCATACTCTAGCAACTACCATAATTATGGAGAGTAAAGGTATTTAATATTTGTTCGCCAACACTTTACCAAGGTACCATTTAAGCAGAAGCTACAAATTAAAAATGAAGGAAGACAGCAATGGAGTACAGCAATCAGCTTCAAAAAAGGTGGTGAACGTGCACATTTAACACAGACATTTAAAAGGAGAGAATGATAGATTTTTTGATAAGCTAGATGAGTGAAATCATATTTATATTTTCCTGCTGTATATGTGTCATTTTCTTTTCTTTTTTTGTCTTAAAGTGACTTAAAGCAGTTAATCAAAAAAGAAAAGAAAAATCCTTCGTAAGGCAAACGTGATACAAAGGGCTCCCGACCAAACGTCAATATGTGTAGAGTTCGGGGTGAGAACGTGTTGGTGTTGGAAGTGTCCAACATTTTTCTTTTGAGAATTTTGGTTTCACTTTATTTTGATGGTCCCTTTAACATATTCTGTTGACTATAAGTAACGTTGCATCAACATGTCTACTAACTCTCATTAGCGGTTTAGTTGAGTATTAGTAGACTGGTAGGGTTAGGGTTAGAATAAGTTGACATGTAGTTGCAAAGATGCATTAGATAATTACTTATAGTCAGTAGAATGTCTGTTGGAGGACCATCACAATAAAGAGTTGCCAGATATTAAGTAGACAGTCTACTAATACTCTAATGAGAGCTAGTTGACATGTAGTTGCAAAGTTACTTGTAGTCAACAGAATGTTCAAAAGGGACCATCAAAATAAAGTGTTACCGGAATTTTCAGTGTAAACCCACGTCTCATACTATTTATACCAAAAATGACATAGAATATTATGCAAATACACTGTAAAAAAAAATCAGGTCTCCAATTGAACATTTTTAAGTGACCAATCACATCTGAATTTTTCAGTTGGCCAAATTGAATTTCTGTGAATTGATGCAATTTAATTCACAGAAATTCAATTTGGCCAACTACAAAACTTAGATGTGATCGGTCACTTGAAAATTTTCAATTGGAGACCTGATTTTTTTTTTACAGTGTACAGTAAGGATACACTTTTGAACTTTTGCAGTGTATTCTACAATTGACTACAAGGACACATGTGATGCTACCCTGCCAAAACAAGGTATATTAGAAGTCACTCAACAGCCGAAAGAAGCGGTAGAAAGGTAGAAAGGAAAAGTAAGGAGTTATTGTTGTGGAACGGCATGAACATTCCTGAATGTAAAGTCCTGCCACTGTTGCAATTTCCTGTGGCAGAAACATCTTTTGGCTCTTTGTAGAAGCCACAATAGTTAGAATATAGGCCATTAGGGCAGACATAAAAAGGCCACAGTCCGTCTGGCCAGTCTGATAAGAGTGGATAGAGGTCAGGGAGTATCAGAAAACAAACTCAACATAAAGATAGTGCTCTTCTACAGGACTAAAAGACACTTCCTCTGCCTGACTGGGACTCAAAGAGATGTTAGCATACACACTCTTGGTTTATTTATGATTCCTATGCTTGTGGCTAGTGTTTTGACTAGGCAAAAGCAGACTGCCCCACGTGTGAGGACTTTTCCCATGAGACTGTATCTCATTAGACATTGATGCCAAGGGCATAAACTATATTAATGTTTGCTACACTTGCTCCTGTCACTGCAACAACTCCATACTAGCTTCCATACTGTTATCTCACGCTTTGTTTACACACTTGAACACATTATAATACTTTGCAAACTTTATAATACTTTATAATATTTTACTTTGAAGTGGCGTCCAAAATGGTGCACTATACACTATGTAATTATACACTATGTACTTATGCACTATGTCCTCTACCGTGTAGTGTATGAATTTTACAAGTATAATCAAATTAAAAGTACAAGTCATTTAAACTTTTTTTTTTAATCTTGCCTTGTATAACTTAAAACTGACAGAATGGCAGTTTCTTTCAGTTTTTACCCTCCATATGGCCTAAAATAGTGTTTGTGATCATTCAATTTGAAATGAGTACAAAAAGGTGTCCAGATTTTCCCGTTGTGGCCTTCTCTCCATATTTACGATTCTTTGCAGCCTTTAGCCATTGCCTACAATGAGCTGGATCCTTCACTGTAAATTGAAAGTAACTCACTACCCCTAAACGTTTACTCGCTGATATGTTGCATCAGGAACAATACAAGTCATTAATGACTAAAAGTTTGCCAATAAGTATTTCCCACTAGAAAGGCAGTATTTGACTGTGGTATTCATAGCAGACTGATAAAAGTGGCTTTGGATGGCAACATGGCCTGTGAATTATGGGTGTTTCCTACCTATTTGGCAAAACGGAAGACAACAGCCTTTTTTTCAGTTTTCTCTAGTCGGGTAGCACCGGTTCCATTTTTTCGCCTTTATACAGTGTGTCACAAATGTAAAGCCTTTGTATTAGAAACTCACAAGACGAAGATGTCATGAAATGCCTTTACTAATAAACTCAATGATCACAACAACTCCTTCAATGTGTAAACGTAACGTGAACCGAATAAACATAACGGGATATTCAACAGAGTAAATGAGGAACTAAATCCTGAACACCTGAACATGATTAACAAATGAGTAGCTATGGAAACAAATGAGAACTAATGCAGACATGACAGAAACTGAAATACACTGAACATAACCGTGACACAATATAGGCAGCCGTTTAATTAAAAGCCATTTTGTCAGCTGTGAAGTAGCCCTTTAAGTTGAAATTGTGTTAATGACCAACAGACAGCGGAATAGACAGAGTTCATGGAAAATCATATGCTGTCATGACTTATATACAATTTTAGAGTGATGAGGCCTATTGTGTGTAAAATTATGCCATTGTAAAGTAGCCATTGCAAAGTCACCTTTTACAGCTGTGTTTATCCACTCGAAATAAGGCATGAGACAGCGTTCTATTTTACTTTTTGCAGAAGTCTAGCATAAATGTGGTTCAAGATTAGTCAAAATTCTGAGGTGATATGCAGATTTGACGCATCCAGTGCAGAAAAGATACACAGTGCATTATGACACCATACTTAGTGCAAATTGTTTGAATGTCTAAAAGTGCAATAAAGCTTGGTTTCCAAGGCTTCTGAGGAGTTGCTTTACATGTCCATAACAACCTGGTCCAATCAATATTCATGTAAGTAGGCCTATACAGATGTCCTCTGAGGCACTGAGTACAAGTCAATTCAGGTTTGATGTCTTTGGGAAATAAATTTAATCACAACAGACCCAAGAGGCCTTCAGTTACATGTTTTATGTATATATCCAGGTAGGAGTGAAGAGGTAATTCAAAATTCACTAAATGAGTTTAGTAAAATTGAATTTTAATAAAAATTTTCAGAATTCAGTGCCTCAGCACATTTGAGAAGAGGGGTAGTAGCAGTTTCAATTAGCGACCAGACCACACATAAATTGATTATTCTGTAAAAGTGCCCAAACATGTTCAAAACATGCACTCAAAAAAAATAATAATAATAAAATTGGTGCTATATAGCGCCAAAAGTGTTTCTTTGGCTCGTAATCATAGGGGAACCACTTTAAGTGCTATATAGCACCAAATCTTGGTGCGTCAGTGGTTCTTCAGTGGTTCTTTCCCTGTCTTTAAATGACTGAGGTGCTATATAACACCGCTACCATATACAGAACCTGTTAAGATATGGTGCTGTATAGCACCAAAAGTGGTTCCCCTGTGATTACGAGCCAAGAACCACTTTTAGTGCCATATAGCACCATTTTTTGTGTAGTGTAGGCTACTACACTCACCTAAAGGATTATTAGGAACACCATACTAATACTGTGTTTGACCCCCTTTCGCCTTCAGACCTGCCTTAATTCTACGTGGCATTGATTCAACAAGGTGCTGAAAGCATTCTTTAGAAATGTTGGCCCATATTGATAGGATAGCTTCTTGCAGTTGATGGAAATTTGTGGGATGCACATCCAGGGCACGAAGCTCTCGTTCCACCACATCCCAAAGATGCTCTATTGGGTTGAGATCTGGTGACTGTGGGGGCCATTTTAGTACAGTGAACTCATTGTCATGTTCGAGAAACCAATTTGAAATGATTCGAGCTTTGTGACATGGTGCATTATCCTGCTGGAAGTAGCCATCAGAGGATGGGTACATGGTGGTCATAAAGGGATGGACATGGTCAGAAACAATGCTCAGGTAGGCCGTGGCATTTAAACGATGCCCAATTGGCACTAAGGGGCCTAAAGTATGCCAAGAAAACATCCCCCACACCATTACACCACCACCACCAGCCTGCACAGTGGTAACAAGGCATGATGGATCCATGTTCTCATTCTGTTTACGCCAAATTCTGACTCTACCATCTGAATGTCTCAACAGAAATCCAGACTCATCAGACCAGGCAACATTTTTCCAGTCTTCAACTGTCCAATTTTGGTGAGCTTGTGCAAATTGTAGCCTCTTTTTCCTATTTGTAGTGGAGATGAGTGGTACCCGGTGAGGTCTTCTGCTGTTGTAGCCCATCCGCCTCAAGGTTATGCGTGTTGTGGCTTCACAAATGCTTTGCTGCATACCTCGGTTGTAACGAGTGGTTATTTCAGTCAAAGTTGCTCTTCTATCAGCTTGAATCAGTCGGCCCATTCTCCTCTGACCTCTAGCATCAACAAGGCATTTTCGCCCACAGGATGTTTTTCCCTTTTCACACCATTCTTTGTAAACCCTAGAAATTGTTGTGCATGAAAATCCCAGTAACTGAGCAGATTGTGAAATACTCACACCGGCCTGTCTGGCACCAAGAACCATGCCACGCTCAAAATTGCTTAAATCACCTTTCTTTCCCATTCTGACATTCAGTTTGGAGTTCAGGAGATTGTATTGACCAGGACCACACCCCTAAATGCATTGAAGCAACTGCCATGTGATTGGTTGATTAGATAATTGCATTCATGAGAAATTGAACAGGTGTTCCTAATAATCCTTTAGGTGAGTGTACATGTTAATGCAGTGTTGCAATGTTAATCCTTATACAATTATTTAAAAAATCTTTAAAAGCTGAACTAGGTGAAAGACAAGTACTTGACACTTAAAGCAACACTAATTTAGAACAAAACAAATCTATTTCATTATACATATTGTTTGTCTTTGCTCACTCGCAACAATGTCCAAACAACTTTAAAAAAAAAATTATAGTTCACCCACAAATGCAATTCTGTGATAATTTACTCACCCTCACCCAGAGTCCTGCACGGGTTCGTGACCCGCGAATATTGCTGACACGGGTGAAAAGCATCCTAACTGTGCGGATACGGGTGCGGGTCGGACAAGGGAGAAGCACGGGCCTAAACACGGGTTTAAAACAGTCACGTGCAAACATAAAAATATATGCATGTATATTGTAGATGAGTTCCTAAAAAATATATGCATAGTTTTAGGAACACATCTACAAAAATATGCCTTGCCTGTATTTCAAGTTGATAAAATAATTTCAAATCCATATCAGTTTATTTGTGCCCGCACCCGCGTGCCCTCCCAGGAGAATCATAACCGCGCCCGCACGATCTGCCTGCACTGCAGTGCAGTCGTTGAGATGGATCCTGAGGAGTTGAAGAAAAGAATAGCTAGTGGAGATTGTAAAAGTTGTCGACAATACGTCATCAAAAATCAAGTCCAGTGTGTGGGAGAAATTTGGAATTATCTCAGATGAAGAAAACAATATTGTGAAAGGCTTTGCTGCATGCAAAACCTGCCTTAAAGTTTTCGTATTGGATAGCTGCAAATGTGGAACTTCATCGCTGTGAAAGCAAACTAAGCACAGTTCTATCGAACAGCATTTTTCAAAACGGGACAGAACTGAAGGTGCCCAATAGAGATGATAAGGACACATAACCATGTTCTTCATGATGTAGCCTTTTGACAGCTTCGACTGAAGTTGTCCTTGTGTTAATGGTGGTGTAATAACTTCTGTTTGCTGGCAATAAACATTTTTGTAAGTGTGTCTATAATGTGATATGCTAAATAGATTTTATTTCGGGTGCGGGTCGGGTGTCGGTTCTATTTTAAGCGGGTCGGGTCGGGTGCAGATCAAGTCAACACCTTTATTTTATATTGCTCTTTACAGTAGAAATTGTTTAAAAGCAGCTTCACAATAATAAACAGGAGTTTGGAACAACATTGGGGTGAGTAAATGATTTTTGGATGGACTATCACTTCAAACCAGAGTGAATTTTTCTGTGGTTTTTGCAGGGCCACCCCCCTGATGTTACCTTGAACAGTCCTGCATGGAGATTCGTACACTGCACCACAGAGTCATTTTGGGTCATTCAATCGCTGTGATTATTCTGTGTTCAGGTGCTGAATTTAAACGTAGGCCATGCAATACAATTGACCCCAGCGGCCACATCTCGGTAATGATTTGGTATATCATCACGAATGAAACTATAAAAAGTCGTCCTTGCCTTTCCATTCCGCTGTCTATTGGTCAGGGTCTCAGAGGAGAGTGATTACACCTAGACTCAATGTGCCCATTTGCTTGGATAAACAACGCTGTCACCATTGCTACATCAAACCCATAGAAGCCATCAGAGCAAAGTAATGGGGTCATTAACAGTGGCCCACATATTGGATCTGGTGTCGGCCAGTGGAAACAGCAGGATTGCTCTTCTCAAAGATCAGCAGAGCATGATCGCCACATACATTATTAAATAATACCAAGACAAGTAAAATGTCACCTCTTCTATCTATGCTTCTATCATATTAGAAATTTGACTGATTTTTCTGATCTGGTTGCATTTGAAAGTAGATCTGCATTAATGTGTTTAGAAACAATGCATTATTATTCAAATATAAGGGGCTATTATAGTTTATATAGTCTGAAATATTCAAACTGTGATTTGCTACAATATGCAAAAAAGTGCCCCTATTATGGATTTTTAAAAATTACCTTTCATGTAGTGTGTATTTTCATATTGTGTAGGTATCTGGCTAACCGGCTAACTCACGTTATTACTGTCTTATTGAAATACTACTGTAAATCAGCTGTGGGCCACTATTACATAAAACTGTGTCTATTAATGCAGATTGTCTATCATTCTTACTACTTTGAGTAAAGATAAAGAATGGAGCAAGATTTACATCAGTCATTCACTTTAGTGCCTGTGCTGTTATCGATACAGTTCCCGCATGTGCACCTCAATAAATTAGAAACACACACATGGGTTTGTTGATGGACACACACTTGTTAATGCTGATGGTGAGGAATTACAGTTGAAACATCTCATTATGCACCTCAAACCGAGCAGCATCACTCAGAAACGTCCTGCTCAAGGTTCGAGTTGAATAACTAGTTCTTCCAATGTTTCATCGTCAATTCGGATTCACGCTAGGATTGATACAAAATCGGCATTTTGTTACTGTCTTTACAGTGTGTACAATCGCTGAGCTTTAGGAAGCCTCCAGACGAAGCTGGAGTTCAGTTGTACCACCAATCACAACAGACTGGGCCATCTGACCAATCAGAGCAGAGTAGGCTCGTGGAAAGGAGGGATTTAGAGAGACTGATTCATCCATTGAGTCCTTTGAGAACCATTGAACATTGTGGGGATGTGCAATGTATATTATGAGAACATTTATTTTTGACCTTTGGTGCATGTAAACCTGTTGTTGGAGACCTCCAAAACTAAATTAGGAGACTTTAAAATAGCATAATAGGGGCACTTTAATAGTGCTAAAAATGAGCATATACTCCTCGTGTCACAAATACCAGAATCCATCAGAAACATGGTGCTAAAGCTTTGTAGTTTTATAAATCTAGAGCTAACACATAAAGATCTGTCTCAGGCAGACTAATCATTACAGTCAACATTAAACGCAGTTCATATGCCACATGTATCAGAGTAATAGGATTATTCAACAAAGAAAAAATATAACGCAGGATTTCAGTCATTTCAGAGGTGAATCAATTTATTTTTAAGATCCATATTCTGTATGTATCTTCACCCAAACTTGAGTAAAAGAGGGACTCTGGATGATAATAATGATGTCTGAATAGGTAAGGGCAGATTTCCATTAAATTCTGCTGTGCTATTGATTAGTGGTTATAATTGCACAGGCATTTAAAAATCATCTAATTTTTTCCTCTTCAAAAAGCTGTTTAGAATAAGAGCCTGTATTGGCAGCTTGTGACATTTTAACTTCTTGAGAGCAACCATGAATCATAATCAATCAGTTATTTAATTATTTTTTTTATTGTTAGTGATGCCATGATCTTCTCAATGTATCATGTGAAGGAGGTGTTTATGAAATCGTAAGAAAAAAAAAAAGCAAGCATGAAGGTCCACCCCTTACCCCACGCTGAAACAACCGTCACTGGGGTGAATGTGATTGTATGGATTCATACGAATTATCCACCATCCATTTGTCAAAATGTAAAATAGTTTTAAATTGCCATGAGATTGTATCAACCATATCGTCGCTGTCCGATGAAAACCACGTATGTCCATTTTGCCGATTTTGAGATTTTTCGACGGATTGAATGTCCAGGTTCATTTCCGTATACAGTATGCTTCACATATCTAAATGGCCAATGAAAAGTTGTGAAATCATGTCATCTGATTTTCACGTATATCCATTTGGTGTCAAAGTTGTCAATCACGCCGCGTATCTCCCGCCCTGTGGAAGCATCTCACCGGTCTCGCTGGTCTCGTGAAGTTGTTTCATCGAAGCTCAGCACTGGATAGCCGAAAGTACGACATTGAAGCTCTCCACAGTTTAGTTCTAATCTAGTTCTTCACAGATTAGTTTGCTTGCTAGTATGTAAATAAACTCGGTCTCATTGATAAGATTCAGCCTTTTTTTTCTTAGTCAAACTGATCAAATTATAGCCTGTAATGCTACTGTCATGATTGTCACTAGAACATGCCTCACTCATACTGCTATCACCGCTTGCCAGAGGCTGAGAATGTCCAGCACGTATTCCTCTGTCAATATGAAACGCGACTTGGCCATTCTAATTAATGATCGGAAGAACGCGTATCGACCACCGTTACTGTAAAATATGCACGTATGTCCATTTATACTCAATTTTGGTCAAATGTGGATTATATCATTACACTGGCAAGAATATGGTTACATGTAAAGATGCCGTACCAAGTATGACAACGCTACATTCAACTGCTTTTGAAATACAGTGTTTTTTTCACTTCCTGAAAAGTAAGCGTTTTGGACATACGTGAGTTTCATCGGGCAGCGACGATATATCAGCATCCTAGCAACCATCCAGAACACCTTAGTAACACTAACAACCACTCTGGACACCCTCAGCAACACCTACATACAAGATGGGCAGATGCACAGCTAGAGGTCTGCGCGGGACTGTTTTTTTCATCCCGCTCCCGATAGGTTCTAATCCACACCCGCCTGTACCAGCCTAAAATTTACTCTGTTCACCTGCTATCTGCTTAGAATAATTTTCTTCCCGACCCGACTGTTCCTGCTAAATCCCACTAATCTCACATTTAAATTTTCCCTAAAGAAAGAGAGAGTGATTAGGGATAACAAATATAATTCCGCACTTTGTGCTTGAACCCCTAAATATTGGCTATACAAGAATGTATTTGTTATTGTTGTCTGATCATGATACTTTCAACACAGTAAAAATGTCACAGAGAAAAATAGGCTAAATTAAATAGGACATAAGTCAAATAAAAACTGTTGGCTTACTAGCTATACTGCAAAATGTATATATATATATATATATAACAACCATGCAAGAACAGAATGTCACTGACTGACGGTGGTTTCTCTCCTCCAAAATCTGACCACAAAGGCTAAATGTTCTCTCTCAAGGTGCTCTCATGGACAGGATGCAAAGAACCTATCTTGCCAGGTTGCTCAGGGCAGGAAACTGGGAACTGTGTGAACGCTACCACAGCAGAAAGTTTTGTTGACTTTTAGTGGTATATCCTTTATTTAGCACCTAAAGTCTTCCTAGCATTGTTCGGGAAGCAGACACACTCTGTCAGTTTAAATCTAGTCTTAAAACATCTCTTTACTATGGCATACACATAGAACATTAACAATTTATATTATTCAAATCAGCTAAATGATTGTTAGGCTGTATTAACTAGGTCAGCCGGAACTAGGAACACTTCCTATAACACCTTATTTACTTGTTACATCATAAGAAGAATGCCATCTACGCTAATATTAGTATCTCTGTTCATCCCGAGGTTTACTGTAGTCAACCGGATCCAAGCTGTATCCAGATCAGATGGTGGAACAGCGCCTAGACACAACCTCAACACATCCCTGAGCTGTTTCTGCAGAGATTGTGTAGACTACAACTAGACTTTGCCCTGTGAAGGCACAACACGACAGCCAGTGGCACTGATCCTCAACAAACCCGTCTCCGTCGCGATGACTCTGATCTTCAACCAGATGGAATTGGATAAATATTCTGAATATTCAGACTTCTGATTTCTGACCTGTAATGCTGCCTGAATCATAATCATACACTGTTTGTCTGTTGGCCAGAGGAGAACTGGCCCGCCGACTGAGCCTGGTTTCTCCCAAAGTTTTTGTTCTCCAATGTTGGGGACATTAAATATTCAACAATATTACAGATCTGCCTGCATTGACACCATTATATGAGAATTGAACTGGCTGGACGATGACATTACTCTTTTCGCCAGAGTGGCTGTACAGCCGAAACAAACTTTGTTGCCTTATTTTCAAGTTATCACTGTAAAGCTGCTTTGAAACAATCTGTATTGTACAAAGCGCTATATAAATAAAGGTGACTTGACATTAAGTTCAAGTGCGGATACGCTGTTGTCAAATTATGTCAGGACCGGCCGGGCTATTGTCAGCCTGACCAATTCTTTGAAGGTCTAAACACTGGTCACAGACATGAAGATGTATACCTTTGATATCACCAAGCTGATTGCTCACTAAAAAACTCACGCAGTCATTATGTTTTCAGGCCATTTAAAGTTTGATTTTGACGTGACATAAATCGGTGATATCTAAGTGGGTGAGTTGTTTAGTTATTAATTAATCTTCCCATTAACGCCATTATTTTGTTCATTCAAAGATATTTGCGAAGACGCGAATGTGCAAGAAAACACGAGGTGGGATTTATCGCAAAAAAAACAATCATTTCCAACAATAACCAATCATAGTGCGATGGAGGCATTGCCTCCTCTACGTGACTTCCACCCGTTCATTCTCAATTACCCCCTACCAAACCCAACGCATTCTTTAGGGGGTCTGTTAAAACTCAATGGGCTCAGGGGAGGCAAGACAGTCATGGAATCCTGCTGTAACTTTAAAAACTTTAAAAAAATAATAAAAAATTTAATATTTGCGTTGTTTTATTTTTTGTAATATGAATTATATTCCCTTATCCATTTAACTGAGGAGGCTCTGCCTCCCTCGACTCCTTGGTGGAAATGACCCTGGTACATACGCTCTTACTGCTGATTGGCTACAAGTGGTGCTCGGTCCGATACACTTTTCAACAGCATTTTTTCAAAAACCACTAACTGCACCTTTAAAGAGCTAATTATCTTCAGTTACAAGAGAATGCTAAACTTTAGATACAATACAATCAATACAATCTTAGCCTGTAATCATTTGCACACTTGTGACAGTGGTCTGGTCAGGGTTAAATGTTTGAAATAAAGAAACTTTTGAAATAAAGAAAAAGCATGATGATGAATTATTTACAGATACACTTGCTGGATTCTCAACGGAGACTTGCACATTAACTCTTTTCAAGCGTATTGGTATTGTGCTGCTCTTGAGGCCCTCTCTGGTGGGAACAGACCATGGGGAACTAAATGAGGTCTTGAGACGTGTTGTTGCATCTGGATTGAATATCAAGGAATAAACTTCAGGCCGTGTTTCTATTGACAGGGGGTATGAAGGTTCAGGCAGCAGCCTTCCATCCGTTATTACTGTGTCCTTGGTTTAAATGCAATCTCCATTTTCTGTCTTTCATTATCAACCCAGTGATCCACCAAAGGTCTAATGTCCACTGAATGCTGATGACAGATTGAGGTGTGATAAGGAAAGTCATACCGTAGCAGAAATAGATTCACCAGAAGGCAGAGATGTATTGCACTTTCATAGAAAGATTCTTAGACTCTCTGAACAAGTGAATGTTTAACCTTGTATGGTCTGACATATGAAATAATAGTCTGATAAAACAATATTTTTTTTTTTGGTAATGGAACAGTTTATTGAACCTTTAGTCGAAAAAAAAATAAACGTATAATAATTCTAAAAATGTTTGCATGGGTTTTTGTTGAGTTTCATAATTTGATAGATCAGACTTGATGGTTTATATATGATATAGAAGAATATGAGATTCATACTCAAAGAAAAAAACAAAAAAACACCACAATTTTATTCAGAGCCCAAACTGAGAAAAAAAGTATGCTGATGTTTATATGGCCAAAAAGTAAGATTAAATCCTTATAACTTTTCATGCAAATCAATGGAATCTTTATAACAGTATAGCAGACTAGGCAAAGCATACACTCACCTAAAGGATTATTAGGAACACCTGTTCAATTTCTCATGAATGCAATTATCTAATCAACCAATCACATGGCAGTTGCTTCAATGCATTTAGGGGTGTGGTCCTGGTCAAGACAATCTCCTGAACTCCAAACTGAATGTCAGAATGGGAAAGAAAGGTGATTTAAGCAATTTTGAGCGTGGCATGGTTGTTGGTGCCAGACGGGCCGGTCTGAGTATTTCACAATCTGCTCAGTTACTGGGATTTTCACACACAATCATTTCTAGGGTTTACAAAGAATGGTGTGAAAAAGGAAAAACATCCGGTATGCGGCCATCCTGTGGGCGAAAATGCCTTGTTGATGCTAGAGGTCAGAGGAGAATGGGCCGACTGATTCAAGCTGTTAGAAGAGCAACTTTGACTGAAATAACAACTCGTTACAACCGAGGTATGCAGCAAAGCATTTGTGAAGCCACAACACGCATATCCTTGAGGCGGATGGGCTACAACAGCAGAAGACCCCACCGGGTACCACTCATCTCCACTACAAATAGGAAAAAGAGGCTACAATTTGCACGAGCTCACCAAAATTGAACAGTTGAAGACTGGAAAAATGTTGCCTGGTCTGATGAGTCTGGATTTCTGTTGAGACATTCAGATGGTAGAGTCAGAAATTGGCGTAAACAGAATGAGAACATGGATCCATCATGCCTTGTTACCACTGTGCAGGCTGGTGGTGGTGGTGTAATGGTGTGGGGGATGTTTTCTTTGCACACGTTAGGCCCCTTAGTGCCAATAGGGCATCGTTTAAATGCCACGGCGTACCTGAGCATTGTTTCTGACCATGTTCATCCCTTTATGACCACCATGTACCCATCCTCTGATGGCTACTTCCAGCAGGATAATGCACCATGTCACAAAGCTTGAATCATTTCAAATTGGTTTCTTGAACATGACAATGAGTTCACTGTACTAAAATGGCCCCCACAGTCACCAGACCTCAACCCAATAGAGCATCTTTGGGATGTGGTGGAACGAGAGCTTCGTGCCCTGGATGTGCATCCCACAAATCTCCATCAACTGCAAGATGCTATCCTATCAATATGGGCCAACATTTCTAAAGAATGCTTTCAGCACCTTGTTGAATCAATGCCACGTAGAATTAAGGCAGTTCTGAAGGCGAAAAGGGGGTCAAACACAGTATTAGTATGGTGTTCCTAATAATCCTTTAGGTGAGTGTATATTGCAATGCAATTCAATGATGATTGAGAGATGTACAAATAAACATTCATCAAAAGCCTGATGTTTCATATTTGATACACATATTTTAACGTTTTTTTTGTTGTTGTTGTTCAGTTCCCTCTGCTTTTAGGGAATGTTAGGTTTCTGAAGTAAACCCACTCTCAAACACTTCTCATCACTGGAATTTGAAAGACAGGGCAATATTTGGTGTATAGAGCTGCAAAGCATCTTTCTCCAACAGCACACAACGGTCACTGTCACTTCAATGTGTGCCCATGGCTATGGAAGAAGTAGGAATGCAGAAAGTGCTTGATAAGCTGTCGTGCCACTGTCTACATGACACTCAAAATAATGCACAAAATAGATCTCAAACAGACCCCCACACATGCAGTGCCCATACAGTGCTGTAGAAGATGTCACCTCACTTTCAGCAGTGTCCTCAAGGATCACAGCAGGCGGGTACTTGAGCTGTAGAAATCTCTATAATGCGTACTTCACCACAACCATCATGTAAACACTTGAACTTGTAGCAGTTTGTCGTAAGTGGACTAAAGATTATTGGAAAAATACTTGCTAGAAATATATACACTATTTTGCCAGAAGTATAGGGACACCCCTTCAAATCAATGAATTCAGGTGTTACAATCACTTCCATGGCCACAGGTGTATAAAATGAAGCACCTAGGCATGCAGACTGCTTCTACAAACATTTGTGAAAGAATGGGTCGCTCTCTGGAGTTTAGTGAATTCAAGCGTGGCACTGTGATAGGTTGCCACCTGTGCAATAAGTCCATTTGTGAAATTTCCTCACTACTAAATATTATACGATCAAGTGGTATTATAACAAAGTGGAAGCAATTGGGAACAACAGGCCACATAAAATCACAGAGCGGGGTCAGGGCATGCAACGCAGAAGTCGCCAACTTTCTGCTGAGTCAATAGCTACAGACATCCAAACTTCCTGCTCAAAAACAGTGTGTAGAGAGCTTCATGGAAAGGGTTTCCATTGCCAAACAGCTTCATCCAAGCCTTACATCACCAAGTGCAATGCAAAGCGTTGGATGCAGTGGTGTAAAGCACGCCTCCACTGGACTCTAGGTCAGTGGAGACGTGTGCTCTGGAGTGACGAATCATGCTTCTCTGTCTGGCAATCTGATGGATGAGTCTGGGTTTGGCGGTTGCCAGAGGAACGGTACTTGCCTGACTGCATTGTGCCAAGTATAAAGTTTGGTGGAGGGGGTATTATGGTGTGGGGTTGTTTTTCAGAGGCTGGGATTGGCCCCTTAGTTTCAGTGAAAGGAACTCTTAACGCTTCAGCATACCAAG
The DNA here is from genome assembly GCF_949357685.1 of Gobio gobio. Lineage (NCBI taxonomy): Eukaryota > Metazoa > Chordata > Actinopteri > Cypriniformes > Gobionidae > Gobio > Gobio gobio. The sequence goes on from NC_137113.1 coordinate 34,393,698, forward strand.
ACATTTTGGACAATTTCATGCTCCCAACTTTGTGGGAAAAGTTTGGGGATGGCCCCTTCCTGTTCCAACATGACTGCGCACCAGTGCACAAAGCAAGGTCCATAAGACATGGATAAGCGAGTTTGGTATGGAGGAACTTGACTGGCCTGCGGAGTTCTGACCTCAACCCAATAGAACACCTTTGGGATGAATTAGAGTGGAGACTGCGAGCCAGGCCTTCTCATCCAACATCAGTGCATGACCTCACAAATGCACTCATAAAATTCCCATAAACACACTCCTAAATACATTCCTAAACCTTATGGAAAGCTTTTCCAGAAGAGTTGAAGCTGTTATAGATTCAAAGGGTGGGCCATCTGTGCACAAGCATACACAAGAGTTAACTTTAAAAATCCCAGTTAGTGGAAGTGTGTATAAGCTTAAGCCTATTGGTCCGATTTTACATTAAGTGTTTTTAAAATCATTTGATACAATGCACTTAGTAAATACACACGTTTTTACATTATACTTGTATAAAAAAATACCTGCATGTAACATTACAGCTGTAAGTAATTTCTTTAACTACATTTATAAAATACACTGTTGACCCTTCACTTACCCCTTAACCCACCCTTAAACCTACCCCTTACATTAAACATGTCCTTAATCTTACCCATGTCCTACCTCAATTGCAGCAAAAGTGTTTTGCAATACAATATGAACACAATAAGCACATTGTACACTGTAACTTTATTTTAAAGTAAGTACACAACAATTAAAGACACCTAATAAAAGTATGATCAGGTCTATTCTCATCTCCTCCAACAAATAAGCATAAATGGAGGTCAATTTATTTTCTTTCTTTTTTTTCTTCTCTTGGACTTATTTCTATAATGTTATGTACACATATATGAAGCAATAATATTGTGCAAATGCATGTGAAACTATTGTGCCAATATGAGAGATATCAGCATGAAATCATTGCTATCTTGCTATCTACATTTTAATGCATAGTTATACATAATTTATTGTTATGGTGCCTGGATGAGAATTATTTCTTATTTGAGAGCTAACACTATTGCTGCATCCCAATTCAGAGACTGCATCCTTCGAAGGGCACTTTCGCAGGTAAATTTTGTCACCGCGGCGCGACAATTCAAAGGCTCCACCAAATGCGTTTCCTGTTAAATGAATGATACAACAGATCCTTCACGGCCTTGCCTAACCCAGACTTCATTGCGTGCCAGTGCAGTGATTATTAAAGAATTACACTTTTAAACGTAAAATTGGGTTTCAACTTACTCAAATATCAAATGATACAAATAAAAAACTTTAAAGCAGTTCAAATGTTGACTTATTTCTTACTAAGTCTGTGTCCTTCGAAGGATGCAGCCTTTGAATTGGGACACAGCCTATACAGTATGAAGGGGCCAATATAATTCTAAATTAATTTTGAATTGTGCAAAATACTAATATTTTATATGTTTGCCATGTGTCAGAAGTGATTTTATTCTCAAACAATGAAACAGCTCTTGGATTTATCAAAGGGATTATTTTAATAAAGAACAACATGAAGAACACAACAGTCACTGTCAGCTTTATGACCTTTTTCTGGAGAAATAATGGTGGTTTTATTTCATATTTCTTCTTAGTTTTACTATCACTTACATGGAGCACAGGATGTAATATTTACAGAAATGACCTCTTTAGAGAAGCAGCTTTGAGCCGAAGCAGCAGCAGCCTTTGTTGCACTTACATTAACGCGTTTCACACCGTCTGCATGCAAAACAGCTGTACACAAGAGAGGTGGCCTATCACGCACTGTGTAAAACATCCTTTACTTGGCTGCTGAAAATCACCAGATCCCACACACCAGAAAGGGAGTTCATGGCCAAAGAGTAATGTGGATAGTGCCCATTTTAAATTTTGTAAAAATCTGCCTCTGTGCCACTGGCTGCAGCCAGCATTTCCAAACAAATGCCAGCAGAACATTTTTATTGACCACCCAACGAGAGTAAAATGGCAGATGATGACAGTTATGCTGTACAGTATGGAAAATCATATGAAACTTGTCACAGTTATTGTTATTTGATCCGCTGGAGAAAACGTTTGCATTCATGAGCCAGAGGGTATGAAAGCTATGAAAGCTTGTGCTTTTTTAATATCTGAAGAAGCAAAGTAGCATGACGGCACAAAATCAAAGTTTGGAATCTGTTGTTGAGATCGTCTTTGAACCTCCGGAGTCCATGAAATAGCAAAAGCATCTGTGGGCTTGAATATTTAGACAGAGTTTATTGCTGTGCCTTTGAGCGACGCTGAAATTACCTGCTTTAAAGCTGAGTGCTGCACCACGATGCAGTCTTTTGTTCCACTGCAGAAATGGCCTGCAGAGAATTGACAACATACCCCAAAACAAAAAGCACCTCCAAACTGGTAACTGGGGAATCCAGTAGATGCTAAAAGTGTGCGTGGGAGAAACACTCTCCTGCCTCCAGGTTTCAAAAAGTGCTGCTGTTAGACAACATAAGAGTGTCTGTACTTGAACTCCCACAAGAATGTTTTAATGAGGATACAATACTCAAGTAATAATCAAGTGAAAATGAAAAAACAAAAAATAATACATTTGTCAAAATGCTTCTAAGTAAACACAGTGACAAGCAATTTTCATGTCTTGACAAGTGCAGAAAAAACTAATTTTTAAGAACTACAGTATTTGTCTCAGATAATAAAGGAGTAGTTAAATACAAATACACAATTTATGTCATCATTTACTTGCCCTAATACATCTGACATCTGACGTCCCTTTAACACATTCTGTTAACTATACATAACATTGCACCTACGTGTCTACTAACTCTCATTGGAGTGTTAGTAGAGTATTAGCTGGTAGGGTAAGGGTTAGAATAAGTTGACGTACTTGCAAAGTTACTAGTTAGTAGAATGTCAGACTAAGATTTAGATGACACGTAGTTGCAAAGTTACTAATAGTTAACAGATTGTTCAAAAGGGACCATCAAAATAAAGTGCCTGACTATTTTCATCTGTTTAACAAAAAAAAAATTCTCTACAAAGGTCTATAACTATAAGTAACTTTGCCACTATGGCCACATTCACACAGCAACAGAATATGGTTGTCAATCCTGTATTTGAGTCTGGTACGGTTACATTCACACACATTTATTACTTATTTGTTATTTACGGGAGTGACACCTAATAAAAAGTAAGACCAGCCTATTCTCATCTCCTCCACAAAATAAGCATAAATTGACCTCAATTTCTTTTCTTTCTTTTTTTTAATTCATACTTTCTTGGACTTATTTCTATATAATGTCATGTACACACATGTACTCAAATGCTCCAGTATCCGCCTATATATAAAAGCTGCTGTCGGATAATGAAGATTAGATTAATTAACTCATGGCTCAATTGGACTCTTGTCCTGTCAAAAATGCGGTTGGCAATTCCTCAGTGAGCATAGCTGTATGTCAACTAACTCTCAGTAGAGTATTAGTAGACTGTCTACTTAATATATACATTTTTATGCTCCCCCAACAAACATTCTACTGACTATCCATTCTCAGATTTTTTTTTGCAAAGAACGGTATCTTTAGGAGTACAACAGCTTGTCACTGGGGCAGAAATAAAATAGCCAATAAATAAATACATTTCCAAACTGGTTTGAGTCCAAATGACTATGTCCAAATGCCCTCATGTCTGTAAAATAAGTGCAGCCTTGGGCACTTAAACACTGTTACTGACATTTACATATGCCAGATTATATAACATAGTTGTATATACAATTATATACTATCGTTTTAAATCTTCTCCACCTGAAATCAACTGCAGCATGGCACACAGCATGAACCAAAATGTTTTTAAAAAATCTAATCCAGTGGTTCTAAATCTTTTTGACTCCAACGACCCACATTGTTCAAGATAATATTAGAAAGCCCCCCTTTAACCGGATATGAGATGAAACTCACAGCAGTGGAAAATTAGTCCATACACTGCACTGCTTTTTAGAAAATGTTAATTTTTACATTTTAATTATCTTAATATAACATATTTCAAATACGTTTTTACATCACCTCTGCCTGCCTGAGAATTTTGCTGAGACCCCCTGGCTGAGAAAAACTGATCTAATCTGTTCATAATAGCTTCCTATTTACAGAAGTATCAGCACTCTTCTGATCACGAGCAATGATTTACATCCACCAAAACAGGCTGTCAGTGTCTGATTGCAATTGAAATTAAATCGAAATGTTGCTCACAGGATTTGAAAAGCAGGGGGAGGGTATGATTCATTGCTTACAGACAGAGGGAGAAATCTATTATTTACATGATATTAAAATGCAAACTGTTTGTCTATGATTGGTGCTATGAAATGCATTTTAATGCCAAGAGTAAATCATTTCAAAAGATTACGCTGAGCAGTCATTAAAATAAAATAAAAAGCAGTGTTTCAATCTAGTCTGAACATAACTATTGGTAACACTTTATTTCAATGGTCCACCAGACTTTGCAGCTAACTCTCATTACAGTATTAATAGACTGTCTACTTAAAGGGATAGTTCACCCAAAAATGAAAATTCTGTCATCATTTAGTCACGCTCAAGTTGTTCCAAACCTGAATATCCTTCCTTAAACTATAGTTAATAGGCTATATACAAATAGTGAGTTTTTTATTCATTGTCACTGTACTTAACAAAGTGTCATTGGTTAATTAGCGCATATGTAAAGAGTTAAATAATGCTTTGTTAGTATTTATTATAAACAGTTCTCACTTCAGACTAGGTCACGGAAAATGGGAAAATTACATTAATTAAAGGATTAGTTCACTTTTAAATAAACTTTTGCTGATATTTTACTCACCCCCATGTCATCCAAGATGTCCATGTCTTTCTTTCTGCAGTCGAAAAGAAATTAAGGTTTTGGATGAAAACATTCCAGGGGTTTCCTCCATATAATGGACTTCAATGGACTCCAAACGGTTCAAGGCTCAAATGACAGTTTCAGTGCAGCTTCAAAGGGCTTTAAACGATAACAAAACAATGAATAAGGGTTTTATCTAGCGAAACAATCAGTTTCTCCGAGAAACCGAGCAGTATTTATGCTATTATTTTACCTCTTTTCAGACGAGCGTGATCATCTCTGAGCTCCGCCATAACTATATAATAGTAGCATAAATACTGCTCGGTTTCTCGCAGAAACTGATCGTTTCGCTAGATAAGACCCTTATTCATAATTTAAAGCCCTTTGAAGCTGCACTGAAACTGTCATTTGGACCTTGAACCGTTTGGAGCCCATTGAAGTCCATTATATGGAAAAAAATCCTGGAATGTTTTCATCCAAAACCTTAATTTATTTTCGACTGCAGAAAGAAAGACATGGACATCTTGGATGACATGGGGGTGAGTAAATTATCAGCAAAAGTTTATTTAAAAGTGAACTAATCCTTTAAGTGCTTTAAACCAAACTTTATTGGATATTAATTGCATTATTATTAAGAGTTAATTCAAAATGTTTACAAATATATTAAGCCAATATCGCCAAATCTACACATAACCAGTTTAAATAAAAACATTTATTAAAAAAAATAATGCTGTCAATATGAATTACATACAAATACTCATAATATCACTTTGTTAAAATACATCAGTAAGGATTAAGGGTAGGTTTAGGGGAAATTATATATATATATATATATATATATATATATATATATATATATATATATATATATATATATATATATATATATATATATATTACAGTAGCCTATAAAACTCATTATTTACATGGATAGTCCCTATAAAACACAGAAACCTAATGTGTGTGTGTGTGTGTAGTTGTAAACACTTTAAGGAACACCAAATATGAATGCAATTAATGTCTAATAAAGGTTGGTTTAAAGCACTTAATGTAAGGTCCATTCCTGTTGGGTCCATTCCTGTGACCTAATTTAAAGTGAGAACTATTTACTGTTAATAAGTTGTTAACAAAGCATTATCTAATGCTCTACATATGAGCTAATTCAAGAAAAATAACGAAGAACTACTTGAATATAGTCTAATGTATTAACTACAGTTTATAAACTATTAATTAATAAACTAATAGTTTGCTAATGATTTACTTTATAACACTATACTTATTATAAAGTGTTACAACATATTCTAACTAACCCGAACCCTAATGCCTAACAGTCTACCAATACTCTAATGAGAGTTAGTTGACATGAGTAGCAAAGTTACTTTTAGAGTAAGTTTACATGGCAACGATATGCTTAAAATTGATCCGTTTTTCCTTTAAGTTTTCTGCATACAGATGACACCATTGTCAAAACGATCCCAATTTACACGGATCCATGGAAACAGTTTTATGTTTTTAGTAGAAAACTGATGAGTAAACAGCCCCTTAGTTAGTAGAATGTCTAAAGTGACGATCAAAATAAAATGTAATCTAACTATTTTACCCCATATTTGTATATGCAGTGTATTTGAAAAAAAAAACAAAAAAAAAACATTTTAGCCCAGAACCCTAAACCATCATCATAAAGTAAAATTACTGGTCAAGACTCTCAACCCTAGTGAGCCTACTCCAGGAGGGACGAACCTGACTGTAAGGCAAAATTACAGCTTGCTATTATTAGTACAAGGAGTACTAAAAGTACAATCTTATTACTACATGTCCTGAAAACCATCAAATGTGAATTGAATTTAATAACAGCTATTAAAACAAGCTCTAGACATTTTGTCAAAGAGCTTATTGCTTGTCTTAATGGACCTCTATCCATACTGCTGGTTGGTTCCTCATGGGATAATCATTGAAATGGCTCAACTGAAAAAGAGCTGATTGAAGAAGGAAGTCATATGTGCCTCATCAACCAGTGGCTTTAGACTGGAGGTATGAAGAGCTGATGGAGGCTTTCCTCACTGCTGGAGGCTTTTGACAATCAGTTTTAGTTAAGTAGCTTTGTGCTTTACCTCCTTTACATTAGGCTGAGGTTGAGTTCAGAATTTTCATTTTGGGGTGAAATATTCTTTTAATATCCATCAGTTGCTATAGCAATGCTGAAAGCATAAGCATAATGCCAAGACCAACTCATGCAGCAACAGAGTGAACAAATATGTCAGAAAAAATTGCCAAGGCTTATGTCTATCAAGATATCTCTCGTGGTTTTGAGCTCACAAGGCACATTAGAACAAAAGTGTCAGAGACATTTTACACATACATACATATGGTATGTCTGAAATCGCTGACTCATTTACTACATAGTGATCTACATAAATCTAATCAGATTGAGACATGCATTCTGGCTCTCTGCTTTCATGTGTTTGCTATTCAGACTACAAACTACTAAACAGATTCAAGTTGAATGCATTTCTAAACAAAGCCAGAATGACTAGATTCCAAAATTCAGGTGCTATGACATTCAAAAGGCCATGGTTATATATTTAATTCAGTTGCATTTAATAAAAAAAAAACCGATGTGACAGTTAAAGTAATCAGATTGAATGGGGCTTTAACAGCCTGAGGCAATTTCAGCTAAAAAAGAATATTGGAAAGTTCAAATCAATTCATCATTACAGACCACCGACTGGCTCACCCTGGATGAGCGTTCTTGAAAAGGATGAATATAACCTCCCTGAAAACGTATTTACTGTTGTTAACCTGTATTTTACTAATTTCAATGGTTTTCATTTAAAAAAATAAAATAAATAAATAAATAAATAAATATATATATATATATATATATATATATATATATATATATATATATATATATATATATATATATATATATATATATATATATATATATATAATTTATACGAAGAGGCACTGACGCCCTTTCAAGCTTTGACTCATAAGAAGGGTTGAGGTCAAAAGAAAACTTAGTTATGCTTACCACAAATTAAGTATTTTTAGTTGAGTAATAGATAAAACATAGTCTGATACCAGAGGAGGTGGAGAAGATGTGGACAAAGTACTGTCAACATTCATAGCGAAAAATTTATTTTGACCAATAACAATTTGCAGTCTCACTTTATGTTAGGTGGCCTTAGCTACTATGTCCTTGCATCAAAAAATAAGCACAATGTACTTATTGTGTTCATATTTTATTGCAAAACACTTTTGCTGATATTGAGGTGGGATACGGTAAAGTTAGGGACAGGTGTTGTGGGATGGGTAAGTTTAAGGGTAAGGTTAGGTGTAAGGGAAGTGTCAACAGTGTAATTATAGATGTAACTAAAGAAATTAATTACAGGCAGGTAATTTTTATAAATATAAGTACAATGTAAAAACATGTATGTACATAATAAGTGCATTGTATTAAATTATTAATTTAAATCTTAGTACATATTAGTCAAGGCCACCAAATATAAAATGGTTCCCAGTTTGCTCCTTCCATGATTCCTTAGTCGACTTGTCCCCAACTCATTTCAACTTGAACAAAAGAACAAAAGCACATTAGAACAAAAGAGGGCGAGAGGAACAAATTTTCCACTGGTAAACATTGTGGTAGTGTTCCTGTGCACTCACCTTGTAAATACAATTATTCCAACTTGACTTAAACAGAGCATTTGTTAACACCATGTTGAGTAATATTAAGTAACACACTGCATATTGTCCATTACCTGTTGTTTTGTATAGAAAACAACAAACACTAGACAGTCTGATAAAAATGAATCCACACATAGAGGATTTGTAGCTATAATCTGACTCTTGGGTCAGTAAATGGGTCTATTTCCCCAGTCCTTCACATTTCTCTAGCTCCCTCATACCCTCAAATGAAGGGTGAGATGGCCGGTGCCACAAGACAGCATCATCTAATTAGCTACTATTTGAGCACTGACATTTTCCCCCGCTGCTGGGATAAAGTGAATGAGTCAGATTTCTGCACAGCTTGGAGGCACGCAGATAGAGAAAAAGGAAATGGAGTTTACCTAACAGGGAACGACTTCAGAAGCAGTCTTTTTAATATCAGCAGTGGAGCTGTCTTCTGCTTGTCGGGGATATGATATTTACACCCGTGCGGGTGGATGACATTAGCACCTCAGTAGCTGACTAGAAGTGAGTGTTACAACAGTAGGACCAGGGAGGATACAGCACACTTAATCATTTTAATTGGATCACCAGGCAGTATAAAAGGATTATATTAACGCATGCTACTGTTGTTGAGGCCATTTCACCAACAGGCATCAGTGTTTGGGTCTGGCTGGAATACATGCATGAATAGTCATTAGGACTGCAGGTGCAAAGATAAAAAGCGCATTTAAAGGGTGTTGAACAAACCTTAAGTATTAAACTTCAGCACGCTGCACAATTGCTACAGACAAATTATACTTTAGATCATGCAGGCTGTGGAAGAGAGGTGTCCAACCATTCATAGCGAAAACACTTGAAGGTTGTTTTCAACTAGGTTTCATCTCTCCTTACTTCCATGTTAGTATAACATGGACGTCAACCAATCAGGTTTCAAAAGAGGCCACTCAACTGAGACTGCATTACTGTTGGTCACTGAAGCCTTGCAGATTGTGAAAGCTGATTCCAAATCATCAGTTCTCGTCCTCCTGGATCTATCTGCTGCCTTTGACACTGTGAATCATCAGATCCTTCTGTCCATACTCTCATCACTGGGCATCACATGGATTCCACTCCACTGGTTTGAATCCTATGTCAGAGGGAGGTCTTTCAGGGTTGCCTGGAGAGGGGAGGTATCCAAAGCACATACACTGATCACATTGGTTCCTCAGGGTTCAGTTCTTGGACCCCTCCTCTTCTCCATTTACACTACATCACTGGGACCCGTCATACAGACAAATGGCTTCTCCTACCATTGCTATGCTGATGACACACAGCTCTACCTTTCATTTCAACCAGATTATCCCACAGTAGCTGCACAAATCTTAAAGGGTTAGTTCACCCAAAAATGAAAAATCTGTCATTAATTACTTACCTTCATGTCGTTCGACACCTGTAAGACCTCCGTTCATCTTCGGAACAGAAATTAAGATATTTTAGTTGAAATCTGATGGCTCTGAAAGGCCTCCATTGGCACAATGGCACGGTTCACTCTCAAGACCCTTAAAAGGTACTAAAGACGTCGTTACAAAGTCCATCTCATTACAGTGGTTCTAAAATAACTTTATGAATCGGCGATAATAGTTTTTGTGCGCAAAAAAACCCCTAAATAACGACTTACATAGTGATGACGATTTCAAAACAAGGCATCATAAAGCTTCGAATCGTTATAAATCAGCGAGCCGATTCATGATTCGGATCGCGTGTCAAACCGCCAAACTGCTGAAATTTGGCGATTCAAACCGCTGAATCGACTTGCTGATTCATAACGCTTCGAAGCTTCATTATTTAGGGTTTTTTTGCGCACAAAAACTATTATCGCCGATTCATAAAGTTATTTTAGAACCACTGTAGTGAGATGGACTTTGTAACGACGTCTTTAGTACCTTTTAAGGGTCTTGAGAGTGAACCGTGCCATTGTGCCAATGGAGGCCTTTCAGAGCCATCAGATTTCAACTAAAATATCTTCATTTCTGTTCCGAAGATGAACGGAGGTCTTACGGGTGTCGAACGACATGAGGGTAAGTAATTAATGACAGAATTTTCATTTTTGGGTGAACTAACCCTTTAAACTGACTGGCGGACATCTCGGCATGAATGAAAGAACATCACCTGCACCTCAACCTGGCAAATACAGAGCTTCTTGTCTTCCCTGCCAATCTGACCACGATTTCACCATCCAGGTAGGCTCATCATCAATCACCCCATCAAGCTCGGTCAGAAATCTTGGAGTAACCTTTGATGACAAGCTATCCTTCAAAGCCACATTTCAAAGACAGCTATGTCATGCAGGTTTGTGCTTACAGATCTACCACAGGCTCAGCACTCGCATACTTCCACTCGCTCTTACGAGTCTACATCCCTACCAAAAGCCTACAATCAGTCAATGAGCGACAACTGCTGACAATGTTGTACCATCACAGAGAGGCACAAAATCTCTCTCCAGAACATTTTCGTTCACTGTTCCTTGCTGGTGGAATGATCTCCCTGGAATGCAGAATCTGACAATATTCAAAAGACATCTGAAAACATATCTCTTCCATGAGCACTTAACCTCATAAAAAAAAAATTAAAAAAAAGACTTCACTTACCTTTAATCCCCCCTATTCTAGCGTATAAGCGATGTCTGAAACTGTATTTTGAGCACTTCTCTTTGTTTGCCTCTTCAAGATTAAACGTTTGCTGTATTCTTCAAGGCGCTTTGGATAAAAGCATATGCTAAATGAATAAATGTAAACTACTTTTATGAGTATTTAAACTAATGATTTTCAAAAAAGAAAATATAAAAAAATACAATGAACCGGGCAAACAAATCCCATAAGCTCTTTAGCGTACTTTAGCAAAGTGTACTTACAAAAATTATATACTTAGGAAATACTTCATTTTGAACTGAATATAATGTTTTTGGACACTTAATGACATGTTTATATACAATTAAATGAAAATGTATTATAGTTTAAATGTGTATTAAATGCAATAAGTTGAACTTAAAAATCAAATATCATGATTACTCTCCCTCATGGCGTTCCAAACCCGTAAGACTTACGTACATCTTCATAACACAAATGTGTTTTTTTTTTTGCTAGTTTCAGCCTGACACAGTTATCATTTTCACGTCCAGAGCCACGTTCCCCTTAACTGTCACCGTCCCGCTGGCGGGACACCTGGCGTTTTTTTTTTTTTTATCGCCTTTTTTTCGTATCATATATTTTAGTAATTATCATAAATTAGGTATCATTTGAAAGCTTACGAAATCAAAATTCATCCTGTGAAAACCGTTTTGAAATCAGACGTTGCGTTACCATGGAAACGGTACTATATATATATATATATATATATATATATATATATATATATATATATATATATATATATATATATATATATATATATATATATATATATATATGAAATAGTTCTTATCGATAAATTATTATTCATTCATAGCTTAATGCAACAATTACATAAGTAAACTCTCAAAACATTATAATTATGACATATTTTAATTTTCGTGTAAAAGAGTAAAGCCAAATAAATAGCTGAACGCGACATTGCCATCCTAACATTTGCGTTGTATATGCAAACTATATGTGCATAGCTTAGAGTGTAGCATTCAATGAAACAGTGTAACTAGGTTCAAAGAAGTTGATATCCTGAATCCCTCTCCTGAAACTGCAGAGAGTGGTCTTATATCCTTCACTATAAAATAGTCATTGATTTTGAATAATAAAATGCAGCTCATATCTGTTGCTTTCGTTGATGAGAACTCCGTTAAATGTGCATAGCCTATAGCGTGGAAATTGAAGATCGGATTTATATTCCTTTTGCGGAGAGGTGTAAGGTAAGACAAACTGCATGTTTTTTATTTTTTATTTTGTTTATTAGTTTAGATCGTATAGCCCGTTTCAATCAGCCTGCCTCAGCTTGTCAAAAATGCCTTTTTCCTGTGCTGGTGATATAGTCTAAACGTTTTAACGAACATTGTGATGCTTGAAGGGTTTTATATCTATGGATTTTATTATAAGCAAGACAAGTCAAGTGTTGATTTGAGAGGATAAATTGATTAAACTTGCGCTTGTTTGTAACTTTAAAAAACAAAAACTTTAATTTAACAAACAAAAAATGCTACAAACATTTTTCTAAATTAACTTAATAAAGAAACAAATCGAAATATAACTACTTTGACATTAAAAACAAAGCTGAACTATTGTAATGGCTGCAACCGTGTCTAATAGTGAGGATTAAAAAAAGAAAAGAAAACACGGGCTCCAGTCGGACTCGGGCCGAGAGTTTGATAAGCTGTCAGACACGGGCTGGGCTAGGGCCTGAGCGTCTCAAATCTGTAAAATCCACTATTAAATCTGTTATTATTACCTGTCTTCTCCTCTCTGTAATCGGGCGTTTACAGGATTCACCAATGCTCGTTTGCTTCATGGTGTGCATCTCAGCAACATTTGCCTTTGTTGTTGGATGTTTCAATCGTAGGTGGTTGTGCAGAGCTGTCGTACTGCTGTATTTTAAAGTATTCTTACAAAGTTGGCAAATTACGATATTTGTGTCATCCTTGATGAATTACTTGGTTAATGCACGCTTGAGTAGTCGATTGTTTCCGACAGCGCCGACTAGTGGTTGAAGTAGTCGATCTCTCGACTACTCGACTAGGCTATGTAAGCCCTAGTAAGAGTGTACTTTTTTTTCTGCACAATAATAAGTTAATCTATAATGACGAATGTCTGATACACAACGATGAAATGACGTTTCACTCATAGTTACCTCAGACAGAAAACGAAACAATAATAATTATAATCTGCAAAACTTTAAATGGCTCAGCGATTTACTGCAGAGCAAGTACTGAACACATTCAAATATTACTGTCACTGTCACTTGATGATGGATCTGGTCAAGAAGCTGTCAGTGATCAAAATATTGATTTTGAAGACGTTGAAAATTTGTTTTGAGAATATGCGTGAGATCGCGAATATGAGCCTGATGCTGAATGTACTGGGAAATGAGCTCTGATGAGGACAGTGATGATGGTATAAAACATCTGCTCAAACTGAACCCTTCCAAGCTCCAAAAGGTAACGAAATATGTTTTATTTTATTCTTCTGTAATTGTTACTCTAATATCAGGAGTTTTATATATTATCGCGACAGGTAGAGATCTATCCATGTTAGATATAGATCCGGGTCGCTAAAGACCTGAATATGTAGGAATATTTGGCAAAAAAGTCATGCATTTAAGGGTTAATTTTCTTTCTTTTTTTTTGAATATACTTTTAAGTACGAGTACAAGTTAAAGAGCCGATTCAGTACAATTAAACACTTCACTTCTTTTTCCCAAGGCTTACATTGATCTAAGGTCATTTCCAGCATATTGTGGCACAGAGGCACAGATCTATGATATAGATCACCTTAGCAACTGCATAACAAAGTCTTGCTCAGGCAAGAAATACTACAATTTTCATGAGAACAAAAAAGATGCATTCATTGTTGTACTGGGTTTGACAAAAAGACACATGCATATGTGTGACAGTTTCACACAGATATTTCATATCCAAAGCATTATTTTTAGTGATTAGAGAAAATTTTTAATTTGTATCATTAGGTTGCATTTTTCATCACCACTATTGATATCATAAAACACAACCCTTACACAAAGAAAACGTCAAGGCTCTGTTAACTGAACACTCCATGTTGAAATAACATGAAATCTAACATTAATGGATAGACACCTTCCTCTGAGAGTTTTTAACTATAATCTCAACAACAACTCTGTCCAAATCAATCTTTCTGACAACCAAACAGGCAAAACAAATGGCACCTTTCTCCCAAGCTCTGCCAGACTTGCATTAGCCCATTACGTGCTTAATATTCGTTAACCACCTTGTCATATTAGCATCCACGTACACTTGTAGATTGGTGCGCTAATGGTTTTGGGAAATATGCCCTTGAATGTCCATGTGATTTCCATCCCTAAACCTCCCAGCTCATGATAATAGGCAGTTAAAAAAATTATTCAGAAAGAGAAGATTGGTTATGGGTGCAAAACAAGGCTAAGTGAATGTGACAATATGACCGTTAATCTCATGATTATGATTATGGGATCTGGCGCTTAGCTGTAGATCTGGGAGGTGGATGGGATGAGGGCAGCAGCAATGTCAACATCAGGGGGCACAGTGAGCACGGGCTGAATGCTATATTTTGAAGGAGCTGTAAAGGCAAGCACAGGGTGCACACTATGGCACTCAACAATCGAGTTTGGATTTGCATTCATTCTATGATTTATGTTTAACAAGTGTGCTATTCATGAATGGAAGCGGTTTAGTAAAACAATGGAGCTTCAGTACTCTAGCTGAGTGCAGTACAGTGCTGGTACAAATCAGTTTGATGTAAGACAGTGTAGTGATTCACTGACGCAAATGTGAAAAGCTAATATTTAAGTGGGGAAATTTAAGTGACAATGAAAATGTGAGCAGTGCTTGTTCGTGCAAATGTTATGCTATAATGGTTGAGGTGGCCTGACATATTTCCCAGTACTTGTTTAGTTGTTCTTAGTCTCACAGAGCCAATCAGAATAAAGTCTTGTCCACTTTGCAGTTAGTTCCAGCCATGAAATTCCCACTTAGATAAGGAAAGACTACTTGGTAGTCATGTTAAGTCATCAACCAGTTTGTTTTGCTCTTTTGGAGCAGGTTTA
Source organism: Gobio gobio (assembly GCF_949357685.1). Taxonomy (NCBI): domain Eukaryota; kingdom Metazoa; phylum Chordata; class Actinopteri; order Cypriniformes; family Gobionidae; genus Gobio; species Gobio gobio. The sequence goes on from NC_137113.1 coordinate 34,408,962, forward strand.
TATAACATCAGTGACATCCCGATGACATCCAGACTCCAACATTTATATATAAAACACCTACTTGTAAACAATATAAGAATGAAATAAAAGGCCGCTTTCATGACTAGGTTTCTTAAAGGGGTGGTTGATTAGGATTTCACTTTTTACTTTTAATTAGTGTGTAATGTAGCAGTTTGATCATAAACAACATCTGCAAAGTTACGATGCTCAAAGTTCAAAGCAAAGGGAGATATTTTATTTTCAATAAATCACTTTTTATGGACTACAACAAACAGGTGGTAGGGACTACTCATTATTTATGAGTAAGTAATACATTCAGTTCACACTTACACTCTAAAAATGGCTGGGTTAAAAAAAAAACTATTTGCAACCCAGCGCTGGGTAAAAATTGGACAGAACACATGCTGGGTTAAGTTAACCCAGTGGCATTTTAAACCAGCAGGCTGGGCTGGGCTTTGAGAAAACCCAAGATGTAGTCAGTTTTTACCATTAATGGATTTGCTATTCTGGGTTATTCTTGCTGGGTTATTCTTATAATTTCTGCTGTGCATTAGCCTACTGTAAAACTAGACAATCGTGAAAGAAGAAATAATGAAGAATACATGTTTAGAATGTTAAAATAATAATGTTTAATGCTTGTCAACTGGTACAACACACAAATGTGTTAAAATTGGCAACAATGACATCTACAACAGTAGCCTAATATATTCTGTCAATTTCTTGACAAAAAAAGTGTGTGTGTGTGCGCGCGCACGCACCCCGTCATTCACATAGAGACGCAGAACATGCAGGAGTAATATTTAAATAGGGTGAAAATTGTAATAAAAAACTGAGAAATTTCACTGTTCTATATAATAGAGTGAGATAATGAAAATATATCCGAGAAATTCTAGTCATGTACTGATAATCTTGTTCATGATATGATATAATATTGTTCATGATCTAATTATCTTGTTCATGATATCCCAGCAAGCAATAGCCGTCATTTCACCATCTCGGTTAACTATAGACCCGATATATTCCGGCTATAACCCACTTAACCCACTTCTAGCCCAAATAACCTTGTCATTTTTGACAAAATAACTTGCGAAATGTATGGTATTCCATCATGTATGCAAAGTCAACAGTGATTAAAAGGTGTTTGGTTTCATATATTTTACATGTTCTAGATGACTAATCTGTTCTTGGGCTATGGTTAGACAGCTATTACATTTTCACTGACGGCACATATTTTGCCTTGTTTTAGCCTAGACGTCCTGGCTGTGTTTGGACGCCTATTAGATGTCTTTTAAATGCAAAATTGCTTGCTGGGATGTATTGTGCACTGCTGCATTTAATATTCAAGTGCTTCCCTCCCATGCAGAATGTAATTTTTTGTGCCTATAAAAACTGAATCCATGTCAAATTAGAATGGCATCACAGTAACAGTAACAAAAGATTTTTTTTTTGTTCAGTTGTGCTGCCCACTAATTATGTCAGGGCATCTACCAGTGGGAAAGCCAACTACGAACAACGATACTGCTTTGTAAATGGCCCTTTAGCAAGCACTGCTAATAACATTAAATAACATTAATAAAATTGTTTAATAAAATTAATTAAGGAAGAACTGACAATGGGCCACTGAATTATTAGAAAAATAATGCACACCCCGAGGTGGTAATGCTTACACCTCGAGTGTGCATTTTTTTTTCAATAATTCAATGGCCCAGAGTCAAAATTATTCCACCTATACTATGGTTACCACACATCAAAACATGTTTTTGACAAGAAGACTAAATCTGATCCCAAACATCTGTTGCAAATTCCAAAACGTCATTTTAGAGCTAGTAACGGAGGATTGAGCTTCTGATAGAAGACGAATGCAGTTATTAATGCAGTTATTAGAGTCCGTATTTCTCAACAGTGTTTGGCAGCAGCATTTTTACTGTAAGTTTTCCTGTTCCAAGAACAGCGCAGTTATTACCTTGCTAGTGAGAAATGTCATGTATCTTTTAAGTTGTTAAACTATTTTATTGATAAAATCATCAGAGCAGCGCTGACAACACGTTTCTGCGTGAGTGTGTGTCTGTACTGTATGTGTGTGTACATTTGAGTGGGACAGAGAGTGGGAGAAAGAGAGTATGTGCTTTCCGTAAATATCTTAATTTGGACATAATTTGACGCTTTTATCCTACTGTTTACCATATTTATTTGCTTGGTCAGTGTCGATGTGGGTTTTGGTTGTTTTGCTGTTTTAAGGACCTTTGAATTAACTGAAATCATTTAGCGAATTGATATGGAACTGTAATGTGGTCAAGGCCTGTCCGGAACTACTTTAGCTGTGTGTTTCCCTAAAAATAATTGTGCACATCCATCAACCAATCAGATACGTAGTATACAAATAAATAATGAAAGTAATAAGATGCATTACCTTTTCTAACATATTTCCATTGTATTCACAGAAATAAAAGTGAAGAGCTGCCATGATATTGCTTCAGTTCAATCTGATGGTTATGTGTGTGCATGTGTGTGTGCGTGCGTGATTGTGTGTGTGTGTGTTCATGTTTTTCTATCCCGGTGGGGACTTCAACCTGAATGCGCACAAACTCATGGGGACTCGTGTCACCGTGAGGTTCTAAATTGAGGTCCCCATGGGGAAACAAGCTTATAAATCACACAGAATGAGCTTATTTGAAAATGTAAAAATGCAAAAAGTTTTCTGTGATGGATATAGGGGTAGGGTTAGTGTAAGGGGATAGAATATACAGTTTGTACAGAATAAAAACCATTACGTCTATGGAGAATTCCCACAAAGATAGTGAACCAGACATGTGTGTGTGTGTTAGGGGAGAAACTATCTAAAGGGGATGGCAGGTGTGTGACATGGCTAAATTATAAACCTTGAATACATTATATCAGTTTGGCTTGTGATTATTTATTAGGTGAAATAACATTTAACATTAGACGTAACTGATTTTTATGACAAAATTTGGTATCACGCACACACTATGGTCTGGACCATTGTGAACACAGATAAATGGAATGACAAACAATAAAACGTCACAGTGCTGTTGAATTCTATGTCAGGAATCTTGTAATGCTGCTGGGCCAATCAAATTTGAGAACATCTAACTATTACATAATGGTTACTATACCCATGGAGCAGCATTGGGGTGGATGACCTCTTCAAAGACTGTTGAAAAGAAAGTCTCAAGTGAAAAACACCCCTGAAAAGCAATTATTTTTAATTGAGATAATGGATTAATTAATTTAGCCAAATAAAGAGCCCAGATTTAAACAAAGCGTTTAAATCCTATGTTCAAACAAAAATCAAAGCACTTTATCAACGCCATTATTAAGATATCTTCATTGGAGATTTCCCTTGAATAGAGCTCCTCCAGAAGATGCTTGAAGCCATTGTTCATGCTTTCATATCTCACAGCTTTCATATTTCATAGCTCTGTCAGCCTTAAGAGTAAAAGACAGACACTGCTTCTTTATTACAAGCCCAACAAACTGAGCTTTTGTTTATTTTCCTGTCTAAAAGACAGACAGATGCAGGTGTGAAGCCCATTAGCTGTCTACTCCACCATACAGAGATTTTTCACTGGCTCTTAAGAGCGAGATGTGATCGGTAGAGGGTCACCGCATCATTACCTCTCATCCCTGCCTTCAAAATCTCACCATCCCCGAGGGCATCAGCGGCAGATATTGAGAGCGTCAAAGAAAAGAAAATGACACTGTTCAAGATGACAGAGCCTTTAATTTTCCCTATTACAGGTGTGTCACCTGAGCGCTCTTTCCTGGGGAACTTCTCACTTCAGGGAACATGATAAAATTCTAATGAAATTGGGAACTGTTCCTCTAATTCATTGAGAATATTATCCTCCCTGGTATAACTTGTAATTCCTGGTGATTTATTTTTGCAAATATTGGAACCTGACAGATAAATTAATAGAATTACTGTAGAAAGTCGAGGAGAAAGTGTGATATATATATGAGATTCAGAATGGCAAAGCAGGTAATAATCAGTATGTAAGCATTGGCTAATTAAAAAAGTCTCAGCTGGTGTCGTTCGCCGTGCTCTGCCTGCGAGCCATAATCTCCATTAAACAAATTACGTTTGGACTGCCAACTTGATATAGCTTTTGATCATGCTGTCTGTCAAATCTAATGTTCCTCTGGTGAGAGAAACCCAAATCAAGAAGAGGTCACGGCTATTTCTACTACTACTACTACAAAAAAAAGAAAAGAACAAAAAAGAACACCAGGAGATGGAACTGAAACTAGTCACTTTTTCATGCATTTTCTCTCTTCCTGAATATGTATTTTTTTGGGGTGGGTGGTATGACTGAAATCTCCAGAAGGTTATTAGGGGTCCCCAGAAATTTTCAGAGAAAAAATGGAGTCTACTCAACATTCTGTTTAATTTTGAAATGTTTCTCTCTTTTCTTGTTGTATACATACTTTCCAGAATTGTATATGTTTGCTTTGTATCCAAGTTTTCTCACTATAGTCCTCTTTATTTCGATCACTGGGAATGTAAGGCAGTATTCTTAACTCAGTATGTAAGATGCTTACATACATTTATTGTGAAAATTGCTTATACAGATCTACAGATTTAATTGAAAATGTTCTTCTTCAGGTTTATACATCCAACATTAAGTATAGCCTATTTAAAGTTTGGTAACAATATTTACAATGTTTTTTTGTTTTGTTTTGTTTTTTCATATACATACAAATATATAGATGGATTTTTAGGAAGGGGGTCCCTCATAAATTATCCATCATATTTGGGGGTCCTTGGCATCATAAAATTGGAAAACTCCTGTCTTATATCACAGTATGAGTAACAGTGACTGTATCTGTATATATTTACTAAATAAGCTTATTGAAATTAATGCTAGTGTAAAGTCAAACATAAACAACTTTTATTCCTTTTTACACAAACTATGAGGGACAGGGGCAGATTATTGATTAATAAAGACGTGTTTCTGCACAGTTCCTTGCACAATATAATGTTATGACCTAAAACACTTATACCATAGTGCATGATTTGTAAACAAATACATTTTGTGCATCACATAAACAGATCCATATGTCACATAACCAGCTCCATTTTTTTCTTACATAGTAAACTTGCTCTGTGTCTCACCTGGTAAAGCATTGCACTTGTGATGCGAGTCTCATCAATTGTGAGTCATGATAAAAAGAATCCAAATACCTGTAGAAGGAGGCTAAAATGGCATGGTTGCTTTAGCAAATTTGCAGTTTTATATGTTGCCTGGGTTGAATTTACTGGAAATTCAACAAAATATGGTTTATACTGTATGTCACATAAATGTGGTAATTCCTATTTTCAGATAATTCTTAAATAAGCACGTGTCCCTCACCTTATGTAGGCTAACACTATAAAATCATCAGACTCTGCAAACTGCATACAAAAATACACGGTTTTATATATTGTAGAGTAGCCAGTTCACATTCTATACTGTGCAGTGTGCTAAGCGTATTCCATTCCAGCAGCTCCTCAACATGAATATACACCGATCAGGTACTTTGGCTGATTGGCGCTTTCGGCGATGGACAGGGGTCAGCATGGGCACCCTGACTGGTCTGTGGCTATGGAGCCCCATACGCAACAAACTGTGTATTCTGTGTATTCTGACACCTTTCTATCAGAACCAGCATAAACTTCTTGAGCAATTTGAGCTACAGTTGCTCATCTGTTTGATCAGACCACACGGGCCAGCCTTCGCTCCCCACATGCATCAATGAGCCTTGGCCACCCATGACCCAGTCGCCAGTTCACCACTGTTCCTTCCTTGGAACACTTTTGATAGATACTGACCGCTGCAGACCAGGAACAGCCCACAAGAGCAGTTTTGGAGATGCTCTGACCCAGTCGTCTAGCGGGACGCTGGAAGCCATCAGAGGCAGAAGGTGTCGGAAAAACTCCTCCCTGTTGAAGGGCAGGAGGTCACTAGGAAGCCGGGCTGCTAGTGTATCTCACAAACCGAAAATCTCTGACCGAAAATCTTCTGTTCAGACAGGGGAGCCCCAAATTTAGTCAGGAACAGTATTTTAGCCTTTAGTTAAATATGATTGTTATTTTTATTTCTTATACATGGATTTTTTATTTCTTATGCATATGTTGTGATTATTTTATCACTATTGTAATACCTTGTCTATGTAAAGCACTTGGAATTACCATTGTGTATGAAATGATAAACTTGCCTTGCCTTGCCTAGCCGTCACAATTTGGCCCTTGTCAAACTCACTCAAAACCTTACGCTTGTCCATTTTTCCTGCTTCTAACACATCAACTTTGAGGACAAAATGTTCACTTGCTGCCTAATATATCCCACCCACTAACAGGTGCCGTGATGAAGAGATAATCAGTGTTATTCACTTCACCTGTCAGTGGTCATAATGTTATGCCTGATCGGTGTATGTGGGGGTGAAAGCGGCACTCTTAATTGATTTAAAATGGTTCACAGACATGCATAGTGTTAACTTAGAATGCATACCTTAGTTTAGTATTTATGCCATTTGAATGTTGATTTAAGACATGTTTACACCAAGAACTTTAACCATGAAGGTAATATATATAGTTATTATAACAATAACTACGTAAGTGCCCACACCAACAGATGACAACATTCTGTAATAAGCGCATGTTTTCCGTCTGCTGCTTTAAATGCTCAAGCTCTTTAAAGTCGGATGGATTCTGATTGGCTGTCAATGCTTTGAATGTTCATCAGCTGAACAAAAAAAATCATTCTGAAAGTGTTTCTAACGGTATCATTCCTTTTTGTCATTATCATTATAGCTGTGGTGTACACTTCCCTATTTCCATATAATTAGAAAGATGAAGATGATTGCTGTTACAGAACAACAGACATGTTCACAATCTGACTAACTAGTTACTGAACTGTTGCACAATGATATTATTGACTCTTCTGATGCGGATTTTGGTCTGGAAGGACTAATTTCTGCCCTTTGTGGCTCTTTATGAGGTTGCACTGCATTAGGGTTAGGGTTAGGAGGACAACCCCTGGCCCTTTTAATACAATCATAACATAGCCTACCTGCCATACACTAAATTTAAATAAATCAAACTTAGTTTATGACTCAAAGTAGTCTAGGATCTCTTAAAAGTATTTGTTGCAGACTAATTGCACATTTACACAATTTAGGATTGATTCAGTTTGTATAGTGGATTAATATAAGGGTTATATATAAGACTATACTATAAGTTGTATTATAATATAAGACTTAATTTGTGATTCACCCCATTGTGTGGACATGATGGCGGAGCCCACCGCAGATGGAGAGTCAGCGCATGGCGCAATGGAATAGCAAGCACAAGAAGGAGTGAATGGGCAAAGCATCGGTATCCATTGAAACTAATAACAAACTCAGGGAGGAGTAAACACACCTGGTTTGCCTGAATCTCACGACACGTCTGACCAGGTGTTTGAGTCGGCAAAATCATGTGCCCCTGGGGGAGTTATCGTGGAGTACGAGGGTATGGAGAGTCCTCCCGCCACAGAGAGTAAGTCGCTGGAGGACTCTATAGAAAGTTTGTTGGTGTTTGGAGAGGATTAGCCTCTAGCCCTGCTGGTCCCATCCAGCACAAAGTATTCTGTATCCAGCCTCCCTGTCCTGCCACGCCTCTTCAAAACTCAGCCAGTTCCTCTGCCCAGTCTTCGCTGTCCTCCATCAGCCCCTCTGCTCCTTCTCTATATCCCCTCTGTGACGTGGATCCACCTCTGGTTTCCGCTTTCCAGCTCGTCCCAGGCGAGTGGATCCCCTCACTCCACCTCAGCTTGTCACACTGACTCGTCCCCCTTGGCTTCGCCCTCCCTCCCTCAGCTCCACCAGGGACCATCGGCCTCAAGGCTCACAGGGCTCCCTCAGATCACTGGCTTCGCCTGAGTCAGACGTTGCCCCTCCTACACAACGGACCAATGAGCCGTCTGCTGCGCTCCATCTCATCGTCCCTACGGATCCATCTGGCTCCGCCCTCCCTCCGGCTCTGCCTTGGACCACAGTCCGCCTCAGCCCTCCTGTACTCCGTTTCCACCTCGGGGGGTCGTCGCTACAGCTCCGTCGCGGCCTCCAAAGCCTTCAGAGTCGCTTGGCTCCATCTGCTTTCTGTCTGTGCCTAGGGCTCCACCACCATCGGCTGCGTCTCCATCAGTAATCCCCAAGGCTTGGTCGAGAAGATCACCACCATGCCTCTTCCCTCTGTCGACTTGCTGTGGGAAATCATCCTGGCTGACTTTGGGTCCCCAACTGGCTTCTCCTGCTTCTGGCTCCACCCACCATCATCGACACCCTGGTCTGTCATCTTCCCTGATGCCTCATCCTCCTCCAGAGCCTCCTCCCTAAACTGGACGGCCACGCATTTCCGGGAGGGGGCGTAATGTCACAGATATATGTTCGGTTTTGAGTTTTCTGTCATTGCTGTTCTCCTTCCTCCCTGAGTTCGTTATTAGTTTCTATGGCTACCCGTTTGATAAGTCATTCTATTCACCTGTTGCCTAATTATTTCCTTTAGTTGTTCCCTCTACATAAGTTCCCTTGTTTCATTTGTGAGTTGTCCGGTCTCATTAATGTATACGTGCTGTTGCTATTTACCTGCCTTCATCTGTGTTTGCCTTGCAGATTATATACTAAAGATTTTATTTGTGATTCATCTTCTTCGTCCTGTGCTTATATAGAACCCGAATATGACAACCATTGATGTATCTAATCATCCACAATAACCTTGTAAGAAATGACAGTATGCCATGATTAGGATGGCCCTTATGTTAATGGTAAACAAGGTCTTGGTTGTTATGACTAAGCTCCTGTCATCATACAAAGTCATGCAGGGAGAACGGATAATTTAGTGTGCAGCGAGTGAAATGCATGACCAGTAAATGCATTTGCGCTCAGCTATCAATTTGAAAGCTAAGTGACTCAGCAGTAGAGCAACTACTGTTTGGATGGGAAATATAAAGTATAAACTATTGTGTAATGTTATTACAGAACATAAAATATAAAAGGCTGGGTTTCCTCACAGACAATTTTTACACTAGTAACTGGGAATTGTATTATTATTAAGATGTTAATAAGACATTTAACAAGAATAAATATAATAGTTACAGAATGTTATGATGATACTATATCTACTGTACATTTTATTTATATTAATGTTTTGGGATATAGATATACTGTATAGGGGAGTTGGGGGAAGACTCCTCGTTGAGAACCGTATGTATTAACTGATAGATAGATAAATAAATAAATGGCAACATTCAGTAATTTTGTTGTCACTGCACAAAACTGATCATCTGATCAACTGATACAATCATCTTGTATCTCGTAAAACATTCCTGATAAAATTTGTAATGATTAATCTTTTTTCTAAAAGTCTAAATTTAACAAAATACAATGTCCTATATAAAGTATGTATTTTGACTATATTTATATTAGAATAGTTGAACAATGACAGACAAATCAAACAGCATAACCCGTAGACTAGAATAGCAATAGAGACATTAATATTGTGTATTAATGTATGTATTAATTCAATTAATTGTTAATTTAGCTTATGGGTTATTAAGAACTTTTTTTTTTTTTGGAGGTTTCAGGATAAAAATCAGGTAAAACATTTGAAATACAGGTTGTAGCATAACATCACAGCATAGCATTATCGTGATTAATAGCTCATTTTAAATCCTGTCAAAACAAAACATTGCACAAATGTTGCAGGATATTAAAATTGCATAAGCAAACATGTAGGTACATGTCCGATATCTTAGCAGCAGATGTCTGAACATACTGGCCACAATTATTGACTCTGTCCTAGAGGCATGTTTCACGCAGGGAACACATACGCATAAACAACCAAATAGCCACTGCAACCTTGGACATGTGGACCCCTTCTTCCTGCTTCTGTTCCTGACATGAACTAGACATCAATCAGTCTGTAGAGGCGGTAACAGAGGGCTTCATTATCTCAACCCCACTCATCTTTATTTCATCGTTGGCAGGCATAAGAGGGCCGTGTGCTGGCATATGAAAGGGTGAATTTCCACATGAATTATTTTCCGCCTGAACCGCCCGAGGCACTGTATGTGCAACGTGATGCTGATGCCGGCTTACCCGGTCTGCCGAGGGTCCCTTGGAGGGAAAGATATGGCATGTCTAAATGAGTTTGGTGGTGATGATACGCCACAAAAGGTGAAAAGTGTGAAAATCTGTGTCTTGGGAATGATGATTAATGACGTGAGAGATCTGAAAATGGAAATTTTGGTTTTGGTTTTAATATGCAGCTATGGCAAAAAGCCAGAGTACAAACAAATGAGATGCCTGACAGTGCCAATAAACTGGGTTTTGGATACGCAACAGGAGCGGATATTGGATACGCAACAGGAGCGAATGCAATTGATAATGGATGGCGAGGAACTTTCACACAATTTTAATGATAGGGGGTGCCCAAATCCACTTTTGCTAGTTTAACGACAAGAAAAAATGATCGGTGCACCAGGCGCATGGTCCAAAAGGGTTGTCCCTATTCTTTTACTGAGTAATGGGTATGTTTTGGGCATAACGTGCAATAAACCAATCAGAGTCTCATCTCCCATTCCCTTTAAAAGCCAGTTGTGCTTGCACCATGGCTGATTCACTATTTATATGACAGAATATAGACACCCTCAACCTGATGAGTCAGTTTAAATACATGTGTGTATTGCCACGATTGGTTAAATAAGTAACCAATTTCATTCTTCATTACTGCAAATAGGTAATTCTGATACATGCAATCGCTATCCATTATGATATGTAGGCATTTTTATCTTTATGTACAGAATAATAATATTTTATATTGTAATCCTTTTATATGTAATATTTAAAAATGTTTGCATGCTGCTGCTGCCTGTGTGTGTAATAAGCAGAGTGTACTCGTGTTGTGCACTCACATATAGGTGCATATTACTAACACGCCCTTTAAATAACACAAAAAAAAAAATACTGCGCTATTAATTTTAGACCAGGTTTTTGTTGGTCAATGGCACAGTCGATTTCCGACCAGCTCGCCCAGGGGCACAAAAATGGCCACAAATGCATTTGCTATTTAAACGTGGCGGAGGACGTGAAAATGATAACTGCGTCAGGATCAAACTAGCAAAAAAAAAAAACAAGTGTGTCACACTAAATTAGGGCCCTGTAAGTTAAGAGTTGATTTTATTATGCTCCAGTTCATAGACACTGTGTTTTCCGCCAACTGGCATCAAAATACTATTGGGTAATTTGGCAGAGGGCGGGATCACACAGACCAAACAAAAAACAGACATTCTGACATGGAATGCACATTTCAAAGTAGAATAACTGGCTGTAGCATTGTTTTTCAGAGAAACAGTTATGGGAACTTAGCATGTTTCCTAAATATCTGCAAACATATTATGGTATTTTTATGCAGTACAGTTTATTTAGTACATTAGTTTGTAATGTAATATAGTTGTTATAGTTATTTAGGTATGGTGTAAGATTAAGGGATGTAGAATATGGTCATGCAGAATAAGGCATTACTATGTGCTTTATAAGTACTAATATACAGCCAATATGCTAGTAATATGCAAGCTAATAAGCAAATAGTTAATAGAGAAAATTGGTCCCCAAACTAACATGTTACCAAAGAATCTTGTCTGCCGCATTGAGAGCTCAGGGGCCAATAACCAATTCATGGCTTATTGCCTTTAGTAAAAGACTGGAGGATCAATAGATCTTGTCCAGTGATCTCGCCCTAGACACCCGTTTCTGTCAAAAACAACAGTCTCTGGACTCCATCAATACTCTGGGCAACACTATTTCTCAATTTTAAACATCTAATAGACATTCATAAGACCTGTGTGTGTTCTTCGTAGCACAGACTGTGCTCCTTATCTTTTCTTCAATGAGCATTTGAGTTCATTTTGCAGCAGTAGTATTGGATAAAGGCAGAACAGATTTATCAGGAATCTCTTAATTGATCGTATGGAACCGCTTAGGGAAAATCCTCAGAAATGGCTCTCAAAACAAAGCAGCTCTGATCAGCTAAAGGCCACCAGCCATACTGAGCTTTCGTTTCTGCATCCAGGGCATCGGGCATCTTTTTACAACGAGCAGCTTTCCCAGCACCATTTGTGTGCCCCCTGCTCCTCCAGTCATCTCTGGGATTATTATCTATTAGACGACAGACATCTGATGAAGACTGCCCAGTTTTGAAGTTGATCTTTATCGGCGTGGCTACATTTTCTGGCTTCCAGATCTGATTACAAATTCCCTTACCAGCTTTTAATGGATCAACAGACATATCATATTGAAAGAATTCATAGTGTAACATAATTTCACAAGGAAGATTCGGTTTGACAGCCAGCATGGGTAAAATTCAATTATAAGTAAAATTAGCATTTAAATGTTTGCAATAAAAGCAAATTAGTATTTCATCTGGATGGGTTTATTAAACATTATTTCAACAATTAGATATATCTGTTCATAAGGTTTAATATAGAGTCATTTTATAAAAAAGGAAAAGCAATATAAGTTTTCGTAAAATTGGCACTATTCATAATTGTTTACTGTATAAATCCCTAAAGGAAAATGCAAGTAGTGCAGCAATAAACGGTTTTATCAAAGTGCATTTCAGCTTCTACCTCCAACAGAGTCTGTATTATCCATATTACTGAGACATCTCATAGATGTAATTAGGTGAACTCAAGGTTGGGCTTTTGGCACATGCTAAGGACACATCAAGTATATCATAACTATTGCAGTATTTTAGAGTTAAGAAAACCAAAACCACAGGCATTACCGCTAAGGAGGCCTCTTCAAAAAAAAAAAATAAGAGAAAATAATCCACATTAAAAAAATAAAACAAAGCAAATATAATTGGGAGTAATTGAGAATGAATGGGGGCGGAAGTCACATGAGAGGAGCAGTGAATCAGTCGGATTTAACAAATTGTGTTAATGGGAAGACTAAGTAAACAATCAACTCACCCACTTGTAACAAGTGTTCTGGGCTGTATTTCCCGAAACCTTCTTAACACTATGTCGTTCTTAAGTTATACCTTAAAGGGATAGTTCACCCAAAAACGAAAATTTGATGTTTTTCTGCTTACCCCTAAGGCATCCAAGATATAGGTGTCTTCGTTTCTTCAGTTGAACACAAATGAAGATGTTTAACTCCAACCGTTGCTGTGTGTCACTCATATAATGCTTGTCAATGGGGTCGAATTCTCTTAGAGTAAAAAAAACATGGACAGACAACTTCAAATTAAACCCGCGGCTCATGACGACACATTGATGTCTTAAGACACGAAACGATCGGTTTCTGAGAGAAACTGAGAGAATCTGAGAGAATTTAATAGTTAAGTTATACCTTTAGAGTCTTCTTTAGAGACAACGTTATCGGGAAATGCAGACCTGTTTGTTTTGGGTGGGTTTAGCACATTTTTGGTTCAATGTCATGTGGTTGAGTTTGGTTCCCATAGTTTTTTTTTATTGATTGCTTCAGTTGTATCACCTGTGTATCATTTATTTGATTAGTTTACTTGTGTATTTAAACCCTGTGTTTCTTTCAGTTCACTGTCTGTTCTCCCACATTTTACCATTTTTTTTCTGTTCATATGTTCAACTTATCAGTCTGAGTAACCAGATATTTTGTCTACTGCCTGCAATTAGATCCAGCGCATCTCATTCCTCGCTGCAACCGTGTGTCACAACTTGGGGACCATTTACTCGACACTGCTTTCAACTATAAAACTTTTTTTTTTTACATTTTGCCCATTCATTTAAATAACAACAGCATTGTAGGAGCCTAAAAAGTTGTGAAAACAGGTTTCATAGTGCATGTTTTTGAAAACTATACCGTTATCGTCTTTGTGTACACTACAAAAACACAAATTGGTGAAAATTGTGACATCATGTGCATGCATATTACATGTTCAATCTATATGCATTTTGTGTTTCAGTACAAAGTAACATCTCAAACTACTGGCCTGCCATGTATAATACAGCGGTTTTAACAGGATCCATGTGAACGGGGATTGTTTTGACAACATTGTCGCCTGTACGCAAAAGAAAAATATTTACGTTTTTAGTACTTTGTTGACGTGTAAACGTACCCTATATTACCACTTTATGTCACGTCTAAATCACTTAAAATGTCTTGAAAACATGATCTAAAGTGAGAAATCCACTTGGTAAAATTGCAAAATGTATGTATGCAAAATGTATAGTTTGCTGGTAACACTTTAGTTTAGGGTCCAATTCTCACTATTAACTAGTTGATTATTAGCATGCATATTACTAAGATAATGGCTGTTATACTTATACATTTATAAACAGGGGTTGACATTAAAACCCGCCAGCTCACAAAATGCGGGTGGATTTCAGCAGTGGTGGGTAATGCAGTCACTCCAAGTCACTTTGGCAGGTTCGATTTTATAATAGGCTACATACATTTTTCAATCGTAGACATTTACAAAGGCATCTGAAATAATAAACAGACAGTAGGCTATGGATCCGTGCTCCAGGTCTTAAAGGGACAGCTGCCAAATATAGCGGCTGCTAAATTGTATTAGAATCATGAGATAATATTAAAATCTATATGGCAGTTTTTACCCATGGTATCGATGTCAAAATTGTGGCCAGTGAAAATGCTGAGTGGCTAGTAACTTTGGAAAACCACTAACCACAGAGGCTGGTGAGCAAAAAAGTTAATGTCAAGCCCTGCTTATAAAACACATTAATAATGCCTTATTCTGCAAGACCATATTCCACATCCCTTATTCCTACCCAATACCTAAACAACAACCTTACTAACTATTAATACGCAGTAATTAGTTTATATAGGAAAATGTCATAGTTAACAGTGGGAATTATACCCTAAACTAAAGCAAAACCATTTTCCCTTTTACAATAAAAACTTTAAACTCGTTTAAACTATAGGCATTTCAATATCATCACATTAAGGCATTTTATTAAAATATATCTTTATTTTAAAATATATATTTTCTTACTGTTTATGAATAATTACATGGACAGCTTGAAGCAACGTTTGCTTAAAACTTGAAGTTGGCATGCCGTTGTTTAAATTTAATTTGTCAATATTCAAATTGATATTTAAAGGTCCCATGGCATGGCATTTTTCTATTATTTTATAATGTTTCCTGAGGTGTACTTATATTGTTAGTATGATTTTTACATCATAAAATGTCATAATTTAGAAATAAAAGGCATTTTTTCTATACTGCTGTTTGCCCTGTGGCTGAAGGCCCTGTTACAAGAGGCGTGTCTGCTGTGAGACTTCAGTTAAAACGCCCACTGTTGTGATTGGCTGACATCTTTGCATTTGAAATAAGCGGAGAGGGCGTGGTTTAACGAGGTCTACGAGGCACGAGCAGGCACGAGCTGCTGCCAGAGAGATGGATGGACCGGAGTTCACTTCACATCAGTTCTGTCAGTCTCAGATCAGTGAACTGTTGTAGTTACCGCATATACTTCAGGTTATTAGTCTATTTCTAGTCGGAGGGACTGTCACTCATGTCAGAAAGTTAGTAACTTTAGTAAATTATGGATCAGCGCTGACTGGAGACGCGAACAGTTTAGAACGATTCAGTCCGATTTGGTGAACTGATTCGGTTCACTAAAGAGAACCGGTTCAAAAGAAAGATCGTTCGCGAACCGGACATCACTAATGTACCAGAGACTGAGCTCAGCGATTGCTAACAAAGTTATTTAAAGTAACTACTGAGTTATGAGTGCGCTGTCAGTCAGCGTGAGTTTATTGTGTTTGTATCTGAAAGATCTGAATAAACACGAGTCCCAGTCACGCCGAGTCCGTCTTCATCATTATTACCAACTTTGTAACACATGCAAAGTACCATTACAGCTGTCGAGATGAACGAGTTACTAGTAAGTGTTGATAATAGCATTATTTTTTAGATATGTTCCTATCATATGAAAAGCGTCAGTGACGCCCATTGAGTACACAGCGCAAACAAAGACACAACAGCATTAATCGAATGTAATCCAGTTTATTGTGGGGATAGCTGGCTAGCCCGGATATGCTCACGCTTACCCCCCTTCTGCTTAATCTCGTGCCGCGTATGGCGCCTCCGCTGTGGGCCAGATGCAGTACTGGGGGTCGGTGATGTTGAAGGCCGAGTCAGTGCAGCCCGAGCTTCGGCGTGTGTGAGGTTTATCTCTAAAGATGTTACTCTGCCGATGTTGAGCAGAAACTCATGACTGTATGCACATTTTAGAACAGATAGACGCGATGAGGACGTACAAAAACAGTGACTCACAAGACCGAAAACACGAAAACACTGTTCTGTCAGGAGAGAGAGAAGCTGCATTGTGTGCACGAATAATAAATAATTAGCTACACATCAGAAATCACTGATCACAGATCAGAAGGAACTGAAAAAAGACTTCTGTTTTCGTTTGTACATCCAAACACTGAGAAACTGCCAGCGTTCACTCGTTCACAACCCATGATCTCTCGAGCGTTTGCATGGGCGTGCCAGATTCTCTGGGCGGAGGAAAGGGAGGTAACCGTTCCTGCTTGGACGTCAAACCAGGAGACTTCAGGATTGGCTCGTCTGGCCTGTCATTTTCTCAAAGGCAGAGAGAGACAGCCAGAACTCGGTTTTACACCGATCAACATTTCTATCCACTTGGGGACAATATTCAGGCTAGGGGAACTCATATTAATGTTGAAAAACCTCATAAAATGAAAATTTCATGCCATGGGACCTTTAACTTTAATAGTCAAATATAGGAGTACAATGCAATTTCACTGGTATTCATATTGACAACTGAACTTTTGGTATCGTGACAACCCGATTACTGAGCTAGTGGGTGGGCTAGCTAGCACTAATGCTCTAAGAGACCCTTGTACCACAAGCAGGTTTACAAAACGCAAAGGGGAATCAGCCAATTGTGACACCAACAGATTGTGACAAAACAAGCCATCTATTTTCCTCGAAGCATGCTGATAGAACACGACGTTTTAATTCACTGGGGGTCAGAATGTACATTCTACAACTGTACACTGGAAACATATTTTAAAGTCTTCACGTCTCATTCTATTAAATCTTGTTCCTACAAATGATTCACAAGAATAGGTAAAAAAAAATCCCATAAAGCATAAAATTCAGGCTAACAGTTCCCTGCTTGGGTGATCTGATTCACAGTGTAACTGATTCCAGTCACTTTGTCATCAATCATTCCCGGATAAAATTCTTTGTATTTAATTTAGTGCAAATAGGGTGTATCTTTGGATTATGTTGAATGTGAAATTGTCAGTGATTTTATACCACACATGCATTGAAAGTCGGTGTTTTTTTTTCTTTTCTTTTTTTTTCTTAAATGAGTTTGCTTGCAGCATATTACTTTCTGAGAGGAGTTCATTCATCTAAATGAAATATGCGCACATGTACAGTGATCAACAAAGCCTCTACGCCTTGTTTCTGCTTTCATTCCATGTTTCAGCCGTAAGAGACACGACTGCCATCCAACCTTTCCTTTCAAAGCCACAGACGTACTGTACAAACCAACCTTTCCATCCAGTAAAGAAAGCCTGTTTAGCATAGTCAAAGCTTACTCACCCCAAAAAATTATTTACAAAACACCATCCTTATGTCTTTCCAAATCCTGTTTACTAACTTTCTTCAAAGACAGACAAAGGAGATGTTTAGACGAATGTTCATGCTGCTCTTTTTTATACAGTTATGTTGAATGTTCATCTATACTGTCAATTTATAGAGAAAATTATGATTTTATTTGCTGAAATACAGCTCTCCACTGTGGCTCTTAAATCTCATTCACGCAAGCCATGCACAAATTCAAACCTAGAGCCTCAAAACAGTATTTGACATCTAGACGTGCCGGTATACGGTAATACGACATATCACAATAATAAACATGCACAATGTTGTTTTCATGTCATCGCATCACAGCAGGAAATACTTCAATACTTAAAGACAAAGGCAATTTATTTTCAAATTTCAATATTTTTACATTTTAATCTGGACTTCAACATGCCCTAGATATTGTTTGAAAATGTTCTGATACTTTATTGTTCAATCACACTTTACATCAAGGCTCCATTAGATAACACTAATCAATTAGTTAACAATGAAAATCACTTCTAAAGCATTTATTAATTTCAACATTTATTAACACATTATTAAAATCAAGTCGTAACTGTATTATCTAACTGACCTGAGCTCACACAACCTAACTGCAAAATAGAATTGTATTTTATATATACCGTTACACTCTAGAAGTCTGTCTGAAATCAGTTTTGTGAGGTAGCTTTGTGCCCAAATGCTGTCTGCAAAGTCATTGCCTGATTGCAACAAGTCAGCTGCCTACGTTTTTGGACGCAGTCAAGGATTAAACAATGGTAGATCAAGGAGGTGGGATGAGAGGAGCACATGGCCAACAAAAACAAAGACAGAACCATGTGCTCAGGCATAAGACAAACAAAGAAACATTAAACAAAGACAAAGCAGACAAGAATGTCAGGACAGGACGTGACACAAACAGCATTTCAAGGAAGCTGATCCAGGAATGTGTCCTACTTCTGAAGCCGTGTTGTGCTTCAGCTGAAGTTGAACAGGAGATGAAAGCTGGTTGTGTGTGATCGTATTGCTCTCCTCTACCTACACTGATGATGACATCTCCGCTCACCTGCCAGTTTGTTAAGGCGTCTGTGGAAAATCTCAAATGTACTTTCCTAGTGCTCATTAGGTATTGTTTGGTGAGTCTCTGCCTTGGGTTCTTGGGAGTGTGTTGGTAGAAAGGCTTGACGCAAGCAAATGCGACTGCATTAAGTGTGTGCTTAAGAAGAGATGCTGAGCATTGATCCAGCACACATCAAAGCCTGCTATCAAAAACACCCCAGTGCGGCTGTCATGTAATTACATGAGATGAGGGGCTTGGCGGGGCTACTGCTGCCTCTGCTTTGTGTGTGTGTGTGTGTCCACTGGTTTGACCTACATTATGAGGACACAATGTCCTTATATTGTGGTGTGTATTCAGGGTTCAGCATCCTTGTAATTAAAAATGCTAAATATAAACATACTAAAAAAATGTTTTATTAAAGGTTTAAGGGTAGGGTTAGTGTAAGGGGATATAATCCAGTTTGTTGCATATAAAAACCATTACACCTATGGAATGTCCCCGTAAACAACCTATACCAACGTGTGTGTGTGTGTGTGTGTGTGTGTGTGTGTGTGTGTGTGTGTGTGTGTGTGTGTGTGTGTGTGTGTGTGTGTGTGTGTGTGTGTGTGTGTGTGTGTGTGTGCGTGTGTGTGTGTGTGTTTATTCACTGGGACCCAGAAGAAAGGTAATTACTTTTTTCTACACAGGGTGAGGATGAATGCATTAAGCATGCTGATTTAAACACAGTAAGGCACAAATCTACAGCCGAACACTTCTGATGGCCTAATGCAGTTTAAAATGATAAAAAAGCAGACTTCTGTAAGAGACCTGCATGCACTCACAATGGGGGTTATTCACAAAATAGTACCATGAAAAGCTTTTGGCATAAATTAAAAAGGCAATGGTAACATTTTACAATAATGTAAAATTATTATTATTTATTTTTTTACTCACACACACACACACACACACACACGCATATACAGTATTTTTTCCCCTTTCGAAACAAAGGTGTTTCTTTCTTTCTTTCTTTACTGAGAAGTTTTAGAATTTAGAGTCTCTTTTGTCAAAAAAATAAAAAAATAAAATTATGTCATGACGATTCTACGCAGTGTCCTTGCACATGTCCTTGCAGAACCCAGTGTCTGAGGCATGTGTAAATTCACGGCAATATCATTGGCCGACACGTCACGTGACATCATGTGGAGCTCCTTAGCATATAAATAGGGCGCCTTCAAACATGTCATCAGTTTCTTTGTCTTCAGGAAGCTACTTGTGTGTCTGCTGTGTATCAAGCAGGGTGATTGTGTCTGAAAAGTCTTTTTTTGTCAGGAGTTAGCTCATTCAGGCAAGAGAAAAGCTTATCTTTGTTTTGTATAAGTGAAGAAAATATGGCGAGCAAACCAATTCAAGAGATGTGTTTGCATAGTGTCCACGTTTTATTGCTCCTGGTGATGGAGCTCTGTGTTATTTGTAAGGAGCAGAAAAGGGCTGAATGCCCGCACTGTGATAAATTCACTCTGAGAAAGCTCCGCTCCCGCTTGTCTCTCTTCCCGAGTGATGGGAGTCAAGCCTCTGAGCCCCCCAGTTCCGGCTCTGCGTCTGCTGAGGCAGCGTGGCAGTTGTGATCATGGGGATATCAGATGGAGCTAGCTGAGGAGCTTAAAGGGGTCTCCCTCGCTTCTCTGACCAGCTCCACAGTTCTCGCTGGCCAAGATGCCCTGAAACAATCTTTAAAAAAAATCAGCATTATGTTCATGTAAGGATTGGCCCCATCCTAGCAAACTACTTAAAGGTTGGAACAGGGCTTGACAGTAGGAATGACTGGATCGCAGTAAAAACGGTGACCCATTCTCTTTTGCCTCCCCTGATCATTAATCTGAAAGTTGGGAATTCTCCCTCTGCATGCTCCCTTTAGTACGCTGCTCTAGGCTTGTGCTTAGGTCTGCAAATCATATGTAGAGTTTCTTCCAGCCACTCCATATTTAATTTTGCCTGAGAAATAAATTAAATAGGCTGGTTGGATGTGGTGCTATGGACATAGCTGAGGCTAAGTCTATAGTCTCCCCTGTTAGTTCTGCTCTTAGGGGCTTTGTGCTCTCCAGTAGATGCACTCGGGCAGGTCTAGTGTAGAAGTCCCTGTTTCAGACATGGTTGAGCATGGAGCTTGGGGTTCTATTTAACACCTGTAGTACTGCGCTAGTTGAGAGCAGTAGCGTAATGTCCTGGGAGGTGCCCACTTGGTTGCTAATGCATAAGGTGCTCTGAGGCGGGACCTGCACACAGAGAAAAAAGGTGTAAAAATGGTGCCTTTAGGGTTACAACAGCTTGTCACTGAGGCAGTACCCTTAAAAGGACATCTTTGTACCTTTTTTAAAAATGTATACCACTATAAACAACTTTAGTGGTAAAAAAGATTAAAAAAATAAATAAATAGAAATATGTCCTTTTAAGGGTACTGCCCCAGTGACAAGCTGTTGTACCCCTGTTGTAAAATTGTGTGTGTGTTGAGCCCTCCAATGCCTAGGCCTGACCGGATTGTGCTTGTGTGACAGCTTTTCCAAGCAAACATTTGAATCACACTCAATCACTGTCACTCACCCTGCTAAAATCCATGTTGTAGTTATTTATCGTCCTCCAGGTCAACTGGGTAACTTCCTGGAGGAATTGGATATGTTACTCTCTCACTTCCCTGAGGATGGCACTCCTCTGGTACTGCTCGGTGACTTCAACATTCACCTTGATAAACCCCAGGCTGCAGACTTCACCACTCTTCTGACCTCATTTGATCTTAAGCGAGTATCTACTGCAGCTACTCATAAATCAGGTAACCATCTTGATCTTATCTACACACGCTACTGCTCCACAGACGTCACTTTAGTTACTCCTTTACACACCTCAGATCACTTTCTCATCACTCTTAACCTCCTACTAACTCCTAACACAACACACACTCCTCCGCTGATTACCTTTCGGCGTAATCTACGCTCACTCTCTCCCTCCCGTCTATCCACTATGATTTCCTCCTCACTCCCTCCACCTGCTCAGTTCTCAGCACTGGACACTAACAGTGCTACTGACACTCTTTGCTCCACTCTTACATCTTGCTTAGACAACTTCTGTCCCGTTTCATCCAGGCCAGCCCGCACCACTCCCTCTGCCCCCTGGCTGTCTGATGTTCTCCGCGAACATCGCTCTGGGCTCCGGGCGGCAGAGAGGAAGTGGCGCAAAACTAAAAACACTACTGACCTGACCCTGTATCAGTCTCTTCTCGCTTCTTTCTCTAGTAACGTCTCCACTGCTAAAACTACATACTATCACAACAAAATACACAACTGCTCTGACTCTCGTGCACTCTTCAGAACGTTCTCTTCGCTCCTCTGTCCTCCTCCCCCCCCTCCTTCATCAACTCTTACAGCACACAAAAAACCTCCTCCATCAGCAGCCAATTCTCCGCACCACAAACCGACACGCACATCTCAACAACCATAACACATACACTCCCCTCCTTTTCTCTGCTCTCTGAAGCTGAAGTCTCCAAACTCATCCTTTCCAACCACCCCACTACCTGTCCGCTTGACCCTATCCCCACTCACCTCCTTCAGGCCATTTCTTCTTCTGTTACTCCTGCACTCACTCACATTGTCAACACCTCTCTTCACACCGGGACTTTCCCCACAGCATTTAAGCAGGCTCGGGTAACCCCACTGCTTAAGAAACACTCTATGAACCCAGCACTTTTAGAAAACTACAGACCGGTATCCCTTCTGCCTTTCATTGCAAAGACACTCGAGCGAGTTGTTTTTAACCAGCTCTCTACGTTTCTTGAACAGAACAACCTCCTGGATATCAACCAATCAGGCTTCAAAAGCGGCCACTCAACTGAGACTGCCCTGCTCTCGGTTACGGAGGCACTGAGGCAGGCAAGAGCGGCTTCCAGATCCACAGTACTTATCTTACTGGATTTGTCTGCTGCTTTTGACACAGTTAACCACCAGATCCTCCTGTCAACTCTCATGAAGATGGGCATCTCAGGAACTGCTCTCCAGTGGTTCAAGTCTTACCTCTCAGGTAGGTCCTTCAGGGTGTCATGGAGAGGTGAAGTGTCTAAGTCACATCATCTAGCCACTGGAGTTCCACAGGGCTCAGTGCTTGGACCACTTCTCTTCTCCATCTACATGTCATCACTGGGATCGGTCATTCAGAAACATGGCTTTTCCTATCACTGCTATGCAGACGACACTCAACTCTACTTCTCATTTCAACCAGATGATACCACGGTTGGTGTTCGTATTGCTGCCTGCCTAACAGACATTTCTGCCTGGATGAAGGAGCATCACCTGCAACTCAACCTTGCAAAGACTGAACTGCTTGTGGTCTCAGCCAACCCAGCACTTCATCACAATCTCTCCATTCAGCTAGGATCATCAACCATAACTCCGTCCAGGACAGCCAGGAATCTTGGAGTTGTGATCGATGATCAGCTAAAATTCACTGACCACATTACTGCAACAACCCGGTCCTGCAGATTTGCATTATACAACATTAGGAAGATTAGAGCCTTCCTATCAGAGCAGACCACACAACTCTTGGTCCAAGCTCTTGTTCTCTCCAGACTGGACTACTGTAATGCTCTTCTAGCAGGCCTTCCGGCATGCACTATCAAACCCTTGCAACTGATCCAGAATGCAGCGGCGAGGGTGATCTTTAACGAGCCGAAGAGAGCGCACGTCACGCCTCTCTTCATCAGACTCCACTGGCTACCAATAGCCGCTCGCATCAAATTCAAGGCACTGGTACTCGCCTTCAAAGCAACCACTGGCTCTGCACCAATTTACCTTAACTCGCTTGTTCAGACATACACACCCTCCAGGAGTTTGCGTTCTACCAGTGAACGACGCCTTGTGGTGCCATACCAGAGAGGCATGAAATCACTGTCACGGACCTTTTCCTGGACTGCCCCCACCTGGTGGAATGACCTGCCTATCTCAATTCGAGCAGCCGAGTCTGTAGCCATTTTCAAAAAACATCTAAAGACGCATCTCTTCCAGCAGCACCTGACCAATCAAGAATAGCACTTAACATTCTATTCATTTTTCTGTCTGTCTAATTTATTTAAAAAAAAAAAAAAAAAAAAAAAAAAAAAAAAATCCTGTGTGTTCTGTGTTAGATTAACTGAGACTTGTTACAGCACTTGCATACTGTAGCCTCTGACTGTTGTAGTTGCTTCTATTGCTCTCATTTGTAAGTCGCTTTGGATAAAAGCGTCTGCTAAATGACTAAATGTAAATGTAAATGTAAATGCAAACAAGCAGGCATTGATCAGCATGGCATAGTGTCCCCATAGCGTCAACAACTGACACCGCGTATAATTCCCTTGAAAGGGAACTAGGGTATTACTATTACGAAATAGTATGTCTAGGGTTATAGGCTGGCTAAAAAAGTTGTCATGCTTTGGGCATGCATGCACGTCTTCCTTTTTATACGGTATACGCTCCATGTGACATCATCACACTGTGTTGGCCAATGAAATTTGGCGTGAAGTTAGAGGTGCCTCAGACACCGGGTTCCGTAACGATGTGCTCCCATAGCATCAACAACTGACCCTTATCAGGGAACCAGAGTTGCATACATAACCCCAGGCATTATTATGACTGTTGGCATAATATTTTGTTGGCAAATGTATTTGTGAAACATAAAACAGCTCTTCAACAAAGCAAAACAAAACAAACAAATATTCAAATGATCTTAAATATCTTTTTTTATCTATCTTAAAAGTCTATACTGCTATAAAAAATAAAATAAATGCCATTCCCCAGATATAGATAGATGGAAATAAATGCCGGTAATTAAGGCGGAAAGTCTTAACTGCTATCGATTGGGGATTTAAATATTGCTCGGTTGCAGAATAACCCAGGGAACTGCAGAGCTGAGAAACTCTCCCTGATACTCAATGTTGCATGAATCACTGACACTGCCGAAACTACAGAGGGCGCCCAGGCTGACCCCCCTTACAACAGCAAGCTGCTCATTAACCCCAATGAGAGGGAAAATCACAGGTGATAAAGGACATGCACTTGAAATAGTATGTGTGTCAATAGTACAGGATATGTAAGTGTACTGTAAAGATGGACAAAGCCACAATTCTTCTTAAAACAATAGATTAGCTATATTAATTAGAACCCAAGACGATTTTGTTTAATTAGGCCACACCAGCCAAAATTGCATAGGAAATACATTAAATTATTCTTAAAAAAGCACACTAGATCTGGATCCATTCTTGTATGGAATGGCCATTTTTGACAAATAGATTTCAATAGATTTCTGCAATAAATCAACTCTAATTAACAACTTTAAAAAAAAAGAACCGTTGGAGACCGATACAGTAGGAATGCCATACACCAAAATAATTTTTCAATGGTTGCAGTGAGGTTAAGTGGACAGGGCTGTTTCACTAAACTCAATTACATAAAGCAGAGAGGGCAGGCATATTCTTAAATTAAAAGCACAAGAGAGACACATCAGTAAATCACTCTGATGGATGGCCGCTTAGAATGATTGTCCAAGAGCAATGCCAAATTGACCACAAATACTTGATGTGGGTTTAATAAAGAAAAACGAATAAAGAGTCCATGATGGGATCATTCATTGTTGAAACAGAGAAGGGTGTCAACTGAGAGGTATGGACATCGACAAAAAAAAACTAACTCTGTCCAATTATTTCAGACCTACTGAAAGCAAAATACTGGTGATGTCTTCTGGCAGTGGTTCTCTCACCACTGCGTGTGTGAGTTAATGGTGTGTAGTTTTGTGAAACTTTCTCCCATGTGACCTTCTTCAGCAAACATAATTTTAGAAATTCTCAGATTCTTGTTTATCACATTTATGCATAGCTTCAGACCAACAGAGGCCACTGTTGTTTGCCTGTTTCCTTCAACTGACAGTTTTGCACTTTATCTCCTCTCCTTCATACATTTAAACAATCATAAGGCCAATAGATTCTAGTGTAACTCTATAACTGAGCCATGCAAACATGCCCCCACAAAACTAGGGTGTTACTCTGTGGTTGTCCAAAGAAGCCCCGAAGGTCTCTATTCTCTCTAGATTTGGCTTAGGTGAAATGGAATGTCTTTCATTCATTTTATCATCCAGCAAGCCTAGAAAAAATAATAATCTCCTCAACCATTCATATACATAACACAAATGAGCAAAGTTCAATATCTACTGTTTAAATGTGGTCACATTTACCATTGTTCTGTGAATTTTCATTGGAAAAATCCAGTCATTTCAATCGGAATCCATGCGATGTGGAATTTTGTGTGAGGGCGAAAGATTTCCCCATGCAGATTTTGCATCGTATTTAGATGATTGTCAATTCACAGAATAAAAGAAAGCTGCTTGGTTTGAAAGTGACTTCTGCGTGATTCCCGTTAGAAAATAGACACCTGAACTTTTATGCAAACAGTTTGCTTATGTGACCCCATCTTTAGTGGTTTGTTTAAAGCGCTACCAATGCTTGACAAATCAAACACCACTAACAATGTCTGACTGGGAACATGCTTGGTAGGGGTGTGCCATATCATACTGTCCACAATAACACCGGTATACATTTTTTTATCAAAAAAAAGTGTCATATCGCGATATGTATAGCAATGCGATGATGTATGGCACATTTAAGTTCCCTATCGTACACAACAACAGCACCTGTGAGTAAGAGCAGTATGTCAGTATGCGCGCTTCAATGAAAACAGCTAATATAGATCGGATTCAACTGACTTGAAACTACCTGTGCATTAAATGATTAAATTGGACACCTTCCAGCCAATCAGAATCAAATATTTAGACAGACCATGACATAAATTACTTTAGTTATTGTTAAACTAAAATGTTATGTTATTCTTTTACTTATGTTCCAGTGAAAACACTACCAACTTGTTCTGATGCTTACATTTGACTCGTGCTGTGTGACTATAAAGCTTCTGTTGCCACCTTATGACAATACATTTACACGAATCAAGTATTCTGTCATCAATGACAGTAGCTCATTGGAAAAGAATGGAAAATGCCCTTCATTTATTTTTCAGTAATAGATGCTGCTGCCTACCAGCTGCAATCACCAATAAAAAAAAAAAATTCTATATCGTCATAAATATATAATTAACGCATATATTCTTGAAATATTGTGATATAATTCTGAGGCTATATTGCTCACCCCTTATCCATGGCATCTCTGTTATGAGTCCACAACAGATTTGGTTCAGCTTGACCTAAGAAGGACAACCGATATTGAGCCATAGTTCCAAGGTTCCTGTTAACTCTTTTCCTGCCATTGATATAATTTTCCGTCATTTATAAGACAAAGCTTCCCCGCCTTTGACGAAATTTTCCAGCTTTCCGTGTTTTCACACGTCTTCTGAAAGAGTAGAGAATCTCTGGATCAAAACACAGAAAAAAAAGAGCAGAAACAAGCGATACATTTTTTTTTTTTCCCACATATTTATATATTGCATGTTCAGATAGTCATACAACAAAATATTCTCTGGGCCATGAAAGTTTTGTGAAAATGATCAAAAACAGCTGGTTGGGAAAGAGATAAGCAGCTCTGCCAATTTCCACCATCCACCCATCTAACTCTCACAAACTCAATCAATGCTGTTCTATCTGGCAGAGTGAAGAAAATTGAAGAGGTGAACATATAATGACAATAGTAGACTGCCCCCCCCCCCCTTTTTTTTTACAAGAAAAATGGCATACTGTATTCAGTCCACTTCCTTTCAGAGGAAGACAGAAGCTTTTAAGGTGGAAAATTACCATTGAAGGCAGGAAAGAGGGAATGTATATAGAAATGAAAATATCTGCCAGGTCCACACAAGATAGAGCGCTTGGTCTTTGCATGTACGCACATGCATACTAATACACTGGAAAATGGCATGATTGCTGAAGCCTTGCAGGAGATGAATAGGTGGACATCTACATTCATGTTGAAATGAAAGGCCACCACCATCACTCAACAAACAGCAGGATGGTGGAGATAGATGCTGTCAGATGTAAGATTTTAATAGAGAGAATTTAATGCATGTGACATGCTTTTAAGTACGACCCCTTATGGCTTTCAGGCTTCAGAAATCAATGTTAAAGTGTCTTCTACATGCACAGTCTGTCTCAGTTCCCATTCATCGCAAAAAAATTTTTTTTCATTACACTTTCTAGACACATTTGGCTGGTTGTAATGCCTAATCAAAAACCTCAGAAGAATGACCCAGATATTTTCAAATGGGATATACAACAAACATTTGTATCTTTCAAAAACACTTTGTGGAAAATTGACACTGCAGATGAATGTGGAACACACATTTTCAATTCCAATATGGCCCAAATAAGGGGCTTTCACAGTAGGTAGTCTTAGGAACTCAGTTATAGGAACTAGCCACCAGGGCGGTCCCCAGAGAATAACATTTTCCCCTATAGGGCCATTTTCCTGGTTGCATTGCTATCGATGTTTTCCATGTTTCTGCAGTAAGTATGTAAACTGTGCGCTTATATGGCTTTTTAAAAATGGCAAGTGACAGTGTTTTGCATGGAATGTGTTCAGCCGATCAATGTATACACTTACATCACTGGTAGTACCTATTGTGCTGGGTTGCTGGGTTAGACCCTAGAGCTAATTTAGTCCCCCCAAAGGGTGTTCCAATAATTTCAATCGTTCCCAGTTCCTGCGGAGCAAATATGTTTGTCATATTTATCAGCCTATTAAAAAAGCATGGGCAAAAGAAGCAAACTACTACATTTATTGTCTTTAAATTGTAAAAATTTAACAAAGGCCAATAAGACCTGTGCATGTAAACGTCACTCCACTGGCCCCAAGAGGCGCACTAGCGACTGACACTAACGGCTGCGGTCTTTAGCATCCTTTTTAGCGATGGGATGGGAGTGAGGTTTAGGGGATTGAGTGTAATGTAGGCCAGTAAGAGCTGTGTGTGTAAACCCCACCCCCCTAGCCTTAGAGTCCTTGTTAGTGTGAGCGCCTCCCATGCTGGGAGACTTCATTTACCCTCGGAAGGAATCAAATATTTTATACATTTTGCTATATGAATTCCATAGAAACCAACACAATTATATATTTTAAACACATGTATGTATGTGTACAACAGGTCGCAAATTGTTTTTTTTTGTATTTCATATAAATGATGTTATCATGAATATTTGTTTGAGATGAATATGCCAAGGTTGGGTGTTTCATTCATATATGCCGATCAGTTTAGACTGTTTAGACCAGCGGGCCACTTTTGAAAGGTCATTGTGAATAACCTTACTAAAAATCAGATTTGAGTAGAAAATTGAATTTGGGCTTTCTGGCTTGCGGCATGAATGTAGTCAAATAAATCCAAATATCAAATACCATGCACACTATTTTGCAAATCTATGTTAATACTAATGTTGCCTACACAAAATGGCCTTTCATCAAAGTCATGTCACACTTTTTAAGCTTTTTTTCATAATAACCTGCATGCAGAAAAATAAAAGAAAGAAATGTAATTATGTTTCTCACAGGTGCCTCGTGGGTATAAAAGTAGCACGGATGATGTGAGAGAACAAGTGAAGGAGTGACAGGGAAAAAGAAAAGGATATAGTGGGATAGGGGAAAACAATTTCAAGCCGAGTATAATTGGAGATTTGAAAGACAGCCGTCGAGCTATGATAGGTAGATATAATGTGATTACAGGCATGCTCCCTATGGCCTGCTCAGGTTTAATCATATTGCAGGTCTGTACTGAGCGCATTCAAGCTCCACAGCTCTCTGATGCCTGTTCGCCCGCCAGGCAGATTCATTCTGTCAAGAACGATAGGTAAAGATATAGCCTATAACCTGTTGTCAGCCAGAGCATGCTAAAACTACACTGTTTCCATGCATGAGAAATATATGTTGCAGAATTTGTTTCATTAATCTTAAAGAACAAACAAAAACAGATTAAAAATTATAGTCACTTTTGTGTTAAGGTTAAGTAGCAGATTAACTATCAGTTAATACAAATGAATTTATCAGCAGTTTAAACTATAGAGTGCTGGAGGCTTTAGCTATGGTAGCTTTAGCATTTAGCATTACACGCTAAATCTAGCAATAATAAATTGCACAGAGAACAGTATTTATCTAATTTGACCTTGTCATAAATGATATGTTGTCTTTCAAAATTAAGTATAAATGTTGTCCTCACAAACAAACAAACAATCAAAAAAATTACAAGTAGCCTACAATTAATTACCTCAGGTCAATGACCTGTATTAAAAATAAGTCTAAAAAGATGTGAATAATGAGTGCATTCTCACAAGCCTTTCCTCTTCCATGTACGTTTCCTGAAATGGGTTCTAAACTATGACAGATTTTACTATGCGTAAAAAGCCCAAATAAAAACAAAACACTAACTTTATAAGGTCATCTTTACAGTACAGGGCATTAACTATTTACACCAGTATACAAGTCATATTTACAACCAACCCTGGACTGTTGTGCGTTACGAGCCTCAGAGATAAATAAATGGGGCTCAAGCACCAACGGCCCCCCGTGCATGCCACTGTACTATACCTATAACTGAAGGCAGTGTGTGACCATTTTGCTTCGAAGGTCAAAGGAGATATACTGCAGAAGACTGTCATCGGATTTACATCAAATACAACTGGCAAAACCACGTTTCATCTCCTGCTGTTGCATGTCTAATCCTAATTTTAGCCATGTTTAATTCCACCACACAAGGTTTCCTTTCTTACAATTGCACAACAGGAAGGGCACAGCTGCCAGACCATGGACACGAGAAAATTAATCTCCTTCCCTTCATCCTCATCACACACAAGCGAGTTGTGTGAGGGGGAGGGGTGGATTCTGATATCCCCATTACCAAAACAGTAATTAGAAAAGAAATCATGACGCAAACTCTATATTGTAATATGGCCAGCAAGCCTATTCTTTAATTAGATCTGAAACAGTGGTAAAAAGGGTATGTTTTAGAAAACATCAATCAATATATATATCTTTACTGCAGCTAATATGCAGGTATGTGGCATTGGTCTCTGATTTGTGGAATTGTATGTAGTGCTTTTTTTAGTTTTTTTTGTCTGTGATGTTTTAACCCTTCAATTTATCCATTCATGTATGTGTTGATACAACCACTACTGAAATCAAAAAATGTAAGAATTTATAAAAAAAAAAAAAAAGGTTGGTATATATAATTTTTTGTTGAATAATTTCTACAAAAATATAGTAGTTGTAATGAAATCACTGCAGCACACTATTATAAATGTGCTGTGAAGAGGCAACATACTGTATAAAGATACCTATTAAAATATTGTTGCGCATGTTTTTGTGTGAATTGTGCCTCCTTCTTGTTAGCCAAACCTTTTGGCGCCAATCAGCGAAGGGGGGATGTTCTCTTTTGTGTCAGACGAGTCCATTATCCATTATGGGAACTCCATAATTCTGATGTCACACAAGCCCAATGAAAAATCCCCCCTCTGTTAAAAGCATTCGTATGAAGTTTTATTCATAATAAAAACACACTGCACTTATGCAGGCATTTAAATGGCATAGATTTATCAGAGTACTCTTGAATGGCTGGGAATATGAGAGAGAGAAAAAAAAATAATGAATACTTCCAGAACAGCTGACATCAGCACCATGAATCTCAATAATAAGGCACTTACAGCTCCACATAGCATCTACAGTATATCACTATCAAAAGGGTAGACAAAGACATTACAGTTTTGCTAAGCATGACAATTAAATGTATCTTATATGTTAATACGTTTTAAAAAAAGCATGGGCCAAAAGAAACAAACTTCTACATTCATTGTCTTTGCATTCATAACAACACTGTCTGGTTCAGAGTTAAAGGTGCAGTAAGCAAATTCTGAAAAATGCTGCTGAAAGTGGATCGAACTGAGCCATAACACATTTGAAGCCAATCAGCAGTTGGAGGCATATACACTGATGATGGGGGAGGAGAAAGAGTTGTGGCTCGTTTCCATTTCGATTGTCAGAAGTTGTGAATGATACCAAAATACAGAACCGAACCGTACCACTTTTTTGACACCCTTCCGTTGTGGTACCTTGCACAGTAGTTCCGGTACCTAAAGGGAGGAGCTAGACTCACTGCTATACATTGATTAGTGGAGAGAGAATCGTCACTTGCGTGTTACAACGGGAATGACAACACAAGAGGTGCCATTTTTGGTTATACAGTTGAAACACAATACCATTGCAACACAATGTTTTTTTGTGTTGTGACAAACAAATACATGTCGAGAAGCAAGAATGATCTGCTGTATGTCCTCCATTGTTGTTTACTGTGTCACTTTCTTCTTTGCACGAGAAGGATGATCGCTACCTTCCGACATAGATCGATCAAGTAAGAGTACTGTTGGTAGTGGAAATGCAAGCCGGATCAGGGTTCACAATCCTGAATCGTACTGTACTTTACCACTCGTTGGAAACAAGCCATAAGCAAGAGGAAGATTTGAAGAAAGTGTAGAAAAAGAGCTGTCTGAGAGACGTTACAAAAGGGAAAAGGTCAGAGGACTATCACTAGAAAAAGAAGGGTTATAATCAGGCCAGAACTTTATGACCCACATTAATATTAAAAAAGCTTTCCAGCGCTGGAGAGACCTAAACGGGAAGGCCTAAAAGATTTAGAATGTGTGCTGCTTGCAACTGACAACGCTTGCTTGTATATGTTTTGTATTTTCTTTTGTTTTCTTCTTTGTAGTTTGTTCGTCATCTTCGCTAGAGAAAAAAGCTAGTGTTATATTTTAATGTGAAGCTGCAGCACATTTAATTATATAAGAAATGTAGAGAGGCAGGTTTGGAGGTATGGAATGTGATATTGAGTTTCAACTGCCATGCAAATGATCCATGGCCATGAAGAATTGATGAGCACCCTAGCAGGCCAGCGGTGATTAACAGAGCTAAGAGCTATGGTAATGTACACAGACATGTCTTTATTGATGACTTAGCTTGCAGCAATGCATTATGTAAAGTGTCAAAGTCACAAGAGGCATTGCTCTACTGTAAGGACAAGCACAAATACACTCACGCTTGAATGCATAAATACGAAACTAACTGAGCAAGTGTCCCAGATAATGAATTCTCACTGATACTGTCCAACTAGTGCACGTCTTGCCCTATGGGAGCACTTAGCACTGAGCAAAACATCCCTAAAGTCCAACCCTACAACCCAGCAACGTGTAGCAAAAAGCCTAACCAGCACATTTGCAACATTCGTTATGGGCTCCAAAAACTCATTTAGATGAGACATTACAGAGAAAACATATGTTCTATATAAGCACCAGCACATCACTCCCAAGTCTGATACGATCTTAATAGAGTATTGGTATTTACAACTGGCATTTTAGTATATGACAGAGAAGTTTTTATACAGTAATTGTAGAGATGGGTTCTGGTGTATGCTGACAAGTCTGTAAAAAAGAACACAATGTACTGTGTTAATATGAAGGAATTTTCTGTATTTATTTTTCACTGATTTTTTTAACCATAAAATAGAAATTGCACTGTGTTGTGTTTTAGGGTTACAGGAAATGTCTGTACATTTAACAGGTTTAGGGGAATGGTCAACATTGTAATTATAGATCTGTAAATACATGCAGGTTTGTAAAAAATATGGGCCCTATTCTAACGATCTAAGCGCATGGTCTAAAGTGCACGGTGCAAGTCTCCGAATCTACTTTTGCTAGTGTAATGACGGGAAAAATGGTTGCCGCGCCCGGCGCATGGTCCAAAAAGGTTGCCCCTATTCTCTTAATGAGTAATGGGTGTGTTTTGGGCGTAACTTGCAATAAACCAATCAGAGTCTTATCTCCCATTCCCTTATAAAGCCAGTTACACCATGGTGGATTCGCTATTTACATGGCGGAATTTGCGAGCAGAAAGACTAAACACTTCCCAGAGAGGAATCCTTTTATTTTTAATATTTATAAAAATGTGTTGGCTGCTGTGTGTGTAATAAGCAGTTTGCGTGCGTTGTGGACCCGCCTATAGGTGCATATTACTAATGCGCCTTTTAAATAACATACTGCGATTGACTTTTGACTTTAGACCAGATCTTTTTCAGTTTCCCCAAAATAGCAGCGCACCAACAATGCTCCTGAATACACCTCGTTTTCAGACCAGCACGCCCATGGCAAACAGATGGGCACGAGTGCATTTAAACAACGTGGCGCTGGACTGATAACTGTGTCGGGTTAAAACTAGCAAAAACACATTTGCATCGAATTGCATTAAGTGTATGATAGGGCTCTAAAAGTACAATGTAAAAAAAATAAATAAAAAAAAACGTGTCTACACAGTAACTGCATTGTAACAAATAATTAATTTGAATGTTAGTAATTATAGTAGACACTATATATTTGGTCCCACTAATTTAAAATGGGATCAGAAATACAACCCCAAATCAGAAAAAGTTGTGCCAGAAAAGGTCCAGAAAAAGACCTTTCTTGGATGCTGCTTTTGTACCAAATTATAATTACAATCACCTGTTGACATCCCCTGTTTCAAATCACATCATTATTTAACCATTTTACCTCATTACTAGCCCTAAATTGCTCCTGTCCCAACTTTTTTTGAAATGTGTTGCAGGTCTGAATGACAGGAAAGGATGCATATTTACAAATTACATGAAGTTGACCAGACAAAACATGAAATATTTTGTGTTCATATTGTCTGCAATGAAATACAAGTCAAAGTATTTTAGAAATCACTTCTTTTTTTTTTTTTTTTTTTGCGTTTTCCATACTGTCCCAACTTTTTCTGATTTGGGGTTGTAATTTAGCATCCTAAATTCAGGAATTCAGAAATGCTCATTGCAATTCTGAATGGCAGATTGCTTGTTTCCTGAGCTCCTCTCTAACAAATAATGTTAAGAAAGAAGAAAAATATGGTAGAATTTCTTTCGAGAATCACTGGACTGAGAAAATCGCCCATTAGCTGGAGGATAACCTCACTGCATATCCCCTGGTAGGCCATTAGGCCTGCATGAAGTCTTTAGCTCACCTCAGCCTTTTCAGTTATTCTAGCGTCTGGTTTAGGGGACAGAATTGGTAAATAAATATTTTTTGCAAAGTTATCTGCAACCCAATATTATACTCCTTACACCTCAACACACACTTGATGTACAAAGCTCTTAGATGATCCTCCACATTATTTTACCATCAGTGAACACTTGATCATGGAGATAAGTGAAGGCCTACTCATTCTCTAATTAGTCGAGAAGCGCCCTCATGACCTTGAGCTGATTGGCTGGGATTAATAGGCCCTGTCTGGAGAGGACATCTCTGGTTCGTTTGTTGACATGGGGGAGGACTCTGAAGACTAGAACCTTGTTAATGCTAAGGAAGCACAATGTAATGTAATTAACTAAGGGATATGAACCCAAACAAAAAAGCCATCTATCTATTAATTTGCAATCTGAAGCAGAAACAAGTGAGTAATAACTAAATGAGATCAGATGACATGTGAAATGTACTGTACAGAAAAGCCAAGCTGCTGTCCAATGCCTACAGAAATATACTCTACCAGGAACAGTCATTTCTAACCTTGTCCATGTCCAATGCATGAGGCTTCGATTACAAACCATTTGGCTCTCTCTCTCTCTATTTCCTGTTCCTCCTCTTTTTTACTATACCTGAGAACGGCATTGTGTTGAAGGTGACACCTGCTTCGGATCACTTCCATTGGCACATTAGTGCTTTAATTAACTTGTTCCTTTTATTTTGTGATTGATAGCACTTCTCATGAATCTGCAGAGCTTTTGTTGAACACACAAGCCGCTTCAAAGACCTTAATATGAGCAGCAGTCCTAATTCTATGGCAGTCAAGTAATATGTTTTTGAAATTACTATTCCCCATAACGGAGCCCTCGAGTCATATGCTGATGTAATTTCATTAACTTTGGAATATGAATGGCACATAAAGCAGTAGAGTAATAAAGGCATGTCAGAAGAAGAGATCCTCTTTTTGCCAGACAGGTTAGGCATATCAGTTTCACCCATTGCAGATCTGGAAACCTGCCCTTCACGCGCTGACATGCTTTACTTCCTTTCCTATATCGAGAGCATGATGTTGATCAAGTCTTTTCAAAGAGCAGACGGGACCTTGGTGTTGATGTTAGAAGGGCGGAAAATTCGGGTAATATTAAATGGCAGAGAGGTGACTAGAGCCGACAATCTGATAGCTTATTGGGTAGAAGATCGGGTAAACCGAGTACGGGAAGAATAGATGAGCCAGTCGTATAAAAATGGATGAAAGACATTTTAACACTTTTTATGACAGCTGTAAGAATATGGTAAAACCAGCCAATTTCTGATTGAGCCATCGGCTGTTTTTCATTACTCTGTGTGGGATTACAAATTTATAAATTGTTATATTTAGGTTCCAATGTAATAGTATATAAACTGAAAACGTTATGTACATAGTGTTTTAGAGTTTGAAGTAAAGACTGACGACATTCTAAGAAGATCAAGTTAATCAGCTCAGGTGTTTGAGACATTAGTCTTTATGCACTTCCTGACCATTTAGCATGACAAGCTCAGGGCACAGTTGTGCTTTTGCCTCTGATAATGTGAAGGTATGCGCAATACTGTCAGAGTGATTGGATTAGCATCTATGCATTTGAATGACACTGTTATGCTGATTGGATTATGACTGGTGACACTCTAATGTCTGGGGTGTGTCCCTTTACCTGGACACAACATTTCATAGCTTTGTTTAGATTGTCTCCTCGTCTACTGTGTGAATCCCTCCCCCTGAAATGTGGATAAATCACAGTGTTTATACTGTAAGTTAGACTTGGATGACCACAGCGACCAAACAGCGTGTGTCTCAATAAAGAGTAACATCTGCTTGAAAGATATCCCAACGTCTTCTGGTCTCTGCTTCGATGAGGAAAAGAGTTTCCAACATCTGGAACATGCACAAGTTGGGCCTGTTTGAAAAATACAATATTTTATTTTTGAAAATTAGACATACTATATATGCAACCAGTTCTGCTCGGCGCTCGAATTGGCAACAGCCAGCATGGGAGGCAGGCGTCCTTACAAAAATGCTAAAGACCATCATGTTAGTCACAGTGGTGCTCATGCAGGTTAGTTTAGGTCTGGTTTGCATATTTTCAATTACACACCCCCAGTTATCTTTATCAAAAATCATTGCAAAAATGACTATTTCAGTACATTTTACTATAATTTGACACAATTCCAATTTAAACATGTGATATAAATAAAAATCAATTTTTTAAAAGAATATGCACCAAATAATGTTTAGGGTAAAACTTTATTTCGATAGTTTACTTTAGACATTCTAATAACTAAGTAACTTTGCAACTACATGCCAACTACCAGTCAGAGTATTAGTAGACTTTTATGGTCCCCCAATTTTATTTTGAAGCCCCCCCAAACAGACATTCTACTGACTATAACATCACAATTCTATAGAATGGCTGTAAACCCTAAAGGTTATAAATAATTATTGGTTTGAGTAGAGCCACCTCAAATGAAACAAATCAGTTATATCAAAATACATTTTAATGATTATTTAGAACTTTCCTTTTTTGAGTTCACAAAACTGACACATTTTAAGTAATCTGTATTGAGTTTAATGAACTTGTTTCTTTTAATTTAGACTAACTTAAATTTAACTGAAACTGGGCTGGGATCTTTATTTCCCAGCATGCTTTGCATGACACTCAAACGGGAGCGCAAATGCTAAAATTAAGTGTTATATAATGTTAAGTGGGAGATTTAGTAGTGTTTAAAGTTTTTTATGCTTCTGTTTATTTATATATTTTTAATATATTTTTTGTTTTATCATGGTGACGAGTGGAGCATGAGCTTAGTTTGAGAACAGATATATGTTAAATGTTGTATATTGCTGTACTCATTCAGCAAGTGCTATGCTAATGCTATCAAAGCATTGTGTTATCAATTATCAAGGTACCATGTGTCAAATTAGCTGGTAAGAGCTAACCAAGCTTTCACAACTAAAAATATTTAAATTGAGATTACATTATAATTTAAGTTAAATGTATGAATTTGTTTACTCAAATAGTTCAATTTAAAATCAATTAAAATGTATGAGTACAAAATAAAAATCTGCAAGTTCTGCTTAAACGTAAAATTTCTTAACTTAAAAAAATTGATGTAACTGATTTACATTTTTTTGTTTTGTTTTGTCGCTTATTCGGATTTACAGTGTACTGGCTTACCTTAAACCTAACCATACCACCGTCCCTAACCATACCCCATCCCACCTCACCTCAATAGTGTCAAATGTGTTTTGCAATACAACATGAACACAATAAGTAAATTGTGCCTTGTTTTATGTTAGTACTAAACAATATAAAGTGTGATCATGAATGTTGTATAAAATGACAAAAGTGATGAAATAATACTTATTCCCAAAGGATACAGCAGTGAGAAGGAATATGTCAGAACAGAGTGAAATGGAGCATGTTAAAGATTCCAAAATGGCAGAGAACCTCTCAAAACAAAATAAAGTGTCTTCCTTTTATGTAAACACTTTTAAGATACTTCGAAGAAGTACTTCACTTTAGAGATGTCTCTCTCTGCGCTTACCTCTTGCTGCAAAAGCTTTTCGATGGATGCCTCCGGTGAAATCCAGTCATCATTCTAGCATGCTATTGTGCGGCTTTAAAAATATCCTCCAGAGTTCAATTCAGTATGTATACCTGTCTGCCGTACCTCACATATTTTTTTTATTTTTTATTTCTAATCTTGACAAAAATATATATTTCTTACTGACGATGAAAGTCTCAGTTTGTTGCTGCATTGCAGGTAACTGAAGAAAGAAAGAAAAAAAATGGGAAAGGAGGGGGGTTGGGAGAGAATTTTCCTTCTTTTCAATGGGGAAAATAATGCACACCTAACTACATCCTTCTGGGATTTAGTGTTTAGTGGGATTCAAATATCACTTATCAAAATACCTGCATTTTCCCTGGAAAACACTAGTTTTGAGATAACAGGGCCATTTCCCAGCTTCAGTCTCTGCAGTTATTGCAGGTTAACTCCAGTCAAGAGATAAGAACGAGGAGTAAATCCCCTAAATTATTTGTGTGTGTTTTTTCAGAAAATAGAGGGAGTCAGTGTCCAAAAAAGAACAGTGTCTCTCTGTTAACAACAAGTTTAAGTTGGTGCACAATGCAGATTTAATTCAAATTAATTTCTCAGTGGCAACATTTTTGGGTGAATTCGGTTATCAATGGGAGTGAAAGCGGAATCCTGTGTGTACAGAACTGGATTCATTACTCCAAAGAGAAGTGACAACCGTATAGCTGCAGTGTGTATGTGGCCAAACTCTAAAAAAGAGCTCTTGAATTGACAGCCAGTGGGCTGTTTCCGTCCATAGCTACAATAGTTTAACATGACCAGTGTTGATACACATATTAGTCCATATAGGTCATTTGCACCTTATCTGATTAGATGTATTTATGCAATTAGTATAGTCACACTTTATATTTGGTGTCTTTAACTAATATTTACTTACATAAAAGTTAATGTTGCATTGCAAAACACTTTTGCTGCTTGACATGGGCCCTTTTTAGGGGGGCTTCAGCCCCCCCCAAACTTCTACCCAGCCCCCCTAAAAAAATTGTGATTAAACTTAATAACATATGAAACTGGCAGAAGGGCTTCGGCTTCATCCCGTCTTTCCGTCTTTTAATCAGCGTGTTCTTCAATCCGCAGCGGCGCCGAGCAGAGCGCACATCAGAAGCAGAGGTGTGTGTGTTGATCTGAGCCTCATTGGTCTGTCACCGCTCGTCAATGTCAAATATTTGAGAAAACCAATCATATCAGAATAGGCGGGCTTTATGCTCACACAGAAGCTGCTGAGGCTGAGCACAAATTTTAGCAGCACGACTCGACGTCAAGTGCGAGATAGCTAAACTAAACATTTCATATTTGACAGCTGCTTCTTTAAGTCAGAAATGTTAAACAAATGACAAAAATATTCAGGCAAATTAATAAACTTTTGTCTAATTTTGCCATTTTGAATTAAAATAGGCCTATGTAAATGTCATTTATAATATAATTAACAAACAAGAAATATTAAAGCCGTTTTCTTCAGATTAGACATAGGATTAATAGTAATGATAGTAATAGTAATAGTAATTAATAGTAATGTGCATATTGTAAATTAATATAATTCCATTTGTAGCATTCAGTAAATAAAAAAGCTCAGCTTTTTTCAGCCTGTATTGGGCATAAGATTAGTAATGAATGTGTGCATATTGTGAATTCATTTGATACATTTAGTTACCTAGCTTTCCTGGTAGCCTTCAGTAAATTAGCATGTCTATGAAAATGATTCATAAAACATATAAATATCAGCTAAACATATGTTTTACTGTCTTCACTGAAGAAACTGGAAAAACTTAATCAGTCATATCTGCCCACTGACATGGTTTTCAAGCTATTGTTATCAATTTTTTTTTGTTCAGAACATCTTAAAATGCACATATGCAGATCATGGAAATCAAAATTTTCCTGGGGATCTCAATGATTATAAACCTGCCTACATTGTATGATTAAGGGATGTACAATATGATCATGCAGAATAAGGCATTAATATTTGCTTTTTAAGTTATAATAAACAGCCAATATCCTAATATGCATACTAATAAGCTACTAGTTAATAGTGAGAATTGGACCCTAAACTAAAGTGTTACCATTTTTTTTTCATACCCTCACTGGGGGCTGAGCCCCCCTAAAATGAAAATCCTAGAATCGCCCCTGCTGCTTGATAAGGGACATGGGTATGGTGGTTTTGTTCTTGTATTTTAGGCCTAGTCCACACGTACACTGGTATTTTTCCTGGTAGTTTTTCCTCAGTTTAAAAAAAAAATTGTGTGTCCAAATGAAATGCAAAAACCTGCTATGACACGCTGTCAAGAGCATGCCAAACCAACAGGTGGCAATATAACCCTAACCATTGAGCCATGGTAGCCAATCGGAAGCCTGGAAAAAAGGATATTGCCGGTTCCAGTTCTGACGTAAAAAGCCAAAAGGAAGTTTAGTTTTGATTATTCCTAGTTAGCTTCCATTATCACTGATTAGTTTCACCTGTGTCTCGGCTAGTTGCCTGTGTTCGCCCATGTATATATATAGCCCAATGTCAGTTGTGTTTTTTGGTTCTTGTCTGCTTTGTTTATGGTTTGAGTTACTTCAGTATATTACCAGCAGGCATATCACCCTGTAGCCCAAGACTGGTTTCCCACTGAAGCTCAGCAGGGTTGAGC
The DNA here is from genome assembly GCF_949357685.1 of Gobio gobio. NCBI lineage: Eukaryota > Metazoa > Chordata > Actinopteri > Cypriniformes > Gobionidae > Gobio > Gobio gobio. Next base: position 34,449,961 of record NC_137113.1, read on the forward strand.
CTGGTCAGTATCTGGATTGGAGACCTCCTGGGAAAACTAGGTAGCTGCTGGAAGAGGTGTTGGTGAGGCCAGCAGGGGGTTTTCACCCTGTGGTCTGTGTGGGTCCTAACATCCCAGTATAATGATGGGGACACTATACTATAACAAGCACCGTCCTTCGGATGAGATGTTAAACCGAGGTCCTGACTTTCTGTGGTCATTAAAAATCCCAGGATGTCTATCGGAAAAAGAGTAGGGGTGTAACCTGGGCATCCTGGCCAAATTTGCCCATTGGCCTCTGTCCATCATGGCCTCCTAATCATCCCCAAACACTGATTGGCTTCATCACTCTGTCTCCTCTCCACCAATAAGCTGGCGTGTGGTGGGCGTTCTGGCACAAAATGGCTGCCGTCGCATCATCCAGGTGGATGCTGCACATTGGTAGCGGTTGAGGAGATTCCCCCCCTCTATATGTAAAGCGCCATGAGTACCCAGAAAAAGCTATATAAATGTAACAAATTAATTATTAATTATATATTATTATATAATGAATTATATCTCCAGCGATCTCCTAAGTTTGTTGTCAAGAAGTACCTTAACTTTTAATTACACATGAATAGTTTACTTTCGATATAATTCTTGAATAATATTGTCATAATTAAAACGTTTGCCATCTGCTGCTTCATGACATACAATAATGTTCAGATGTTTGAGGTCATGTTGTTGAAAGAAGTCTCAGTCTTATGCTCATCAAGGCTGAATTTGATTATTTAGTCCACAAAAATCCACATACGTATTGAAAAGATAAGTGTAAGTGCATTTGTGATCAGAATGTTATCCAATCAACGTGTCCTGGTTCGGAGGTAGTCGTGGACGCATTGTGATCGGATCAATCCAGCCATCGTGTCTGCATTCACTGGCCCTCCTCTCTCCCGAATTACGCGGGAAAGAGAGATCTGATCCGTTATCCAGATACAAAAGCGACAGAAGCCAAATGCGCCGTGTCCTGATTGACTGATGACCCGATCTGCTTGACCGGATCACAGTGATTGCATGTTAATGCCAAGTGTAAACGCAGCCTTACGTGCAGAGACCCTGAGGTAAGTAGAACAGGTAAAGAGTCTGTATCAATTTCCGAAGCCAGACATATTTTAAAATATATATTTTAAAGCAATATTTTAACATGTATTCTTTGATCAATAGAAGGTTTAAAACAACAGCATTTATTTGAAATGTTACATGTCTTTACTGTCACTTTTGATCAATTAAAATAAAATAAATAAATAATAATAAAAAAAACTTACTGACCCCAAAATTTTGAACAGTAATTCATGCACAACACAGTATCTTATTGAATAAATAAAATAAGAAGATGAAAACAAGTAAACGGGAATGTTTGCATTCAACAAATCAATGTTTCTTTTTCATTCTGAGTCTGTGGAGCAAAAAAATATAATAATTCAGCACCACTGATTCTGCAAACATTCTAACAATGTCTTGTTCATGCATCCGTGAGCTGCATTTTCAACTTTTGAACATCAAGTTAATCCTCCATTCACTATTTGAATAAATGACTGATAACTTTAGAACAAAGGAAGGCTTTTGTTCAGCATGTTTTTTAAACTTTAATTAAACACCCCTGACTATTTTAATGTAAACAAAGTTTGTTTGATCTGCTTGTCTTCATCAGTTCTCTTGACACAAAAGTTGATGCAAGCTGGCAAACTGTGCAATAAAGTCTTAATGTCCTCATTTATATTACAAATGGTCTCTCAAAAGTCTTGCGATTGCAATCTGATGCTATCGGTAATGTGTTTCCTGTTGTAATTATCCAGAATGCTTTGCAGAAGTGTGAAGACCTCAACAAATGAGACTCCTGCAAGGTCTTTCAACAAAGTGTCACTTAATCTATGTTGTTTTCTCTGATTGACCATCTTATCTTTTTTCTTCTTTTTTCAAGAATGTACTACAGACAAAAATATATATCATTTGATTAATTGAAGGCGGTTGGTGCAGAACACATTGATTTGCACTTAATGTAAAAATTCCTTTCTTCTGCCAAATCTCTCACAGTTTTTTTGTACATTGATCTGAATTTGAGCAGTTGCCAGCGTCTTTGAAAAGTCCTGGGAAATGTCCCAGTATTGCTGTGTTTATTTATGGTTTACTGTCAACAATCTGAGCCGTGGCCAGTGAGAGCGAGGGAGTTTAACCTTTGAGTGTGGGCTTTTTAACATCCACTTGCACTTTCAGCATGGTGTCATAAGCCGGTTAAATCCCCTTGATTCAATCACCTCTCCCATATCAATCAGGAAGTGTGTTCTCGCTAGTCATAAGGTGCAAACTGAAGACTAATATTAAAATGTCCTTGTGATATATCCTCAGATTGACACCAAGTTGTTTGCAGAAGAAAGAGAGGCAAATGTCAGGGAGAACACGGACATTGCAGTGTGGTCGATACAAGAGCCGCCATCTTGGCTCCCTGGTGCTCCCACTCAGATAAGAAGAACAGACGGTGTGCTGAATGCATCAATAGCAATCACAGGAGCCAAACTTACCGGTAAGCATTTGAGAACACCCTGCACAGTGCTTGATAATGTCCATCTAAAGCTTGTTGAACACAGACTATCCATTAGGGTAACTTGAAAATAAGCCATTGACTTGAAACTTGAGAAAAGAAGATCACAAAAAGAATTGTTGATAAAAGCCCCTTTAACAATAGAACTACCAAGGCGGTCCTTTTGACCGTTTTTTAAATTTTGCAATGTAATAACTTTGTTCAAATGAAACCCATATAGCTATAGTACCATGATTTTTCCTAAATCTGTGTATATTTTGTTCTAACATTGTTATTTTATTAAAATTGCAAAAGACAAAAGCGTATTTGTACCTAGAATCGCCATAACGGTCAAATTGATCGAATACATTACAGACGGCGTATGCCACGTATTATTTCAGAGTTTGCTAGTTTTCCCCGCCAGTGAAGATGCATGTCACTGATACAAAGCAACTTTATAGTTGTTTTTATATGCTATTGCTAAGATAAAACGTAGCTTTAAGAAAGAGTTTGTCAGGCGCAGAGGTTTTAGCCTTGCTTCAGAGACTTTATGATGCTGGTGGCTGCATAGGATTGTTTCCAATTTGTGTGATCCAAACATTTCCAATAACTCCAGAGCGTTGTAAAGTCCAAAAGTCAAAATATATTGAAAAAAGAATAATCTAATAATTTCCATAATTCACAACATATTTTTATCTAACAAAATATTCTTCTTCAGTCCATATTTGTTGGCATATAAACGTTCAAAAACAACATTTTCACTGTGGTGAAAAACTTTGCTCTCCCGCTTGCCACACACAAAGCGAGGCACGCACATATTATAAAAAAAGATTGTGATATGTAGACCAATCTGAGTCCGTTTAGTGCTCGGTGCTCCATTTAATCTATGTTGTTCGATTTTATTCAAATTGAGGATTTTGACACTTTTTTCAGTGATGCTGTCATAAAATATGATGATAGACATATAAAGCTTAACTCTAAAACCTCAATAGAAGCTTTGAATGTAAATATGACATGACGAAAATTACATTTGGAGCAGTCTAGTACAAACGGTCAAAATGACTGCTATGGCCATTCTAGTAGATATAGAATTCCGGTAGTTCTAGTGTTAAAGGGGACCTGTTACACTTTTTGATTTAACCTTTTCTTTAGTGTGTAACATAGCTGTTTGTGCATGTAAACAATCAGTCCATGTTAACTCTTTCCCAGCCATATGCAAAGGATCCTTGCGGTGCATTTAGAGAGTTGAGATGTCCTACAAGATGGCTGAGCTCGATCGGTTTCCGGGTCATAGGATGGAGGACGGAGGAGCGAGGAAACGAGGAAACGAGGAAACGAGGAAACGAGGAAATGAGGGATATTGAGAAGCACCCCAGAAGGAGCAGATAGAAGATTGTTTATGCACAAGTATGCTAAAATAGTCATCAAACATTCAAAAGCATACACTCTAAAAAAAAAGGCTCGTAATCATAGGGGAATCTTTTTTAGTGCTATATAGCACCAATTTTGGTGCTTCAGTGGTTCTTCAGAGGTGCTATATAGCACCTTAGTCAAAGAACCGGTGAAGAACCTCTGAAGAACCGCTGAAGAATCTCTGAAGAACCGCTGAAGCACCAAATTGGTGCTATATAGCACTAAAAAAGGTTCCCCTATGATTACGGGCCAAGAACCATTTTTGGTGCAATATAGAACCTTTTTTTTTTTAGAGTGTATACATCAACACCGCCTAACATTACAGAAGGAAATGTCGAACCCACAAATACAACTGTGCAAGCTTTGTGAGTGTTAACTCGACCTACTCCATCTGTGTTTTGATCATCGTTCTTAAACCAATCTGGACGTAGGCTTTGACAAAAAAAATATAAATAAGAAGCTAAATATAGTTAAAATTAGTCATTAATTTCACCAGAAAACATCTTACTTAAGACTTAAGGCTTACTTAACCAACACTGCACCGAAAGACCCGACCAAAGTGGACAATAATCAGATTAAACACTTCTCAGACATTTCACAACCCAACAAACTCTGGCTAAAACACAAGTACTGCTATGACAACACATCACTACATTGACTTTCAAAGGCAGAGGAATTGAAGAATCAGTAATTAAAATTACTGTTAATTTTTAACACTATTCCTCAGCAGTACAACCACAATATTTTGTTGTGTAGAGAACGCAGTTTGAACACAGAGAACATCAAATTTGAAATGTAATACAGGAAAAAATAAAACAATAAACCTTTAATCTTCAGGGACTGGTTTACCAATCACAACAGACTGTGGTCGGCGGACCAATCAGATCAGACTGGGCTTTTCGGAAGTTGGGTTTTAAAGAAACTAAGACAGAGCATTCAAACAGAGAGTGCTGCAATAATCAAAATTATACAAAAAATAATGATTTTAATACTAAATCATGTAATTTTTCTAGGACTTGTGAATAAGCATAACATGGGTGATTTAAGGCAAGTTGGTCCATTTGGAAGCCATCTTGGCAACATCCTCAGCTGAAACTATTACAGCCACCATATTTATTGTTGCGATTTCTCCCAGTAGTCTGTCTCCTCATCCTTAAATTGTCTCTGTCACGGCTCACTTCAAAACAAAGCTTCTGTATAGCTAGCTTTATCGCTCCCTGATATGAGTCTCACAGAGAAGACATTTGCTCAAAGCTCTTGTCCAAGCTGCCTTTAGCATAGTATGAGTCAGTCCATCCTTAACTAACCCTTCAGCCATGTCAGAACACATGAGTTAGGACCCAGCATGAGGCTCTGATAGTTTCTGGGTGTGAAGTTTTTCCCTCTGGCCATTATGAGTTCATTTCCATCACAAGAGAGACATGAAACATTGTAATTTAGCCTCAGAATTGTTTTTGTCTTGGCTTCAATGGATTTAATTTGTAGTGATGACAAATACTGTAATCTAGAGGGCTTTTGTGCAAGCAGATGAATGCTTCTTTTAAGTTCTCTGTGTTAAGAAAGAAGAAGAAAAGGTAAAATGAGCAAAAGGCATTTGAATAGCATTGCCTTCAATACTCATTATAACATAAGAAATGATTAAATTGATATGTGTGGGCTCAGATTTGCTTTTATTATTTTGCCTTTATTGTCCTTGGCGAATGAGGCCTGCGGAGTGCAGTCAACAATATGAATGTCACTGAAGGGTGTTGAGGGAAATGCAGCTGGGAAACAAGAAAATCAGTTGCACTCAACACAGCAAACTGTCATCAACAAGCCTTGTTTGCTTGTTTTCTAAAAGCTGATTTCATGCCAACCAAGCATGGTTTCTAAGTAGCACAGCAAATAAAGGGGCATGCTTGAGATATTTACATGTTTGTCCAACCCAGGCTCATTGCAAAACATGCCTGTGGCGACATTTCTGCAAAATATAATGTTGCTTCTTGCACGTTCCACAACACTTTTAAAGTGAAATGTGAGTGGCGCTAAAAGTGTGTTCAGTCTCCGAAATGTATTTGACAATATTTTATTATGTTTGTTGCTGTATGTACCACAGCAGTTTGGAAATTAAATGTTTGGTAAATGGTGCTAAAAGGTACAATTTGTATATTTTTTTTTTTAAACGTACCACCTACACTGAACTCTACTCTAAACTTAACCGATAGTGTTAACAACAGCAAATGTGAGCTAAAAGAAGATTTGCTGAAGCAACCAGGCCATTTTAGCTTGCTTCTACAAGTCTTTGAGCTATTTTATCATGTCATGACTTTTCACGGTACACTGTAAACCCTAACGCTCAAAATAATTAATTGGTTTGAGTAGAGCCAACTCAAATTAAACAAATTTGTTCAAACAAATGAACTTTTATGTGTATTTAGAACTTTCTTTTTCTTTCGAGTTTTCACATTTTAAGTCATCTGAATTGTTTTATTGGTTTGAGTTTTATGAACTTAGACTAACTTAAATTTAACCGAAACTGGGCTGGGATTTCTATTTTCTAGCATGCTTTGCCATGACACTCAAAAGGGACGGTAAATGCCAAAATGAAGTGTAATATTATGGGTTTTTTTTATGTTTCGTTATGCTAGTTTAGAAGAGTGCTGCTTACTTAAACTTTAAATTTCTTAACTTAAAAAAAAAAGTTTTTTTGAAAAGTCAAAATATTAAAAAAGAAATTTAGTTACATTGTTTTAATGTCACAAAATCAACATAAAAACACTAAAGAACATTGCATTGGCTAAACTTTTGTGTCTGCATTTGCAAAGTGAGTATGTTTCTGACCTAACGGTTATGAGTGAACTAGGGCTGTGGTGACAGAATATTGCAATTATTCTTATTACCAGCTTCACTAATAAACATGTCATGTCACTAATGTAAAATGGCAGGTTTGAATACATAATCCAGCAAAAATGACCCATATCCAACAAAAGCAGACCATTAGGGATGCTGAATTTTGCTTTTGAAATATGTTTTATTTGTAAATGATTCATTTCACCCTCACAAATACATGGAAAATAAGAAAAATAAGTTTTTTTTTGTTTTGCTTCTTCACAGCTCAGTATGTTATTCCATTCTTCTATGACATGAGATGCAGCCAAGGTCCAAATTGAGAATTTGTGCCATAAATATTTGATAAAGTGAAACTGAACTGTGTTTTGAAGCCCAGTCTCAAGAAAATTAAATGCTTGTGGCAATGTCCTTGTTTTACAATTATATTACGTTGCTTCTTGCATGTTTCACAACAGTTTCGATGTGGAATGTCCAGTGAGTGGACATGGCAAACAGACTTGGCAACATTTCATTACATTGCTTCTTGCATGTATCACGGCACTTCAGAAAATAAATATTATCAAATATTACCCTAGGCCTAACTGAGTATGTAAGTAATACGCCATTTTAGAGGCTGTTTACATGACACCGTTTCAACTAAAAACATAAACGTTTTATGTGTTTTGGCCAATCATTTACACGACAACAGCACTTTGGGAGCCTGAAAATGCAAATGCAAACTTTTGAAAACAGATTTTAAAATGCTAATTTTTGAAACATACATTCACCAAAACAATAAAATCCTGTATTTAGCCTAATATAACTAAAATAAACCAATTTCTATATTAAAACAACACCAAAACACAAAATATGAATTTTCTGATTATAGGCGGAGGGTGAACCAACACCATGAAGATGTGGGCTTCACCTTTAAAAACATTTAAATAGATTTCTTTGAAATAGTTTCAAGTTTCGTGTCACTGCTCAACCTACACATCCCAGCATAAACGATAAATCATTTAATAAAGCATCTACGTTCACAAACCACTGTTAATTTTAACAGAAAAGCAAGCATATTATTCTGCAGGATTTGGCATGACAGAACGCTCACAAAGAGAGCAAATTTTCTCTACATTTCTGACTTTAAAACATGCAATGTGACTGTATATCATGCAATTCTGACTGTATAACTTACAATTGTGAGTTTATATCACGGCATTTCTGAGAAAAATTACCTTTTTATTCAGTGTGGAAACAAGTTTCCATGAGAGCAGCAGCAGGCAATTGAATGAGAAAATTCGACACAAGTCTGTGGCAGGGGAAGGTAAGCCTTTCACATCCTTACACGCTCCGAACATAATGTGTTATTTAACGTTACTATTGTAGAGATTAGTGTTGTGAGGTAAATGCTGCTGAAGATAGTCAATAGTAAGTTTGCTCCTGTATGGAGCTGATTGTGTGATGCAAATGTTAAAAGTTTACATTACAAATCATGTGTGGTAAAAGTTTTGTAATAACCTAGTATTGTGCAATGAACCACACACAAAATATACTAAAAGTAAGAGAGTATACAGTCAGTCTGCTTTTTCATATTTATATACTTTTATAGATATACGTAAATTAATCAAGTAACAAAATACCCATTATATAAGTATACTTGGTTTAAACCACAAAAGTCTAAAGACCAGGTTTACTAAAGAGGGCAAATTAGCGTGAGAACACAATCACATAAAAGCACAGATGGGAGTGGAAAAGTTCTGCGGGTGATCTACTCACAAGGCACAAATTAAAGAACACAGACGCAGCAGCTCATTTCCATTATAACCAACACAATCTACCAAGAGCTGTGCAAATTGGGGTCGCAAACATGCAGAGCTGATGATATTCAGGTGTTGGGTGATCTATTACCGACACAGGCGCAGCAAATTAAAAATAACGTGGCTTGGCAAATTATATTTTCGGATAACGTCTTCCTCTGGCATTCTAAATGAATGAACACAAGTGGAGAAAATGATCTCCCTTCTATCACACACTCTCTGTTCTCTGCTGTGCCTCCTCCTAGCAGCAACTATTGCAGCCTTGTCAAGCACAAAATGGTTTAAAATATGCTTTTTGGGGACGTTAAATAATGGTGCAAATAGCAATAAAGTGACTCCTGGTAACCTTAGTAAATCATGCTGCATGATGTATTTAAACACTCTAAATACTCACCTCCCACACATTTTTGTCTTTGTGTCTTTAGTAAATCCTGACATTAGTTTAACGCCAAAAGAGGGCTTGTGCTGGTGTAAATATGTCCCTAAGTATACTTAATCTTTTGATTAAGATAGCATAATTCAGTTACTTGCCTTTTAGTTGTGTTTACTCTTTTGATTGAATACATTGTTGAATATTTTTTTCCACACATAGTGGTGGGCATAGATTATTTTTTTAAATCTAGATTAATCTAGATTAATTCTAAAATTAATCTAAATTAATCTAGATTAAAATGGCTAATTTGAAATGTGCCGAAGGCATTCAGAATATGTGTGCTTGTATTTGATCGTTTGTCTTTTTGTAGTTTAAATAATAAATAACTTCTGTCCCTTTAAGACCTGACGCACCCTGTGAACTGGTTACGACTGTTTACGTTAAAACTCACCAAGATTGGCATTGAGACATTTTAGAGTGTTTTTGACCATTAATAAACTGAAAAGGAAAAAGGAGCTCATTTTTGCACTTGTATGTCAGAGGCGGCTTTATTTATATAGGCGGCCATGTGTGTGTGCGCTTCAGAGGCGAGCGCGAAATCTGCGGGTATTAGTAGAATTAACGTTATGTGCAACCCCGCGCAAAATTCAGACCGGTCACACCAATACTAACAAAAATCAAGCAGAACAACCGTTCGCAATGTTCAGAGGATTAAACGGACTGAATGAGAGGAGGCGGGTGCGTGTCAACTCTGTCGGTCGGAGAGGAGAGGAGAGCGCAGCTGATAATGATACTGTAGAAAATGAGTATTGTATCGTTTCAGATATTTCAGTATCGACACATAGCGAAATATGGATATTTTTGACAACACTAGTAGGCATACACACAGGTTCAAAGACTCGTTCTCTCGCCCCCTACAGTGCAATTCGGCTAGGTATACATCCGCGCTTGAAAGTCATCATAGCTTGCGTAGTATAGACCCAGCTCCCAACCCAACTTTGAGAATAGATTAACGGCGATATATATATATATATATATATATATATATATATATATATATATATATATATATATCTGCAAAATAAAACCGTAAACCGAGGGTAACGCAGATATGATGCAATTGACAGGGGACTCCCTCACACGTCCCGGTTCTTTGGTTAAAATAGCAATTTTCTCACAATTCACAAATAGGAAACATTTGGAATATTGTAAGTATTCAACTGAACAAAATATATAACACTGGCCTAGTGGCTTTTGGATATTTTATGTTAACAAAGGTCTTCTGAAGCGAATTGATGGGTTTTTGTAAGAAAAATATCCATTTTTAACATGTTATAAAGTAAAATACCTAGCTTCCAGCGGACAGCCGTCCATATTCAACTTGCGGAAAAAGCGTAACTGGCGTGACGATGTAGCGTAAGGGTTTGCTGGACGTACACAAACCCATCAATTCACTTCAGAAAGCCTTTATTAACCGCCAGAGCCGTGTGGATTACTTTTATAAAGGATGGATGCACTTTTTTGGGCTTCAAATTTTGGGCTGCCATTCACTGCCATTATAAAGCTTAGATTAGACAATACATTTTTTTATATAACTCAGATTGTATTCGTCTGAAAGAAGAATGTCATATACACCAAGGATGGATAATTGGCATTTTTGGGGTGAACTATCCCTTTAAGTAAATAGTACATGGATATGATTTAACCTGATCTTTTTGTACACCGTGCTATTGTAGCTTAGTAGGCCATTAACAGAATCATTTTAAATCTCATCAGAGCATCAGTCAAATAGCAAGCTTCTTTTGGAAGTTGAAGTATAAACAAGATACCTAGATAGGAACCTAATGGTATACTAATACAGTATATAAATTGATGCAAAACTCCTTCACCTGCTGTCAGGCACAGTGACACATCTGGCCACTCTACAAATAACACCACATGTTAGGTGTTTGAGAGGAAGTGAGATCGTTGAGCTGTAGGAGAACAGCCCACATGGCAGCACAAACGCGATTGGTGAAGAGCGCTTAGCTGGCAGCCTTAGTGTGGAACTGTCATTGGCTGTCTATCTGCACTGCAATAACAACAAATGTGTTAATTAAATGAGCTCTGTTGTATACTTCACACAGACGGACAACAGACACATTATGAGAGGGAGGAGAGATAGAGACCACTCATAAAAAAGAGAGAGAGGGGGGAGAAAAAAGAACGGAATTCCCACTACAGTTTTGAAGAACCTTTTTCTGTAGAACCTTTTTTTTACAGGGGTGGTCACCTCTATGTTTATGTTATTTGTTTATTTTTTTCAGCTTGGCTAGCTTGAAACAATACAGTTTTAGCTACAAAAAACCCTGAAAAAAAATGAAAAAAAAAAAAAAAAATGAAAAAAAAAAAAACAATTTGTAATATGTTAACACTTAGTCCACACTGTCAGTCCAAATCTGATTATTTGTGTATCCGGTCAGAATCTGATCTAAAATGATTTAGATCCAGAATATCTGCATTGGTTTCTATGGCTTTGGTAAGTACGCCAAAAACAACTACATCAACAACATGGGTAACACTTTATCATAACTCACGCTATGAACTATTCATCATTAATAAAGGCTTAATAGACATTAGTAAGCAGTTTATAAATACAGCTGTAAATATTTATTCTTGATATATAAGCATATATGTAATGTCTTTAATAATTATATTGTCATACTTTATTAATGAACAATTTATAATTTATAAATTTAGTATTACATTATTTACAAACTTTAGAAGTTGTCAGTGGTTCATAAGATCATTTAGAAAGTGTAAGTAAATGATTAATAAACTATTTAAATGTACATTTATACATCTTATTATACATGAACATATAGTAATAGTTACTCAGTGTGCTTTATTAGCATGTATTCCTACTGTAAATTATGATTGATTCAAGTAGTTATAAAACATTTAGTAGTTGTCAGTTAATTATTTTTGTGAGCTCATCTAAAGTGAGGACTATTTATGTCTCATAAAGCTTTTACAAAGGAGATTTAAATTTTGTTCTTTTTTGTTCATTTTGTTGCTTATTGTGTTGATGTATATTCATTGTGTTGCTTATTTTTTATTTATATTCACTTGCTTTCTTATTTTGTTCTTTTTTGTTCATTTTGTTGCTTGCTTAGTTCCTTTTTTAGAAGATAACTGAGCCTTTAAATCTCCTTTGTAAAAGCTTTATGAGGCATAAATAGTCCTCACTTTAGATGAGATCACGAAAATAGTAAACTGACAACTACTAAATGTTTTATAACTACCTGCATTTAATCATGAACTACAGTAGGAATACATGTTAATAAAGCATTTATTAACACTGAGTAACTATTACGATATGTCTAAATAATAAGCTGTATAAATTTACATTTAAATAGTTTATTACTCATTTACTTACACTTTCTAAATGATCTTATAAACCACTGACAACTCCTTAATAACTGGTCTGTAAATAATGTAATACTTAATTTAGAAATGATAAATTGATCATTAAAAAAGTATGAAAATAGAATTTTTAAAGACATTATAGAAATGCTTATAAATCAAGAACAAAGCATTTACAGCTATATTTATAAACTGCTTACTAATGTCTATTAATGCTTTATAAGTGATGAATTAACTATTTGCTAATGTTTAACTAATGATTCATAGCGTGCAGTCATTTTAAAGTGTTACCACAACATGGAGGGGTTTGTAATACAGATGTTGTCTTATTAACAACATGACAATGTGTAGCCACCGCACTGGACTACTGCATCTTTTTATGAGGCAGCAGCAGAACCGTAAGAGGCTGGTATGTGGCTTTATTAGCATGTCTTTGTTATATTTTCCTTTTCTGCCCATCCGACATTGTCTAACAACACAACCTTGTTTGTGCAGCGACTTTCAGCATGTTTCCTATAAAAACGCCTGACGTTTACGTGTGTTGTGAGCATTTGCAGCACATGTGTTGTCAAACTGATGAAGATGTTTTCTTAATTTGTGTTTTTTTTTCTATTTGCATGTTTTCTTCATTTGCAGGTTGTCTCGGCTCTCTCTGTCAACGTATAAGGCCTGGGACACACTAGACGTGGGAGACCACAGACATAAGGGCAGTTTCAACCGATTTTTAGCATCAGATGGAGATCAGATGGAGATGGAGATCATAATGACAACACATAATTAAGTATTTTTTTGGACAGAAATTCAGTTGCGAGAAGGCTTGAATCGGGCCACAGCCCCCAGCTCATTGACTGTTGAAAATCTGGCCCAAAATCTGGCTTACAATCTACAAGTCTGTGGCCAGCATATTTGTGACTCGCAATTCTGATTTAAAAAAAAATAAATATCCGAAACTGTTGGGATGAAAAGTAGCTTTTTTTATTCCATGGTGAAAACAAGCTTCCATAACCAAGTAAGGGACATCCAGACATCCGCATGCTCTTTTTGTGCATAAACCATACAATAACCATTATGTTCAGAGAAGAGTGAGATTGCTTTCTTCCTGTGTCATCAGGAATATAGGGTTCCATGGTTTGACTATTATTCATCTGTGTGCATTACAGTGTGTTTGTGAGTTCACAAAGAAAAGGGAGGGATGAAAACACAATTTCCCTCCAAGGTCTGGGGCGCATAGACTGACAAAACAGTACAAATACAGAGAGGCAGGAGAAGGCAAAGGTCTAATCTTTGAGGTGCTGCATTAGTCAGAAAAGCAGACAGAATGTGGTCATGGTATTAGTGTGGCTGTCCACTGTAAAAGTGTTTTCTTTTTATTTGTATATTTAGAATTTGGTTGTGAGGTTTAAGCTTTCAGAACATGGTTCTGTTCGAGCACGTAAGCTTGTAAATAAGGGTAAAGCAAAAAAAAAAAACACAAACAGGTATAAAAGAAAACATTTGGTTTAAAAAGTTGCACGGACTGTCTAATGCACATTGAATGCACACTGAATTGGCAAGAGACAGAAAACACAAGTTCTAATTTGACCAGCTGGTTGCTATGCAACTATGCTGGGAAGTGTTGTTTGCAACTTACCAGGCTTATAATAAGCACTTATGAAGAAATATTAGTAAAAAAATTTTCTTCTAAGTTTTTTTTTCTTTTTCTTTTAGAGATATTTAAAAGAAGCAAGTAAAGCAAGCAAATGAGATATCCTCAACTACAGTAGTATGTTCTGCTTTGTCTGAAACAAATAATTCACTCTTAAAGTATAATTCTGATGGATATACTTCGGGACAGAAGGAAAATCGAAAGGTCTACAATTTCTTCCAATGGTTTGGTCCTTGCAATGTTTTTTGAAGGCTGTTGCCCCATATTTTAATTAACCACGATTGAACTGCATGCAGGTCTATTATTGTGGTAGTATTGATTTAAGAATTACATTGCATACAAGTGGCCGGTTCTTGGTTTTAAGCAGATTGTGAAAAGTCTGGCTCCTTAAGTTGCGCCATAAACATTTGCATGCTATAATTGTATTTGTGTGTTCATTTGAGTTTTTATATGTTTATTTGTATTACGACATTTGTAATGTAACGAATACAAATGTGTTATTTCATTTCAATGACTTGCTGGCATCTCTCTTCTGAAATTAAAGGGTGGGGGGGGGATCTAATGCTATTTCATGCATTCTGACTTATTTACACTGTTAAAGAGTTGGATTTTCATGCTAAACATGGCCAAAATTTCAAAAAAATTGTTGGACATGACAGACTATTTCTGTACCAAATACACTCCGGATTCTAACAAGTTTCGGAAAGTTATTATTAATTTTTTTCTAGAGTATGGGCCTGTGTGACATCATAAAGGGCGGAATTGCTTGTATGGGCACTTCTCCCGGATGAACGCATGCAGAGCGTGCACATCAATGAGCTTTATTTGGGTTACAGAAGCCACCGGCAGCGCTGTCATTTTGTTTTTAGACTACGAAATCAACAATGTCACTAAAGAAGTCTGTTTTTAGTTGTTAGTGAAAGATGAACCTTGTTCAGCTTTTTCCCGGAGCAGCAATGGAGTTCTACAAGTGTGTTTGTTAGTTCCCGGTCACGAGTTGAAACCAGTGAGAAACTGCATCAAATGTCTGTGTTTTTTTGGCAATCGGCGCATAAGTGCATATAATGTAAACAACACGAACGTATATTGACAACCCGTTCTCACTCCCAAGGCGTCAAAGTCTGAAGCATGGTCAAGTGCTTTCCGCGTCACAATAAAGACGCTAAAGGCACCCCTAGGCGTCACTATATCGACGCGCTGAGTGCTCCATTCATTTCAATGAGAAACATTTGCCGTCATACACAGACGCGTTGGGCATGGGAACGTTATCGTCATCGATCGATCATCATATATTGGGTTATGATTTTACCATTATGACATGATGGACTGTGATTCTCAATTTAATCAGCCAGCATAATTTTATTTACGCTATCTAGACATTTTTTAACATGTAACCCAACCCCATTCCATCCCAAAACCTACCCATTTGTGTGGTATATAAAACGCAGATATAACAGGCACAGTCGACTGCATGCACAATTTATTCAAAAAGTACAAATATTCCGAGGCCAAGCGATTGATTTGTATGAAGGAAATCCCCAAAAGCGATCAGCTTTTCCATCCGCAGAAGATCACGAACACATTAAATTTCAAATATTGCCATATTTTCATAGTGAAATTGCATTGGCTCTCGTATGCCTCGTG
This sequence comes from Gobio gobio, assembly GCF_949357685.1. Classification (NCBI taxonomy): domain Eukaryota; kingdom Metazoa; phylum Chordata; class Actinopteri; order Cypriniformes; family Gobionidae; genus Gobio; species Gobio gobio. Next base: position 34,465,602 of record NC_137113.1, read on the forward strand.
ACCAATTGCGTCATTACGTCAGCTTTGATTGTAAAATGTTATTGGCTCTCGTGTGTCTTGTGACCGAATGCGTCATGCTAAAGAGGCGTGTGTATTATTTGAATGAGATATGGAGAGTGCGTTCACGGAGTGGCGGGATCATCATCTCAGCGATTAAAACATTAAGATCAACTCTGTTCTTTACATAAAGACATCTTGGGACTTCAGAAGACTTGGAATGCAACATGAGTTAATACTTTTATACTGTTTTTGGTCAGTTTTTGCAATAAATAGATGTGACTGTACTTGTATTTGCCTGGTATGTGTTTTATATTGTTTAGAAATGGGTAGGTTTAGGGTAGGAGTTGGGTAAGCAGCTACAAAATATAAAAGTAACCTTTAAATATTAATAAAATCATGTCTGCTTTTACAAATGCAAAGAATAACATGCGTCTTGATCTGACGCATTGGGTAAACAACTGAAATTAATGGAGTAATATAGTCAATATAGTGACGCCTAGGGCTGACTTTAGCGTCTTCGATGTGACACGGAAGGCACTTGACCATGCTTCGGATTTTGACGCCTTGGGAGTGAAAATGGGTTGATATTGAATAGAAAGTTATCCAGGGAGGGATAATTCCAAGAATGTATTGTGCATGTGTGTGTGTGCGCGTTCTCTTTAGCGCCACCCACTTCACTCCTCCACGAGTTCGGCTGTTTTCGGAAAAAAAACAACGGTACACGTATCTGTCTTTTATAAATATGATAAAACTAAAGACTCTTCTGAGATATGAAGGATGCAATACTACTCTATAGGTACTCAAGATTAACATGAGATTGGCAGAAACTTGGTGTTACACTCTAAATTCTATAATAAATCGGTTTGAAATGGAAAATAGTAGGTCTTAGTTTTGGATGCTAAGCTCCAAATGAACAGATCAAACAATGGAGCTCAGGCACAGTGAATCCGATTATTTTTAGTTTGTTTTTCTCTCATTTTGGTTTGCTTGTGCCCTGCAGCTCGCAGACAGAGATGGGAAGGACGTGCGTTCTTTGTCTGATCTTGTCCTTGTATGACAAATAAGTAAATACAACAAAGAACTAAATGGAGGTTTTGAGACTGAATGTGGTGATCTGCCGAATTCAACTGAAAACGTCCCCTCTGGCCTCGATGGCTTTACTTATCTGAACAGAAGTCCATTGAAACATCTTGTATGTGTCTGCTGATAGTTTCAAAGAAAGAAAAAAACCCTAACAAATTGAGCAATGCTGATTTAATACAGAACTGGGTTCAGCTACAGTAGCCATGTAATGTGACAGCACCAATTAAGAAGTGATATGCAAATTGCCAATAAAAATAGCATCTAAGATAGCTGAATTGTTTTTGTCCTGTCAATTTTTTTTCTTATTTCTTTATTAATTTACTTTACTTTTTTGCTTCATACCAAAATTGAACAACAAGACCATTACAGCAGTGTGCGTTCTATCCTCTGAACTGTGAAATAAAATGGATTCAGTTCACAAGCAAAGTCCTGGGATGAAAAATTAAACATTTACCATGGCAACACGCTTCATTTGGTCTCCAAAAAGGGTCTGCTGGGACACTCAAAAAAAGAAAAGAAAAGAAAAAAGGCTTGTAATTTCATTTATTTTCTTTAATCTGTAAATGGATTTTTTTTTTGCAGTACATGAAGTACACAAAACGCTAAGGCGGTAGAAATTTGTGATTTGTAATGCATAATTTCCAGAACATAAAAACGAAATACAATGGTTTCACATTGCTGAGTTGGTGGGCAGAAATGTGATCTTGCTTGATTAGGGTTTGACTTAGGTGGGTAGATTCTTCCGTTGTTCTAAAATTAATGTGTTTTAGAGACCAAACCACAATAATATGCTCTAATATGGATGATATGTAATTATGCAAAGGAAGATGATTTGCATAGTTATTTGAGGAATACTATAGATAAGATATGAGATGGTTCACACAGTGTGTCAAATTGGAGGGTCTTTTTAATCATACTGGATGGCCCTTTTAATCACACTAAGCAGCCGGGCCAATACAGCAAGTGTTTTTGGTTTATTATGGCAGGTGAGCCAATATTCCAGGAAGCAAAAGAAAATTCTGGTGGTACATTCAACAACATATACAAATACCTTAAAAGAAAAGATGAAAAACACAGATAAACGTATAGATAAAGCAGCATTTCAAGTCTCTGTCTCAGGCACTTGCCATTTTAGGCTGACCCAGTTTAATTAGAGCAATCGAACACACTTTGCGGGTATTGATAAAGTATTAAGTTAGAAATCCTTACCCTCACATTAAACAAGACGTTTATGAGATTTATTTTATACTTATAATTAGCTCATGATAATTAATTACCATTTTGTTTCTCTATAGTAAGTCGATTAATGCATAAATGTAAATTTCATAATAGTGAAATAAGTTGTAAATAGCACTGTCAATATTAACACATGCCGTTAATTAAAGTCCCCCAACAGTCAATAATTGTATCCCTTAAAGCTCATATTTGATCGCCAAAGTGAATATTTAAACATTTCTTCATGTGAAAAAGGTCTTCATGCATTGAAATAGCTTGAATGTAACTCTACACGCTTTCTTCATTAAGAATACGTGGGTCCATGAAAATGCAAATGATCCCCGCCTTGACTCACTCAAACCAGCTCAGAGATCCACTCAGTCAACTTTGCTGTAGTAAACGCTGCAAAATGGCATCTTTCTTTACAACATCGCACACATAACAGTAATTAATAGGATTAGCCTTTGGCTTGACTACGTTATCAAACAGCTAATAATGTGTTGCTAATGTTTCACAAACCATGTTCCCATTCACCATCTCAGACAGCTGCCTTCCAAAAATCAGTATCCTTAGAAATGCTTTGAACTTCATAGAACGTCAGTGGAGAAAGGCATATTGTTTATAATAACATTGTAATATACATCATATACATAATTCACCTGTTATATTGCTAAATGTAACCAATGTTTCATATCAAAAAAAAAAAATGGAATAACTGGCTTCCCTTGAGTCTCCCCTGCTTCAGATCGGTCATAGTTAATGATATGCTAAAGCCTGCATGTTGACGAAATTGGTTACAAGTTTGTCATGTAAGAAACACCGTCGATTTCAAACCACGAGAATTTGATTTTGAGAAGAAAATACTCAGCAATGGTGTTGACTGATGAATTTGCACATGGTTTGTATTAAAGTTGCACTATGTAACATTTGTTCAGTAAAATATCCAAAAACCACTAGGCCAGTGTTATATATTTTGTTCAATTGAATACTTACAATATCCCAAATGTTTCCAATTTGTAAATCGTGAGAAAATAGCTATTTTAACCAAGAACCGGGACGTGTGAGGGAGTCGCCTGTCGAATGCGTCATATCTGCGTTACCCTCGGTTTCCGGTTTTATTTTGCAGAAACGCTTTACTCTCACTGCAGTGTGCAACAAGTGTCATAGCAGCCGCTGAGCGAACGCACAGAGTAACTTCATAACATAATTTTCAACACACTCAGATGTATCTAATATGATAAACAGAGCTGCATTACCTCATTACCTCAAGCGGAAATGGCGCAGACGACTGTGGCATAATAACAGTCCCGCTGCTCGCGAGGCATGTGTAGCGTTCATCTTATTAACAATCGCTCCAGCGGCCTTGCTCAGCACAACACTCGGCCCTGCTCTGCTTCATACTACAGTAACGTTAATTATCGCATCCATGAACATGATTTATGGCCATTTCTGATGAGTCCTATCCAGATTATTTTCCACCGGCTGTGAGGTGAAGATCACATGTCCCAAGATTCTGCGCTCAAACTTGGCGTCATCAAGCTACGCCTTTGCTTTGAATAGGCGACCTCTAGCGGACAGAAAAGTTACATAGTGCACCTTTAAAGCATATTAAAAACACCACATATACATATAAACAACATTAAAAATTGATTTTCACCACAGGGTGTCTTTAAATAATGCTATTTATACAGTATATACATTATACATTTCAATTTGTGTCGCGTGACTTTTAAAAACGGAATGGAATAATCAGATGTTTGAAATGGATTAGAAATGCAGTACTATGTTTCTCTGTAAAATGGAGACAGACCACCTTCTCTTTCTGTGGTGATTGGTGAAATTTAATTATTGTCAAAACTCAACATGTGAAATATCACTACTGCCATTCATAGAAATGTTAATGTAAACACCAGCAAAGGACTAATGTGCTGGCTATGGCAATGGAAAAATCATCTTTACACATGTAAAATGAGGGGAAAGTTACTTTAAATTTCTGCAGGTTTGCATTACCATGTTTGCATGTTTGAAAAACAGTTTTAAAGTATGTGAATATGTAATTTTTTAGCACATATCCACAGTATGTATTCATTTAGAAAGCCAAAACTCTGCAAACCTTCCCATATGCACACATCTTTCACCTAATTTCTTTATCACTCTCCCTCATTTTTTTTAATATACTTCATTCCTCGTTCTCTTCATTATGAGAATGTATAGTGCACACAATAGCTTAAACACCTGATATATGTTCAGACACCATTTATCTAAATTGCTTTCCATGATAATTATAACTGATAATGTTTTAAATTATCAGTTTAATGAGAAAAGTACTGTGTCAACTAATTAAAGGCTATTCCACTCTGTAACATTAAAACATGTTATATCGTCTCATGTAGACAGACTTTAATCTAATCAGAATTCCTATTCTGGCAAAGAACTGTGAATAGTTCTTCTCATTTTGCTATCACTTCAGGAAGTTGCATAGAGCCAACCAATCAAATCAGAGTTTGCCAGTTCAAGAAAGTGGTTTCTGTGCAGTATGAACTGGATGGTCAGTGAAAAGACTGTGACATTTTCAGTATAAAGATTGATTCCCCACACCATTTGAAGTGCCTTTCAAATCACGTCAGTATTCATGTGCCACTTTAAGCATTGCGGACAGGATCTATCTTGTTATGATTTAGCCACAGATACTGCCTACAAAATACAAATTGTCTGGAAATCATATGTTGCAGGGATGGAAATGAGCACCCGCCACCAGCCAAATGAGGGTGATTTTGTGTTGTAGTGGGTAAACTCGCTTCACCTACCGGCCACCTTGGCGGGTAAATAAAAATAGCGTAGCCTACTGTTTCACCTGGACGGCGGACACTTTTAGAGGAGGCACACCTTCAAAAAAAATGTGCCGTTGCAAATCAAATTCACAATAAGTAGTAGAGAAGTTAATTTGCGCGTGGTTGTGTTTTAGCGGCTTTGTTGCCATAGCGGCTTAGTCTCGAGAACATGCGCTGTAAACTTGAGCGTTTTTTTAAAAGCATATCAAGCTCGCGTCGCGTCCACCGTTTGAACGCAAGAGCATCTCCAGATATAGGGCTGAATAGAAAAAAAGATATCAATGGGTCTGTCCAGTAACTCGTGATGAACCTCAGGCGAACTGCACACTTTGCAGAAAAGCATTTCAGTTGCTCAGACTGACTGATTTAAAGCAGCAGCGGTGACACACACATCCGTGCTTCTAAAGGTATAGGCCTATTGTTTTTTTAAATGGATAATATATTTATATAATAATCCATACATTATCAGAGCTTGGCAGACATAAATATGATATATTTAAGACAGGTTAATTAATAGATTATAGCCTAATTAATATTACTATTAATGTATCATTTTAATCATACATAATAAATAATCCTGCCATATAAAGTTTGACATTTATTAAAAGAATATTTAGATAAAAATGGGACAAATAATTACATAATAATATAGTCATAATTTAAGTAAATTAATAAAAAAATAACATTTTTGAAATTCAGAATTGTCAAAAAAGTGAGATTACTGGTTCTGAGACAGTTCACCCAAAAATTAAAATTCTGTCATCATTTACTCACCCTCAAGTTGTTCCAAACATGTATACATTTCTTTGTTATGTTGAACACATTGGAAGATTCAGTCCTACTATGGAAGTCAATGGTGCCCCCAAAGCAGCCTGGTAACAAACTTTCTTCAAAATATCTTCTTTTGTGTTCAGGGAAGGGAGAGTAAATGATGACAGAATGTTTTAGTTTTGGGTGAACTATCCCTTTAAAGTGCACCAAATAGGCTACTAAAGAGTTCTTTAGAAATAAATTAAATAATCAATAGTAAAATAATATAACATTTTATATTTTATATTGTTGTGAATGGGTGTCCCTTATTTTGCCACACTGAAGGTGGCAACCCTAGTATGTCGTCAACACGCTTCAGAAGATGCCAAAACTAATAGTTTCATTGGAAGCCATAAAAGACCACGAATAATCCAAATGCCACATCCATTAATCTGCCCTACTCATTTAATGATATGTATATCAGTTCATGGTTTGTGTGTGTATAAGAGAGAAAGAGAAAATGTCAGTATTTCATTGAGACTTAAGATTAAATAAACTGCTTAAGTATTGTAGAGTTTGTAGTATTAATTTTCACATGCAGTTACACATTGTCGTTTAAAAACAAGAAAGTGGCTGGTAAAAAAGTTGAGTTGCTGGTAGATTTTGAAAAAGACAAAAAAGTAAATTTCCATCCCTGATATGTTGCACTCTAAAAAGACGGGCCAAAAAGGTCAAAGTTGCGTGTGACCTGAGGGTAACAATATACAGTAGCTTAGCACTTCTTTCTATACAGTCGAACTGATTAATACATGCTTTTTTCAGCAACAACACAAGCCTCTGAAGAAGATAATGGCTAATTATTTCTCCTCTTCTCGCATGAGAAAGGCAGATGCCTCTGAATCAGAGTGAAACATGGCTATTCCATTTTCATCATGTTAGACACTTCTGCTTTCATCCACGTTGGGCAGTGATCATCAATCTTTCCTCGACAAGAGCCCCTCTGCCTAATGAATGCTGATGCTGAATTGATTTGTGGATGGGATGAGTTAATTTTAGATCTCCGTCAGGGTTCCTCATAATCCTGATGGCCCCACAAGAGCCTTAGATCGGCAAGGATACATCACTTCCTGTCTCTGATAATCCGCTGCCATGAGAGGCAAAATGAGATGCACTGGGCGTCCCCTTTCCTGGAAACATGTCTGAAGTCTTCGTCATCTAGACTTCCATAGATCCAGCATGTGAATATGCCCTTCCTATTACTCAATAATTTCCGATCCTCACATTCACTTAAAAATGCATGCACCTATTCAGCTTATTTTGCAAACCAGAAGTAAGCTATTTTCTGTGTGAGAGACTATTAATCAGCCTCTATAGGTAAATAACTAGAAGAATAAGTGCAGTAAACTGTAAAAATATTTACGCTACAAACCGGTGCGTTTATAATTATGACAATGCATTCAAATTATGTGATAAGATATACCAGTTTGCAATTTCAAGCAACAAACGTGTGCTGTTTTGTACAGCTAAAAATAACTGGAAGCAACTGCCTCCAGAAGCCTTGCACATTCAAGTTATAAATGGCTGCACCTGCTTTTACGTTAAAAATAAGGTGGATAGATGGCTCCTTACCACTTTGTAAAGCTGCATTTTGTACCTTCTGTGCCATTAGTGCACCAAACTGAATTGTAAAAATTCGTAACAAAATTTGTAACAACACTCCAAACTCAAGCCACCAGTGGAATCAGTTTCTGGTCACTATTGCAAAGCAACAATTTGTAGTGCTGTCAAATTGATTAACCGTGATTAATCGCATCCAAAATAAAAGTTTGTGTTTACTAGGGGTGTAACGGTACACGTATTCATATCGATCCGTTTCGGTACAGGGCTTTCTTCACTAGAGAGATTATTTTGCTAAATATATGCACTATATTAGCCTATACTGTATATCCATTTTATTCTACTTAACCTGTTAGTGATGTCTTATTTATTTAATGTATGATTAAATAAATCTGTCATGAAAATGACAGCCACTGTATAAATGATTAGCCTATATATCAACAACGAATTGGAGAAATAAAATTATAATTAGATTTAGAAGTTAATACAAAAAGTGCCTTATGTGAAGCTTGAGCTAAAAATAAATAGCAACTGAATTTAGGCTAATAGTTTGGGCTCTGTTCTTATGTGTAAGTAAGGGCTCCCTATATAGTTTACAGCATTATCTTTAAGAAACTTTTAGTTATAATTGAATTAACTTAAGGACAGAAACAATTTTTTTCAGTAAACCACTGTTTAATAAAAATAAAAAATAAATTTTTTTGTAAAACTGCTGTACCGAACTCGTACCGAACCGTGACTTCAAAACCGAGGTACGTACCGAACCGTCAGTTTTGTGTACCTTTACACCCCTAGTGTTTACATAATGTGTGTGTACTGTGTATGATTATTATGTATATTTGAATACACACACATACATGTCCTCTTATGCTCTGGGAGCATTTTGGGGGATTTCCGCCTGTATTCGACCTTTTTTTAGGTTATAAATTCATTTTTGAAAGTGTATAACTAAGGCCTTATTTTGGATGTGATTAATCGATTTGACAGCACTAACCATGTTGCTATGTTATTACCAGAAACACTAGAGTCTGCTGGACTTTTTACATTATAATGCAATTTTTGGGGTGACAAAGTCTGCTGCTTCATTTTTATGCAGATAAATACATGGGACAGTGGAATGCAAAGATATTCTAGTGGATAGCAGGTAGTGTAAAACAACATATCATAAAATGCCTGAATTGGCTTCATTTTATGATGAGTTCGTTTGAGCTGCATAAATAAGCTAGAGTTACAAAATGTGACTATTATATATGAGAACTGCACTAATTATTAATATTTATGTTTACTTGTTATTCTTTATGTTTTTCCCTACTTTTCATTCATTCATCTTATTTTTTTTATTTTTTTTCAACTTAAAACCAAAGGATCTTCTGTTTTCATCCCTACACTCAAGGCACCAGGCCTCATATTATCATTTAGCAACACAAGTTAGTATGAGCCAAAATCTGTCTTGAGACCAGTTTCCCGTTCCATATTAGAGCGATTCAAGCTACTCAGCAGCACCATTAGCCGAGTCCCAAATGCTCCCAATTTTTTCTTTTGAATGTAGAAATATAATAGATGGATTACAATGTAGGACTCTGAGACAGTTAAAAGTTCAAAAATGTTTAAAGTGTAAAAAAAAACCTGCTACAAAAAAAAAAAAAAACTTGCCCAATGGAACTGTTCCAAATACTTGCCCTTTCCAGTACTCCACTAAAGTAGTGAGAGCCAACTATTATTGAATTAGAGTAACAAACTCAATAATCATGACATCATATTTGTTTGTTTTATGAAAGAAGGATTGCTCTTGTCAAAGTGCTCAGACCCTGCACAAAAGATAGGCATACGTGTTTGAATCGTGAAAGACACTGAAAAACAACAAAAACACTGTGAAAAAAAGATGTTTGTCTGTATGTAAATATATTTTTAAAATCGATTGACAGCTCTACTAAACTGTACCTCTCGTTGTTTTCATATGGATTACATAAACAGACAATATTTGTTTTTGATATAAATTACTTCATTTAAAAGTAGACACTTCAAGCTTTCTAAAGACATACTGTATCTCTGTGTGGCAAGTAGTGTGCCAAGAGTTAGTTCATTTTCAAACGCATTTCAGAGTGGACTTCACTGACAGAGAGATGGGAGAATGCACATCCTGTTTGTTTTCTTTATTTAGCGAAAAGCACAACATTTAGTTTTATTTTAAAGACACTTCAAGCTTTCTAAAGATATGTCTCTCATGTCTGTGTGGCCAAAAATTACGGATTATTTTAAATTGTTGTACACTGTCATGAGGAAAAATCCAGTAGAACAAGCGTTCGTCGGGTTCAGAGGGTTAAGCGCATTGTTCAGGCTCATTGGAAAAACATGCCTGTGGCAACATTAGCTCCTTGCATGTTTTGCTACACTTTCAAAGTAAAAGTGACATGTTAAAAACATGTGAATCTGGCAACATTTTATTATGTTGGTTGTTGTATATATTGTGGCAGTTCGGAAATGAAATGTCCAGTGAGCGGCAATAAAAGGTTAATGCTGTATTGTGAAAATAAAATACCTACATTACACCCTACACTAAACTTAATCAATAGTGTTAACAAAATCAAGCATGTGCATAAAAACATTTTACCTTGCTTGCTTCTACAAGTCTTTAAGCTTTTTTTATCATGAACTGAGTTTCACAGGATTTTCACACGAGCGTTCTGCATTGCAAGTGCACTGTGGGTGAGCTAACAAGCAAGTTTACTATGTCATACATACATACAGTCAAACCAAAAATTATTTAGACACCAGATATAAGCTTTTACTAGTGGGTGCAGGACACTGTAGTTAATGTATGTAAGTGAGGATAGCAAAATAAAGTAAACTGTGACATATTATAGCCACAAATTCTTCATACAGTGGACTACCAGTAAAATGTTTGGGACCAAAATTATTCAGACACTTGACAAGTGTTGTAATTGCTAAAACAACCTTTTACACCACAGACTGAACAAAATGAAGCATTGCTCTGTAATCGTTTGACCTACATTGGTATTATCTAATTGTGTACTTAAATTTATCAGCTGACAGCTGATTGGTTGATTGCAATCCATTACCTTTCTATCAAAGTTATTAGATTAGATTAGATTAGATTCAACTTTATTGTCATTACACAAGTACAAGTACAAGGCAACGAAATGCAGTTTAGGTCTAACCAGAAGTGCAATAGCAGCAAGTGCAGGATATACAATGGATGCGTAAGTGCAGGACATGGATATGTACTGAATATGTATAAATATGTATAAATAGAGAGACGTTATTACTATAAACAGAACTGAATTTACAGGTGAATATGTACAGTGAATAAATATACAGATGGCTATTACTATAAACAGAATTTTACAGATAGAGGTATACAATAATATGTTAGGCTAATATGAGGAATAGCAGTGGATTAGGGTAGTGCAATAAATTATGGACAGAGCTATCCGGAAAAAAAAAGTGTAAAGTGCAGTGGAAAGTGGTTGCATATTACATTTAGAAGTACAGTGCAAAAATGCAAATGTAAACATTGGTACTATAAATACAGTCGGCAGTGCAAATGAGCATAATCCAGTTAAGATATGGCAGTGCAAGATGCATATGTAAACAGTTGTTACTGTGATAAACAGTCGGTAGTGCAAATAACAAAGTGAAGGAAGATGTGAGGTAGGAGAGTTATCAGTTTATGAGGGAAGTGGATCAACGGGGGTTTGAGTTCAATAAAGAGACAGCTCTGGGGAAAAAACTGTTCTTTAGTCTGCTGGTCCTGGTCCGGTGGATCCTGAAACGCCTGCCGGAGGGCAGGAGAGAAAACAGTCTGTGGGCTGGGTGAGTTATCTGACATTAACAAGATGAATTTGAATCTGACAAAAGATCTAAGTTGAGTTATTGTCATATTGTATTACCATTTTCTAAACTATAGCGAATCAACTGTGATAATGTGAGAAAATGTTGAAACTGTCTGAATACATTTTGGTTTGACTGTATAGAGCTGGTTAAGTAATGCAAATGCCAAAATGTATTAGTTTACAAATCATGTATGTATGGTAAAAGTGGCATATAGTATTGCAAGATTATAACATAGTATTTTTGCAAGGAACTATACAAAAATGTATTACTCAATCTGCTCTGTAATCATAAATTGTGGGAAATGTTGTTTTACTACCACTAGTATTCATTTCACAATTGAATTGTACTTGTATGTGCAGGTACGTTTTCGGAGTTTTCAAAAAATGTAGATAGAGACACGTTTTTCCAATTAACCTATGTTGGATGCATGCAGCACAATCCTTGTGCATACTGGCAGTGTAGCGTTCTGTTGCAGCACCGGCGATGTTAATCTATGTCCTTACCTACAGCATGTGATTGATTTATGCACAGTCAACAAGCTTCTCATTGAAATGGAAAGTGATTTATCGCACACATGTTGTGCAGTAAGCGCTTTTGTGGATTTACTTATGCCGTACAGCCGTTGAACATATTAGAAAGCCAAGCCAGCAATCGCAAAGCAAACCCCTCTGTGCTCTGCACTACGTAGTCTTTTCAGAGATCATAGACTCCCTGTGGAAAAGGCATAATTTATCTAAAGAGCGTTTATACTGGATTGTTTATAAATGCTCAGGGAGCAACAAATCTTTAATTCTCTGCATGTGTTTACAGGATGATGGCAGAGAAAAAGAATGGTGGCATAGTGAGCAGTTCTGAAAGAAACTGGTTTGTATCTGCAAAAGGGCACGTCAGTAGTACTGAAGGGCGGCTCGATCAATAGCTGTGTTTGCCGTTCAAATGTCTGGCCTTCGCTGGCCCAGGGTTTGTCTGAGTGTCTGAAAGCATTTAAAACCCAACTTCCCCATTCAACAAAGCCAATTGCTCTAGATGGCCAGTTTTATAAGGCAAGGATCCCCCTCACAAATTAAAAAAGTTAATTTTATTGAGTAAACTTAAGTAAAGTTCAAGTATATGTTCTAAGTATACTAAAACAAATGTTCTAGTAGTATACTTGTAAGCATGGGTGACATTTGACTCTCGAGTTAGGGGGGGTGGGAACAATTTTTTTTGTACCTGCATCAGTAAAGTATTCGCTGAAATTTTAAGCAAACTAGTTTGTTTTCTTTTTTATTTAGGCTAATCATTTAGCCTATTTAATAATTTACTTAATTTTGATATCGCAGGAAATAACGCACTCGAAATGTGAATCATTGTTTGTCCATCATTTTGCGAGCATCTGATGATAAGGAAAAATTCCATGGCGCAATATTGAAAAAAATTGCATCTTAAACCATGAGAGCCAGTGGATATCATATCGCAATGTGCTAACTTTGCCCGAGAGTTATGCCAATGAAGAAGTCCCAAACGCCAGTCAATTATTCACTACAGCTTATATGGCATCTGGCGCTGCATTAACAGCGCATATTCTCATTGTAATATTAATTTCATAATAAAAGTAGCCTAATCATAATAATAATTTAATATGCCTTGCATGCCCGTCCGCTACTCCACTGTGAAGGGCTAAACGGCGTCCACAGGCACGACATCAAAGCGATTTGACTGTTTAAAATGTTTTTATCCAAATCCACAAGAATGGCCCATTCAATGTTCAGTAGCTTACTGCAATGTCCGCGAGTCTCTCCTGTCTCATGGTGTTTCTCGTCATGTGTTTTCAGTCGCCACAAGCAAGAAAAAATGTATTTTACATGACGTGGTGTTCATCAGCACAGTCAAGAATAACTTAAAGAGGTTGCCGTTTACTAGACTGTAGACTAGCTTGACTCTCTGAATAGTGAGTTTTAGAAAATCTAACATTGATTCAATGTTCAGCATTCAATCACATTAGGTATCACATTAAATGATGGCAACAAATTATGCTCCATTTCATTTACACAGAACTAAAACTTAAAACCTAAACTAAAACTTAGAGCCTAAACTTGAACAATATTCTTTTGCTGCCTTGCAAGCACTGATGTTTCCTTCAGGGAATTGAATAATAAATTCTCTCTAGCTTACAGGAAGACATATTAAATGCAACAAATCATCAGTATTAAATAGTCAGACAGTTGAGGACAGTATGAAGTGGCTCAGTTATGGAAGCACGTCTTAATTTGCTGCAGCTCTAAGGCACACTCATATTGCAGTTCCTTAGATAGGTAGAGAGAAAAAATTTCACTATGGAGGGTCACAAAATTTAAAGAGAAACGTTTAATATAGACAGAGGTCACTGGTCTCTGCACGATGAGTTGCCAAGGTGCGCGGAACCATATTTCATTAAATGATAAGCACAACACTGAACTACTTAATTTCCTTTGAGTTATCACTATGTACCATTAGCAACTCTGCACTGTGAAAATGATAAAAACGTAACCAAGGGACAGTAGCACTTGTAGAGAGAGAATAAGAGGCTGATAGAGCATGTATTCCAGTGTGGTACATCTACCCCCCTTGTTCAGTCTGAAATAGCCACAATCTTGTGCATGAAAAGGTGCAAACAAGTTCAACAAAGTTTGGATCTTCAACAGTTGAAGTTCCAAGAACATCTGCCTACTCATCTACGTATTTGAATTTAACTCTCTATTCATACTTCAATTAACAGGTGTATGAAACAGAACATCTGACTTAAAAGAAAATATAACTTAAAAAAGAAGACATTAAGGAAAATAGAACTCTGTGTGTTTTTGTAGGCCAATCCAGAAGTTAGCATCACCCTGGTTCCCTTGTAAAAAAAAAAGGAAAAAAGGATTTTTCCATTGGCTTTTTGATTATTTTAGAAAATAAGCTCTGTGACCAAATAAAGTTCATTATGATACTTTTCATAAATTAACAACTTGACTAAAGCCTAAATTCAAAAGTCATAATTGTAAAGCTAAACGTAGACTATAAACAAATGTGTTTGCATTAAAATATCCAAAAACAACTAGCACAGTGTTTTATATTCGCAAGAGAAATTCACAATTTTAACCTGTGTAACGTTCCTCCTAATTGCATCGTTAATGCTGTCATATCAACACTATCCTTGGTTTCCGCTTTTACTGAAACCATGGCAACACAGTGAGTTAGATAGTAGATGTAGCATCTAGCACGGCACTTTTATTCGCACAGTTGTCATGGATCACAATTATCTGATATCGTTTACAGCATGTTCTCTAGCCAAAGATAACTCCAATAAATGCAAATGTATGGGTGAATCAAATGACCCAAGAAGAGATTTGGACAAGAAGAGAAATAAAACGAGGATCAATATTGGTCTGGCATTTCCTAACACTGTTTAAAAAGCATATGGCAGTGTAATTAATGTGTTATACATAAATAGTAAGTCAGCCTTTTTGCAAATGCTGTGGGTACGTTCAAACTTACATTTGGAGGTGGAGGTGGAAGTGGAGGTGAAGTCAACTCTCATCATTCCAAGCTCCTTCACAGCGTCATCAAGCTAAGCCTTTGTTATTGTTTTGAATATGCAACCTCTAGCGGCAAATATTACATACTCTGCCTTAAATGGACTGCATTTATATTGCGCTTTCAACAGACCCATGGCCACCAAAGCGCTTTACATGTTGCCTCACATTCACCCATTCATTCACTCATTCATACACCGACGGCGGTGTCAGCCATGCAATGCGCCATCCAGCTCGTCGGGAGCAGTTGGGGTTAGGTGTCTTGCTCATGGACATCTCGACACTTGGTCAGGTGGAACCGGGGATAGAACCACCAACCTTCCGGTCAGTGAACAAATCAGTATTTAAAAAAAATATATATTTTCCCTTAAAGTTTGAGTTAGAATATTTTGCAAGAGCATGATTATAATGAGAATGTGAAAGCAGACTAGTGAGTAGATGAGTTTTTCTGTTTGGTGTGATGAAATTTAAGCCACTTGTTAGCAACTGTTTTCATGACAAGTAAGCTTTAAAAAAACACACAAGTGGGCATTACTGATGTATTTTATGTTGTAGAATAAAATGTGAAAATATATTGAACTTGTATTAACCACAGACCTTATTTCAGGCATTTCACCTAAAACCATTCTAAAAACCCAATGACTTTGGGACTTTGGGACTTTTGGCCCACACAAATATACATCATCCCTGCAATTCTCTATTCTGTCATTCAGTTTCCCTCATGCTATTTTACACTCATATGCATTTTTTTCAGGGAACAAAAAAATTTAAACTTTTAAAGAATCTTTATGTTGTTCATAGTGACAACATTTTCAAGCTCCACCTAGGGGGAAACAAACATAAACAAATAATAAAAGTAGTACATGTGGCTTGTGTTATATTCTAAAGTAGCTTTAGAATAGCTTTAGGTGATGAACTGACCAAAATCTAAAAAATCTGACTCTCCAGTCAAATATGATGCCTTTAGATGTGCCATGTCATGTTTGACGTCCATGAAGTTTGGTCAAGATACCAATTATTTGGAATTTGTGTTAATCACTGT
The DNA here is from genome assembly GCF_949357685.1 of Gobio gobio. Classification (NCBI taxonomy): domain Eukaryota; kingdom Metazoa; phylum Chordata; class Actinopteri; order Cypriniformes; family Gobionidae; genus Gobio; species Gobio gobio. Next base: position 34,481,531 of record NC_137113.1, read on the forward strand.
TAATGGTTTAATCACTGCCCCTAACTTAGAGCACTCAAGATATTTGGTTGAAGGGAAGATTATCAATGGAAAGGCTTTTTGAAGCTTGAAATACATGGTCAAATATAAATAGTTGTTCTATGTAAAAATGCTACAGAATGGTTCTTCAAAATGCTCCATTACTTTTAGATATACTTGAGAGAGCCACATCTACAGCTCAGAGATATGTAGTCATGAACAGTGACAAATGGGCCGGTGTGAGGACTGGTGATCAGTAATGGCTGGTCTCTATCCCCTGAGGTCTACTTTGTGTTCTCCATAGCCCCCAACAATGCTGCTCTAAATGGGCCATTATAGACCTATGGATTGTCATCCGTAACCACTGCCACTGTCTGGAGCACAGGGGAATGATGGGATTGCTGTAAAGACTGCTGTAGAAGACTGGAGCTTAGACACGCTGAAACACTGAGCGGCAATGGCCATGGCTGAGACGTCACTGAGAGAACTGGATGTTTAGACGTTTATTCAGTAAGTGATTTTGCATACTGTATGTCCTCTCGTTTTTTGCTTTTTTTCAAAAAAACTAAACAAAAATGTAGTAACCTACTGCATACTAGATACTACACAATATGGTATGCTGAATGATATTATTTAAAATAGTATACATTCTGTACATATATTAGGCTGCAATACTCAGAACTAAAGTATTGTCACATGACCTTGCTAAACTAGGTGGTAAGTTTGCCAAATTTTGCCGCTCCTCCAAAGGGGAGCCAACATTTTACCCAGACTCTAAACATAGCAGGAGGCCACATCCTACTAAAGGGAGCAATTCCTACTTCAAGACCCAACCATTTGGGGAAGGAGGTAATGAAACAGACAGAGTCTTGCAAGTTGCCCATTGTAGTTTCATTCACCTTGCTCTACCTTAAGGAGTACTTGAGCAGCGTACTAAAGGTAGCATGCAAGGCACTAAATCCTTAGTAATTAGCGTTACAGACTACAACTTCCAGTGATTTCACTCCCCCAAGGGGAGCCTACATCTTTACTCTTACTCCTGAAAGAAAGGCAAACAAGAGCGGGACAATTGTCCAGCCAGTTGTCCAGTAACTCTCATCTCCTAGGCTCTAAAAACGCCAAGCGAACTGTAGGGGAGCTTGGGAACCACTTAAAGACCCCAAAGTAGCTGGGGGAGGGCAAATCAACCCTTCCTTGAGTATAGCTATAGCTTGTGCTTATCTTTTTTGCACCAGACTATAGTATGCTATGGATAACAAATAGGAATGTCCGTCGGCAAGCTACCTCTACCAGTACCTCTGCTAGTACTGTCAAAGCAGAGCCATAGAAGAGCATCCTTCCAAAGTGGAGCTAAATCCCTACTTCAAAACCCAACAGTAGTTGGAGAGGGAGATAAACAAAGAAGAGGGTATATATACGGCCCTATATAACTCGGTTCACCTTGCATCCACCCTTAGGGCCATCCAAGGGGAAGATATGTTCCAGTCAAGAGAGGGTGTGCTGTGACAGGTTGTCAGCTGTGCCCAATAATATCCAGCTACAGCCCCGCAGCACACCAGTTTCAGAACACCAGTTTCAGAACACCATCCACAGAACCGGAAGTGGGGGGCGGGGCTTAAACAGTCATAGTTGCGCTATCCATACATGTAATTTTCTTTTGATGAATATAAGCTGTTTTCACATGGATTTTGATCGGATCGATGTCTACAATATTTAACAACAATACTTTTAAATAAAGTCACTTTTCTGTTCATATAATATGCATGTTATGATGTACAATGATCAACATTTTAAAACATAGCCTATTGATCATGCTTTATACTTCATGAAAACAGGCTAAAACTATACACAGTTTTTATTTAAAAAATATTAATAAATCTATAACATGTTGTAAAGTGTTTCTCATTTGACTATAGATATATTAGTATTATTTTGTAGTAACCATTTAATACTAGGCCTTAAAGTGAAAGTGTTTCTCTGAAAGAAAACAAATAGGACATATATAAAATATTTCTAAAATAATATTTAAAACGAATTTAAACGGCACATAATACAAATTAAAACATGCAAAAAAACTTAAAACACAAAAACTTGTGACTCTTAAGCCCATATCATGGCATTTCTGCAGAAATACTTGAAAAGATGAAAGTGTATAAATGTATACGTTTAATTAATGAATAATTATTTAATATTAAGACAAATAATATCTTTTGACAAATGCAAAAAAGTTTTAATGATAAAACGTGAAAGACGTGAAAAGATGAAAGTCTTTTCATCCCTGAAAACAAAATTAATATATTTTATTAATTAATAATTATTTAATATTAAGACAAATAATATCTTTTGACAAATGCAAAAAAAGCTTTAATGATAAAACGTGAAAGACGTGAACAGATTCAATATTCGTTCACCACCACATGTATCATGACAGAAATATCACACACAACTCAATATAATCTCCTTCATGCTTCTGTTCACATCTCACTGTCTTAAATGCATGTTTCTCTTGCATGAAAAGTAACTTTAAAATCCATATGAAAACGACGTGTATGGGTAGCGCCGCTCACTTCCGGTTCTGTGGATGGTGTTCTGAAACTGCTGTTCTGAAACTGGTGTGCTGCGGGGCTGCAGCTGGATATGTCTCGCTGTGCCATGGAAAATTATAAAATTTAAATACAATTTAAATTTAAATTAAATTTAAATAAAACAAAATAAGTAAAAAATAAATGCTACAAAAATAAATATATATTATTGCGCTCTCGGGCCGAAACCTTGTATCCCTATATTTAATCATTTTTGTTTTATAAAATGAATGCTGTTGGTCTTCCTTTATGTCTATATTACCCCTTTTCCACCAAAATAAACCGGGTGCTAGTTCAGAGCCAGTGCTAATCCCAGTTCATAGTTGGTTCGACTGAGGAGCCTTCTAAGAACCGTTTGCTTTTCCACATGCTGAGAGCCACAACGGAGTCATGTCTTACGTCACTGTATACGTCTCATCTTTCTCAGCAACGCTAGCGAGGCAGCGGCGGTGTTGCCAAGTCCGCGGTTTTCCAGCGGAATTGGGCTACTTCATCACTGTTGCCGCGGGCTGTTTTTAATGTCCGCGGGTTGAAACGACCCTAATTATGTGGTATTTAGCCCCGGGAATGCAAATTTTAGTAGGCAACCACGCCAAAAAAACACATATTTTACCCCCAAATGTGATTTTTACCGGGGAAGGTCCCCTGAAATGCGATTGGGCTTGTTTTGAGTAGCAATTGGGCGGGTTTTGTTGTGAAAACCTGGCAACCCTGGGCAGCGGGAAACACAAACACACCAGGCTTGTTCGAGATGCATCGGCGCTGCGCAGACCGATCCACGTATGATATAAAAAAAGTCATATGCTCTCGCTGGACTCGTTATCATACGGTGATCGGTCTCTGCACAGCACCGCTGCGACCAAGCTTTCCATCAACAATGCAAACGTTACGTTACTATTGATTCACATGGCTTTACGATCCTACATCGGCATCAAAACACAACGAAAACACCGTGAATCCAACGCATTCATGCAGTTCGCCGTAATTTGTATAGACGGAGATTACAAACGAGCAGCAGCTGTTAGCTCCATTAGCTGCTATTTCAAAAATGGCGGATCTCAAGTTTGTGTTTGTCTTGTTGACCCCGCCCCCAGCGCCTGACGTAATCGGTTCTTACTTCTAGCCCTGTTCTAGCCCAGCAATGTTTTGATGCTACTTAAGAACCACTTTTCCTGGCTCGGAGCGTGTGGAAACACAAAAAAACGATTTGAAACTAGGCTCTGGCTCCGATCTAGCTCTAGCACTGCCTTGGTGGAAAAGGGGTATACGTGGGTTTTACAACCAAATTTAACCAATAAAAAGCATTTAAAAGAGGTTGTGATCTCCAGCCTGCCTCCATTTACAATGTGTCATACACAGTTTTGAGATCTCTGCTTGTTTGCAATGCAAGGGTAAAACAACAACAAACAAAAAAATGGATGTTTTAGTAAATACAGTGTTTTCTTTACATAAGAAAGGCTAATATTTTTTTGTTTGAAGAGTGGAGAATAGTCTTGGTCTTTACCATCTAGTTGAAGCAAATATACTTTTTTAAGTCCATTGCGCTTCATCTTTTTTGTCATGAGAGTTTGATCATGAGATTCCAGCAAGGAAATCGTCTCAGGTTACGTATGTAACCATGGTTCCCTGAGAGGGAACGAGACGTTGCGTCAAAACGCTTAGAGAGAACGCTTCTGCGTGATTGCGTCTTGAAGCACTTGTGGAATCAGTCCAATGGACAGACGGAACGTCATAGACGGGTGACGTCATAGACCGGAAACTATAAAGCACCCGTGAACACAGACAGAACTAGCTTCTGAAAAAGCCTGAAAGAAGTCGCTCACGGGCGCACAGGGAATATGGCAGGGTGACGCAGCGTCTCGTTCCCTCTCAGGGAACCATGGTTACATACGTAACCTGAGACGTTCCCTTTCAAGGGAACTCGCGCTGCGTCAAAACGCTTAGAGAACGCAATACCAACGCCGCCATAAGAGCATGTGACCGTATGTGTGAAATCAAAAGTGCACACTACTACGATAGCACCTGCACCCCAGGAGTGGTCAAAGCAGATTAGTTTCCCTTGGTCTGACGCCGAGGAGGACAAAGGCCAGCAGTACTATAGGTATTACAATGCTAGTAGAATTTTTTCCCCAGCAACATAGCCTGGCCTAGGATGAAGAGAACTTTCCCTATGCCGGGCGCAAACCCTTGACTGCAGATCTATGCCTCAAAAAGCCACGAAGGAAACAAGTAACTAGCGGGTGTCTCCTCAAAGAAACCTCACCCAAAAGGAGCGTGGAAAGCAGCTAAGGCTGCCACATACACCTTCAATGTGGCTAGAATACAGTTTCCTAGTGGACGGAGCTCTGGAGTGATATATGGTCTCGGCAGCCTCGGCTGAGAGACCTGAACTTATGGGCTGGGCCCCCTCGGAGGCCAGGCCCAGTTCCACCCTCCTGGCAGGGGTGATGATCAAACCTCTCACTTAAGAGTTAAATTCCCTACTGAACGGAATCTCCAGCGGAGAGCCATCCAGAAGAGAAACTAGGTCTGGGCCCTACTCGGGCCCGCCAGTACGGAGCTATTAACAGCAGACGAGCCACGTCTCGGCGAATTCTCTCCAGAACTCCCAGAAGCAGAGCAATCGGGTAAAGGTGTACAGGGTGGCCTCGGCCATTCCCGTATCATGGTGTCCAGTCCCGGAGGAGCTGGATAACCACAAGAGCTCCGCCACCTCGGTGTGGAGTCTATATTTACCCGGGCCTCAGCCAGTGCCTCAGCAGGATCACTCATGATCGCTCCCCCAGCCCGCAAAGGAAGACTCTGTCGTTAGCGTAACGCGACGAACATGAGTCTCCAATACCGGCCTTTAGGACGTTAACCAAGGATCTTTCCACATAACTAGAGCACGAAGGCATCGCCGCGTGACTTCAATCATGCTGTGCAGGTATCCCCTCAGGGAAACCCCTTGGTTATGAGCCACCACTGTCATGGTCTCATGCTCAGCAGGCCAAAAAGGTATCCCCGTTGGACGCAACTGCCATGAAACCTAACAGATTCTGCCATGGTGCCAGTCCCTCAAGACTGACCTCTGACATACTGCGAACAGCAAGCGCAGTGCCCTGAAGCACGAAGGCGCAGGGAACAACTGGCCTGACTGCTCTAGGACCCTCCTCGGAGGGGGCGCACACCCCAGGGCCACTACGTTTCCGGGTGGAACCTGAGATAAGCTTGTTAGGGACCACTGCGCCCCGAAACACACGAGGTGGCGGGGTTAGCAGAATGGTCCCCCCCAGACATGATATTGATATCGTCGGAAATATTAGAGATACCAGTCTCTCGAGACTGGCCTCTGGTGTACCACAAGCAGCAAGCGCAGTGCCCTGAAGCACGAAGGCGCAGGGAACAACTGGCCTGACCGCTCTAGGACCCTCCTCGGAGGGGGCGCACATCCCAGGGCCACTACGTTTCCGGGTGGAACCTGAGATATGTGCTCGTTAGGGACCACTGCGCCCCGAAACACACGAGGTGGCAGGGTTGACAGAATGGTCCCCCTGAGGGCACCGAAGGGAGACGGGCACCGTATAATGAAGTAGAGACCGCCTTCCTATGGAGGGGATCCTCAGAGACATGATATTGAAATTGTCAGAAATATTATAGATACCAGTCTCTCAAGACTGGCCTCTGGTGTACCACAAGCAGCAAGCGCAGTGTCCTGAAGCACGAAGGCGCAGGGAACAACTGGCCTGACTGCTCTAAGACCCTCCTCGGAGGGGGCGCACATCCCAGGACCACTACGTTTCCGGGTGGACCCTGAGATATGCGTTCGCCAGAGACCACTGCGCCCCGAAACACATGAAATGGCGAGGTTGGCAGAATGGTCCCCTTGAGGGCCCCGAAGGGAGATGGGCAGCGTATAATGTGGTGAACACCGCCTTCCTACGGAGGGTTTCCCTCAGAAACCTGACATTGATGGCATCAGGAGTTTTACTTTGACAAAGCCCTCTTTATGACAATAACGGTCTTTCAATACCGCCTTGCCTGAAGAGAACTTCACTCTGCTTCCACATTTTGGAATTAGAAAGGGCATGAAGCACTCAGCGCATGCTCTTACCATAACCATGGATTTTTAGAAATATGTATATATATGTTCCATATATAAAGAATTCTCAAGCCACAAAGAAATATGATTTAATTTGTCAAAATGAAATGCATTCAAAACCACTCAGATGTTCACTCTTTTGGCTGAATATTATTGGCATAAAAAATGCAAAGAGGAGTCAAACATAGGAACAGAGAAAAAGGCTTCTCTTTTTCTTTTTCTCTTCCTTCTTTCCCCCATTTATAAATGCATTGTGGCAACATGATCTACGTGTTGCCTCGGCAAACACGAGATCCATTGATTTCTCTTATATTTCAGAATGTAATCTACGTGTTGCCTCGGCAAACACGAGCTCTGTCCATTATATATGTATTTATTTTTTTTATTTTTTTTTTATTTTTTTTAGCAGACCCTGATCTATGCGTTGCCTCGGCAAAACGCAAGATCAAACGCTACTATATTGCAGACTGTAATCTACGTGTTGCCTCGGAAACACGAGCTCTGCAAATCCGTTACATTCTTAGCAGTCTACACGCTGCCTCGGCAAAACGTGAGATGCAGTGTTTATATTGCAGACTGTAATCTACATGTTGCCTCGGCAAATATGAGATCCGAGTCGTTATTTTCTCTTTTTCACTACGTGCTTTTCTTACACATTTGAGAAATTTATCAATGAATGTCCGCCCACTCCTTTTTTATGAAAGCTGACGCACATACATATGTCTCTGCGCTTCACCCGGGGCGGAAGGAACCGCAAGCGTGCTTCCAACCCTGAGATGAAACACTGGATCCGGCAGGTGAAGGCAGAGAAAGGGCGATGCCCGTCTCTAACCCCTCTGCCGGACCTATTTGCGATCCCCACGACTGAAGCCGCCGCTCTGCCTCGGCAGAAGGGACCTGAGCCGCGGGGAACGCGAGCCGAAGCGCCCTCGAGCGCCCGGCGGCTTAACGAACAGTCAACACACATAGAATATGCATCCCCACCCGTAATGAAATGAGGGCAGGGATGAACACATCCAGTGAATTGCTGTCACGTTTGTTTTACTTTTATGTTTTTCTTTTACAAGAACAAAGGTGGAAAACTCCTGCCTAACTTTTTTTTTTTTTTTTTTAAAGACAGACAAAAAACACCAGTTTTTACAGACAAGATTCACACAGAGCGCTTCTTGAAGGCGAAGAAGCTAGTTCTGTCTGTGTTCACGGGTGCTTTATAGTTTCCGGTCTATGACGTCACCCGTCTATGACGTTCCGTCTGTCCATTGGACTGATTCCACAAGTGCTTCAAGACGCAATCACGCAGAAGCGTTCTCTCTAAGCGTTTTGACGCAGCGCGAGTTCCCTTGAAAGGGAACTTATGAGTGCCAATATAGCTACAATAAATTTTATATCCTGTATGTTGATGAAAACGTAATACAATGCACTCACTGCCTCAGATGTGACTGCTCTAGTGACAGACAAAATATATAATGCCTCATCACTCCATTTGAGCTTGATTTTCATCAAAATTTAATACTATAATGACACGTGCCACTGTCTGACCATAGCTATATAAAGCCACAATACCAGCACGACAGTGTTTAATTAAATACAAGGTTTCTGCCCGACAGCGGCGATATGTAAATTTGTTGTTTTATCATCACCAACAACATCATACTATGACCTTATTGTGTTCCTACCTGACTAAAGCTCAAGTTTCACATAAATGTGAGTACAAATTTGAATATAATATCTCGTTTTAATATGCCATTTGAAGCAATTCATGTTTGTGCAATTTTGTTAAATTTTTTATAAAGTTGTGTGCCGTGGGATTTTTTACTTACTCACTCACTGGTCTATGACTTTGGGTCATTTCTTCAGAGTGTAACACGTGCAATGAGAACTGAAAATTTAATCTCCACACTATTTGTGAACTCCATCAAAGAAGAACATCACTTTCTCTGGGAGGGTGATTTTGAGGATGCAAGTTAAGCAAAGCCCAACTTCAAAGTCGCTGTCATGCCATATGGCTGCATACAAGGAAACCCAAATCATTGACCCAAAAAAGACTATCAAAACGCATTTGTATCAGAATCAAATCACAGCTATATATTATACTAAAATGATTTTGAGAAAGCTGTCTCACAAAAGGACCAGAAACACCAATTTTTTTCAGTATCCTGTAAAAAAAATCTAATTAAAAAAATAAAGCAGTCTATTAAAATAAATTTGTTAAATGAACTCAACTACCAACTGACAACTTAAAGGAACAGTTCACCCAAAAATGAAAATTATCCAATAATTTACTCACCCTCAAGCTATTCTAGGTGTATATGATATTCTTCTTTCAGATGAATACAATCAGAGTTATATATATATATTTTAAATGTCCTGGCTGTTCCAAGCTTTATAATGGCAGTGAATGGCAGCCCAAAATTTGAAGCCCAAAAAAGTGCATCCATCCATTATAAAAGTAAGCTATACGGCTCCGGGGGATTAATAAAGGCTTTCTGAAATGAATCGATGGGTTTGTGTAAGAAAAATATTCATATTTAAAACTTTATAAAGTAAAATATCTAGCTTCCAGTGGACTGCCTTCTGTATTCAACTTACGAAGAAAGAAGTATAATTGTTTGTTCAGATGAATCAATCTAGAACATTGGGAGAACATTCGGACACGTTTTGAACAAATACTTGAGTATGTAAGGGACGTCAACAACTATTCTTGTTCAGTTCATACAATAATAAACTGACTTCCTATCAAAAGGTACTTTTTACATTTGTTTTTGTTTTGTTTTTATTTCAAAACTTTTTGCAAGCTGGATTGAAGTGGTTGAAGTGAATTGTTTCACTGTATAAACAGGGTAGTATAAATAAGTGCATTTTTCATCTCAGGTTGAGCACTTGGATATATTGCTTACTTTTTTTTACTTCGGCTTTTGCTTGCTACCAGTTTCCCATTTTTTCATCACAAATGCTTCCCCTCACAGTGATATTATATATAACGGAGACTTCAACAAACCCTACATTTGATGCTATAATCACATGAATTCACTGTGAATCACTTCCGAGGAACAAAAGTTTCTCCATTCGACCCAACTCATGAAAAAGAACAGAACGTATGGCGGTAATTATAGCCCAAACTAAATGGTTTCAAGTGCTTAAAAGCAGAATTTGAACAGAATGGAACAAATGTTCAAAGATTAAGTATAATATGTGCAGACAAAAACAGACTGAGAGCACACATCACAGTGCTTCTGATAGAATGTGATTTGTCATGGAACAATTATGCATTCCTGGCATATGCTGTAGAAATGTATCCCCATACGGACACAATGTATGTCAATGCTAGTCAATAGTCAATGTTCTCCATGCACTGTTAACTAGTTTTTAGACTAATATAAAAACACTTGACCGAGTCGAGTGCCTACACAAACTCTTTGTAAGTGGGACCACATGGACCGTGATGTCATTTACAAGCATTTATTAATATTGATGATGTCTGAAGTCGACTCCAAATGTCAGACGGAGACTAATCTAGCCTCGGCGTACAATGGGTGCTCATAAATAATGCATGTGACCACTAATGAGGGCGACATAGATTTTTCCTTCTCTTGCATAACGGAAATCACTTTTGACACGAAGTCAACATTGTGACCTGTCAGTCTGGTTTCATCAGACCCCATATTTAACCTCTTTTATGTTTGTATGCTAAATTAAAATGCCTAAGTAGCATGTTTTATATGTAGGGCTCATGATAAAGTTGACCTCAGGTAGCTGTATGCAGAACTGTTAGCTTTGATTGAGAATGGTAAGGCAGTGTCGTGCATTAAAACTAGTCTTTGAAATACATGCAACATAAGCATTCAATAAAGGCACACTATATAGTTTTTGCCGCTATAGAGGTCGCTTATTCGTAATGCTTCAGCATACCAAGACATTTTGGACAATTACATGCTCCCAACTTTGTGGGAACAGTTTGGGGATGGCCCCTTCCTGTTCCAACATGACTGTGCTCCAGTGCAAAAAGCAAGGTCCATAAAGAAATGGATGAGTGAGTTTGGTGTGGAGGAACTTGACTGGCCTGCACAGAGTCCAGACCTCAACTCCATAGAAGACCTTTGGGATGAATTAGAGCTGAGACTGCGAGACAGGCCTTCTCGTCCAACATCAGTGCCTGACACAAACGTGCTCCTCGAATAATGGTCAAAAATTCCCATGAATACACTGCTAAACTTTGTGGAAAGCCTTCCCGGAAGAGTTGAAGCTGTTATAGCTGCAAAGGATGGGCCAACAGCATATTAAACCCTACGGATTAAGAATGGGATGCCATCAAAGTTCACATGCATGTAAAGGCAGGCACCCCAAAACTTTTGGCAATATAGTATTGAATGATGGTGAAAGCTCTCTCTTATTATGGTATGTTAGCCACTTGAAAAAATAGTGTTGTCTCTGGGGCATGGTAAAAACATTGTACTCGTGGTAAATCCGTGTTAAGATATATAACAATGATCAGTTGTCTGTTGATAATGTCATAGGGCCAGATTTACTAACAGCTTGCACCAGCGCAAAACCCTCTTGGTGTTAAAAAACTACTGTCAGGATTTCCTAAAGGCACTGAAATATAGCGCTGAAAATGCATTATTTTTGCCGCTGAACTTATTGCATATGTATTTGTAGGAGTTTCCCTTTCAGACACAAAATTTATAGGAGGAGAATATTTAAATGAATCACGCAATGTGATTTACTAAGGTTTGCCCTTGTCAATTTACTGATGTTTGCGCCATTATTTACTATCAGTTCACGCGCTCTCATGCTAATTTTCCCTGTTTAGTAAATCTGGCAAATAATATATTAAGGCATCTTTGGTGTTTCTATGGTTTCGACGGAAATCAAGGGTAACGCGGATATGATGTCATTGACAAGCGATGCAGAGACACAGTCCGTTTCCTGGTTAAAATAGCTGATTTCTCTGGATTTAAACATTGCTGGAAACTTTTAGCATAATGGAAGTACACAATTCAACCAAATATAACATGTTGGTTTGGATATTTTGATCTAAAAATCTTACATATTGTGCCTTTAATGTCTTAAAAGATGGCACCTTATAGAGCTCTTGTCCAATACTCATTGAGCCACCTTGTAATATACTTAAGTGTGAACTGAATGTAATGTTTTCAGAATAGCATGTTGTTTGCAATTAAATGAAAATGCATGATAGTTCAAATTTATATTAAATGCAATTAATTGAGCTTATCAGTGGTTTTTGTTAGTTAAAATAGTTGAATACATATCATTAGAAGGTAGACCTTTGCATTACTAATTTAGCAACTTTCTAAAAATGTCCTGTGTTCTTCATTTAAAGGTGCCCTAGAATGAGTTGAAACAATATTTTAAATTGTCCTCTGATATCTACATAGAGTGACTTATTTAAGGGCAAAAATTGTCCAGATACGGTTTTACAGGTCCATTTACAACCCCAGAAATTGTCCCAAGAATGAAATGGTCTGTTTGTGCCTTATTTGGAAGGGTCATGAATATTAATGTGGAGTTCTGCTCTGATTGGCTGTTTCACTGCGCGGCTCATTTCAGTAGCTTTAGTGACAGAAACACATCTATACTGTCCGTCATGAAGATGGAGAGATTATGCATCCAACCTTATATGTTTGATCCTGTTTCTGACGAAGATGCAGATTGTCCCAGCCAGGTTAGAAAAACTGTCCGTGGTGAAATGGGCCGAGCAAATGAACAACTTTGAATTCATTGGTCATGGTATCCGGTTATAGATAAACATCAACCATGCCTGTTGACAGTTTTGTTATGTGGGAAGGGTATGAAAAGTCATCATGTCCCCTGCACAGCCTGGAACATAACATTTATTTCCATGATCTGCCATTTTCGCTATCCTCGCGTGACGCTTGTTTCTTCACAATACCTGCAACTCCCGATGATTTGGCTGTGCAGTTCCGCTTGGCCTTGAACATGTGCTGGCATATGCAAATGTTGGGGGCGTATATATTAATGATCCCGACTGTTGCGTAACAGTCAGTGTTATGTTGAGATTCGTCTATTTTTCCATGGTGTTTTTCACAAATGAGATTTACATATGAAGGAGGAAGCAATGGTGTTTGAGACTCGCTGTATGTGATGTCCATGTACTGAACTCTTGTTATTCAACTATGCCAAGGTTAATTACATTTTCCATTCTAGGGCACCTTTAAGGAGCATTTCATATCACACATAGAAGGGTCCATTTAGGTCAGGATGCTGCTTTAGAATGCAGTTTTATATATAGAAGGTAGACAGAAAGTCAGCTCATTTGGTATTAGAACAGAGCATACAAGAAGTGCAAGTCTGGAAAAGGTCTGGAAACCCTCGCAACCCTACATTGGCCAAACAGTTTGGAAAATGGATGGATGGATGGATGGATGATTTACTAAAACACTGTACAATATATGAATCTAAATAATGTCAGTGTTGTATTAAAGATATAGACTTCAACAAACAAATTATTATTAGATGTACACATGTGTAGTTTATAATAATTACTTACAATTCAAGGGCAAAAGGCTTATTTTTAATGTATAAATGAAAGGAAGATGAGAGACAATTTTTCTTTCCATGTATTACACAAGATTTTGCAGTAAATACTTTCTCAATATCTGCAGTGTACTTGAATCTTACAAGTAGGCTACCTACGTGCAATTGGCACAAGCACAGGGAAAGTATTATACTTTCTTTTTTTTTTCTTTTTTATTATTAAATGTAATTAAATTCCATGAGCACATTGCCTCCTTGTTTCCCTTATCTGTTGAAAGTAATAGATTATATTCACATTTTCAACCAAGATTTCTGGTATATTTTCTCCTTCAGCCAACAAAAAATTTCATTTTTATGGCATCCCAACTAACTGCCTCAAACAAAACAAGATTTGATGGCATGAACCAGGTAAATTCGTCAAATCCAGCAACATCTAAAGTGCTCATCATACCCTGTAAACCTGCACACAAAATTTTTGTAATGTGCATGAGACTATACAAACTGGTACAAACGTATGATACAATACAATAATTGTGAAGGTTGGCTCTACAAAATAATACAATATGGTGATTATGCACTTTAATTGACTATGTGTTTGCATTAAGCTCTTGTTCACGCTGTTGTAGTATATTGTGGTTATTGTTAATTGTTTAAGAACAAGAAGATGTGAAAAAAAATATTAGATTGAACTAATGGATTCCAGTCTAATGCATGATAACATAAACAGTTCCTCTTGAAATGACTGTGGTCTGATTAATGTATCTCTTTGCGCTCACCTAAAAATAGAGCCGGCAGGACCAATTACCCTCTATTTGCCACCTGGGAAGGCTGAACTCATGCCAACAGCCGCACTTCATGCCATACTGGGAATGAGCTAAGCGATCAGTCAGAACCCACACACTTCCACCAACTGTGCATTGCACGTCTCAGAAAAATAAGGATACAGATGTTTTCCGGTTATCTGCAGATATCGCTTCAGCCTTTTCAGCAAATGTGACTTACGACCAAGACTTATTCATCCACCAGAGATAAGAGGACAGCAACTATTTTCTATTTCCTTTGACAGCACAGTGATTTATTTTCCCAAAGCCTTTTGTAAAACAAAGAGTGTTCTATGAGAATAAATGGAGTTAAAATTCATATAAAAACCTGCTAATTAGTTTAGTTTAGTCAAAAGAGCTAAATATTGCATAACAGACAGCTTTAAGACAAAAAAAAAAATCACTCTCAAAATAGGTGTTATGTGTTTATTCATTACAGGGATTCAACCAGTATGCATGACAGAACGAACAAAATAAACACAGGAAGTAAAAACTGTGATGTCTAGATCTGGTCATGTAGTTATTATGTAAGGATTGTGTCAGTAAGTGGATGCAAATGCAAAATCCATCTTAATAAACTGTGTTAAGACTTAAAGATGAAGTGTGTAATTTTTTGGATGTTAAAACACTTTCTCCTCTCTCTGCTTAATATGCAGAGACAACTTTAAGTAAGTCATTGATTCTTATATGAAAACCGTAACACTGTGAGCCTCTGGAACTTTCAAACGACCACAAAATTGTCTCAGCCAATGACATTAATTTGCTTAAGAAGTCAACCTGTGACTCTCTATTGGCCAAATGTCATTGATTTCACTATATGAATTTGCAGTCCATAGTTCACCAAATTGTATTGGAATGTAGCAAAAGATGTGTATACGTTTTAATGAGTTTCACCCATTGGACTGTTACTGTTTTTTGGTTGTTGTTTTTTTATCATAATTTTTTTTTATATGACACCTTCAGATGACAATTCAAAGAGAAATACCCCCAAAATCTATAACAACAACATGTATATACTAGTGCTGTCAAAATTAGCGTGTTAACACACGCAATTAATATTTTCAGTTTAACATGTTAAAAATATTTTACGCAATTAACGCAGCATCCGTTTTTTCTATCATCCTTTGGCTAGTGTTACATTATATGATCATACACTCTTATTCATGCAAATGCTTTAAAATAATACCAGCGCAACAAGACAGCACTGTAACGTACTGCTCCAAGAGACAAAGGTAGAGGATCCAAACGCAGCTTTATTTTAGAATAATCCACAAACGTAGTCAAAAACAGGCTAGAGGTCATAACAGGTAATCCAATCAGGCAAACAAAACAGGGGAGACAGGCAAAAGGGTAATCCACGGAACGGGCAAGTAATCCAAGACCAAGAGACATGAAACCAGGGAAAATGTTCAGAAATGCAGTGTTACACAAAACAAGACTTCGCAATGAATGACTGACATAACTGCTCGGGTTATGTATATAACCCTTGTTCCCTGAGAAGGGGAACGAGCACTGCATCGGAACGACGCTTTGGGGGATGCTCCCTTAGCATCAGCGAATCTGAAACCAGAATGCCAACTAGGCCAATCTGATTGGCGTGCGTGATGACGTCATCGTGACGGCATACCCGGAAGTATAAAAGGGGAGCTGGAACGTAATGGCGGTAGTAATTGCTCTGAAGCATGCGCTCCATGCGCGCCGAGGTGTGGCGTCGGGATGCAGTGCTCGTTCCCCTTCTCAGGGAACAAGGGTTATATACATAACCCGAGCAGTTCCCTTTCGAGGGAACTCGCACTGCATCGGAACGACGCTTTGGGGAACGAGTACCCACTAGGCCACACCGAAGGGTAGCACCTGCCCTAGTGTGAAGCCGGAGACCGGGCACAGCTAGGACTGGAGCACCCTAGCACCAGGCGTCGTAGGGAGATCCAGGCTATAGAACCTGATAAAAGTGTGTGGGGTAGCCCACCCGGCCGCCTCGCAGATATCCTGCAAGGGGACCCCAGAAAGAAGGGCCACCGAAGAGGCCATGCCTCTAGTGGAATGAGCCCTCACGGCCACAGGTGAAGGCAAACTGCGCATCTGGTAGGCCATGGTAATCGCCTGGACAATCCAGTTACTGATTGTCTGGGTAGACGCAGGCAATCCCTTCTTAGGTGAACCAAAACACACCAACAGTTGTTGTGATCTCCTCCACTGTGCAGACTTCGCCAGATAAACTCTCAGAGCCCTAACCGGGCAGAGTAGGTGAAGCCTCCCCTCTTCCACCGTCACATGAGGCGGAGGATGAAATGCCTGCAGGACCAATGACCTGACCACCCTGGAAGGCACCTTAGGCACGTAGCCCGGCCTAGGGTGTAAGATGGCCTTTACTCCTCCCGGGGCAAACTCCAGGCAGGTCGGCGTTACCGCCAAGGCCTGGAGATCTCCCACTCTCCTAAGAGAGGATATAGCAAGGAGAAAAGCCACCTTAAGGGTCAGATTTTTTGGTCCAGCCGACTCCAATGGTTCGAAGGGGGCCTCAGCCAATCCTTCGAGAACCACTGCCAGGTCCCAGGTTGGAACTCTGGACCGAGCCGCAGGCCTCATCCTCCGAGCCCCACGGAGGAATTGTACAACCAGCTGGTGCCTACCCAGAGGCCCATCACCCATAGGAGTGTGGAAAGCCGCAATGGCAGCCACGTACACCTTGAGTGTGGACGGGGTAAGCACTGCAGAGAAGCGATCTTGGAGGAACTCCAGCACTGAAGCCACTGGGCAGTTAACTGGGTCCACCTCACGCTCTCTGCACCAAGTGGAAAATACATTCCACTTGAGGCTGTACAGTCTCCTCGTAGACGGAGCCCTGGAACTGAGTAAGGTCTCTATCACCTCCGCCGATAGGCCAGCCTCTATGTACCTGGTCCCCTCAGGGGCCAGACCCATAGGTTCCAAATCTCCGGGCGGGGGTAAAATATCGTACCCGCCGCCTGAGACAGGACATCCCTCCTCAGAGGAATCTCCCACGGCTGACCTGCTAGCAGAGCTATGATGTCCGAGAACCAAACTCGAGTCAGCCAACGGGGTGCTACCAGAAGTAGACTGACCCCCTGTCGACGGACCCTTTCCAGGACTCCCGGGAGCAGAGCAATCGGGGGAAATGCGTAGAGACGCAGCCTCGGCCACGTCTGAACCATGGCATCCAGCCCCAGCGGAGCTGGATGCGTGAGGGAAAACCACAGTGGACAGTGGGACGTCTCTCGAGACGCAAACAGATCCACCTCCACTGGGCCAAACCTCTTGCATATGGCCTCCACCACCTCTGGGTGGAGTCGCCACTCCCCGGGCCTCAGCCCCTGCCTCAGCAGGATGTCTGCTCCCTGATTTTGGACCCCCGGGACATACATTGCCCTGATGGACAACAGTTTCCCTTGGGACCACAGGAGGATGTGATGCGCCAGTCTGCAAAGAGGGCGCAACCTCAAACCCCCCTGCCGTGCCCCAACCAGTGAGGGAGGCGTCTGTTGAAACGGATTTCCGGCAACAGGACGCTCCCAACACTGGCCCTTGGGACAGAAACCAAGGTTTCTTCCATATGACTAGGGAACGAAGGCCACTGCGCGTTACCCTGATCATACAGAATGGATTTCCCCTCAAGGAAAGCCACCTGGTTTACTTCCATATCAGGACATGGTGGCCGCGGAGGTCCGGGAAAAAGCTCCTCAGAGCTTTGTAGACGCCAGCATTTCCAGGCAGTAGATGTGCCAGGAGAAATGCCTGGTCTCCCACAGACCTCTCGCAAAGCGGCCGCCATGACCACGTCCCAGCCAGTGAGGGAGGCGTCTGTTGAAACGGATTCCCGGCAACAGAACGCTCCCAACACTGGCCCTTGGGACAGAAACCAAGGTTTCTTCCATATGACTAGGGAACGAAGGCCACTGCGCGTTACCCTGATCATACAGAATGGATTTCCCCTCAAGGAAAGCCACCTGGTTTACTTCCCATAACCACGTCCCAGCCAGTGAGGGAGGCGCCTGTTGAAACGGATTACCGGCAACAGAACGCTCCCAACACTGGCCCCTGGGACAGAAACCAAGGTTTCTTCCATATGACTAGGGAACGAAGGCATCTGCGCGTTACCCTGATCATACAGAATGGTTTTCCCCCCGAGGAAAACCCCTTGATTCCCAGCTACCACTGTAAGGGTCTCATGCAGCAGGCCAAGAGATATTCTGTTGGACGCAGCCGCAATGAGCCCCAGCAGACCTTAAACTGCTTCACAGTGATGCTGTGGCCTAGCTTCATTTTAGAGACCACCGCCCGTATGGACTCGATACGTTCGGGAGACAATTGTGCCCACAACGTAGAGAATCCCATATGACTCCCAGGAACACAGTTCTCTGAGAAGGCGTCAACACGCTACTGCGTGTAGAGTCTCAAAGGGCTAGGCCGCCTGGAAGAACCCGATATTGGTACGCTTTGCCCCAAAAAGCGAACCTCAGGAACCTCCTGTGACACAGAAGGATGGATACAGGGAAGTATGCGTCCTCTTCAGACCCATCGTGACAGACCAGTCCTCAGACTGGATCTGAATCACAATGGAGGAAATGCTAAGCATCTTGAATCTGAATCTCCTCAGAGAACGATTCAAGTACCTCCGGTCTAAAGTTGGATGCAACTCGCCATCCCTCTTAGGAACTATGAAGTACTGGCTGTAGAACCCGGACTCCCTGTCTGGCGGAGGAGCACATTCTGTGGCCTCCTTACCAACAGGGAGTGAACTTCCTGTTCCATTACCTGAACCTGCCCAGGGACCACTGCCGTCCAGACCACCCCACTGAACTTCAGGGGAAGGTAACCGGACTGCAGTCTGTATGCCCCTTCCTACAGTCGCAGGCCCCAAGCTGATATATTCGGAGGCATAACCATGCGCCGAGATAATCTGCTAAGGGAACCAGCCTCCAGAGGCCGGTCTCGGGTGTCAACCGAGCCTCCTCCCCGACCCCCTGAAGCGGCTAACCGGCAGGGCGAAATCGAGGAAGATTTTTGGTGTGCGTACGCGTTTGCTGGACCACCGCAAGTCTTGCTAGAGGCGGCTGATAAAGCACGCGTGCACGGGGAAACGATGTGGCCCGAAGCGTACTAAACGGCGGGAACACAGCATCGACTCCCGAAAAACTCCACAGGGGAGACGACCTCGATCGCTCCTACCCGGGAGAGGGGGCTGGCCAGCAGGGGCCTCATCTAAGGGAGCAGCTCAACAGGGCCACAACACTAGAGCGGACACTGCGATTAGCAATTGCCTGAAACTGATGTGTCCCGCAGGCCACAAGGTGGCGAGAACGACATCAACTTCAGGAGGGCTCCATCTTAGATGAATATCCAGTTCACAAGTTAAACACGCTTGGGTGACAGAATTAAAGTATCCAACTTATCAAAGTCGGATAACATGACACTCAATTCCTCGGAATTAAATGCCATCATAATCACCAAACCCGTGCAACCTGATCTGAATAATAGGCTGAATAAAAAATATATCTAACTCCTCAAAGTCAGATAATATTTTAATTTAATTCCTCAGAATTAAATGCAGCCACAATTAAGGTGAAACATAGTCTGAATGATAGGCTAAATATCTAACTCCTCAAAGTCAGATTATATTTTATTTAATTCCTTAGATTTAAATGTAGCCGTAATTAATCAGACAACACTGTTTTATTTGTATTATACGGACTCATAGACCCCGCGTTGCCTCAGCAACGTGGTTCAAGCCGTCATAATACAATTGGTTTTCATCCCTCGAGAAAAAAGACAAACAGTGTCACACAATACGGTGAAAATGGTCTGAATGACTGAATATCTAACTCCTCAGAGTCAGATCATATCTCATTTAAATCCTCAGACTTAAATGCCGCCATATCAGACAATACTGATTTAACGTACTATACGGACTTGCCGTTAAGCCAACCAGTATCTCATGCACACCGATCGCGTGTGTTCACTTTAAATGCAGACCCATAACCTGCGCGCTGCCTTTTTTTTTTCTGCAATCGCGAGATGGAATCTTGCATATTTAAGAAGTGCTTATAACTTTGACTGCCACGATGCTGAGCACGTCTAATTCCTCAGAATCAGACCGCTCACACATCGGGTCCTCCGCCCCGGGGGAAGAAGCCGTAGCGCGGGCTTCCACACGGGGAAGGAGAACATCTGAACTGACAGATAAAGACTGGGAAGATGCCTCAGCAGTCCCAGTCCCGCTGACAGTCCATCCGTGAGCCCCATGACCAGCCTCGCCGCACCGCCTCGGCGGATGCGGGACCGATCCACGGGGCTCACGAGGCTGGCCGGCCTCATCGAGCACGGCCAGCCGAGAGCGGAGCACCCTGAGCGTCAGCTTCTTGTACTGCTTACAAGCGGCTCCCTCGAGAGCTTGAGCATGCTGAACGCCCAGGTAATGCACACAAAGCAGGTGTGCATCCGAGCCCGACATGTAGCGAGGGCAAGGATGCACACACTGCTTAAACTCTCTCACACTCTCACATTTTTCCATTTTTCAGTCACACACACTTTCACTGACAATACAACAGTAAATAGACAGACAGTTTGACAGATAGCGCTTGCTGAAGAGCAATAAATACCGCCATTACGTTCCAGCTCCCCTTTTATACTTCCGGGTATGCCGTCACGATGACGTCATCACGCACGCCAATCGGATTGGCCTAGTTGGCATTCTGGTTCCATATTCGCTGATGCTAAGGGAGCATCCCCCAAAGCGTCGTTCCGATGTAGTGCGAGTTCCCTCGAAAGGGAACCAGGCTATTATAGGGTGAGGTGAACAGAGTAATGAGACACAGGTGGATGTAATCAGGGATGATGAGGAGCAGTGAGTTATGGGAAATGTAGTTTGTGATGGAGTGACAGTCCAGGGTGGAGTGCCCTCTGGTGGTTTCCTAGGTAGTGAATCAGTATATTGTATACATTAATGTGGCCGACTCCCTGATAAGTGCCCTAACTACTGAACTAGGGAGATGTTTGAGACACACCCCTTGTCTGAAAGACACGCACCAGAATCGAGTGAATAAACAATAACACACGGAATTATGCCAAAATGCTAATTTTGTCGAGTATTCTCACAAGAGCAGTCTTAAATGATTTAAATAACGTCTAAATGAACTTAAAGAGTTATGTAGAAAATGAGATGCGTCATGTTCGGCAGCGGCAGATCTTAAAGGAACAGCAGCAACTAATGCTGTCTGTCAGTAATCACTGAACAAAGGTAACAGAGTAAATTGTGGCTTTAATAAGTAGTTATTCTATATTTAATTAAAAATGTTTGCAGTGCAGACAGTTTGATAACTCCAATTTAACTTCAACTAGGCCAGAGGCAAATATGACATTTATTATAATGGGTTTATATGAAGATTGTTTTAAGTTCACTTTAAATTTATATAGCTTTTAAGTGATATTGGCCTTCCAAAAAGATGACATTACAACAAATATTTCAAATGTACTGTATTTAAGTTGTTTCTACATTAATTTGCAGAGTAACTGTGAAATTATTACAATATAAAAATATAAAAAACGCTTTTTTATTTATATCAATGTCTCCTCTAAATGCCATACTGTGTAATATTAATAATAATAATAATAATAATTTAACAAAGAGTGAAGATGTCAATTGTCCTAGTCTGGACATCACTTTTGGCCACTACTGTATGTGTGCAACTAGTATAGCATACTTGGGCTATTAAGTGGAAACAAAATGGAAATCCACGGAGACATAATTATTTCCACATGCAGTGATGCTATTCTTCAGTTTCTGTCTGTGGCTGCAGAGCTGATTGACGTAATTAGCAGTAATGTGATAATTGTTCCTTGAAATCTGTCTAATGCCCTCTGACGCCAGCTGTGTGCTCATATAACAGAGGCCAGCTGGTACGAGATAGCTATGCAGGTAAACACAGCAATAGCCTCAAGGATTCCATTCCGGTTTGAGCCCCACTTGGAATAGGCTGAGTTGCATGTCAGTGACAACATAAAGGGATAGTTCATCCCAATATGAAAATTCTGTCCTTACAGTCACGCTCAACTTGTTCCAAACCTGTATACATTTCTTTGCTCTCCTGCACACAAAGGAAGATATTTGGAAGACTATCTGACTATTTGGAAGACTACCATGGGGTGGGGGGTATGATGGTAGTCAATGGCTGCCTTGATCTGTCTGGTTACAAACATTTGTCCAAATATCTTCCTTTGTGTCAAGCAGCAGAAAGAAATTCATTCAGGTTTGGAACAACTTGAGGGTGAGTAAGTGATGGCAGAATTTTCATTTTTGAGTGAACTATCTCTTTAAATGAATACCGCAGGTCTCCTGTTACTTATCACTGTCCCTTTAGCTCCAGGCCAGGTGAATATTTGATCTCATAATGGAGACTTTTCTCAATTTAATGTGTTCCTTATTTAACTAAGGCAAAAAAAAAAGTGAAAAAAATAAATAAATAAAATACCAGGACTCTATTTTGGAACAGTCTGCTAAATGAAAATGTGACATCTAGTTGCCAGTCCCTCTGAAACCTGGACAGCCCTAATGAGGCATGTGTTTATCTCAGCCTACATCCTTATATATGTATGAGCTTACACACCACTAATTATGAGGAAAAACAACTTTTTTTTATTTTTTATTAGACAGATAGAACCTGATTTACTAAGGTCCCAAATGAAGGGTACTAATTTACTGGAGCAATCTAACAAATTGTGTGTGTGATTTATGGGTGTATTGTGGGTTACTAAGAATAATTGCACAAAACCTATAAATGCAAATAGGTTCTTACCCTTGTTTAAAAGAGACTTTTCAGTGTGGTAGTATCAAATGTCAGCCATGCAGTTAAATACCAGGGGTACTCAAGCATGGAACAGAACGTAGAGGTTGCAAAACACAGTTTTTTAAAAGTTGAACTACTTTAAATCTTTTTTTCTCTTTTCTTCTTTTCTTTTCACAGCGTTGTTTAACTAAAGGCCTATTCACAGCAAGGACGATAACTATAAAGATAACAATAAAGACATAAAATCTAAAAATCGTTCTCAATATTAAAGAATATAGCAGAGTTCACACCACAGCTATAACGATAACGATATAGCGAAATGGTACTGTTGGAATCATTTTCAGAACGATTTTATCCAGCTGATGAAAGATAAAAACATTGAGAGCCAATCAGAATCCATCCTGCTGTAACGAGCTTGAGCATTTAAAGCGGCAGACAAGCACATGCTTAGAATAAACAGAACAATATGGTACACTGGTGTGGACGCTAATATAGTTATCTTTATCGTTCTTGGTGTGAACGGGCCTTAAGACAGAGTTTCTCAAAGTGGGGTCCATGACCAATAGCCAAGGGGTCCGCAAAATAATTGGCTACAGCCAACCATATTTTTCAGACTATAAGACATGTTTTTTTTTACCATCTTCCATAATGACTTATATAATGCATGTTATGTCAAATAAGCAAAAAGTAGACACTTAAAGGTATTTTATAGACATATTTCTCATGTCTATGCTACAAATATTTGCTGAGTTTTGGTTAATTTTTTGTGACGCGTTCAAGAAAGAAGTTCAGTCCGAGATGGCAGAAAGCGCATCCTGTCTGTTTTCTTTACTTTACAAAACCAAACATGCTATTGTTATTTTGAATGTACACAAAAATAGACCCTTTACAGTTTTGAATTATGCCTGACAGCCTATTCATCATTAAACTAAAAATGCAGTAATCCAA
Source organism: Gobio gobio (assembly GCF_949357685.1). NCBI lineage: Eukaryota > Metazoa > Chordata > Actinopteri > Cypriniformes > Gobionidae > Gobio > Gobio gobio. Next base: position 34,505,280 of record NC_137113.1, read on the forward strand.
ACATAAAAAAGGTCTTCGGCTCAATTTAAATGCTCGGTTGTACAATATGTAGGCTGTGCCAGTCAGCGTACTTAATAGTGGGAATATACTGTTTAGCAGGTATTTAATAAGCCTATCATTGAAACTGGATGTGGTGTCCTCACGTTGTTGTATTGGCACATTGACCGCAACACATGCAGCTCATATTGTTACGCTCAAAACCATAGCTCCCTTCCTGAACTTTCCAGGACGCCTTTACTGACCAGCGGGTTCAATATAGTTAGGGTTATGGGTAGGTGTAGGACTGGGCTTTAAGGATAGTGACAATTAAGGTCCCAAAAAGGCAGCATCCATTTATAATTTTAATAAATTTAACGCACTGAATATGTTATTGAGTACGTACACTCTCTTCTCAAATTCTAGGTTTTGGCACAGTGGCAGCAACTATGGTGTACACATCAATCAAATTAACATCTGCTTACCTATTCTTTTGGAGAGCGGAGCGTTTGTAGCGCAGCAGTCCTTGCTATTTGCTTACAGAGTCCAGGACCACAGATGAAAGGATGCATTGGACCCACTTTATATTAGGTGACCTTAAAGGGTTAGTTCACCCAAAAATGAAAATTCTGTCATTAATTACTTACCCTCATGTCATTCGACACCTGTAAGACCTCCGTTCATCTTCGGAACCGAAATTAAGATATTTTAGTTGAAATCTGATGGCTCTGGAAGGCCTCCAATGGCATTGGCACAATGGCACTTTACACTCTCAAGACCCTTAAAAGGTACTAAAGACGTCGTTACAAAGTCCATCTCACTACAGTGGTTCTAAAATAACTTTATGAATAGGCGAGAATAGTTTTTGTGCGCAAAAAAACCCTAAATAACGACTTACATAGTAATAACGATTTCAAAACAAGGCATCATGAAGCTTCGAAGAGTTATGAATCAGCGAGTCGAATCAGCGGTTTGAATCGCCAAATTTCAGCAGTTTGGCGGTTTGACACGCGATCCGAATCATGATTCGGCTCACTGATTCATAACGCTTCGAAGCTTCATGATGCCTTGTTTTGAAATCGTCATCACTATGTAAGTCGTTATTTAGGGTTTTTTTGCGCACAAAAACTATTCTCACCGATTCATAAAGTTATTTTAGAACCACTGTAGTGAGATGGACTTTGTAACGACGTCTTTAGTACCTTTTAAGGGTCTTGAGAGTGTAAAGTGCCATTGTGCCAATGGAGGCCTTTCAGAGCCATCAGATTTCAACTAAAATATCTTCATTTCTGTTCCGAAGATGAACGGAGGTTTTACGGGTGTCGAATGACATGAGGGTAAGTAATTAATGACAGAATTTTCATTTTTGGGTGAACTAACCCTTTAACTACTATGTACTAACATTTTAATTAATAATTTGATTCAATGCACTTATTGTGTACATACATGTTTTTTCATTGTACTTACATTTAAAAAAATACCTGCATGTAATTACGTCTGTAATTAATTTCTGTAGTTACGTTTGTAATTACACAGTTGACACTTCCCTTACACCTAACCCTACCCTTAAACTTACCCATATCACCACACCTGTCCCTTACTCTACCCGTATCCCACCTCAATATCAGCAAAGGTGTTTTGCAATACAATTTGAACACAGTAAGTACATTGTACTTATTTTTTGATGTAAGTACATAGTACTTAAGGCCACCTAATATAAAGTGGGGCTGATGCATGATGCGTGGGGCTGATGTGTTGCTAATATTTCACATCCTCACAACTGACTTGAAATGACAAATGAGAACTAATCAAGCAGTTCTGGGACCATGTCTGAACGGCCAGTAATTCACACTAGATGCAGAGAGATCCCAAGTGTATCAAAACAAAGTCCAGCTGCATCACTGTTATAATCTCTTGGATGCTCGGCTTGTTAAAATCACTGCAGGGGAACCATACTGCCCAACACCTGTGTCAAAACAGACCTGAAGTGACACTTTACAGCCAGGAGAGACACTTTGAACATGTTGGTATCAATATTTTGTTTGGGCAATTATTCACAGTCCAGTGCTAAGCTCCTTGCAGGAATAATGCCTGTTTTGTCATTTTGAACCACAAGGACGAGGCCTACAGCGCCGCTGCCCTGAATTACAACAAAGTGCAAACCCCGTGACCTTGCCGCCCACTGCTATCTCAGAACCTCAGTCATTCGTGTGTTTTCACGGACTCAGCCAGAACGCCGCAGGGATTGAAACACATCACTCATGCTGTGCAAAGTTAGCTGACCCTGTAAGTTTTTGTGGGTATCTGCTCTTACACATAAACACATACACACACACTCACACACATTTCCTCACACGTATACTGACAAACATACCCATTCTCTTCCACCTCTGCACTGGACTGATAAGCATATGATGAGGTCTGTCAAGAAATGATTTTTTTTTTACTCATTATCTGAATTACCTCTCTCTCTCTCTCTCTCTCTCTCTCTCTCTCTCTCTCTCTCTCTCTCCAACACACACATAGACACAAATAAATCATTAAGGAACCAGCATGCGTCCTGAATATGATGCCAGATCATTCGAGGAAATAGCCATTTTAGCTATTGTCAGGGAACAAATTCACATTTCTACATTATGATGTAATGTGACCTTCTATGGTATTGCTATGCCTGACTGATCATTTAAAAAAGTAACCTTAACCTATTGTTAAATAAATCACCTTTATTTATGCAGTGCTTTATAAAATACAAATTGATTAAAAGCAGGTTTGCAGTAATAGACAGGAAAAAAAACAGTAGGCCCATCCATGTTGCAAAATTCATCGATCATGAAACAAATTCAATTTCAACTGTAAAGCAGCTCCACAGAAGACAATAGTGTCATTCAGCTTAGTTCAGTTCAAATTAAATTCATGTCCATAGGACAAATGTTTACACACACTGAAGTTTAATATTTATGCTTATACGGTTCGTTTAAATCATTAATTCTAAGTATTAGCAATAGCAATGGCGATGCTTGCCTTAGCAACTGGATGAACAGTGCATGCATGCTCTCGTTGCTATGGTAACCATGCAATAGTATCCCTTGCTCAGCACCTGCTTTGAGGAAATTATTATGAGGGGAGAGAAAGGTTCCAATATTTTTATTTTTTTTTGTTTTTTTTGTTGCAGCAATGCTATTAAAGAAAACAAAACCATTTTTTCTTAGTGTGGAGAATAACTCGAAGAACTTGAATAACCCTTTTGCACTATAAAGAACCTTTTGTGCAACGGAAAGGTTCCATGGTTGTTTCAGGTTCTTATGGAACCATAGATGCCAATAAAGATCATTCCTTTTTAAGAATAGAGTGCGCTGGTGCTCTCCCACTTTTTCAGTGCCGTTGGTTCTGGAAGCATTTTTTCCATTCATTTCTCCCATAGGGATTTCAAAAAAGTCTTTGTTAATGAGTTCTAAGCCATGAACCAATCGGATAAAAATACAAATGGTACAAGATTGAGTACTTAACGGCTTTAGTGAGTGAAAGAACTATGATCCATGAAGCATTGCGAAGAGCATTTTGAAATAGTTTGAGAGTATAGGGAGACTGACTCGATTACGTCATCTGCTGTGCTTCATGGGAGTGGGTGAGGTTAAAGAGATATTGTGCTGCATTTTGCTTGTTTCGACTCTGATTGGTGGAATTTTCTGTACAGCATCATGGGTAATGTAGTTCCCTTTCAGCCGGTGACATTGAGGTTACGTCTCCGCTCCCACCTTCAGGGAACGAGGGTTATGTAACCAAGATGTTTTTTGACCATGAATTCCACTGTTAAATATGATTATTTTAAAACTAAGTTGAAATAATGCGGGCTGATGGCTTCAGCAAAAGCAAATACTATCAATGAACAACTTCATACCTCACAGTAAGTCTGTTTTTAAAGGTTTATAAGTTATCATTAAAAAGCAAGGTCACACTTTGGATTGGGGTCCAGTTCTCACTATTAACTATTAACTATGACTTTTGCTTCAATAAACTACAAATTACTGCTTATTCATAGTTAATAAGATGCAGTAGTCGTTAAGTTTAGGTATTGGGTAGGGTTAAGGAATGCAGAATTTGGTCATGCAGAATAGGGCATTAGCATGTGCTTTATAAGTACCAATAAATAGCCAATATCCTGGTAATATGCATGCTAATAAGCCACTAGTTCATAGTGAGAACTGGACCCTATATACTATAGCGTTACCAAAATAAATTTCCCTGTGGAGAATATGAATGTAGTTTTTACTTCTGGAACCAGATTGTTGCACTCTATGTCAGTAAGGTTAATACCTCTGAACAATTTAGCACAGCACCGACACTGCAAACATGTGTTTGTTTGATCAGTGGTTTTATGATAAACCTTAAAATTAACATAAATTATCCATTCTATAAAATCTTGGAAGGGATTCATTTTCCATGGCAAACACTGCACTCAATATTGCTGAGACATAAACTGGTACATTAAACCCTATAAAATATGTCGAACTACAACCAAAAAGGAGAGGAGGGGGACATCCATTAGTGATGGGCGTATTTTACAGAACAGTATATCAGCCCAGGCTATGAAAATCTGAAGACCTGTTCTCTTCAAAATATTGTGATTTGTGTCAGCAAGGAACAAATTGGCTGCTAATATGAGCTGTTGTGAGCGGAATGTGTGAAAACAAACTTTTTAAATCCTCAGAGTTTACTTTGAGGCACTTAGAAGCAAACAATCTCGATATTCATGTCAGAACTGTATTCCCCATTGTTTTCTCAATTTATGAGTCTACAAACAATTTCTTTTTGTTTGTTGAGACTGCTGCACCATCAGGTTCCAAAGTTAACTTATCTCCTACATACACCTGCCAATGGTGAGAGAACTGAAATAATTACCATCCAAAAATTCTTACCGTACAAACTTGTATTTTTGTGTAGGATCTGTAGTGCCAAGAATGGGTCTGTAGAGTTAAATATAAAAAAACAAGCTTTTGGCTTTCTAGCAACAGTTACTAAGTTTTACGGGATATGTTTTTAATGTTTGAATCTCTAATTTAATTTGCTTAAGTCTATGAGGATCAGTATATTGTTCATATATTGCAATTTTTACAATGTAAATTTTTACTTTATTCTGAAGTCTAAAAAAAAGTTCCCCATCAACATTTTCAAAAGACATCACCAAAGATGTTTTAATTGTGGTATCAATAATAGGTCTACTACTATAATATCATCGTTTTTATAAATACTGACCCATAAATACATTAAACAAAACAAAACATAATATGCTTGGTTTGTTTGCATGTTAGTCATATGGTCTCTTTCTGTCCAAAAGATCCTGCCCAGAATAAGCTTCAAAGTGGACCTAACTATATGCTGAAAGTCAAAAGTCCAGTTATGATGTAATATAAATATCTGGTGTCCCCAGAATGTGCCTGTGAAGTTTCAGCTCAAAATACCCCCCAGATAATGTATAGCTTGTCAAATTTGCCCCTATTTGGGTGTGAGCAAAAACATGCTGTGTTTGTGTGTGTCCCTTTAAATGCAAATGAGCTGCTGCTCCCCGCCCTCCTTCTAGAAGCTTTGAATATATCACTCAGCCAAAATGTCAGAAATAACCAGTTGTGGAGTGCAGCCTTACATGTTTGAACCGAAGTCAGACAGATGGAAAGACTAAGGAAGAGGTTGCAACTTTTAGACGTTTCTGAATGGCTAGTGGTTACATTTATAAAACGTTAGTTGTTGTCGAGTTTTGTTGATTCAACTCATCGACTAGCATGTGCCTTCATGTTAATCTATAAATTGTTGTATAGGTGCTCGTGTGGGAACGTAAAAAAGTCAGTCACCTGACTATACAATTATAAATGTGCATTTATGAATTACGCAGACGGTGAGCGTTTCGGGGATAAAACTGCTTGGGTTATGTATATAACCCTTGTTCCCTGAGAAGGGGAACGAGCACTGCATCGGAACGACGCTTTGGGGATGCTCCCTTAGCATCAGCGAATCTGAAACCAGAATGCCAACTAGGCCAATCCGATTGGCGTGCGTGATGACGTCATTGTGACGGCATACCCGGAAGTATAAAAGGGGAGCTGGAACGTAATGGCGGTAGTAATTGCTCTGAAGCATGCGCTCCAGGCGCGCCGAGGTGTGGCGTCGGGATGCAGTGCTCGTTCCCCTTCTCAGGGAACAAGGGTTATATACATAACCCGAGCAGTTCCCTTTCGAGGGAACTCGCACTGCATCGGAACGGCGCTTTGGGGAACGAGTACCCACTAGGCCACACCGAAGGGTAGCACCTGCCCTAGTGTGAAGCCGGAGACCGGGCACAGCTAGGACTGGAGCACCCTAGCACCAGGCGTCGTAGGGAGATCCAGGCTATAGAACCTGATAAAATTGTGTGGGGAGCCCACCCGGCCGCCTCGCAGATATCCTGCAAGGGGACCCCAGAAAGAAGGGCCACCGAAGAGGCCATGCCTCTGGTGGAATGAGCCCTCACGGCCACAGGTGAAGGCAAACTGCGCACCTGGTAGGCCATGGTAATCGCCTGGACAATCCAATTACTGATTGTCTGAGTAGACGCAGGCAATCCCTTCTTAGGTGAGCCAAAACACACCAACAGTTGTTGCGATCTCCTCCACTGTGCAGACTTCGCCAGATAAACTCTAAGGGCCCTAACCGGGCAGAGTAGGTGAAGCCTCCCCTCTTCCGCCGTCACGTGAGGCGGAGGATGGAATGCCTGCAGGACCAATGACCTGACCACCCTTGAAGGCACATTAGGCACGTAGCCCGGCCTAGGGTGTAAGATGGCTTTTACTCCTCCCGGGGCAAACTCCAGGCAGGTCGGCGTTACCGCCAAGGCCTGGAGATCTCCCACTCTCCTAAGAGAGGTAATGGCAAGGAGAAAAGCCACCTTAAGGGTCAGGTCCTTTGGTCCAGCCGAATCCAATGGTTCGAAGGGGGCCTCAGCCAATCCTTCAAGAATCACTGCCAGGTCCCAGGTTGGAACTCTGGAATGAGCCGCAGGCCTCATCCTCCGAGCCCCACGGAGGAATTGTACAACCAGATGGTGCCTACCCAGAGGCCCATCACCCATAGGAGCGTGGAAAGCCGCAATGGCAGCCACGTACACCTTGAGTGTGGACGGGGTAAGCCCTGCAGAGAAGCGATCTTGGAGGAACTCCAGCACTGAAGCCACCGGGCAGTTAACTGGGTCCACCTCACGCTCCCTGCACCAAGTGGAAAATACATTCCACTTGAGACTGTACAGTCTCCTCGTAGACGGAGCCCTGGAACTGAGTAAGGTCTCTATCACCTCCGCCGATAGGCCAGCCTCTAGGTACCTGGTCCCCTCAGGGGCCAGACCCACAGGTTCCAAATCTCCGGGCGGGGGTAAAATATTGTACCCGCCGCCTGAGATAGGAGATCCCTCCTCAGAGGAATCTCCCACGGCTGACCTGTTAGCAGAGCTATGATATCCGAGAACCAAACTTGAGTCGGCCAACGAGGTGCTACCAGAAGTAGACTGACCCCCTGTCGCCTGACCCTCTCCAGGACTCCCGGAAGCAGAGCAATCGGGGGAAATGCGCACAGACACAGCCTCGGCTACGTCTGAACCATGGCATCCAACCCCAGCGAGGCTGGATGCGTGAGGAAAAACCACAGTGGGCAGTGGGACGTCTCTCGAGACGCAAATAATCCACTTCCACTGGGCCGAACCTCTTGCATATGGCCTCCACCACCTCTGGGTGGAGTCGCCACTCCCCGGGCCTCAGCCCCTGCCTCTGCAGGATGTCTGCTCCCTGATTTTGGACCCCCGGGACATACATTGCCCTGATGGACAACAGTTTCCCTTGGGACCACAGGAGGATGTGATGCGCCAGTCTGCAAAGAGGGCGCAACCTCAAACCCCCCTGCCGATCCCCAACCAGTGAGGGAGGCGTCTGTTGAAACGGATTTCCGGCAAAAGGACGCTCCCAACACTGGCCCTTGGGACAGAAACCAAGGTTTCTTCCATATGACTAGGGAACGAAGGCCACTGCGCGTTACCCTGATCATACAGAATGGATTTCCCCTCAAGGAAAGCCACCTGGTTTACTTCCATATCAGGACATGGTGGCCGCGGAGGTCCGGGAAAAAGCTCCTCAGAGCTTTGTAGACCGCCAGCATTTCCAGGCAGTAGATGTGCCAGGAGAAATGCCTGGTCTCCCACAGACCTCTCGCAAAGCGGCCGCCATGACCACGTCCCAGCCAGTGAGGGAGGCGTCTGTTGAAACGGATTCCCGGCAACAGAGCGCTCCCAACACTGGCCCTTGGGACAGAAACCAAGGTTTCTTCCATATGACTAGGGAACGAAGGCCACTGCGCATTACCCTGATCATACAGAATGGATTTCCCCTCAAGGAAAGCCACCTGGTTTACTTCCCATAACCACGTCCCAGCCAGTGAGGGAGGCGCCTGTTGAAACGGATTACCGGCAACAGAACGCTCCCAACACTGGCCCCTGGGACAGAAACCAAGGTTTCTTCCATATGACTAGGGAACGAAGGCATCTGCGCGTTACCCTGATCATACAGAATGGTTTTCCCCCCGAGGAAAACCCCTTGATTCCCAGCTACCACTGTAAGGGTCTCATGCAGAAGGCCAAGAGATATTCTGTTGGACACAGCCGCAATGAGCCCCAGCAGACCTTAAACTGCTTCACAGTGATGCTGTGGCCTAGCTTCATTTTAGAGACCACCGCCCGTATGGACTCGATACGTTCGGGAGACAATTGTGCCCACAACGTAGAGAATCCCATACGACTCCCAGGAACACAGTTCTCTGAGAAGGCGTCAACACGCTACTGCGTGTAGAGTCTCAAAGGGCTAGGCCGCCTGGAAGAACCCGATATTGGTACGCTTTGCCTCAAAAAGCGAACCTCAGGAACTTCCTGTGACACAGAAGGATGGATACAGGGAAGTATGCGTCCTCTTCAGACCCATCGTGACAGACCAGTCCTCAGACTGGATCTGAATCACAATGGAGGAATTGCTAAGCATCTTGAATCTGAATCTCCTCAGAGAACGATTCAAGTACCTCCGGTCTAAAGTTGGATGCAACTCGCCATCCCTCTTAGGAACAATGAAGTACTGGCTGTAGAACACGGACTCCCTGTCTGGCGGAGGAGCACATTCTGTGGCCTCCTTACCAACAGGGAGTGAACTTCCTGTTCCATTACCCGAACCTGCCCAGGGACCACTGCCGTCCAGACCACCCCACTGAACTTCAGGGGAAGGTAACCGGACTGCAGTCTGTATGCCCCTTCCTACAGTCGCAGGCCCCAAGCTGATATATTCGGAGGCATAACCATGCGCCGAGATAATCTGCTAAGGGAACCAGCCTCTCGAGGCCGGTCTCGGGTGTCAACCGAGCCTCCTCCCCGACCCCCTGAAGCGGCTAACCGGCAGGGCGAAATCGAGGAAGATTTTCGGTGTGCGTACGCGTTTGCTGGACCACCGCAAGTCTTGCTAGAGGCGGCTGGTGCAGCACGCGTGCACGGGGAAACGATGTGGCCCAAAGCGTACTAGACGGCGGGAACACAGCATCGACTCCCGAAAAACTCCACAGGGGAGACGACCTCGATCGCTCCTACCCGGGAGAAGGGGCTGGCCAGCAGGGGCCTCATCTAAGGGAGCAGCTCAACAGGGCCACAACACTAGAGCGGACACTGCGATTAGCAATTGCCTGAAACTGATGTGTCCCGCAGGCCACAAGGCGGCGAGAACGACATCAACTTCAGGAGGGCTCCATCTTAGATGAATATCCAGTTCACAAGTTAAACACGCTTGGGTGACAGAATTAAAGTATCCAACTTATCAAAGTCGGATAACATGACACTCAATTCCTCGGAATTAAATGCCTTCATAATCACCAAACCCGTGCAACCTGATCTGAATAATAGGCTGAATAAAAAATATATCTAACTCCTCAAAGTCAGATAATATTTTAATTTAATTCCTCAGAATTAAATGCAGCCACAATAAGGTGAAACATAGTCTGAATGATAGGCTAAATATCTAACTCCTCAAAGTCAGATTATATTTTATTTAATTCCTTAGAATTAAATGTAGCCGTAATTTATCAGACAACACTGTTTTATTTGTATTATACGGACTCATAGACCCCGCGTTGCCTCAGCAACGTGGTTCAAGCCGTCATAATACAATTGGTTTTCATCCCTCGAGAAAAAAGCCAAACAGTGTCACACAATACGGTGAAACATGGTCTGAATGACAGGCTGAATATCTAACTCCTCAGAGTCAGATAATATCTCATTTAAATCCTCAGACTTAAATGCAGCCATATCAGACAATACTGATTTAACGTACTATACGGACTCGCCGTTAAGCCAACCAGTATCTCATGCACACCGATCGCGTGTTCACTTTAATTGCAGACCCATAACCTGCGCGCTGCCTTTTTTTTCTGCAATCGCGAGATGGAATCTTGCATATTTAAGAAGTGTTTATAACTTCGACTGCCACAATGCTGAGCACGTCTAATTCCTCAGAATCAGACCGCTCACACATCGGGTCCTCCGCCCCGGGGGAAGAAGCCACAGCGCGGGCTTCCACACGGGGAAGGAGAACATCTGAACTGTCAGATAAAGACTGGGAAGATGCCTCAGCAGTCCCAGTCCCGCTGACAGCCCATTCGTGAGCCCCATGACCAGCCTCGCCGCACCGCCTCGGCGGATGCGGGACCGATCCACGGGGCTCAAGAGGCTGGCCGGCCTCATCGAGCACGGCCAGCCGAGAGCGGAGCACCCTGAGCGTCAGCTTCTTGTAATGCTCACAAGCGGCTCCCTCGAAAGCCGCTCGAGCATGCTGAACGCCCAGGCAGTGCACACACAGCAGGTGTGTATCCGAGCCCGACATGAAACGGGGACACGGATGCACACACTGCTTAAACTCTCTCACATTCTCACATTTTTCCATTTTTGCAATCACACACACTTTCACTGACATACAACAGTAAATAGACAAACAGTTTGACAGATAGCGCTTGCTGAAGAGCAATAACTACCGCCATTACGTTCCAGCTCCCCTTTTATACTTCCGGGTATGCCGTCACAATGACGTCATCACGCACGCCAATCGGATTGGCCTAGTTGGCATTCTGGTTTCAGATTCGCTGATGCTAAGGGAGCATCCCCAAAGCGTCGTTCCGATGCAGTGCGAGTTCCCTCGAAAGGGAACTAATTACATAGCTCTCTGGTAACTTTAGCCATATTAGCCGTACAGCATTCTAGAAAGCTCATTCAGAAAGGAAAAAAGTGTCATCCTTACTTGTTCTGGATATACAGTTAGAGCACGAAGCGTTGGTATTGACCAATCCTTCAGAAATAACGTTCTCGCTAGGGGTGCACCGATCCGACTTTTTCAGTCCCGATACCGATACCGATGCCTGGGCTTTGTGTATCTGTCGATACCCGATACCGATCCGATATATTGTTGAATTAATAATAAACTTCTCTTCCACCTTATACCTTCCTTGAAGAGACTAAAGGCACCAGACTTTACTAACTAAACATAACTAAGACAAAATAACAGATGTATGTAAGGTGTTGAATTCTTATTTATTTAAAAAACAATTGTGCATTCAAATCTAAAATAGAATGTAATCTAACTTCTTTAAATAAATAAAATGTAGCAGTGGAAACAAAAAACAGTCAAACATACAATAGTAATCTGACAGTTACCAAACATTTTTTACACTACAGACAATTGTTTTGGTATATAATCATATCAATATTAAAAAGTAACAAATAGGCTAGTCTAATTTTCTACCATATGCAATTTAATAAAAATTTTCAGCTAGCTAATAACAACTTTGTTCTGGTTTCACCTCACTCCAGATTAAATGATTGTAGGCTAGGCCTATTTATTTTACTACACATTGTCAACAGAAATAAGATGAAATACTGTTGATAATTAAAAATAATTCTTACTACCCACTCTTGCTAAAATGGGTAAGCACACTTGTGTTCTCATTTCAGTTGCGTTCTGAGTAAATTAATAAACTGAGTTCATGAGTTCAGTGTTGGACAGTTCAGTTGTTCTGGCCAGTCGTTAAAATGATTCGGTTCAAAGGAGTCATTAGGTCACGAATCGGACATTAGCAGACGCGTTGTGTGCTAATCCCGTCTGTTAGAACATCGCGAAAGATGTCAACACACAGAAAACACTTCATAACTGGATATAATTTGTCTCCCGCTTATTGAAAGTATGCTTTATGTCAGCTGGTCAGAGAAGAGTCAATGTTTTTTGAGCGCAATTCACACCCAGTGATAATTCAAGGACAAAATTGTCCGAATGTGTCACGTGCAACATGGTTTCGGTCTTCCGAGCTTTTGATTTGGATTAATATGTGAAATATGAGAGCGAACACTGATTATTTTGAAGACCCAGAGAGCGCGCGCGGGGGAGGAGCTCTCAGATCGGTCTCTCTGTCACTGAGTCACAAGCGCAGCATCTGTTCTACATCACTCGTAAATCACAATAACTCATCAAATTAGGCTTTGGTCGTCAAAAAAATGTCAATGCAGGAAAGACCCTTACTTTGCAGTAATACCCTCGAAACAGCGACGAACTAGTTGGAGTGGCAAGCGTGAAATATCTCCTCCACACAGCCGAGTCTCTTCTAGCATGCGACACACGTGAAGCTGACGAATGACGTCGGTTCTGCTGCGACGGAAAAAAACACCTGGATCGGCTTGTGGATCTGTTAATTTTTCCGATCCCCGATCCAGCTATTTTGTCAGTATCGCGGCCGATATCCGATCCTAATATCGGATCGGTGCACCCCTAGTTCTTGCAAATCCATACTGACCCTCTTTGGTGAAGCAGTCATGCATAAAGTGATTTGCTCAAATATAACATTTTACCGACATGCTTCTGCACATTTCCGTCAAAAATTTAATTCAACCTTGGTGTCCTCAGTGGCTTGGATGCCGGTCTATGGAGATTCATATGTTCGTTGGTACATCCAACAACAGAACATTTCTAATGTTTTTGGCGCAGACACTGTAATACTCTAGTTAGCTGAGTGTTTCTATGCTAAAAGGGAAGATCATGAACAGTCATCAATCGTCATGTCATCCAGTGGCACTGATCCTCAACACACCCGTCTCCTGCGTAATGGCTCCGATTTTCAATCAGATGGAACTGGACAAATACTCTGAATATTCCGATCTAATCTGACTTCTGACTTGTAATGTTTGCCTAAATCATAATCGTACACTGTTTGTTCGTTGGCTAGAGGAGAACTGGCACCCTGACTGAGCCTGATTTCTCCTGTTTTTTCTTAATTTTGTCACCTGATGGAGTTTTGGTTCCTTGCCACCGTCGCCTTATTTGCCTTGGCTTTTGGCTTGCTTAGTTGGAGACACTAAATATTCAACTACATTACTGATCTGCCCGCATTGACACTATATATGCTAATTGAACTGAGCTGGATGACATCACTGTTTTCTCCAGAGCAGATGCACATCAAATTCCTGTTAACACTGTGAAGCTGCTTTGAAACAATCGGCATTGTAAAAAGCACTATATAAATAAAAGGTGACCTATGCAAGAGTAGGGGGAAATCTGAAACAGCGCAATATGAGAGATTAATAATAATTGATGGGATTATAAAAAAAAAGTTTTTTTTTTACCATTATAGGCTGGTTGTTTACACAGACTGTGGCCACACATATGTGTTCCAACACCTTATAAAAGTGAATTTTGCGTATTAGGTCTCCTTTAATTTGCTGTTTTTATCCTTGTGTATAGTTATTTTATTCATTGTTTTCCCATTACTTTGCCCTTAAAATCAAAGAATGGACAGTTCATTTTCATCTCAGTTTTACTGTGTGTCTCAGACACATTTAGTGCCAAATGTTTTGAGGAAGTTGTAAAAAATTGCTGGTTGTGTTTATGCAAGTCCCTTGTGCATTGAAGAAGGCGTTGTAACCAATTTAATGCATGACTCAGTTTCACTATTTACTTGGCTTTGAGCGAAAATAAAGCCCTCAGAAAAATATTTCCACACGTTTGAAAGTCATGTAAATGTGTGTGTATATGTGTGAGAGAAAGAAGCAGAAGCCGTGGGTTGTTAAGGTCAACAGATGGCATGAGCGATACTTGACTCTCATTTAGCTGCTGTTTTTACATAAATCAACATTCCCCAGCAGCATGACACAATGATGCATTAATGAAGAACTCTTTCAATTCTGAACAAAACAGCCGACAGCAAAACTCTACAATCACTGCACAAGTATGCAAAGCAGACACAAATGTTTGGGCAATACTTTGTAAGCTTGCAGCCCCTTTATACATACTTAAATTGCATTATTTTAACAGAAACAAACCCCAAGTGGTCAAACAATCATCTTCATTTGCGCCAAACTGGGTGCGCTATTATTCAGGTAGCTTGCAAATTAAATGGAAAGTTCTAGCGCAGTATTTTGAGGGAAAATTTGCTCTGGCCATGTATATCTACCAAAACATATTTCTGACGCTGTTTTCTATTCATTGTGTGAATCCTCTAGAATTTCCAGATTCTACAACATTTTGACGCAGGCAATATTACCACGTTTGAATGATGCAAAACACAGAGGCAGTTACAACCGCAGCGGATACAGTGTTACAGTATACTGTATGAAATACATTACGTGTACCATGTACACAGATCGCTGTGTACATGGCACAGAGGAATATGAAACTATAAAATGCTTGATGCAACACACATTTTAGCAATAATAACACTTACACCACAACTGTCATACAGTCATGTGAAGAAAAAAAATACGTAAACCCTATGGAAACTGTTGGCTTTTTTTTTTATTTATTTTTTTACATTTTTGGACAAGCACACATTTGATTCCCTTTGAAACAGTGCCTATTACTAAAGTTGATATGCTTAAAAAATGCTGAACAAAACCATAATAAACAAGTTAGTACATATTGGGCCTCAATAGCTAGTTTAGTTATTAGAAATAACTTCTTGTAGGTATTTTGTATAATTGTACACCAAGATCACCAAGTCTGACATCAGCTTGCTGGTATTTCAAATATTTCAAATCTTTCCACAACATATCAATGAGATTCAAATCCAGGCTATGATATAACCCCCCAGTTCTTCTTTTTGAGCAATTCCTTGGTGGATTTTCTAGCCTGTTTAGGGTCATTGTCCTTCTGAAAGGTCTACTTTCAGTTCAACTTTCGGACAGATGGCCTTACATTATCTTCAAGCACTCTTTGATATGATGCAGAATTCATAGCTGAATCAATGAATGCAAGCTGTCCAGTCCCTCAGGCAGTAAAGCAACCCCCACCATAACATTTCAACCACGCCATCATAGTAGGTTTGAGATTCTTCTCATGGAAATCTGTCTTTGGT
Organism: Gobio gobio; assembly: GCF_949357685.1. Lineage (NCBI taxonomy): Eukaryota > Metazoa > Chordata > Actinopteri > Cypriniformes > Gobionidae > Gobio > Gobio gobio. The sequence continues at coordinate 34,520,685 of NC_137113.1, forward strand.
CAGCGCCAACCATGTCTGTTACTGTGGCCAACTCTATCCTTGATTCGTCTGTCCAAAGCACATTATTCCAAATTGTCTTTGACTATATGCTCTATCTAGCAGATCCTGTGATGAAATGTTGGGGTTCTTGCACACTTAATTTTGCATCAGACAGTATGCCCTTGGGCTGGAGTTGCAGGGACCAGTTCTGAACAAATTTGGCAGTTGATTAGACTCAGCACAACTTAGATAAACAAAGATGTTCCTTCCAGTGCAATAATGTATTTCAAATAATTTGGAGATGTTTTTAAATCTCTTGCCAGACTCATAGGCAAACCTTGTTTTCTGAAGGCCTTTCAGAACAGAGGTGTCCAAACCTGCTCCTGGAGGGCCACTGTCCTGCAGAGTTTAGCTCCAGCTTGCCTCAACACACCTGCCTGGAAGTTTCTAGTATGCCTAGTAAGACCTTGATTAGCTGGTTCAGAAGTGATTAATTAGGGTTGAAGCGGAAAATCTTTTATGTGTTTTGGCCGTTCATTTACATGACAATGCCGTTTTGGCTGCATGAAAATTTAAGCTTTTGAAAATTGCTTGCAACGTGCACGTTTTTGAAAATGATACCATGTTAACAACAAAAATGCGAGCATGTGTATTACATGGTCAGTCTATAGGCGCATTATATTTCTTTACAAAGTGACATCACCAACTACTGGCCTGGCATGTGTAGCACAAATTTTGTTAATCTATAAATTTTCGCAGATCCATGTGAACAGGGATCGTTTTGACAGCGTTGTCATCTGTATGCGAAAAAAAGCGAAAGAAAAATGTTCTCGTTTTTTGTACATCGTTGTCATTAAAACAAACCCTGCACATCTGCTTGTAATTTTATCCATTATAAGGTGTGATAAATGTAGGTGTGTACTTAATTTTTCTACTGTACTTTTGCCAATTTTATGTGTCACATATGAAATATTTTATATATTTTAAATATTTAATAATAGACACTGCTTCAAGAGGATCCTTTGTTTGCTTCTCTATATATCTTAAAAAAGCCAACATTTCCATAGGGTAGTTATATTTTCTAGGACAATTTACTTTCATGACCAATGTTCCCTTAACTATTTCCCCGCCATTGACAAAATTTTCCATCATTATAAGACAATGCTTCGAAATTAAACAATGCTTTTCACTGTTATACAGTAGGGGGCACTATTACACATCTTCTGAAAGAGTAGAGAATATCCAGATCAAAACACAGGGAAAAGGAAGCAGAAACAAGCGATAAAAGCATTGCTTATGCACATTGTAGTCTTTATTGGATGATAATTGTTTTTCATGGGGATGTAATGCTGGGTACACACCAAAAGATTTTTTACATCTTATAAGATTTTCAAAATGTGATAGACCACACACATGAGGACAAATAATCCTAGATTTAACCGTTTTGCTCCTATAGTGTGTGGTGTGCCATGATGTGACAAAGACAGCACACCACACACAAACATATTTTCAACCAGAGTCTCGACTGTAAACACAGGAAATCTCGCAAAATCTTGCGAGACTTCAGAATAAGCATGTCGGTGATTGGCACAAATATCGATTTCGATCTTGATTCAATATCCATTCATATAGCCTACTGTACATATAAGGAAAGTTTGCCTTTTTAGCACTATTTTAAACTTTTCTTGGGTAAATTATATTTGCTTGCATTCATTAATATTCACTTGTGTGTGCTTATATAAGTAGCCTATCATTAAAACATATTAGGATGTAAATTGTTAACGTTTTAAAATTTCACATTTAATGAAATCTAGTGTTTGATCATAAATATGTATTTAATTGCAAAACCTAAAAATAAGTAAGCAGTTATGATCTGCAATACTTTGAGCAACCAGACTAGATACTTGTATATGTATTAAAGAGCCATTCAGGCACCTGGTGGGTAATGACATTACAAAAAAAAAAAATAATTCCAGACTCAAAATGACTCTAATTTGCCTCTTTGCATTGGAATTCTCAATTTTAACCTTAATTACTACACTAATTTTAATATAAATAATAAAAAATATATATATATTTTAAGTGGCACAAATAGTAGGCCTATATAGTACCAAAAGATATCCTCAAAATATTCAATAAATATTATTAAACTAAAATATAGAACATTTATTTAATTGAAAAATAATGTAAAAAGGTGTATAGTCACATTTGATCACCAATGAGTATGAGTGTGACCAATTAGGAATACCTGAGGGCTAAATACAAGAAAAACATTAACCTTAATGTAACAATGTTGCGTATATCATCACTCTCCATAATAAAATGATACTGTAAAAGTAGTTGACGTAACAATCAATGCAAACTACGCTGTACTGTCTACCAAAACTTGCTGCAAACACCTATATAGTGATATGAAGCTGTTGTGCATTCAAATGTATCAGCGCAGCTTTGTGTGGAACTATTGAGCGCTCCCTGAACCACGTACGTGAGAGTGCGTGCCGCCGGGTGATGAGCGCATGTCGCAACTCGGTTTTTCCACGTCTCTGGCTTTAACTTTTATGCCACATTAGCTGCAAAACGCTATATTGGTTGAATTTCGTATTCAATTTTAAAAGCTTAGACTTTCAAGTTTCATATCAAAAGCAGGGTTGAGAGAAAGGAAGAGAGACGCATGAGTGACAGAGAGATGGAGAGAGAGAGCAGGGAAAGGAAATTAACGAATATGCTGCGTGTTTTAAATAGCGTTAAAAAGTTAATGAATAAAAACGAGCAATATGTGGCGGCCGGTTGATTCTGTGGCGCACCGCCACTAATTAGTCTATGTGTGGGAAACACTAATGTTACAGAGTGAGCTAGAGGTGAGTAATGGTTAAAAAAAAAAAAATCACACTGCTATGTTTTTTTAAATAATTGTTGTCCTCTGGTGTCTCTTGGAAAATATATATTATTCTCTTTGAAATTGCCTTATTAAATAAACTTTAAATAATTGTTTTTATAGTCGGAGTTATAGTCAGTTCATGACTATTTCATCTCTCAGCGTGCTTTCGGATTGAATATTATTTCATTTCAAGTGAGTGTGCGCGCGTTTGTCCTCGGGGTTCCCCCCACACATCAGGATTTCTGATCGTAAATATTCAACATGTTGAATATTTACGATTCGTTATCGGGACGGCTCCGACGTTCTTCCGAGCAGCTTCGGACACTCTTAACACACTTCACACCACAGGAAAATCTGATAAGATAATCTTGAGAACCATCAAGATAATCGGGACAAAGCTAGGATTGTCGGAAGGGGGGAAATCGGCCCAAAATCAGCCCGATTATCTTTTGGTGTGTACCCAGCATTAGGTATTTTCAACATTTACAGGGGTAGTCTGTGATTTTATTGCCCATTTTTTGACAAACACCGTCGTGTGGTAATTTAGTTTCCATCCAATAAGCCATTATTTTCCTATTATTAAATTAAATATGAATTTGTTCTTATTATTCCAAGCATATGACGTTTTATTTACCGCAGACAATCGCGCGACAGACCATGTGAACGCGAGCTCCCGGGTTCATAGAATCACAAAACTCTCTCCTCCACTGTGAATAAATCGCCATCCGAATGCATGAGATTTATCACTGAGGTGCCATGCAAATTTAATTTTACAGACATCCACATGAGAAACAATTACGGTCCGAAGAGGGCTTTTGACAAAAAACATGTTTTCCTCAGCTTTTTGTTGCTCTTTTAATGTTGCTCTTCTAATGAAACTTAAGTGTTGCTAAAACAATAATGAATGAAGCTAGAATAAATAGAAGCTAGTCATCTTCATATGGTTTTAAATAAAACATAAAATATTTTTTTATTAAACAGGCTAAACAAAAAATATGAATTTAATATGAATTATAATATTTTTTAAAGACTATAGGAAGTATTTTTTTCTCCGAATAAAACTCAACATAACTTGTTTTGTTGAGATCATAAGAAAGAACAAGAAAAATAATAATGCTGTTGTCCTTATCTCATGAATTAATTAATGCTGTTTTTCAGCACAAGATTTCAAACAACTTCAGTTACATGCTGAAAAAATCCATGTATAATTGAACTCCTTTTTCATTTAGATATTTCCACTTTGTTTTTATCTGTCTTGAGATGGTCTGAACTCTGGCTGCGCAACCATGTAAACGCTTAGAGGGTACACTGTTCATGACAAAACTTTGAAATATGCATGAAAAATACATGTAAAATACTGCCATCCGAAAGATTGAAGATAACCAAGTCTTCACAGAATCCACTGAAATGGTCAATCTACACTGTTCTGTTTCACATCCAAATGTTTGTACAGTATGGAGCAGTACCTTTTTAAAAGGTACACTTTTAATTTACTTTTATGTCTGTTTTTTAAATGTAAATATGAACAGTACTAAACAGTACTAAACAACAGTACTACAATTTTTAGACCTATTTATTGTAATCAACTGGGCAACAGGCCTTCAAATCAAGCAGCAGTACAAAAGTCCCTTTTAATACTTGAAACGAAATAACATTCTCAACAAACGTTAAAATGGGCTAACAAGTCTCATCTCTCAAAGCTCATCGTTCAGAAAATCACGGTGTGCTCTGATTGGCCAGTGATCCAGTGCATTGTGATTGGCCCGAATACCTAATGGGTCTGACGTAAATGTCACGTTTCTTACCATATTTGGAACATCAGTTCCCAAAGCAAAGCAATGACAGATGATTATGTCGGTTCTACCTTATCAATTCGAGCCCGAATCTGATCCGGATGATTCAGATGACCAAGCTGATCGATCAACAGAAAGTATCAGATTGGTAAGTTGGCATTTGTTATCGTAGAAACAACAAAGACGTAGAAGCGGTCTGTGCTCTCCCAAGTGCTAGAAAAATGTGCAGCACACAGTCGAATATTTGGGTTGTACTGTTCTGGAACAGTGTTGTAACTAAAGCTTAGCCACTGTTTTCTAAATTTGGATGGCCAAAACAAAGTTGACATGGCGGCGCGGGCGGCAACAATACTACAGCGAGAATGAGCTTGTTGTCTGCAAAGGTTCATTTTTCAGAAAAGAGAGTACTGCGAGTAACGAACTCAATTAAATTTCAGTAATTGTAATTGCATTACTTGATTAAAAATATATATTTAGTACATTCGTTACTTTGTAGCGCGTTACTCCCAACACTGGTACTAAAGGGTAGAGCTAGACTCACTGCAGAACGTTGATTGGTTGACAGAGAATCATCCCTTGCGCATGCTTTTTGGCTCAAACGAAGCGTGTGTTCTTGTGACAACAGCCACATGCCGAGAAGCAAGAACAATATCTGCTGTACGTCGTCCATTGTTTTTACTGTGTCGTTTTCTTCTTCGCGCAAGAATGATGTTAATCGCTACCCCACTCCTATCATTAGGGAGCTGTTGGCGGTGGAAACACAAGGCGGATCAGGGTTTAGCGTCTCAAATCGTACTGAACTGTACTGTACTGAACCGCACTGCTCTTTGGAAATGAGCCATAATATGTACCTTTAAGATACAATTATGCACTATTTAGGTACAAAGGTGTACCTACATTTTTTTGTTATGAGTGTTATGAGAGTCACTATGAGAGTGATAGTGTGTTTGAACTACATGACACTTGTTCTCCTTTTGAAAGAAAGAAAATAAAACAGAAAAATTAAAGACAGAAGTCTAATTTACATTTCCAAATCTCCTGTTTTATTTTGAGTGATGTGTGAAGAGTGTTTTTACTGAAGCGCCTGCCAGGCTGTCAAATGGTGACAAATTAACGACAAAGATGGACTTACATCTCCGCTCACTCTTTCCTGTTTTGCTTTATTTTAATTTTTTTTCTTTATCTTGTCACGGTACATTTCAACAAATCTCAACCGCTTCTATTGGTTTATTTGAAGTCTATTTATTTGGAGGAAATAGCAAATCTGTCCCGTCGTGCCAGTGCGGCCCGTCACACAGCAAAATAGGTGGGAGGAGCAGTCAGGTGTTATCTCTGTTGTGACTGAGGAAACGAGGTGTGTTAAAAATAGGATACAACCTCTCTATCCATAATTTATCTGTTTTTTTTTTCTTTTATCAGTTATTTATATCTTCACAAAGATGTATGTGATCTACTGGAGCGCCTCAAGGCAGTCAGACTTCATCTGCGAGGTGAAACGGATCATTAAAGAAGAACAACAAAAACCAAGCCTGGTCACTAAAATGTGAAAAATTGATTTTCTACAAGAGATTCAGTGTTTTCATCTGCTATCAGAGTACAGTGGTGGAGGTGATGTGTGTGTGCATGTGTGTGTGACTCATTGAATAGCACAATAAAACAGGCACATGACTGTATAACAGAGGACTTTGATGTCGCGCTGTCTCTGCTGGGCTGGTCAGCTGAGTAAAATGGCCTTATTAGATGGACAGTCTATAGCAGGAATGATCAGTTGTTCAGGCTGTGATGAGAGGGACCCGACACACACAGGCTGACTCAGAGACCTGAAGGTGAACAAGAGTGAGTTAGACTTGTAAAGGGCGTAAAACAAGCTGCACTTTTGATTTATCAGCACTGTGTTATAAGGTATTAAAGGGATAGTTCACCCAAAAATTTGAATTAGTTCCCCCGAAAATGAAGCCAAAATTTGAAGCCAAAAAAGTGTATCCATCCATTATAAAAGTAATCCACACTGCTCCTGCGGGTTAATAAAGGCCTTCTGTTAATAAAAGCGAAAAAAGTGTAACTGGTGTGACGATGATGTTGGATGTAGTGTAAGTATTTTGAACGGTTACACTTTATTTCGATAGTCCACTTTAAACATTCTACTAACTATAAGCAACTTTGCAACTACATGTCAACTAACTGTCATTAGAGTATTAGTTGACTGTCAGTAGACTGGTAGGTTATGATTAGGTGTTAGGGTTCGGGTTAGTAGAATGAGTTGAATTGTAGTTGCCAAGTAACTAATAGTCAGTAGAATGTCTCTGGGGGACCAACAAAATAAAGTTTTAGTAAATATTAATCAGACAGTCTACAAATACTCTAATGACAGTTAGTTGACATGTAGTTGCAAAGTTACTTAAAGTTAGTAGAATGTCTAAAGTGGACTATCAAAATAAAGTGTTACCTTTTGAACTGTGAGAGGCTTTACACTTTCTTCGTAAGTTGAATACGGAAGGCGATCCGCCGAAATATTTTACTTTATAACGTGTTAAATATGGATATTTTTCTTACAAAAACCAATTGATTCGCTTCAGAAGTCCTTTATTAACCCCCCGAGTCCGTGTGGATTACTTTTATAATGGATGAATGCACTTTGTTGGGCTTAACATTTTGGGCTGCCGTTCACTGACATTATAAAGCTTGGAAGAGCCAGGACAATATAACTCTGATTGTATTTGTCTGAAAGAAGAATGTCATATTCACCTAGGATGGGGGAAATTTTCACTTTTGGGTGAACTATCCCATTAATAAAACAAAAAGTTACTCCCACCCGTTTTGATCAAAAAACCTGTAGCATTGAATGAATTTATCAAATTGGCTTTTAAAAGTTGACTTCATAACAGATGCATAAGGCCTTATTAGAGCCTTTTGTCTTTCACTTTTGCGGTATATGATGCATTTCCAGTCATAAACATCCCACTCTCTCTTATTTAATTCAGTAGTTGATTCAATGCCAGAACAATTTGTCAAGCCATGCAGCTTTACAATGATCCTGCATTAACACAATTTTCAAAATGTACTTTTTGTAATGGTTTTTCCCTTGTCTGCCATCTAAGACTTTGAGTCATTGTGACCTTCTAGAGCTGATGCAACTACTGTAGACGACTATTACAGTGACACTGAGCGGCTTGTGACAGCTTTTGTGATATTTCTGAAAAGGTTTCTTCTTCTTCTTCTTCTTCTTGGAATTAAAATAAAATGGCACCACTATATATAGGGTTTTTTAACTATCACAGCAACAATTCAGATTGATAAATAGCACTTCCAGCAATATTATGGTAATGCTAACAGACTTTCTTGTGATTGAGACCAAACCTAAACTTTATTGCTCAGAGCACTTAATGGGGTCTCAGTTGATTCAGTTTAGTACCAACTTTGTCTTCCTCTTAAAATTCAATTGTTGACATACTGTAAGAGTGTATTAGGGCTATTAAATGCATGCAGAACACGACTCAAATCCATTTGTCTTAAACAAATTTACAGATAACTTTTCATAGATCTCTTGTAATGAATTCATACTGAGAACTCTAGAGATTTTGATTGGTATCTTAGCAAATTAAAGCAGTTAAATACATTGTTAAGTTATTTTCTGAACCTCTTGAGGAGACGCATGTGAGATCTTGTTGTCGTTCAACCTCTTTGCAGAGTTCTTGTTTGGTATTTTGTTTTCACCACTTTACAACAATGCAACAGAACATTAAACATTCATCATTGAGCCCTGCATTATACAGGTACAAAAGCATTTGTATTTATTTTATTTTTTTATTGTGTAGAGTTACTGTAATCTTTGATTAATAAATCTTACATTTGAGCTTAGTTTGGCATTCATGTGTCCTCACCAGCCACTTTGGCTAGTGGTTTTCAAAAGTTACTAGCCACTCAGCACTTTTACTGGCAACAGTTTTGCCATAGGCCAATAGATATTTGTAATATTATATCATCATTTGGCAGCAGTTATATTAGGCTGCTGTCACTTTAAGACTTGACACACTGATCCAAAATGAACTGTTACACATGTGTTTTCTTTCTCAACTGTTTATGTTCACTAAAAACATAACTGACTGTGTTTACGTGAATATTTGCAGAGACTGGCATTCTGACATAATTTTTTGTGTATATGACTGTTTAACCCTTGTGCACTGTTCGATTTGGTTACACCCCTTATGGTCCGGGTCAAATTGACCCTAATTGGATTCAATACAATTCCCCAAAAATCACACTATGAAAAAACACATACAATCAGGTACAAACAATTAACTTTTAATATCAATACTTTTCACACATTACAAAGAATAAATATCTGAATTTACGATTTATAAAAATACTTTTAACCACTATTTTTAAGATTGGCCCTTAGGACACTTGCCTTTATACATTTAGAACAATAATATCTTAGTCTAAACCTAAAGTAATCTTGACCAACTATATAGCATTTTAAAGCTTTCAGACTCTAATTTTCATATTTGGTGACTGATTTTCAAAAGAGATGACAGAGCAGTATATAAATAGCGATAGATTCGTCATTTGTGATGCGGTGCCAAACTATAGCGCGCGCTCTGACTCTTTCCATATCGTTTTTTTTATATGCATTTTAGAGATTGAATTCAAATCAAATATTAACATTACTGCCTAAACTACTTCTGAATAGTATGTCTACTTCATAGATATTTTGAAAAGTATAAAAATATAACGTTCAGATCACTCAAACCATATTTGGAAATCGAAGAGTCTACATGTCATCTGGAAAACGTTGGTGCTGCGCACAGAAACATATTTTTTTTGAGATATCATACTAAAATTTGGTACAGAATTCGTTCAGTTATTTAGCTTTGATTTTCTTGAGGTTTTAGAATTGAACATGTTTTGTAAAATGTATATTTTATATAAAATATATATATATATATATATATATATATATATATATATATATATATATATATATATATATATATATATATATATATATATATTAGTTATATATTTTACATGTTCATAAACTTTTATAACTTGTTTTAAACTTTACTTTTACGACTTATACAGTGATGGCCGATTTCAAAACACTGCTTCATGAAGTTGTTAATATCAGCAAGACACTGGCACTGCAGGACTAGAGTTGAAGAGCTCTGAGATACAACAAAGTGTTTTGTATTTTGTGTCTGTAGAGTTGCTTTTGAATAGCTGTCCTATATGGGTCAAATTGACCCACAAACAGCAAGAGTGTATACAATTTTGATATGCACATTTCACAACGCATCAGCATGTTGAAACTTTGCATGTATGTTAATGACCCTAAATGAGAAAAGGTCACACAATTTCAAGAAAAACAATGTAGATTAGATAGTATTTCAGATAGATTGAAAAAATAAATTATAGCTCATTTTTACCATTTGTGGCATACAAAAAATATTTCTCTATTGAAAAAAATGTGAAAAAGCTTTTTTTTTTTGCTTCATAAGTTAGTAAAAAACTAAAATAACAAAATATAACCAAGAAATTTTATTATTTTGGGTCTCTACAATTGCCTTAGAACATTAAAATATGTGGGTCAAATTGACCCGTGAACATCACGAACGTAACAGTAAATGTGTGTGTATATGTCAAAACACATCAGCATGTTGAAACTTTGCATGCATGTTCATGACCCTAAATGAGAAAAAGTTACAAAATTTAAAGAAAAAAAACATAGGTATTTCTGTCAAATTGACCCGCAACATAACACTAGGGTTAAGCATGATAAGATCTCAATTTAGTACTGAGAGGTGGCTTTTAACAAAATCTGCGGGAAGTAGTAAAATTATGTGCAATGCGTGCAATCCCATGCCGAAATTCAAGCCCTGTAACAGCAATAATATTCATCCTGAGCAAATTAAACGAGTGAAGGGAGGCCAGTTTGTGTCAACTCGCTGTCAGAGAAACCATGAGAGAGCGAGACACGCAGCTGGAATTGTGTATCTATTCTGCAGGAAAATTAGTACTGGAATCGTTTCAGATATTTCAGTATCGATATCATAAAATCTATCTTTTTGACAACACTACATTGCACTTAGTTTATTATTTCAGATGCCTTTTTTAAAAGACTACAATTGAAAAATGTATATATTATACAGTATATAAAATTCAACCCGCTAAAGTGGCTAGAAGGACTGAATTTATTTTTTTTGTTGCTTCACTTGAGCCATAGGTCGGAACAAAATAGGGGCTCGTCCAGGAACAATACACAGCACATACAGCTGTTATTGATAAAAATACGAACACCATTTGAATAATGAAATTCACACCGTGAAGTAGAAATTAACATTAATAAATGGAGAGTGAAACAAAAAGAGGAGTAAAATGAGGCCATCTGCGCTCTGCCCAGCTGATGCCTAGTAAAATCAAACACACTTGAAACGACTGTCTGTCACATAGATATGACCATAAACTATGACATCAGACAGAAATTATCCTCTTTACTTGCTGTTATGAAGACCCGCCGTTTCAAGTCAGGTTCACATTTACCTGAAGCTCCATTAGCCAGTTCCACATCGCCGAGCTGTACGGTGAGATTGGTAAGTGCGGAGCTCATTATGACATCACCAACCATGACAGGCTGATGAAAAACTGAGATTCCACCACACTTTGCCCTTCTGCAGCTCCTCAGATCAATGGAGGGAATAATGGTCCTTGAGACAATTTTCAAACTTCGGAAAAATGTCCAGTCAGCTGGCAAGAACGTAATTGAAAACATGGCAGTAGGAACCGCATGGAGGCTTGCATATGTATCTATGCATTAGATAGTGATGAACAGAAAAAGCCATGACGATCGAATCAATACGTAGCAGTAAGCAGAGAAGTACACTTAAAGAGTGACAAGTTTGGTTTGTTTCATTACAGTCAACGCCATCTTCCGAACTTAATGCAAAACAATGTTTCTGCCTCATTACTTTGGATTTGGGGGTGAAATATGGCATCGACCTGTTTTTGAGAGATTCACCCTCATAGTATTTTAGCTGGAGATAACAGACTAAACCCAGCCTAACACGCATCATTAAGTTAAAGTGACAAACAGGGTCACTTGTAATTTATTCACCAAGTGCAAATCTGACATGTGGTCCTTCTCAGGCGGACACAAGGCAATCTACCATAACAGCAGACAAGATTCCAAAACCCCAGAAGCAGAAAGAGATTCTGACACCCAGAAAGTGTGAACACTATGACAAACTCAGACTGTTATGTAGGGGTAAATAATCACTTCACTTCACTTCACTTCACTTCACTTCACTTCACTTCACTGTCACTTCAATAATTGCAGCAGCATTGGAAGTGATAAACTTCCCGTAACGCGCCGCAGCCTCAAACTTTAAACCATGATTGAGTTTCAAGACTACACAACATTCATTTACAGTTTGCAAAAGATTTTTAAAAACAAAAACATATTTTACAGCAGTATGCGAGCACATGATCAGCAAGCACATTAGCACATTAGTGTTCAGTTATTAGCTTCTGGCTATGCAAGATCGGCTTCGCGTGTCGTTGCATTACCAAATGTGTTGCCACACTTCATAACTGAGCGCAAGTATGCACGCTGACAAATGCCTATAACTGCATTTGCGTATGTACTTGTATGAATTATGTTCATGTCCTCAGGTCTCATTAGTGGCTAACATGGAATGACACTTTCCAATAAGGTTACCATTAGTTAAAGGGATAGTTCACCCATCCCATCATTTACTCACCCTCAAGCCATCCTATGTGTATATGACATTCTTCTTTCAGACGAATACAATAAAGAGTTATATCAAAGAGATATTTTACTTTATAACATGTTAAATATGGATATTTTTCTTGCAAAAACCCATCGATTCGTTTCAGAAGGCTTTCTAAAGTATTATAAAGTGAAAAACATGATAACTCTAGTAATTACTGAAGTCATTGTAAGCTTTTGATGCTTTTGTAAGTTTTTGGATAGTGGCTTCTGATGGATTTGGTAACCCTTAGGCAATTACTAGTGGGTAGAATACTGATACAAATAATTAGTAATTCCTTCTAAAGGATTTGGTAACACTTGAGTCATTACGAATGGGGTACTATGACCTTCACTTTAGAATTATTATGTATTATGCATTATTCGCATTTATTATGAATCTGTATAAAGTAGTTCTTAGTAGTCTGGGAGGTGTGAAAATAAAGTAGGTATTGATTAGCTAATAGTGAACTACCACCTTCAACTAAGCACTTTTACTAACTAATTTGTTAATTAGAGTTTCTTGTTAGTTAAAAGTAGTTACTAGAGGGTTAATAATGCATTACTCATTTGTTCCTGTGTAGTTATTAAAAACGGAACATTATTCTAAATTGCTACCAACATTCCTCATTATTTACTTTCTGTATACTGTTATTTTTAATGAGCGTGTTGCAATGCATTATAGGATCACCTTCTCTCCTCAGTATAAATGAAATGCCTCTATAGATTCTGCTGCCTTAATGTGCTCTCTAGGTAGGCAGCTTACAGTGTTTTGATTTCAAATGACTTGAATTCAGAAGGATGACATGTAGCGTAAAAGCTAAGTTCTCCTACAGCATTAATCGTACACAGAGCTAAAGGGACAATAATTGAAATTAGCACAATGATAGCACAGCACTTTTAGCTCCGCTAAATTGATTAAATTTCTACATTTGTCAGGGAGCACCAGCAAAGGCGAGCAAAATTGGTTTCCTTGCAGTAAGCTCACTTTAATATATTTCAAATTAGCCTAGTGTGGAAATCCTTTATGGCACCAGCTACAGTGAAAATAAGCTACTCAAGTGTGGAAAAAAATGACCCTTTCTTCTCTTTCTCACTTATTTAATAAACAAGTTTACAAATTGACATTTATTAGCAAGGAAAACTGAATTAATACTATTTACAATACAATGGACATATTTTAGGATCCCTTTGACAATAAGTGTAGAACAGCAGAAATCAAATGTATCACTTAATATTTGTTTCACCTTTACATTGCTCACCTTCAAATACCAATGTGTGTGCAAACACTTATTTCAACAATGGTCGTGTTACCATGCTCTCAGCTTGGATCCATACCATAGTGAACAGACTGCGGGATTGCATTAAGTCTAAGGGCCAGATTTACTAACAGCTTGCACCAGCGCAAACTCACTTTTGGCATTAAAAAACTACTGTCAGGATTTACTAAAGACATGCAGTAAGAAAGGGCTGAAATTATTGAAGTTATTTTTGCGGCTGACCTTATTGCATATGCATTTGTAGAAGTTTCCCTTTCAGACGCAAAATTTATGGGAGAAGAATGATGTCTTGCACTTATGTATTATATGTATTTTAAGTTGTTTCGGCTTTAATGAGGAAAAAACGCTGGTGCGTTCTACGGGTTCAGAGGGTGAAATTAATCATTCAAGATGATTTACTAAAGTTTGTGCTCGTCAATTTACTGTTTTTTGCACCATTATTTACCGCCTCAAAAAAGTACGTCTTAAGCACAAAGTATACTTTAGCCGTCTGCGTCCGTGCACCGTCTGCGTGACGTAATATTCGCCATTAGGAGGGTTCGCGGGCGTCCGCAAACCCTGTCTGTGTGCAGCACAATTTTTGAGGCAGCGCCAATGGTCCGCGTACAACAGCGCATGCGCAATAAAGGCAGCCCAATTTTTGAGACCGCACGGATGGTGCACGTACAACAGCGCAAGCGCCAGAAAGGCAGAAGAGTCACAACAAATTGCGCATTTGTCAAACTCAATCCACATCCATCCGTGGTTTTAGTATACTTTGAAAGCTGTGCGGACACAACTGCGCGCAAGATGCGCCTGGACGCGGAAATTGAAGAATACCCGGGCTTTAAACCAGACGCTAATTTGCGCTGCTCTTGGTAGATTGCGTTGGTCATTATGGAAATGATCCGGCTGCTTCTGTGTTCTTTAATTTTCACATCAGCAGATCACGCGCAGAACTTTCCACTCCCATCTGCGCTTTTGTGGAATTGCTCTCTCACGCTAATTTGCCCTGTTTAGTAAATCTGGCCCTAAGTCTGCCAGACACACAGAAAGAAATGGGGTGCTTATGTCACAGCAGGTTACAGAAAAGTGAGAAGTGTGTAAAGGATTATGAGCGGTTAATTGGCTTCGTCGGTGCCGTCCAGGTTCTGCTCCCACATGGGGGGGCAGATCGACACCCAGCTGTTGTCGAGATTGAGGACGTGGTTTGGTCGACCCGGTAAATAAGCTCTGGGACTTCATTACCCTTCTTGACGATGGCTGAAAAAACCCATGAGTCAGTAGATTAATGCAGATACATTCATGATATGCGCATGGCTGTTTATGGGAATAACTGCATGGGGGTGCAGCAGCAAGCGTGGCATGTATGCATGGCGAATCATTACTGAAACTCTGTGTGTGCCTGTCTTCCCAGTTGCTTCAATAGAATACTGTCAATCTCCCATTTGCCTCCCTGTCATTTCCAAAATCCCTGCTCCTGCTGTTATTTAGCACTCAAGGAAAATGCTTCAGGAACTGATAAAACATTATTCCTCAGGTTTGCGATTCAGAAAAGGGAGTCCAATAGCGAGAGTAAACATATTGCTGCTTGTTAAATGTGATGTATTGTTCCATCTGCAGTCATTCTAAGCTATCAATTTGATCCACAGTACATCAGCAACGTTGTTGACACTCGCTCTTCCGCTTCTTCTTCAAACACACATACGTGCACCCTGCTGATCTAGTGTTTGATGAAGCGTAGCAAACCTCTCCTGACTCTCCTTCGTCTCGTTGTCACCTTCCATGTAATAAGAGGCACATCACACATCTCCACATAGACATATGTAGGCCAGCCATCTGATCAGATGCATTGTGCCCAGTTATGCATTAGTGAGGTCTCTCTGTTGAGAACAGTCAAGGTGGCTCTTATCCCCTAGATCAAGGCTGGGCAACTCTGGCACTCAAGATACACTTTTCTGCAGAGTTTAGCTCCAACCCTGATCAAACTCACCTTCCTGTATCTTTCTAGTAATCCTGGAGATTTTGTTTAGCTTATACAGGTGTGTTTGATTAAGGTTGGAGCTAAAGTGAATCTCGAGGGCCAGAGTTGCCTACCCCTGCTCTACATTCATATCAACCCAACAGAGGATGTACGCACTCCAAATGGCTTGCTTCCTTCGCCATGCTGCCATGTGAAGCCATGTTTAATTGGTTCAGCATGCTTACAAAAAGACTTACGAAGAAAACAAAATAAGGGTCCAAATAGAGCAGGTGGAATGATCTTGTGCCATGTTGTGTGTGTCCATGCGAGCCACTGTTACTAGTCAGAGTGCAAACATCAAGCCAAGACTACATAATTAGCATGACAAAAGCTCCCGCAGTGTCATATTTTGGATTAGACGATTTTATGCAAGCATGTTAAGCTATATTAATCAGCAATGGCTAGATAAATACAGTGGGCAAGAAAAGAGCAGTGTATACTAGCAAACTATAAATCAGATGTTTTGCAGTCACAGGGCTAAAAGCATTAACTAATATAAAATGATAAATCCTACACACTTTGAAGAGTAGATAATTGCAAGCAAGATCACTTGGGTATCTCCAAAGGATGTCTTTGTGCATTACTCTTGTGCTGTGTGTTTATTTGTGTCGTCCTGTTTGTCGAATCAGGGGGCGGATACATCTCAGATCATTGTCCTTACACAGATCTTGCCTGGTTGCGCCACGGCACACCCCTCTCATTACAGTGCCCCTGCTGCAGGATCCAAGGTCCACAATGAGCATTCTGCCACACCTGACAATACCTTGTCAAGTTTACAGGCCATAAATATTTCTTACCGGTAGGGTAGGTACCGTTATACATTTTAACTGGCACCTGAAATTCGGTGTCTGTACCCAACAGTACCTTTTTTCGCTACTTTAGGAATGTTTACCTCAATAACTGAAAAGAAACTATAAGTCATTTATAGAAGTATTATTGACATTTGCCAGACAGTGTACAACAGTTTGTCAAGTTAAACTGAACTTTTATTTTAACGGGTTTTCGTCAATGTTGGGTAAGTTACTCTAAAAAAGTAATTATTTACTAGTTACTAATTACATCTTCAATAGTGTAATTATAGATTACTGTACAAATTACCCTCTCCAAAAAGTATTTAATAACTTATTACTTTTCAAATCCTATATCAACCTCGAGTGAAGCGATTCAAGGATAGACATGAAATGGCTCTTTTAATTAATTCAAATACATAATATAAAACTACATCAATTATTCTTATTAACTGACCAAAGTATTACAAATGTGAGAAGGATAGATAAAAACATGCATTTTAAAGTTAGACTTAAAATTGTTATGTTAATTCAACTATTGTATTATATTTAATTGTTCTACAGTCTATACACAGTGTTTAGTTCAATTACTTGTGAAGTAACTGTAATTAATATTTTTCAAGGGAAAAGTAATTAAATTACAGTAACAAATTACTTAGTAACTAGTTACACCCAACACTGGTTGCCGTGAAGACCTTTGAGTTTCTGTGTGTTTATGATATGACCGTAGTTCCCTTTCGAGGGAACTCGCACTGCATCGGGACGACGCTTTGGGGATACTCCCTTAGCATCAGCGAATCTGAAACCAGAATGCCAACTAGGCCAATCCGATTGGCGTGCGTGATGACGTCATCGTGACGGCATACCCGGAAGTATAAAAGGGGTGCTGGAACGTAATGGCGGTAGTTATTGCTCTTCAGCAAGCGCTATCTGTCAAACTGTCTGTCTATTTACTGTTGTATGTCAGTGAAAGTGTGTGATTGAAATGAAGTGTGAAAAAGTGAGAGAGTTCAAGCAGTGTGTGCATCCTTGCCCTCGCTACATGTCGGGCTCGGATACACACCTGCTGTGTGTGCACTGCCTGGGCGTTCAGCATGTTCGAGCGGCTCCCGAGGGAGCCGCTTGTGAGCATTATGAAAGCTGACGCTCAGAGTGCTCCGCTCTCGGCGTGAGCCCCGTGGATCGGTCCCGCATCCGCCGAGGCGGTGCGGCGAGGCTGGTCATGGGGCTCACGGATGGACTGTCAGCGGGACTGGGACTGCTGAGGCATCTTCCCAGTCTTTATCTGACAGTTCAGATGTTCTCCTTCCCCGTGTGGAAGCCCGCGCTGCGGCTTCTTCCCCCGGGGCGGAGGACGCGATGTGTGAGAGGTCTGATTCTGAGGAATTAGACGTACTCAGCATCGAGGCAGTCAAAGTCATAAGCACTTCTTAAATATACAAGATTCCATCCACGCGATTGCTGGAAAAAAAGAAAAAAAGGCAGCGCGCAGGTTATGGGTCTGCAATTAATGTGAACACACGCGATCGGTGTGCATGAGATACTGGTTGGCTTAACGGACGAGTCCGTATAGTAAAATAAATCAGTATTTGTCTGATATGGCTGCATTTAAGTCTGAGGATTTAAATGAGATATTATCTGACTCTGAGGAGTTAGATATTCAGTCATTTCAGACCATGTTTCACTGTATTGTGTGACACTGTTTGGCTTTTTTTCTCGAGGGATGAAAGCCAATTGTATTATGACGGCTTGAACCACGTTGCTGAGGCAACGCGGGGTCTATGAGTCCGTATAAATACAAATAAAACAGTGTCGTCTGATTAATTACGGCTACATTTAATTCTAAGGAATTAAAATTAAATATAATCTAACTTTGAGGAGTTAGATATTCAGCCTATCATTCAGACTATGTTTCACCTTATTGTGGCTGCATTTAATTCTGAGGAATTAAATTAAAATATTATCTGACTTTGAGGAGTTAGATATATTTTTTATTCAGCCTATTATTCAGATCAGGTTGCACGGGTTTGGTGATTATGATGGCATTTAATTCCGAGGAATTGAGTGTCATGTTGTCCGACTTTGATAAGTTGGATACTTTAATTCTGTCACCCAAGCGTGTTTAACTTGTGAACTGGATATTCATCTAAGATGGAGCCCTCCTGAAGTTGATGTCGTTCTCGCCGCCTTGTGGCCTGCGGGACACATCAGTTTCAGGCAATTGCTAATCGCAGTGTCCGCTCTAGGGTTGTGGCCCTGTTGAGCTGCTCCCTTAGATGAGGCCCCCTGCTGGCCAGCCCCCTCTCCCGGGTAGGAGCGATCGAGGTCGCCTCCCCTGTGGAGTTTTCGGGAATCGATGCTGTGTTCCCGCCGTCTAGTACGCTTCGGGCCACATCGTTTCCCCGTGCACGCGTGCTGCACCAGCCGCCTCTAGCAAGACTTGCGGTGGTCCAGCAAACGCGTACGCACACCGAAAATCTTCCTCGATTTCGCCCTGCCGGTAAGCCGCTTCAGGGGGTCGGGGAGGAGGCTCGGTTGACACCCGAGACCGGCCTCGAGAGGCTGGTTCCCTTAGCAGATTATCTCGGCGCATGGTTATGCCTCCGAATATATCAGCTTGGGGCCTGCGACTGTAGGAAGGGGCATACAGACTGCAGTCCGGTTACCTTCCCCTGAAGTTCAGTGGGGTGGTCTGGACGGCAGTGGTCCCTGGGCAGGTTCGGGTAATGGAACAGGAAGTTCACTCCCTGTTGGTAAGGAGGCCACAGAATGTGCTCCTCCGCCAGACAGGGAGTCCGGGTTCTACAGCCAGTACTTCATAGTTCCTAAGAGGGATGGCGAGTTGCATCCAACTTTAGACCGGAGGTACTTGAATCGTTCTCTGAGGAGATTCAGATTCAAGATGCTTAGCATTTCCTCCATTGTGATTCAGATCCAGTCTGAGGACTGGTCTGTCACGATGGGTCTGAAGAGGACGCATACTTCCCTGTATCCATCCTTCTGTGTCACAGGAAGTTCCTGAGGTTCGCTTTTTGGGGCAAAGCGTACCAATATCGGGTTCTTCCAGGCGGCCTGGTCTCTAAAATGAAGCTAGGCCACAGCATCACTGTGAAGCAGTTTAAGGTCTGCTGGGGCTCATTGCGGCTGCGTCCAACAGAATATCTCTTGGCCTGCTGCATGAGACCCTTACAGTGGTAGCTGGGAATCAAGGGGTTTTCCTCTGGGGGAAAACCATTCTGTATGATCAGGGTAACGCGCAGATGCCTTCGTTCCCTAGTCATATGGAAGAAACCTTGGTTTCTGTCCCAGGGGCCAGTGTTGGGAGCGTTCTGTTGCCGGGAATCCGTTTCAACAGACGCCTCCCTCACTGGCTGGGACGTGGTTATGGGAAGTAAACCAGGTGGCTTTCCTTGAGGGGAAATCCATTCTGTATGATCAGGGTAACGCGCAGTGGCCTTCGTTCCCTAGTCATATGGAAGAAACCTTGGTTTCTGTCCCAAGGGCCAGTGTTGGGAGCGTTCTGTTGCCGGGAATCCGTTTCAACAGACGCCTCCCTCACTGGCTGGGACGTGGTCATGGCGGCCGCTTTGCGAGAGGTCTGTGGGAGACCAGGCATTTCTCCTGGCACATCTACTGCCTGGAAATGCTGGCGATCTACAAAGCTCTGAGGAGCTTTTTCCCGGACCTCCGCGGCCACCATGTCCTGATATGGAAGTAAACCAGGTGGCTTTCCTTGAGGGGAAATCCATTCTGTATGATCAGGGTAACGCACAGTGGCCTTCGTTCCCTAGTCATATGGAAGAAACCTTGGTTTCTGTCCCAAGGGCCAGTGTTGGGAGCGTCCTGTTGCCGGAAATCCGTTTCAACAGACGCCTCCCTCACTGGTTGGGGCACGGCAGGGGGGTTTGAGGTTGCGCCCTCTTTGCAGACTGGCGCATCACATCCTCCTGTGGTCCCAAGGGAAACTGTTGTCCATCAGGGCAATGTATGTCCCGGGGGTCCAAAATCAGGGAGCAGACATCCTGCTGAGGCAGGGGCTGAGGCCCGGGGAGTGGCGACTCCACCCAGAGGTGGTGGAGGCCATATGCAAGAGGTTCGGCCCAGTGGAAGTGGATCTGTTTGCGTCTCGAGAGACGTCCCACTGTCCACTGTGGTTTTCCCTCACGCATCCAGCTCCGCTGGGGCTGGATGCCATGGTGCAGACGTGGCCGAGGCTGCGTCTGTACGCATTTCCCCCGATTGCTCTGCTCCCGGGAGTCCTGGAAAGGGTCCGTCGACAGGGGGTCAGTCTACTTCTGGTAGCACCCCGTTGGCCGACTCGAGTTTGGTTCTCGGATATCATAGCTCTGCTAGCAGGTCAGCCGTGGGAGATTCCTCTGAGGAGGGATCTCCTATCTCAGGCGGCGGGTACGATATTTTACCCCCGCCCGGAGATTTGGAACCTATGGGTCTGGCCCCTGAGGGGACCAGGTACATAGAGGCTGGCCTATCGGCGGAGGTGATAGAGACCTTACTCAGCTCCAGGGCTCCGTCTACGAGGAGACTGTACAGCCTCAAGTGGAATGTATTTTCCACTTGGTGCAGAGAACGTGAGGTGGACCCAGTTAACTGCCCAGTGGCTTCAGTGCTGGAGTTCCTCCAAGATCGTTTTTCTGCAGGGCTTACCCCGTCCACATTCAAGGTGTACGTGGCTGCCATTTCGGCTTTCCACACTCCTCTGGGTGATGGGCCTCTGGGTAGGCACCAGCTGGTTGTACAATTCCTCCGTGGGGCTCGGAGGATGAGGCCTGCGGCTCGGACCAGAGTTCCAACCTGGGACCTGGCAGTGGTTCTCGAAGGATGGCTGAGGCCCCCTTCGAACCATTGGAGTCGGCTGGACCAAAGGATCGGACTCTTAAGGTGGCTTTTCTCCTTGCCATTACCTCTCTCAGGAGAGTGGGAGATCTCCAGGCCTTGGCGGTAACGCCGACCTGCCTGGAGTTTGCCCCGGGAGGAGTAAAGGCCATCTTACACCCTAGGCCGGGCTACGTGCCTAAGGTGCCATTAAGGGTGGTCAGGTCATTGGTCCTGCAAGCATTTCATCCTCCGCCTCATGTGACGGCGGAAGAGGGGAGACTTCAACTACTCTGCCCGGTTAGGGCGCTCAGAGTTTATTTGGCGAAGTCTGCACAGTGGAGGAGATCACAACAACTGTTGGTGTGTTTTGGCTCACCTAAGAAGGGATTGCCTGCGTCTACTCAGACAATCAGTAATTGGATTGTCCAGGCGATTACCATGGCCTATCAGGTGCGCAGTTTGCCTTCACCTGTGGCTGTGAGGGCTCATTCCACCAGAGGCATGGCCTCTTCGGTGGCCCTTCTTTCTGGGGTCCCCTTGCAGGATATCTGCGAGGCGGCCGGGTGGGCTACCCCACACACTTTTATCAGGTTTTATAGCCTGGATCTCCCTACGACGCCTGGTGCTAGGGTGCTCCAGTCCTAGCTGTGCCCGGTTTCCGGCTTCACACTAGGGCAGGCGCTACCCTTCGGTGTGGCCTAGTGGGTACTCGTTCCCCAAAGCGTCGTCCCGATGCAGTGCGAGTTCCCTCGAAAGGGAACTGCTCGGGTTATGTATATAACCCTTGTTCCCTGAGAAGGGGAACGAGCACTGCATCCCGACGCCACACCTTGGCGCGCCTGGAGCGCATGCTTCAGAGCAATTACTACCGCCATTACGTTCCAGCACCCCTTTTATACTTCCGGGTATGCCGTCACGATGACGTCATCACGCACGCCAATCGGATTGGCCTAGTTGGCATTCTGGTTTCAGATTCGCTGATGCTAAGGGAGTATCCCCAAAGCGTCGTCCCGATGCAGTGCTCGTTCCCCTTCTCAGGGAACAAGGGTTATATACATAACCCGAGCAGTTTTTCTCAAATAAAACAGATTTGTGCAATCATGGATTCATGCATTCATGTCCTCGTATGAGATAGCAGAGATGGAAACACGCGACCATCATGCGCGATTCAGTGTTTGTGTGTGGTAAATTAAACCACACGTCTGCGCCATTAATTTCCACAGAACACACAGGATTCGTATTCGTATTAAATGGTCTTTAAGCGGTTTAATATTCCCAGACACTAGTCACCAGATGCATTCTCAGGGACCGAAATGTGGCACAGATTGATTTAATGTGAATTGGTACTCGGTAGTACCGATGTTATTCCGACCGTGCCCATAAAAGCACAGAGTTCAGTACCCAACCCTACTTACCAGCCATTAAAGCACATATTGCAGGTTACATTTTTTTCAAAATGAATATACCTTGTATTAAAATACCAAATGAAAAGGTAATGCAGGATTTGAAATGTTTCAAAAAGACATAAGAGCACAAATTTAGTAGATGAAGTGGCCATTTCGTTGACTGTTTGTAAAAAACGTTTGTTTTTTTTTTAAATCACGTCATATTACGTAACGAGAGGGAGTTGTTTGCCGGGCTCTGTGTTGACTCAGTGCAGAATAGGTTGGTATTCAGTAGGAGTCAAAGTATTTTCGGTAGTTTTTCTATTTCAATCTATCGTCGTCATGGTAAATTATTGTGCTCAGCCTGTCAGGACATCGAGTCCACATGTTTCCTAACAAAAAAGAAAAGTTAGGAAACCTGCATGGTGGCATTTTGTGCAGGTGGAGAGACAGGACTTCACTTCTGCATCTGCTTCGAAACACGCGGTGGTGTGTATAGTGTTCACTTTAGACCGGTGGATTATCATCCCGGCAATATGATGGAGTTCAACATTGTAATACTCATGTAAAGGATGATATTAAATGAATAAACATCCACACACGATGCTTCTTTGCCGTTGTTTTTACGTGAATCAATTTTAACATTGATGAATACAAAGTATGTACATTACCACAAATTAATACAGTCTCACACTTTTCAAAAAAGTTTGGAATTATGTGCTGGTAATGTAAATATTTTATTCATGTCATGTATGTACATTCAAGTTCACTCAAATACATACTCATAACGTCATATACAGCCTCACACTATCGGTGAATCGGCACAAAATAAACTCATGACACAAAATTAATGAATAAAGTATAACATGAAACACACAATAACGGCTCGGGTTATGTATATAACCCTTGTTCCCTGAGAAAGGGAACGAGCACTGCATCGGAACGACGAATTTGGGGACACTCCCTAAGCAACAGCGCGTCTGAAGTATGAATGGAATCAGGCCAATCCTGATTGGTGTTGCGTCATGACGTAACTATGACGGCGTACCCGGAAGGTACATAAGGGGAGCCTGGGCATAGTAATGGCAGTTATCGCGATGAAGCATGCGCTCCAGGCGTGCCAAGGTGTGGCGACGGGATGCAATGCTCGTTCCCTTTCTCAGGGAACAAGGGTTATATACATAACCCGAGCCGTTCCCTTTCGAGGGAACTCGCACTGCATCGGAACGACGAATCTGGGGAACGAGTACCCACTAGGCCACACCGAGGATAGCTCCAGTCCTAGTGTGAAGCCGGAGACCGGGCACAGCTAGGACTGGAGCACCCTAGCACCAGGCGTCGCAGGGAGGTGCAAGCTATAGACAGCTGTACAGATCTCCTGTGCAGACTTCACTAAATATACATTATAAGAGCTCTGACCGGCAGAGCAGGTGAAGTCTCCCTTCTTCTGCCGTCATGTGAGGCGGAGGATGAAATGCCTGAAGAACCAAAGGCCTGACCACGCTTGATGGCACCTTGGGCACATAACCGGCCCTAGGGTGTAAGATGGCCTTCACTTCGCCAGGGGCAAACTCCAGGCAAGTCGGCGTAAGCGCAAAGGCCTGAAGGTCCCCCACTCTCCTCAGAGAAGTGATGACTAAGAGAAAGGCCATCTTAAGGGTCAAGCTCTTTGGGTCTGCTGACTCTAGTGGCTCGAAGGGGGCCTCAGCCAATCCCTCGAGAACCACTGCCAGGTCCCAGGTTGGGACTCTGGAAAGAGCCGCAGGCCTCATCCTCCGAGCCCCACGGAGGAACCGTACAACCAACTGGTGCCTACCCAAAGGCCCATTACCCAACGGTGTGTGGAAAGCCCCAATGGCAGCCACGTACACCTTGAGTGTGGACGGGGTAAGCCCTGCAGAGAAACGATCTTGGAGGAACTCCAGCACTGAAGCCACTGGGCAGTTAACTGGGTCCACCTCACGCTCTCTACACCAAGTGGAAGATACATTCCACTTGAGGTTGTACAGTCTCCTTGTAGACGGAGCCCTGGAACTGAGCATGGTCTCAACCACATCCGCCGGCAGGCCAGCCTCTAGGTATCTGGCCCCCTTAGGGGCCAGACCCAAAGGTTCCATATCTCTGGCCGGGGGTGAAATATTGTGCCACCTGCTTGAGACAGGAGATACCTCCTCAGAGGAATCTCCCACGGCTGACCCGCTAGCAGAGCTATGATGCCTGAGAACCAAACTCGAGTCGGCCAACTTGGCGCCACCAGAAGCAGGCTGGCGCCTTGTCGACGGACCCGCTCCAGGACTCCCGGGAGCAGAGCGATCGGGGGAAAAGCGTACAGACGCAGCCTCGGCCACGTCTGCACCATGGCATCCAGCCCCAGTGGGGCCGGATGCGTGAGAGAAAACCACAGTGGACAGTGGGTCGTCTCTCGAGACGCAAATAAATCCACTTCCACTGGGCCGAACCTCTCGCACATGGCCTCCACCACCTCAGGGTGGAGTCGCCACTCCCCGGGCCTCAGCCCCTGCCTCGACAGGATGTCTGCTCCCTGATTTTGGACCCCCGGGACATACATTGCCCTGATGGACAACAGTTTCCCTTGGGACCACAGGAGGATGTGATGCGCCAGTCTGCATAGAGGGCGCGACCTCAACCCCCCTGATGCCGTGCCCCAACCAGTGAGGGAGGCGTCTGTTGAAACGGATTTTCCGGCAACAGGGCGCTCCCAACACTGGCACCTGGGACAGAAACCAAGGTTTCTTCCATATGACTAGGGAACGAAGGCCACTGCGTGTTACCCTGATCATACAGAATGGATTTCCCCTCAAGGAAAGCCACCTGGTTTACTTCCGTATTAGGGCATGGTGGCTGCGGAGGTCCGGGAAAAAGCTCCTTAGAGCTTTATAGACCGCCAGCATTTCCAGGCAAAAGATGTGCCAGGAGAAATGCCGGGTCTCCCACAGACCTCTCGCAAGGCGGCCGCCATGACCACGTCCCAGCTAGTGAGGGAGGCGTCTGTTGAAACGGATTCCCGGCAACAGGACGCTCCCAACACTGGCCCCTGGGACAGAAACCAAGGCTACTTCCATATGACTAGGGAACGAAGGCCACTGCGCGTTACCCTGATCATACAGAATGGATTTCCCCTTAAGGAAAGCCACCTGGTTTACTTCCGTATCAGGACATGGTGGCCGCGGAGGTCCGGGAAAAAGCTCCTCAGAGCTTTGTAGACCGCCAGCATTTCCAGGCAGTAGATGTGCCAGGAGAAATGCCGGGTCTCCCACAGACCTCTCGCAAGCGGTTGCCATGACCACGTCCCAGCCAGTGAGGGAGGCGTCTGTTGAAACGGATTCCTGGAAACAGGACGCTCCCAACACTGGCCCCTGGGACAGAAACCAAGGCTACTTCCATATGACTAGGGAACGAAGGCCACTGCACGTTACCCTGATCATACAGAATGGATTTCCCCTTAAGGAAAGCCACCTGGTTTACTTCCGTATCAGGACATGGTGGCCGCGGAGGTCCGGGAAAAAGCTCCTCAGAGCTTTGTAGACCGCCAGCATTTCCAGGCAGTAGATGTGCCAGGAGAAATGCCGGGTCTCCCACAGACCTCTCGCAAGCGGCTGCCATGACCACGTCCCAGCCAGTGAGGGAGGCGTCTGTTGAAACGGAATCCCGGCAACAGGACGCTCCTAACACTGGCCCTTGGGACAGAAACCAAGGTTCTTCCATATGACTAGGGAACGAAGGCATCTGCGCGTTACCCTGATCATACAGAATGGTTTTCCCCTTAAGGAAAGCCACCTGGTTTACTTCCGTATCAGGACATGGTGGCCGCGGAGGTCCGGGAAAAAGCTCCTCAGAGCTTTGTAGACCGCCAGCATTTCCAGGCAGTAGATGTGCCAGGAGAAATGCCGGGTCTCCCACAGACCTCTCGCAAGCGGTTGCCATGACCACGTCCCAGCCAGTGAGGGAGGCGTCTGTTGAAACGGATTCCTGGAAACAGGACGCTCCCAACACTGGCCCCTGGGACAGAAACCAAGGCTACTTCCATATGACTAGGGAACGAAGGCCACTGCACGTTACCCTGATCATACAGAATGGATTTCCCCTTAAGGAAAGCCACCTGGTTTACTTCCGTATCAGGACATGGTGGCCGCGGAGGTCCGGGAAAAAGCTCCTCAGAGCTTTGTAGACCGCCAGCATTTCCAGGCAGTAGATGTGCCAGGAGAAATGCCGGGTCTCCCACAGACCTCTCGCAAGCGGCTGCCATGACCACGTCCCAGCCAGTGAGGGAGGCGTCTGTTGAAACGGAATCCCGGCAACAGGACGCTCCTAACACTGGCCCTTGGGACAGAAACCAAGGTTCTTCCATATGACTAGGGAACGAAGGCATCTGCGCGTTACCCTGATCATACAGAATGGTTTTCCCCTCGAGGAAAACCCCTTGATTCCCAGCCATCACTGTAAGGATCTCATGCAGCAGGCCAAGAGATATTCTGTTGGACACAGCCGCAATGAGCCCCAGCAGTCCTTAAACTGCTTCACAGTGATGCTGTGGCCTAGCTTCCTTCTAGAGACCACCGCCCGTATGGACTCGATACGTGCGGGAGACAATTGTGCCCCCAACGTAGAGAAACCCATACGACTCCCAGGAACACAGTTCTCTGAGAAGGCGTCAACACGCTACTGCGTGTAGAGTCTCAAAGGGCTAGGCCGCCTGGAAGAACCCGATATTGGTACGCTTTGCCCCCAAAAAGCGAACCTCAGGAACTTCCTGTGACCCAGAAGGATGGATACAGGGAAGTATGCGTCCTCTTCAGACCCATCGTGACAGACCAGTCCTCAGACTGGATCTGAATCACAATGGAGGAATTGCTAAGCATCTTGAATCTGAATCTCCTCAGAGAACGATTCAAGTACCTCAGGTCTAAAGTTAGACGCAACTCGCCATCCCTCTTAGGAACTACGAAGTACCGGCTGTAGAATCCGGACTTCCTGTCTGCCAGAGGGACCCGTTCTATGGCCTCCTTGGCTAACAGGGCTGTACTTCTTGTTCCATAACCCGAACCTGCCCTGGGCCGACCACAGTCCGGACCACCCCGTTGAACTTCGGGGGAGGAGAACCGAACTGAAGCCTGTAACCCAGCTCTACAGTCTGCAGGACCCACGTAGACACACTCGGAAGGCATGACCATGCGCCAAGATAATCTACTAAGGGAACCAGCCTCTCGAGGCTGGCCTCGGGTGTCAACCGAAACTCATTCCCGACCCCCTGAAGCGGCTAACCGGCAGGGAGCAGTCGAGAACGTTTTTCGGTTGGCGCACACGTTCGCTGCCCAGTCGCAAGTCCTACTGGAGGCGACGACGGCGGCGTGCGTGCGCGGGAAATCAGTGAGGCCCGAAGCGTCTTTGACGGCGGGAACACAGCACTGATTTCCCGAGAGCTCCTGGGGGAAAACGACCTCGGTCGCTCCTACCCGGGAGAGGGGGCTGGCCAGCAGGGGCCTCATCTAAGGGAGCAGCTCGACAGGGCCGCAACACTAGGGCGGACACTGCGATTAGCCCTTGCCTAAACCTGATGTGTCCCGCAGGCCACAAGGCGGCGAGAACGACATCACTTCAGGAGGGCTCCATCTTAGATGAATATCCAGTTCACAAGTTAAACACGCTTGGGTGACAGAATTAAAGTATCCAATTTATCAAAGTCGGATAACACGACACTCAATTCCTCGGAATTAAATGCCATCATAATCACCAACCCCGTGCCAACTGAACTGAATGACAGGCTGAATAAAAATACATCTAACTCCTCAAAGTCAGATAATATTTTAATTTAATTCCTCAGAATTAAATGCAGCCACAATAAGGTGAAACAAAGTCTGAATGATAGGCTGAATATCTAACTCCTCAAAGTCAGATTATATTTTATTTAATTCCTCAGAATTAAATGTGGCCGTAATCATCAGACGAACTGTTTATTTGTATTTATATGGACTCATAAACCCCGCGTTGCCTCAGCAACGTGGTTCAAGCCGTCTTAATACAATTGGCTTTCATCCCTCGAGAAAAAAGCCAAACAGTTTCAAACAATACGGTGAAACATGGTCTGAATGACAGGCTGACTATCTAACTCCTCAGTCAGCTCATATTTCATTTAAATCCTCAGATTTAAATGCAGCCATCATCAGACGATACTGTTTTATCTTACTATACGGACTCGTAAACCACACGTTGCCTCAGCAACGTGGCTCAAGCCGTTAAGCCAACCAGTATCTCATGCACACCGATCGCATGTGTTCACTTTAATTGCATATATAAGGAGTGCTTATGACTTTGACTGCCTCGATGCTGAGCACGTCTAATTCCTCAGAATCAGACCGATGAAGCATCGGGTCCTCCGCCCCGGGGGAAGAAGCCGCAGCGCGGGCTTCCACACGGGGAAGGAGAACATCTGAACTGTCAGACAAAGACTGGGAAGATGCCTCAGCAGTCCCAAGTCCCGCTGACAGTCCATCCGTAAGCCCCATGACCGGCCTCGCCGCACTGCCTCGGCGGATGCGGGACCTATCCACAGGGCTCACGAGGCTGGCCGGTCTCACTGAACACGACCAGCCGAGAGCGGAGCAACCTGAGTGTCAGCTTTCATATAATGCTCATAAGCGGCTCCCTCGAGAGCCGCCCGAGTATGCTGAACACCCAGACACTGCACACACAGCAGGTGTGCATCCGAGCCCGACATGTAACGGGGACACGGATGCACACATTGCTTAAACTCTCTCACTTTCCAGTCGCCATTTCACACACACTTTCACTTTTTGACAAACAACAATAAATAGACAGACAGATTTCACACAGAGCGCTATGCTGAAGAGTGATAACTGCCATTACTATGCCCAGGCTCCCCTTATGTACCTTCCGGGTACGCCGTCATAGTTACGTCATGACGCAACACCAATCAGGATTGGCCTGATTTCATTCATACTTCAGACGCGCTGTTGCTTAGGGAGTGTCCCCAAATTCGTCGTTCCGATGCAGTGCGAGTTCCCTCGAAAGGGAATACTATACTGTCTGTGGTTGTATAGTGTGACGGTCACAGATCCGTCAGAGATGCAGCTAGAATAAAACGCAAACTGTGCACCGCAAGTCTTGTTTTTTGTTGTTTTGTTTCGTGATAAGAAACCGCTAACATTATATCACATAACGTTTAGTGTGGATGGATATTTACGAGTGTGACTTATGCCTGATGGTCAAAGCTTATTAGTCTCTGTTATTGGTATACGTATCAATAGGCTACTCCTAGATGACCAATACCAGCTTTGCTATTGCCTGTTACATGAAAATAATCTGTACAGTATTGTGATGAGAGCACAGAGTTCATATCGTTAGCTAACGTGCATATATCTATAAGCGAACACTGGTCTCTCGTCGAGACACCTGCTCTGTTCTCCACTGGTTCTCCTCACACAACAACTCAATTTGTCTCCTCTAATCGGCGGAAGTAAAATTTTCTCACAAAAACGACTCCAAAAGCCTTAGTAGCGTATATATAAATTATATTTTAAAGAAAATCTAGTTCCTGCATTATTTTTCTATACATTGACTCACTGGAGTCTCTAACCTGCAATATTCCCTTTAAACAATATTTAGCTATTTTTCCTTGCAAGAAAAAAAATTCTAATTGCAGCAGATGTTTCCTTTAGTAGAGGGTTTGTATATATTTGATCTGAATCATTTGCGTCACTTAGTTACGGGCCAGCTGGCAAGTAACTCTGTTTTATTTATTTGGCAAAGCTAGTTTCACTTGCATTTGGCATGTGTTAATTTTGGACCCAGGAAATGACCGCTGGGTCTGCTACCCGCTCTCTACCTTCCTCCTAGTTCTCAGAGGAGCTGGTGCTGATTAATCGAGAGGGCTCCACTACTCCAGGAACAGTTCCAGGTTTTTTTCCTCGTAGTCAGTGTAAATGTTTAGACAGCCCCTTGTGGTATGATGGAGTACAGAAAGGACCCAGAAGACCCGAGCGCTACTGGGGGCGAAAATGGAGACTAAGGAGAGGAGAAGGAACACTTGTTATGCGATCCGTTAGACAGCAGCTGTAATGTTGCTTGTAGACAATCACAAGAAGGAACGTTTTTTGCTAGCATAAGAGCATTGTAATACTGCCTCTGAAACACTATAAAGACCTGTAGAAACTTCAGATGAAGTAGGTTTTGGTTGATTTGATTTGATTTGATTTGATTTGATTTGGTTAACTGGCTGTTTCTTTATATTGGCTGAAGCTAGACATCCTTAAAACAGTTTTAGTGGCCTTGTTGGCAGCTGATTGACCTTGTTATGTGGGTGTTTGACAGATACGAGGAAATAATTTAATTTTGAAATAGTCTAAGGTTCACAAAAGTCAGCTCACAAGCAAAATGCATTCACAAGCGACTATTCAGTTGCCATCACAGAAAATATGAGGACAAACTGTAAATATTACACACTGACCATGTATACGGAGTGTTTCCCCGCCTACAGCCCAAGACTCCAGCATCCCTGAGACATCATTGGAAAAGCAGTTTGAAAAATGGATGGATGGATGGGTGGATGGATATTACACAATTGTATGGTAATCTATGTTATATTTATTTTTCAAAAGAATTTTATTTCATTATACCTCAGGTGAAGTGAACTTCTACAGATATCCCATGCTCAAGGAGCAGGAAGCACTGAACTTTGCGTAAGGACCCTTTCAATCGGAGTGCTTATACTTGTAATCCAGAGAAGCTTGAATAGCTTGTTTGAGTATGTTTGGTAGGGTTCGAGGTAAACTCTGGAGGATAGAGAGCCTTGAGTGTGTTTTTTGAAGAACCATGCTTTATATCAACTGCTGGGACAGTGAATGAGGCTATGTATTGATTTGTTTCACATAGTAGTAGATATTTTGCCAGTGACAGATTTATTTATTTATTTTTCTCGAGGGCTCTTATGGTGTACACTGCAGCGGCAAAACTCCATGCAATGCCACTGACAATGCTACAACGACTGCTTTGGAATGTGTCTGTAGCAAGTGTGTTTATTTTAGCACACAACCAATATAATCAACATATCCACACAATTACAGTTGAAAAGATGCAAGCTTTGTTTCCAAATCCTCAAAGTAAAGATACAATGTCAGTTTGTCCCATCGCCTAGAACGCAACTGAATGCGTTCATTTTGTCCCAATATGTTTACGTACATATTTACAGCAGGTCTATTCGCACATGATTAGTATTACCTGAGGTAATTTTTCTGGATCTTTTCACAGAAGGTAAAAGTCGCAGTAATTTTTACTGACATTGTCCGTAATGACTACTGAGATGACACATTCGGACAGGACTAAAATCCCTGAGAAGCTCCGATATTAATTCCTTTACCCCACCTCTCCATGTTAAACTAATCCCATCCAAATTGGGCTATAGATAGCCAAACTGCAATATTTAACATACTGTATAACAACTGAAGTGCATCAAATATAAACAATATGATTAAGCACTAAAGGATAATCTGCATAATTTTAAATGCTCAAGACAGATATCACTAACTGAACCTCACAGCTGCCACCCGTTGTTTTTGGCTTTTCATTTGCATAAAGCTGAGCAAATCTCACAATTCACCGCTCACAATTCACACTTCCATTAGAATGAATTGAAAATGCCCACTCTGCTTTGTTCAGTTCGCTGTAGTGTATACCGTTTTTTTTAACCATCATTTGTGCATAGCGCCATATTACACTATATTGCCGTCAACTAGAATTATATAAATATCGTCCTCCACTACGGTCATCGATACAGAAGTAATATTTTAGACTAATTTGATGCTTTCACCCATAATGTAAAACAACAAATCTTTTTTCCTCTGCTCTGGAAGAGCACTTGATTCATCTGGAGAGCAAAGTGAGTGGGTGGATGATAAGAGGACCAGGGGGTGTTCGTCAGGAGAAAACATAGAGGCCATCCGTACCCTTGGAGGCTAATTGAAGGGTGTAAAACACTCACCCCGCTGAAAGTACCCCAGTCCCACGCTTCACTTGCCCCTTGTTGACACGCTGAAGGGGGAAATTGTACACTGCTACTCAAAAGAACTGTAAGAAGGTCATGCAGTCATGGAGCTAACACCCACATCAGATCTATTTCTTCACACATAATTAGCAGAATGCATATGTATCATGTTATAATCCATGGGAAATTAAATACCCCAATCAAATATTTATTTTGTAATGGTGGTTTTATTTTAAAAGGACTTATTGAAGACGTAAAGTCCCCCGGTAGTCAATAATTGTATCCCTTAAAACTCAACTTTGATCACCAAAATTACATAGCCTATTTAAATGTTGTTGTTTTTAATAGCTTGCTTTAAATAGCTTAATTTTGTATAAAAATAATTTAGTATTTTGTGTATCGCTCTCTACAACATCAGACAGACAGCAGTAATTAACATGATTGGCCTTTGGCTTGACTTCATTATCAAATAGCTAATAATGTGTTTCTAGTGTTACTCAAACCATGTTCCTGTTCGCCATCTCTAAAAATCAGTATCATTAGAAACGTCTTGAACAACTTAGAACGTCAGTGAGGAAAGGCATATAGTTCATCATAACATCTTAATATACATCATATACATAATTCACCCACTATATTGCTAAATGTACACAATTGACCTATCGGTAAGCCCCGCCCCCCTTAGTTACTGTTGCTAACTCAGACAAACAAACAGAGTTGCTATATCTTACAATGACAGCTGTCAGTGTGAAAACCTTATCCCAAGATGTTTTTGGACACAGAATGTAGCGTATATCCCGTCCGAATGATGGCCAAACTTTACTGATGATTTATCAAGTTTATTATGTCCTTTTTCACTCCAAAAAATCATCGTATGAACAAACAAAGCATAAGAAGTGCGCATTAACGTCTCATTCACAAACTAACATTATCTTTCTCCGTTGCATTACCATTAACATACACAGCAAATTACACAAAAACACTCATACAACTAACAGTAAACAAACGTATACACAGACCGTATACCTTTTCGAGGGTGCAGTTAATAACTGGTTAACTTTGTATCTGCAAAACAACTCAGATTCTGCGTGCAAGCTCTTCCTTTCACTACCCGTAGACTATAATACCCATCAAAATAGGA
Source organism: Gobio gobio (assembly GCF_949357685.1). Lineage (NCBI taxonomy): Eukaryota > Metazoa > Chordata > Actinopteri > Cypriniformes > Gobionidae > Gobio > Gobio gobio. Next base: position 34,554,550 of record NC_137113.1, read on the forward strand.
GTCCTCCTTAGTAGGACAGATAATGTAGACCATAAACATATCTAAAATTAAATTAATTTACATATAACCAGTTTAATATGGAGAGGCACTGAAATGTAGACCTTAGTGTTTTTGACCTACAGTGTTACATGACGTGAGAACAGTTAGTTATTTCGGTTTGTATGTTAGCAGAGACTTTAATCGTAACTTAACGAGAGTATGACAAACAGAAAATCCTTTCAGGATCCCTGGAATCAGTGTTACAGTACCTCAGGCATGACATTTTACCATTTTTGTAGCATAAACACCATCAAACCGATGAGAGCATTGGATTTTCCAATGTTTCTGGCGCTTTAGCTGACGCTAAAGATGTCAGAGTTCTGGTCCCAGCGCAACTGATACTCAACTGCTATTGGTTCATTTGCGTTCGAGGGGAGGGGCTTACCGACAGGTAAATTTTTCATATCAACAGAAAATATACTGGGATAACCTGGCTTCTCTTGACACTCCCCTGCACAGCATATTTAATGATATGCTAAAGCCCGTCACGCACGTTGACGTGATTGCTGAAAAGGTAGTTTGTGATGTAAGAAACAATGGTGATTTCAAACCGCTTTTTCACTTTCAGTTTTAAAGAGAAAATACTCAGCAATGGTGTTGACCTATGAATTTGCACATGGTTTGTCTTAAAGCATATTAAGGTATAACTGTAACTAATCTAATTTGGTTCTTGGTGAAATTGTAAGACAGTGAACACAAACTTTATTTTAAGAAATAGGATTTTATTCCATTGAGTCTACTCTATTCCATGTAGTTCCAGTTTTTAAGCCAAGTAGAAAAGTCAGGCTGCTGTTTTTCTGACATCCAGCCTGAGGCTGTGCTTTGGGAACCCCCACCATGCTGAAAGGACCTAATATTCCTCACTCGAGGCTAGTCTGTGCACATCTATGGCTTCAGTTCACTGTTCGGTTTTGTCAATGATGTTGCCATCTGAGACTAAACAATTTTTCATTTCATAGGGCAAAATTGAATCTTCGATCGCCTAGTATGACATGTTCACAATCTGCCTTATTTATCAGTTTGTTTCTAGCAAGTTCTTCACAGAAACATTTCAGCAAAGTTATATTTGTTTTTATTTGAATACTATTTTCAAATTGACTTCGCACTATGATCACACTGGTGTGATCAGTAGTGGCTGGTCCCTGAAGCGTACAATCACACCGGTGGGATTAGAATGGGCAGTGCATCACGTGATGAACTGCTAAATTTAAATGTGCTTTCGCATGTTGGCAGGCACTTTGCCAGAGACAGACGCGCTCAGCGCTTGTCATATACAACTATTCAGAGTTTTCAACTGCATTATATTTATTTTAGGTTTCAGACATATAAATACATATAATTACCACCAGTTTTTAAAATACACACTGATGTCTATGGAAGTGGCAATAATAATAATGTCCATTATAATTAGACAACAAGTTTTATTCATACCAGATACACATTGTGTAAGTAACGTTAGCCAGAATATTTTAAACTTGTGTGTGAAAGGGTTAATGTCAGTTTAGTTTTAGTTTCTGCAATGGATTATTAGTTTAAATTTAAATTTAATAGTTTGTTTTTTTATTGATACATTCTTATTTTTCACACATAGTGTCATTACAGTTAGCAAAATGTGTTTTAAAACTGCATTATAATCGCAATTATAATAAGAAATAATCACCAATTTTGGGATAATCAATTTACAATAATAACCCTGAATTAAGTGTCCTCTCCACTTTCTGAATGCAATGTGCTGATCTTTTCCTGTGACATTTACTAAACTTTAAGTGCCAGTCATGAACAGGTCATCAAAGCAGCCTATTAAGCCTTAAGATCCTTATAACATGGTTAACCTGGCCATTATAATGGTGTGTGTGTAGGCCGCACGTTTAATAGGCCGCTTTGATGACCTGTTCGTCACTGGCACTTAAAGTGGCGGTTGAGTAGATTCCCCCCTTCCATGAAAAAGCGCTTTTCTAGGCACTCAAAGTGCATGGAAGGGGGAATATATAAATGTAACTCATTAATTATTATTATTATTAATTAATAATTATAACGTGTCATGCATATTTTCCGCTCGAGTTGGAATTTTTCAACTTCAATGCGTTTGAGGCGAATAGCATGCGGTCGCGTCATTCGCATTGCCTGGTCCGAATTTGTGTCTTTGCATTGACTTTGTATGTAATCTACTCGTGCAAATAATTAAATTCCCTTTTGTTGCAAAAATGTAAAAATGCTGAAGATTTTCTGTGATAGTAGCAGTAGGGGGTGGAATATTTTATATATTATATATTTATATATTATACAGTTTGTAAGTAGAAAAATCATTATGTCTATGGAATGTCCCCTTAAAACATGAAAATCCAACATGCATGTGTGTGTGTGTGTGTGTGTGTACATGTTTTTCTATCCCAGTGGGGACTTTGTGTTACCTTGAGGACCTAAATTGAGGTCCCCATGAGTTTTTTTTTGTTGTGGAAAATTTAAAAAATTAGGGGTAGGGTTAGTGTAAGGGGACAGAATATACAGTTTGTACAGTATAAAAAACATTACGTCTACACACAGAGAAAAAGGGTGCCAAAATTTTACCTTTAGGGGTACAACAGCTTGTCACTGGGGCAGTACCGATAAAAGGACATCTTTGTACATCTTTTTTTACCACAAAAAGGTTCATGGTAGTACCTTAAGGTACGTATTTGTACTCTAAGGTACTAATATGCACCTTTTAGGAGTAAAAAAGGGAACAATGATGTCCTTTCAAGGGTACTGCCCCAGTGACAAGCTGTTGTACCCCTAAAGGTACAATTGTGGCACCCTTTTTCTCTGTGTGTATGGTAAGTCCCCACAAAGATAGTAAACCAGAAATGTGTGTGTGTACGAATTTCACCAAAAAATAGGCTAATCAAAGTAAACAATCTTTCTCATCTAAGCCCAAATTCAATTTGTATGTTCAGTGAGTAAGCTCTGACAAATAAAAGCTGATTATTCAGAACTCATGAGTTCATGGCCTTCACTGTCACTGTAAGCTTAATTCTCCAAGTTTTGTTGCGAATAAATTGAGTATTGCTATAGAATATATTTGTTATAGTGTCAAAAGGTTGAGCATAAATTTTTTTTAAAGTGCTTAATTTGCTTTGTTCTTTGCATTTACAGCAACATTTCAAAATCCAATCAGCACATAACTGAAGTGTGGAAAACGCTTACTACAGCCTGATGTGACCAAAGAAACGTTTTATTCACACAGTGTTTCAGCTGCCAATTCTTCGTGCATGATTTGTATAACAGAAACAACTCTTCCTGCCAATGTAAAACTTTTAATGTTGGTCTCTGAAAAAAAAAAAAAATGCATTTAGTTTCCAGTGAGAAGGCGAATTGCTGTGTTGGAGATGCTAAAGTCAACCTGATATGATATTCACTCCCCATTTCACTTCTGTAATGTGACTTGATTGTATTCATTGGGAACTTATTGAATGGTGAAAAGTGGGCATTTCATACGAATATGGAAAGTAAATTTACATTTTGATTAAAGTTTACAAAGGCATTCTTTTTCTTTGGAATAACAGGCACTCATGAATCATTCATAATAAGAGTGAAGTAAGGGTCAATTTTGGCCTTTGCTTATCATAACTATTTTGAAAATGTCAATCTCATCTCTACACCTCAATATGATGTCAACATGCTAACATGTTGTTCCTCTGTAATTGTGTAATTGTGATTGTAACTCCACAGTCTAACCATAGAATACTTAGACATTTGAATCCTGTCACAGTTAACCCTTTAACTGATATGTAGAAAATAACATATTTTAGCTATAGCTATAGTTTAAATGTGATATAAATGCCATACCGCAGTCAGAGGATGCAGCACCCAATCCAGGTTTTTGTAAAGAAACATGCACAATCATAAATTTTTCATTAGAACATATCTGCAGTAGTGAAAAGAGAAACCACACTGCACCCATCACTGCATATTTTCACTATATAAAACACATCACAATCATCTGCAGTATCAACAAAATTAGACATCAAAATTTCATCACATAGCATGACTCCATTATGTGTCATAGGAGCAGGATCTATCATAACTATGACATATTTAGTAGAGGTTGGGAAAAATCAATACAGTAGAGTATTGTTCCTGTGCTGAGTTGCGTAACTGAAGCCAAGTATTGATTTTTAATTGTTATTATTAAATATTTCAACATTCTGAGTATATCAAAATGCAATGCTTCTTAAGTTTTTTAGATAAGGACATTTTGACGTACAATGTAAAGTCATTTGCAAGAACTACATAAGTTCTCAGTCATTTACAGCAGTCCACAAAAAAATAAAAATAAAATCTGTACAGAAAATAATCTACTGTGGTTAATATTTTTATTAAATTTAACATTAATTTACCATTTAAATTTATGGTGACAGTAAAACTTTCCATGTAGGGGTTGAACAAGATTTTTTTAAGTCGACATGTATGTCTTTAAAGTCGAACCGACTAGTTGCTGATGATGCCATTAATGAAAAAATAAACCTGAACCTTAAGTTGAGACTCGAACGCTGGTTGCCTTATGCACAGCTATGGCCGACACAGCACGGCCCACAAGACTATTGCTCCTACATAACAGCCTATTTTTATCAGTTTGACTTTGGGTCGTTATATTTTTCACATATTTCTGCTGGTTCTAAATCAGATACAGACAAAGTAGCACAGTAAAGATTACATTTATATGAATTAGCACTGGGGAAAAATGTATCATGATTAATGGCATCCAAAATAAAAGTTTGTGTTTACATAATATATGTGTGTGTACTGTGGATAATTCTTCTGTATATATTAATATATACACATGCATGTATATATTTAAGAAAAGGATGTTATATTTTTATTTTAAAAATTATATTTATATATAAGATAAATTATATATACAGTATATACATGCATATGTGTGTATTTATATATACGTAACTTGAGTTACCGTGGGTTATCATTACCTTCACTTTAGAATGAATTATACTTTATGCATTATTAATGTTAATTATGAACCTGTTGAAAGAGCAGTTCTTAGTAGTCCTTTGGGAGTTATGAAAAAAATAGTAGTTATTGATTAGCTAATAGTGAACTACCACATTCAACTGAGCACTATTACTTACTAATTTGTTAATCAGAGTTTCTTGTTAGTTAATATTAGTTACTTAGTATTTAGTATTAGTATTAGTATTTCCATTTTATTATCTCCCGTAGGAGAAATTTATCTTAGGCAATCAAGAGAGCAGATAAAGCATACAAACAACACAATAAAAACACAAAAAAAAAAAACATTAGTTAGAAATACACATATACACAACACTAAATATTACACTAAAACATTTCATGGTGCCCATTGCATTACCTCCCCCAATCCATCACTTATTATTCAATAATTTAATTGATAATGGAATTAGGGAAAATTTATACCTATTTAGCTTACAATTTGGAATCCTATATCTCCTGCCTGAAGGCATCAGCTCGTACTCTTGGAGGATATGGCTTGGGTCTCCAATAGCCCTGCTTCTTTACAGACTTCTCAAAAATCTCCTGAAGAGAAAGCGGGGGCACCATGCAAATTATTTTTCCAGCTCTTATTACCATTTTGGAGTTGTGATCTAAGTTTAACAGACAGATTTCTTGAGCGTTAAACTTGAGCGTTAATATTGCGTCACTCATTTGTTCCTGTGTACTTATTCATTAATGATAGTGTTACCCATTTCTGTACTACTGAATGTTTATGTGTGTGCGCATGATCTGTACATGTGCTAACTGTCTGTATTTGTGTGCATTACAATGCAGCAGCACATTAGTTTAGAACGCTGATTAACTTGTGTACAAAAAAAAAAACATGCATTAACAGATCAATTTTGAGCATCCAAATGGCATAATCAAACGTATCTTGTGGAGCACTCTCAGAGTATGCATTTATTAGTCATTTTAACTGCTGAAATGGAGCGTAAAAGTGGACTTCAAAGATGTCTTATCCTGTTGCGCCCTTTATAGGCCATGATCAGCGGCTAGTCGACGTAAAGCTTAAAGGTGCACTGTGTGAATTTTAACGGCATCTAGTGGTGAGGTTGTGAATTGCAACTGCCCACCGCTCACCCCTCCCTTTCAAAGCACATAGAGAAGCTACGGTGGCCAACGTAGGACAAAGATGTCCTTGTCTGACACAGCAGAGAGTAGCTACTACTAGCTAGCGCTCTGTAGAGCAGTTTGTCCATTTAGGACTACTGTAGAAACATGGCGGCGCAAAATGGCGACTTCACTGTTTAAGGTGACCCGCGGTGTATGTAGATAGAAATGCCTCAAAACATAAAGGCTCATAATGTAAGGTCTTTATACACCACTCAAAAAAATATTTATGTATATAATATTACATTTCCATCAATACGTCCTCATAAATATTACACACTGCATCTTTAAAGTGTTTAAAATCAAATAGTTGACTAATCTGTGCAACCCCTATTTCCACACTCTCAGAAAACAAATGGTACAAAAGCTGTCCCTGGGATGGCACCCTTTAAAATGGTTCAAATATATACCATTTAGGTACTAATATGTACACTTGTGGCACCAGTATGTACCTTTGAGGTACAAATGTATACTCTTTAGTTAAAGGTGAACTTTTTGAAAGGGTACCGCCCCAATGACAGCTTTTGTACCTTTTTTTTTTGAGAGTGAATGTGGAAAATACGATGAGTAAATATATAGACTATTCTACTCCTGTATAGTGTACGCTTTTATTAATTATTAACCTTAAATTATGCAATAGTGTTGATTGAGGTAAAGGCCAGTCTTTATTCCCCTGGATATTTACTAAACTCTTAAGAAAAACAAAAATGTAATTGTGTGTGAAAACATTAACATTGAATCCCAGTGGATTAGTCCTTGTGGGTATGTGCAAGAGAACCGACGATTAGAAGAAAATACTGTATACTGTACAAAATACTGACAATGCTAATGCGTTTTGTTGCACAATCACCTCCAGTGGGCAACCGGGAAAGAGCAGGGCATGTGCTGCAGGGTTGTTGTTGTTTTTTTTAGCATTTTTGTTATTAACTACAGTATGTCATTAACTACAGTTCAAATTAATCAGTTTGTCTAAGCAGTAATTTCTTGCTGTGTCAGTCCCAAACCAATTATGATATCCAGATGAACTGTAATCTGTTAAATTGTAACATATTTGTTGTTTGTCTTTTTCTACTGAATAGTTTAGTGATTACACTGCCGTAAACAAATGAGAACAACCAAAAGATTGTTAATTATTTTACATTGTAAATAAAAATGAATTGACTTGCATTATTTAAATGTAGAAGCATTTCATAATTCTGCTCTCCAATATTACTTATCTAACAAACTTAAAGGGTAACTAAACCCCTGCTCAGCACAAAACATGCGGGAATGAGTAAAATTATGTGCAATGCACCCAATTCCACCCCCAAATTCAAGCCCTGTAACAGCAACGATATATTTATACGGAGCAAAAGATGTAAAAAAAATTATATATTAACTTTCTAATTTTGTATATATTAAATTCTAATAACATACAGCTAAAATTAATCAAGAATTTTACACTTTGCATTTGCTTTAGTATGATAGTCAAAACATTAACTTATTTAAGCATGACAAATGTACTTAGAACATTATTACCAGATGCACTTTTTAAAAGTATATTTCAGTTTGTTAAGAAACAGTAATGAAAGTGTGCTCTCTATTAATGTACACTTATGTGGCCTTTTGTTTTAATAATATTATATTATCTGCAACTTCAGTTTTTTTTAAACATAACTTTAAGGTTAGAAATAATAATTGCACATTAAATACAATTAAGCACACTTTTGTTTTACAATGGTTTTGTTTTTTTACATACTGCAATTAAGTATTAAAAATTGTATTTCACTGTTACTTTTAGGAGCTACCTTGCAGATACACACACACACACACAGACAAAACACATATTGATACATACACTATATTGCCAAAAGTTTTGAGATGCCTTTACATGCACATGATCTTTATGACATGCTTTAATGACAACTTTCATTTAATAGTTTAATATAGAGTTGGCCCACCCTTTGCAGCTATAACAGCTTTAACTCTTCTGGGAAGGCCTTTCACAAGGTTTAGGGGTGTGTTTATGGGAATTTTAGACCATTTTTCCAGAAGCCATTTGTGAGGTCAGGTACTGATGTTGGACGAGAAGGCCTGGCTCGCCATCTCCGCTCTAATTCATCCCAAATGTGTTCTATCGGGTTGAGGTCAGGACATTGTGTATGCCAGTCAAGTTCTTCAACACCAAACTCACTTATCCATGTATTTATGGACCTTGCTTTGTGCACTGGTGCACAGTCATATTGGAACAGGAAGGGGCCATACCCAAACTGTTCCAACAAAGTTGGGAGCATGAAATTGTCCAAAATGTATTGGTATGCTAAAGCATTAAGAGTAACAACCCCATACCATACCCCCATGAGAGCGACCAATTCTTCAAAAATGTTTGTAGAAGCAGTCTGCATGCCTTGGTGCTTGATTTATACACCTGTGGCCATGGAAGTGGAACACCTTAATTCAATGGTTTGGAGGGGTGTCCCAATACTTTTGGCAATATAGCGTATTTTCATAATAATGCATGAAAATTTATATCTGTACTTCCCCACTCATGAAATGCACCAGCCGCCAATGCCCTATCTTAGCATTTCATAGAGAAAATGTTTAACTCATGCAGCATGCAGAAAAAAGTAACCAAAGCCACACTGACACTCCAAAAGACAAGGAGAAGGCAGTCACCTGCTCAACCAGTGCCTCATGTTATAAAAGATGCTCAGATGAATCTGCTAGGTTACCGTTGAGCAACACACCTATTATCAACTGCCAAGAGAAGGGCTTTTTTTTTTTTTTTATGCGATTAGCTTAGGACCACCAGCCTCGGTTTAAGATCCACTTGCCTTTTTTGGAAAGGGGATTTGAATTCGATTAGCTCCCCCGACTCCTTCACACACAGCCCGTCTCAGAGCAATGGCACAAAGATGTGATAAATGGGAAATGGAGAGAGAGAGAGAGAGAGAGTGGAAGCCATTCTGGCATGTCTTTTATCTTTCACAGAACCAGCATCTCTCTCACACTGATATCTTTGCATCTACTCCACTCCTGCCACCTTATTTCCTCCTCAGCTGCGTTTCTGTCAATATCACAGGCATGAGTATGTTTGTTATCTTTATTTCTGTGCTGTCATTTATGCTACCCCGAGATTCAGGTGACCACCAATCCAAAAACAAGATTATATGGCTTGTGCTGCAAAAATATTATATTTGTTAGTACTGTTTGCTTAGTCAGTCATTATTACTATTGCACAAAATACACATTATGTAGATTTTAAACCCTATGTATTTTAAGTTTGGCACACATCTCTGTTAGATACCTCAAAAGGGTAACCCCAAGCTATAGTCCAAAATGCCTTTGATTTGGGCAATAAGGAACCACTGAGGGCAACTGTTTAGCAATGACACCAAGTAATTATGTGACTAAGTAATGACACTTTGTAATTATGTTCTTCATTAAACTGGTTACATCAATTTGATAAATGAATAACCAACATTTTAAATTGTTCTTTTCTAAATATTTCAATATTTCAACAGATATGGGTCACGAACAGAAGCACAATACATATAAGAAGATAAATAATAAACAACAGAAACAGACAGCAAAAATGATTAATAGTAATAGATCAGAGAGAAAGCAATACGTTAATGAAGATAGGGCAGAGGAAGACGAGAGGAAGTTGACAGAGAATTATGGGAAGTCGTTTGAGAGTGATTGAGCAACCACCCAGAAATCCTCCCAAACAGCACCAATGCCCCCACCCCTCATTCATAAGCTTTTCTGATAATTGATACTAATGAGCGGTGGGAGCTGTTGACAGGTTTAAAGGGTTCAGAGCTGTGATTGATGTGAAGTTTCACGCCTGTCTGATCCTGATGCTCCAACATGCTGATCTCAACTATTTCAACACACTAATGATAATGATTTGATCATGTTTTATTTTCAAGATGAATTGTTGCTGATTTCCAATTATCAAGGCATTAATTAATAAATAGTTTAATAATCCCTCATCGTATGTCTCACACTTCATTTGAGGTTGTCATAGAGCCTACATTTATTAACAATCTTTAACAAACTTTTCCAAGAATCCTAAAAACAAGACTTTTTACATGTCTTAAAGCCTGCATAAATCACCATAAAGAGGAATATGTTAAATTTTTTAGGTTAGTCTGCCTCAGCCGTCTAACAACACTTGTTACTGTCAGAATGAGTGAGATGGCCAATCAAATCAAAGAAGGCTAGGCTTACTGTTAGTGCAAATAAAGTGGTGCATGTATGACATCACTTCGTAGGCCAAAACGCGTAATGGGTTAGCATCGTAATGGGTTAGTTCCCTTGTCCCAAAGTCAATGGGTTTTTGAATGGGGTTTTGGTTAAATGGCTGAAATAAGGTCAAGACACTTTAACGCTTTATCAGGGTTTTTCCTGGGTCAAAAATGGTCTTCGGTGGTGGCTGACAGACATGGTCATCCACACACACACGCACGCACGCACAGTAAAAAAGTACCCTACCCACGTGATCTGCAAGCGCAATCAAGATATCAATAAATTTTAAATAAATTCAAAGAAAGTTTGTAACTTTTGCTTATCTTATTTTGATCCCACATGAAAAAATACTATAGTATATCATAGTAAAATTACTCTAGTAAATACTATAGTGTTATTGAACCGTACAATTGTAAATATACTACAGTAAATTAACAAAGTGTAGTAAATACTATAATATACTACAATTTACTGTAGTATCTTTACTATAGTATGGTTCAAAAACACTATAGTAATTTTACTATAATATAGGCCTACTATAGTATTCTTTCATGTGGGATACCTTGATGTTTGTTTTTGTTCCTCATTTTTACACTATTTACTGATCATTGTTTTGGTATATAATCATATCAATATTAAAAAGTAGTATAAAAAAAATGAACAAATAGCCTAATTTTCTGCCATATACAATTTCATAAAATTATCAGCTAGCTAACAACAACTTTGTTCTGGGTTCACCTCACTCCAGTCTAAACTAAATGATTTATAGGCTATTTATTTTACTACACATTGTGAACATAAATAAGTTGTGGATAATTAAAACTAACTCTTACACTCACTATTGCTAAATTGTGTAAGCACACTTGTGTTCTCATTTCAGGTGTCCTGAGTAAATGATTAAACTGATTCGTGAGTTCAGTGTTGGACAGTTCAGTTGTTCTAACCAGACGTTAAAATGATTCAGTTCAAAGGAGTCATTAGGTGGCGAATCGGACATAAGCAGACGCGTTGTGTGTGAATCCCGTCTGTTAGAACATCGCGAAAGATTTGTCAACACACAGAAAACACTTCATAACCGGATCGGATTTGTTTCCCTTTTATTGAAAGTATGCTTTATGTCAGCTGGTCAGAGAATCAGTCAATGTTTTTTGAGCGCATTTCACACCCAGCGGTAATTAAAGGAAAACATCGTCTGATAGCGCCACGTGCAACATGGATTCGGTCTTCCAACCTTTTGATTTTGATTAACGTAATATGTGAAATATTAGAAAGCTAAGAATGCTTATTTTGAAGACAGAGAGAGTACGAGCGGGGGAGGAACTCTGATCGTCCTCTCTGTCACTCAAGCACAGCATCTATTCTACATCATTCTTAAATCACAATAACTCATCAAATAAAGCTTTGGCGGGACAAAAATTTGTTTTGGCGGCCGCCAAAAAAATTTCAATGTAGGAAAAACCCTGTTTATTCCACGACATTAAAATACATCAGTATTACCCCATGCGTGATTTTTTGAAGCTGTTATGTGTCTTGAAAAAGGCGGTTGCTAAAAAGTGACTAAACAGGACTACAGAGGCTGTCGGGGGAATTAAACGTCACCCTGTTTTGGGGGTAAAAATCTAATGTCAGGATTTACTAAATTTGCATTGAAAAGGCGTGGACAAGACTATTTTTGCGGCTGAACTTATTGCATATGCATTTGTAGGAGTTTCGCTTTCAGGGGCAAATTTTATTGGAGGAGAGTATTTAAATGAATCACGTGTGGTGATTTACTAAGATTTAAGGTTTGCGCCATTATTTACCGCCCAAAAAAGCATGTCTTAAACCAGACACTAACTGGTAGATTTCGTTGGTCATTATAGAAATGATGCGGCTGCGTCTGTGTTCATTAATTTGCACATCATCAGTAGATCACGAGCAGAACTATCCACTCCCATTGCCGCTTTTATGGAATTGCACTCTCACGCTAATTTGCCCTGTTTAGTAAATCTGGCCCCAAGTGATGCAAACTACTTTTCACTATTTTGAATTGAATATATTACATTATTTATGTAAATCATAACTTAATTTGACAACATTTAGCATTTTTACATATTAGGCTGATGAAAATAAGAGTGAATGTGTACAGATAAAAAAAAAAAAAAAAAATATATATATATATATATATATATATATATATATATATATATATATATATATATATATATATATATATATATATATATATATATATACTGTATATATATATATATATATATATATATATATATATACTGTATATATATATATATATATATATATATATATATATTATTTGCGAATAGTTTACTTCATAACTACAATAGAACTGGAACTTTTACCATTATCATTTCCTTTTCTTTATTCCTTAAATTCCTTTTAATCCTTTAATAATTTAATTCCTTTAAAAAAAACAATTAGACCAATACCCCTGAACATAGGAGAGAAGGCACTTTCATATTGTTTTTCCATTGCTAATGCAACAGAGGCCAGTTAGTCAGTTATCTCAAGAGGTGCACTAGCAACTGACACTAGAGAATGGGGTCTTTAGTGTCATTGTTAGCGCGTCCACCTCCCATGCTGGAGATGCTGGTTTGAGTCCCACTCGGAGCGGGGTGAGTAGGACTGGAGGGGTTACATTGGTGCTGTGAGTGTACAGGAGTGAGTGTAATGGAGGCCAGCTAGTGAGAGCTGTGCAGGTAAACCTCACTCCCCTGATCTCAAGAGGTGAGCTAGAGACTGCAGTTTTTAGCGTCCTTGTTAGGGCACCCACCGGAGACACCAGTTCGAGTCCCACTCGGAGTGGGACAAGTAGGACCGGAGGGGTTGCACTAACACTGAAAATTGCCATTTGTTGTAAATACAAAATAATTACAAAATAATTTTCTGCCTTTAACACTTGCATTCAGTCACGGATTAATATTGTTTGTTTTTTAATAAAAAGTATTTTTAAATGAATAATAATTTATCAGAGTATTTTTTTTTTATTAATAGTAATAGATCAGAGAAAAAAACATGGAATAAGTAAATGAAGACGAAGGAAGATGACAGAAAATGATGTGTCATTTAATAGTGACTAAGCAACCACCCTCATTCATAAGTCGTCGGTATAACATTTGTAACTTTAGCTCTGTATTTTCTTTCAGCTCATTTCAGACTGCCATCCAGTCACTCTAGTCAGAGATGGGGTCACCACTCTGGGAACTGGGGATCAGCCCCCTGCTGACAGAGGCACACTCATTCAAAGTCATCTGTCCAAACGCTGGAGAAATGCCAGTGCGATGGATGTAAAGGAAAGAGTTTAAAGCGATGTCCATAAAGCTGTCCCACCAAGTCAGAGGTCATCCAAAAGATTCAAGACCAATTTATACGTGGGAATCTTGGGGAGGTAAAAAAAAGAAAAAAGAAATAGCACGCTTGCTTATGCAGAACTTAATCCCACCAGTCATCTTGTGGGAGTTGCTTGTAGAACGCGAATCCTGAAGCATGACTTTTTTATTTGTTGGTGCCAGATGCAATTGGGCTCCATCCGCCAAAGCAAGACTTGACAGCCAAGAGCTGGCTCTTGAGTGAGAAGCCCACCTTAGCTTCCATATCTGTTGACCCTTATGTGAACTTGCACAGATAAAACCAAGTACCACCAATTTATATATACTGTATATATATATATATATATATATATATATATATATATATATATATATATATATATATATATATATATATATATATATATATATACCATCTGAAAAACACATTTTCTGAAAAGTACTATGGTAGCACATGGCAATATCTGATGGTACCATGTATGTTGCTTTAGTCAATGAAAAATTTCGGTGCAAATGCCAGTGCATTACCTGACTTTCTTTAATTGTGTTTTTACATATAGTGATTTGTTTTTCTAATTTGTGCTTGAAGCTTGTAGCTTGCCTTGTATGTAACAACATAATATAAACAGATGAACATAATTAAAACAAGTAAATCTAATCTTAAGGCCTTTGCGATGTTAAATTGTGAAGAGTTTTCGCTGTAGGGCGTGTCCATGGCGGCCTGACAAAATTAGATGTTTCGCCATGAAACAGGAAGTTGTTGTAACTCGGCCATACAATGTATGATCTGCCCCAAATTTCACATTTGTCTAATAAGAGTCCTGGCCTGAAGACATCTACATTCCAGTATTAAGTTACAGTCATAGCACCACCTGCGGGCAACAGGAAATTGCACGCTCTACACTGTAATTCACTCCCTGAAACACATTTAAATGTCATATTTAATAATATTAAAATATTAAAATATTATAATCAAACATGCTAGATCATGATTAAATCATGCAACACTTGGCTAAGTGCTAATGTATGTGATTAACGCCACAACAAAGGAAGTTGTTGTAACTCAGGCATACAATGTCGGGTGCTGAGGGTGCTGAGGCCCTTTCATCGCTGCTTTCAGCTTTGATTTATATCTACTTTTTTGTTGGGGTTATTTTACAGTTTTTTTGTGGATCTTTTGCAGTAAGGTCTATAGGTTACAGTCAGACTTACGTCTTAAAAAAACATTATTTCTTTCTGATTTTAGTTAATGGCTCAGTTGAATTTTAGGGATAGAATTAGGACTATGTTTGTTTGACTGAAAGGTTTTTTCAATACCAATAAAAAATGTAAGAACTTACTACTTGGCAAAATTAGCCTGACGTCGTCATACTCAGATTCTAGTCAGAATATGAGTCTTATACTGCTCCATTGGGCTGTAATTATGGGGCAAAAATGCCTCTGCACTCAATTGGATAGACCTACAACCAATCAGAGCGATGCCTAGTTGTCAACAGAACTCAACTGCATGCATGCTGGAAGAAGTAGAAGAAGAAGATGAGTGTAAACGACCTTTGCTGGTGTTCTGTTGTAAAAATAATTTAAGATACACAGAGTACTTACCAACACAATCATCATTTTTGAGAGGTATAGTAAAGGTGAATGTATATATGAACAAGTTCTCCGTTTAGTAAACAAATTCAACCCAAGCGCTCTTTGGTGACGTGAATGATTACGTTACTGTTGATCATATGTCCATCGTCGTATAAAACCCGCCCTGACAATTTGATTGGTCCGAACGGATCAAGTCCACACCGAACTTCCCAACCTCAAATGTTGTGGGCGGGGATCCAGGCTATGGCAAAATAATATTCACCTGTTATGGATTCCTACTATGGTACTGCGGGATACTTTATGGTAATTACAGGTAAACAGTGTCAATTGGCATCTTGAGGCAAAAAGATCTCAGTAAACTGGAGCAGTGGATGAATGTCACAAGTAGATAAATGCAGTTTTGGTGATTGCTAATGTCCCCCCTCGGATCTGGATGTCTGGCTTAAAAGAGTTTGTGCTTCACAGGAAACTACTCCACTTCAGAATGCTGCTTTTCACTGCAGCATATATAATGTTTTCTATAGTATCCTCTCATTCTCCGCAGGCACTGAAGGAGGAGCAGCTGTCATGAATAAATGATGGAGGGGCAGGCAAATCACATAATTAATATGCAGACCCCCCTCCCCCCTTATCTATTCCATCCACTTTTACATGCCCCTTCCTTATTATCGCTGTACTCTGTCCACCTCTTTGTGCGCCACTCACTGTACATGCATACTGACGAATGCAATGTTGATGGGATATCAGGGAGCATTAAAGTTGTTGTTGCCACAGACCACTGTTTGCAAAGAAGCACAGCTTGCTGGGTTATATTCACGTTTCATGAGCAAACAAAACAGCTGGGGGCTAAGAACACAGGACACACAGATTGTTCATAATGGCGCAGTAGAGCTGTCACCACCAGCTGTTAGCCCTCTTCCTTCCTAAACCTTTTGCCCACTCCTTGACCTGCTCTCTACTAAGCTCCTTCAAAGCAACTGCCACTGGAGAGTGTTTTACTAATACTTTTTTATGGTGTGAAAAGAACAGAGTACACAGTGAGTGGTGACAATACACACTTTGTTTATCCTGCTGTGTTACAGAACTCTCTGCACCTGGATTTCTCAGAGACCTGTTTTGAATGTTCAACTTTGGCAGTCTGTTTCAAATCTTACTGAGGGTGCATTCCACTTCACTTTAGACACACACTCGCAAACTTCCCTAAGCACTTTCCCTGGGGGGAATGTGTCTATAAATATAGATTTTCCTTAACATGTACAATTAAATCAAAAGTATTCCACAACTTTTTGTCTGTGGTGTTACAAGAACTAATTTCTGTTGGAAAAGTTAATTCCAGGTGATGGTCGATCTGGGGTGCACGATGAATTAATTCTCTCCTTTTAATTTTCACAAATGTTGCTAAATTTCATGTCACATTTAAAGTGCCCCTATTATGGTTTTTCGAATATTCCCTTTCATGCAGTGTGTAATGTAGCTATCGGCATAGTTGTAAAGTCAAAGTTATTGTCTCCCAAAAGAAAGAATCGACTCTGAACCGCCAAAACGAGTCGTCAGGAATTTGATTCCCAATCAGTTACAGCTACATGTCATTAGCTAGTACATTTGCATAATGCCCGCCTATGTTCTACGTTGTCTGCTCGTGAACAACTTGACCTGCCCTTCAACGCGGGATTTGCAAAATGCTTGCTCTTGAAAGAAGGGTCAGTTTATAAGGGCCATATTGGTCCTCAGAATCACAACCTGTATGAATAATCATTGATACATTTTCTACCAGGTGTTCAAAATACGTAGTTTTGTATTTTATATTGTGTAGGTCTCTGGCTAATGGGCTAACTCATGTTTTTACTGTCTTAATGAAACAGTAAATGCTAATCCGCTGTGTGCCACTATTACCTAAAACTGTGTCAATTAATGCAGATAGTCTGTTGTTCTTACTACTTTGAGTAATGATGAAGGATTGAGCAAGATTTGATTTACAAACTTTAATGTTACATCAGTCATTCACGTTAGTGCTCGGCTAACACATGCGCTGTTATTGATACTATTAAGGATGCACTTTAGTTACACTTTTCACATTTTTTTCTTAATTTATATTTAGAATAAATGCTTCTCTGAGCCTATATGTGAGGGGAAAAGGAGGAAGAATGAGTTAAGAATATAGCAGATTCAAACTTGGGATGCTAATGCTATTTACCTTACTCTCTATGCCACTGATCCTGGACTTTTGTCTGGTTCAATCAGACAATGGTGGCTGGAGTTAGTGTAAATAGCAAGGCTATCTGCTCTTAGTGTAAATAGACACCCCAAAATATACACAACTTATAAATAACATACATGACACTATAATAATCCAATAAACATTAATTTAACAATATGAGATGTAACATAAAACCTTAAAGGGTTAAATTCTGTCATTAATTACTCACCCTCACTTCGTTCCCAACCCGTAAGAGCTTCGTTCATCTTCGGAACACAAAATATAGATATTTTGGATGAAATCCGAGAGCTCTCGAGACTTTATGCAACAATTTCTTCTCATCTGTGTCAGTGTCCTATGCAGTTTACGTTGTTACCGCAGTGCAGAGCTTCCTAGTTCTACATCAGAACAATGGCTCAATGGAACAATGGTGAGTCGCCGACTGACATAGAACTAGGAAACTCTGCACTGCGGTAACAATGTAAACTGCATAGGACACTGACACAGACGAGAAGAGATTATTGAATAAAGTTGTTATTTTAGTTAGTTTTTTTGTGCACAAAAAGTATTCTCGATGCTTCATAAAATCAAGGTTGAACCACTGTAGTCACATGGACAATTTTTGCTGTCTATGGAGGGGTCAGAGAGCTCTCGGATTTCATCAAAAATATCTTAATTTGTGTTCCAAAGATGAATGAAAGTCTTACGAGTTTGGAAATACATGACGGTGAGTAATTAATGACAGAATTTTCATTTTTGGGTGAACTTACCCTTTAATGTACATAACTGTTAAGAAAAAACGAAAAAGAAACATTTGATTCGTAACACGACACATTTTTGCTCCAGGATGTAAAGCTGCAGGTGCAAAACATGACATGTAGTGTTTTTATCACACTACATGAGTGCATTTAAGAAAAAGCTAGAGATGCTACAAGTTAATCAGCTGAGCTACAGTTACTGCACTACTGGAAAAAATTTGTAATGACACAAAAATTGAATATTTACACAGGTCCAGGCTACATTTATTAATTCATCTGCTTTGTTGCAGTAGCAGTTTACTAACATATTTCTTCTAATATGTTGCTTTTAATCTCTATATATTTTGATAAGTTTTCTCTGTGTGAGGTTTTAGGTCAAGCTTTATGAGGACAAAGCGCATCCCCTCGTGTTACTGTTGCTCCGTCATGTTATGAGAATAAAGGTGTGTCATATTATTTTTCTCCAGTGAGCTGTTTAATTGCTTACAGCCAATTACTTTTACCTCCCCTTCTCACAAAAAAATGTGCCAGGCTAAGGAACAATCAAACACTGTCGTGAAGATCATTCTTGACAGGTCAGTGAGGTGAATTTCTCTTTAAAACCAACAAGCGTTTCATCTCCTTGTAGCTGCCCTTTGCTTTACCTGATGCTAATATATCGCAATTATTGCATGCAGGATAATTTTTCACTTATTGCACTTAGTCATTAATGCATCAGTAACAAATGGGAAGGAAAGGAGACATTAACCTAGGAGAAACAATTCAAAAGAAGGAACTGATGCAAGTTGAGGCAGGATGTGAAAGTTGTTGTGCACTGCTAGCCGATTTTTTTTCTTAAACAGGAAGCCATTGAAGTAGCTTTTCTTTTGATGTTGCTTTGAATTGAGGCATAAATATGCTCTGTTCCAAAATCTAGTAAACTGCCCCCTTACTGCAGGCAACATTTTAGACGTCACATGCACTCCAGATGAGATTCTTTACATTATTATGTAGGGGTATGCAGAGAAGCCAATATTTATATTTGTGGAAATCTCTATCTGTATTCAGATAAAAAACCAAACATGGATTGTTTAAATTGGAAGTTAGTCTGGAAGTTATCGGAAGTTTCCATGTAATTTTGACTATATCTATATATAGTTCTCTTTTTTCACTCAAAAATGTCATTAAATATATTCTATATTTATATTCTATAAAAGGACACATTTATTTAGTAGAATACATCATTTGTGTGTGGTATACACCAATAATAGGTGAAGTGAATAACACTGATTGTCTCTTCATCACGGCACCTGTTATATTATATATTAGGCAGCAAGTGAACATTTTGTCCTCAAAGTTGATGTGTTAGAAGCAGGAAAAATGGGCAAGTGTAAGGATTTGAGCGAGTTTGACAAGGGCCAAATTGTGATGGCTAGACGACTGGGTCAGAGCATTCTTCCTTAATTGTATCATATCAAGTAACATAAAATACATTTGCACCAGACTCGTTAAGTGGTCAAACGGCCTATTGGCCCAATTAAACCGATCCGATGCCACAAACCAATCCAATGCTGTGAGTCAGAGGCATAATGCACGTAACCCCCTCAGATTGTTGAGCCAAATGGATTTTGAATGCAGGTTCCAAAAGACAAAAATGTATAATATTTTTTGTAATCATCTGATGATACGATCAAACTGGTGTGATTAGAACATTCAGTGAAGCACATCATAAAATGCTAAATTCATATCTGCGTTAGCGCTTTGGCTGGCACTGAACTAGGGACGAACACCTGTCATGAATCACAACCATAGATCCCAACTGTTTCTGCTATTTAAATGCACATAGTACTAGCAACAACAACAAAAAGAAGTTCACCACCCACGTACTTTCATGTCTTTCAGGAGAAGTGGATAAATATAGGCTACGTGTTGTAAATCCGACAACTCTGATTCTGAATTGCAGTGGTGCCCATTGCCAGTTAGAGACCAACTTATTAACATATCATTAGTCTATAAAATGGTGTTTAAACAACAAAATGCATCTGTGTTTAAACAAATGCAAAAGAAAATGAAATAAAATCAATAGCCATTTGCTGCGTCCCAGTTCTCCTACTTCTACTATGCCCTAAAAGTATGTACTCTTTTTGTGAAGAAAAAGTACATACGTACTTGTGCGTGTGTAGCAGAAGAGTAGGCAAGCTGGGACATACAACTTCGTCATCTTTAACGGACAACTCTATCGTACATGCATCCTGTCACGTAAACTGCCCTGTCAATCATCACAGTTCAAATCAACTAACAATGAGCAATACATTTGCTACAGTATTTATTTATTTTTGTTAATGAAAATACAAATGTTCACTGTCAGTTCATGTTAGCTCAGGTCCATTAAATAAGATTAACAGATACAGATGTTTGATCGTGCTGCACTTATTTTCATGCATAGAGTTTACACTAGACACTGTCTAGTGTCTAATTAGTTATTAATTTTTAGTATTTATTTACTTGTTTGCTGCAAAATGTTTGCTGTCTCATAAGACAGTTTCAGAATGAAATACAATTTCAGAATGCATTGCACCAAGTTTGTGGAAAACAAGAATCTGTGGGATGTCCATTTTAAATGTGATGCATTCAAAATATCTATTAAATCCTGGTCGACTACCTTTCTGCAGTCAGTTTCAACCCTGCTTCATCACAACTGCCTGTTATTTTCTGAACACTTTGATTAGCTAGTTCAGGTGTGTTTGATTAGAGTTGGAGCGATGCAGGATGATAGCCCTCCAGGAGCAGAGTTGGTTATGCCTGTATTAAAAGTATCGAGTTGTTGAGCTTATTAGTATGCTAATATCAAACTTTGTTAGTTGAGTCTCTTGTGTACTTCATGTGAGTACCACAATTTACGTTGTGTACTTGAGGGATTGTAAGGGAGTTGTTGCCCATGAAGAGCGATGAATCACTTATGAGGTTCCATTTAGGTTGTGATGACACTCTAGAAGGCAAACAATAGACTGAGTGGCAGCTTGGACTGCATTCCACTTCACTTTTTTATGCCCTTCCCTCGCTAACGTCCCTCCATCTCATTAACTCGGATGTACATCATTGCTTTCATTGTGTGCCCAGGGCTGCATATCCCAAAAGCATCGTAAGCCGTTGATCGTAAAGACCATTGGTGGCAATTGTTCTACAATCAACTTAGGCTTACTGCTTTTGGGAAACGCAGCCCAGTACTGGTGGAACCCTTTCACTTTTCATGTCCTAAGCCCTTGATCACTTTGAATCTGCTAAAGAGCTGAATTATTGCCATATTGTTCTGAATATAAGACAATGTTTTTTTCTTAGAAATACATCTGAAAAAAAAAAGGTTTGTCTATTGATGGTCTAGACTTTTACATGTCAAAATTACCCTTGCGAGCCAAGAAATATGGAGTGTTAATGTCTTAACCTGTTAAGCTGCACCCCCACTTTGGGGCTCACAGCTGAAAACGACCTACCTGAATTAAAACAATTATAGCTCCTGAGAACAGTGTGCTACAGGCACAATTAAGGTATCTTTGGAAAGAAGACACTTGGGACTCTACTAAAAAGAGAGTTGATAATTCTCAAACAGATAAAAAATTATAATAGTTGAAATGCCTCAAAAATTATTTGCACTACACAGAATGTTGTATTATTTCATGTAAAAATATATGAAAATAGACCTGGAGGAATCCAGTTCAGTTATGGATTGAAAGCCACACGACTTATCAGTTTATAGTTCAAGTTTGAGGAAGATATAATGAAAAATGTGGCTCCTGCAAGCTTTTTTCCAAGACTATGTCTGTTCCATTTCTCCCTCCGCCTGCTTGAGACACAAAAACGGTCAAGAAAAAGCTTACCGTCTAAGAGCCACGTGACTGTCATGTTTGCATGCCTCACTGACGGGACCAAACTTCCCCCATACGTGATTTTAAAACGTAAGATTTCACTTCTACTATTAATTCAATTTTGGAATGCTACATGGTTTTCAATATGGGACGGATAGCCTAACTGTTCAGATCATATAATTCAGGCTACAGGTCATTGTTATGGTATGCCAAAAAAGTGTTTATATTTAAATTTGATCGTTGGTATATTTTAGGAGTAATTACCATACTTTCAATACAAAAATAAAAAATGCATAAAAGAAATTCATTTAAAAAATCATATGTACATGGTAACAAAGGGTACATCTTGAAAAAGAGGAGGAGGGGGGGTGGGTTGTCTTATAATCAGGTTCGTCTTATATTCGGAACAATACAGTATTTAATTTGTTTTTGTCCGTTATCAATTTGTTTTATACACCTATGCATGGCTTGACATTAACTTTTTTTTTTCACCAGCCACTGTGGCTAGTGATTTACCAAAGTTACTAGCCACTTTCACAAGCCAACATTCTGTTGCTGGGAAATTTGTTGTTGGCTATATGTAAATGACCACTGTACACACCCAAATCAAGTCTACATGAAATGTATAACATAACAGTTGTCAAATAGACCAAAGTGCCCCTATTATGGCAGTTGAAAAGTTCCTATTTTTGTTTTGGGAGTCCCGGACAGTTTTACATGCATGCAACGTGACGCTAATCTGCGGTGATTGGTCAGATGACCCAGTCAGTTGTGATTGGTATCCTGTGTGCAGCACATGTTAGAAACAGAATGCCTCGTCAACCTACGTCTTCTCAAGTGTTGACAATTTTATACAGTGTATAAACAGACATGGCATCAATTTTGTTTTACCAATTCGATCCAGAGTCCGACGAAAAAACGTCAAGAGTTGCTGATGAACCAGAAAGTCAATCGCAAACACAACTGGAGCAAGACCTTTCTCAATGGTAAGTGTCAATGTAGTTTATTGCACTTCAGGCCGATTGAACATGCAGAATCGGAGTAAGAATGCCTGAGAAGTGACATGCAGTAATCTGATTAATCTTGCTGTCTGTCGCCATTTGTTAGCTCAGTGTAACATGTCACATACAAATTAATTGCCGAATTTATTTAGGTGCACGTGTGGGAACTGTGTCAAACTGCCAAGCAAGGCTGAAAAGGCAGGCAATATGCTAATGTTTCGTCTTGACATCACAACAAAGCGGTTTGGGATGCGTTTTAAAAGCAATTTGTTGAATTGACTCAGAAGTGACTTACTTTTGAGAGACAATAACTGTATATACGTTGCATTTTCAGATTTAAAACTTTGCAGTTTGCAATTTTCATTCACTTAGAGCTATGTTACAAGCTACATGAATGGTAATTTTTAAAAATCCATAATAGGGGCACTTTAAATATCAAAAATCTAAAAGGTGTGAATCATACCTAACACCTAGATGAACACTTTGCAGTTGGTTTTATGAATGTAACTCATCCTCTTCAAATGCTATTGAAGTTAGAAATGTGTATGCCAATGTTGTGTGTTACTTTAGAGACGTCCCTGAATTTACGCAAATGGAGCGCCCAACGTCAAGCCAACTTTGTGCCAGTCACATCAGATGCACTTTGGTTCTGCTGTGATCTATATTTAAACCTATTTTCGCTGCTGAAATAGAACATAAATAGAACAAAAACAGTCAATAATTGTATGATGAATGAATCTCCTACTTACATCGCATGTACCTTTCTTCTTTGTTGTTTATGATGAGAGTGCAGATTTCAGTGAGTGAGAACGCACTCTGAACAAAACTCCATGCCTAATCTAAAAGGCTCTGATTATTCGACATTGCACTCATAAACTCAACAAAATCGTATAACTAATAACATATAAATATAATTAACAAGTGTTTAACAAAGTATTATGCAGTTAAATCTCAAAACAGCAATATATCACACACTAGAATTGTGTAGGGTGGGGTAAAAAATAAATAAATTTAGTTCCATACATAAAAAAAAAATGTATATTTAATTAACTGAAATAATGTTAATTACTAAAATCATAATGTGGCGAGGTTGAGAGACGCTCCTCCCATGTCTCTCAACCTCGTAAATGAGAGGACGCTCATTCTCAATCACGCACCGGTCTCGCTCGCTCCTCCCACGTTTCTCGCTCGCCAACCTCGCCACACATAAATACAGTACTTCAACAACAACAACAAAAAACATTAATGGTTCACTGAGGCACATTAATGGTATTCAACTTGTATACAATTCTAAGGTACTAATATGCACATTTAGGGGTAGATAATGTAAGCTGTTGCAGCCCTAAAGGTACAATTTTTGCTTCTTTTTTTTTGTCTGATAATGTATGAGCTTGTAGCTTTTTTTTTTCAAACTTCTGATAGAAGCCTTCCTCGCACTGTAGTGTGAAACTCTTTCACTGCACTTGCAGTAAGAAAGAAAGCCTGCCAATGGGCAAACCAGTCATCCAATAAGTTAACTGACAAGCACAACAACTGACAAATTAAAAAAAGGGGGAAAAGGGAAGGAAAAAAAAACATCCCTGGGGCAGTTCTGGTTATCCAATCAGGCTAAAGTATGCTGATGTTCATTAAAGCTGTGCAGCGCTTTGCTGACTTCAGCAGGAGACTGAGGAGTCAGAACCCCTGAGATACCCTTGAGGGTGTCACATGACCACAGGGGTGAGAACACACACTTAGCCACATCTACAGGCACACATTTAAAACACTTTCTGGCATGGAGCCAAAACCATAAAGCAGCAGTAAAGCGTCATATGACAGTAGTCTCAGATCTCTTCCCAGGATGAGCTTCTATGAAGATTTGAATATAACTGCCCGTGCTAAGATGAGAGCATACATGTACACATGCTTTCTCTCCTTCTCTAGGGTCACTCAAGGATACTTACACTCATATATCTCTCCAGTCGTCTTTAGTGTGCTGGTTTTTAAGAGGATCAGTGAGCAGTGATGAAGAATTGAGCCAGGAGTAATTAAACACTGACCTGCAATGATGCGTCTTATAGGCTTTTAAAGGTTGACGAGCACATATTTCCCATTGAAACAGGAAGTTGGGACAAGGCATAACATACAGAGGTGCTAGGATTCTTAACATTTGCTCTAGTGATAGAAAAGGGCAATTAACTGGTAAATTTTGCCCATCATTAAATTTTATTACACACAGAACTGTACAAATAAAACTGTAATAGGTAACACTTAAGTTTAGGGTCCAATTCTCACTACTAACCAGTTGCTTATTACTAGCATGCATATTACTAGGATACTGGCTGTTTATTAATACTTATAAAGCACATATCAATGCCTTAATCTGCATGACCATATTCTACATCCCTTAATCCTACCCAATACCTAAACTTAACAACTACCTAACTAACTATTAATAAGCAGTAATTATAGGAGTTTATTGAGGCAAAAGTTGTAGTTAATAGTTAGTGAGAATTGAATTCTAAACTATATTGCCAAAAGTATTGGGACACCCCTCCAAATCATTGAATTCAGGTGTTCCAATCACTTCCATGCCACATGTGTCTAAAACCAAGAATCTAGGCATGCAGACTGCTTCTACATTTGTGAAAGAATGGGTGGCTCTCAGAAACTCAGTGAATGCATGCATGGTACTGTGATAGGTTGCCACCTGTGCAATAAGTTCATTCGTGAACATTCCTCACGACTAAAGTCAATAGCTACAGACATCCCTAGCCTTCAGATTAGCTCAAGAACAGTGTGTAGAGAGCTTCATGGAATGGGTTTCCCTGGCTGAGCAGCTGCATTCAAGCCTTACATCACCAAGTGCAATGCAAAGTGTCAGATGCAGTGGTGTTAAGCACGCCGCCACTGGACTCTAGAGCAGTGGAGATGTGTTCTCTGGACTGACGAATCACGCTTCTCTGTCTGGCAATCTGATGGACGAGGCTGGGTTTGGCGGCTGCCAGGAGAACAGTACTTGCCTGACTGCATTGTGTCAAGTGTAAAGTTTGGTGGAGGAGGGATTATGGTGTGAGTTTTTTTTTTGTTTTTTTAGGGGTTGGGCTTAATATATTTTAAAACATTCTTGTGACCCAATTATTTTTGTAAGAATTTAAAAGTTTTTACTTCACATTTAATCAATGCATTTTTGCTGAATAAAAGTATTAATTTAAAATTTAAATGTTATTTTATTTACCATAAATGTATTTACCATATTTAAATCCACTCAGCAGAATTCTGTTTTCAATCAGTGCAGAAACTGTAAAACGTCATCTTAGCTTGTAGAAGCTAACACAAACAACATGCCACATAACTCCAATTCTGATTTCATGGCATCTTTAACAGCACACTTTCCTCTCACACTTGCTTTACTACCATCTTCATCACCAGCTGCAGCAGTAATTCAGCCCATGCGCCTGAATGCTTGCTGTGTGTGTGTGTGTGTGTGTGTGTGTGTGTGTGTGTGTGTGTGTGTGTGTGTGTGTGTGTGTGTGTGTGTGTGTGTGTGTGTGTGTGTGTGTGTGTGTGTGTGTGTGTGTGTGTGTGTGTGTGTGTGCGTGTGACAGAGTGAGGTGGTGGGGATTGTGAGAGTGATTATAAAGGTGACTAAAATGTGTGTGATTATCTCTGAACCATAAATCATAGTCACATGACAATAGCAGCTATCAGATCTTGTTGTAATGCATTTTCTGTTGGTAAAGAAAATCCAGAACCACCACCTTGGCCATACACTTCTGCACACTGTGGCGTGTTCAGATTAAGCTTGCTCATTGGAAGCATGTTTGAAGGTTTCCTTTATCACATATGGTATCACAGACCCACCTGCCCAACGTATGCATTAAAGCAGTTCAAATTACATTCCCCACATGCTGTTCTACTCTCCACCCCACTGCTCACACTTTATTTATCAGAAGCTGCTCCACACACAAGGAATTGCACGATGATTGCTCTGGCAGGAACTGCAGCTAACTCTGTCACCTACACTTTATCTTGTCTCAGTCTCACAGGTGGAGTCTACACTTCTCTCTGTCTTGTTTTTATTAGTTCAAGTGGGTTAGTTTTCTGAAGGGATTCTATAGGTAATTCAGTTTCAGGCATGTCTAAATTTTGCTATAAGCCTAATGGCACGTGGACTGTTAGGTAGTAGTGCACTGTGGAGTCCTCAGCAGTGCAGGCTCAGCAAAAGAGTATTTGACATCAGGAGCACATATACAGTAAGTAACAAATGGGAACACTTGTGGCAGGGGTTCTTTTTGGTACATAACTCATTCAACTACCTTACCTAAACTCTTTCAACCTCACAGGTGGCCAATTTTGTACTTTTTTTTTTTTTAATTAGTCCATGTCATTATTATTGATTGCTGTTTTTCACCTCACCGTGAGTGCCACATTTTAAGATGCCTTGTAAATTAAGGATTAAATGACAACACACCATTGAATTATTGAAAAATAATGCACAAGATGGTGATTGCACCAAAGCTGCTACATTTTAGGTGCACTTTTTAAATAATTAAATGGTCAATTCCATTGTACCACAGTTAATCATGCCTCAAAACATTATTCAGATATTTAACTTAATTTGTCAGGTTATTGTTCATAAAAGCAGGGTTATTATAGTTAACTAAAACTAAAACCATTAAACAATATTTTAGTCACTTTAAGTAAAACAAATGTTAACTGAAGTTAATTTTTATTTCAGCAAGTTGTCAAGGCAACATTTCTCATTTCATTTAGTTTAACTCTTTCCCCGCCATTGGAAGAAATGTTCGATATGTTTGAGACAACGCTTCCCCGCCATTGACGGAATTTTCCAGCTTTCTGTGTTTTCCCTGTTATATACTGCAATTCATCGACTAGCCGCTAGGGATAGGCTCCAGAAGGGAGCAGAATCTCATTGAGCCCCATGTTAAAATGCCCAACTTTACAGCAGATTAAAACATGTTTACAGCCTGGTAAAAATTGTGGTTTTGGTCTATATGGCAAATTTTGCCCTTCATGACAACTGTGAGGGGGGTGAATTTTTTTATAACTCATTCGTTTACATTATATAAAGCATTCAAGTTCTGCATAATTAAGGGCGTGGCCACTTCGAGTGACAGGTGGATAGCCATTTATCTGCTGTCTGTTAGTAATTGCTTCACTTCAGCTCCGCCCACGTCCCGCCTTTTGCCCATTTTTTGTTATCCGGGAGTGAAGCGCGATGACACACTGCCAAGATGGCAACGGCCATCTCCAAAACTGCTCATCAGAATCCTATGGGTGACGTCACGGACACTACGTCCATATTTTTTTACAGTCTATGATCAAAACACATGTGAAAAAGAAGCAGAAACAAGTGATAGCATATGTAAGCAGATGCATTTGTAAAATAATGTGATCATCAAACATTTAACGGCAGTAAAATCAAAACAGCCTAATGTTACTGAATGAAATGTTGACCCAGGATGAGCTATTGGACTGTGAAATCTTAGGGGTGTTGAGGGACTCAATCTACTCTATCTATGTTTTGATCATCATTCTTAACCCAATCTGGATGTAGTCTTTGAAAAAAAAAGTGATTTTCTCAGCTGTTATCTCCAAATGTTGCTTTTTTAATGAAACCTACCCATATTCAAGCGTTTGAACGAATGCATTACGCTAGAATATATTTTTTTTCCACCCTCTTTATTTTTTCTTTTGATATATTGCATGTTTAGATATGCAGACATTACATTAAGGGGTGTAACGATTCACTCGTTTTCTCGATGCATCGATTACAAATCCTGACGATGCATATGCATCGATCTTGAAACATGTATTTTTTAAGCATTGATTTCAGTCAATAATCTATTTCAAAAGCCAAGAATCGAATTAATCATGATTCGATCGGGATTCAGAGCTTTAAAATAAACATTAGATTATACTACATGGGTGAATTAACAAACGTTGTGCCGTCATCCGCGCCCTCACAGCTCTCCTTCACAGACAAGAACTGCACTCTTTACCACCTTTCACTGGATTGCGCTCGCGCTCCATCCGCAGCTCTTGACACATTTTTGAGAAGCCCACATTTGAGCTCTCCTCAGGATGGCCACTGCTATTCACATGAGCAGATGACAGCTCTCTATCAAGACAGGAATAGTTCTGATTCAAACCGCTCAAGCCATTGATAAAGCTGCCAAGTCACCGCAGTCACTTGTCTGGCTATTACCAGACCAAGCTCAATCTTTTAAGATTGAACATTAGTCTGGGGAGTCTGCTCTGCTCTTTTCTACTGCACAAGAGGCGTGATCAATGGGCATAGTTCAAATGACTCTGTACGCAATTGGATAGTCCTTCAACCAATCAGACCAACAATCCGGGTGACGTACTTTGCAGAGTGGTCGTAGTTAGGAAAACACATCCTTCTTTTGTAGGAATTGTTCCAGGGCAAGTTGCCTTTGAAATCTTTTAAAACAGTGGCATCAACGGGTTGCTGCGCTTCGGTGGCCACCATTTTGAATGTAAACAAAAAGCTGCTTGCCATAGCTTTTCTTTTTATACCGTGAAGAAAATTTAGTTCAGGATTAGTTAGAAAAGTGAATGATATTCTAGTCTCTCCATGGAAGCACTGCATGTTTAATGTACCTACACTTTAATAAGGTTGTGTAGCCATTAACACTATCATACACAATAGTTAGCATGAACTAACAATAGCCTACTTTTAAAGCCTTTTTAAATTTCATAAATTAGTACATTTCTAGAAATGCCATATATTTTTTATATGCTGTTAAAATAAAGTGTGTAATAATAATAAATTAATAAAGTAGTAATATGAATTAACATTAACAATGGACAAAACATTTTTTTTCCCATCTCTGACCCCTGAAGGTTGCTGTGTAATTCACACCCTGACTAAGAAACATTGGGGGAAGCATTTGGATAATCCTATGAATGTATATTTAAAAAAATGCAGAATCGCATCGAATTAATCGACTCGCACCGAATTTTAATGTGAATCGTCTCGAATCGAATCGTTCTGAATTTGCAAAAATCGTTCTTCAATCGAATCGAAAACCTATGAATCGTGAATCGAAACGATTCGCTGCCTACCCAAAGATCCACAGCCCTAATTACATTATAATATTCTGGGGGCCATAAATTTTTGTGCAAATTGTTTTTTTTTTTAAACGCTTAAAAATGCTGGCGGGGAAAGAGTTAACTGTGTTCTAACTAAAACTGAAATAAAAATTAATAAAAACCATATAGACACATTTGTTAAAAATAAAAATAAAAATTTTCAAAAAGACAAAATTTTTAAACTTTAAACAGGGAGATGTAAAAATAAAACCTAATTCAAAATGTGAATAAAAACAATAAGAGTATATCAGTGATACTAAAATAACCCTGCTTACTGCTAAAATAATCGGTACCACTTAAGAATAATGGTCCATCATTAGGTAACTTTGCAGGAAGTAATGCATGACTAATGAGTAGTACTACATTAACACTTCAGCTACTACTATTAACTAATATAGAAACAAGCTTAACTAATCAGTAAATAATATCAAATTTAGGACTAAGATAGTTCCTTAGTAGGTAATCAATAATTACTGAATGGGATTGGCATCATTAAGAATTAATAGGTAACTATGACAAATTATAAAGAATGACTAATTAATTACTAATCACAACATTAACGTGTCTAAGATGTGAGAAATGTTCTTTTTTTACTCTCAATGTGGTCATAAAATGCATCACTAATTACTCAAGTGTTACCTAGTCACTATGCAGGAACTACTAGTGACCTGGACCATTATTTTAAAGTGAAAAAGTTTTTCACTTTAAAATAATGGTCCAGATCACTTGTAGTTCTTGAAGATTGTCCTTCTTTACTCTGAATAAAGTCATAAAATGCAAGTAATTACTCAATTACCAAGTCACTCTTCAAGGACTACTAGTGACCTGGACCATTATTTTAAAGTGAAAATCCATCTTTTTCACTTTAAAATAATGGTCCAGATCACTAGTAGTTCCTGCATAGTGACTAGGTAACCCTTGAGTAACTAGCGATGCATTTTAGGAATAAATAAAAAAAGATTATTGATAACGTTCTCAGACACACAATAATGTTCTTTATATTTTGTCAGTTAGTTAATAGTTATTAATGAAGCTAATCTCATTCAGTAAGTATTGTATAAGTATATTACTTAACAAGGTATTATCTCCTAAATTTGATATTACTTACTGATTAGTTAAGCTTTTTTCTATATTAGTAAGTAGCTGAAGTGTTAGCACTACTCATTAGTCCTGCATTACTTACTGCATAGTTACCTATTAATGACGGACCATTATTCTAAAGTGTTACAAAATACTCTCCTGTGCATCTTTGTTAACAGCCTAAGTCTCTTTTACTAATTCTGAAGAGTCATTTTAGAACTAGCAATGGAGACGTGAACCATTGCTATGCTATTACAGAGAGTGAGAGAGATTGATTAATATGCAAATGACCTGTGTCTGTGCAGCTCTCAGCAGTGTTGGTTAGCATGCGGCGTCTCTATCAAAAAAACTGTAAGATATCAATGCGATTTCAGTTGTGAAACTATTTCACCAAACCTAGGATTACTTCATAGCTGTGCATCAAAATCAATCATTCAACAGCTGTGGTAAAAGTACTTACCATGAAACATTCCAAAATGAATATCTGAAACATTCGCTTTTGCATGATGCTATGGAATGGAATGCAAATGAAGCTTGTTTCCGGCACAGAATAAAAAATAAAAAAGGTAATTGCTACTTTTTATTTAACAATTCTGATTTTTTTTCTCGCAATTGCGCATTTACATCTCGCAATTCTGACTTTTTTTTCCTCAGAATTATGTGATATAAAGTCTCAATTGCAAGCTATAAAGTCGTAATTTTCAAGATATAAACTTGCATATGTCAGCATAAACTACACTGTTCTTTCATTCAGCAAAAAAGTATATATCTTTGTGTGTGTGTGTGTATATATGTATATATATATTTGATGAACAATGACAGTACTTTTATGTTTTGTAAATGCAACGCCCAATATAAAGGTGCTCAAGCAGCGTTGCTATGGTTACTTCCTCAGGCAAATATGAGTTTATTCACAAGCACCTATTTGGTGGTGGAGGATAATGTCCACTGTGACTAACCAAGGATTTCTCTCTCTCTGTGTTCGGTGCATCAGTGCACTTTACTCACACTTTACTAATTCACAAACCAGGTCAAACACCACTGATAGGTTAAGCATTCTGCCAATATTTATCCCCTACCGAGCTCCAGTCATACAGTGTCATGATCTCTCTCTGATGTGTACAATTACTCTCTATCACTGAAACATCAGAGAACATGAGGAGATGTGCAGTGAGCAGAGGCGTCGAATTTAGTAGGGACGCCAGGGATGTGTCCCTACCATTATCAAGTGACACTGATTTGCAATAATTTTGATCAAAAATTTGTATATATTTTATGACCACTGTTGTATGATTGTGTCTTGTGATTTTTATGTTTTACTTATTTTATTTAACCAGGAAACAACTAATTTAAATAAAAAAAATCTCTTATAAGAACATTCTGTGAAAAATGTGCAATTCCAGGTACACAAACAGGTTATAGATCTGAGTCCCACCTCCCGAACTCACATCGCTGATCTGATTGGCTTTGTTTTTTTCTTTCTAAATAGGAGAGGCCGTAGTTACATTTGATTGTGCGAAGCGGCAAGGCAAAACAAAGCTCCTCCGAAACCTAGATGCGGTAAGTGAGGGAGAAATCAACAGTTCTGTGCATGAAAATACTGGGCAAATCGCATCAAATATTGATTCAGGGACAGTGCAGTTTTGTTTTTTTCAATACATGACAATCGCAGGATAAGTGGCAAACCTAAACGTAAACGCTAGTGTGTGTGTGTGTGTGTGTGTGTGTGTGTGTGTGTGTGTGTGTGTGTGTGTGTGTGTGTGATTGTTTGTGTGAAACCATACATTATTATGTCCCCACAAAGATGCAATATCTTGAAAGTTTTTGGACCTTGTGTTATGGGTTTTGTAAGGGGATGTAATAGAGGCCTGTTTGATCAAGTTGAAACCCTTATCAGGAGGCTGCTTTTAGTCATCCCAGTCTCATCAGCTGAGGCTGAAAGAAGTTGCAGTGCTCTTAGGAGACAAAAACTTGGCTGAGAACAACAATGGCACAAGTGCAACTTAACAGTATTGCTGTGTGCCATGTCCACCAGGACAAACTGGACAATAATGATGTTAAACAAATATGCCAACAGTTCATTTCTGTTAATGACAGACACAAACATGTTTGGCTTCTTCAAATAGCAAGGATCAAGAAAATTGTGAAGAACAAGACAGTAGACACATTGACTATTGCATTGCACTATGAATGGAGTAAAGTTAAGTTTCTTTTAAACTGCCACCTTGTCTTTATTATTGACCTGTAACATTACATAGTTCATTAATTAACATATTGTTAAGGTCAATATAGACTAAACCTTAATACATTAATATTTTAATTTCCTGAATCTTCAGCTTCCGGGGCTGTCCCTACCAATTTCAAAATCAAACCACGACCTTGGCAGTGAGGAGCAGGGTTCAGATTCATGAAACATTCTTAAAAATAAAATTCATGCTAACTGCCAAAAATTGCGTAGTGTTTGATGGGCACAGACTCCGATTGCATCCAGTCGAGGGATCAAACACGTTTGATATTTTAACCAATTTTAGAGCACATACCCACAGTTTCACAAACAAGCCTTAAGCCTAGTCCCAGACTAAAATGCATATTTGAGCTAATTTAACTGAAAGCAACTCTAAGGCAACTTCTAAGGCATATTTATAAAAGCTACTTAAATTTGAACTAATTGAACTAATCCTGGCGTGATCTAATCCCTGTCTGTGAAACCAGGTCATATTGTTTCTGCCTGAGTTTGTTGCATTTGGAATCTGGTAGTGTGTGATCCTCATTCGTTTAGTGTATGATGCATAGTTTTTCTCTGTTACAAAATGTTAGAAAGTGGATGGTGCCTAGGCCTGGTTTCACAGACAGGGCTTAGATTTAGCCAAGATTAGACCTTAGTTTACTTAGGATATTTAAGTAGCTTTTATAAACATGCCTTAGAAAACATTACTGGTGTGCATCTTGAGACAAAACAATGGCACTGACCAATTTTAAGAGATGTCAGTGCAGTTAAAACAGCTCAATAATGCATATTTAGTCTGGGACTAGGCTAAAGCCTTGACTGTGAAACTGGGGGCTAGTGTTTTAAAATCCATTTGGACTTAAAAAGCTAGTGTATTCCAGCCTTTAGGAAGAGACCATCTGAAAGACAATAAGAACGACCATTCACCGTTCATTTTTATATGACGTTTAGGGCCAGTGAGCTGGACAGTGTAAATGTCTTCTGAAAAATGTGTGATAAGAAAGAGCCTGGGTGACAATTTAAAAAAGTCTATCTTAAATATACCCTCACAAAATTAGCACTTCTCAGACACGGCCAATTATGATACCATATTAATTTCTCATCTCATAAATCGGTCAAAAGAAGGTTAGTGTGTCTGCTCAGGCTTCAGGGCTGTTGTTAAACACTGGCTCATGAGATGACTGCTCATCACTTCAGTCAATCACGATGGGACGTCAACAACTCCATGTCACAACACGCATTAAGAGAACGTGGATGCGCCCCCAGGTGCATGTAATCTTGCAAAAGAGCAGCTGGTATAAGCGGAGTGCGTTCCATCATGCAGGTTTGACAGATCAAAGAGGACAGCTTCCACCCGCCATCCTCAAGCTGTCAGGCATTGCATGGCGCCATGGCCGCTTCCCCTACTGCAGTAACCGCTGCACTTTGCCCCAATAAATGATCCACGACAGACAAGAAATGCTTGTCTATTAAAATGACAATCCCCTGCGAGTATGACCCCACGTCGGCCCTCGTGTCGCACCAGCGTCCGCAATGACAGATGCCATCAGCATCCCACCCCATGTTTCTCTCTGTGCTGTTGGACGTCTAAAAAAGAGATTGATTTTTCCACTCCTGTTCGTGTGCTGTTTTCCAATGCCTGGCAGTTTATTTCCCAACTGCACCATGATTGTAGCAATTGCAGAGTCTATTGGGAAGATACCAATAACAGACATTGCTTTTGGTTTGGATTTCATAAGAAATCTTAGTGTCATCTGAGGAGACACTTGGAGAATTAGAGGGAAACAAATTTTTCCCCATGCAGCATTTCTGCAAAGCAAAAACATAAACATTTCCCAATTTTTATTCATCATTATTCTCTTGTTTTCCAGTTTATAAAGATGAAAATCATTATAGCAAGTGGGTTTCAAAATGTGATAAAATAGTAGGGGATAGCAGGGAGGGTTGTAACACAGCTGGAGTTGTAACACTGACAGTTTAAGCAGGGATGAAATCCTACATGACCACCACCCTCTTATTCATTATCACTTTCATTTCTGTGAAAAAAAAAAAAGGTTTTACAGCAGGGGTGGCCAGCTCTGGTCCTGGAGAGTCACTGTCCTCCAGAGTTCAGCTCCAACCCTAATTAAACAATCCTGCCTGTAATTTTCATTTGATCCTAAAGACCTTAGCTGCGCTCTGATTCACAGGGTCCCTACGCAGTGTTATCCATTCCCTATTCCCTGAGCCCAGGAGTTCACTTTACTTAACACATTCAAAACACCCTCTGTGTCTTGCCTATTAGAGAAGTTTGAGGTTTACATTTACATTTTTTCATTTAGCAGACGCTTTTATCCAAAGCGACTTACAACTGAGGAATGCAGGAAGCGATCCGATCCGTCATGAAGAGGCGAAAAACGAAGTTTTGGACATTGCTTAGAGTAGCATAAGCTAGAATAGGGAGGGAATAGAGGAAAAATTGAGGGATTATTATTTTTATTTTTATTTTTTAAGATGAGGTCAAGTGCTCATGGAAGAGATGAGTTGTCAGCTGTCTTTTGAATGTTGTCAGCAATTTTGCATTACGGATGGATACGGAGATTGTTCCACCAGCAAGGAACAGTGAACAATAATGTTCTGGAGAGTGATTTCGTGCCTCTCTGTGGTGGTACCACAAGCCGGCACAGAGTGAAGGCTTGTGGTGGGGATGTAGACTCGTGGGAGCGTTGAAGTATGCGGGTGCTGAGCTTGTGGTGGATCGGTAAGCAAGCGTCAACGCCTTGAACTTGATGTGAGTGGTAGCCAGTTAAGAGAGATGAAGAGAGGTGTGACATGGGCCCTTTTGGGCTCGTTGAAGTCAAGACGTGCCGCTGCGTACTGAATCATTTGAAGCATTTTGATTACACACGATGGAAGTCCAGCCAGAAGTGCTTTGCAGTAGTCAAGCCTAGAAATGACCAGGGCCTGGATGTATTTTACATAATTTATTTATGTAATAAAATTTCCAAATGATCATCTGAAAAATGACGTGTGTTCAGGCGCATATATTTTTGGTGTTATTTAAAGGGCGCATTAGTAATATGTGCCTATTGGCGGATGCAAAATGCATGTACACTCTGCTTATTACACACACAGGAACACGCAGTATCACACAAACATTTTCAAATATTACAAATAAAATAATTCCTCTCTGGAGAAGCGTTCAGTCTTTCCGCTCGCAATTCCGACATGTATTTTGCTGACCGTTTTTAAACTAGCAAAAGTGGATTCGGACTTACGCCTCTAAGTGCACCTGCGCCATTTGCTTCAGACCATGCGCTCAGATCGTTAAAATAGGGCCCTACAACCAATGTACGCTCAATGGCTAGAGAATACTCATAATGTACTGTGAGAGTAGAACGCTGAATAAATTCCCACATATGACCTGAAGATGGCTCCCGCAACTGAATCATTCATTCATCCATTTTCCAAACCAATGGCTACAGCATAATATCATACAGGTATAAACTCCTTTTGAATTGATTATTATGTTTATACATTTCATGACAGAGTTCAAGATAAATCTTTTTCATTACTACTGGAGCTGCCAGTTTGCAAAGTTTCTAATTATTATTAAACAGCAAGCACAAACTATATAAAAGCGACAGCCCTTCTGGCGCACCCAGTGTCTGACTAATGTAGGGAATAGTGCATGAGGGTATAGGGGGTGATTTCGAACACAACCTGAGATAAATAGCACAAAAATACCTGTAACCCTGTAACTCTGAGTTATAGAGATAAAAGGAAAAAGTGATCCAACACTCCCTGCTCTTTATTCTTCATAATCCGAACATAAATGTTGGACTTTCCAAAGAATAAGCGTGAAAAGTTCTTAAATACATCTTAGGTTTGCTGGCGACTGAAGTGCTCTGGCATAAACTCACTCCTTTCTTCCTCTGATTGGATACCATCCAGTGATATTTGACTCATATCTGGTCCCGTTTGGGAAACGGAAGGATGTAGCTACTTCAAACAGGATGAGTCAGATGAACCCAGTCTGGGTGATCTACACCAAAAAGAACATATCTAC
This sequence comes from Gobio gobio, assembly GCF_949357685.1. Lineage (NCBI taxonomy): Eukaryota > Metazoa > Chordata > Actinopteri > Cypriniformes > Gobionidae > Gobio > Gobio gobio. The sequence continues at coordinate 34,592,169 of NC_137113.1, forward strand.
ATGCCCACTTTCTGATCTTCTGTGAGTGTTCATAACCCACGCAGGCATAAGATGCTATCATTTCTCTCAAAAGCATGACATTGAGAGGAGGATATGTAATGAATCCTGATATCTGTGCTGAGTCGTGGAATCCTCAGGACTGGCGCAGATCTAATTCAAGGCAACCATCTGGTTAGGTCAATGATGTTGATGTGAGCGATGCAGAACAAGACACGTAGAAGAGCACGTAGAAGAGGTTGAAGCAGAATTGTGAATTTTCCAACTCAGCAAATTGCGGAAAAGTCGTATACTAGACTTAAGCACCGGATCTATTTTAGGCATGCTGATGACCTGTTTACAGGACAAAATCAAGTCCCATCCTACATTTTTCTCTAGTTCAAGAAGCCATTTTACTCAAATATATATATATATATATATATATATATATATATATATATATATATATATATATATATATATATATATATATATATATCACAATAGGGAACAAAAGACTATCACAACTTCTGTTTCATGCCGACATTATATCAGTATTAGACTTTAGAGATTTAATTATTTATGTAACCTATAGTTGAATGTTAAGACTTTTCTGTAACCCAGTGGTCCGTGTATGTTGCGTTCATTGTTTTTCGAGCTAATAATGAAAGTAGAAAAATGACAAAAAGGCACATTTATTTGTTTTACCTTTTTTTTCTTCCAAAAAACGAGAATGCAATTGAGAAAAAAATGAGAATTTGATTTGATTTGATGTTTTTTGGTTCAGGGCTGGAAAATGGATAAATGGCTCGAAAATCCCCTTTCCACTGATTGGTCAACAAAAGATCAACCCGTTCCGCTTTCAGTTCTTCCACAGTTCCGTGCAACAGAATAACAGTCCTCTGCTGCTATAGTTGGATGGATTCTTAAAGTGTTTGTTACAAATAATCTCTCTCTCATCAAACAACCAGACTAAGGAATGCTTTGACACAACCCGCACTGGGTAGGGCCCAGAAAGGGCATTTCTGTATAGCCATGGGTTCGACAACTGACGTGCCAGAGGAATATTAGCTGATTATTTCAGAAATATTGCATATCTGCACCCACATTACCTATCAGCCTACTTCTTTGGCACACTGCTGGATAATGTAAAGGGTTTAAAATAGTTTGTGTTACTATGTGCATGTAAAGATTGCTGTGTGTGTGAAAAAGCTATGTTTTAGATACACAAGCTTTGCTAAATATTGCTGGTGCATTTCCACCACCTATTGGACTGAAGAGCAAAGGGATAGATTTTTCAGTAAAATTGCTTAAATATCAGATCAATTTTCACCAAAACTGTGCACTAGATTAGCAAGAATCAGAATAATGATCCGCAAATTGCATTCACCTTACGGTAACCCAGAGGTCCCTCTGTTATAAAGACTTTTTTTCATTATTCAACCAGTATACTTCTTTTCTATAGCAGATTCCAAAATGAATATACTTTATATATCCATCTCCCATTATCTACATTACAGTGTTGTGATGTCAATGCAAATGCATTTGTAGCATATGAAACTAAAACTGTATATATTCAAAATATCTTAAAATTAATATTAAATAAAAATAATTTAATAAATAAATATCTGCTTTTTCAGTGTTGGACAACATTTTCCTAGTCTATTTCCCTGCTGGATTCTTCTCTGGTGAAGCATCAAAGTAAAGATCACAGCCATTGTATCTACCAAAAGTCATCCGCTGTATCCCTTAACTCTTTCATTCCACACACCCTAATTGATTTATGAGGACACACACATCCTGAGTGTACGATTATGTGACCTATACTTATTATTATATATGCCTTTATTCAAAAGCTTCCTGCTGTGATGGCTGCTCTTTACCTAAATGTCACAGCAATCCCTTCATTCTCACCTCCACGCTGCTACTGGGCAGATAAGGAGCCTCTGTGAAGAAAATGATGCCACTATACAGGAAAATTGGACTGTCTAAGCAATGATTAGGAGCCGTGAGGAATTGTAACACATTCTGTAAGGACTCCACCGTCATTAAGGCTCATTTCTGAACGCAACCGCAGTTTTGCTTTGCTAAAATTTTGTTTTCATTGTGTGACTTTTATTCTAGGTTCTACTAGGACTAATGGAGTCATTCACTTGAATGCTGACGCTAGAGCATTTTAGTCTTGGGTCATGTTAATGGTGCTGTGAATGATGCAATAAGCAGCTGGCTCCTGCTTTATTCTTTTGTTACGAGTCATGCTTCAAATAGCAAGAGTAAACTAGATTTGTACATTTAATGAAGAAAAGGTTCTACCGTGAACCTGAATGCACACAGACTCATCGGGACTCATGTCACCATGGGGACCTAAATTGAGGTCCCAATGAGGAAACAAGCTTATAAATCATACAGACTGATTTTTTTTTTTTAAATGTAAAAATGTAGACAGTTTTCTGTGATGGATAGGTTGAGGGGTAGGGTTAGTGTAGGGGGATAGAATACGGTTTGTACAGTATAAAAAACATTATGTCTTTAGAGAGTACCCACAAAGATAGTGAACCTGATGTGTCTGTGTGTGTGTGTGTGTGTGTGTGTGTGTGTGTGTGTGTGTGTGTGTGTGTGTGTGTGTGTGTGTGTGTGTGTGTGTGTGTGTGTGTGTGTGTGTGTGTGTGTGTGTGTGTGTGTGTGTGTGTGTGTGTGTGTGTGTGTGTGTGTGTGTGTGTGTGTGTGTGTGTGTGTGTCTGTGTGTGTGTATGTGTCTGTCTGTGTGTGTGTGTGTGTGTGTGTGTGTGTGTGAGTGAGAGAGAGAGAGAGAGAGAGAGAGAGAGAGAGAGAGAGAGAGAGAGAGATCTGGCTAAAATCATCTCTCTATGAAAAATAGATTCTTATTCTCTCTGTGCTTCTACAGTGCAGTCTGCAACAGGTTAATCCCAGTAAACATGGTCATCTAGCAGATTACTGGAGCACACAGAAGCAATCGATGGGAGAGTGGATGACCCAGCGGCAGATCTTAGTTCTTAGCGTTATAGTGCTTAAGGCTCTGGACCCATAGGGGCCATTGGGAATGTCAGAGTGGCCAATATTGTGTTTGTCAGGAGGAGCTAAACCAACCAAAGAGAGTTAACTGATCACAATCTAAAAGGGCAAGAACTCAGAGGGTAGATGAACCAAGCGTTTGCAAACCGTGGCTGTAGAACTGATAACCAAGAAATGAGAGGTGTTTGTATGTGTGCTGTAGAGAATGGACAGGGTGCATGGATGATCAGAACTTGAAAGCAGACAAAAAGGTTGTTGTTTTTTTTCAAAGAATTGAAGAAATAAGTTTTTTTCCTATGCCCTATTTAGACTGTAATGGGGAATTTAATTTAAACATTTATAGGGGAATTTTTACTCGATGGTGTAAGAAAAACACAGACATTCTGGATTTAAGGATAAATCAGCTTGTCTATTTAAATCCAGAATGTCTGTGTTTTTCTTACACCATCGAGTAAAAATTCCCAGCCAAATATCCTACTATTTTCTGACAAACACCAAGTTCGTGTGGTCATTTAAATGGCATCCTAATAGACATCTCTAGAAAGAAAAAAAAATCACACAAACTTTTGAATGAATAATAAATATATATATTTTACTTTCCTATCATTCAATTTATTGACATGTTGAACATTCGTAGGATCACAGAACTCACTCCTCCACAGTCATTTTTATAGCGCTATAGCCTCAGAAATGGTAGGGGAAACAGTTTTATATCATGGTAATTAAATTAAAAATAACTTACAGCTCTTGAAATGTCTCAGAGCAACTTCTGAGCAGATTTCATGGGAAATACTAGAGTTAATACAGAAACAAGTGGACAGTATGAAACAGCCACCATCCATCAGTAGAGTGTGTCCCAGAATTCTCAGTAAGGAATCAACGGCTCATACTGCCTGGATTACTCACACCTCACCTCTTGAATAATTCACACTGCAATATGCACAGACACAATCATAACTGAGATTTGGCACAGAATGCACAGCACTAACACGAGCCATTTCATTCCCCCCTCTCTCTCTCACACACAACACACTTTCATTCACACAAAATTACTCCACGAATTCAATTCATCTCACATACATAGACCTCTGAGTTGAAAAGAATTGTACCCTTCCTTCCTATCTGTAATACAATCATGCATGAAGACATACGCATGCAGAAGTACTGCCTCAGCTGGATCCAACTGAATATAAAATCTCTTATTTTAATCGTTCTGTCATTGGTTATATTTGACTGTTTTTTATTTATTTATTTATTTTGCAAGTCTTAAAACATTTGACGTCATCAGTTCTTGTGGTCAAGTTTGAATGTGCACAAGCAATTTGAAAGTGGACAACGTTCAGTATTTTTATTTTGTCTGTTCCTTACATAGATGTTTGTGTATGGCTTCAAAAAACTTGATTTTCAGAGCATGAATCATATGGACCACAATTCAATTTGTACTTAACTGAATTTTTTTGCTGAAAACAAAGGAAGATATTTGGATAAATGTTTGTAACCAAGCAGATCTCTGCAGCCATTGACTACCATAGTAGTCAGAAAAAAATACTATGGTAGTCAATGCCTGCGGAGATCTGCTTGGTTATAAAATTCTTCCAAAAATCTTCCTTTGTGTTCAGCAGAAGAAAGAAATTCATACAGGCTTGGAACAATTTGAGGGTGAGTAAATGAAGACAGGATTTTCATTTTTGGGTGAACTATCCCTTTAAGTATATTCCTTTAAAGTATATTATTTCTGCAAGTACTATTTTTAAGCTAAAGCTTTACGAAGTAAAATATCTCTGACAATTCTCACTCTGAGCATTTGCTCTTGGGAGAAATGTATTGATCTATCAATATCTTTGATTTCTGGTTACAAACTTTTCAAAGGAATTATTGAGACATATGTGAGATCTCTTCTGAAACTCTATGGACACATATGATTACTGGGGTCTTTTTCTCAGAAGAAAGATTAGTAAAAGTCTTCATTTGTTCTGCATTTGATATCATTGCTGTCCTGTGGGAGCTATTGAGGAGATCTCAATGTTGTTGTTGTTTTTTTCTTCTTTACTACAGGTAGAGTCCATTAGAAAGCCTAACAGCAAATTACCCAGCCACCTAAACTTGAATTGGCTGAATGTACACACAGGATTGTGGGGTTGAATAATATATAAGCAGCGTCTGAAGATGCGCGTGTGTGTGTGTGTGCTGACTCTGTTGAAATCTCCAGCCAACAGGGCACCGCTGCAACTGAAAAACTGCTACCGCATCAAAAAAGGTGACATAAAAAAAGAATTAATGATCAGCCGATCAGTGAGGAGTGCCGCTGCTCAAAGTCAGCAAGTGTTTGAAAAAAAAACACAGTAGAGAGAGAGAGAGTCTTTATCACACCACCCATTAGAACAGCCGTTCACAGCAGTCAGAGTCAGGCTTGTCTGTGCATTATTATTGTTATTATACATTTTATTTATAGGTGCCTTACGTGATATTTAAGGACACCTTACAAACACAATAAAACAATCAACAAGACAAGCATAAAAACAATCACATAAAAGCCAGCCTAAAAAGATGGGTCTTAAGGCGAGATTTAAAAACAAGAAGACTTTCACTATATTGCACATCCTGTGGCAACAAGTTCCACAAATAAGGAGTTGCATGACCAAAGGTTAGGGACCACATAGAAGTCTATATAGTACAACAGAAGCAGGTCTATGTGCATTGTGCTGCTTTAAGGCCCCATTATACTGTCAGGACGTCATTTTGAACAAAATAAGGCCCAAACAAAGTTTATTTGGAGTTTATTTCAGGAGTTTGAAACAGCTTGCCAAAGCAAACTTTCTGTAAAAGTTTGCTCCAGCTGGTAGACATCTTTGAACTACCACTGATCCATGATGATTATATAAAAGGTTGCTGTATAAGGCTCTGCCTTCGACGTAGAAATCTCCTCCGGTTCATTTCTTCTGTTCAGTCTGTCAAGGTCAGACAGAAGGAAAAACATGAACACACTTGTGAGCTGCTTTATAGTAGAAATTCTCATTCTAAGTGACTGGCTGTTTTTTAGGGTTTTTTTGTTTCATGTTTAATACTGTTGGAGGTCCACTGAAGGTTGTGTAATAAAAACAAAGGCGTAGCTTGATGACACGGATTTTGCGGATTTTCCACTTTTCTGGTCAAGCATATGTGGGGTAATGCAGCACTGTTTTATCAAATTAGATACATTTGAGTGTATTTAAAGTTATGTTATAATGCTACTCTGTGCGTTCGCTCAGTGGCTGCTATGAGACGCTTGTTGCACACTGTAGTAATCTAGATTGATATTAGGCATAGTAAAACATGGTACTTGCGGTAAATCACGAAAAGTGCTTATTACTCTGGATTTAAACATTCTTGGAAACATTTTGGGATAATGTAAGTACATAAGTGAACAAAATATATAACATTGTTTCACACCATTGTCATTTTTGTAGTGTTTTTATATATACTGTATATTAGGGATGCCACAATTCTCAATATAATATTGAACCGTTCGGTACGGCATTCACGGTTCAGTACGCGCTTGTGAATTGCGTTTTTTTCGGTTTCGCATTTAATTAATTATTTTTCTACAAATTCTATCATTTGCCTCCATCCCAATACTGAACAACGCGACATACATTCTCATCACACGTTAGTGGTGGAGTTATACTCACGGAACACTAGAGTTATTCACAATCACGAAAATGCATTATTTGCATGCGTTTTAAAGCCTTGCCGGTTTCATTCGCGTGTGCGGTTTTAACATGCGCTTTTCAGAGCGCGCGCACTAAAAGCCTGTCAAACACGTGATTACAGGACTAAGTAGACTTACTGCGCTAATACTGTCAAATACACACAAGGTTAACAAAAACACAGTCGGTTATGTCTAAAGTGAAAGTAAAATCGCAATCGTTTCTGTATATTAGATGCACGCAGGTCTTAAATTGACAACAGGGCAGTAGTGAACACGCGGTCCTTAAAGGGACAGTTCACCTCTAAAATGATGTCATTATTTACTCACTCTAATATTGTTCCAAACCTGTATTCATTTCTCGATGACAGAATTTTCATTTGAGTGAAATATCCCTTTAATGTTAATACAACAACAAAAGACAGAAAATCCCTCACTGCTCTTGACTGAAAAACTTTAATACAGTAGCTTTAATAAGAATCAGTGTATATTTTATAGTGAAGTCTATGTAGTGTTTTGTTTTTACATTCATTCAATTTCATACTTAAATGCTGCTGTACAGCTCTGAGCTGCCAGTGTTAATCTTTATATATATATTTATTTTATATTATACAATACACTAGGAATGTGTACAAGGGTTTTTTAAGTAAAGCTTTAAGTTTAAGTATGATTTTTCAATTCTTTTAAGTAAAATAAAGTCTTTTTTCTCTCTAACCTCTTGTTGTTCCTGTCGCCTAAGAATAGAATAACAAAAAATTTATGTAACAAGCCATCAGATCCGAACCGAACCGAAAACCGTGGTTAAAAACCGAGGTATGTATTGAACCGTGGACTAACTGTATTGTTGCATCCCTACTGTATATGTATATATATATATATATATATATATATATATATATATATATATATATATATATATATATATATATATATATATATATATATAAAATGTATATAATGAGAGGAAAGCATGCAGACGTCTTTACATACTGTATACATATTTATAATCACCGCTCCCAGCAATGTGGGCAGCTTTGGGATGTTCACTAACAGTATACCGCTGCAAAAGTATTTCAAACTTACATTTAATCCTAATCAAAGAACAAAAAAGAACTTTGACATGAATATCATGGGGCAGTCGTGGCGTAATGGTTAGAGAGACAGACTAGTAACCCGAAGGTTGCGGGTGCCTTGAGCAAGGCCCCTAACACCCAATAGCTCCATGGGTGCCACAGAGAAAATGGCTGCCCACTGCTCAGGGGGTGTGTCCACGGTTTGCAGTGTGTGTTGTGTGTGTGTGTTCACTACTCACTACTGCTAATGTGTGTGCACTAACTTGGATGGGTTAAATGCAAAGGATAAATTCTGAGTATAGGTTACCTTCACATGTCACACACAATATATCGCATGGCACACAGGCATTGATGTTTCAGGAAGAGCTGCGCATATGGTAAAGATCGTGCAAGCTGCATCGATCCTCATCACACATGTACAAACAAACACACACATACACACGGAGGAGGAAAGGTCTGTGTGTATGCTGACATTTGGACGCTCGGCAGGACTGGCTTTAAAGGCCAAGTGCAGCAGCTGACCCAGAGACTGCGGATGGTACATTCTGCTGTGACTCGGCATCAGACTTAGAATAAAGACCACAATAAGAGAAAGCAATGAGCCGATTATGGAGATATATGACCATGTGCTGAGACTGCACTGACTCTGGATCAGCTCTGACTGAGACTGTGGGGTTAAAGCAATGGCCTGCTGTTATTTGGAATTCTAGAATAGAAGCTCATCTGTGAATTTGTCAAAATGGGCAGAAATGAGAAGGGTGGTTTGATAAATGAGATATAGAGGCTTGATAAGCAGAAGATGAAATCACTATACTAAGATTGTGACCGATGCTCATTGTCCCATAGAGGCTATTCATTATAATAAGGTTTCATATTTGTCCTCTTGGTTGATGGGCTTAATTAAATGATATGTCAGGAAGTGGCACCAGGGAATACTTTAGTTCACCAACAGCAACCCTACAATGGCCTACAATTCTAGCCTGTATCTCTGATGACAACAACAATGTGACAATATGGTGATATCAGACATAGGATTGTACATACATACTGTAAAACTAAACCTTTTCACAATCTACTCAAAATGTATTACTCTTTACGATGAGGCAGAACTCAATCATGAATCAACTCCTGCTCTAATCAATACTTTCTTACTATAAGGACTTAACATATTTTACATTTTTAAATGCCTTTCAATAGCATATACGGGCACTGGACAAACTTCTAAATGACTAATCATTTGGGCCTCTCTACTCAGAATGTGTTCTTTCATAGATTAGGATTCTTTGTAGTAAGGCCAGATATTCAGTGGACATTTTCATTTAGTTTTTCACACAAAGCGGTCAAATTCAGAAGGCCAAATATAACACATAGGTCAAATTGACCAATTTTATGATACATTAATGCAGATTTTATGGTGTTTTATTTGTCTTTTTCAGTGCTTAATAGCCAATTGGGGAGAGAAAAAACTGGGCGAACATTCTGCTTAATGTCTTTTGTGTTTATTCCAGAAGAGAAATGTTATTTCTGCTATATGAGGGTAAATGCCTGATGGCAGAATGACTTCGAATATCAATGGTTTCTCAGATTCCTTAGGAGTCACATATGAGTCAGCAGTTGACACAGTTATAGTATAGAGCAGGGGTGGCGAACTCCGGTCCTCGAGAGCCTCGGTCCTGCAGAGTTCAGCTCCAACCCTGATAAAACTCACCTGCCTGTAGCTTCCTTGTAACCTTTCAGATCTTGATTAACTTGTTCAGGTGTGTTTGATTAGGGTTGAAGCAAAACTGTGCAGGACTGTGGTTCTCCAGGACCAGAGTTTGCCACCCCTGGTATAGAGCTATAAAATTCATGTGAATAATAGCTCAGATAAATTTGATGAGAAAAGTTTATACTGAGATCTCTAAATTGGATTGCACTTCCTGATGTCTTGGCAAATCTGCACACAGCCTATTGAGATCCCTTCTGAAACTCAATGCCCCTTGTGAAAAAGAAGTGTGTATAATAAATTATATTAATGTCAAGTTAAAATGTTTAATTCATTTTATTGTGTGAAACGTGAAACTGCAGTCTATTCAAAATAAGCAGTGGTTTCTCTCATTTAAAAAATAATATCAGAGCATTCTTTTTTTGATCTACAGTGTAATTAAAAAGTAATTAAAAACAGTAGAAATAAAATGGTATGGGGCTTTACAATGACTCTTGTTTCTGAATATTTATTAAGGCAAAATAGTACATAAAGAATAAAAAACAGAAAGATGACACTTATAAAGACACAAACAGGGGCTAGGTTGAAAATATAGATTTTCTGATTTCAACAATTGTATTTTAACTCAGCGTTGTTGTTTTTTTATCACGTTATTTTACATATGCATCTGCTTACATACGATCGCTTGTTTTTTTTGCGACTTCTTCGTCTGTGTTTTGATCAAGAGATTCGGTACCCATTCAGAAGATGCGTAATAGCGCCCCCTAGCCTATAAACAGTGAAAACACGGAAACACGGAAAATTCTGTGTTTTGGCGGGGAAGCCTTTTCTCACAAATAACGGAAAATTCTGTGTTTGGTGAGGAAAGAGTTAACAAACTGATATCAATTATTAAATCCCAAGATCGATCTTTTATACCACGTTATTTTCAACTGATTAGAATAAAACTTTATTTTAAAACTTAAAACAACTTGAACACATCACGTAAAGCTACATTCGATCAAAAATATCTTAATTTGTGTTCCAAAGATGAACAAAGGTCTTACGGGTTTGGAACGACATGAAGGTGAGTAATTAATGACAAAATGTTCCTTTTTGGGTGAACTAACCCTTTAACCGGTTTTGTATCTTCATTATTTAAGGTATGTTTGAATAAATGTTTAATTAAAACAAGTTTTATGACAGCCACCCGTTTAAATAATCTTGATTAACCAATGACCAACAACGAATTGGAGCAGCATCGGTCTGTTAACTCTTTCCCTACCAGCGTTTTTGAAAGAAATTGCCAGCCACTGGCAGCATTTTTGATAATTTTCACAAAGGTTTCATGGCCCCCAGCATATTTTGTTGTATGAATATCTGAACATGCAATAATATGTCAAAGGAATGAACAGACCATCAGATAAAAAAAAAAAATAAAAAAAAACTGTTTTATTCTAGCTTCAAGAATTCTTTTTTTACCAACACTTGAATATGGGTAAGTTTAATAAAAAAGCACAATTTTAAGCAAAAAGCTGAGAAAATCATGTTTTGTCAAAGCCAACATCCAGATCGAATTCAGAACGATGATCAAAATATAGAAGGAGATCGAGTCCATCAACACCCCCAAAGCTTGCACAGTCCTATAGCTCGCCCTGGGTCGACATTTCATTCAATAACATAAGGCAGTTTAGATTTATATGCTGTTTATTGTTGATGATTGCGTTATTTTGCATATGCATCTTCTTACATATTATATTGTTTGTTTCTGCTTCTCTTTCAGCTGTGTTTTGATAAAGAGATTCACTACTCTTTCAGAAAATGTGTCATTGATCCCCCAACTGTTTAACAGTGAAAACACAGAAAGCCGAAAATTTACGTTAATGGTGACGTATGGTGAAGAGTTAAAACCGTCAAATACAATTTTGGGTTGCATCGGTCTGTGATGTAGATTTATTTTAATTTGGGTCCCACACTGGTTACGCTTAATGAGAGATGGCGTAAGTGCATGCTATATAATTGCATGCTATAAATAATCCATAACCATTTGCGGTATAATTTCAGTTTTAATTTGATTAACTGAGAGGTCAAAGATTTTATCTTAAGTAAAAATAAAAAAATATGAGAAGAAGCAGATTTTAGCAAAAGTCTCCATTTACTTTTGCTGTCAAGGAGAAACAAGACAGATCTCATTTGCAAAGTTTCTTTTCTTCAGGTATTGCCCATAAATGCTGCCTTAATGCTGTCAAGAGCCAATCAGAACCAAGAAAGAGAATTTAACCAGAAAGCATCAAACCACCTCTGATGGACAAGCAGGGTATTGTTTGAAGAAGAACCAAAGCAGGGGTTCTGAAACTGACCATTATTAATATTGACACTGGTATATTTCACATTAACTGCATGCCTCCACTGAACAGTGCTATACAGCCGGGCTGTCATTCGATGTTGGCCAGTCTCCATCCCATGAGTCTCTTTGAGTTAATTAATCTGTCTGAAGCTCTCTGCAATACACATGCCTGAATGCATACACTTTCCCCCAGGCGTGTGTTCAAACACAGTGGGACGGAAGTTGATATAACAAACCTGTCAAACACTGCTGAGATCGTAACTTGCGTATGACAAGCCATCAATCTAAATAAAAATTAAGAATCCTGTGTCTGGCCAGATGTTAATGTTAATTCTAATGCATTTCTCTAAAATAATAACCAAATAACAATAATGCTATGCACTGATATACCTACATAAGATTATCAAATCCAGAGGACTTTTTTTTTTTTTACATGTTTGAAATTCTCAGATACACGATCGTTGAAGTTGCTAAACAAGTGAATGGTTGTTGATGAAGATTATGATAGCAAAGTGACAAAGCCTGTATCCTATCCTAATGTACTGTATGTGAAAAGAGTTGCATGTCCAACTTCACAATATTCATAAACAATGTTCTACTTCTGAAATGCACTTTCAATGGAAGCTTTAGAGATGTGAGGATCGTCTATTATTTCATCCACAACCGCATCACAAAACCCATCATCCGTCCGCCATCCATCCGCACCAACGTTTTTTGACCAATTTTCAAAGCCGCACCCATCCGCTGATTGTTTTAAGGTCTATGGGCGATGCAAGGCGCTGCTGATGCGAGCCGCAAGGCTAGAAAGCTCTTGTTTTATCTAGAAAAGATACTGATCCAATGCAGCAAAGATATTTAAAGGCTAAAGTCCCTACTAGTATAGCCTATTGGCTATGAATATTGTATCCCCAGAATATCAGCAGTGAACTCTGTCTCCGATCGGCGCACAGGGCCAAAAATAATTAAATAGCCTAAATAAAACGCACATCGACAAACCTGACCTTGCCTGAATAGGCTACTGTCCAATTTTATCATTAAAATAAAAAACACAATTTAGTACATCATTTCAACATGCTGCTATTTAGCCTAATACTAGTTAATGCATATTGCACTTTATTTTTTTGTAAAAAGAAAGAAAGGTCAAATAAAATAAGTAATTCACATTATAGGCTAAATATGTCAGGGTGGCAACTAAGACGAGCCTGAAGAAATTAAACCGTTAATTTTGACTGCATGGGAAGAGAGCGCATCAGTGCAATTAATTTTGCCGGCATTGCCATCTTTGATAATAAACAAAGCAGCATGCATAGACGCGACTAGGCCAAATTACTTCCTGATGAAAATTTTGCTGTTTCAAAATGTGTTCGCATGGGGCCACAGGAAGGGATTTGTGAATGGCAGTGAAGCGACACAATTGACAATGGTATGGTAAGTCACATGATAATGCAGGGTTCCACAGTGCGACCATTTCACTCACATTTGCGACTAAAAATAGATGTGTGCGAACTGTAAAATGTATTTTGGAGCACGTGTGCGAATAAAAAATCCCTGCGGATCAGTTTTCTTAAAGGTCCCATGGCATGGCATTTTTCTATTTTTGTTTCCTGTGGTGTACTTATATTGTTAGTATGATTTTTACATCATAAAATGTCATAATTTAGAAATAAAAGGCATTTTTTCAATACTGATGTTTGCCCTGTGGCTGAATGCCCTGTTTCAAGAGGCGTGTCTGCTGTGAGACTTCAGTGAAAACGCCCACTGTTGTGATTGGCTGACATCTTTGCATTTGAAATGAGTATCAGATCTTGTAGCGCAGGGGGCGTGGTTTAACAAGGTCTACGAGGCACGAGTCTGCCAGAGAGACGGATGGACCGGAGTTCACTTCTCAGTTCTCTCAGCAAGTCTCAGTTCAGTGAACTGTTGTAGTTACTAGCATATATTTCAGGTTATTAGTTTATTTCTAGTCAGAGGGGCTGTCACTCATGTCAGAAAGTTAGTAACTTTAGTAAATTATGGATCAGCGCTGACAGGAGACGCGAACCGTTTAGAACGATTCAGTCCGATTTGGTGAACTGATTCGGTTCACTAAATATAACCAGTTCAAAAGAATGATTAGTTTGCAAACCGGACATCACTAATGTACCAGAGACGGAGTGATTGCTAACAAAGTTATTTATAGTAACTACTGAGTTGTGAGAGCGCTGTCAGCACGAGTTTATTTTGTTTGTATCTGAGAGTTCTGAATAAACACGAGTCCCAGTCCCACCGAGTCCGTCTTCATCATTATTCTACCAACTTTCTTACACATGCAATGTACAATTACAGCTGTCGAGATGAACAAGTTACGAGTAAGTGTTGATTATAGCATTATTTTTAGATATTTTCTTATCATATGAAAAGTGTCAGTGACGCGCATTGAGTACACAGCGCAAACAAGGACACAACAGCAGTAATCGAATGTAATCCAGTTTATTGTGGGGATAGGCTGGCTAGCCCGGATATGCTCACGCTTACCCCCCTTCTGCTTAATCTCACGCCGCATTTGGTGCCTCCGCTGTGGGCGAGATGCAGTACTGGGGGTCGGTGATGTTGAAGGCCAACCGGCCAGTGCAGCCCGAGCTTCGGCATGCATGAGGTTTATCTCTAAAGATGTGACTCTGCCGATGTTGAGCAGAAACTCACGACTGTATGCACATTTTAGAACAGATAGACGCGACAAGGACGTACAAAAACATGGACTCACAAGATAGAAAACACGAAAACACCGTTCTGTCGGGAGAGAGAGAAGCCGCAGCGTGTGCACGAATAATAAATAATTAGCTACACATCAGAAATCACTGATCACAGATCAGAAGGAACTGAAAAAAGACTTCTGTTTTCATTTGTTCATCCAAACACTGAGAAACTGCCAGCATTCACTCGTTCACAAGCCATGATCTCTCGAGGACAAATATAGCGGTTGCATGGGCGTGCCAGATTCTCTGGGCGGAGGAAAGGGAGGTAACAGTTCCTGTTATGACTTCATAACAGGAAAATTCCAGATCAGCTCGTCTGGGCTGTCATTTTCTCAAAGGCAGAGAGAGAGCGCCGCAACTCGATTTACACCGATCAAAATTTCTAGCCACTTGGGAACAATATTAAGGCTAGGGGAACTCATATTAATGTTGAAAAACCTCATAAAATGAAAATGTCATGCCATGGGACCTTTAAATGTAAGATCATAAAAAGTCTTCAATACCTTAAATGGTATAACAAGCGTCTTAATGATCATTTTAAGACATCTTATATTTTGGGGATGGAAAAACATAGATCTCGATACTGCCTAATGTAATTATTAAACTTCAAAAGGCTATGATTTCATTAAATAAATGTAAGCGCTTCATTTTTCAAAGTCTGAAAGTGGCGCTGTTGTGCATTCTACAGGATCGCACAACAGGGCTGCAGACTGCTTGAGATCAGTTCACAATCATTGAATAGTGCACATATATGCCAAGCGATTGCTTATGAACAAATGCTGATCAATTATGACAGTTTACACTTCACTGTGTTTATGTTGTAATATGTTGTATACGGTTGAAAAAATGCTTATTTCATCTCCCTCATCTGAATTTGAATGAGTATCCTGCAATAATAAAGTATATACATTTCAAAATAAGAGTCTCTGTGTATTTCGGGCTTGTTTATTAAATACAATTCCCGAAGTGTGTCCAAGTTCCACCCCGGGTTATTATTTGGTTTTTATTTGTAATTTAATTTCCTTTCATTTAAAGTAAACTATTTTAGCTTCTGTCTGGGATGACCTGTCACAGGAAGGAAAGACTAAGAACATTATTTGATGCATATTATTAAATAGATTGACCCCACTTTGTATTAGGTGGCCTTAACTACTATGTACTTACATCCAAAAATAAGTACAATGTACTTACTGTGTTCAAATTGCAAATTGTACACCTTTGCTGATATTGAGGTGGGATACGGGTAGGGTTAGGGACAGGTGTGGGGGTATGGGTAAGTTTAAGGGTAGGGTTAGGTGTAAGGGAAGTGTCAACTGTGTAATTACAAATGTAACTACAGAAATTAATTACAGATTTTAAATGTAAGTACAATGTAAAAACATGTATGTACACAATAAGTGCATTGTATCAAATTATTAATTAAAATGTTAGTACATAGTAGTTAAGGCCACCTAATATAAAGTGGTTCCAATAGATTTTGCTAGTATCAGTGTTATTATAGTTAACAAAAACTAAAACCATTAAAAAAATCTCTTTACTTGAAATAAATAAATGTTAACTGACATAAAATAAAACATACAAAAACTTTTCTTGTTTTCATTTAGTTGAAACTAACCTGTTATTTAGTTTCATTAACCTGATGTGCCAAATTAAAACTGAAATAAAAATGAATAAAAACTATGCAAACATTTAAAAAAATTAAAAAATAAAAAATAAAAGACAAAACAACAAAATGACTAAAACCTTAAAATAAAAGCAGAATTAAATTGAATTAAAAAAAAAAAAACTATATAGTATCTCAGTGATAGTAAAATAACACTAGTATGGCTAAATCTGTTATGAATTTTTATATATAAATACAGAAATAGTTAGTTGTGCCCCTAAAGTTTCTATATGTGCTCCTTGTTTTTTCAACTTTGGAAAAAATTAAGTGTCAAGCCCTGTAATGACAAAATAAAAACGTCAAAAACGACTAAATAAATTGTGATTTGTTTGCATTCACAGCAGCTGACAAAACATGAAGGTCACAGAGCCCTTAACATCTCTTAACAGAATATTCCATAGTGCACTACTAAGATATGGACAAAATCTGTGAGTTGGAGTGGTAGGGTTCTTGTAGCTAACAGGTGATTAGTCCACAATCCTTGTGAGACAGAGAGAGAGATGATCCAGATAAGAGGATATCAGAAGAGGAAGGATCATGTCAACACTGCCCAGAGCTCTTGTGTGTGGCTCTACATAATGAATATGTAAGTAATGCAGCAGCATGGTGAATGGTGATTTGCATAATCCGTTGTTGTGTAGGTTCAGTTACATCTCAGTGAGGGCATAATAAAAAGAGTTTTATGATGCTTGCTTCTCCTGTCCGACATTAAGAGCACAGAGTTAATATAGTGTTGCAAAACAACAAAAGCCATATGTGCAAATACTTCAAATAAAGAAAGAAAGATGGCTCATTTGCTTCTTAAACATTTATTTTCTCTGCACAAATTGAATAAACACACAGGAAAGCTGATATTTGAAAGCAGCAAATATCAAAGTATAGCTTTTAGCAATGCTGTGTTTCGCTAATGCTAGGCTTAAAAATCCAGCTGGTCAACAGCATATGGTATGTTTTGTATGCTGGGACCAGTATGGGATGCTGGTTTACTGGTCCCCAGAATGGGAAGGGGAGTCCTGGTGGACAGGTTTTGCTTGACAACAGCATGACTATGCTGGTCCACCAGCTAGACCAACACTAAACCAGCTTTAACCAGCATAAACCAGCCTAGACCATTATGGAATTCATGCTGGATTATGCTAGGTTTTTCAGCAGGGGTGATTGTCAGGATGCTGCTACACAACTGCTTCAGTCTGTAGTAGTTATATTCAGTAGGTAGTAAAAGTTGATTACTGTTCCAAATCAAAAGATAATCTGGAGTTTAGATTATGCTCAGGTCCCTCTTTTATTGAAATTCTATGGAATTTTGTGGCATATTTTATTGTTGAACAGCCCCGCATCCCTGAATGCGATTTGTGTGAAAAAAGTGCACTCTGTAAAGGGGTGAGACCAAAATCACACCCATACCCAGTGATATATGGACAGACAATTGCACTGGTGTACGAAACCATAGTGGATATTATTGAGCCGAAGTGCATAACCAATGTACACTCAGCGGCTAGACGCTAGAGAATAGAAGTTAGAAGATTGAAGTTTATTTGCCATTTGTACATGCACAGCCAGTACGAGTGCATAGCAATTTTGAGCAAAGCTAGAGTCAGCAATAAAGCATAAATAAATAATAATAATAATAAATAGAGCTATAAAGGCTATACAGAATAAATAAGAACCAAAAAGTACACACACTAGACATACAATGAAAAACACAGTTACTTCCAAACAAGAATATTGCACATTTTGCAATAAGATAAATGCAGTAAAAAGTCTCTGTTTGATAGATATGAATATATTATAACATCAAATATTCCTTTAGCAGCAAGTCTCTATATGACAGAGATAAAACCTTGTAGTTTTACAGATGTGAGGTAGACATATTGGCCCCTATTTTAACTGTCTGATCGAATGGTCTGATGTGCATGGCGCAGGTGCACTTAGGGCATTTCCGAATCGTCTTGTGCTACTTTAACCCCTAGGAGTCTGAGCTGTTTTGGGGCCCTTTAGAAGTTTTGACATGCTCTGACATTTGTGTTTTTTTCAGTTTCTTATAAACACATTAATGGCAAAAATGTAATTACACTGTATTCAGCACAAACTGGGCTACCATAATATGTGAGCTACATGTATGTACATGCTTGTATTTTTAAGAGAAAAATGTTTATGAACGGATTTTGAAAAAACAAAAAACAAAAAATTTAAATTAAGGCCTCAAAACACACAATAGATATCTGTTCCCAAGACTTTTGACTCCTGTCTGTATTTGTATATAGTTTTTTTCTTCAAACTGATGTGAGAATCATTGAGTCTACTCATTCACATAAAACAATACACTGATTTAAAATTTGTAAGACAGTTTCTCTTCACAAAGCCAATATGCGAGGAGGCGTGATATCTAATGAATAATGATGAGATAGCACCTGAGTTAACAAAGGACTCGCATTAATGAGCTGCAGAATGAATGAGCTTCAAGTAGGCCTATGTGACAGAGAGCAACAGAGCAAAGGAAATATCTATTTTTTGTAGTTTATTTTATTTGGAATGTAATCAACAAAGGCCTATTATATTTTAAATGATCAGAAGATTTGACTACACTGCAAAAAATGCTCTTCTTATTTGGTATTTTGTCTTGTTTCCAGTCCAAATATTTAAAATTTGAGTTTTTTCTTAGTTAGTTATTTAGTTATTTAGTTATTTAGTTATTTAGTTAGTTAGTTAGTTAGTTAGTTAGTTAGTTAGTTAGTTAGTTAGTTAGTTAACTTTATTGTCCCCAAGGGGAAATTCTGCTTAGGCACAGTGCTGAGTTGCTTCATAAAGGTAGACCAGATAACTTAAAACAATCTATATTCTCTGCCACAACAATTTGTGATTTATTAAACTATAATTTATGATTTATTACACCAATTTATTAAAACACGACAATTAGCTAATGAGAATAAAACCATGTTTTTACTCCAAACTTGCTTTCTGTCACAAGTCAAATTTTTTAAATAACCTTATGTGATCTCATTTGGCTTTGGATCACAAAATCAGACAGAAAATATATTTTACAATATTCTGCATAATTATAAAAGCTTGAGTAGCATTGCATTATAAATATAATCTATTATGAAAACACCCAACATGGTATAAATAACACAGATAAGCCATATATTGTCGCGATTGTGTGTTTATTATCTTCAAATCTGCATGTTAGAGCGATTTCTGGAAGCTGTTTATGTCAATGTCAATATCTTCTTCATGCATGCTAAATATGGACTACATGTGCACGGAGTGCCCTCCGGCTGCGAGTATGAAGTATGAAGAGTTTTTTTATGAATGAGAGCAGCTGACGCTCGTATTACAATCTTTAGAAGGTACCGACGGTTTTCATATTCATAACTCCTGACACATATTTAACAAATTACGGTCACTATATGACTTTGAGAATAAAACAGAGGTAAACAATGGAAGCTTGAGTCTTAGATATTTTAAATGATGTATAGTTTGTCAAGGTAATTACTTACATCTAACAGTGATTTTGAGATAATTTAAACAAAGAAAGCTTCACAGCGCCTTCGTACACGATGTGTTTGTCGATGTGTTTGTTTGAGCTGATGTGTGTGGGCGTCGCCTCAGTATTTGAATCTCAATAGAGCGCGTGCTTCGTGGGTGTGGTCGCATTAGTATGTAATGAGCCGCTCAGGAACAACTAACATCGCTCTGCTTTCAAACGGATTACATAAACACAGAATATTTGTTTTTGATTTGGTTTACAGTGTTTAAAACCTGACATTTCAGCGTTTCTTTAGACATATGGCTCATGTTTGTGAGACAAGTTTTCAATAAGCTAGAGGTCATTTTCTGAAGACTATCTGAATGAACGTCTTTGACAGAGAGGCTGCAGATCGCGCATCATGTTTGATTTCTTTATTTTGCAAAAAGCACAAAACGTTTTTTTTATTGTGACTGTACTAAAAAAAAAAATAGAAACTTAACAGATTATAATGATGTATAACACTTGCCTGAATGATAAAAAACGATAAAAGTTATTTGAGTCTCTTTGGCACTGATAAGAAAAAAAGCAAGCCAATCACGCCGGCGCGACGGCCGACTCGAGAGGGTTAACGACGGAAACGGTCGGTGCGCCAGACGCAATTGTCTAAAAGGGTTGTACCTAGTCTCTTAAT
This sequence comes from Gobio gobio, assembly GCF_949357685.1. Taxonomy (NCBI): domain Eukaryota; kingdom Metazoa; phylum Chordata; class Actinopteri; order Cypriniformes; family Gobionidae; genus Gobio; species Gobio gobio. The sequence goes on from NC_137113.1 coordinate 34,612,525, forward strand.
GAGTCATGGGTGTGTTTTGGGCATAACGTGCAATAAACCAATCAGAGTCTTATCTCCCATTCCCTTTAAAAGCCAGTTGCGCTTGCTCCATGACCGATTCGCTATTTACATAGTGGAATTCGCAATTTCAGTTGCCTCAAAATAGCAACACGCCAACAATTCACCTGAACACACCTCGTTTTCAGACCAGCACATCCATGGGCAAACAGATGGGCAAGAGTGCATTTGCTATTTAAACAATGCGGCGCTAGAAGTGAAAATGATAACTGGGTCAGGCTAAAAATAGAGCAAAAAACACGTCGCGCCTATCGTCGCATTGTGCCGGGTGTATGATAGGGCCCATTATGTCTTTTGCCGTTAGCCTTACTGTTGCTGGAAAAAAAAAAATCATAAAAAATGTGCTTTATGTGTAATGATACTGTATGGTCTACAATGTCTCAGGTTATATGTTGAGTGTTTATGCCTGAACAGAGAGTGAGCTGGATGGTATGTGTCCTTGAGGATGTTCTGTGCTTTACCCATGCACTGTAAATGTTGCGGCAAATTAATTCCTGTGTCTCGGCAGAACATGCTGTCCCTAGCACAGAGTATCCAAATTCAATCGACAATGTTTGTGGAATAATGTAGGGAATAATGAATGTGATTTTGAATAAAGCCTTTGTTTCCATTTCACTGGCTTTCCCTCATCCCACTGGTACTTTTACTGACACCAACTGAATTTCTTTCTTCTGCTGAACACAAAGGAAGATATTTGGAAGAATGTTTGTAACCAAGCAGATCTCGGCAGCCATTGACTACCATGGTAGTCCCCGCTATGGTAGTCAATGGCTGCCAAGATCTGCTTGGTTACAAACATTCTTCCAAATATCTTTCCTTGTGTTCAGCAGAAGAAAGAAATTCATACAGGTTTGGAACAACTTGAGGGTGAGTAAATGATGACAGAATTTTTATTTTTGGGTGAACTATCCTTTTATTTCCTTTGTTATTGTCACTGCTGTTGTAACTATTAGTAATACTATATTAGTATAGAATTTATTTTAAAAATAATAATAATTCATAGCAAATCGGTTAAAAAAAACCAAAAACAAACAAGACGCACCTTTAATATTAATGGTAGGGTTTTGTTCCAATCACTAGTGATGCTTCCCTCAGCAAACACTTCCCAAAATGTCTACACATCACTCCATATGAACTCAAAAGACCTCTGCTAACTGCAAGTCTCATATGGCGATAACAAGACACTGATGCAAAGAGAAGTCAGTGAGGCACTGTGCAAAAATAAAGCACAGTAGCAAGCCCATCAGTGACACCATGGTCTAGTATTTAGGAGACATAAGCAGGCATCCCATTCCAACAGGAACAAGCCCCACTCCAACTCCAGCACCCTACTCCAGTCACTCTGCTTCTTCAATAACACAATTAAAGCCAAGCAACTGTGTTCATTGGGACAAATGTGGGACTTGAAGGGAAACTAAGCATCGATTTTAAGTCCAGCAGAGACAATTAGTTCCGCTTGATGCCAAGACACAGGGAAAGTTTCCAGAGGGGAGGGGAGAACTGGGAATGCGACACATCTGCACTGTTACTGGCCACAGACTCTCACATCACAAAAGACAACTGCAAACACATGCCTGCACTCAAATATTGACTGCAACACTGCCAAAACAAGGGGTTTCCTTTCAGTTATACAATCTGTTTATTTCCCAATGCTCTCTGGTTGTAAACTTATCTTAGAAAAACTTCACACCAACATTATAATAGAGAAGTACTGCATAAGTAAGGAATAACTGACAACAGGCGTTATCAGAAAATCAAAGCATACTCGAGGTGCAGTGGCGGATCTAGAAAATTTTACATGGGGGGGCAAACGGGTGGCAAGAGGCCCTGGCAGGGTGGCAGGGGTAGACGGTACATGGAAATCTCTATATGTGAATTGCTTTAACAAAACAAACACAAAACCACTTTTAAACTACAGTACTTATTGTTTAATCATGCCCTTACACATTATAAAGGTTTTTAATTCACAACAGGAATAAGCCCAGTGTTCAAACAAAACAAAACAGTATACTACTGTATACTTCAGCTACTTTCTTCAACTACTCTTGCCTGCAAAAGTCAATATGTGAAAACCTCTGGTTATCCTTGTATTACATTACACTGTAGGGCCATGCAGCTAATAAGTAGCCTATATAACAAATATAAAATCAGAAAGAATTATCACATGCACACACCAGTTATGTTTAGACTACTTAATCCTATTGTATTTGTTATTTCCCCAGTTGTAACCTGGTTTCATTGCTGTGATATCTGAGAGGAATTGGATTTAATAGGACTGCTTAGCTAAATCAAATGTAAAAAAATAAATAATTGCATCACAATAAGTGTATTGTGATTGTCACTAACATTTTAGTAACAATTGAATTTTATTAGGTTTAGTGACAACATGTTACAGTGTTTACATGGTACAATTTCTGGTAAGCTATGCTTTTTTGTTATTTCAATTCAATTAAATTATTGTGATTTGATTTAATATTGACTCATTTGGATAAATATTATGCACACAAGATGTACCTAATCTCAAGAAAAAACAATTCACCTAATGCTGTAAACATACAGAGTCCTATCAGCTGGCAGTGTTATTTAACGTTAAAAATAACTCAAATTACTAATAATGCGTTTTTTTATTATAATAACAACTTTATTTAATGATATAAATAAAACATATAATAAATAATGAATATGGTACACTACACATATTTAGCAAAATAATCTCTATAGCTCTTTTTTTCTAGCCAACTAATGTGCTATAGCCTATGGTCATTAAATGGCTTTCCTGAGGTAAATGTTATGTGACATAATTGTTCTCCAGTTGTTTTATTGACCCCTTTGTTAGATTGTTTGGTCGATATTATGTATTAGGAATATACATTTGGGTAAGTTGTAGGCTACTGTTTCTTTCAACATTGTTCATTCGTGTTTATTTACTATTAGCTAGTAGAGATGATCGGTCCACGTGCAGCTAGGGATCTGTCACGTAACATTTACAAGCGCCAAAACGGCATTTATTGTTTGAATTTCGTAATAAAAGTGACAGAATCTGAGAGCTGAGATTTTTTTTATATCATAAGTAACCTGCTCTGTGTAGTCTGTCGGTCTCCGTGTCCTCTTTGCTTCGCAATTTTTCTGTGCGTGAGAAAATGTAGGCTATGTGTGGCGTGAGAGCGTGAAAAGTGTCAATTGCGCGTGTCTCACGGTGAATGCGTGAGAGTTGGCAGTTATGGATACAATATTTTTATATTTTTTATTAAGCTGTTCTTGTCTTTACTAAAATCAAAATTAGGCTAATCAAAGGGAAGAGTGCTCTTACGAATCACAACCGCTGATTTTGGCTAACGTAATAGACTCGCTGTTTTTGCTGATGCTGAATCGTCTTTAGCATACAATACATTCATTACACATGTCATTTTAAATTAAACGTGTGTTTAAACTACACCTGGGGAAACTCACTTTGCCTTCAGGGGCTCTGGGGCAGCTCAGTCTCTCCAGTCGGTTTGTAGGGCCACCGCACCGCAGCAGACTCGCTGTCGCTGTGTGTGAGCCAGACTGAACGGACGCGGCTCTGCACGCTTGAATCAGGGACGTAGATAAGTATTTGAGGGGCGGGGGGAAGGGAATTTTATGTATTTTTAATTTTAATACATTTAAAATAAAAAATTAAATGGTTTCCTTTTGGTAAATGTATTGGACATACTGGCGGGTTGTTTTTTACAAGTACAGCTTTTGGATCATCAAAGTTAGGGGGGCAGCTGGGGGGGCACCTGCCCCCCCTTGCCCCCCTGTAGATCCGCCGGTGTCGAGGTGGTAATGCAGTCACGGCACAAGGCGATGTGCATTATTTTTAATTATCAATTATTCAGCTTATACTACGGTTATGATGCCTCATAACATTGTTCAAATGTTTTATTTCAAGACATTTGTCTGATTTTTGTCCTTGAAACGCTCATGCATAGAGCTAATTTTGCATCTCATCCCATGCCTTTGTTGCTAATTATATAACGTCATTTTAGAGATAGTAACAGAGGCTTGAGCCAATGATATGCAGACGAATGCAGTTATTGCAGTAAATTACCTGTGTCTGTATGTCTCAACAGCAATTTGGCAGCAAGTTTTTGCATGCACACAAGAAACTTTTGTCTGTATATATTTTATTTGTTAAAAGGTCCTTTTAGGGACCCTTTAGGGGTGTAATACTGCAAAATACAGTAAGACTGGATTTTTTTTTAATTCAAATCATTGGTAGCACTTTAAAATAAGTATACAGTGGTAAAGTAGGATAAACGTACCTATTAAGCTCAAGTACCCATTAAGCACACTACTATCTTTGAGCTCAGATAATGAAAAGAAAAAAAATATGTATCATCCTACTTGATGTCTTAACCAATTGCTGTGTTTATTATTATATGTCTCCTGTAATTTCAAGCTAATCAGAGCATTGCACACTGAGATATGGGTATTCATGTGTTTGCACTGTCTGGCGGCCATTTTGAAAACTGTCCGAAAACTTTCACCAAAAGAGGAGCCCATTAAATGTGCATTTTTTAGATGTTTAAGACTTTATTTTCGATAAGTATAACTTCTTACTGAAAAATTAAGAGATTAATGTTTAGACTTTTGTATATTATAAACTGGAACCTGGATGTGGGATCCAAAGATCCAAAAGATAGTTTTAGCAACATATGCTCAGATGCTACAGAACATTGTTAGCTATATAAGACATAGGCATTACTGGCTTGTACTTTTAAATACATTACATTATAAATTTACAGTTTATTGATGTTTGTGGTTTAACACTGCTGTAATTTTTAAAGACTTCGTATTATTGTAAGGTGAGCTTAAAATTGTCACAAAACGGGGAATAAACAAACAGCAGGCAGGGAAGTAGGATCCAAATGCAGGGGAGAGTTTTAATGGAAAAATAAACAATCAAAAATCAGGAACAAAATAACACTGACGGAAAACACAAAAGAAAACACGGGTAACAGAGAATGGGGAAACAGCATACCAAATAACCATGACATCAAACATTTGAATAACGACCGACAGAGAAACAGAGAAAACATGGGCCTTATATACACAGGGTAGACTAACAAGATAACACAGGGAGTGGTGAATGGGAACACCTGGGAAAACTAATCAACAAGAAAAACTACAAAGAACTACAAAACTTTACAGGAACAGGACACAGAAAAGAACACAGAACCTAGTGACAAATAACCTTCAACATAAAAGTCCCAATCGTGCAAGACACAGAACAGATGTGTGACACTACCCCCTCTCCAAGGAGTGGCTTCCAGACACTCCATCCAGGGCACCAGGGAGGGACGGGAGGGACAGACCAGGGCGGGACGGGAGGGACAGACCAGGGCGGGAAGGGGGAAACAGACCAGGAAGGGAAGGGGGAAACAGACCAGGAAGGGAAGGGGGAAACAAAAAGTTCAGGCGGCCAGGGCGGCCCGCAGAGTTCAGGCGGCCAAGGCGGCCCGCAGAGTTCAGGCGGCCAGGGCGGCCCGCAGAGATCAGGCGGCCCGCGCAGAGCAAGACGCCAGGCCGGCGCGGGAAGAGCAGGGCGTCTGGGCGGCGCGGTCAGAGCCGGGCGTCTGGGCGGCGCGGTCAGAGCAGGGCGCCTGGGCGGCGCAGTCAGAGCAGGGAGTCTGGGCGGCTCGAGAAGAGCAGGATGCCTGGGTGGCACAGTCAGCGCAGGACGCCAGGCCAGCGCGAGAAGTGCAGAACGCCTGGGCGGCGCAGTCAGAGCAGGACCTCTAGGTGGCTCAGACAGAGCATAGCGCCGGGTTGACGCGGACAGAGCAAGGACCACCGGAACAGGATCCACCGGAACAGGGACCACCGGAACAGGGACCACCGGAACAGGGACCACCGGAACCCTCTCTGGGCTCTGTGCACGGGGCGGAGCCCTCTCTGGGCTCGGTGCAGTAGGCGGAGCCCTCTCTGGGTTCGGTGCAGGGGGCGGAACCCTCTCTGGGCTCGGTGCAGGGGCCGGAACCCTCTCTGGGGTCGGTGCAGGGGCCGGAACCCTCTCTGGGGTCGGTGCAGGGGCCGGAACCCTCTCTGGGCTCGGTGCAGGGGCCGGAACCCTCTCTGGGCTCGGTGCAGGGGCCGGAACCCTCTCTGGGCTCGGTGCAGGGGACGGAACCCTCTCTGGGCTCGGTGCAGGGGACGGAACCCTCTCTGGGCTCGGTGCAGGGGACGGAACCCTCTCTGGGCTCGGTGCAGGGGACGGAACCTTCTCTGGGCTCGGTGCAGGGGCCGGAACCCTCTCTGGGCTCGGTGCAGGGGCCGGAACCCTCTCTGGGCGCTCGTTGGGGACAGGGGACGTCCCTGGGCTCTGGGTACGGGTAGACGACCCAGATGTGGCAGCCATCCCGGCTGAAATCATCACCGCCAGGATGTCAGCAGCTCGGACAGAGCAAAGCGCCGTGTCCTCCAGCCTTGAAGCCAGTCTCCCGTATCTCTGGGTTGCCCTAAACTCCTCTTCCATGGAGACCATAGCCACCGGCATCTCTGACCTGGTGACCCCCGCCACCAATGCTGAGCCACTCAGCTTAAGAGCACAAGCCGCGTAGCACTCCAGTGTCCAGTCAGGATCCCATAGCGGCATGCGGGACCGGAGTGGCTCAGATAGTCCCCCACGAAAAAAGATCATCAGGCATGACTCACTCATCTTAGTCAGTTGTGCCAGCCTGATAAATTTCAGCACATAGTCCTCAGTGCTTTGCTCTCCTTGACAGAGATGTGTTATTCTCCCCGCTGGATCCATTCTTGGGTCGGTCGTTCTGTCACGAAACGGGGAATAAACAAACAGCAGGCAGGGAAGTAGGATCCAAATGCAGGGGAGAGTTTTAATGGAAAAATAAACAATCAAAAATCAGGAACAAAATAACACTGACGGAAAACAAAAGAAAACACGGGTAACAGAGAATGGGGGAAACAGCATACCAAATAACCATGACATCAAACATTTGAATAACGACCAACAGAGAAACAGAGAAAACATGGGCCTTATATACACAGGGTAGACTAACAAGATAACACAGGGAGTGGTGAATGGGAACACCTGGGAAAACTAATCAACAAGAAAAACTACAAAGAACTACAAAACTATACAGGAACAGGACACAGAAAAGAACACAGAACCTAGTGACAAATAACCTTCAACATAAAAGTCCCAATCGTGCAAGACACAGAACAGATGTGTGACAAAAATCACACAGCCTCAGTGTGACATTAATAAGAAAAAGTATAATTTCATAGATATTTTCAATAATAGCTGTTCATATTAAAATATGTATGAACTAAATACATGACCTAGATTATTTATTTAGCAAAATTGTACTTTTAAATTTAATTTAATAATATTTATTAATTTAAACAATGTTTGCTGTTCCAATTAAGCTCAGTGTGCTCATCCAAATTGAACATATATGTAAATACTTAATAATCAGACTTTAAATATGAACTGATGGTTGTTACTTCAAGTTAATCTTTATAAAATTTTTCTTTAAAAATGTCGTTCAAAATAAACAAGAATTCTCAAAAAAAAAACATGTTGTGAGCTTAATGGCAACAGGGTGTGCTTAAAGGGTACAAACATGTACCCATTAAGCACAGCCAGACATTTTGGCATTTAATGATGAACATCTTAATTTAAATGCTTTTGTCATTTAAAATAAAATAAAATATTATTGTGTGAGAGATTAATATTTTATTTTAACATAACTTCTTTGAAACCAATACCCTGTGCACTAAAATGTCTCAATGTAGACTTTGGTGAGCTTAATAGGTACTTTTACCCTACTTACTGTACAATTCATTAATAAACTATTATTTTATAGTTAATTCATAGTTAATATATTGCAGTCTCTACATTGTTAATATGTCAATAGGCTATAGACAAATAGTGAGTTCTTCATCTATTGTTACTGTAATTAACACAATTATTATTGTTTAATTAGCTTGTAGTAAAGGAATTGCTAATTTGTTATTATGAGTATAGTTCTCATTTTAGATTAGATTAATTGCATTCATGTCCAGTGTTCCTTAAAATGTGTACAAACACATTAAGCACACACACACATGTGGGCATATGTTGTTTACGGGAACTCTCCATAGGCGTAGTGGTTTTTATACTGTACAAACTGTTTATTCTATACCCTTACACTAACCTTACCCCTAAACCTACCCATCACAGAACACTTAATACTAATGCAATTAATGTCTAATAAAGGTTTGTTTAAAGCACTTAATTAATACAATTTTCCAATTTTCCGTGAGCTAATCTAAAGTGAGAACTATTTACAGTTAATTTGTTGTTAACAACGCATAATAAACATTATCTAACTCTTTACATATGAGCTAATTAAACAATAATAATTGTGTTAATTACAGTGACAATGAATTAAGAACTCACTATTTGTATATAGCCTATTAATATATTAACAATGTAGAGACTACAATATATTAACTATATATATATATGTATATTATACGGATATTATACGGAGCCCCTAAAGTCACCAAAAAAAAAAAAAAAAAAAATATATATATATATATATATATATATATATACATACAAAAGTTTCTTGTGTGCAAGCAATAGTTTCTTGTGAGCACAAAACAAGTTTCTCATATGCACGCGAATGGTTCTTGTGCACACAGGTCTTGCTGCCAAGAGTGTCCTCCAGACGCGATGTGATAAGATTGTAGAAGAGCATGTTGGCAGGCTTCTCTCTGAAAGCACAATGTGGTCTCACACACGCAACGAAATCGATTATCATAAAAAAAATTTTTAATAATAATAATAATAAAATAAAATAATCAATTTTAACACTCAAAATGTATGCTCAGTGAATAGAATCTTTGTAATGGAATACATTCTTGAATGTTCTTGTTTCCTTGAAGTTATAAGATCTGAGGTAAATTATCCATTGTCTCTTTCATTATGGCTGATAACGTCATGCAAAATGATATTCAAACTCAAATTAAACCATTTTGATATAATAGAAAACACAATCAGTTCCTGAGCTGTCATCCACGACATCAGACAAAACATTGCAAAATAAGAATCTCCTGTTGCTTTTCGCATAACACTGTTGCGGCTGGTGAGGACAAAAACTCTGATTAACATGGGAAAGATATTGTGTGTTGCTGCATGTCTGGTTAGGACACGGTGTAAGTCTCATGTTTCTTGATGTGAATAGATAGTGTTATATTTAAAGATGTGAGCTTGTTTCAAAGCCAGTCAAAGGACTCATAAATCAGGTCAGGACCCTTCGGCGTCAATTTTTAACGTGAAGGGTACCCCTTTAGCATAATTTTTTCGACGCACAGGGTACTCCATTGATTTCAATGGGAAACCTTTGCCGTCACACACAGACACAATGGGCATGGAAATGTTATCGTCATGATGAAATTATTGGATTATGATTTTGCCATTATGACTTGTTGGAGTGTGATTCTCAATTGAATCAGTCAGCATAATTTTATTTACATATACACGTAACCCAACCCCATTCCTAAACCTACCCATTTTTTTTATAAAACACAGGAAATAACAGGCAGATATGACTGCAGGCACAATTTATTCAAAAAGTACAAATATTCAATGTGTTCCGAGGCCAAACGATTGATTTGTGTGAACAAAATCCCTAAAAGCGATCAGCGTCTCCATCAGCTGAAGATCATGCACAAACATTGCTGCCTGAAGAAATGTTACATCAGCTTTGATAGTGAAATTGCATTGGCTCTCGTGTGTCTCGTGACCGATAGCGTCATGCTAAAGAGTCGGGTGTATCTTTTGAATGAGATATGACTTCACGGTGCGGCGAGATCATCATTTCAGCGATTAAAACATTAAGATCAACTCTATTCTTTACATAAAGATATTGCATGACTTGGAATCCAACATGAGTTCAGTTTTTGCAAAAAATACCTATGACTGTACTTGTATTTGCCTGTTACGTGTTTTATATTGTTGAGAAGTGGGTAGGTTTAGGGTAGGAGTAAGGTTAGTTGCTCTAAAATATAAAAGTAGCCTATAAATATTTATACAATCATGTCTAATTTTTCAAATGCAAAGAATTAAATGTGTCTTGATCTGACACATAAGAAAAAAACCTGAAATCAATGGAGTACCCTGCGTGTTGAAAAATTAAGCTAATGGGGTACCCTGTGCATTAAAAATTGACGCAGAAGGGTCCTGACCAAGCGTCAATATGTGCCGAGTTGGGAGTGAGAACGTGTTGTGTTCTTGGTTGATTTGTAACAAAACTGCTCTTTTGTTTTAGTTTGCAAATAAGTTTTTTTTTTTTTATTCTCAGCTACGCAGATCTGAAATGTGAGACTATTCATAGTGCTTTGAAGTAGAGAATTACGTGTCAAATTGAATGGGTCACAGGTTTTTGTGGCGTGCTGTCAAGTGGGTTGTGCAGATATTTGCTCTGCTCGGATCAGATGGATAGCTCTGTTTTGGAGTGTTTGGCTTCTCATAAAAAGCAGATAGAGGGAGATAATATCACAATCATGTCAGGAGAGAAAAAAAAGATATTGCATTTACCATAAAATTAATGCAGAAAAACTCCTCCAATAGAACAATGAGCCACTGAAATGCGGGGCGAAACAATTAGACCAGTTTAGGCTGTTTGTTCTGTTCCCAATTGATTTGTGAAAAATAAAACTTTCGATTTGAATGCGCTGAACATTAATTTAAAACAGTGTAACAATATGCCGTTCCTTAAGGCTACTGGACTATTTTCCCATATCCACGATTTCTATGAAAATGTGCATAATTGAATTAAACCCCAGGAGCTCCAATAGCCCACATTTAGCGTAGGAGTAACACAACGCCCCCGCTCCTCCTTCATCTCTCTTCCTCCTCTGCAGCTTTCCATCTCCAAAGTCTATGTCCCTCTGGATTGCACTGCTGTGAATAAAACCCAGGCCCCTTCTTTATTACAGATTTGACGTTTTTCAGTAATGTCATTATTTTATTATTTGCTACTGCTGTTCATTTGCTGCTAAAGTGCCCTGTGCAATGATAACTGGCAGTAATGGACATGATTTTCAGCCAGTGGAGAGTTTTAATGGCCAGTTCTGATAGCACGGATTGTCTTTTGCCAGCATAGTCATATTTTTTTTTTCATTTTCAAAGAGGAAAAAAATATTTTACTTACAGTACATGTGAAATACTCTGCTGTGGTTAGATTAAAATGACAATTTCACGTCTGTAAGTCATGTCAGTAAACTAATTTGGAATCTTGCAAAACTAGTGCAGAATGTGTTGCAGAAAGTCCCACATATTTAAAAGTTTTTTTTTTTCCTGTGAAAAAAAATTCTTAATGACTTAAAATAGCTTGAATGCTATTACTCTACACCCTTGCTTCATTGAATATATGCGGAATGAATATGCAAATTAGCCCCACCTCCACTCACTCACACCAGCTCAGACATCCACTCATCAACTCGTCAACTTTACTGTAGTAAACGCTGCACAATGGCAAAGTAAGATACTGGTTTATTTCAGCTGTATGTTTAAAGCAGAAATTGATTCCGAAGAAGAGGAACAATGAATTATAGGGTCATTTACAAGTCGATGTATCAGAATGATAATATGTTTTATGTATCACTCTCTACAATGTTGGCCACATAATGGTAATTCATTTAATTGGTTACACTTTATTTCGATAGTCCACTTTAAACATTATACTAACTATAAGTAACTTTGCAACTACATGTCAATTAACGGTCATTAGAGTATTAGTTGACTGTCAGTAGACTGGTAGGTTATGGTTAGGTGTTAGGGTTCGGGTTTGTAGAAAAAGTTGAATTGTAGTTGCCAAGTTACTTATAGTCAATAGAATGTCTGTTGGGGGACCAACAAAGTAAAGTTTTAGTAAATATTAATCAGACAGTCTACAAATACTCTAATGACAGTTAGTTGACATGTAATTGCAAAGTTATACTTATAGTTAGTAGAATGTCTAAAGTGGACTATCAAAATAAAGTGTTACCATTTGATAAGACTTTGGCTTGACTATGTTATCAAACAGCTAATAATGTGTCGCTAATGTTACACAAACCATGTTCCCATTCAATAAAAGTGTGATTTTCTTTGGTAGAACAAAATATATCTTATAGGATAAAGCAAGCCGTAACCATGTATTGAACATTGGAGGGGGGGGGTATATTAATTATCATCTTAGTCAGTTGTGCCAGCCTGATAAATTTCAGCACATAGTCCTCAGTGCTTTGCTCTCCTTGACAGAGATGTGTTATTCTCCCCGCTGGATCCATTCTTGGGTCGGTCGTTCTGTCACGAAACGGGGAATAAACAAACAGCAGGCAGGGAAGTAGGATCCAAATGCAGGGGAGAGTTTTAATGGAAAAATAAACAATCAAAAATCAGGAACAAAATAACACTGACGGAAAACAAAAGAAAACACGGGTAACAGAGAATGGGGGAAACAGCATACCAAATAACCATGACATCAAACATTTGAATAACGACCAACAGAGAAACAGAGAAAACATGGGCCTTATATACACAGGGTAGACTAACAAGATAACACAGGGAGTGGTGAATGGGAACACCTGGGAAAACTAATCAACAAGAAAAACTACAAAGAACTACAAAACTATACAGGAACAGGACACAGAAAAGAACACAGAACCTAGTGACAAATAACCTTCAACATAAAAGTCCCAATCGTGCAAGACACAGAACAGATGTGTGACAAAAATCACACAGCCTCAGTGTGACATTAATAAGAAAAAGTATAATTTCATAGATATTTTCAATAATAGCTGTTCATATTAAAATATGTATGAACTAAATACATGACCTAGATTATTTATTTAGCAAAATTGTACTTTTAAATTTAATTTAATAATATTTATTAATTTAAACAATGTTTGCTGTTCCAATTAAGCTCAGTGTGCTCATCCAAATTGAACATATATGTAAATACTTAATAATCAGACTTTAAATATGAACTGATGGTTGTTACTTCAAGTTAATCTTTATAAAATTTTTCTTTAAAAATGTCGTTCAAAATAAACAAGAATTCTCAAAAAAAAAACATGTTGTGAGCTTAATGGCAACAGGGTGTGCTTAAAGGGTACAAACATGTACCCATTAAGCACAGCCAGACATTTTGGCATTTAATGATGAACATCTTAATTTAAATGCTTTTGTCATTTAAAATAAAATAAAATATTATTGTGTGAGAGATTAATATTTTATTTTAACATAACTTCTTTGAAACCAATACCCTGTGCACTAAAATGTCTCAATGTAGACTTTGGTGAGCTTAATAGGTACTTTTACCCTACTTACTGTACAATTCATTAATAAACTATTATTTTATAGTTAATTCATAGTTAATATATTGCAGTCTCTACATTGTTAATATGTCAATAGGCTATAGACAAATAGTGAGTTCTTCATCTATTGTTACTGTAATTAACACAATTATTATTGTTTAATTAGCTTGTAGTAAAGGAATTGCTAATTTGTTATTATGAGTATAGTTCTCATTTTAGATTAGATTAATTGCATTCATGTCCAGTGTTCCTTAAAATGTGTACAAACACATTAAGCACACACACACATGTGGGCATATGTTGTTTACGGGAACTCTCCATAGGCGTAGTGGTTTTTATACTGTACAAACTGTTTATTCTATACCCTTACACTAACCTTACCCCTAAACCTACCCATCACAGAACACTTAATACTAATGCAATTAATGTCTAATAAAGGTTTGTTTAAAGCACTTAATTAATACAATTTTCCAATTTTCCGTGAGCTAATCTAAAGTGAGAACTATTTACAGTTAATTTGTTGTTAACAACGCATAATAAACATTATCTAACTCTTTACATATGAGCTAATTAAACAATAATAATTGTGTTAATTACAGTGACAATGAATTAAGAACTCACTATTTGTATATAGCCTATTAATATATTAACAATGTAGAGACTACAATATATTAACTATATATATATATGTATATTATACGGATATTATACGGAGCCCCTAAAGTCACCAAAAAAAAAAAAAAAAAAAATATATATATATATATATATATATATATATACATACAAAAGTTTCTTGTGTGCAAGCAATAGTTTCTTGTGAGCACAAAACAAGTTTCTCATATGCACGCGAATGGTTCTTGTGCACACAGGTCTTGCTGCCAAGAGTGTCCTCCAGACGCGATGTGATAAGATTGTAGAAGAGCATGTTGGCAGGCTTCTCTCTGAAAGCACAATGTGGTCTCACACACGCAACGAAATCGATTATCATAAAAAAATTTTTTAATAATAATAATAATAAAATAAAATAATCAATTTTAACACTCAAAATGTATGCTCAGTGAATAGAATCTTTGTAATGGAATACATTCTTGAATGTTCTTGTTTCCTTGAAGTTATAAGATCTGAGGTAAATTATCCATTGTCTCTTTCATTATGGCTGATAACGTCATGCAAAATGATATTCAAACTCAAATTAAACCATTTTGATATAATAGAAAACACAATCAGTTCCTGAGCTGTCATCCACGACATCAGACAAAACATTGCAAAATAAGAATCTCCTGTTGCTTTTCGCATAACACTGTTGCGGCTGGTGAGGACAAAAACTCTGATTAACATGGGAAAGATATTGTGTGTTGCTGCATGTCTGGTTAGGACACGGTGTAAGTCTCATGTTTCTTGATGTGAATAGATAGTGTTATATTTAAAGATGTGAGCTTGTTTCAAAGCCAGTCAAAGGACTCATAAATCAGGTCAGGACCCTTCGGCGTCAATTTTTAACGTGAAGGGTACCCCTTTAGCATAATTTTTTCGACGCACAGGGTACTCCATTGATTTCAATGGGAAACCTTTGCCGTCACACACAGACACAATGGGCATGGAAATGTTATCGTCATGATGAAATTATTGGATTATGATTTTGCCATTATGACTTGTTGGAGTGTGATTCTCAATTGAATCAGTCAGCATAATTTTATTTACATATACACGTAACCCAACCCCATTCCTAAACCTACCCATTTTTTTTATAAAACACAGGAAATAACAGGCAGATATGACTGCAGGCACAATTTATTCAAAAAGTACAAATATTCAATGTGTTCCGAGGCCAAACGATTGATTTGTGTGAACAAAATCCCTAAAAGCGATCAGCGTCTCCATCAGCTGAAGATCATGCACAAACATTGCTGCCTGAAGAAATGTTACATCAGCTTTGATAGTGAAATTGCATTGGCTCTCGTGTGTCTCGTGACCGATAGCGTCATGCTAAAGAGTCGGGTGTATCTTTTGAATGAGATATGACTTCACGGTGCGGCGAGATCATCATTTCAGCGATTAAAACATTAAGATCAACTCTATTCTTTACATAAAGATATTGCATGACTTGGAATCCAACATGAGTTCAGTTTTTGCAAAAAATACCTATGACTGTACTTGTATTTGCCTGTTACGTGTTTTATATTGTTGAGAAGTGGGTAGGTTTAGGGTAGGAGTAAGGTTAGTTGCTCTAAAATATAAAAGTAGCCTATAAATATTTATACAATCATGTCTAATTTTTCAAATGCAAAGAATTAAATGTGTCTTGATCTGACACATAAGAAAAAAACCTGAAATCAATGGAGTACCCTGCGTGTTGAAAAATTAAGCTAATGGGGTACCCTGTGCATTAAAAATTGACGCAGAAGGGTCCTGACCAAGCGTCAATATGTGCCGAGTTGGGAGTGAGAACGTGTTGTGTTCTTGGTTGATTTGTAACAAAACTGCTCTTTTGTTTTAGTTTGCAAATAAGTTTTTTTTTTTTTATTCTCAGCTACGCAGATCTGAAATGTGAGACTATTCATAGTGCTTTGAAGTAGAGAATTACGTGTCAAATTGAATGGGTCACAGGTTTTTGTGGCGTGCTGTCAAGTGGGTTGTGCAGATATTTGCTCTGCTCGGATCAGATGGATAGCTCTGTTTTGGAGTGTTTGGCTTCTCATAAAAAGCAGATAGAGGGAGATAATATCACAATCATGTCAGGAGAGAAAAAAAAGATATTGCATTTACCATAAAATTAATGCAGAAAAACTCCTCCAATAGAACAATGAGCCACTGAAATGCGGGGCGAAACAATTAGACCAGTTTAGGCTGTTTGTTCTGTTCCCAATTGATTTGTGAAAAATAAAACTTTCGATTTGAATGCGCTGAACATTAATTTAAAACAGTGTAACAATATGCCGTTCCTTAAGGCTACTGGACTATTTTCCCATATCCACGATTTCTATGAAAATGTGCATAATTGAATTAAACCCCAGGAGCTCCAATAGCCCACATTTAGCGTAGGAGTAACACAACGCCCCCGCTCCTCCTTCATCTCTCTTCCTCCTCTGCAGCTTTCCATCTCCAAAGTCTATGTCCCTCTGGATTGCACTGCTGTGAATAAAACCCAGGCCCCTTCTTTATTACAGATTTGACGTTTTTCAGTAATGTCATTATTTTATTATTTGCTACTGCTGTTCATTTGCTGCTAAAGTGCCCTGTGCAATGATAACTGGCAGTAATGGACATGATTTTCAGCCAGTGGAGAGTTTTAATGGCCAGTTCTGATAGCACGGATTGTCTTTTGCCAGCATAGTCATATTTTTTTTTTCATTTTCAAAGAGGAAAAAAATATTTTACTTACAGTACATGTGAAATACTCTGCTGTGGTTAGATTAAAATGACAATTTCACGTCTGTAAGTCATGTCAGTAAACTAATTTGGAATCTTGCAAAACTAGTGCAGAATGTGTTGCAGAAAGTCCCACATATTTAAAAGTTTTTTTTTTTCCTGTGAAAAAAAATTCTTAATGACTTAAAATAGCTTGAATGCTATTACTCTACACCCTTGCTTCATTGAATATATGCGGAATGAATATGCAAATTAGCCCCACCTCCACTCACTCACACCAGCTCAGACATCCACTCATCAACTCGTCAACTTTACTGTAGTAAACGCTGCACAATGGCAAAGTAAGATACTGGTTTATTTCAGCTGTATGTTTAAAGCAGAAATTGATTCCGAAGAAGAGGAACAATGAATTATAGGGTCATTTACAAGTCGATGTATCAGAATGATAATATGTTTTATGTATCACTCTCTACAATGTTGGCCACATAATGGTAATTCATTTAATTGGTTACACTTTATTTCGATAGTCCACTTTAAACATTATACTAACTATAAGTAACTTTGCAACTACATGTCAATTAACGGTCATTAGAGTATTAGTTGACTGTCAGTAGACTGGTAGGTTATGGTTAGGTGTTAGGGTTCGGGTTTGTAGAAAAAGTTGAATTGTAGTTGCCAAGTTACTTATAGTCAATAGAATGTCTGTTGGGGGACCAACAAAGTAAAGTTTTAGTAAATATTAATCAGACAGTCTACAAATACTCTAATGACAGTTAGTTGACATGTAATTGCAAAGTTATACTTATAGTTAGTAGAATGTCTAAAGTGGACTATCAAAATAAAGTGTTACCATTTGATAAGACTTTGGCTTGACTATGTTATCAAACAGCTAATAATGTGTCGCTAATGTTACACAAACCATGTTCCCATTCAATAAAAGTGTGATTTTCTTTGGTAGAACAAAATATATCTTATAGGATAAAGCAAGCCGTAACCATGTATTGAACATTGGAGGGGGGGGGTATATTAATTATATATACTGTATATATATATGCACAAAAAAATTATTTTATAAATAAATTGATACTGTAAATGTCGTCTACATAAAAATCAATGCACACTATGCTGTAATGTTTATCAAACATTTGCTGCAAATAGCTGTATAGTGAAGCTGTTGTCTATCCACTTAAAGCCATTGAAATGTATTGACAGAGCTAGTTTGTTTGGAACTATTGAGCGCTCCATGAACCATGTGACTGCATGAAAGCATGTGCCAACTCTGTTTTTCAATGGCTCTGACTTTAATTGTTATGCCACATTAAGTGCACCAAAACAGTATTCATTGTTTGAATCTCGTATTAAAACTTTAAAAAATGTAAAAGCTTAGCCTTTGTTTCATATTAAAAGCTGGGTTGCCAATTTGGCATGAGATTTACTTGGGCCAAGTGAGAGCGTGAGGCAGAGCCTGAAAGTGTGTGTCTCAAGCCAAATGCGTGAAAGTTGGCATCCCTGGTAAAGCGCTGCCTGGATTGTGAAGTACCTTGTTGTGAACACTTGCCATTCCAGGACTTCTTTCTCGCACTTGCACTTTGGATTATTGCACATTGGATTGTATATACACGGGTGGACACATTGGACTATCAACACACAGAGTTTCCTATGGGCTGTTTTATGGTATGGAATTGATGGACTCTATGCTTTTACCAGTCTAAGGACTCTTGATATATATTGTGTTGTTTTAGTTCAGTGTCATTTCTGTTGGGGTAAATACATATCTGTTATTTTATAACTACTGTTTTCTTGTCTTCATTTTTAAACCCAACGTACAAGTACTTTAAACAATTCTTCTTTTAATTGTGTTACATATCATTGGCCCATACAGGGAATGATTGTTCTTGAATTGTGCAGTTGGGTGATAAAAAAAAGACAATTACCTGCTGGTCATTGCGGATTACTACACAAAATGGGTAGAATTATTTCCCCTTCGGGACTGCAAAGCTTCAAAGATTTCAAATATTTATGCGTCAAAATATTTACCCACTGGGGGTACCAAAATATCTGACCGGGGTGCCAAATTTACATCCACTATGCTGTCTGATCTCTGTAAGATATGGGGCATCCAAAAGTTGACCAAAAGTTATCATCCACAAACAAAGCTTACAGAACGTATAAACCGGACATTAAAGACCATGATAGTATCATATGTGGGGCAGTACCATCAGTTATGGGATCAGTAGCTAGCAGAGTTCTGCTTTGCCATCAAGTCAGCTTATCAGGAGACCACTGGTAAAACACCAGCCGAGCTGATGATTGGCAGACCGCTCCAGGGACCACTTGAAAGACAGATTCACAGACTCAGGCAGAAGAACATGGCAGAGGAGGTAAGGCATAGAGTGGAGGTCCCAAAAAAACCAGACAAGCGCGGTATTACAACTACCGGAGGTATAATAATAACGAAAAGATGGGCAGTTTCCAGCAGGGTGATCTCATCTGGGTGAAGACTCATCCTCTTTCATATGCCACAAACAAATACTCTGCTAAGCTAGCACTCAAGTGGGAGGGCCTAGCTGAGATAATAAAGAAAATAGGACCAATAACCTACACCATTCTTTGGGGCATCCCACCAAAAACAGACAATATTAATGTTAGAGTTAGGGTGGTACGCTGGTATGGACGCTCACCTCTGATGCCGGTAGCATTGCCACATAAGGTAGGGTGACCAGATGTCCTCATTTTCCGGTGACAGTCCCGGTTTTTGGTGTTCTGTCCCCGACTGGAGCTGTCCCCGGAAATGTCCCCGTTTTACAGCTCGTTCAAAAGAACCGGCATATACATTGCAAAAATGCCAAACATACAGCAGCTGCTGGTTATAGTGGCAACCGTGTAGTGGTTATTTTCACCAGCAGATGGCGCTGTGAGATACGCTGACTCTACTTGGTCGCGCACGCGCCGCTACTACTTCATGAAGAACGTAACCGAGAGCAGAGCGCCATTATCGTCAAATATCAAAAGAAACATTGTTATCGCTTTCAAGGTAGTAACATACTAACTATTAATGTTAAATTAAAGTAATACTGTTTGTACACTCAAAAAAAAGGCTCGTAATCATAGGGGAACCTTTTTTAGTGCTATATAGCACCAATTTTGGTGCTTCAGTGGTTCTTCAGCGGTTCTTCAGAGGTGCTATATAGCACCTTAGTCAAAGAACCGGTGAAGAACCTCTGAAGAACCGCTGAAGAACCTCTGAAGAACCGCTGAAGAACCACTGAAGCACCAAAATTGGTGCTATATAGCACTAAAAAAGGTTCCCCTATGATTACGAGCCAAGAACCATTTTTGGTGCAATATAGAACCTTTTTTTTTTTAGAGTGTATGTGCTTTATAACAGAGCCTCAACAGGGTGCGGGATGGTTTTATCCCCAAAAGTTCCAGTCACAACGCAGTGATAACCACACATCTGAACTTTAAATATAAAAAAAAAACTAAACAATTACACTCGCAACAAATACATGTGCTGCAGAATCCACATACTCAAACACATGCTTAAAATAAGCCTAAAATGCAAAATAACAAGACTGTTAATGTTAATAATAATATAGGAATCCCACAACAACAACAACAAAAAACATTAAAATATATATTGTTCCCGTTTTTAATTAATAGATAATAACAAATAAAAATTTTTAGTGATATTTTGACCACTCAAATAGGAAATGTCCCCGGTTTCCATTTCAGAAATCTGGTCACCTTAACATAAGGGGTAGGTTAATGACCTGTTTTGAGTCTCATACTTTTAAACACCTGACTACTCACACAGTAAGATCTGACCCCTTTTTAAACCTTGTAACCCAGCCAATTCGTCTGATTGTTACAAGTTTAATTTTGGTCATAAAAATGGTAATTAATAGGGTTTTGTTCTCTGATATTCTGGGAGCTCAACTGATTAGTTTGAGGACTTTCTAGTGGTTATAAGAAAAGTCCATTGCTTGTTTTTGACTAGGTTGTTGTTCACTTCATTAGGAGGTAGTGCTGTTTTTATTTTAGGACTTTACTCAGGCCCATACTTGTGTTTTGCACGGTGTGACAGCTCTGTTTCCACCCCCACACACAGTCTAACAGTGTGTCATAAGTCTGCTTGTGGAAAGCAGCACTGTTTCTAATATACAGTAATAATAACCTGAGGCGTTTTAGCACATAGTCATTCAGTAAATGCTAAGCATTTGACTGCATTAGAAATAAACTCAATCTATGGATCATTTGAAGGACTGTACAGTTCCTAATTTTACATCTCCTGTCTGCCATTATACGTTGTTATACTGAAAATTTGACCAGAAAAAAATAGACTTCTAAATTACACGCTTAATGGTATTATGAGGCGGTTGCAGTTTGGAGTCCCTAAAGGGACACGGTGAAGGAAAACATGAAATGGAGGAAAAATATTAAAAAGGTCATGTTTTTGCTATCTATCTATCTATCTATCTATCTATCTATCTATCTATCTATCTATCTATCTATCTATCTATCTATCTATCTATCTATCTATCTATCTATCTATCTATCTATCTATCTATCTATCTATCTATCTATCTATCTATCTATCTATCTATCTATATTGTGTTCAAGAGAGCAACAGATATTTTTGTGATTGGCTACATTGTTCAACTGTAAAAACAAGTTGTAAATAGAAACCTTTGATGCATATTGGCAAACCTATTTTGCCAATAAGCATATTTTACTAAGAAAACATGCTCCACCTATGATTCTACACTGAATGTGTCAAAACAAAAGTTCCAAATCAATTTTCTTGTTGTGAAAAGTAGCACAAACGCAGAAATAGGAGACATCATCTGTAACAGCACTACTTTACATGCATGCAGTATAGACAGCACTGCTCATATCCAGTGTAGGCACATTTTTAATTTGACTAAATGTGTGGTTATAGGTTTTTCCTAACCTTGTAACTATACTGCTGATATAAAACATACTGTCATATAAGATATCACCCACCTTTACTGTATATGAAACACACAAACAGTATTAATGCTTTGATAAATGTCATGCCAGTGATCTACCAGATTTTAAATCTACAATGTATTATCGCTTGTGTCCTTGAAAGGGACACATACAATATTACACCTAAACAGCTTGGTAGTGGGTTATTACAGTTTTTCTCAGTCGCTTTGGTACATTTCTCAAATCATCCTCGACATTTGCAAAACACCAAGTGCATTTCTCAAAACAATTCATACAAATAGCAAAACACCATGGATTACCTGCAAAAGCCAGTCTCTTGCTCAAAATCCTTAGTTCATCTCTCAAAAGTAAATATCTGTGTCAATGAACATGTCAGTGCCATCATAATGACAAGTCCTTGTGTCATTGTGTATGAATAAGACAGTCAAATTGCTTAGTCATATTGTCAATATAACTGTACTCTGGAGGGATGTTCTGATGTAAATATGGCTAAACTTTTGATGACAATTATTGTAAATTGTAGGTTAAACCTTAGTGTATGTGGGAGTTTGAATGCAAGAGACTGGACAAGATTCATATTTATGCTTTTACTGTTTGTACTGTAATTTGTTGACAGACCTTGTCATTGTGATACAGAAAGGAAAATACAGCACTGCATAGCACAAAGAAAAAAAAACCCAGAAAAACAAAAGTAGAAATGTGAACGTCTAACGGAAATGTATAGAAATATGCTTGACATTTTATGACAACTTGTTCAACCATTTTGCATGTAAAGACTTATGCTATGAACTAATGCCTAAATGTTGCGGGGGGTAAGACTATTCAACAGAGACCCATTATAATACATTTTGATCAACATGACATAAGCAACTGATAATGTAGGAAACAGCAGAGAATTGTACATAATCATTTGCATGGATGTACACAAGCATTTGCAACTTGTTCAAAGAAATGAGAAACTGCTTTTTTGATGTGCACAAGTGACACAATGATGTGAAGATTGAACAGGTAGCTTTGAGAATTTCAATTCTGATCTGAGAAATGTACCAAAGCGACTGAGAAAAACGTCTCGGTTACGGATGTAACCCTCGTTCCCTGAGGAGGGAACGGAGACGTAACGTTAGTGACTAACGAATGGGGGTTTCGCTTAGAAGCCTATCAACTTCGAGTTTTGAGAAAACGCCCAATGGCGTGCCAATGCCATGGGGCATGCGGAATTTGCATACGTAGCTCCGCCTCACTGCGTGAGTATATAAGGAAGTACGAGGCAATATCGCATTATGTTACCTGCTTGAGGAGCCAAGACTGAACTCCTGCGTTCCAGGCAACACAGCTCGATGTGGCAAGGGGACGTTACGTCTCCGTTCCCTCCTCAGGGAACGAGGGTTACATCCGTAACCGAGACGTTCCCTTTCGTTCAGTCACTACGACGTAACGTTAGTGACTAACGAATGGGGGTCCCAATATAATCCCGCCACTCAGCTGTCTTCCAGTGCCCTGCGTAAGTGTGAGTACCCTGTCGTAAGACTAGTACGGACGAAGGACTCCCACTTAACACAGGAATACCAAGGTACACTGGGAAGCATATCCCAGTGAGGGAATGCCAAAGATGCCTACCCGTGGGGAGGACTTAAGAGACACATATGACCCGGAGAGGGTTGCATATGGAAGATCTCTAGGGTACCAGCCGAAGGTGGATTTTTAACCCTAGGGGTGGCGGGGACACGCCAAGGGAAGAAACCCGCTCACTGCGGAGACTTACGGTGAAATACACATGTGGGGGTCGCCGGAGGGAACCATGCACATGGGGCACCTGGCCGGACATGAGGGTCTGGGCTCGAAAGGGCAGACTGAACTGATGTCGGCGTCGACAGTGCTGGAGGAGCTCAGGGCTCTCGGGGAGCTCACCTGAGGAAATAACGCACGTATCCAGTCCGTGGAGTGGAGTGGCGAGCAAGCGAAGACACCTGAGCCTGGCCCATCACCGGCCCCTCGGGGGGGCGAGTACATAGTCGGACACTGGCTCCACTCGGAGATTGTAGAATCTGGCGAATGTGTTGGGTGTCGCCCAGCCTGCAGCTCTGCAGATGTCTGCTAGCGAGGCGCCATGCGCTAGAGCCCAAGAGGAGGCCACACTCCGGGTGGAGTGTGCCCTCACACCAAGGGAACATGGTCGGCCTCGCTGCTGGTAAGCCAAAGCAATGGTGTCCACTATCCAGTGAGACAGCCTTTGCTTTGAGAGAGCACTTCCCTTCCGCTCTCCACCATAACAGACAAAGAGCTGGTCTGAGGTCCTGAAACACTGCGTCATGTCTACGTAGGCGCGGAGAGCGCGTACTGGACAGAGCAATGCCAAGGCTGGGTCTGCCTCCTCCAAAGGCAGCGCTTGCAGGTTCACCACCTGGTCCTTGAACGGAGTGGTGGGAACCTTGGGCACATATCCAGGCCGGGGTCTCAGGATCACGTGAGAGTTAGCCGGCCCGAACTCCAGGCACGCTTTGTCAACCGAAAATGCCTGCAGGTCCCCGACCCTCTTGACTGAGGCCAATGCGGTCAGCAGAGCCGTCTTCATAGACAGAAACTTAATATCGACCGACCGCAAAGGCTCAAAGGGAGGTCTCTGCAGAGCAGTTAACACTACTGCGAGGTCCCAAGAGGGTACGAGAGGAGAGCGAGGAGGATTCAGTCTCCTAGCTCCCCTCAGGAACCTGATGACCAGGTCGTGCTGACTTACCTTTTTGTTCTCCAAGAGATCGTGGTGGGCAGATATTGCGGCCACATATACCTTGAGGGTGGAGGGAGACAGCCTTCGCTCCAGCCCCTCTTGGAGAAACTGAAGCACGGACCCGATCGGACATTTCCAGGGGTCTTCTTGGCGGGAAGAGCACCAGGTGACGAAGAGGTTCCACTTCAACGCATAGGCATGCCGAGTGGACTCTGCCCTAGCGGAAGTGATGGTGGCGACCACCGTAGGTGGTAGGCCACTCAAACCTGCCGGGTCCCGTCTAGGAGCCACACGTGGAGGTTCCAAAGGTCGGGACGCGGGTGCCAATGGGTGCCCCGTCTCTGAGTAAGGAGGTCCGGTCTCAGAGGAATAGGCCAGGGAGGGGCTGTCGCAAGGAGAATGAGTTCGGGGAACCAGGTCCGGCCGTGCCAGTACGGGGCGACCAAAAGGACCTGCTCCTTGTCCTCCCTGATTTTGCACAGAAGCTGTGCGAGTAGGCTCACTGGGGGAAACGCATATTTGCGTAGGCCCCGCGGCCAGCTGTGCGCCAGCGCATCCGTGCCGAGCGTGCCCTCGGTCAGGGAATAATACAGGCTGCAGTGGGAAGAGTCGTGGGAGGCAAACAGGTCTACCTGTGCGTCGCCGAACTGTTCCCAAATCAGCTGAACCGTCCGGGGATGGAGTCTCCATTCTCCCGGGAGAGGCTGAAACCGCGAGAGCTCGTCGGCTGCGTGGTTCAGGACTCCCGGAATATGGACAGCACGAAGGGACCTCAGGCGCTTCTGACTCCATAAGACGAGATGGCGGGCGAGTTGAGACATGCGGCGGGAGCGTAGACCGCCCTGGTGGTTGATGTACGCTACTACGGCCGTGTTGTCTGTCCGGACAAGCACATGTTGACCCTTCAGCAACGCTCGGAAGCGGTGCAGGGCGAACCGTACTGCCAGCAACTCGAGGCAATTGACATGCAGGAGACGCTGGGGTCCTGTCCAGGAGCCCGCGGCTGCTTGTCCATTGCACATGGCACCCCAGCCCGTGGCAGAGGCATCCGTCGATACGACAACATGCCTGGAAACTCGTTCTAAGGGCACACCGGCCCGTAGAAAGCTGAGGTTCGACCACGGGGTGAGTGTCTGTAAGCAGGCCCGAGTCACTTGGACCCGGAGCGTGCCAGACTGCCATGCCCATCTCGGGACTCGATCGCGAAGCCAGTGCTGAAGCGGTCTCATATGAAGCAATCCGAGCGGCGTTACCGCGGCTGCAGATGCCATATGCCCCAGGAGCCTCTGAAAAAGTTTCAGTGGAACCGCATTCTTGCTCTCGATTTGTCGGAGGCAAGTCAGCAGAGACTGCGCGCGCTCGCTCGAAAGCTGCGCGTACATGGCGACCGAGTCGATCTCCATACCGAGAAAAGAGATCCTCTGCACGGGGCAAAGTTTGCTCTTCTCCCAGTTGACCCGAAGGCCCAGACGGGTTAAGTGGTGGAGAACCAGATCTCTGTGTCCGCAAACCTGCTCTCGAGAGTGGCCTAGTATGAGCCAGTCGTCAAGGTAGTTCAGGATGCGGACCCCGTGCTGCCAAAGGGGCGCAAGGGCTGCCTCGGCGATCTTCGTGAAGACGCGAGGGGACAGAGATAACCCGAATGGGAGAACTGCGTACTGGTATGCCCGCCCCTCGAAAGCAAACCGTAGGAACGGTCTGTGTCGAGGAAGGATGGAGACATGGAAGTAGGCGTCCTTCAGGTCAATCGCTGCAAACCAATCGTACGGACGAACGCATTCGAAAAGGCGTTTCGCAGTCAACATCTCGAACGGAAGCCGGTGAAGGGATCGGTTCAAGATGCGAAGGTCCAGGATTGGCCGTAACCCACCGGTTTTCTTGGGTACAATGAAGTAGGGGCTGTAGAACCCCGACCTCATTTCGGCTGGAGGGACAGGCTCGATCGCACCCTTCGCCAGTAGAGTGGCAATCTCCGCACGCATGACGGGGGCATGGGCCCCGGTCATGGTATAGCGGACTCCCCTGTAACGGGGAGGAGCCTGCGCGAACTGAATCGCGTAGCCGAGCCTGATGGTCCGGGCAGCCCAGCGGGACAGCCCCGGAAGCTGAAGCCAGGCTTCCAGAGACTGCACCAACGGGGTCATCCGGACGACAGACGTACCCTGGGTGGGGCAGCGAGGCAGCGTTACCGGCGCGGACAGGGGAGGCTGTTGGGCGTCCCCGGGTCGGAGCACGGTTAACGGCTGCGCCCTGACAGAGGAGACCAGGGAAGGACTCGCGTTCCACTGGGGTCTGCTCTACCAGGGGGCTGGCGACAGAGAGGGATGCGAGTGGCGAGACCCGAGGGTGGCGCGCACTGTCATCACCAGTCTCTGGGTGCTCAGAGACAGGAACATGAGTTCTTCCCAAGCGCTGCTAGCCCGGGGGCCAGCAGCGGAAGGATTTTCCCCCGGCCCTCCACCGGGGGAAGGAGAGGCCCTGCTACCATCCCCTGGGAAGAACTGGAACCCATCTCTGAGTTGTCCACCTCCATCCTGGCGTTTAACCAGTCTGGGGAGCGGACTGGGCGACATCCTCAACCACCTCCACGGCGCGGCCCAGGTGAAGGCTGCTGCTGGGGCCGGGCGGGAAGAGGGAGGGCGCCCTCGGCGGCGAGCGGACTGAGGCGACTGGGCCGGCGGCTGGTGCAGCAGCTGGCCGCCGGGGCAGTACGTGTTGCAGCCTCAGTCTGCTCTGGGGCGGCCGAGAACTGTTGGGCGCAGTTCTCAGCCGCGCCGCCGAAGAGGCCAGCCTGGGATATGGGTGAGTTGAGGAGGCGGGCCCGCTCAACGTCCTCCACATCACCAGGTAAGGCCTGGTGTTCTCCCGGACCACAGCTGTGGACATCGCCCGACCCAGGGAGCGTGTGGCCACCTTCACCGCCCGGGGGCGGGGTCAGTTGCGGCACGCAGCTCAATGAAGAGCCCTGGGTCGGCTCCACCCTTGTGCATGTGCAAAGGGGCGGCGGCCTGCCCGTAGCACTGCGGGACCACGCCACCGAAGTAGACGAGCCCACAGGCTTTGGGGGGGGTGCTTAGGACAGCCACACCACGCCACGTCAAAGCCCTCTGTGGACACCGTAGTGCGCAACAGAGAGTTCAACAGTGGGGGGGGAGGGGGCCCCAGTGTACCCTAGGCCGCGGCCCCATCAAGGGCAGAGAAGGCGGAGGAGGCCACCAAACGGTCGCGAGAAGCACGGGGACTTCCGGGACCGCGTGATCTCCTCATGCACCCCGGGAGCGAAAGGCATTGAGGGCGGGGCCCAACAGCTGTCGGGTGCCGCCCCCAAAAACCAATCGCGCAACCACGAGCACCCACGACTGGGCGGAGTTCCACACCAGCGCGAGACTCGCGGCTGCCCGAGATAACATGGCTGTCAACTTTAGGTCAGATCAGGCAGTGCTGACACACCCGGAGGCGGAGCACAACCTAATCGTCATCCCCAAAGGACTCCAGCCCACCTTGGGATGCGGCGATCGACATCTCACTGCTATCCGGAGCGTGAACTGAACGAACGGGGCGTCAGAGACGGGCCGTAGATTCAATCCAACACTCGCGGAAGCGATGTATAAGAGGGGGGTGTGGCCCGAGGAATGAACGTCGGGGTTCTTAATACCACAGCACCGCCCTCAGGTCACCCTGGCCACCAGCCAAAGTACCATCTCACTCGGGGACGGTAGATTGGGGTGTGGCAGAGGGGACTCTCTCTCCTCACGGAGATCATTGAGTCTCGACCGTGACATCGCGATGGTCACGCCCCCGTAATGGAAACGTGACACATCCGCAAACACTGCCCGTGCGCGCTGAAGCCCAAACACGCTCGAGCAGTGAATGCGTCCTCAGACAGCAGCGGAAAATCGATCGCACCCGGAAGTGCACGGGCGAGCCGTCTTGAAAAAGACGTGCCACGCGCAAGCTCTTTTTGTGAGAGGAAAGCCTTGCAGTCGATGCCGAAGCGCCCAGGGAAACACACACCAGCTGTCAGGCGGACCACTGCACAGATCAGCAGGCAGGAAGTATGCGATCACTGGAACGCGCCGTCACACCAACACCGACTGGAAAGCTGCTCGTCTCGAAGAAGCTGACAGAGTCTCAGAAGGCTGTAGGAGTGAAGAGGTAGGTACTCTTGGCTCCGAAAGCAGAAACATAATGCGATATTGCCTCGTACTTCCTTATATACTCACGCAGTGAGGCGGAGCTACGTATGCAAATTCCGCATGCCCCATGGCATTGGCACGCCATTGGGCGTTTTCTCAAAACTCGAAGTTGATAGGCTTCTAAGCGAAACCCCCATTCGTTAGTCACTAACGTTACGTCGTAGTGACTGAACGAAAGGGAACTGTAAATTCCTGGTGTATCATTCCTGTCAGGAAATTAGCAAAATCCGTTGTCTATTGTATCAGCATATTTCATCCAACATCAAGTATAATGTAGTGTTTTATTTGGTAGTGATATAACATTTTAAAATACAGAGAAAATGTATTTATCAAAAATATGTATTGATCATATGTTAATCCCTTCTTGAAAGTTTCTGCTCAGTATGTATTTCTTACTAACTCTGTTTAAGGTAAGACAACAATAGTGACCTTTTGACCTTTCTTGCTCTGCATGACTGCTAAAGAACACTGATGTGGGTAGTTTCTTGTGGGAAAACTCTGTGCAAATACATACAAATTATCATGAAATACCACAAATAAAAATACACAACAGTCCCAAAATAGAGGTGCAGATCAATACTGCTGCAGAAGAAAACAGAATACCCAGTAGTATGCATGTGAAGTATTATCTGCTTCCCTGTATCACCACTTACATGTAAAGAGGAGGAAAAAACATTTCTGAAGAAGGTGCCCATGCAAAATAATTGCAGTGTCTTCTATATGATTAGCATGTGTTTCTGTGCAGTTAATAAGCTGTTCTTGGTAGTTGAAAGGGCATTGCTATGGTTGCCAAGTCAAAAGAGCCACCCCCAAATCTCTAAATATGGCTCAAGTCCCTTCTTCAATGCTTTTTTTGCCTGTTTTTATCATCCTGAGTTTAATACTCATGGCGCGGGTTTGTTCAAATCCCTAAACCGCTGTATGAGACACAGTAATAGGGATTTGAAGGATTTAGTGTATTTAGGTTCATTTATTTGTGTTCCATCATTGAAAGGGGGATCTGTTCTTCCAAACTGTCAATGTAAAAACTAACCATCTATCTAAGCTGCCGGTGCATTAAAAACCTAAGTCCTACCTCTTGCAAAAAAAGCTATGAATTAAAACTCAAAAGATGAGATCTTAAGAGAGGCTGTTGAGCCTTCCCTGTCCTTTTTGAATTAAAGAGAGACTTTCTTGTCTATTTGTTGATTTTTTCTTTATGTGAAGAAAAAGGAAAAAGTTTTGTTTCTTCTTTTTTTCCCCAGTGTGAGGTTATTCAAGGCTTGTTCGGAAAGCTTTTTGTGTTACACAGTCAAGTCATGTGGTGTGTCCCCGTGCGTTCAGAGGAGACCTTTTTGTACCCAGGGTCCCTCACTGCTGTCAGACCAGCTGAAAGAGTGAAAGAGTTCTGCTGTCTGCAGCGTCACTAGACTTCCATCTGTTCATCCACAGACCGAGAAAAGCATCTTCTAATAAAGCGTTTCATTTATAGACTGTTTATTTAACATTAGAGTGTTAATTGCATGTTAAATTCTGGTGCATTAATAGGTACATTAATTAGTCTCTCTTTCTTGAGCTCTTTCATCTTCTCCTCCCCCACTCGAGCATTGGGTTGAGTCTTCAGTGTTCAACAAGTATTCTCAGCATGAATATTCATGCTCTCTCCCCTTGTGTGAATGTGATCTTTATTCTTTAAAGCGGCTCATGAAGGAATTGCTTGAAACGTACTGCCTCATTTGTAACATTTACAACATACACATGAAGAATGCATGCTTGAAGTCAACATGAAACCCAAGTGACCCAATTACTTGCTTAATACATGTTCCTGGTCTTATTGTGCACAATTCATCAGTGTACTTCATTCCAAAGAGAACAAAAAAAAAAGTTTGTCTTTGTAATCTTGATAAAATATAATAATTGTACTGGCTCTGAAATGATTGTCCTTGTCTGCTGACATCATCTAGCACATGCAGACTACAGGTTAATGTTAACCAATCAGTAAATAGTTATAGACATTGTTTTATGATTCTGCTTTAGATATTGCTGGTTAATAGTGGTAAGCAGTAATATGAAATCAATCTTTAATATCCATAATATGATATTAAAAAAAAAATCTGGCATTTCACTTCTGCTCTAGCTTCTCACCTTTGATGAACACTTTTCCTAAACGAATATATACTGTAATGTCAAATTTAATACAATGTGATATAAGTTTCGGCAATAGCAAATGACAGTAGATTTGATAGAAAATTAATCGTTACCACTATTGTAGCTCCATTTTGATGTGGAACACACACTTTTAACAATTTCTCAGTAACGATTTTGCAAAACTCCAAAAACATATCTATAGATAGATTTTTCTAAGCAAGGAGAAGTGCTCACTAACACTGATTTGTGATTATAAGAACAATAACAACAAATTGTGAACAATATTTGCCTTATGTGTAAATAGAAAAAGTTTTAGATCTTTGAGTTCAGCTCATGAAAAATGGGGGCAAAAACAAAAGTGTTGCGTTTATAATTTTGTCCAGTGTTTATATATAAGAATCGAGAATCGACTTTTGAATGGGCAACATTTGGGTTGCAAGTCTGACTCTCTAATAGGGATGTAACAATACCCTCATGTCACGTTTTGATACATATCCCGATACTGAACTCACGATACGATATTATTGCGATATTCCAAGACATATGGTAAAAGCTTAACAAAAAGTGGACTGTTGATTAAAATGCTAAAATGCTTTGGTATTACATTGGGGGTGGAAATTAATAGGCTTGGACTTGGTGCTGGTAACCCAAATTCTTACACTCTGTCGCTGACATTTGGCATTATCAGGACCCACAAATATCCCATTGCATTATTATGCATTATATTAAACATTATATAGTAGTTTAATGTAGTACAGACACTAAAACTCTGTAAACTTGAATTTTTTCTCACAGTAATTTTCTTTTTAGTTGAACCATACACAATACATCATGTCGGTATCCACGATACATATTGTTGCATTTTTGTATTGCGATATATTGTGACACCCCTACTTTCTAACCATTAAGCCAAAGCTGCCCCTTATGACATTATTTACCATAGTGCATGATCACATAATCATCTCCATATGGTTTTTCTGACATAATACCTTTGCTCATTAGCTCACCTGGTACAGCATTGCGATGCAGATGTGAATGTACTGTGAATGTTCAATGTTAAAGGGGACGTATCATGAAAATAAGTGCTGTAATCGGGTCATCTACCAACCCAGAAAACGTCAAAAAGGCCAAACCAGTAACTTTGTTTTCGTACGTTTTTCTGCAAGTATGTGATTTCTCTCCCCTTCTGCACTTTATAGAGTATTATACACACAACCCCCCACACCCCCCACCCCCCACACCCATCCTACCCAAGAGCGTGTCATATACACGCCATAAAGTGTGTATCATATGCACGCGAAAAACTAATTTTGGCGTATACATTCCACAACATTGCACACTCGTACTATTGATACGCATTCTCATGTGATCGTGTTGGTTTTTGCTCACCCCAAAAATGTGGCAATTTTAACTATAAACTTCACATACATACTCTGGGGACATCAGAGACTTATTTTACAACTTAAAATAATATATAGCATAATATATCCCCTTTAAAGAGCTCAAAGACTTATAGAGACAAGCTAAAATGACATGGTTGCAATAGCAAATAAATTTTTTTCTCCAATTTGCTTTTGTTGATTTAGGGTAGCTACACTATTTTAAAATGCAGTGCTGCATTAAACTTTTCGCTCCACGTACTTAACATCACTTCCAATCTGCCAGTATACATAAAATAACCAACATAATAAAAAGTTCAGTTGATTCACATTCATCAGTTTCAGACTCACTGGGCATGAACGTTATTTAATTTTGTAAGGCTTTTGTGAACACGTTATGGGAAAAAATTAGTTTGTTGAATGTTGAATGTCAATGAAAGTACTAATTGCCCTTCCCAAGGATTAATTAATTTGTGTAAATGCTGGAAAAGACAGGTTCAATGCAAAGCCCAAAGGTGTTGTATCATTCAAGGCATCTAGCTACAATTTTCCCTAAGCAGGATATTAACAGGCCACTGGTTTGTGTTTGTCTGGTTGAACATCAGTTTGCTAATATGAAGTTTGTGAGTATGAGTGCGTAATCAGCTGAGGGCGAGTCCCTGTAGAACCGCACCAAAACATGCTTGTGAGTTTGGAGAGCTGCTCATTTTCATCATCAAATCAACAGAGGCATCTCAAATGACTTAGCATTAGGCATTCTGCTATGCTAATCGAGACAATTACCATAAATAGGGAGAGAAAAGAAAAAAAAAACTTGTAGGCAACATAAAATTAGAGAAAACTACACAGACGTTAGACATTAGAGAGCAATTATGAATCATTCAACACCATGCCAGCACTTAAAAGGCTTTGATAGCTTATGTTCTTTGTGAACTTACAGGTTGCTCTTTCTTTTCCATCACAAGCCCTTCATAATTCATGTCATTTTTTTTTTTACAGCTGGAATTTTTGCCATGTTTCTGTACTGTGCCAGAGCACTTGCTTAAAGCTTGGTATAGAGAGGTAATGGCTACCCGCTGATTTGATGAGACAATTGGTGCTTAATTGCACAGTTTAATAGTTAGGCCACGTAACTGATAATTGAAGGCGTTGTGCCTCCTACAGAGACCGATGGTATTCTTAGCCACTTTGTCAGGCGGTCTTTAAGACAACATTGTTGCCCTAGCTTGCAGATTTTTCTTAAAGGGATTGATAATGAAATGATAATGACACAAGAATAATCATTTTAATTAGGCTAACAAATTGACCAAACATGTTGATAGAATTAATAGCATTCCCTAATACCTATTAAGATGCTTAACATATTTCAAGCCTTAAGGCATTTTGATTTTGCGAATCTAGAATCGCTGGACAGTGAAAAAAGAAGAGAGCATGAGATATTTAAAAAGATTGTGTGACTAAATGTATCGGTATTAATCCAGCATTGCATGTATTGGCTTAAAAAAACAATTCCAGAATCCATTGTGAGAACAAAATGATCAGTAAAAGTTAAATGTTTGTATATTTGTATGCTCATTATGCAAACATCACATTGTTAGCTTAGCAACTTTAGCATACAAACATAAAAAGCAACTGCCAGTGCAGACAGCACTTAAAAAAAAAAAAACATTGGGTCATCGGATGCCCATTTTCCACAAGATGATATGATTTTTTAGGGTCTTCATGTAAAGTCTGTAACATACTTTGGTTAAAATGTTTGTGTAAAACAACACCCTTTTTACCTCATCAAAACAGCTCTGTTCACAGCGGCCCGTTTCGGTGCATGTCTCTTTAAATGATTTAAATGATATTGTTTCATATATGAGAATTATGTGCTTGACTCTTGCATTGTCTATACAAGATCTTGACCAAAAATGTATGCACCTTTTGATGGAAATAAATGTTATGTTATTTTCGTCAAGAGGTTTATCAATTGTTGGTCAAGATCTTGTATTGACAATGCACAAATCCAGCACCCTGTAAAGTCTCCAGGACATCCCAAAGACTTTCAATGAATCTAAAGACCCACTGAAGTGCCTTGAAACACGCAGCACGCAGCATTACGCCCCCTTTTTAAATAGCCAATAGCATTTTGTTTATATCACAGATCGGCCAGAGCCGAATAAGCCACAGTTTTCTCCTAATCTCTAACAATTTCAGCCACAGCTTCAGCATCTATTTATAATGCAGGGGGCGGGATACTTTAGATTCTAGAGAAGATTTGATTCGACAGAAAAGCTGAAGTGCAGAGTGATGTCATCAAAATCATTGATCCATAGAGGCGGAAAGGAGAGACTGTACATGTTTAATGCTTATATCTTCTAAATAAAAGTTTTGTCATTGTTTTGGAGCACACTAGCTTATAGATAACAGTAAGGCTAACATATTCGTACTAAATGCCAAACAAACGTTTGGTTTTATGGGGACTTTAAAGTCTGGACTAATTTGAGCCTGATGAATCTTGACTTTGTCATCCTGGAATATGGCAATGATGTGTCTTCCTACATGGTTGTTTAAGAAATGAAAAGCTACACACTCTATCAATTAGGGTTATAAGAATGGTTGGCAAACATATAACATGCTAGAAACATAATAATCACTCCAATAATGATCCAATCATAGATTCTTAAGCATTTGCCTGTTTGAATCCAAACAGCGACTTCTTTTTGGCCGGGCAGTGTACCCCACAAGATGAAAGAAAAACAAATGCTCTCTCAGTTGACCCTATTAAATACAAAATATATGTAAAACAGCAAACTGTACAATTTGGGGAACTATGCCCTAGTCATGTCTTAAATCTACTGTGCAGCACTGGTGAAACACATGAAAGAAGAACTGCCTACATCTCACAGAGAAATCCC
Organism: Gobio gobio; assembly: GCF_949357685.1. NCBI lineage: Eukaryota > Metazoa > Chordata > Actinopteri > Cypriniformes > Gobionidae > Gobio > Gobio gobio. Next base: position 34,647,590 of record NC_137113.1, read on the forward strand.
CTCAGGCATCCCCTCCCTCAGTTCCCTCTTCTTTTGTGCTCCCTCTCCATCTCTTTGGATGCCAGAACCACAGCTGAATGTTCTGCCATCTTTCTGCCTTCCACAACGATTATGAGAATTCCCTCTCTTAACCATATGCCATCACAATTTCAGAATTTAATCCACTACAGTCAGTCAAACAGATTTACTAGTCCCTCCAGGATTTTGTCTTTTGAATGCAGGAATGAATGCAAATTCGCCCAAACCTGTATTATTACCTTTCAACTCAATCTTATTCTTGCCATTTTTCCAAATGTAAACTCGAAGGGTAAAGATAGGAAATATTATCATGTTCCATGAATTGCAGACTGACCGTTGTGACCAACACACTATGTGTGTGCTAAACCACTTGGTTTCCACTTAAAAGTGAACAATCTGAAGGTTGCAAGGCATTTCCATCTCATATTTGTGTGTTTAGTACAAATATACATCATTGCCACTTTATCCCGAATCTGAATATTTACCTTATATATAGATAGAGATAGATAGCAGGTATAGTCCTAAATATATAGAGGTGGCGAGCAGGGACTTTTGTCAGCGGTGCACATTCTATCAAAAATGCACCTGGTGCAGATACGGTGGATGGGTTTCGTGTTCCATCTAGACAGTGTTAGTTGCTTAGTTGCTTAACCTTATGACACATAGTTACACAGTTAAAGTTTTCCTAATATATTTGACCTTTTATTAAAAGTAGTCTACATTTACCTGTTGATGCCTTCACAAGCACCTGTAAAAGCAAATGAGTTGTGTTTGATTTGAATCAGGCGCGACACACAAAAGGGACAAAATATGCTGTATTTTTGTAATTCTGCTAGTTGGCACTAATGTCAAAGAAACGACATACTTCCCCTTTTTAACGGTATGGCACATCAGCTGAGGACATGCATTTAAATCGGAGCCTACAAATAAGAAACACCACGGCAGGATTCAATGTTTGCCGTTACTGTTACTGAGTGTACTTTGGACAGGAGTGGGAGGTCTGACAATAGTCCGGTCGTCCCGACATCTTTTGACAACAGCGTATCCGCACTTGAACTTGAAGAGAACAAAACTTTCTGCAGTGGTAGCGATCACACAGTTCCCAGTTCCCTGCCCTGAACCTGGCAATATATGTTCTTTGCATCCTGTCCACGAGAGCACCTTCAGAGAGAACATTCAGCCTTTATGGTCAGATTTTGGAGGAGAAACATTCGGTAATGAAACTGTCGTCAGTCAGCGACATTCTGTTCTTGCATGGATGTTAAAAAAAATATTTAAAAAAATATTCATTGTAGCCGCCATCACAAAATATTATCATTATTATTATACATGCTATTACTATTTAAATACTTCCGCTATTACTATTATTATCTGTCATTTCTGCTTATTTTTCATTGCTGTTATTATTACTGCTGTTTTATTGTTGTTTTTGTGTTTTGTTGTTGTGTTGTGTTCCCCCTATGTTGTAAGTTTTGCACTCCTAAATAAAAAAATAAAAAAAATATATATAAAAAAATATTTCATTTTGTTGTAGCTATTAGCTAGTAAGGTTTTCGAGTGACTCGACAGTTTTTATGTAATAAGTAATTTTGAGTTTCAGATATCGTATTTGATTTATCATATTTTTCTTTGTGACATTTTTTACGGTCTTGACAGTATCATGATAAGACAAATAACAAAATAAAACTATTGTATAGCCAACATTTTATATTTGTCGGATCTGGAAGAAAAGCATTCTAAAGGTCTTTTCACACTGGACGCAAATAGTTTGTGCAATGGTTTTATTTTTTGTGCTGCGGCGAAAAAACTGTAATTTCTTTTCGCTTCAATATTTTTTTTAACTCTCGCAGCTACAGAAAAGGCTTCAACCAATCACATACAAAGTAAAAATGTGACAAATGTCCAGTAGATAGCTAGCTAGGTATTCAATCAACAATAACCTTTGCTAGGTATCGCATTTCTCACGACACAAGATTACAGCTCCTGTGGAGTACATGCAAGCCACTTTAGGCTACAGACAACGATAACATAGCCTAACCTTTTGAGTTAAAACTTGTAGATTTTTTTCTATACATAATTGTGTCTGCTACTATCGAAAGGGAATGTGTTTCCGTCAGTGGCACTTAAATGTTTACATTGTGACTCAACAGGAAACATAGCTGGAAACATAGCTGCTTTGGATCGATTGGTTCCCTAAAGTTTGTGGTTTGTCTCATCAAATGCGGTGCTACTGTCTCTGGAGGGGCAGACCTCTACTTCCAGAGGCGGACAGTAGTGAAGTATTTTTACTTTCCAAGTAATTTTATTTTTCAAGTATATGTACTGTATCAGTGTTCTTATTTGGAAAACTTTTACTTCACAACATTCCAAAACATGATATTGTAATTTTTACTGCACTACGTTCATATTGAATTTAATTTAATACTTATTTACAGTAAAAATGTGGTACTTTTACTCAAGTAAAAGTCCTTCAACGTTTTAATTGAGGACAAGTAAGAAAGTACTACATGTTTTATGTTATTAAGTATTAAAGGTAAAAAAAAACTTTAATTTATGAAATGTAGTGCAGTAAAAAGTACGACATTATGCTTTGAAATTAAGTGAAGTGAAGTTTTCCAAAGAAAAACAGTAATAAAGTACATATACTTGAAATATGTATTTGAGTAGAATGTAAAAGAACTTCACTACTGTCCGCCTATGTCTACTTCTAACCACACGTCGAGAGCTAGTGCAACCACACAACTTTGCAACACTGTTTACGAATATTCATTGGAACTATGGTGTCAGTAAACACCAAATCACTGAACTTTCTTGGTAACAAAGAAACATGCGATGACTGTTTGCTACTTATGCTTTCAGGAAACAGACCCCAGGTTTGGAATAACATGAGGGTGAGTAAATGAAATGAAACAGAATAAAATGTATTGGGGTGATTAGTTAATTTAAGATAGTTGTGGTAACATTTTTAAAAGAATTATAGAAACGTATATGACATTATAGTTTACAGGTTAGGCAATTTTATGTATACTTTCACTGACTCTAATTACAAGAAATTATCATAATTGGCAAGTTTTACGTGCAAAACAACCAAAAATTGCAGTTTTGAAATAAGCTGCAGCAAATGCTTTCACAATTAGAAAAAGTCCTGTGTGATTGCGATAAAAATGATTAATTATTTATTCTTCAGCCTCTGCCTCCAGCCCAAAACTAGTCAAGTTACTAAGTCATATGCTGCATTGAATAGCAGGGATCCTAGTAAATACAGCTCACCAGACTCTGATATCATGAAAGCATAGCCCTTGCGGGAAAGCTATGTATCATTGCTAATTAGCTTAGCAGCAGGAGTTTAGCATGGGTGACTAAATATTCTAAATCAGGATAATACCAAAGGGCATGGTACTATAACAACAACTCCGCAGGTTGCAGAGTGGCTTTTCCCACGATTTATTTTCCAAATATACTGTTCGTTTGATGTGATTAAATGTCTCATTAGTCTCATGTAGTGTTTTAACACTTTCATGTGGGGCCAGACATAACTGATTTATGCGTCCATCACATTATGAAATCACAGAATCAAAGGACACACGTGAGATATCATAACCTGGCCAGTCAGTATTTGCAGCTAACAAATAGGAACATTTGTCAAGATGTTGTTGTATTTTCCAAAAGTGGTCTGAATTCAATCAAGCTGTCTGCAAATCGTATCAGCCGTACAACGTTCCACACAAATATGTTGTGCTTTTTTTCTGAATTAGCACATCTAAAAGGACTAATTGAATCAAAAAGAAATCAGGGAACAAACATGCGTAAACTAAACACAAGAAATATCTCCCAAATCAACTTGTTCAGTAAAAGTATCGCTTTGATGTTAACATTAAAAGAACAACTGTGGCACTGTAAATCAATGAATAGCAGAATGAAACACACTCAATTCTGTACAACTATGATACAAATCACATCCATTGACATATTATTTAAAGCATTTCACTTGAGAATGCGCTGACAACCATCATGGTGACCTTTCTCTATAATAAATACATTATGAGGCTTATTGATGTGCATTTGCCAAGTCATCTATCACAGGAAAATACCACTTGTTTGATGTGTGTAATGTTTTGTAAATCATGAAATAAAAAAGTCATAGACCCACTGAAAGTGTTTTTTTTTTTTTTTTTAATAGAAAAGTACTACAAAAACAATCATATTTCAGCCTGTAAAACAAGTCTGTAGTAAAAAATATTACTACATTTTGAGTAAAATGAATGTCTGTGCCACACAACCTGTGATAGGTTCATGCACTTTTCAGACTTCTTAGAAAATCAAATCGAAACTACATACATCACTGTGACAAATAAAATGGAAAGAAATAAAGATCTTGAATGATACAAAATTTTGTAATGCAGTGCAAAAGACTTTGCAGAAATGTTTTGCAAATTGTATATAATATGTACACTTTTCGAACATCAAGTTATATTACGTTTAAATTGACGCATATGCTAGATTCTTTTATCAAAGTGACTTCCAGTACATTCAAGCTGTATCTTATCAGTATGTTGTCAGTTTTTGCTTGCTTATTTTATTTATCAGTTTGACAAGCCTTATGCCTTGACAGACTCTGTTTATGCCATACAAAAATGAAACAGCAAGCACACCAAAGACTCAAATAGTCATTAAGTATGCTTTTTCATTATTTTCTTCCTTTCAAGTGTGAGGTTTTTCGAGCAAGGTGTGGAATGTGTGGAAAAATAATACGGTGATATCCACAAACCGTGCTAATAGATGTGGTACTGGGGTTCCCAGCAGTGCACTGCGGCATGAATAAATTATGCTGTGATAATGATTGTGTAACTGTTTGCTATTTTATTTTACGCTGTTGTTGTGTTTGCTGTCACTTTCATTTCTTTGACAGAGCTCACCTTTCTCACTGTTAATGTGGCTAAATGTGTAGGAACATGGTTGGGTGTTAAAATAAAAAGTTGCTCTAAATTAAAGGCGTGCAAGACATTTAGGGTATTTTTACACGACAACGATGTACTAAAAATGGAAACATTTGTCAAAACGATCCCCATTCACATGGATCTGTGAAAACGACTAAAGACCCTGTATTATGCATACTAGGTCAGTAGTTGGCGATGTCACTTTGTAAAGAAACACTACACGCCTATAGACTGAACACATAATACGCATGTAATATATTGTGGAAGCTGAAGCTCAGGCTCTCCTATAGCTAAAAGTCCATTTGTTTAAGATTTTTATAATATGGTTTCACTACTGTGTAGGTGTAAAATACATGCATTATTTTTATATGGATTACATGGTAAAGATGGATGGATGCTATGGCTCTATTGCTACCAATAGAACAAGTGTTGACAGAGATCAGGACTAATGAAGCTGCAGTGTTAACATTACCTTGTGTCACAAAAAAATGCAAAAGCATTATATAACCTTTAAGAAAAAATGCTCGTGTTACTGGGATGTGCATTGAGTACCTAGTTTAAAGCTGCAGTCCGTAAGTTTTCCTTTTTGTCGCAGTTATTTACTTTTGTTCTGAGCAACTGAGAAAAAAAAAATTACAATAAAATGCGCTACCAACGGTGATTAAATCTAACGATCGCTTATCTCACATCACATCAAACTGTGCAAACTATTATTATTTTTATACTTTGTTCTCAAATCGTTAATGTTAACAACATCAGCATTGCTTGACTACTGTATGTGTATTTAGTGTGTATTAGCATTGCCTTTAGATTTTAAAGGTCCCATTCCGCATGATCCCATTGTTCAAACTTTAGTTAGTGTGTAATGTTGCTGTTAGAGCATAAATAATACCTGTAAAATTATAAAGCTCAAAGTTCAATGCCAAGCGAGATATTTTATTTAACAGAAGTTCCCTTTCAAAGCCTACAGCGAACGGCTGGCTTGGACTACATCCTGGTACTTCCTTCTTTAATTACGTCAGTAGAGCAGTAGAACAGACTAACCTCCGCCCACAAAGAAACGCGAAAAAGGGGGCGCGGTCTTGTTGCTGTCCCACGTGGAGAAGCGGACGGTCGCGTGGAGAAAAGGAACTGTTGCGTTGAGTGTGTTTATCGCCATGTCATCGAGACGCTGTTATTTTCATCCAGGAGTCAAATCACCTTTGTTTGGCTTTCCCAGGGACGCTGTAGAGATTATTGAACGCATACATCTCTCCGTTAAGAGGCGTGACCTTTCCAACATGCGCTAAGCTGCTGTCGAATCACAACACAGGAACTGCTGGCACGTGCGCTAAGCTGCGGTCGAATTACAACACGGTAAGCGCTTGCACAATCAGAACTCGTTACGTATTTCTGAAGGAGGGACTTCATAGCACAAGGAAATCACCAGCCGTTTTTAGGACAGTGGAAACAGCGGTACACAGATAAGTACATTGTGTGAAAAATACTGTGTTTTTTTACACGCGAAACATGAACACATGTTATATTGCACACTGTAAACACAATCAAAGCTTAAAAAAAACACGAAGAACGGGACCTTTAATTTCTGTATAGTCTAATTCTTTGCTTTTGACTACGGGTGAATCTCCAGTTGTCATTGATGATTGTCGTTTGGTCCTTTCTGGTTCACGTTTAATTATTCCAGCGTTTAATTATTCCAGCATTTAATTATTCCAGCTGCTGTGAGAAAAGTCTATAAATGATCCACCACCTGCTTCATCCTCACATGAGATACTACAACTAGCCGGACTCCTTCTTTATACAGATGTGACGTAATGACCCAAAGACAAACAAGCTCACCATTTTTAAATCGGGCTAAGGTAAGACTGGCTGGTTATGTACTTGCTCAAATTGATTTTGGATAATTTTTTAACCAAAAAAAGACTGCAGCTTTAAGTAATTAAGGTTCTTTGTTTTGGTTTTTTTACTGTTGGGAGAACAGGGCACAGGCACCCATAGGGGTGAATGTTACATTCCCCCTGACTTTTAAGTGTGCTTAGTCCAGAGAACATCAAGAAGAGGCTCTCAATAAAAGCTACGGTCCCTCCGAGACCCTTTTCCCTGACACAAAAGGGACTGAGACTCCTTTCCCTCTGGTCTTTTAAGTGCACAGAAAACAAATGTGTATAAACATGTTTTGATAACTTATATCAAGTTAGACCCAAGGTACAACCAGGGCTGGAATATAGATTAATCTTTTTTTCTGTCATACGTGATTTAGTGGGGGGGGGGGGTGACTTTTTTTTTGGGCCGGTAATCTAATTTTGAAACCTTTAACTCTTTCCCCGCCAGCGTTTTTTTTTTTTTTTTTTTAAGTTGCCAGCCACTGCCAGGGTTTTTGATAATTTTCACAAAAATGTAATGGCCATATAATATTTTGTTGTATGAATATCTGAGCAATATATCAAAAGAAAGAGCAGACCCTCTGCTTTTAAACAAACAACAACAACAACAAAAAATGTTTTATTCTAACTTCATGCATTCCTTTTTTATCAACACTTAAATATGGTAAGTTTCATTAAAAAAAGCAAAATTTTTAACAAAAAGCTGAGAAAATCACGTTTTTGTCAAAGACTACATCCAGATCAGATTCAGAGTGATGATCAAACACAGATGGAGTAGATCAAGTCTATCAACAACCGTAATGCTTTCAGTCCTATAACTCGTCCTGGTCGACATTTCATTCAGTAACATCAGGCAGTTTTGATTTATATAATGTTTAATGTTGATTATGCATCTGCTTACATACGATTGCTTGTTGTTGTTTTTTGTGTTTTGATCAGGAGATTCTGTACTCATTCAAAAGATGCGTAATAGCGCCCCCTAGCGCATAATAGTGAAAACACGAAAACACCGAAAATTCTGTGTTTGGCAGGGAAGCGTTTTCTCACAAGTAATGGAAAATTCAGTGTTTGGCAGGGAAAGAGTTAATGGTTTAATTTGAAGAGAAAAACAAAACAAAACAATTGAATATTTAAAAAAAAATTACAAGACTGTGTAACAAGGTGCAAGAAAGTAAGAAACAGTCCTAATATTTCTATGTAAATAAACTACTAATCACATGAAGTGCAAATTATGTAATCTAATAAAAATGCAATGCTTCATGGGTATGTAAGGTCAGCGATTTAAAGTTCACAATACAAACTTCTGATTGGTAGATCTCTTTTCAGGATTATTGGTAGTGTAGTTCTACACCAAGAATTCACCTATTAACACATTATTTTGTCATTTGAAAACAGAAATCACAGACGCACAGAAGGACCAGCCCCAATACAGCAGGGGTGCAAAAACTCAGTTCCTGGAGGGCCACAGTCCTGCCGAGTTTAGCTTCTACCCTAATTAAACTCACCTAATCCAGCTAATCATTTGAAACCTACAGGTATGTGTGTTGGAACAGGGCTGGAACTAAACTCTGCAGGGCTGTATATTGCACCCCTGACATACAGTTTAACTAATGATCTCTACAACTGTGACCTAAAGAATTGTGTTAACCCCAGAAAGGGTCTCAACACTAAAGCCCTGTTTACCCTTGGTATTAATATGAGATTCCGTCAATCCTATCACAAGTGAACAGCGTTAATTAAAGATGTAAACAGGGTCTAAAACGTTTTGAGCTTGTCCACTTTCGACCACTTCCAGAGGATAGTCGAAAACACATTAGACCGGATTGCTTTAATGTTTCACGCTCATGTGGTGAAATGCATTTGAACAGCCACTGAAGACTGTCCACTCTCCGTCTACAGACTTAATGCATAAACATTATGGGAAGCGCACTAAACAGACAGGATTTAAACTTTGTCAGCTGAAGACCCAAGTTTGGTTTGAAGATAAAAACATATCAAACACAATGTTCTCTCACCATTCCTGATTTCTAACACGCATTCGGTGTGGTCTTGCGGTAGTCAGAGCAGAAATGAAAGCTGTAATTCCCTTTCGCTCAGTCACTACGACGTAACGTTAGTGACTAACGAATGGGGGTTTCGCTTAGAAGCCTATCATCTTAAAGCTTTAAGAAAACGCCCAATGGCGTGCCAATGCCATGGGGCATGCGGAATTTGCATACGTAACTCCGCCTCACCGCGTGAGTATAAAAGGAAGTACGTGGCAATATCGCATTATGTTTCTGCTTTCGGAGCCAAGAGTACCTACCTCTTCACTCCTCACAAGCCTTCTGAGACTCTGTCAGCCTCTTCGAGACGAGCGGCTTTCCAGTCGGTGTTGGTGTGACGGCGCGTTCCAGTGATCCCATACTTCCTGCCTGCTGATCTGCGCAATGGTCTGCTAGACGGCTGGTGTGTGTTTCCCTGGGCGCTTCAGCATCGACTGCGAGGCTTCCTCTCACAAAAAGAGCTTGCGCGTGGCACGTCTTTTTCAAGACGGTTCGCCCGTGCACTTCCGGGTGCGATCGATCTCCGTTGCTGTCAATGGGCACATTCACTGCTCGACGTGTTTGGGCTTCAGCACGTTCGGGCAGTGTTTGTGGATGTGTCATGTTCCCACTGCGGGAACGTGACCATCGCGATGTCGCGGTCGAGACTCAATGATCTCCGTGAGGAGAGAGAGTCCCCTCTGCCACCCCCAATCTACCGTCTCTGAGTGAGGTGGTGTTTTGGCTGGTGGCCAGGGTGACCTGAGGGCAATGCTGTGGTATTAAGAACCCCGACGATCATTCCTCGGGCCATGCCCCCCTCTCGCACATCGCTTCCCGTGAGTGTTGGACTGAGACAGCGGCCCGTCTCTGACGCCTCGTTCGTTTCGTTCACTCTCCAGATAGCAACGAGATGTCGATCGCCGCATCCCAAGGTGGGCTGGAGTCTTTTGGGGATGACGATTAGGTTGTGCTCCGCCTCCGGGTGTGTCAGCGCTGCCTGATCCGACCTAAAGTTGACAGCCATGTTATCTCGGGCAGCCGTGAGTCCTCGTGGTTGCGCGATTGGTTTTTGAGGGCGGCACCCCGCCCCCAATGCCTTTCGCTCCCGAGGTGCATGAGGAGATCACGCGGTCCCGGAAGTCCCCGTGCTTCCCGCGACCGTTTGGTGGCCTCCTCCGCCTTCTCTGCCCTTGATGGGGCCGCGGCCTAGGGTACACTGGGGCCCCCTCCCCCCACTGTTGAACTCTCTGTTGCGCACTATGGTGTCCACAGAGGGCTTTGACGTGGCGTGGTGTGGCTGTCCTAAGCACCTTCCCAAAGCCTATGGGCTCGTCTACTTCGTTGGCGTGGTCCTGCAGAGCTACGGGGCAGGCCGCTGCCCCTTTGCACATGCACAAGGGTGGAGCCGACCCAGGGCTCTTCTATGAGCTGCGTGCCGCCACTGTTCCCGCCCTCTGGGCGGTGAAGGTGGCCACACGCTCCCTCGTCGGGCGATGTCCACAGCTGTGGTCCGGGAGAAACACCTGGCCTTACCTGGTGATGTGGGGGGTTGAGTGAGCCCGCCTCCTCAACTGGCCCATATCCCAGGCTGGCCTCTTCGGCGGCGCGGCTGAGAACTGCGCCCAACGGTTCTCGTCCGCCCTAGAGCAGACTGAGGCTGTAACACGTACTGCCCCGGCGGCCAGCTGCTGCACCCAGCCGCCAACTCAGTCGCCCAGTCCGCTCCCAAGCCTGGTTAAACGCCAGGCTGGAGGTGGACAACTCAGAGATGGGTCCCAGGTCTTTCCAGGGGATGGTAGCAGGGCCTCTCCTTCCCCCAGTGGAGGGCCAGGCGGAAAATCCTTCTGCTGCTGGCCCCCGGGCTGGCGGCACTTGGAAAGAACTGTTGTCCCCATCCCTGAGCACCCAGAGACCGGTGATGACCCACCCTCGGGTCCCGCCACTCGCATCCCTCTCTGTCGCCAGCCTCCTCTCAGAGCAGACCCCAGTGGAACGTGCGTCCTTCCCTGGTCTCCTCTGTCAGGACACAGCTGTTAACTGTGCCCCCACACCGGGACGCCCAACAGCCTCCCATGTCCGGGCCGGTAACGCTGCCTCGCTGCCCCACCCTGGGTACGTCTGTCGTCCGTATGACCCCGCTGGTGCAGTTCCTGGGAGCCTGGCTTCAGCTTCCGGGGCTGTCCCGCTGGGTCACGCGGACCGTCAGGCTCGGCTACGCGATTCAGTTTGCGCAGGCTCCTCCCCGCTACAGGGGAGTCCGCCAAACCGTGATCGGGGCCAACGCCCCCGTCATGCGTGCGGAGATTGCCACCCTGCTGGCTAAGGGTGCGATCAAGCCTGTCCCTCCGGCCGAAATGAAGTCGGGGTTCTACAGCCCCTACTTCATTGTACCCAAGAAAACTGGTGGGTTACGACCAATCCTGGACCTTCGCATCTTGAACCGATCCCTTCACCGGCTTCCGTTCAAGATGTTGACTGCGTAACGCCTTTTCGAATGCGTTCGTCCTCACGATTGGTTTGCAGCGATCGACCTGAAGGACGCCGACTTTCATGTCTCCATCCTTCCTCGACACAGACCGTTCCTACGGTTTGCTTTCGAGGGGCAGGCATATCAGTACGCGGTCCTCCCATTCGGGCTATCTCTGTCCCCTCGCGTCTTTACGAAGATTGCCGAGGCAGCCCTTGTGCCCCTACGGCAGCACGGGGTTCGCATCCTGAACTACCTCGACGACTGGCTCATACTGGGCCACTCTCGAGAGCAGGTTTGCGGACACAGAGATCGGGTTCTCCAACACCTAGCCCGTCTGGGCCTTCGGATCAACTGGGAGAAGAGCAAACTCTGCCCAGCGCAGAGGATCTCTTTTCTCGGTATGGACATCGACTCGGTCGCCATGTGCGCGCAGCTTTCGAGCGTGCGCGCGCAGTCTCTGCTGACTTGCCTCCGTCAAATCGAGAGCAAGAGTGCGGTTCCACTGAAACTATTTCAGAGGCTCTTGGGGCATATGGCATCTGCAGCCACAGTGACGCCGCTCGGATTGCTTCATATGAGACCGCTTCAGCATTGGCTTCGCGATCGAGTCCCGAGATGGGCATGGCAGTCTGGCACGCTCTGGGTCCAAGTGACTCGGGCCTGCTTACAGACGCTCAAAGAAGGGGGTGGGGGTAGGGGGTAGGGGGGTTTGGGGATATTGGTCTTATTGGTTTATTTAAAGGAATTTAATTATTAAAGGATTAAAAGGGATTTAAGGAAATAAAAAAAGAAATAAGAACGGTAAAAGTTACAGTTCTATTGTAGCTATGAAGTATGAACTATTTGCAAATATATCTTTTTAAATACGCACACATTCACTTTTAATTTCGTCTGCCTAATATGTAAAGTGCAAAATTTATGATTTACATAAATAATGTCATGTTTTCAATTCCAAATTATGACATTTTATAAAACAAAAAAATGTCAAGTAGTTTGTATCACTTTATATTACTCTTGGTCGCTGAACGTTTTTATCGTAAAAAGCCATCAAATATTAAATGTTTAGCTACTTACATCTTACGACACACTCTTTCACTGCTATAACTAAAGTGTCGCGTTGGAATTCACACTAACAGTAAGCCCCGCCTTCTTTGATTTGACTGGTTATCTCACTCATTCTGACGGTTGCTCTGTTAGACCGCTTAGGCAGACCAACCTAAAAAAGTAAAATTTTACTTTTGTCATCCTAGCAACAAACAGAGCGGTGTATAATGGAGTAAAGCAGAGCAGCATCAACAATATCAAATATTGGGGGGGACAATTTGGCCATTTATTTGGGGGAACTTATCCCCCTCAATATGGTGGTTAAGGCCCTGATCCGATCGGCCAAAATTTTCAATACCAGGTGTAAACAGGGCCTAGGTTACCTTCCTTTTGTTGTATAACCCAGCGGGCTTAATTGACTACGCAAACCGAGTACAAAAGGTTGGCACTTTTTCAAAAATAAATAAATAAATATTAAATATAAAACACTAACCTCCTCCACCAAAGGCACTATTGAGCTACTATTCAGGTTAAGAAGCAGTAATGCCTCTTGGCGAATTAATACAGGTCAGACAGACAAAACCATAACAAACTGAGCTGTAAGTCTCAACCACCTCGCTAGAAGGAAGAAGTGAATTGCGACACCGTCTGCTCTCTAAGGCCCCGTCCACACGGAGACGGGTTTAGCTGTATACGTAAAAATGTTGTACCATATCAGCGTTTCGTCCACACGGATCCGGTGTTTTGGGAGCATGAAACTGATATTTTTGGAAACCGGGTCCCAGAATGGATAAATCAGAAAATGACACCCTTGTGTTTTCGTGTGTACAGCCAATCCGTATATTTTGTGAAACGGTGATGTCATCACACCACATCCCGCACGGGAAAGACAACAAGGGAAACAGCTACGGGCACTGGGCATGCACACATCAATATTGCTTCATGTATTTGCATTATAGGTTTAGGGTTGGGGTAGGTGTAGGTGTAGGCGTAGGCATTAATAATACACAATCTGGTTAGTAGCAAATGTATTTGTTATTTTATTTTGGGTTTTTGCCTCACTTCCTACCATTGCTGTACCCCTTCTAGCCACAACTTTTCTTCTCCATTTTTAGAATATCTCTGTGGCAGAATTACAGTGTCACATACTGGTCTGGCATGTATACTACATCGTTTTGAGTCGGTTTCAGTGCTTTCATGTGTACGCAGATATTTCTTGAAACGAGGGGGAAAAAAAGATTGGATATGGAAAGCTCTGGATTCGTGTGGACGGGGCCTAAGAGTATCAAAAAATGTTGTCAAATCAACAGGCCATCGGCACAGGAATGATCATCAAGTTGCGGAAGGCAAGCACAACACATGCAGCTCTTCCAAAACACCAATGCAGGGGAGCAAAACCACATGCTTATTCGTCAAAGGAAACAAGAGCAAACACTACTTCACTTTAAAAGTCATCTACCCCATTACCTCACCTGCCCACTTAAAGGTGCAGTGTCCTGTTACATGTTACTATTCAGAGTATTAGTATTGTTATTATTGTTTTATAGCACTGTAATTATGTATTGTCTATTTCATCATACTGTTGTTGCTGCAATTTTATAAAAGCAATAAGCCACGAGAGGCTTTGTGATGCAGTGATTTAACCATGGTTGGATTTTACCCTTTATCCACAACTTGAACTTTAAGGTATGATGCACATTGCAGTACGTTTAAGACATTTGGAGAAACTTCTTCTTTATTAATCGGCTTTAGGAATTTTTTATGAATAAGCACAGTAATAAATAAATAATATAAAGTATTGCAAAACAATTGCAATATATTTATGTATATTGCTATATCAACACAGCCTCCAAGTAAAAGCGATGTTACACCCAGCCTCTTGTGGCTTATTACTTTGTTTGTTGCAAATAACTGCATTTTTAGTAACAACCTAAATATAGGAAAGCAGTCAATTTTGAAGTCAGACAGCATGTCATCATAGATGCCGCTAGTATTGTTTTTTTTGTTTTTTGGGGGGAAATATTCACTAGGGGCCTAAACAGTTTCTTGATCTAGTGATCAAAGTCTCTAAATTTGCTACAGTAGTTGCTATCAAACAGGTCCAGACATGATTAACGTTCTTATCTTCACACAGGCGGATGGCAAAAGAGTTGCTTTTATAGACATTATAGGCTGATCGGATTTTTTATCCAAACACATTTGAAGCTCTCTCAACAAATCACTACAAACTAGATCCATTCCAACAAAGAAAGGGACGAAGCTTAGTCGCTGAAAAAGCGGTTTGTCTCAGGTCAACAGGTTGCGTTTGAGTCATTCCGCAAGAAACTGTGATAAAGTCCAAGTTAAGTCTCAAATATTTGCAGAGCCACAGAGCAAGTTCTCAAAAGTGTGACTCAGTGCTAGCTAAAGGGCCAGAGGACATCAGCGTTTACACACAGAAGTGTTTTATCAGGTAGCATGCCTGACATGCTGTCTCTCCATTATAAAGCTGTACTGCACACAGATTAGATGCATTGCATTGAAAACTGGGAAAAATTTGCAAATTAATTGTCCCGGCAACTCGGCTTCGACGCGCCGGCTTGGCTAATGGATGAAGCCGCGGCAAAGTCACAACAATATATCTCTCTTCAGATAGGTCTAGGATTGCACTTTCAGATGTGTATCCCCTTCCTCAGCGATGCTTCTGGCTGTTTAAACTCTAGCCGCTCTAGATGGATCAGTGAATCCTTCGCAGCCTGATTAATTCCCCCGCATTGTTTCCTCTCCCGTACAATGGATATCTTTCACATGAAGTGTCAGCCAACACTGACTGTATGGACGCGGTTCGATCGCTTAGGAGAGAGAGCTCAATCTCCTGATGCCATGATCCCATGCATCCCTGTTCAGAGAGAACACATATGAAACTGGTCTGAAATGAAGGCTGTGCCCTTTATAGGATACTAGGCAGACATTTTTATCCAAAGCAATTTACATTGTATTTTTAAAGTAAACATTTTTATCAGTTTATGCATTCCCTGGGAATTGAACCCATGACCTTGGCATCACTAGAGCCATGATCTACTGTTTTAGCTAGAGAAATGCAGATGCTATACTATTGCTAGATGCCATATACTGTCTATTTCCCATTTTGGCATTGATAATGTTGGAAAAAATTGTCAATCGTAACTTGAAAATCTTATCCAACTGCACATCCTATCCATCAAGATCTTTTAATATAGTTAAAGGTACAACTGGAGGCATTTCTGATGATGCTCAAAATGAAAAAGAAAACGCGCTTGGGTCCTGCAGCAATTTTGCTTCATTTTAAAGAAGAGGTCACTGTGATTTTGACAGAAAGAATGTGTCAAGATATTTTAATATAGTTAAAGGTGCATCCGGAGGCTTTTCTGATGATACTCAAAACGAAAAATAAAATGTTCTTGGGTCTTCATTTTAAAGAAGGGGTCACTGTGATTTTGACAGAAATGATTCGTTCAAGGACCAAAAGCTTTTGTTGATCCTGGTACAAACACATAAATAGGATTGGGTGATAAACTGAGTTTTCACAATCAATGTAAAATATTTTTGCTTGTGATAATAAAGCAATATCAAATGTTGTTGCTTAATATTTTTGTGGAAATGTTTTTAAGGATTATTTGATGAATAGAAAGGTCAATAAATAACATTTATTTGCATTTATTACATTTATTAAAGCATTTATTAAATAGAAATCTGTGTGCGTCTTCATTGTCACTTCTGATCCATTAAATGCATCCTTAATGAATAAGATATTAATTTCTCTCTTTTTTTATCTTACCACAAATGTTTGAACCGGTATCATTGATTCCACAAAAAATTTTATACTGCAAGAACTGTTTTCAACACTGATAATAACAATAAATGTTTCTGGAGCAGCAAATCAGCATATTTTTTGTCAAAATCACAGTAATTGTGAGTGTTACATGTGGAGAGCTTCTGACAGTGATTAGAAATGTCTAATCAGCCAGCTTTCAAACACAGAAACGAGCCAACTAATGAAGGCAATATCTGAAAATGATAGACAAATTCAAATTATGGTTCTGCATGAATAAGGCAGTTAACCATGAAAACATTCTAGTCAGAGAAAGAAGCAGGGTGCTACCCGGGGTGGACAAACATGTTACAGGAACACTGTGTAATTTGGCAATCAGACGGCTAGCCTGAGTAAAAAGGTAATTAACCTCATTTATTTGTGTTGAAAGTGCTTTAAGGTCCCATACAGGGCAATTTAGATCAAGAGCAAATCACAGAATCAGGGACTCTCACAACGAGAGGCCAGAAGGCATCCAGCATCATTTTCTCTATGGTCAGTGGAAAATTGCTGCTCGGACCACATGCACAGCTCAGAATAAAGGTCCAGAGTTATGCAGAGTTCAGACTGCACGATTTTCAAACTCGTCGGATCACTGCTCTTTTCACACTGCATGACTATCTGGGGTAGCATTCAGTTGCTGCTGCGTTTACACTGCACAATGGATCGGCGACAGGAGGTTTCACACTGCATGACTTAACAATAGGAAGAATCACAGACAACTCTCTCCGGTGCGCAAACTGCGTTTCACAACCAAACACACGTGAGATGTGACAACAAACAACGCAAGATCACGTGTGCGTCAGACCAGAGATCTCACGTGAGACTGGAATTGTAAAATTTAAAAAATGATAAACTGCAGAAAGTTTGCGATCCAAATTGTCTGTGCACTGATTTGCAGTGAAAAGGAGAAAAAGAAAAACGATTATGGCGGAGGAAATGTTTGGGTAGATACAGGGAGCAATGATAGTGTTCTGCAAAGAGAGTTTGAGGTAAATAAATAATTTTGCCATGTGCTGCTGTTGCGGCTGGTCAGGCAAATGTTTGTCCTTTGTTTCTGTTTGATAGATTTGTAAATATATCTATTAAAATACTGATATTCTGGTCTATAACTCCTTTCTGAACTTCCCGCTGTCCTGTATCTTGCTCTCTCATTGTCAGTCACGTGCACGAGCAACGATTTTACTATGATTTAGGGCATTTTTCTGCGATTTCGCAAAACCTGTCGGCGAGTCAAAATCGGACCTAAAATCAGGCAGTGTGAACTCGGCATTAGTGGCCATTTCTCAATACCAAGTATGCAAAGTTCGGACTTGCGTCCTTGGTAGTACGGACTTGCCAAGTTTGACTAAGGAGAACAAACTCCTGACTCCTGAGGACGGGAGAATGCAAGTCCAGTAATTCTACAAATGGAACAGCAGCCTTCTTGGTAGTGTCACTCAGCTCATCTGGAGTCTACTCCAGTTATCTCTATATGTATATTTTAGGCAACAATAAAACAAAATATGTTATATAGCACCACTCTCCACAAATTGATTTGCCAGGGAACAAATTATAGATTCATAAGACCAAAGATCGCCCGTTAGATATACACAAGACCAACTATATCTCATGTTTAACCACTACATAGACATCCGAGCCAGTGGCAGTGCATGTGATTGCCTAGATCTCACAACTCCAAAAACCAAAAAACGGCAGATAACATTTTCAAAAAGGCACTATCTTTATAAATAAACCACAGATTTGAGCTTTAAACAAGTACATTCTCGCCTGAAAAGCTCTTAAAACTATATTTCATGACACAATAACAGTAGTATTTTTAAACTACACAGGTTTTCTCATCCGCTTTTGGCGCTTGCCGGTTGGTGCGAGATGCAATCTGGGATACCTGGCTGTCTTATTTCCGCACAAGTCACTTCCTGATGCATCCTCGATAAAAGGGGCGGATCAAGAACACATCCGGGGATTTGAACTGTACTTGGCTAGATGTGAACTTTGGATGGAAACAGTACTTGGGCAGCGACTGATGATGTTTCACAAGTCCACAAGAAAGCAAGGACAGACAAGAACGCATAATGAGAAACGGGCAAGTGTGTCTTGAGTGTGCGTGGGCTGTTGATGTGTGTATATGTGTGTGTGAATAAATACTTTGCTCCTTTATTTGCAAGCATCCCACACACTCGTGCCAATGTCTGCAAACCGAAATGTTTTAAAAATGAGCAGTACAGGCCAAAAATATATGTACAGGTCATTTATCAAACCTCTAACATTAGCATCTTCTAATGGACACAGAGGTCCAAAGACTCATCTTCCTCAATGGCATCCAAATAACTCAATTACAACTCCACTGGGACTGTGCAAGTCATCTCAGAGGCATGGACAAGTAAAGCAGGGGGGCCAACATAAATGTTCGGAGAATTCTTGCCTCGCGCTGTTTAGTATGAGCATCCATATCTGTAAGGTTCATCGTAAAAAATGTGCCTCTACCTACATTTTTGCAAAACTCCAAAAACACACCAATACATACAATTCGCTGCAGCTGAAATGAACACTGGTGGTAGTAAAACACCAACAACTTTTATTCCTTTTCACAAAAATTAAGATTACACATTGGCAAAATATTGATTGACTTATTGCATGCGGTTCTTTGCACAATACTGTGATGTGACCTCAAAGCACTTTTGCCATAGTGCCTTATTTGTAAACCAATACATTTTGACATGTACATGACATAATTAGCTCCATGTGTACAGCTTTTCTGATGTAGTAAACAAAATGGTTAGATTAAGGGTCGGATTTAGTGTAGGTAGGCAATAGAGCATTAACCTTTTAGGTACCTTTTACGGACAAAAGCCAACATAATAATACGTTGTGAAGTGTTGCGAAAATGCAAGAATCAACGTAATATAATTTTGCACAAATGTCACCACAGGCACGTTTTTACTAATCTGGCTATGCAGAGTTTATGATAGATTATGGTCTCTGATGAACAACTGGTAATACATCAGAATACACAAGTATAACACCTTTGAAATGTTTCAGAGGGATTGCGACGGAAGATATCATCTGAAATAATAATTCACAAAGAAAAAAAATACAGTAACTTTAAATATAACTTTGAATTAAAAAAAAAAGTTCACTTGGAAGTGTTTAATATCATGTGAATGCGATACCAGTAGAATGCAGTATGTCTATGAATTGTCTGTTTTTAAATCTCAGTTTTGCCACTGTAATGCATAATGATCAGTATCAATAATAATTGTCAATCATATTGGGCCCTATTTTAACGATCTGAGTGCATGGTCTAAAGTGCATGTTGCAAGTAATAATTTGATTTAATAATTTAATAATAATTAGTTTATTTTATTTTCATTATCATTATCAGTTTATTATCATTTATATAGCGCTTTTCTATGCACTCAAAGCACTTTAAATATAGAAGGGGGGAATATCCTCAACCATCACCAATGTGCAGCATCCACCTGGATGATGCGACGGCAGCCATATTGCGCCAGAATGCCCACCATACACCAGCTGATTGGTGGAGAGGAGACAGAGTGATGAAGTCAATCGTATATATATATATGGGGATGAATAGGAGGCTATGATGGACAGGGGCCAATGGGCAAATTTGGCCAGGAAGTTTCAACTTTGCCATTGTTTTTATAAATATTAAAAAAATGAGGGCATGTGTCTTTTTTCATTTGATTAAATCTGTTATCTGCTTAATTGCTGGTTTCCTGTATTAAGGCTTTTAATTCTTATATTGTTTAACTATTTGTCTTCAATAGAATCAATCAGAGTGCATAGTGCATGTTTGTTGTATTTGTGTTGGTTATCAGGAATCCTCAGTCCCAGAATAACAATTATCCAGTGAATTTGCACCAAAAAAAAGTAGACAGCAACTATCCCTCAAATAATCCTATGGCATACACAGTGCAGTTTTGTGAGTGGCAACTGCATTTAAATGTGGGAGTGATTCCCTTGAAAACCATTGCAACAGTTTGAACTCACAGTTTCAAAGAAACATAGTTGCCAACGGTTTAAAACTTTGATGTAGGTGTTTTGTTTTTTGTGTTAAGGGTTTCCCTGAGATCCCAGGGCTGGTAGGAGGAAAAAGTTTACCTTAAAATGTGTGAATGAAGCAGGGCACATACCTTTTTACTTATGATTTACTTTCACTGGACCAAGTGAAGAGAGATAGGAATGTCTAATGTGCTATTAATTATGTCTTTAACAATTATTTATTGAGTTCTATACACAGTATGTGGATTAATTAAACTGAACTTTTCAGAAGTTAATTTGGTGGTGGAATGCGTTTGTCACTGCAATAGATAATCAAACTGTGAAAAAGAATGGCATTAAAGGGCTTGTTCACCTAAAGATGAAAATTCTGTCATTAATTACTCACCTTCATGTCGTTCCAAATCCTTAAGACTTTTATTCACCTTTGTGAGTGACACAATGAAGATCTTTTTGATGAAATCTGAGAGTTTTCTGTCCATCTATTGGCAGCTACGCAACTACCACTTTGACTCTTCAAAAAGTTCATAAAGATATCGTAAAACCAATCTAGTTGAAATGAGCGGTTTAGTCCAAATAGTTCAAACATATAAATACTGATCAGTATTTAAAACAGAAGCTCAACCGAACCTGCTTGACATCCGAGAACCAACCTCTTGTGGAAGCTCAAATGTGTTGCGTAACCAGTGTTGGGCACGTTACTTTAAAAAAGTAATTAGTTATAGTTACTAGTTACTTCTTACAAATAGTAACTAGAGTTAGTAACTGAGTTACATCATTATAAAAGTAACTAATTACCAGGGAAAGTAACTAATGTGTTACTTTTTTTTTTCTTCAAATGTTGAAATATGTCAATTAACTTGGATGCCCCCAATATTAAATATGTTAAATGAATGAATTGGACACTAAATAGAATAAATTATTATTATAAAACATTTTACATTAATGTACACTATTGTAATGTTGCTGTGGGACAATGTGAGAGACACCTATCAAATTCAATATATTATTGTAAATATCAGTAGACCTACTATAGTGTACATATTGTGTAAATATTATCAATAGACCTACTATAGTGTAAATATTGTGTAAATAGTATCAGTACTTCTTTACTACTCCTCTGGTAGTGGAGCTCACGTTATCACCTGGGTTTTTAGCCACTAATGTTGTGGCTGTGATGACGTGAGGCTTCATTAGATTAGAAATAGAATTACTTGCCACCGGCGTGGAGAGACTCTTTCTTCCTGGGCATAAGCTGCACGTTACATAAATATTCTTACCTTTCACCTCAACGAGGGAAAAGTAGCGCTTATACTTCCAGTTTGCGAAAGCTACCTTTGAAGTCGTTGGACTGCCATCGCTGACTGTGCATATGCGTGTGTGTCATAGGTGTGTGTGTGAACTCAACCTATCAACCTCAACCTTGTGTCCCACCCACCAATCATCATCAGTTATGTGTACCACCCAACCCAAACCCCCAACACGCATGGCTGGCGCACACACACACACACACACACACACACACGCACGTGCGTTGCAGGTCCGACTGACAGAGAGCCTGTTCGGATGAAAACCGCTTCAATGAGCTCAATTATAGTAACGCCGCATTTTTTTTCCTCAGTAACGCTAACGGCGTTGTAACGGAAGAAACAGTAATTCGTTTGATTACTCGTTACTGAAAAAAGTAATTCCGTTAGTAACGCCGTTTATCTATAACGCCGTTATTTCCAACACTGTGCGTAACACTCGAGAATGAACCTCATTGGTTCTTGTGGAATCTCAAATGTGTTGCATAACACACGAGAATGAACCTCATTGGTTCTTGTGGAAGCTCAAATGTGTTGTGTAACACACGAGAACGAACCTCATTGGTTCTTGTGGAACCTTAAATGTGTTGTGTAACACACGAGAACGAACCTCATTGGTTCTTGTGGAACCTTAAATGTGTTGTGTAACACACGAGAATGAACCTTATTGGGAACCTCAAAAGCAGCGCAAATTAGCATCTGATTTTGGGAAGTAAATAATTTAATTAAAACCAGTAAATTGACAAGTGCAAATCTTAGTAAATCACCTTGCATGATTCATTTAAATACTCTCCTCCTATAAATATTGCGTCTGAAAGGGAACTCCTACAAATCCATATGCAATAAAGCCAGCCGCAAAAATAACCTAGTCCACTTCTTTTAAGCGCAATATTTCACTGCGTGTCTTTAGTAAATCCTGACAGTTTTTGTAATGCCAAAAGAGGGTTTGTATTGGTGCAAGCTGTTAGTAAATCTGGCCCTTGGACTAAACCACTCAATTCATATGGATTAATTTCACAATCTCTTGACAAGTGTCAGTTGCGTAGCTGCCTATGGAGGGACTTCTTAGATTTCATCAAAAAGATCTTCATGTGTGTTCCTAAGACAAACAATAGTCTGAACGACATGAGGGTGAGTAATTAATGACATGTTCATTTTTTTGGGTGAACTATCCCTTTAGGAAAGTCACAAACGCAGTGTGTGCAGTACTTATAATAGATCATTATAACATACTTTGCATATTGCATTTGGAGTGCTATGCCAAACTAACCAAAATAAATAGTGAACTAACAAAGAAATAAAGACTATGAAAACATCAGCTAATGAATAAAAGCTACTGCATTAATGGAAGTTACATTTCACACTCCTTTGTGAGAGCAGGCAGTTTAGGTAAAGCTCCAAATCTTTATTGACATCTCAGAGACCTTGTGGGATTCATCTAGTGAGTTTCATTACACCTTCTCCATTTGTTTCTGTAGTAGGTTTTGCACTTAATATAAAATGAGAGCCTGAGGATAAATGAAAGTATAATACATTTGTCAATTATAAAGAAACACGCAGCAATTGATACAAATCCAAAGGGGGGTAAAGTATTAATCTAAGATCAACTTCAGGCAATAGGCAATGATTTAATGAGCAATTCACAGGAATCTCCTGTATTATTGATGCTAAGCTCCTAGTCATACCAGCAGATGATTCCTTAGTAGGCTGTTTGACTACATTACAATACTCTATACTGGCACAAAAAAGTAAAACCTTGAAGAGTGTAAATTCAGTGATGTTACTTCCTCAAGTTAAAGTTAATCACGGGTTCACTCTAAAATGTTGTTCTTATTTTCAACAAGGCTGCATTTATTGATGAAAGATACAGTAAAACAGTAATAGTGTGAAAAGGTATTACAATTTAAAACTGTACATTTGAAAAAAAAAATATTTTAAATGTAATTTTAAAATGTATTTAAATTTTTTATTAAAAAAGCTTTTTGCATTACTCCAGTCTTCAGTGTCACATGATCCTTCAGAAATCATTCTAATATGCAGATTTAGCACTCAAGAATAAAACAAAAATCTAATATTATCAATGTTGAAAACAGTCTTGCTGCTTAATATATTTATGGAGACATTTAATGTTTATTTCAATTCTTTTTTTGCATTATACATTTCTTTACTCTAATTTTTTTATCAATATAATGTGTCCTTGCTGAATAAAAGTATTAATTTATCTCAAACATAATCTTATACTCACCACAAGCTTTTGAATGGTTGTGTATATCTATTACATAACATTATATTTTCCACCAAATTCACATTACTATTTTTAATACATCACTTAACTATTATTACTATTATATTTTGAATGGGGATTTTCCTTAAAGGGGGGTCTAATGCTGTTTCATGCATTCTGACTTATTTACACTGTTAAAGAGTTGGAGGCTCATGCTAAACATGGTCAAAATAATAAATTTAAAAAACGTGTTGGATGCATGACAAAGTATTTCTGTGCCAAATACACTCCTTTAGGATATTTTTTTTTTCTGAGTATGGCCCTGTATGACATCATAAAGGGTGGAATTCCTTATATGGGCACTTCTCCTGGATGAGCGTGTGCACACAACCAGAGTGAGAGCACGAGCACGAGCACGAGCACGAGCACGCCCATCAACGAGCTTTGTTTGGTTACGGTAGCCAGTGGCAGCGCTATCATTTTGTTTTTAGAACACAAAATCAATAATGTTACTAAAGAAGTGTGTTTTTGGTTGTGAGGGAAAGATAACCTTGTTCAGCTTACCAAATAACCCAGCAATAAGGAAACAGTGGATGCAGTTTGTTTTTACGGAGCAGCAACGTGTTGTGCAAGTGTGTTTGTTTGTTCCCAGTTATGAGTCGAAACCTCAGGCGGTAAGTTAAGCTGCATCAAATGTCTGTGTTTTGCTAGCGATCGGCGCGTAAGGGCATATAATGTAAACAACATAGATGTATAGTGAATCGGAAGTTATCCAGGGATAATGCCATGATGTATTTCGTGTGTGTGTGTGTGTGTGTGCTTGTGTGTCTTTAGCTCCGCCCACTGCACTGCTGCACGAGCTCGGCTGTTTTCGGAAAGAATCGGTACAGCGAATCTGTCTTTTATAAATATGATCAAACTAAAGACTCTTCAGAGACATGAAGGATGCAATACTACTCTATAGGTACTCAAGATTAACACGAGATTGGCAGAAACTGTGTGTGTTATGTAGCCTACCCTTTAAACTCTCATACATATATTTTTTTTTTATTAAATCAGCATAAATGCAGTATATGATATAAATATCTAAAGAGATCACTCTTCCGTAGCATTAAAACATCCCTCTGCTGCATAATAAAATGATCCCCAATGCTTTCCTCCGGCACAACCAGCACACAATGTGGGCTACTGTTACGATTTTGAGATGGCAACTGTGACCACTAAAAAGAACTCCATTGGCTGACTTGAATGGACTGGAATCTGTTCACGGAGCCAAAATCAACAGGGCATTCAGTCAAGAGAGCACAGCATCACTGCGCTAAGGTACTTGCACACTGCCCTGCATTTCAACCGCACCACCAAGACAACACATTCATGCAGAAGATCAAACGTAACTGGACGATCGCAGATGATCACCAAAATAGAGGTCCAGGCCCATTAGAGGCGCTAGCTATAACTCTTTATAAAAAAATAAAGACAATTGTTTGTAAGACAACAGATCATTGTATATAATAAACATGTTTCAGAAACAATACATAAATGACAAGCGTTCCAAACATTTGGCCAGTGAGACACTATGAAAGCTTATCCCTGGTGTGTGAAACAAATCAACATACAATGAGACAGTTTCATTCTATCTGTTAACACAAGCTATATTAGCTTGTGTATAATCTCCCCTGTGCCATATGTGAGGTCACACAGCATTGTCAAAATAAGGATGTTCTCCAGCTGTGCTAGTGTTATTCCTCAGGTTGACATGGTGACATATGGGAAATAAAACACTTCAACAAACCAACCTGAAAGACACCCATTACACTGAAAGCAAAGGACTGTGGAAAATTGCACACAGCCTGACAAAATAGTGAGTACTCTGTGATTGGAGACTAGTTGATAAAGGTCACAGTAAAAGCAGAGCAAGAAGAATGAGAAATAAACACTCTGCAAAGATTGTGCTATATCAACGTCAGTAGCTCACTTTGATTGTGACATATTTGACATAATTTCAAAAACCTACACAGAATAGTGTGACGGAGGACATTTTCTAACGGAAATAATCATTGCCATCATCATCACCATCATATTTGTCTTCAATCCCAGCATCATTAACTGCCATTAGCCCATTCAGAAGAAGACATTCTCTTTCTCCTCGCTTTTCAAAATGATCTTTTGGAAAGCTCAGGCTTCAGAGCACTCATCCTCAACTGCAATTATGTGGAAAATTGTTATTGAGTCCAGCTTGACTCAATACCTCCACCTAGCTCTTCTTTCACAGAAGACATTAGACTGGGGGGAAGCTTCAGGTGAAAGTCTTTGAAACCTAATGTCACCTTTCATGCTGGCATTAAACAAATACACATACATTTTCAAGACATCTTCAGTTGCCGTAAGCATGCTCTGAACAAAAGCAGAAATCCTGCCGATGTATGTCATTTCGACTTGGTGATGTCTTGTTGGAGAGTTATTTAAACCGCCAGACAACGACTTGCATGTAAATTTTTTAGCATGTACACTCAGGCGTCAGTTCGAGAGTCAAGAGACAGAACATGATGATTCACTCACCTTCCTGGACTGCCTGAAAGGGGTTGTTGGGTTCAATATATTTTATGGAGTGGGTGATTTTCTCGCTCTGCAAAATGTCATCGTTGAGGCTCAGGTCAGAGATCGCCAACTGAAACACCTCATCATCCCGTGCTGCGTTCTCCTCAAAAATGGCACCTGCGGGCATGTGCAGATAGTTATCTGGGTCTTAGTGGAGCGTACAAAGAAACTGTAGCAATTGCTAATTTGCATACCGAGGGCAACTCGCTTGCTCGGCTCATCTTGCTCACAGGTCTATTGTTTAACAAACATTTATCCATTTGGCAGACGCTTTTATCCAAAGCCACTTAAAAGTGCATTCAAGGTACTTATTTTTTATCAGTGTGTGTGTTCTCTGAGATCGAGCACATGACCTTGACATTTCTAGCACTATGCCATACCAGTTGAGTTATATGAACCCTTCCTTCTGAGAGCTCAGGGCTAAAAAATGTCTGCCGATTGTTTTGCTAAATATAAATAAGATAAGGTATTTTACTCAGAAGGTATTTTCGCTGGTTTCACAGACTTAAGGCTTAAGCTTTTAACTGAAATCAACTTGCACTGACATATCTTAAAATGTGTCAGTGCCATTGTTTTGCCTCAAGATGCACACCAGCAATGTTTTTTTTTTCTTTCTAAGACATGTTTAAAAAAACTATTTAAATGCCCTAATTGAACTAAGGACAAATCCTGGCTTAGTCTAAGCTCTGTCTGTGAAACCGGGCCTTTATGTAACAAAATAATGAGCAATAAGCAAGCCTTTAACTTGACGATATATAAGTAGAAATGGCCAAATTGTCCCCGCCAATATTTGAAATTCTTGCACTGCTCTGCTGCACTCCATTACGGTGCTCTGTATGTTGTTAGGGTGACAAAAAGGTTTAAAAACTAAATTTTTAGTCTGGTCTGCCTCAGCGGTGTAACGGGCTCGCCAATGTCAAAATGATTGAGATGGCCAATCAAGTAGGCGGGTTTACTGTTTGTCAGTTCAAAAGAGCATGCCGACTTTTTGGGACTTTAGCTTATTCACTCTATCCCCCAGAGTTAGATAAGTCGCAACCACCTCTAGCCTAGCTTTGCACAAAGACTGGAGGTAAATGGCTCCATCTAGCCTACTGCTCAATAAGTGACAAAATAACGGCAACATTTTCCTATTTACATGTTGTAATGTGTATAGTTACATCGTGTACTAAGACCACCGGAAAATGGGTGCAGCAGGCACAATGATATTACGCAGCGCCTGAAAATAGTCCCCAGCACACTCCCTGTGCAAGCAGGTTGTCACGTTTGTTATGTTGACGGAGGTTAGCCTATTATCAGGCGCTGCGTAATATCATTGTGCCTGCTGCACCCATGGTACGGCAGCAAAGTTCCTTGATCATTACGCAGGAATGAGTGTATAGTTCCTAGCCATATCGGTCTAGAGAATCGCAACTTTTCATTTTCCATCCATCTTAGAACACAATGTAACTATACACATCACAACATGTAAAGGCTAGATTGAGCCGTTAACTTCAAGTCTTTGTGCTAAGCTAGGCTAGTGGTGGGTGCGTCAGACAGAGTTATGGCACGCACGGAGATGAGAATGGTATGTATGGACTTATCTAACTCTGGGGGAGACGGAGAATAAGCCTCAAAAAAGTCAGCATGTTCCTTTAACATTGAAAGAGAGTGAGGTAAGATGTAAATAGCAAAACATATAATACATGTCAACTGTTTTGCGATAGAAATGTTAAACGGCCGACAGTAACATCCAGTGATGAAAACAACACAACTTTTTTCTCAAATATGGCCATTTTGAAATGAACATATGCATTTACGGGATTCCTCTAATTCCTAACTGAGAGTGATGAGACAAGAAACGTTACACAAATAAAATGTATAATTTTTTTTAAACATTTATACAAATAAAAGTATACTGCATGTGCATATTTTAATTCAAATTAATGCAAAATGATTATTTCCCAACTAGAATTAGACCTAGAATTTCCTTCATTGTTCTGTTCTGTTCTGTTGGCCCCCCTCATTGTTCTAGACCAGGGTTATTCAAATCTTACCCTGGAGGGCCAATGCGCTGCAGAGTTTAGCTTCAACCCTGATCAAACTCACCTACCTGTGATTTTCTAATGAACCTGAAGACATTTATTAGCATCTTCAGGTGTGTTTGATTAGGGTTGGAGCTAAACTCTGCAGCGCATTGGCCCTCCAGGGCAAGATTTGAATAACCCTGTTCTAGACCTTGTGTCGAACAAATATAAGTGTCAAAAAGTTGCCTTTGTTTCATAGCAGGACTCAAGAGGACTGCTTAACATTATGTGTTGAACAATGTTGTTGATTTCTTCTGATTTAAATATGTTAATATTA
Organism: Gobio gobio; assembly: GCF_949357685.1. NCBI lineage: Eukaryota > Metazoa > Chordata > Actinopteri > Cypriniformes > Gobionidae > Gobio > Gobio gobio. The sequence goes on from NC_137113.1 coordinate 34,676,293, forward strand.
TATTATAATATAATATTAATGTTTAAAAATCATAAGTACTGGCCCCATTGGAAATAAAGAAATCTGGACCCACTTTATATGAAGTGTCTTTACCTATGTACTAACATCTAAATGTATTATTTTATGCAATTAACTTATTGTGTACACTGCATGCATGTTTTTATGTAGTACTTAAAAAAAATACCTGCTTAAAATCACACCTGTTATCACTATAATTGTAATTTCATCTACCCTGTAATTACGTCTACCCTAATCTCAGACGTCACGCCCACTGACCGTTGGCTGAACGTCTGATTCATAAAGCACACAAAATGGGAAACACTTCGGGAGTTTCAAAGTCGTTATCTATTCTGGAAACAAAGCCGTCGTGACGCCAAACTCCCTCATGGAGGAATAAAGATGATGTGTTTACAACTGTGAAAATGAGAGCTTATCAGGATCAACTAAACACTGGATTTCCAATAGTATGTGAAGTTCGCTGCGCCATTGTTGCAGTAAAACCTGCACAATGTTCTGGAATTAATCATTTATTAAGTTGCATGCATGTTATCATAGGGACATCGGAACAATATGAACTGTGATTGACTGCTTTACATATTGGTCAGACGTCCTCTTTGGGCGGTCCTTGGCCAATGAAAGCTGCAATGGAGTCTGTCGTCAGTCCGAAGGTCTGGCTACGTGAGACTACATCTACCCCTACCCCGTAAACCACCCGTATTACCCATATCCCACTCAATAGCAGAAAGGTGTTTTGAAATACAACATGAACACAATAAGTACCAAACATGTAATTGTTTTTGACATAAGTGCACAGTAGTAGTTAAAGACACCTAATATAAAGTGGGACCAAACATCCTTACTGTTGAGCCCTGCTTACAATAAAGTTGTGCAACAAGTTGCATGTAGATTCATTCAAATTATGGCATCTTAGTAAATTTATGTTTAAGCATGATATCTGGACATGTTTTTTGGGAGACTGAGAGGCCTCATTTATGTGTGGCCAAAATGGACCCATCTTCTCTACCTGTGTTAGAGGAGCCCAATAGGATGGGCAGGTAGACAGGTAGAATTTGGTTGATGTATCACTGCAGTGTTCATCTTATTTAGCAGAAATAGGGGTGTCGCATCTGTTCATTCCTGTTGCCAGTGAGAGCAGCCCTGATCCACACTGCCTGCACTAGCCTTCCAATTACCAGTTTTGGATGGCCATTGCCTCTGTAAATCACAACACCACCCTGAAAATCACTTCATGTCACCCTCTTCATTCAACGGACGGCCCTATTTTTCTTCTGCCCTTCGAAGCCGAATTTGGTCAGGATGATAACGTGAGCGGATGTGACAAAGTGGAAGTATTGGGCACTGGAGAGGCTGGAATTTGTTATTTCACCTGTGTCGTGCACCTTTGAGTCCTGCCTATTACACAGCCACAGATACGGCCTGTCCTGCACTTAAGGGTAAGAGCTGGATAAAAATATTGGAAGACCTCATCTTTAAAGGTGGTGATAGAGGTGGATTTTTCTGACCTTGACCCATGCAACTGGTAGTTTAACTGAAGTATCTGAGAACAAGCTGTGGATACAATGATTTCTTTGTACATAAAGATACAGCATCTAAAAAGATTATTTCACGCTGCATATCGCATCCACGACAGTTCTCAAATGGATGCAATGCACATTGTTTCACAATGTGAATTCCAATGCTAGTGCAAGCTTAAAACTTGTTCCCCAAAGTCTTAATCAAACAAAATGGGCAGAAAAGTACCTAACATTGAATAGGGCAAGACAGTGTCACTCATTTAGATTTGTTAAAGCTATAGTTTGGGTAAATGTACAGAATACAAATAATAAATACTCCACTGTGTTGGTTATACTGTGTATGTATTTATGCAGTATCTATATACTCCACTGGGTTGGTTATACTGTATCAATTTTGGCCACCCAAAATAATTGATATAAAACAATAAAACATTTTTCTTTAATAAGACGTAGTTTTGTTGAAGGGTTTGGGTTTTCTGTTTGGGTTTAATGAAAAAATACTCCAGAATCTTCAATGTGGTGGCTTAATTTCACTACACGGATAACAGATTCTAAAAAAATCCCATCTTATATAAGTGAATGGCCGATTTGGTTAATGTATGACATGCGTGTAAGAGATGCAAGGGTTTGGATGTGAGTTCTTCATGACAACTGAATAGAACCACAGCCGCCCTCCCCACCAGCCCCCCACCAGTCCTCCTCTCTGCTTCTGTTGGAGAGCCAAAATCTTTCTTTCCTCACGTTTGGTGAGACAATCAGAATGCACAGGGTGTCCAGCGCACGCAAAGGGGATTGGTTAAGATGACATTTACGGCCTGGGATAGCCAAGAATAAGCATTTGTCCTCTTGTCATTTATTTACTTCAGCATCCTTTATTAAGATTTCCCTCACGTTCCATACAAAGTTCAATCTTATAGATGGGAGGGGGAGAGCAACCCCCACACATTGGCTTACTTTGCCTTATGACAGACGCCTCCTGTTTTTCAAACTTACCTGAAATCTGCCATTTACACAATTATGCCTTGCTCGTGAACAAGCTGCTAAGACTGAAATTAGATTAGTCTTGTTCGTGCATATGTCAGTGCTATCGCCAATCTGAACAAGAGAGACGTTATGATCACAAGTGGTCTGCTCAATTGATATTCAGCCCGATTAGCAGGGCACGTTTTCAATGCTTATTTACAATTCGTATTTTTTTTTACAAAACCTCAATCTGGATGGCGCATTCATTATCATTTGCAACAAATAAAGGCTTTGAACGGCTCACTCCTTACCGATGTGAATGATGGAGTCGGCTCCCACCGAATTGCATTGCAATATCCCAAAAGAAAGGCATATTATCAGCAATTCCATCTCCGCGTCTATCCAAAGCTGCGCATCCACACGATCCTCAGATGTCCGTTAATTCCCAATGAATGAGAAAAGTACGTCAAAGGATCACAAATACACCTGTGATTGACCAAAAAGTATGAAGGAAAGCGCTGGTGTGAGAAACACTGTGAGGGAATACTGGGGAACCAGGAAGGAGAAAGGCAGGTCGCCTGTTGGAGGGTAACGGTCGCTTCAGGATCCGGCGCGTTCTCTCCGCAGGTCTCGCTCTCGCGCGGCGCTCGCGGAGTCTGAGACACATCACAAACTCCAAACTGCGGAGGAGGGACACCCCCGCGCGCGCGCGCTCGCTGGCTTGTTCGCTCGTTCCAGAGAGCGAGTGCGCGCGCGGAGAGAGATGGAATTCGGCGCGAAGCCGGAGAAGACAACGCTAAACATACATGCAGCTGCCTTAAGAGGACGTTCCCGTTTTTTGCGTTCCGTCTGTGCACTTTAATTTCATTGTGTGTCTCTGTAAAATGTCATAATGTTGGAGTCGTTGACTGTTGATTCGCGTCTCGCCACCTTTAAGCGATTTTCGCAACAACCGTAGCGTTTTCGAGTTAAAACAGTTCAACTTTTAGGAACGAGACACCTTGATTTCCACCCGTGAAAATGTGGGGAGACAAATGTGGAAAGCCGGCGGTTCACTGAGTCATCGAACGAAGCGGTAACTTTCTTTCGAGTGTTCAAGTGTGCTGTTTATTCATTCTCTGTTTGGATTTTACTGGTCGATGAATTGCAGTTAGTAAACATACATGTAGCCGTCAATAGGGACGTTCTATTATATTCACAGAGATATGGGAGAAATGGATGTGGAGATTCAATGTTTCGTCGTGCACAGATGGAAACGGTAACTTTCTTTGGGGGTGTTAAAACGTGCTTTCGATTTATTCTTGCTTTTTTGACTGGATCATGAAGTACAGATAGTCGCTGTGCAACGTCAGGAAGAGGAATAGACCTTCCCGCGGCGCGAGACGGAGCGCCGCTTTCAGAAGTCCGTGGAAATTCTCCACACAAGGCGCATTTCTCCCTGTGAACATGGTTTCATTCAGTCACGGTGTTTAGTAATTGTGAGGATGTGTTGCGAAAACGATCTTGCAGGTGAAGACGGAGCTGTGGGCTCGTGTGCAACATAGCTACTGCCATCTCCATGATATATCATTTTCTGTGTAGGCTCTATCTTTCAAGTATTTCTTGCACTGTATGATGCATTCTAAATGTATCACTGTATAGAAATTTTTTTTTGTCAGGTTGTAAGATAAATTAACTGATTTTATTCAAGCCAAACCAATATTTAATATGACATTATATTAGGTAACCGAAAGTGATTTGTACGAGACCAGGGCACAGTTCCACTTGTTATAGTGTAAGACGGTATATGCAGTATTTTAACAGAATGCAATGTGTGCCTTTTTCTGTAAATTGTATTTGATTTTAAACTTTCATTTGAGGTTCCCATGTAGATTTTTAAACTGTTGCTATCAAAAGGACTTTATGTGGTGTAAAATAATGGGAGCAGATTTGTGGAGAGCAGAAAGTGAATAGAAGAAAACGTTCTTCAGAGAAACAAATGATGAGCACCGCTGGACTTTATTCATCCACATCACTGAAGACTTCATCAGAAGAGACGAAACATTATATTCTTACTCTTACAATTAAAGGATATTTCTTGCGGTTGAATATGAGAACAGAAATGTCCTTTAATTGTTTGGTTAAGTATATGTGATGTCTTTCAGCACCACACACCGGTGGACAGCTCCCGCCAGCTCTGTCGGTCACGAACAGAATTACAATAGATCAATTATCAAGCTCTAAGCCCTGAACTCTCTCCCTTTTCATGCTCATATCTGCATCGAGCAGTGTTTTAATTATACATAAGCCTTTTTTTATCTAATTATTCTTTCAAATGCTCTGGAAGCATTTAAATGGAATATATGATTTCAATATTATGTTGTCAAAAACAATTGGACTGTTGTGTTTCTGATGGCAGGTATGTTGATCGCATTGAACGTCGTCTATCTATCTATCTATCATTCTATCTATCTATCTATCTATCTATCTATCTATCTATCTATCTATCTATCTATCTATCTATCTATCTATCTATCTATCTATCTATCTATCTATCCATCTATCCATCTATCCATCTATCTATCTATCCTTGTGTTTAAGTATATGGGGCAGGAGTTATAGAGTTCCCTGATTGCAATAACTACCTATATGCGTGCAATGGCAGTGAAAAAGCTAATGCATGTGTCAGTCCAAGGATGATTTATGTAAATGTGTGTGCACGTGATCTAAATAAACCTTCTAGTAATATTGACGATTCTTTGTTTTGATTGTCTTGAGATCTTTTCATCTTTCTCCCACCCTTTATTTCAATAACTAGTTATTAAATCTTTAAACATTACAAAATACACACAAAAAATATATATTGTATATAATTGAGACAAAGCTTCACAATCCACATCTGTGAATCCACAGTGTCATTAATAAATAGATTTCATTTGCCAAGGTTTTTTTTTTTTTTTTTTTTTTCAAAAAACGAACTGAATGAGCCTTCTTATTCTTGTATGCATTTTTAAAGTGAACTGAGATACTGTTTCAACCATGAACAACACCACTGAAGTGTTAAATTAAACAGGCATCGAGGGTGTCGTGGCTTCATATCTGGACCAAACAAATTACAGCTTGCTCACACATTGTCATGGAATATCAGCACGAGAGTCACAAAGCCCAAAACCCTTTCTGTGATGCTAGGTGACAGTTCCTGGCACTGGTGAGTGATGAATGCACAATTACATTGTCATTTGAACCAAACTGATTGAGACATTGCATGGCGTGTTGAGCTCCTATGAATGGTTATGTTCAGTTTAAAAGATTATCTGAATGGCTGCCAATCAACAATGAGAATTTAGCATGCTTCAGTGAGCATACATGTGGTAGTGAGTATTGTTTAAATGTCCGCTCTGAGGGAAATGTTGGCTCATATGAATGTAACAAAACTGGCTTGAGTCTGGATACATGAGGCAGGTACTGTATTGTCATGTATATCGAAGGGGGGACTGTGGAGTGGCATAGAATTTAGGAAACTAAAAACAAAGACATGAATGTACATAAGAAACGTTTCTACAGAAATGAAGATAAAGCAAAATGGAAAAATAAATATTTACTGAAATTTCATTGATTCTAACATGTTTGTACTCTTGTGTAAAGGGAAATCAAACATACTTTTTAAAAGCTCCATTTACATTATGGTAATAAATTCACATTTTTATGATGGGCAAGATAGCAGTAGTATCACAATCTGGCGTTCTAACACCAACAATTTTAGAGGGGAGGTGAGAAGATGCTGCTATTAGAGACACTGTACTCTACAAAACATCCATCAGTTAATATCTGGTGGCAAAATGAAATGACAAAGATGCAATGATGGCAGGCTATGTGACCACATGCTTCCCAATTAGATTACTGGCTGCAGAGTCAGTTTCTACTTTTGTTACAGGATCTGGGAAATTGTTATTCAGCTTTATGAAAGGAAACAAAATGAGAAATCTGTTCATGAGTTTAGATGTTATTGTTCAGTAATGTCACAGTTAAACATGAATCATACAAAAACCTGTAAAGAAAATGTCAGGGTCATTTTTCATTCCAAAATATAATAATATATAATATATACTCCGTCAGGCATACCATTATGACCACTGACAGGTGAAGTGAATAACACTGATTATCTCTTCATCACGGCACCTCTTGGTGGGATATATTAGGCAGCAAGTGTACATTTTGTCCTCAAAGTTGATGTGTTATAAGCAGGAAAAATGGGCAAGTGTAAGGATTTGAGCGAGTTTGAAAAGGGCCAAATTGTAAGGGCTAGACGACTGGGTCAGAGCATCTCCAAAACTGCAGCTTTTGTGGGGCGCAGTCTGCAGTGGTCAGCATCTATCAAAACTGGTCCAAGGAAGGAACAGTGGTGAACCAGCGACAGGGTCAAAGGGCGGCCATGGCTCATTGATGCACGTGAGGAGCAAAGGCTGGCTACTGATGAGCTACAAACAGATGAGCTACTGTAGCTCAAATTGCTCATGAAATTAAAGAGATAGTTCACCCAAAAATGTAAATTAGCCCATGGTTTACTCACCCTCAAGTCATCCTAAATGTATATGACATTCTTCTTTTAGACGAATACAATCAAAGTTATGTAAAAAAAAAATGTCCTGGCTCTTCCAAGCTTTTTAATGGCTGTTTCTGTAATGATCCAATCTCTAGGATGCCGTTCCACTCCTAGCCTGCAGGGGGTGCCCTCCTTAAGCGTCCATGTTATGCTCCCTCCAGGTCTCCAGATGGCACTTTAACCCCATGCTCAGTGCTCTCCACTCCTGCAGATGGTGCCAGTGTGTTTAATGGTTACTCAGAACTCTCCTCATTAGCCCTGATTCCCTTCACCTGTGTCTTGCCCTTTATAAGTGTGCTTGTTCCTTGCCATTATGTTCAGTCTTGAACCTATGTTCTCCTGTCTCCAGATCTCAAGATAAGTTTTGTGCCTTTATTGTACATTTTTTGACCCTTGTGTCTATTTTTGTTTCTCTGTTTTATGGAAGCTCTGCTCTCCTAGTTCATTTGTACTTTGTGCTTTGGTTTCTCAAGTAAAGACTATTTTTATTTTTTGGAAGACTCAAGTCTCTTGACTCTTTACTCTTCTGCTCTTGGGTTCCATTGTCTGGGAGTTAGCTCAGTGGAGAACACACCACACTTAGAACACCAGAGACCCGGGTTCAAGTCCAGCCAAGGGCGACATCCTTACAGCAAGACTGAACCATGGAAGGGAGCCCAGCAGAAGGACCTTCACCACCCTCTAATGTGGACCGTATTTTGGCAGCCCTCTCAGATCAAGCAACAACCATACAGCGACATGACCAGGCGCTGTCAGAGATTCTCCAGATTTTGAGTCTCCAGTCTCAAGCCGCTTCATCCCAAGAACTTCAGTCACCCCCTGGTCCTCCAGACAGATCCATGTTCCCACTCCCATCAGAGCCCAAGTTACCAGCACCAGAGAGGTTCGATGGCAGTCCCGAGAGATGCAGAGGGTTTATTACCCAGTGTACCCTGGCCTTCCAGCTTCAACCCAGCAGCTTTCCTACAGAGAATAGTAAGGTGGCCTACATTATTACACTCCTAACGGGTAAAGCTTTGGACTGGGCCTCTGCTTTGTGGGACCAGAGTTCTCCAGTAACAACTAACTGCCATACATTCATTTCTGAGATGAAAAGAGTTTTTCACCATCCAGCCAGCAGGGGGGATGTTGATCACCGCCTGCTACACCTCTCTCAAGGTACTCGAAGTGCAGCAGAGTTCGCTATAGAGTTTCGCACTCTTGCCACAGAGAGTGGGTGGGATCAACGGGCCTTGAGGGCTACCTTTCACCATGCTTTGTCTCCTGATATCAAGGATGAGTTAGCCTTCCGAGACACTGCGCCTGACCTCGAGTCCCTCATTGACGTGGCTATCCGGGTAGATCATCGGCTCAGGGAACGCCAGCAGGAGCGACAACAGGAGACTAGATTTTTCGAGTCAGCCAGCGCTGTTAAGCTGCCTTCATCTCCTAGTGCCCCCGAGGAGCCCATGCAGCTGGGCGGAACCAGAATTTCCCAAACCGAGCGCAACCGACGGATAAGGGAGAAATGCTGTCTCTACTGTGGCAAGCCAGGTCACTTTCGCTTTGCCTGTCCTGAGTTGTCGGGAAAAGCCAACTCTCGCCCAGGAGGAGGGGGGCCAGGGCGAGAATAGAAACATTCCCCTGCTCAGCAACCTCAGGTCTGACAATCCAAGCTACTGTCACCCATGGTAACCAACATCACCAAGTATGTGCCTTTGTTGACTCTGGGGCTGCTGGGAGTTTTATGGACTATGAGATGGCTAAGAGATTCACTATCCAGCCAGCGACTCTCCAGAAACCCCTTAACATCACAGCAGTGGATGGCAGTCCTCTGGGTTCAGGAGAAGTTAATCAATGTACTCCACCTCTCCAGCTACAGGTGGGCCAACATCAGGAATGGATACAGTTCTTCCTGATTCATTCTCCTAAACTTCCTCTAATCCTCGGCTTCCCTTGGCTGACTTTACACAACCCACACATTGACTGGTCCCAAGGGGTCGTTAGGACCTGGGGATCTGACTGCCAAATTTTAGATAATGCCTTCTGCCATTCTTCCAAGTTATTAGAGACATTTTCAGAACCCTCACTAGACATCTCCAGGGGGAGATCTGCATTTATTTCTGAGACACAATCCACAGAAGTCATGGCCGTTCCTGAAATGAAGCCAACTGCTACCAAGTCTCTTGCTCATTATCCTGAGTTATCCCGAGTCCCCCAGGAGTATGCAGACCTCAAGGAAGTCTTCAGTAAGTCCCAAGCTGCTACACTACCACCTCATAGAGCTTATGACTGCACTATTGAATTAGTTCCTGGTACTTGCCCACCACGTGGAAGGCTCTATTCCCTCTCTGGCCCTGAGAGATTAGCCATGGACCAATATCTCAAAGAAGCCTTGGACAGTGGATTCATCCGTCCATCCACCTCACCTGCAGGGGCCGGCTTTTTTTTTGTTGAAAAGAAGGACGGGGGTCTCCGACCCTGCATAGACTATCGGGGTTTAAACCATATAACCATCAAGAACCGATACCCTCTCCCTCTTATGTCCACAGCTTTTGAAATTCTGCAAGGGGCTACCATCTTTACGAAACTTGACCTTCGTAATGCATACCATCTAGTTAGAATCCGTGAGGGGGATGAGTGGAAGACGGCATTCAACACCCCGACAGGCCACTACGAATACCAGGTAATGCCGTTTGGCCTGGTCAATGCACCAGCTGTCTTCCAAGCCTTTATTAATGATGTTCTCAGAGAAATGCTGAATATATTTGTTTTTGTCTATCTGGATGATATTTTGATTTTCTCCCGAAATTACGAAGAGCATGTTCAGCAGGTCAAACAGGTCCTGGCCCAGCTACTGAAACATAAGCTTTATGTAAAGTTGGAAAAGAGTGAATTTCATGTTCCAGAAGTTTCCTTCCTCGGCTTCACAGTATCAAAAGGCAGCCTTCAGATGGATCCAGGCAAGATGCAAGCAGTTTTGGATTGGCCACAACCAACTTCAGTGAAGCAGGTACAGCGCTTTCTGGGCTTTTCCAATTTTTATAGAAGATTCATTAGAAACTTCAGTTCTGTTGCCGAGCCTCTTTCCGCATTGACCAGGAATTCAACTAGGCCATTTATGTGGACCAGCAGAGGAGATCATGCCTTCAACAGACTAAAACAGCTCTTTACATCTGCCCCAATCTTAACCCTCCCTGATCCAGAGCTACCTTTTGTGTTGGAGGTGGACGCCTCTGACGTAGGAGTAGGTGCTGTCTTGTCACAGAGAAGTAAGTGCGATAACTAGCTTCACCCGTGCGCTTTCTTCTCTCGTCAGCTTACCTCAACACAGAGGAATTATGATATTGGGAACCGGGAGCTGCTGGCTGTCAAGATGGCTTTAGAGGAGTGGAGGCACTGGCTGGAGGGGGCCAAACAGCCATTCCTCATCTGGACGGACCATAAAAATCTCACTTACATCCAGCAGGCAAAGAGATTGAATGCCCGACAAGCCCGATGGGCCCTCTTTTTTAATCGGTTTAACTTTACTCTCTCCTATCGCCCAGGTTCTAAGAATCTCAAGCCAGACGCACTCTCAAGGCAGTTTGAACCACCAGAAGTGGAGTGTTGTCCAGAACCCATTCTCCCCACTTCCAGAGTGGTAGCTCCCATTCAATGGGATATTGAAACGGCAGTCAAGAGGGCTCAACGGCAGCAGCCAGGTCCAGGTAATGGCCCTCCAGGGTGTCTCTTTGTTCCTAACCTTCTACGTTCTAAGGTTTTGCAGTGGGCTCATGCTTCCCTCCCTTCTGGACACCCTGGGATCACAAAGACATGCAAGCACATCCAGAGGAAGTTCTGGTGGCCTAGATTGCAGAGGGACGTCCGGGCTTTTGTTGCCGCTTGCTCCATCTGTGCTCAGAACAAGGAGCCAAGGACCCACCCTCATGGCCTGCTGCGCCCTCTGCCCATTCCAAGACGCCCATGGTCCCACATTTCCTTGGACTTCATTACAGGCTTGCCACAGTCTCAAGGAAACACGGTAATCCTTGTAGTGGTAGACAGATTTTCTAAGACTTGTCACCTCCTACCTTTGTCCAAGCTCCCCACAGCTAGCCAAACTGCGGAACTATTGATGAAGCATGTGTTCAGAATCCACGGCTTTCCCCAGGATATGGTTTCTGATCGGGGACCGCAGTTTACTTCCCGGTTCTGGAAGGCGTTTGGCCGACTCATCGGATCTTCCATCAGCCTGTCCTCTGGCTTCCACCCCCAGTCAAATGGCCAAACTGAGAGGGTAAATCAAGAAATTGAAAAGACACTGAGGTGCCTGGTTGCAGACAACCAATCCACATGGAGCTCCCATTTAATATGGGCTGAATTTGCACATAATACCCTTTACCATTCCTCACTAGGTATGTCCCCTTTTGAGTGTCAGTATGGTTTCCCTCCCCCTCTATTTCCCGGACAGGAGCCAGAGGATGATGTTCCAGCTGCCACACAGCTTTTCCGCCGGTGCCGGCGTTCCTGGCAAAGAGCACGCGTTGCCTTATTGAGGGCTGCCCGACAACAGCGGAGGCAGGCAAACCGACACCGAAGGGTAGGACCCTCGCTTCGCCTGGGACAAAGGGTATGGCTCTCAACCAGAGACCTTCCATTGCGGGTGGAGTCCCGCAAGCTAGCCCCACGATACATTGGCCCTTTCAAAATCCTTAAGAAGATTAACCCAGTTTCCTATCGACTTCTTCTGCCCAGGTCCATGAAGATTCATCCCACTTTTCATGTTTCCCGTTTAAAACCCGTTGTTTGTTCTACTCTGTCTCCAGCTAAGAAACCCGCCCCAGCACCTCGCATCATTGATGGCCAGCCAGCTTACACGGTCCGCAGGCTGATGGATTCTCGCATGGTTCGTGGGAAAGTTCAATATCTGGTGGATTGGGAGGGCTTTGGCCCAGAGGAGCGGTCCTGGATTCCTGCTCGAGATATTTTAGACCCGACTCTCATCTCAGAGTTTCGCCAAGCCAAAGGGAAACGTTAGAAGAACGTCAGGTGCCGTTCCTAGGGAAGGGGCTCCTGTAATGATCCAATCTCTAGGATGCCGTTCCACTCCTAGCCTGCAGGGGGTGCCCTCCTTAAGCGTCCATGTTATGCTCCCTCCAGGTCTCCAGATGGCACTTTAACCCCATGCTCAGTGCTCTCCACTCCTGCAGATGGTGCCAGTGTGTTTAATGGTTACTCAGAACTCTCCTCATTAGCCCTGATTCCCTTCACCTGTGTCTTGCCCTTTATAAGTGTGCTTGTTCCTTGCCATTATGTTCAGTCTTGAACCTATGTTCTCCTGTCTCCAGATCTCAAGATAAGTTTTGTGCCTTTATTGTAAATTTTTTGACCCTTGTGTCTATTTTTGTTTCTCTGTTTTATGGAAGCTCTGCTCTCCTAGTTCATTTGTACTTTGTGCTTTGGTTTCTCAAGTAAAGACTATTTTTATTTTTTGGAAGACTCAAGTCTCTTGACTCTTTACTCTTCTGCTCTTGGGTTCCATTGTCTGGGAGTTAGCTCAGTGGAGAACACACCACACTTAGAACACCAGAGACCCGGGTTCAAGTCCAGCCAAGGGCGACATCCTTACAGTTTCTGTTTTGAAAAGTGTATCTATCCATCATAAAAGTTCTCCACATGGCTCTCGGGGGTTAATAAAGGCTTTCTGAAACGTTTGTGTAAGAAAAATATCAATATTTAAAACTTTACAAACTGTAATCTCTAACTTCCGCTAACTGTCGTACTTGTGTTCACGAGAGACTGCCATACCAGCATATGACGTAGGACGCTCTGGTGAGACTATGCTAGTTCTTGCGAGAACCAAATTTTGTTTTGCTCTATCCTCTGCGCTTCCGCGTTCGTCACCGGAACTTACGCTACACCTGCATCCTGCGTCATACGCTGGAACGCCAGTCAATGCATCGCTTCGCTTCAGAAGGCCTTTATTAACCCCCCGAAGCCGTATTAATTACTTTTATAATGGATAGATGCACTTTTATGGACTTCAAAACAAACTGCTATTCCAACCCATTCTCACTCCCAAGGCGTCAAAATCCGAAGCATGGTCAAGTGCCTTCCGCGTCACAACGAAGATGTTCGTTGAAGAATGTTACTTTTATATTTTGGAGCAGCTAACCCAACTCCTACCCTAATCCTACCCACTTCTAAACAATATCAAACACATAACAGGCAAATACAAGTACAGTCACAGGTATTTATTGCAAAAACTGAACAAAGTATTATCTCATGTTGCATTCCAAGGCTTCTGAAGTCACACGATGTCTTCATGTAGAACAGAGTTGATCTTAATATTTTAATTGTTGAGATGATGATCCCGCCGCTCCGTGAACGCGCTCATTCATATCTCATTCAAATAATACACACGACTCTATAGCATGACGCGATCGGTCACAAGACACACGAGAGCCAATAACATTTTACAATCAAAGCTGACGTAATGACACAATTGATCACGAGACATACGAGAGCCAATGCAATTTCACTATGAAAACAGACGTAACGGGCGGCGACAGGCTTGTTTGAGATGAGCAAAATCTGCGCAGAACCGATCACCGGTGATCCCAGCGAGATGCATGCCGGTTAGAAATGTGTCCGAGGGCGGTCCGCCTTGCTCTGATGTCATGCTGACATATGTCAAAAAACTCTAGCGAGCGAAAGGCGGATGTGTCGGATTCTGCAGTCGAGCGCAGTTGCTCTCCACCGACTGCGCTGATCAAAAGCATGATGGGAAACGACTTGCTGACGACACAGCTTAATGCTTATTGGTTTAAACAACCGTGATGAATGGTTCTTTTTTAAAATGTTTGATTTTAAAACTTTGATATCATGTCTTTATATCAGCAACACAGCGCACGAGTGTGAATCCCGCGACATCCGCCTTTGATCTCGCAGGTGTCTGATCCACTACGAGAAGAGAGAACTGTCCGTCTTGCCTGCACTTTTTTCACTCCTCCCCTCACCGCAGCCGCCTACTCTCGGTTGAATTTCAGGCAAGGTGAGGCGCATCTCAAACAAGCCTAATATTTGAAATTTAATGTGAGCACGATCTTCTGCGGATGGAGATGCTGATCGCTTTTGGAGATTTCCTTCACACAAATCAATCGCTTGGCCTCGAAAGACACAAATTGGTAGGTTTAGGGATGGAATGGGGTTGGGTTACATGTTAAAACGTGTCTAGATAGCGTAAATAAAATGATGCTGGCTGATTAAATTGAGAATCACACTCCAACATGTCATAATGGCAAAATCATAACCCAATATATGATCATCATGGCGATAACGTTCCCATGCCCAACGCGTCTGTATGACGCCAAAGGTTTCTCATTGAAATGAATGGCGCACTCAGCGTGTCGATATAGTGACGCCTAGGGGGGCCTTTAGCGTCTTTATTGTGACGCGGAAAGCACTTGACCATGAATCGGAATTTGATGCCTTGGGAGTGAGAACGGGTTGGCTATTCACTGCCATTATAAAGCTTGGAAGAGCCAGAACATTTTTTAACATAACTCTGATTGTATTTTTCAGAAAGAAGAATGTCATATACACCTAGGATGACTGGAGGGTGAGTAAATCATGGGTTAATTTTCATTTTTGGGTGAACTATCCCTTTAAAGCTGGTTTTGATAGAAAGGTGTCAAAATATACAGGGGATCGCCATTTGTTTTGGCAGAAAAGGGGTCATAATGTTATGCCTGACCGGTGTATAATAATAATAATAATAATACTTTTTGTATGTATTTGTTTGCTTGCAAAATTATTTTGTAGTGATTTTACTTTCGCCCATCTAAGGACACCAAGTAAGGTAGTGATATGTAATCACGTCACCGTTGACGTTGTGTTTTTTGGATCACACATTCCTTAAGGTGTGGTTATGAGAACATCAGATGACCCCCTCTCTTAGTTTGGAGCACCAGTGGAGGTCTTTTACTTTGGCTGTATGAGAACAGGTGATTTATCTGAAAGATTGGTGAGATTGCTTACTTGTAGAACCTCTACTGTAGTATCAGCACAAGGACTATAGGTATTAGACATAAGTGTAATAAAATACATTTTATTAACAAAAGATAAACATCAATAACTAACACCACTACTAAATCAATACAATGAATGATAAAGGAATAAAGTGCATAAGATGCATAAAATGCAAGTGAATAAGTTGAGTGTGGCTATGGCAGAGTAACGTTATCTTATGGAAAGATACTGGAAAGAACTGTTGATTCTCCGAAAATAATAATGAGAAGAACCTTAAGCATCAAACAAATAAATGAAAGATAATTTGTTATTAACTAGCATCAGTTATATTACCTCTAATGTAAATTATAAAATCATATACTGCCTAAAGAGATTTGGTTGAGTGATATTTAAGTTTCACGTGGTTGAGTGAGCAGTCTTGACGGCGGTCACATCTTTCACTGGTTGTGCTGGGTGACAATGCAGTGGGCAAAGGAGCCCGAATCCGTTTCAACAGCCTTGAACATGAAGATCTGTGGGATGCTGATCTCCTGGAGCACCGAAATGGTCCTAAAATCTGGAACACGCAGATAAGGCCCTGAAGTAGGTGCAGAGGTTCTTCATCTGGAACACGCAGACGAAGGTACCTTGAAGTGAAGGTTGGCTCTCCTGATATTAACCTTGTTGCAAATGTCTCTTTGTGTCTTCTGCAATCTCTGGGCCAGACACTCAGAACTTGGTCACCGCTTTTGTCTCTCTGTCATGTAGACTTGGAACGTGCTGCATCAATTATTGTCTCACTGGGCAGTCTCTCTGTCATGTAGACTTGGAACGTGCAGCATCAATTATTGTTTGCACAAAGCCTTTGAACATAGTTTGTTAATGTCTCTTTCCTCACAGACTGGAGGCTCAGAACGTTGCCTTACAAGCTGTAGACTCAGAACATGGAATATGTTGTTGTCTCTCTGGACGAACCAGAGTCTCAGGACGGTGTATCTGTTATGCCTCATATGATGGGAGATTCAGAACTTGTATATGTTGCTGTCTACCCCCTTACAGGACTGAGAAACATAATGTATATCTGTTATGTCTCAGCTTCGAAGGCCAGGACTCAGAATAAATGAGTGTCTGTTGAAAGGATACCTTTATCCCTTTCCGATGAGGAGGAGATTGCAATTTGGTGCTTCCAGTGCTGCGATTGTCTTTTGGCATCAGAGGGGGCACACACAGTGTGGCTCACCCTTCTTTCCCCTGTGGAACTCATTTGCATAAAGCACAGTTAGAAGTTTTTAAATTGTCTATAAAGTTTTACAATGCATTTTCACTTTCCAAACCACCACCAGAATACCTTTGGCAATATTCTAAACAAAAAGAGACTAAACATGATGGAAAAAAGTTTGCGCTGTCATGTATTAATACATTTGTACATTAACAGCTGAATTTGTGTAAGATGTTGCATTATAAATAGCTGTTGCAGAGAATAGTTATTTCTCTGAATAATTATGAAATGGATGTGCGTGGTTTACATCAGTGTTAAGGTTTCCAAACATAGCTATGAATTGATTTGGATGGATCATTGTGATTTCTCTTTGTTTCACCCACTGCTGCTGAGGTCCTGAAGAATTTTTATTGCAGCCACAGGCCAACCTTAGGAATTAGTCTCTAGATGGGCGAAGAGCAGAAACTGCGTGTGGACTAATTAGAAGTCCTGTTCTTCCCGGGCTTGGTACCAGAGGTTCTTCTTGCCCTCTTGGAGGTGTCTGGCTGTTGTCCTAGCATATTTATCTGATGGTGTTGGATAGTTTCTTTGTATTAGTCCACCAAGATCCAATCCAAACGTAGCAAACCTTTGTCCGCTGTTACGGACAGAGAGGCCATAAACTCAGTAGCTCCTCACTGCAGAACACAAGATCCAGGTGGCGAGGTTGGTGTAGATTTAGGGTTGGGGTAGGTGTAGTCTCAGCCTCAGACGTCACGCCCACGGACCATTGGCTGAACGTCTGATGAATATGGCACACTTAACTGGAAACACTTCAAGATTTTTGAAGTCGTCATCTGGTTGTTTGAATTCTACAGGATGTCCGCAAGACGTGTGTGTTGCATTCTTTAATGATCCACCTGGAAACAAATGCAGTGATACCAAACTCCCTTGTGGAAGAAGAAAAGCCATCTTGTTTATAACTGTGACAGTGAGGGCTCACCAGGATCAACTAAACACTGGACTTTTAAAAGTATGTTAAGTTCGCAGCTCCATTGTTGCAGTAATAATGCAAAATAATTTAGCAAAGTATATAAATTGGGAGGATTTGGATCCAACCCCGCCCCCTGGATCGCGTGTTCTAAAGTGAGGACCATCTCTAAACTGGGCACTTGAATGTGTTTAATGAAAAAACGATACTCGGTTACTTAACGTAACCTCGGTTCTCTCTAGAAGAGGGAACGAGTATTGCGTAAGTTCCTTACGCTACGGGAAAGTATTCTTTCTTTGAGATTTCTGAAAAACCCAAAATTATCCTTAATTTTGTAACATTGTCAACGCAGTGCGGCAGCCTGGCAGACCATAGCAGGCTATTCCAGCGTGCTATTGGCTGCTCTGCTGGCAACTGCAGCAGCCTATCGGTGAGCCCGCGTGACGTGGCGACCAATGAGGGCGCTTCGCGCCCACCTGGCTTCATTTGCCTACAGGTGGGGCGTGGCCACGTGTATATAAGCAGGGCTCACGGGCTGCATATCCGGTTTTCGTAGTTCTGAAGCGTAAAAGCCCGCGGGGCGCACGGCAAGGAACGCAATACTCGTTCCCTCTTCTAGAGAGAACCGAGGTTACGTTAAGTAACCGAGTATCGTTCTCTTACGAGAGGTTCTCTCGTATTGCGTAAGTTCCTTACGCTACGGGAACATATTGTCAACGCCGTGCGCGCCTCGCATACAGCATATGTATCCCAGGGAACTGGGGAACATAACACTGCTCGGGCAGGGTGGCCGGTAAAGGAAACGGGCCACCACATATACGGACACTTCGTTTGAACTGACGGGTGGTTACAACGGGTGGTTACAACACCCTGCCTTATGAATGAGGGAACGGCACCTGCCGGTCGCCTTCAAATTCACCACACCTTGTCTCATGAATGAGGGAACGGCAAGGCCGGTCGCCTTCAAATTCACAATATCTTGTCATATGAGTGAGGTAACGGCACCGCCGGTCACCTTCAAACTCACAACAGCTCTTTTCGTAAATGAGGGAACGGTACCGCCGGTCTCCTTCAAATTTACATAAGCCTTGTACCGAACTTACTACCAGTATGTGAGCTATGTCTGCGCAGAATCACCGGGCAGAACCAACAGCCTTATTGAACTGATAACACTTTCGCCTGTAAGGCAGGAACTTCCAGATTGTAAAATCTCACGAACGTAGACGGGGAGGCCCAGCCTGCCGCCACGCAAATATCGTGGATGGAAATCCCTCTGGCCCAAGCCCACGAAGAGGCCATGCCTCTGGTGGAGTGTGCTCTGACACCTAGCGGGCACTGCAGGTGTTTGGAAGCGTATGCAGTTGCAATCGCGTCCACTATCCACCTGGACAGGGTCTGTTTCGAGGAGGCGAGACCTTTAGCGCGCCCTCCGAACGAAACAAATAGCTGCTCAGAACGCCTGAAGGCGGCGGAGCGTGTGACATAAACCCTCAATGCCCTGACAGGGCAGAGGATATTGCCACCGTCCCCCTCGTCGGATGCTGGCAGAGCCGAGAGGGAGATAATCTGCGCCCTGAAAGGAGTGCCGATCGCTTTGGGGACATAACCATGCCTCGGTCTGAGAATGACCTTAGAGTCATTAGGACCGAACTCCATACACGTCGGGCTCACTGAGAGCGCGTGTAGATCCCCCACGCGTTTCACTGAAGCCAGAGCTATCAGGAACGCGGTTTTTAGCGAAAGGAACCTTGGTTCCACAGTCTCGAGCGGTTCAAAGGGATGAGCCTTCATGGCCTCTAGGACCAAGGCCAGATCCCAAATAGGAACCGATGGGAGCCGCGGGGGATTCATCCGTCTAGCTCCTCTGAGGAAACGGATGATGAGCTCGTTCCTTCCTAGCGTGCTGCCTAGCGTCGTCTGGGCGAACGCTGTTATAGCCGCTACATACACTTTGAGCGTGGAAGGGGACCTGCCCAGTTCCAAGAGCTCCTGGAGGAAGGAGAGCACCCGCTGGACCCCACATTGCTGCGGTTCCAATCCCTTGGAAGCACACCACTCAGTGAACACCGACCACTTAGAACTATATAACCGCCTCGTCGAGGGGGCTCTAGAGTGTGAGATCGTGTTCATAACCCCTTCGGGCAGGTCAACGGGTATCCGTTGGTCACCCATACATGCAGAGACCATCGCTCTGGATGGGGATGCCAAACTGACCCTCCTGCTTGAGAGAGGAGGTCTGCTCTCAGCGGAACTGGCCAGGGGGGTGAGTGCGACAGCTTCACCAGCTCTGGGTACCAAATCTGGTTCTCCCAGCGCGGCGCTATAAGGAGCACCGGGCGGCGCGTTTCCCTGATTTTCGCTATAACCTGGGTCAATAGGGAAATCGGCGGGAAAGCATACAGCGGGAGGCTGGGCCAAAGTTGGGACAGCGCATCCTCGCTTTTGGACAAGAACGTCGAGCAGCGGGCGTTCTCTTTTGTTGCAAAGAGGTCGAGCTCCGCTCTGCCGAATAGGCGCCATACCAGCTGGACTGTCTGGGGGTGCAGGGACCATTCTCCTGGGAGAATGAGGCCCCTGGACAGCTTGTCCGGGCCCACGTTGAGGTGGCCCGGAACGTGCGCCGCTCTCAGCGAGCGCAGCGAGCTGTGTGCCCACACGAGCAGGCGTTCCGTCAGATTGCCCAGACACCTGGACCTGACACCGCCCTGCCGGTTCACGTAGGACACCACCGTGGTATTGTCCGACCGGACCAACACATGGTGTCCTCGTATAAACGGGAGAAACTGCTTGAGCGCGTTCTCTACCGCTATCATCTCCAAACAGTTTATGTGTAGGAGTTTTTCTCCGCTCGACCAGAGGCCCGAGGCCGGTCTGCCCTCGAAAACGGCGCCCCAACCCGAGGTGGAGGCGTCCGTCGAGATGACTTTGCGGTGTGAGATGGCTCCCATTGTCACTCCCCGCTGGTACCAGTCGGCTACTAACCAGGGCTCTAGGGCTGCAACACAGCCCTGAGTCACTCTGATCCTGAAACCTCCGGCAGCCCAGGCTCTGTGAGGCACTCGGGCGTTTAACCAGCGTTGCAGCGGGCGCATGCGCATTAAGCCCAGCTGGAGCACAGCTGCAGCTGAGGCTATACGTCCCAGCATCCTCTGAAAAAGCTTGAGAGGTGCGATTTTGCCCGGCCGGAAGTACGCAGCCATGCGCCGAACTTGG
Organism: Gobio gobio; assembly: GCF_949357685.1. Lineage (NCBI taxonomy): Eukaryota > Metazoa > Chordata > Actinopteri > Cypriniformes > Gobionidae > Gobio > Gobio gobio. The sequence continues at coordinate 34,696,746 of NC_137113.1, forward strand.
CGTGTGCGTTGTGGTGACAGGCGGGCAGACATAGCCACAGTGTCCAGATTCAAACCCAGAAATGAGGTTGATTGCGTGGGCACTAATGAGCTCTTGGTCCAGTTGACCGTGAGCCCCAGGCTGTCCAAATGGCTGAGCAGCATTGCCCTGTGGGCGAGGAGCTCGGCCTCTGACTGCACCAGGATGAGCCAGTCGTCCAAGTAGTTCAATATTCGCATCCCCCGGTTTCTCAGGGGAGCAAGGGCCGCGTCCATGTACTTCGTAAATGTACGGGGTGCTAGTGACAGGCCGAACGGAAGGACGGTGTATTGATAAGCCTGGCCGTCGAAGGCGAATCGTAAGACTGGCCTGTGACGCGGCGTTATCTTGATTTGAAAATATGCGTCTTTCAAATCTAGGGAAATTAGCCAGTCTCTCGGGCGAATATGCGCGAGGATCTGCTTGGTCGTAAGCATCTTGAACGATCTCCTCAAAAGAGCTTTGTTCAGACGCCTCAGATCCAGAATCGGTCCGAGCGACCCGTCCCTTTTTGGCACGAGAAAATATCGGCTGTAAAAGCCTGACTCGCTCATAGAATGGGGAACCGGTTCTATAGCCCCTTTGCACAGCAGCGTGGCTATCTCCGCTCGAAGTAGATGTGCTACTTCTTCGCTCACTCTCGTCTCTATACGCGCACAGAAGCGCGGAGGGCGGCGAGCGAACTGCAGAGTGTAGCCGTGCTTCACTGTTCTCAGCACCCATTCTGATACACCTGGAATGGCTTCCCACGCTTTCGCGTGTGCCAAACGGGACAGAACGGCCTCTGGGCTCGAAACGCCGCGTTTCGCGGGTTTGACGGCCCGTATAAGAGGGGCGGGCGCGGTGCGCGCGCTCTCTGTGCTGTGGGCCAGCCGCTCGCTTTCGGTGGCTGGCCGCCTTACACACTGTGTCTCTACCGCTTTGAGCGGGGAATGTCTTGTGTGTGGCCCTACACTCATCGCTTCGGCCACCTTGGGCGGAAAACAAATGGTGTGTGGCGCGGCGCGTAGCGCCTGGGGCATAATGTTCGCGAAAATGTGTGAGCGCGTTTGAGCGGGCACAACTCTTACGCGTGGAACATGACCGGTTAAGAGTGGCTGTGTGACAGCGCGTGTGGTGGCTAGGCGTGGACGCAGACAAGCGGACACGTGACCTAACTCTAGCACTCGAGCGGCCGGAGGCCGCTTTATGTGAGTGGGGGACACGGGGTTTATAGTGCTTATGTGCAGGGGTGAACACAGAAAAGTGGGCACATTTACTGCATTTGAAACACATACGGCGTGAGCCGTGCAACCAGAAATAATGCAACTTTTGTGATTTCTCTGGTTCGCCGTAAAAAACGGCGGTGGTTGACAGGCGAGAGGGCGTTTTTGCCGGCTCGTTGGCTGCGTGAAATTCCTCTGAAGCAGCCACAGTGGTGGGTTTTTCAAATTTTGACGGTGGTCCGGCCGCAGCGGGACTTAACCGTCGTTTCTTGCCTCTGGCTAGGAGGGCTTTGGAGGCTCGGACTTCAGCACGATCCTAGGCCGGGGGCCCCGAGGGGGAGGCGGCTTACCGTGGCTGGAGGAGCGCGATCTGGGGCGGCCGCTCGGTCTTCGCTGAGACGAAGGGGGCCTCGCTGGGCGCTGCGCGGAGCTCGGTGCTGGCTGGTCGCGAGGACGGCGAGCAACGGAGCTACCGCTGGCTCCTGGGCGTCGAGGCAGGAAGAGGTTCATGGCCTGCGTCGTCTTCTGTACTTCGGAGAAACGGTCGACGATCCCCTTGACCGCTGGTCCGAAGAGCCCAGATGGAGAGAGCGGGGCGTTTAAGAAGGCCGCGCGCTCTGTTTCTCGCATGTCCGCGAGCGTGAGCCAGAGGTGGCGCTCAGCTACCGTGAGGGAGGCCATAGAGCGTCCGAGGGCCTGTGCTGCGGTCTTGGTAGCGCGGAGGGAGAGATCCGTCGCGCTTCGCAAATCCGTGATCAGCTCAGCGTCACAGCTCCTCTCGTCCAGATCACGGAGGAGATTGGCTTGGAGGATTTGCAGCACGGCCATAGAGTGCAGAGCAGACGCAGCTTGACCGGAGGCAGCGAAAGCGCGGCCGATCAGCGATGACGTCACTCTGCAGGCCTTAGACGGGAGGGCAGCCTTTGAGCGCCAACCAGAAGGCGGGCAAAGGTGCGCTGCGACCGCCTCTTCCACCGGAGGGATAGCGTTGTAGCCTTTCTCAGCCGCGCCGTCAACTTGTGAGAGCGTCGAAGAAGCCTGAGACGAGACCCTCGCGGAGAATGGCGCGTTCCAGGACTTCGCGAGCTCCTCGTGAAGCTCTGGCAGAAAGGGTGCAGTCCTGGCGGTGGGCGCACGGCGGCGACTGTTCAGGAAGCATCCGTCGAGCCGATTCGGCGCTGCCACCTTAGGCGGGGCCCATTCGAGGCCTAGCTGCTCGACAGCCCGGGTGAGAAGGCGCAACAGTTCGGCGTCCTCACCCGCTCGAGAGCGTCCGGAGGCTCGGACTGAAGAGGTAGCGGAAGACCATTCCTCGCTGTCGGAAGCCATGATGGAGCAGCTGTCGGCGCGTTCCGCGGCCGCATCCGCCTCATCCCCAGAGGCGGCAACAGAAATGGCGGCCTGGGGTGGGGGCGGGGAAGGCGAGAGTGAAGCGGGCGGGAAGGGTTCCGGCGAGCTTCTCTCGGCCAACTCCGGAGTCCGCTGCGAGCGGCGCTTTTTCCTGCGCGGCTTAGCAGAGACTGGAGGGATGTCATCTTCGAACTGATCGAGTCGAGCCCGCAGGGTCGACATCGTTAGTTCTTCGCACTCCGGGCATCCGCCGGCGAGAAGTGCGGCGGCGGCGTGATCACGGCCCAGGCAGAGAGCGCAGATCACATGGCGGTCCCCGGAACTGAGCTGCGCGTGACACGAGCCGCAGGTGGAACGAGACATTTTTAGAAAAACGCTCGGCTCTTTTTGTGAAAGTGTGACGCAGCGGCGACAACACTGAGCAATAAAAGGATATAATGCTGCCGGATAGCAGAGCAGGCACGGATGGCTGAAGGTGGCGCGATGCTGCCGGCTTCTTCAGGCGCTGTCCTCTGCTTGCTCGTCTGCACGTTCAACGGCGGCGGGTTCCAGATCCAGCGATGCGAAGGGCTTCGCTGAAGAAAAGAAAATCGAATATGCAGCCCGTGAGCCCTGCTTATATACACGTGGCCACGCCCCACCTGTAGGCAAATGAAGCCAGGTGGGCGCGAAGCGCCCTCATTGGTCGCCACGTCACGCGGGCTCACCGATAGGCTGCTGCAGTTGCCAGCAGAGCAGCCAATAGCACGCTGGAATAGCCTGCTATGGTCTGCCAGGCTGCCGCACTGCGATGACAATGTTACAAAATTAAGGATAATTTTGGGTTTTTCAGAAATCTCGAAGAAAGAATACTTTCCCGTAGCGTAAGGAACTTACGCAATACGAGAGAACCTCTCGTAAGAGAACTCTAATTATTACTCTAATCTAAAAATTGTAAGGGCTATTCGGATCAAATAAATCAAAGAGGAATTTAATTACAATGAAAGAGACCCGAATTACATATAAATAATTAAGAATTAATGTCTAACACCTTATTAACTTATTTGTCCACTGATATGTCGATATCAGAGTTTTTTATCAATTCTGGTCAATAGATTACTTGGTGGCTAACGGTAATAATATAATTAATTTCATGTTCATTAATATGAGCACAGTAGCAAAATCAATCAGTTTGAGGCAATAACTTATAAACACAAAGCCCGAGACACTTGTATAGATGAAAAGGTAAACAAAGGTTTATTGAGCTATTCTAAACACACGGTCTAATCTACTAAGACACACAAGCACACATTAATTCATACAGTTTGCAGAGAAAGTCATGTTTGTTAACGGAAAGGAATGGAGTCCCAAGTGTCGTTCAGACACGATTTATTAACCACAACCTGAGAGAATCAATATACTAGCTCAACCTTAGTTTGTTAGCTTAGATACGATTTATACCAGTTCAGCAAAAATGGAGAGTTATGTACTTGCGTTTTAATGTTCCTATGAGCATGAGTTCCTCTCAGGACGGCGTTGCTTGGCTGGTGGTCAGTTGTTGTGTTCAGAGGGACACTTGGTGATTGGATGGATAGTTGGTTTTGCAGGGTAGCCTCGTAGAATCCTGGATAGCGTTAGCTGTTTGCTACGCAACGGGAGTTTCTCTGAGTCTCGGTGAGCGGCTGCGCGGACTCCAAGGATGCTTCTTCGGCGAGGTTCAAATGGAGTTTTGGTGTTTGTGAAGAGCTCTTGGTAACTCAAAGGGCAGTGAAGCGTGCAGGCAGGGAGGTGGAAAGGTCAGCACGAACCAAAGCAGAAGTCACCGCAAAACCGCAAAGTCGTCCTGGTGGTTCCAAACTTTGTAACCATTGCTTCCATTTATGGATCAGTATCTTCCTAGAGCTGGCCGAACTGAGCGATTGGGGGAGAAGGGCCTTTTTTAGGCAGGTGACCAAAAACCCGATGGTCACTCTGACAGAGCTCCAGCATTTCTCTGTGGAGAGAAGAGAACCTTCCAGAAGAACAACCATCTCTGCAGCGCTCCACCAATCAAGCCTGTATGGTAGAGTGGCCAGACGGCACATGACAGCCCGTCTGGAGTTTGCCAAAAGGCACCTGAAGGACCCTCAAACCATGAAAAAAAAAAAATTATGGTCTGATGAAACAAAGATTGAACTCTTAGAGGAAACCAGGCACTGCTGAAGCATGTGAATCATGGTGGTGGCAGCATCATGCTGTGGGGATATTTTTCAGTGGTAGGAACTGGGAGACTAGTCAGGATCAAGGGAAAGATGATTGCAGCAATGAACAGAGACATCCTTGATGAAAACCTGCTCCAGAGCGCTCTGGACCTCAGACTGGGGCGAAGGTTAATTTTCCAACAGGACAACAACCCTAAGCCACAGCCAAGATAACAAAGGAGTGGCTACGGGACAACTCTGTGAATGTCCTTGAGTGGCCGGGCCAGAGCTGAGACTTGAACCCGATTGAACATCTCTGGAGAGATCTGAAAATAGCTGTGCACTGACACTCCCCATCCAATCTGATGGAGCTTGAAAGATCCTGCAAAGAAGAATGGGAGAAACTGCCCAAAAATAGGTGTGCCAAGCTTGTAGCATCATACTCAAAAAGGCTGTAACTGGTGCCAAAGGTGCTTCAACAAAGTATTGAGCAAAGGCTGTGAATACTTATGTACTGTCAATACTTGTGATTTTTTTTTTCATTTTTTTTTTAATAAATTTGAAAAGATTTCAAACAAACTTCTTTCAAGTTGTCATTATGGGGTATTGTTTGTGGAATTGAGAAAAACAATAATGAATTCAATCCATTTTGGAATAAGGCTGTAACATAACAAAATGTGGAAAAAGTGAAGCGCTGAATGCACTGTATAGTGTGGAAAGAAAGAGCATAGGAAAAGATATTGGCCTTGACCACAACAACACTTTGAGATGTTACACTGCAAAATATACTTGACACAATCACTAATGTAACATGATTAATAACTTCAAAATATTAACATATTAATCCATTTATAGTGGACACTGCTTGTAGTCTGTGGCTTCTTACGCTCTAGCTCACTAAAAGCTTCTTAACAGTTTTACTTGTCCTTTGCAGGCTGCTTTACTAATCATACGGCTTGTCAGACCCTTATAAATGATGCAACAAAATACTATGTAGTTTTAGTGTAGTACAGTCCATTTTCTGCAGCTTGTGATTCACTGTGTTGCAGTGTTTTTTACCTTGACAGACTTCTCTCTCTCTCTCTCTCTCTCTCTCTCTCTCTCTCTCTCTCTCTCTCTCTCTCTCTCTCTCTCTCTCTCTCTCTCTCTCACACACACACACACACACACTCTCTCTCTCTCAGACACACACACACACACACACACACACACACACACACACACACACACACACACACACACACACACACACACACACACACACACACACACAGTCTTTTTTCATCTCAACACCTTAATTAAATTAAGCTTTATGCAATGTGGTTGTTCGATCATCCAAAGAAGTTCCTGCCAAGTTTCGCTGGGTGGGAACGCAGGGAAGAATATTAAATGAGCTCCGAAATGACTCTAAAATAGCTGTGGCATATCAGTGTGCTTTAACTGCAAGAGAGAACTTGCAAATTTGTTTGGTGCTTTGAAGAAGAGTGGGAGTGGATGGGTCTATTACTCAGTACATGCTTATAAGAGATCCTGTTAGTGAAGCAAAAAGAGAATAACAAAAGAAAATACTTTTTTACACAGTGTCAGTTCCCTCTGGGCAAATAATGGATATGCCTGCGTTATCTGTGTGATTTTGACATTCAGTATTTATTTACGCGCATAAAAATAGAATCATAATCATAAAATGATTTATCATAATTAATTAATAAAGATGATTTTAAAATGTTGCTTAAAATTAAAATAAAACATAAACCTATGCTTTAAAGTGATTCTTCACCCAAAAATGAATACAACGTTCTGTCATGAAATTCTAGATGGTGCAGGCTTATAGGTCTTTAACTGTAAATCTGATTGCAATCACATCATTATCTAAATGGCACAGCTTTGATACAATAATAATAATAATAATAATAATAATAATAATAATAATAAATCTTATTTATATAGCGCTTTTCTGGGTACTCAAAGTTTATGTAGTCAGTATACTAATATCAATGTGTACTAGTAGTAAACTTGTAAGTGAACTATTTTAATACTGCTTGGGACTAAATTGGCCCACTTTTAGTATAGAAATGTATACGTTTAAGCATACCATAAGTGTAACAGTAGTAAACTTTAACTACACAACTAGTTCACTACGTTTCTCATTTGTACTACATCTGTACTACAAGTGAACGTATAGGTATACTAGTAGTTTACTATTTTAATACTATAGTATTTTTTTTGTTGATAAAAATATTTTATACTTGAAATGTCCTGTACTTTAATAAAAATAAAAAACATTTTATTATAGCTTCATGCATCCTTTTTATCAAGGATGATACATTTTATTTTATCATTATATTGAATGTTGGTAAGTTTCATAAAGAAAGGCAACATTTTAAACAAAAAGTTTTAAAATACATATGATGGATAACAAGATTAATTTGGAAGCGAGGGTTTACAGATCACAATGCAGGCAGGAGTAGCCTCATGTTACGGTCGTCACGATCACAGATGACAACATCCAGGATCAACACTGTTCATGTACCGGAAGGTGAGATTAAATTAATTTACATTTAACCAGTTTAATATGGAGAGGCACTGAAATGTAAATCTTCGTTTATGTGTTTTTGTACGTTAGCATGGACTCACTAACTTTAATTGTAACTTAATAATAGTATGACAACCAGAAAATCCTCTCAGGATACCTGGAATCAAGTACCTCATCAAACCGATCACAGCTTCGGATCTTGCAATGTTTCTCTATGGCACTAAAACCTAGATGTCAGAGTTCTGGTTCCCATGCAACTCATACTATGTGTGTGTGTGTGTGTGTGTGGGGGGGGGGGGGGGGGTACTGTGTTTTAAGGTTGGGAGGGGACAGCCACCCAGAGAGCCTCAAAACCAAGGCAGAAAATAGCCTATTACTTATTCATTATGATGCTTTTGAATGTAAAAACCACGCGAACATCATAAGTTGACCTCAGACAAAAGTATAAAAATATAAAAAAAGCCAGTTCATGACACCTTTAAAAATATTTTTGAAATTCTATTCCAAATATTTGTTTAAATAATGACTTGTAAACCTTGAGTGTCTCCCTGCAATTACTATTCTTGTTATGGTGGTGCATTGCTTCCACAGTATCCTGCATCTGCACTGGAGCACCCTCGCTGGTTTTAGGGGTGCACTCTATGATTTGATTATTTTCATGTCTCAACCTAAACCTCATTCTTTTTATCTGCAAAACCTCCAATGATGCCTTATTTTAAAAGGGTGATGTTTCATTAGCATGTCGAAACCAGAGATGCGTGTCTTCACATTGCTAAGAAATCGAAAGGTTCTCTGGCAAAATGAAAGGTTAATTTGTCTATGTGTCAATGTGAAAGGTGTTTCAGTATGGTACATTTTAAAATAAATCCAGACTTCTAAAAAAAAAAAAAGAGCCAATCATAAATTTGTAAAGTCATTGCGTCACTGCAGCTGCCGTTAGAAGCTCCGGTTGCTATAGAAACAGTGTTCTGAGATGCGCTTTATTACTGCACATGCGCATTGGCTGGCCTGAAAACTAAGCTTTTAACACTATTTGAACAGGATAAACAACATTTATGAGACAGTGTTATCAGTTTTATCATTGGTGAATACAACTTGATGTTTCCCCATTCAAAGAGATAGCTGTGACTGAAAACGCTGCCTGATGCTGCATTCACACAGTGACAAAGTGACACAATCTCATTAATTTCAGTGGAGAGCGGGTGATTTCCAGCAACATGAGCACAGCGACCGTTGGCGACTGGATGGGTTGTGTCCAGTGACGCAACAAAGTTGAGATATACTCAACTTTATGCAAATGAAGTGACTTTCGGGAGCGACAACCAATAGGAGTGAAGTCAGTGGAGTGCACGTGATCCATCACTTTTTAGTGCCGAGGCAAGATGAAGAAGAAGCTCGTTTTAGCAGTCAGCAACTGTCCTATAATTTATGATATGTCTTTGTGTACATACGGTGTTACTCAGCTTGCTGACTTTGAGCTTGAATGGTTTTGTGAGCCCAGATAAACCGGCATTTGAAAAATTGTTCATTAAGCCCTCGTCTAGAGATCTCAATTCTCCAAATAGCAATTAAACATCTAAAAGTCTTTATTTGTACATTTTCGGAGAGGAGTATCTTTCCCTTGTCCATGAAAACGATCTTACTCACACTAACTGACAGATTCGTCGCGTGCGCACAAAGATGCCTCATACAGCGTGAAATCCCAATATACTATACACATGTACACAGAATTATAGTATTTAAAAATTTTGGTTAGTATTCACGCAAATAATATCTGTTATGTCTTACGTGAATGTTTGGTTAACATCAGATGTGTTACATTATTTTAGATCCGTGCAGTACAGTATCTCTTAATATATAGGCTGTCTGTTTCATTAATGTTAATCAAACAATTGTGGTATCATGGGGGAAAAAAAAATATATATATATTTTTTCCTATATATATGTAGTGTTGACTTGATGTGTGCTAAATTTGGTGTTATTACCAGGGGTTTTAAGGTATGGTTGCAAGGTGTTTTTGTTTTGGAGCCTTCAGAAAACTAACAAAACTGTTCTCAAAATTTACTTTGCTGACTCTATCGACTTCCAACTCAGTCATTTTTCAGCCAATTCAAACACATCATAAAGAATTTCGAAGGTTTTTTAAAAATATGAAAATAACAATATCCCATTTTAGAAAATGTGCTCATTGCGACTCATTTTGCCAGCATGGGTCACATGTTGAGCTTGTGAACACGATGGCCGATCAGAGGTGTTTTTGAATCAGCTGAGGGAAACATTTTTAAAATTTCAGTACCGACTTGGTACTGAAGTCTGTACTTTTGACAAAACTTGTCATATCCATTACCATGCCAAGCAATTTGAAGCCCTGTCCATATGAACATTGGTATTTTCAAAACCACATCTTTTTCTATGCCGTTTGGCCGTTCATCCACACGCAAACGCAGTATGCGGACACTGAAACCAAACTTTTTTGAAAACTCCTGCCAGGGTGAACATTTTTAGAAACTCCAGTTGCAGTGGTGTCGTGTGGACAGTGAAACGGGAGATATTGGCTTGTTGCGTCAGAACTGGAACTGGCAATAAAAAAATGTCCAGGCTTCTGATTGGCCAACATGGCTTTACGGTTAGGGTTATATTGCCACCTGTTGGTTTGGCATGCTCATAGCATGTATATGCGCCCATAGCGCATGCTCACAGCGCTTCATAGCGTGTTTTGCGTTTCCATGTGGACAGAGGAGGGAAAAACTCTGTTTTGTTAAAATACCCATGTACGTGTGGACTAGGCCTGAGAGTTGTCATGACAGAAATACAAAGTTGGTGCAGGCTAATAGGTCGTCTCAGGTTACTTGCGTAACCTATGTTCTCTGAGTAGGGAACGAGACGCTGCGTCACTTTAATGACGTAATGGGACGCCCTCTGGGTGTGCCGATTGTCTGAAGCCCTTATAGAATCACGCCAATTGATTGGCTGATGGCGCGCACGTCGCCCCACCTGACGTAGTCACCTATATTAGCGCTCGCGCGCGCCATCTGCTCCTCAGATTTCTCTGCCGAAAAGGAAAGCCTGTCGGCAGCGCGAAGAGCTTGGCAGCGTACGCAGCGTCTCGTTCCCTACTCAGAGAACATAGGTTATGCAAGTAACCTGAGACGTTCTCTTTCATAGGTTCACTCGACGCTGCGTCACTTTAATGACGTAATGGGAACGATATACCAAACACGCCAAGCTAAAGCGCTGCCGTATCTGGCTCAAAGAACACCAGATAACCTACATGACTAGGTTAAGCAGACAGGACATGCGAACCCGGAGCCATGTCGAGATCCAAACTATAGAATCTCACAAAAGTGTGCGGAGAGGACCAACCTGCCGCCACACAAATATCTTCCAAAAGAGCCCCTCTAAAAAGTGCTTGAGAGGAAGCCACACCTCTGGTAGAATGCGCTCTAATATCAAGAGGTGAAGGTAAACCACGCACCTCATAAGCTAAGGAAATAGCCTCTGTCACCCAATGGGAAACCCTTTGCTTCGAAGCGGCAAGCCCGCGGCGGCCAGCACCGAAGCATACCAACAGCTGGTTAGATTTCCTCCAGCTGTCTGAACGGTCAACATAACACTTCAACGCTCGAACTGGGCAGAGCAAATGAAGTTTCTCGTCTTCCTCCGAGTCAAACGGAGGGGGGTGAAAGGAGTGAAGAGTAATAACCTGAGAGCGAAATGACGTGGACAAAACTTTGGGCACATAACCTGGCCTAGGTCTTAAGGTAACCTTGACTAAGCCAGGGGCAAAATCCATACAGGTCCCACTAACAGAGAGAGCCTGTAGATCGCCCACTCGTTTCAAAGAAGATAGAGCTAACAAAAGAGCAACTTTGAGAGTCAGAATTCGCTCAGGAGCTGACTCCAAAGGCTCAAATGGAGCCAAAGTTAGCCCTTCAAGGACCACGGAGAGGTCCCAAGAGGGAATACCAGGGGAGCGTGCCGGTCTCAGGCGCCTAACCCCTCGCATGAAAGATGAAACCAGTCTATGCTTGCCTAGCGGGATTTCGTCCGACTCCCTACCGGCAGCTATAGCTGCGACATAGACCCGAAGGGTGGTGGCCGCTGCTCCAGCAGCAAATTTCTCCTGCAGGAACTCCAGAACTGAACCAACCGGGCAGTTAACTGGATCCGCTGCATGAGTCGAGCACCACGACTCAAAGACCCTCCACTTGGAGGAATAGAGCTTCCTTGTGGAGGGGGCTCTCGCATTAGCAATGATCTCCTGAACGTCTGCAGAAAGACCAGTGTTTAGTATCGTTGGCCCTTGATGGGCCATACCCACAACTTCCAAATCTCCGGGTGAGGGTGCCAAATCCTGCCCTGAAGTTGTGTCAAAAGGTCCTTCCTGACCGGTATCTCCCATGGGGAGGAGTCCAGGAGGAGAACCATCTCCGAGAACCAAGTCTGGGATGGCCAGTGTGGAGCCACCAGCAGGAGGCTGGCCCCACTCTCCCTTACTCTGTACAGAACCGCCGGAATCAGCTTGATGGGCGGGAACGCATAGAGTTTCAGATTGGGCCATGGATGCGCGAACGCATCTATCCCCAACGGGGCCGGAGAGCTCAGAGAAAACCAGAGCCGACACTGGGACGACTCCTTCGAGGCAAAGAGGTCCACTTCCGCTTTCCCGAACATCTCCCAAATCTGTGACACAGTTTGAGGGTTCAGCATCCATTCCCCTGACCGGAGCTTCTGTCTCGACAGATAATCTGCAGCGAGGTTCAAGACTCCGGGTACATGGACTGCTCTCAGGGACAAAAACTTGTCCTGAGACCACAGGAGGAGTCGGCGCGCATGCCTGTCCAGGGTGCGCGACCGTGATCCTCCCTGGCGATTTACGTGAGACACCACTGCCATATTGTCGGTCCTGACAATGACATGATGCCCCCTGAGTGAGGGGAGAAAATGCTGAAGGGCCAGGGATACCGCTCTCAACTCCAGGCAATTTATGTGCCAGGAGAGAACTTCCCCCTCCCAGATCCCCATAGCTGGTCTGCCCTCGAATACCGCACCCCAGCCGGTAAGAGAGGCGTCCGTCGTAACCATTTGGCGACGGAAAACAGCCCCCATCTTGACCCCTTTCTGAAGAAAAAGAGGGTCCCGCCACATTGATAGGGCACGAAAGCAGCCGCGTGACACCTTCAATAGGCGAAGGGCCGATCCTGTTGACCGAGCCCCTGAGCGTTTCATCCACCAGAGGAAGGGCCTCATATGGAGCAGTCCCAGGGGAAGCACCGGGGAAGCTGCGGCCATGAGACCCAGGAGCCTGCGACACGTACCCACAGAAACATGATGGCCTAGCCTGAAGCGGACCAAGCATGTTGTGATACTGGAAATCCGAGCAGGGGCCAAACGGGCCTGCATCGGAACGGAGTCCAGACGAACACCTAAGAAGGTGGTCTGCTGAGCCGGAGTAAGAACGCTCTTGTCTGTGTTCACTCTCAAGCCAAGAGATTGAACGTGTCGAAGAACGACATCTCTGTGATGACAGGCTAACTCCCTGGAGTGGGCCAAAATGAGCCAGTCGTCCAGGTAATTGAGAATACGGATGCCCTGGAGCCTCAGCGGGGCCAGAGCAGCATCCATACACTTCGTGAACGTCCTTGGTGCCAGGGCAAGGCCGAAGGGAAGGACTTTGTATTGATAAGCCTTCCCTTTGAAGGCGAACCTGAGAAACTTCCTGTGTCGTCTGACAACCTGAATATGGAAGTAAGCATCTCTCAGGTCTATAGTGACAAACCAGTCCTCCGCACGTATCTGAGACAAGATAGTCTTTAGCGTTAGCATCTTGAACTTCCCTTTGTAGGGGGGCGAAGTTCAGGCGGCGGAGGTCCAGGATGGGACGCAGACCGCCGTCTTTCTTCGGAACAAGGAAATAACGGCTGAAGAAGCCACATTTCTCCTCTGTTGCCGGAACTTCCTCTATTGCCCCCTTTAGGAGGAGAGAAGAGAGCTCTTGTTGTAGCACAGAAGCCTGAGAGGCGCTGTTTACTACCGTCTGAGCGACCCCGTCGAAGCGAGGAGGGTTGCGACAGAACTGAAGCGTGTAGCCTGACTGAATCGTGCGGAGGACCCAGGATGATATCCCTGGCAAAAGTTTCCACTCGAGGAGGAAATTTGACAAAGTGGGAGGTATGATGAGGTGCGGTGGACATACCTGAGTTGGGGTGTCGAGCTGGACCTCTGAGGGGGGTGTGGCCATCCGCAGAGGAGAGCACGTGGCGTCCTGGCGCGGAGTAGGCAGTGGAAGGCTGGGCCGCTCTGGTTCCCGGAGAAGACCGGATGTGTCTCCGTCTGGACGAGCGGCGGATGGTGAGCCAATCAGACGTGAGGGGAGAAAGCAGAGAGCGTCTCCTTCCTCCAGCGCCGGAAAAGGCGAGGATATAGTCGGTTCTGTATTCCGAAGCGCGCTGGGCGGCGGAAATGACAGAGCTGGATAGGGAGAGCTGGTGGGGGGCGGGCAGAAACGCTTGCGCGGTCTGACCCAGCCCCGGTCGTGAACTGCAGCTCCCCTTTTTCTGACCGGAGGGTCAGGAGCGACTCGAAGTGGCCGAAGCAGAAGGTTTGCTGGGCCGCTTTGGGTCGATGCGTTTGTGAGGACGTTGACGGGGAAATGGACGACCGCGAGCTCCCCAGACCGTGGTGGGTGGAGGATAACTCTGGTCGCTCCTCCGGGCGGTAAACTCTCTTTTGAAAGAGGGGCGATCTCTGGACTGAGAGGGGGAGGGGGAAGGAGCGTCCCTCGCTCTCCTCGGCATGAACTGCTTAAGAGCGGCAGACTGGGATTTTGCAGATCTAAACTTCTCAACCACAGTGTTAACCGCCTCCCCAAACAATCCGGACTGGGAAATCGGAGCGTCCATAAGGAAAACTTTCTCCTTATCGCGAATCTCAGTGAGATTAAGCCATAAGTGGCGCTCCGCCGCCACCGCGCCCGCCATAGAGCGCCCTACAGCGCGAGCTGTGTGTTTAGTTGCTCGTAACGCCAAATCCGTGGCTTTACGAAGCTCCTTTACAGCTTCCGGCGTCAAACCGGTGCCCTCGTCCATTTCCTTCAGTACATCCGCCTGATATGCCTGGAGAATGGCCATAGTATGAAGGGCCATGCCAGCCTGACCAGCCGCCATGTAGGATTTTCCAATCAGGGCAGAAGTGGTCCTGCACGGCTTAGTGGGAAGAAGGGGGCGGGACTTCCATGAGGGAGCTGAAGATGGCGCGAGGTGAGTGGCCAGCGTGTCCTCAACCGCGGGAATAGCGGAATAGCCCTGTTCCTCAAAACCCACGAGGTTAGTGAAATCAGCGGCTGCCGCGTTAGTTAGGCGGGCTGAGAACGGCTGCTTCCAGGATCTAGAAATCTCACTGTGTAGATCACTGAAAAATGGTAGCTTCCTCCGCGGAGGCCTAGAATTAGGGCCGCTGAGGAATCTCTCATCCAACCGAGAAGATTGAGCTTCGCGGGGTTCATCCGGCCACTCGATCGCGAGCTTCTGTGTAGCGCGCGCGAGTACATCCACGAGCTCGTCATACGCCGCTGATGGCCGCGCTTCCTGGCCGCTTGGCGGGAGAGCGTCGTCAGTATTTGCAGCACCGAAATCCTCAGAGTCGGATGCTGCAGTGAAAATGACGTCCTCCAGTCCGAAGGAAACCGCATCGCGTGCCTCCGGGCTGGGACAGAGATAATCGTGCGAGTATTCCACAGGCGGAGTCCCGCGCACATGCTCGGGGGAGAGAGGGAGAGAAAGGGCGAGGCCCGTCTGCTCGCACTCCACATCCTCGAGCTCTACATCCGAACCCCAGGTCGCGGATCCAAGAGAGGCCTGCGCGGCCTCGGGAGCGCGACGGGGAAAAACGGATGACTCCCTCTCAAAAACCGCGAGCCTCGAGCGGAGGGTTTTGAGAAGGAGGTTATCGCAGTATTTACAGTTAGAGAACCCCTGAACCGCGTCGCGTGCGTGTGGAAATCCCAGACATTTAACACACTTACTGTGGGGATCGTCGATCGCGATGAAGCGAGTGCACGGCGGTGGGCAACGTCGGAATTCCATAGCACTTCACCACAAGGAGAACAAAGTTCCACAATCCGCGGTCGCTGAAGTGCTGAGGTAAATATCGACTGTTTTTGGGCCAGAAAAATCGATAACCGAAGGGCATGAAATGGCCGCTTCGTGAAGGCAGAGAAATCTGAGGAGCAGATGGCGCGCGCGAGCGCTAATATAGGTGACTACGTCAGGTGGGGCGACGTGCGCGCCATCAGCCAATCAATTGGCGTGATTCTATAAGGGCTTCAGACAATCGGCACACCCAGAGGGCGTCCCATTACGTCATTAAAGTGACGCAGCGTCGAGTGAACCTATGAAAGAGAACCTTAATTTAACCTGATGGCAATCACATATCTCTCTATAGGGCACAGCTGATTGTTTTCTTCTGTATCAGTAGCCAATGAGCTTGCATACTCAACCTTCAACTACTTGGAATACTTTAGTTTTTGCTGTAGCAGTGCAGCTTTCGGAAATCCTTTACCTTCCTCAGCTCCACCTGTATAGATCTGCTTTGGGTAAATCATGTATGCTGTATAATACAACAGGAGCATGTCTAACTTGCTCACATCAGTGTGTTGTATATGTTTTGGCAGTAGCAAGTCCCGCATTTATAAACAGCAGCAGCAGCAGCAGCAGTGTAGCAGAGTTGTCATGACATAAATATAATAATTTGCTCTCCCTCACGTAGTTCCAAACCTAATGAAATGAAAGACATGAAAGGTTAAGCAGAATGTTCCCACTGCTCTTTTTCATATAGGCTAGAGGAGAAAAAAACATAAGGATCATACAAATTTAATTTTATCTTGTGTTTTGAAGCCCTGAAGCTTTGTGGGATGAACAGACCAAAATATAAAAGTGACACATTATATCTGTACCACTAGTGGCAGCAAATGGAAGTGATTTTTTTTTTCTGTTTTCAAACAGGTCCCAAATGTTTTCCAATGTTCTGAAAAAAATAAATAAATACATAAATAAATAGTCCCAACAATGTTGAGCCAATGTTTATCATTTCTTTGGGATTTGAAATTTGGGATTATTCAAAGAGAAACATGAATTGACGTTATATTGTGTTGGTTTTGATAGCCACACAGCCAAGGTGTTTAAAAGTTATAGTTGACTAGAATAAAGTAGCATTTAACATACAATAAAGAATTTTAACATCCAACAAATTACATACTTCAACTTGAAGAAAATTCTCAATCGCGCAAACATTTGCCACTTCAAGACGTGTCACTTCATCATTTCTCAAGTCTCTCCAAACTGTTTATTGTGTGGTACTTTTGAATATGTGGATGTGCTACTGAGATTTCAGAGGGAAATATTTCCATTGAATGGTGTAAATTTCTTTTTGTTCTTCTTTCCATTTAAGGCCTGGTTTCACAGACAGGACTTAGATTAGGCTTCAGTTCAATTAGGACATTTAAGTAGCTTTTCTAAACATGCCTTAAAAACATGGTGTGCATCTTGAGACAAAGCAATTGACAAATTTTAAGATATGTCAGTGCAACTTGCTTTCAGTTCAAACAGCTCAATAATGCATTTTAGTTTGGGACTAGGGAGATAGCGTATTGGTTTGGAATAACATGAGGGTGAGTAAATGATGACAGAATTTTCATTTTAATGATTTAATTTGATACATTACCGAAACACTTTGCCTTGCAGGTCAAGGTTAATGTTATTTCCTTTTGTGCATGTGCATATGATTACATGCGTAAGTGCATGTGCATGTGTGCATTCATCATTTCATTTAGACCTGTGTGTGTGTGAGATATGTTGCTAGGGTGAGCTGTGTATCTCGGTTCTGATTAAAGACATGAGGCAGAAAGCAGCTCTGTTCACTCTGCCAAGCTTCAGAGTGCTGCTAATTGATGAGATACAGGAAGAAAAGAGTGATGGCTGAATTAATATATCTCTCTCTCTTGCTTTCTATCTACCTCTCTTGCCCGCTCTCTCCTGGTTTCTTGGCAGATGCTACTGCAGCAGCTAAGAGTAAAGCTCTTGTGGAGAGGAAACTGTCTTTCTCTGTAGTGCACATATTCATTACCGTATAACAAAAGCTACAGGTGCCCTCAAACATTTCTCGGCACAAATTCAAAGAGCCCATTAATGGGTACCAGTGCATTTTAGGACAGATTCAGAAGGCTGTTCTAGACCGTGTAATTAGTGCATAACTTAGCCTACGTAATGAACAAGCTAAAGTACACACAGGATCTCAGAAGATGAAAGACAACAAACCAGTATTATGAGCCTACAGCAATGTTCTGCAGATGCAATTCAATAATTTATTTTAAATCAATAAATACGAATTGAGAAACCCACCTTTCTCTTGTTGCCTGGAGGAGAGAGTCATAGGCAGTCTTCCCCATAGACACTTTAGGTGTGTGTATATAAATATATATTAGGGCTGGCAATAGATACATTTTGTTTAATGGCCATTAATCACACCCTTTTGTGCAATTAATCATGATTAATTGCACACTTAATATGAAATTAAGCATACATCATTTATCTTTATTGCACGTTCATTTTTGTCATCATTTGCTATATACAGCGAAGTAAACCATCATATTGAAGGGTGATTCTCACAAAATCACCTAAACACGGAAGAGAAGACAATGCTGCATAAAGTCGTAGTTTTTGTTATTTTTGGACCAAAATGTATTTCCGATGCTTCAAAAGAGTCTAAATAACCCACTGATGTCACATGGACTACTTTGATGATGTTTTTCATACCTTTCTTCTTACCTTTCTGGACACGGACTGTAGAGTGTGTATACACTTTCAATGGAAGGACAGAAAGCTCTCGGACTAAATCGAAAATATCTTAAACTGTGTTCTGGAGATGAACGGAGGTCTTACGGGTTTGGAACGACATTAGGGTGAGTCATTAATGACAGAATTTTCATTTTTGGGTGAACTAACCCTTTAAGGTTTTCTTTTGTTGGAATAAAAATGTAAATATGTTTAATGAAATCTGTGAGCTTTCTGTCCCTTCTTTAACAGCCTACGCAACTAGCACATTCAAGGTCCAGAAAAGACATACTTAAAGTAATCTAAGTGATTTCAGTGGTGTAACCTCAGTTTTATTAAGCATTGTGAGTGTTTCATTGCATGTTAACAAGAGCATAACAGCACATGCTTCTTGTGTGTACGCGAATGCAGACACTGTTGCATGTAAATATATAAACCACTGGAGTCACTTGGATTACTTTAAGATATTTTTTTACTATCTTTGCAGACCTTGAATGTGCTAGTTCCATAGACTGTCAAAGAAGGGACAGAAAGCTCACAGATTTCATTAAAAATATCTTCCTTTATAATCAGTGTTGCCACAGTTACTTTGAAAAAGTAACTTAGTTACTTTACAGATTACTTGATTTTAAAAGTAACTAAGTTACTTTACAGATTACTTGATTTTAAAAGTAACTAAGTTAGATTACAAGTTACTTTATTAGTTACATTCATCAGTTGCCGACAACACCTCTGCAGCCTCAACATAAAAATGACAACCGTTTTTGCCAACACTAAACATAAAACATGTTACACTATACTAAACATAAAACACTAAACATAAAACCCTAAACATGTTAATGAAAAGGTACAAATTACTTTGTTTTTATTAAATACATTTATGAAAAACAATTTATATTTAATTTTTAATTTATATTTATATATGAATGTAAATAATTATATGGGCCTACACAAATAATATAAAATTACAAGATTTATATTTTATTGTAAACGTAATGTGCAGCTCTGTAAAGGGACAACAAATATATGATCGATCCGTGAGAACAATATATTTTTTAATAATCTTTAAGTGCACAAAACTATGAAAATATATGAAACGCTTCAAAACAGAGCGGCAACAAAGCGCTTATGCGCATCCCGGGTGCAGAATGATGCGCTTAAAGCAACATGGAATCAGAGTGTGCAGTGCAGCGCGAGTGCACATTGAAAAGTCCACGGCATAAAAGAGAAGATGAGCGTCGAGCCCACAAATCCTAGTCTACTATGTAGCCTATCGGTCCAAACATTCACTGATTATTTGTTTCTTCACAGTTTTTAATTCTGGTTATTGTGCGTGTGATGCTAATTAATAGTCCTTGTGTTGTCACCTGAGTAGCGAGCACAACATCTTTCAGAAACCGCAGGATAAACTCCAGGAAGATAAATTATTTTATCAACATATCAAGTATTATAACGGGAATATATCATATGGAGTGAGCTTTACGGTGCTGCTGCTGACTGGAACCGAACGACGCGCAGTTTGAATGCTGAACGGAGAATGACAGAGCAGCGGAGGAAAGACATTCAGCTATGGCTTTAGATGACTTTGTAGGCTACTAGCAAATAATAATATACTAATAATGATTGCTGAAGGATAATGTGACAATATATATTTCTGATGATTATTTAATTATCACGACATGCCTAATCTGAACAAGTGACTGCCTGTCTTGAGTTTTGTCGACAGACGGAGCGGCCGCCTCGTAATTCTCTATGCAGGAAAAACCCTGTTGAGACTAAACAAGAAAGCAAAAATATATATTTTTACTAAGGAAAATGACAAAAAAAAGTAACTCACAGTGACTTGGATAAGTTACTTTAATCTGATTACTGGTTTGGAAATAGTAACGCGTTAGATTACTCGTTACTGGAAAAAGTGGTCAAATTAGAGTAACGCGTTAAGTAACGCGTTACTGGCATCACTGTTTATAATTCAAGGATTAACAAAAACTTTTTTTTTTTGGGTAAACTAACACTTTTCACATTAATAATACCCCTTTAACTGTGAAATAACTTTAAAACGCATAACATCTTGAAAAAACAATGAAAATGGATGTCAGGCCATTGATGCAGAGAACTGTAAAATGCAAACACAGGCTCTTGGTAGAAAAACATAACACCTTACCTCCACAACATCATCAATTCAACAGTGTATTTTTAAGGGAGTGCACTCTTGCACTGCAGGTATCGGCTCCAATGTCCATCAACAGCCTCTGAATCACCTCAAAAGTGTATCTGAGGTTCCCTTTCGTTCAGTCACTACGACGTAACGTTAGTGACTAACGAATGGGGGTTTCGCTTAGAAGCCTATCAACTTCGAGTTTTGAGAAAACGCCCAATGGCGTGCCAATGCCATGGGGCATGCGGAATTTGCATACGTAGCTCCGCCTCACTGCGTGAGTATATAAGGAAGTACGAAGTAAATATCGCATTATGTTTCTGCTTTCGGAGCCAAGAGTACCTACCTCTTCACTCCTACAGCCTTCTGAGACTCTGTCAGCTTCTTCGAGACGAGCAGCTTTCCAGTCGGTGTTGGTGTGACGGCGCGTTCCAGTGATCGCATACTTCCTGCCTGCTGATCTGTGCAGTGGTCCGCCTGACAGCTGGTGTGTGTTTCCCTGGGCGCTTCGGCATCGACTGCAAGGTTTTCCTCTCACAAAAAGAGCTTGCGCGTGGCACGTCTTTTTCAAGACGGCTCGCCCGTGCACTTCCGGGTGCGATCGATTTTCCGCTGCTGTCTGAGGACGCATTCACTGCTCGAGCGTGTTTGGGCTTCAGCGCGCACGGGCAGTGTTTGCGGATGTGTCACGTTTCCATTGCGGGGGCGTGACCATCGCGATGTCACGGTCGAGACTCAATGATCTCCGTGAGGAGAGAGAGTCCCCTCTGCCACACCCCAATCTACCGTCCCCGAGTGAGATGGTACTTTGGCTGGTGGCCAGGGTGACCTGAGGGCGGTGCTGTGGTATTAAGAACCCCGACGTTCATTCCTCGGGCCACACCCCCCTCTTATACATCGCTTCCGCGAGTGTTGGATTGAATCTACGGCCCGTCTCTGACGCCCCGTTCGTTCAGTTCACGCTCCGGATAGCAGTGAGATGTCGATCGCCGCATCCCAAGGTGGGCTGGAGTCCTTTGGGGATGACGATTAGGTTGTGCTCCGCCTCCGGGTGTGTCAGCACTGCCTGATCTGACCTAAAGTTGACAGCCATGTTATCTCGGCCAGCCGCGAGTCTCGCGCTGGTGTGGAACTCCGCCCAGCCGCGGGTGCTCGTGGTTGCGCGATTGGTTTTTGGGGGCGGCACCCGACAGCTGTTGGGCCCCGCCCCCAATGCCTTTCGCTCCCGGGGTGCATGAGGAGATCACGCGGTCCCGGAAGTCCCCGTGCTTCTCGCGACCGTTTGGTGGCCTCCTCCGCCTTCTCTGCCCTTGATGGGGCCGCGGCCTAGGGTACACTGGGGCCCCCCCCCCCCCACTGTTGAACTCTCTGTTGCGCACTACGGTGTCCACAGAGGGCTTTGACGTGGCGTGGTGTGGCTGTCCTAAGCACCCCCCCCAAAGCCTGTGGGCTCGTCTACTTCGGTGGCGTGGTCCCGCAGTGCTACGGGCAGGCCGCCGCCCCTTTGCACATGCACAAGGGTGGAGCCGACCCAGGGCTCTTCATTGAGCTGCGTGCCGCAACTGACCCCGCCCCCGGGCGGTGAAGGTGGCCACACGCTCCCTGGGTCGGGCGATGTCCACAGCTGTGGTCCGGGAGAACACCAGGCCTTACCTGGTGATGTGGAGGACGTTGAGCGGGCCCGCCTCCTCAACTCACCCATATCCCAGGCTGGCCTCTTCGGCGGCGCGGCTGAGAACTGCGCCCAACAGTTCTCGGCCGCCCCAGAGCAGACTGAGGCTGCAACACGTACTGCCCCGGCGGCCAGCTGCTGCACCAGCCGCCGGCCCAGTCGCCTCAGTCCGCTCGCCGCCGAGGGCGCCCTCCCTCTTCCCGCCCGGCCCCAGCAGCAGCCTTCACCTGGGCCGCGCCGTGGAGGTGGTTGAGGATGTCGCCCAGTCCGCTCCCCAGACTGGTTAAACGCCAGGATGGAGGTGGACAACTCAGAGATGGGTTCCAGTTCTTCCCAGGGGATGGTAGCAGGGCCTCTCCTTCCCCCGGTGGAGGGCCGGGGGAAAATCCTTCCGCTGCTGGCCCCCGGGCTAGCAGCGCTTGGGAAGAACTCATGTTCCTGTCTCTGTGCACCCAGAGACCGGTGATGACAGTGCGCGCCACCCTCGGGTCTCGCCACTCGCATCCCTCTCTGTCGCCAGCCCCCTGGCAGAGCAGACCCCAGTGGAACGCGAGTCCTTCCCTGGTCTCCTCTGTCAGGGCGCAGCCGTTAACCGTGCTCCGACCCGGGGACGCCCAACAGCCTCCCCTGTCCGCGCCGGTAACGCTGCCTCGCTGCCCCACCCAGGGTACGTCTGTCGTCCGGATGACCCCGTTGGTGCAGTCTCTGGAAGCCTGGCTTCAGCTTCCGGGGCTGTCCCGCTGGGCTGCCCGGACCATCAGGCTCGGCTACGCGATTCAGTTCGCGCAGGCTCCTCCCCGTTACAGGGGAGTCCGCTATACCATGACCGGGGCCCATGCCCCCGTCATGCGTGCGGAGATTGCCACTCTACTGGCGAAGGGTGCGATCGAGCCTGTCCCTCCAGCCGAAATGAGGTCGGGGTTCTACAGCCCCTACTTCATTGTACCCAAGAAAACCGGTGGGTTACGGCCAATCCTGGACCTTCGCATCTTGAACCGATCCCTTCACCGGCTTCCGTTCGAGATGTTGACTGCGAAACGCCTTTTCGAATGCGTTCGTCCGTACGATTGGTTTGCAGCGATTGACCTGAAGGACGCCTACTTCCATGTCTCCATCCTTCCTCGACACAGACCGTTCCTACGGTTTGCTTTCGAGGGGCGGGCATACCAGTACGCAGTTCTCCCATTCGGGTTATCTCTGTCCCCTCGCGTCTTCACGAAGATCGCCGAGGCAGCCCTTGCGCCCCTTTGGCAGCACGGGGTCCGCATCCTGAACTACCTCGACGACTGGCTCATACTAGGCCACTCTCGAGAGCAGGTTTGCGGACACAGAGATCTGGTTCTCCACCACTTAACCCGTCTGGGCCTTCGGGTCAACTGGGAGAAGAGCAAACTTTGCCCCGTGCAGAGGATCTCTTTTCTCGGTATGGAGATCGACTCGGTCGCCATGTACGCGCAGCTTTCGAGCGAGCGCGCGCAGTCTCTGCTGACTTGCCTCCGACAAATCGAGAGCAAGAATGCGGTTCCACTGAAACTTTTTCAGAGGCTCCTGGGGCATATGGCATCTGCAGCCGCGGTAACGCCGCTCGGATTGCTTCATATGAGACCGCTTCAGCACTGGCTTCGCGATCGAGTCCCGAGATGGGCATGGCAGTCTGGCACGCTCCGGGTCCAAGTGACTCGGGCCTGCTTACAGACACTCACCCCGTGGTCGAACCTCAGCTTTCTACGGGCCGGTGTGCCCTTAGAACGAGTTTCCAGGCATGTTGTCGTATCGACGGATGCCTCTGCCACGGGCTGGGGTGCCATGTGCAATGGACAAGCAGCCGCGGGCTCCTGGACAGGACCCCAGCGTCTCCTGCATGTCAATTGCCTCGAGTTGCTGGCAGTACGGTTCGCCCTGCACCGCTTCCGAGCGTTGCTGAAGGGTCAACATGTGCTTGTCCGGACAGACAACACGGCCGTAGTAGCGTACATCAACCACCAGGGCGGTCTACGCTCCCGCCGCATGTCTCAACTCGCCCGCCATCTCGTCTTATGGAGTCAGAAGCGCCTGAGGTCCCTTCGTGCTGTCCATATTCCGGGAGTCCTGAACCACGCAGCCGACGAGCTCTCGCGGTGTCAGCCTCTCCCGGGAGAATGGAGACTCCATCCCCGGACGGTTCAGCTGATTTGGGAACAGTTCGGCGACGCACAGGTAGACCTGTTTGCCTCCCACGACTCTTCCCACTGCAGCCTGTATTATTCCCTGACCGAGGGCACGCTCGGCACGGATGCACTGGCGCACAGCTGGCCGCGGGGCCTACGCAAATATGCGTTTCCCCCAGTGAGCCTACTCGCACAGCTTCTGTGCAAGATCAGGGAGGACAAGGAGCAGGTCCTTTTGGTCGCCCCGTACTGGCACGGCCGGACCTGGTTCCCCGAACTCATTCTCCTTGCGACAGCCCCTCCCTGGCCTATTCCTCTGAGACCGGACCTCCTCACTCAGAGACGGGGCACCCATTGGCACCCGCGTCCCGACCTTTGGAACCTCCACGTGTGGCTCCTAGACGGGACCCGGCAGGTTTGAGTGGCCTACCACCTACGGTGGTCGCCACCATCACTTCCGCTAGGGCAGAGTCCACTCGGCATGCCTATGCGTTGAAGTGGAACCTCTTCGTCACCTGGTGCTCTTCCCGCCAAGAAGACCCCTGGAAATGTCCGATCGGGTCCGTGCTTGAGTTTCTCCAAGAGGGGCTGGAGCGAAGGCTGTCTCCCTCCACCCTCAAGGTATATGTGGCCGCAATATCTGCCCACCACGATCTCTTGGAGAACAAAAAGGTAAGTCAGCACGACCTGGTCATCAGGTTCCTGAGGGGAGCTAGGAGACTGAATCCTCCTCGCTCTCCTCTCGTACCCTCTTGGGACCTCGCAGTAGTACTAACTGCTCTGCAGAGACCTCCCTTTGAGCCTTTGCGGTCGGTCGATATTAAGTTTCTGTCTATGAAGACGGCTCTGCTGACCGCATTGGCCTCAGTCAAGAGGGTCGGGGACCTGCAGGCATTTTCGGTTGACGAAGCGTGCCTGGAGTTCGGGCCGGCTAACTCTCACGTGATCCTGAGACCCCGGCCTGGATATGTGCCCAAGGTTCCCACCACTCCGTTCAAGGACCAGGTGCTGAACCTGCAAGCGCTGCCTTTGGAGGAGGCAGACCCAGCCTTGGCATTGCTCTGTCCAGTACGCGCTCTCCGCGCCTACGTAGACATGACGCAGTGTTTCAGGACCTCAGACCAGCTCTTTGTCTGTTATGGTGGAGAGCGGAAGGGAAGTGCTCTCTCAAAGCAAAGGCTGTCTCACTGGATAGTGGACACCATTGCTTTGGCTTACCAGCAGCAAGGCCGACCATGTCCCCTTGGTGTGAGGGCACACTCCACCCGGAGTGTGGCTTCCTCTTGGGCTCTAGCGCATGGCGCCTCGCTAGCAGACATCTGCAGAGCTGCAGGCTGGGCGACACCCAACACATTCGCCAGATTCTACAATCTCCGAGTGGAGCCAGTGTCCGACTATGTACTCGCCCCCCCGAGGGGCCGGTGATGGGCCAGGCTCAGGTGTCTTCGCTTGCTCGCCACTCCACTCCACGGACTGGATACGTGCGATTATTTCCTCAGGTGAGCTCCCCGAGAGCCCTGAGCTCCTCCAGCACTGTCGACGCCGACATCAGTTCAGTCTGCCCTCTCGAGCCCAGACCCTCATGTCCGGCCAGGTGCCCCATGTGCATGGTTCCCTCTGGCGACCCCCACATGTGTATTTCACCGTAAGTCTCCGCAGTGAGCGGGTTTCTTCCCTTGGCGTGTCCCCGCCACCCCTAGGGTTAAAAATCCACCTTCGGCTGGTACCCTAGAGATCTTCCATATGCAACCCCCTCCGGGTCATATGTGTCTCTTAAGTCCTCCCCACGGGTAGGCATCTTGGCATTCCCTCACTGGGATATGCTTCCCAGTGTACCTTGGTAATCCTGTGTTAAGTGGGAGTCCTTCGTCCGTACTAGTCTTACGACAGGGAACTCACACTTACGCAGGGCGCTGGAAGACGGCTGAGTGGCGGGATTATATTGGGACCCCCATTCGTTAGTCACTAACGTTACGTCGTAGTGACTGAACGAAAGGGAACGTCTCGGTTACGGATGTAACCCTCGTTCCCTGAGGAGGGAACGGAGACGTAACGTCCCCTTGCCACATCAGCTGTGTTGCCTGGAACGCAGGAGTTCAGTCTTGGCTCCTCAAGCAGGTAACATAATGCGATATTGCCTCGTACTTCCTTATATACTCACGCAGTGAGGCGGAGCTACGTATGCAAATTCCGCATGCCCCATGGCATTGGCACGCCATTGGGCGTTTTCTCAAAACTCGAAGTTGATAGGCTTCTAAGCGAAACCCCCATTCGTTAGTCACTAACGTTACGTCTCCGTTCCCTCCTCAGGGAACGAGGGTTACATCCGTAACCGAGACGTTTTTTGGGTAGTTTATGTTGAGAGCATAAAGCAATCCCATCATATTCAGATACGCATTTGGTACGTCACCAAGTCCTCGCAGAACAACTGCTTCCTTGATGACAAGGGCCACATCACTGGGGTTGCAGGGAATGGGATCCGTCACGTCTTCCACCACTGTGATGATTCCAAGAGTCATGCCCCTGATCATGTTCCTCAGAATCTGTGTGCTGTATTAAAAAATGACAAACTTCAAAATGTGCTTTCACATTCAAAGACTTAAACACAACATTAGTACACCAAATCTTAATTACCATAAGTCAACAAATCATATATTTTTGTATATTTTTCACACATTCTCCATCCACATACTAACTACTCAACTGCCTCCAGCGTGCCTCCTTACTTTCCACATACCTCACAGATCTTTATGAATTGTGATGGATTTTCACACATGAACCATGGCAGCCCCTGCAGTACTGCAACCCTCTTTCGTTGATTTGATGCCTCCCCCTAAAGAAAAAAATGTTTACTTATAACTGTTGTTAGAAGTTGATTTACTGATCTGAGGCCTGTTTCATTGAAGCCAGTTTCAGTGTTTATTTAGTTTTAGTGTTTTTCCTTCGTTCTTCTTCAGGACACAAATTAAGATATTTTTGATGAAAGCAGAGAGCTTTCTGACCCAACTACGAACTACTACATTCAAGGCCCATAAAGGTACTAAGGACATCGTTAATTGAGTCCATGTGACACCAGTAGTTCAAGTGTAATGTTGTGAAGCCACGAGAATATTTTTTGTGCGCAAAGAAAACAAAAATAATGACTCTGTTCAAAAATGTTTGCTCTTCCATATCAGTCTTTGACACACAGTTACAAGAGTGCCACAACGCATGTGTGTAAATTCCTCTGCTTGAAAACAAGATGCAGCACATCTGGGTTCTACTTCATTTTGTGGTACTCTTGTGAGCGCACGTCGACTGACACGGAAAAGAAGAAATGGTTGAATAAAGTCAATATTTTTGTTTTATTTTCACACATACAGTATTCTTGTAGCTTCATTAAGTTAAGGTTGAACCACTGATGCCACACAGACTATTTTATAGATGTCCATAATACCTTTCTGGGCCTTGAAACTTGCTAATTACATTGCTGTCTATGAAGGGTCTGAAAGGTTGTGGATTTCAATCCAAATATCTTAATTTGTGTTCCAAAAAAGGTCTTGCAGGTTTGGAACGACATGAGAGTGAGTAATTATTGGCAGAACATTAATTTTTGGATGAACTATTCCTTTAAACTGACAGAATTAAGTCAAATACTATACACTGTGAATAAATGGAGGAATTTTGCATATTCATAGTACTGTACACTAAATGAAGCAAGGGTATAAAAAGTTACAATCAAGCTACAATGAAGATTACCTCATGATTTACTCAAGTCGTGAAGATAATCTATGTTTACTGTATCTGTCCCTATTAAATAAACTATAAATAAATAAATAAATGTCCTAGGGGTATATGACATTTTTCTTTCAGACGAACACAATCAGAGTTATATTAATAAACACTCTGATGCTTACAAGCTTTATAATGGCAGTGAACTGCAACCAACAGTTATAAGCTCATAAAAGTGCTCCACACGGCTCTGGGGTTAATAAAGGCCTTCTAAAGCAAAGCGATGCGTTTGTGTAAGAAAAATATCCATAATTAATTCTACTTGCACATAAAACTTACGCAATTTGTGACGTCGGAAGTAGCGTAGTGCGTTATGGCGTAGACTAAATATCAGCAGTATGTCGCATTACTCGCATAAGTTGCGCTTTAGACTTAAGTCAAATCCATATGTTTGTTTGGCCGGAAGCTAATTATTAAATATGGATATTTTTCTTATACAAAACTCATCGCTTTGCTTCTAAAGGCCTTTATTAACCCACCAGAGCCGTGTGGAGCAGTTGATGGATGTATTTACTTTTTTAAGCTTATAACTGATGGTTGTAATTAACTGCCATTATAAAGTCTGGAAGCATCAGGGTGTTTTTTAATACAACTCTGATTGTGTTCGTCTGAAAGAAGATTGTCATATACACCTAGGATGACTTGAGGGTGAGTAAATGGGGGAAAATCATGGGGCAATATTCATTTTTGGGTGAACTAATCCTTTGAATACTTCTGCATTAACAAATTCACTTCAATATTTGCAGCAAAAATTATGCTGGACAAATTATACAGTTCAACGTGAATGCCGCAGCACAGAGTCGGACAGATTGTTTATGGTTCCTGGCCAAATGTTTTTTTAGAGCAAACTCAGTTCTAAATGAACACACACAGTCTTTATAGATGCAGGGAAGTGGACAATTACTTGAGTGATGGCAGTGCTTCACCTTGTAGTGCCTAATGAAAATGCGTTGATTGGTTGTTGTGAAATGGCAGAACTTGCAGCACCACTTCATTGGTCGAGCTTGCGGCACTGCCTTAAGTAATTCTATGAAGAAAAGAAAAATTATGTCAACCAACATTTAATAAACAGAGTACACAAATCAAGATTAGAGTAATAGAACTACAGTAGCCTAATAGTGTCTCACAAAATTTCTTGATATATATTTATTGACATGTATTTAAAATCAAAAATGTAATGTTACAGAGCTGTTTTATTTCCTCTAAACGATCATACTAAACTACATTTGAGTGTGAGGAATGTTAGTTTTTTTTACTGTTAGCTTGGTGGCTGTCTGAGACACTTGCACTAAGATAGATCAACATTAGAATTTATTAATAAAAGCTATACTTTTCTATCCATCCTAAATTGTAGAGGTGAATATGACCAAAACCTTATTTCACGGTAAGAGACATTTATTTTTTTAATAATATGATTGACAGGCCAGTTTAAACGGTGACAGGATGGACCAGAGGGATCTAAACAACAGAGCTGCCCATTAAAGATGCAGTTATAACGTATATCCCAAAGCTTGACTAGGCTACTTGTACACAGAATCGTTCATAAGAGTACATGATTTTAGGGAACAGTGTAGTTTGTTTGGCGAAACACGGACACGTAAGCATTTCACCATAGTTTTTGGGAAAACACGGTGAAACTAGACAGCTGAACAACTGTTCAGTTATGGAGCATTCCGGTTTGAACATCGGAGGATTCGTGATAATCCTGCCGCACCACTCACAGTTTCACATTAAATGACATTATATTTGTCAGCTCGTTGATATCATACTCACGCGTCGAAGCTGCTTTGCCTGTATGGTGATAATGTTAGACTCGCTGATTTGGCGGAAAGAACTTGAACACGAAAGTGATTATGAACGCGTGTTGTGCCATTCATCCCTATCACGTATTTCTCCAAAAAAAAAAAAAACTGAATTCGGTGTTATTTGAATATATAACGTTATATAAAAAATATGGGGGATCGAAATATCCTCCGAATTAAATTTTAACGTCTAGCCACGTGCCTATTTGGCATCTAAATGAAATGTTGCATGATAAATAAAAGGAAAACAAGTAATAATTGACTAGTTTTATAGATTTTAACTATAGTTTGCTAACTATCAACTTCATAAATGGCCAAACTGGGTTAGAAACGGTCCAATGTGCTAGTTAATAGTTAAGCTTATATCTTAATATAGAAACGTTGATACGTAAACAATACATGGATGGTTACTTCATATATGTAATTTTACAAGTTATTACACCAATATGAACGAATATTTACTTACCAGATTTGATGATGATGATGATGGGAGGATTATATCATCTGCTGATAAACTCCATCCTGCATGGATGAACGAGACCTGTTTCCCGCTTCACGTGATCTCGTGATAAATAATGAGAACTTATATACTAACTTACTTAGCATACTTACTTATGTTCTTAAGTTGAGGTGACACATACTCTAGTTAAGTCAATTTACAGACTAGTTGAGACCGTGAAAACGTAACATGTTAAGTTGAACTAACAAATTCAGAAACTGCAAGTTGTATTAACTTACAAAATTACGTTGAAATAACTAAAATGCGGAATTATTTTTTACAGTGAGCAGGAACGGGAGTACTCAGGAGGACTTGAAAGGCAGACGAATGACAGTCAAGGAATGTAGCAGGTAAGGAGTCCAGGTACGAATGACGAGACCAGACAAGGGAGTGTAGGGAGAGTGTGCTCTTGTAGTGTCATTAATGATCAGGTGCAGGTGATCAGTATTCTGCCTTTGGGCTTGAAATGATTCATCAAACTCAATTGCTGCGGTGTGTCAAAGGCTGTCCCAATGTCCAAATGCGTCCTTCGATTCCCATAAAATTAAGGATACAACAGATGGATCCTTTGTGGCCTTGCCTACCCCAGAATTCATTGCACACCACTGATGACTGGATTTTTTTAATAGAGAAATTGGCCAATTACACTATTAAACGTAAGTATTTTGATTATTTACTGAAATCTAATTATACAAATGTAAGAAAAAGAAAAAAAAAACTTTAAAGTGGTTCAAGTGTTGACCTCTCTTACTAAGATGTGATTATATATAGTTTATACTCTTTATTATATACAGAAATGTGAACATATGTAGACAGTTTGGGAACCCTGTTTTGTTTACAGTTTAATATAACTTTCAAAAAAGTCAAGTACAAACGTTACTATCACAGTTTCTAGGTGACAAGAACAGTCCCAGGCTAGACCAATCAACTGTGGTTGGTAATGATATAAACTCACTTAACTCTTACTTGATTGTATTGCTATAAACTGTATTATATGAATTGGCATTAAATAATTGTTTTGGCCTGTATTTGATGTCGGCAAAAAAAAAAGAAATTTTTTTTTTAAGGGAGAGCAAATTATTTAAATATAATGAAAGATTGTTCACTAATGTTCACTGATCCATCATTTACAATAAGTCCAGAAACGTTCATTGAAAACCGCCAAAACAAAACAAACAAACATGATCTGTTTTAAAGTCATGCTAAGTTAAAACAATTTTAGCTATATTGTGTTCAGTTGCTGCAGTATGTCACACTGTTTTAATGAGATTGGTCATCTGTAGGTTGGGGGACAGGGACTCTGCATCGTGTCTATTTTCAAAGAATCCATGGAACATCAGAAGAAGAATACCACAGAGGCTCTGACATTCTTCTCACCCATTAGAAAATGTAGGTTACCAGACAAATCGCTCTTCTATATGTGTCTGCTGAGCAACAGCTGACAGCATATTCACAGTTTTCTAACTTTCCTATCTGAATTACAATTTTTTTGGTGTGACAATACAGTATACTTCACTAAAGAAGGACCCTGAGCCATATCTAGAAACCGAATATACTGTATGAGTTTAACTTTTTCGGTACCCCCATGAACATGAACATCCTTACTAGCAGCAGGGTAAAACTACTCAGAACACCTTAGCAACCAACCACATAGCAACACCTTAGCAGCCAACCTTAACACTCTAATACACAGATGCACATTTCCAGAGGCAAACTGATTTTTAAAATATATATATATTTAATCAGAATGTGAATTCCCTGCAAATTCCACAAATAACTACTGTGAAAAAAGGAACATCTACAAAAATGACCTTGTCATATAATACTTGCAAAAAAGAACAGACTAGAATTGGTTTTAGGCAAAACCTGTCATAGAGGCTCTAGAACCTGCCTAGAGACTCTTTTTCAAAACATCAGCTGCAGCACCTCCCCCCAAACAACATCATAGTTACCAACATTCATGAGCTGATAAGACCATACTTTATATCATATATAGCATCTGATGTGTTTATGAAGTTATCTGGCTGTGAAATCCACACAGACAGTTTTTACAATAATTTGATATGTCCATAAAGGATGATCCATTGCGATTTTGTATAATTATATGATCCAATTATGCATAATTTCCTACAGGGTACTGAAGAGAGAAACTGGCTCATTGTCAAAGGCATGTTTAGATGACTGAGTTTTCAAAAGTATAGACCCTCATCTCTTGCAATAGCCTAAAAAGATGCTCTGTGCTTTATAAATATATCATGTAAAATTGACATTCAGTGATTTGAGGTATATGAGCTGCAGTGATTTACATTTCCACTTAAAGATGGTCGACTAGAATAGATTTTCTAAATATGGGTGGAGTTTGCTCATCTAAAACAATGATGGAGGTTTCTATGCAGTTGCTAGGGTGTTTTGGTAGTTGCTAGGGTGTCAGTTGGTGATGGTTAATGAGTTTTAGGTGGCTGCTTACTGCCCCAAGCTTCCATGAGACTGTGCTCTCTGGTTAAGGCTCCTTTAATGTTAATTAATGTTTGTTTCTTTTAGTTTTTTGTTTTTCCATCCATTTCATCATTCACCAAATAAGTCATTAATCTGATCAGTCTGAAAGGTAACAGTTCTCCTCAACACTCTGCCACAAAGCTGTGAAGGTTATAGAGTTATAGAGGAGAGACCAAAATTAGAACAGCAGATGCGATTTAGTGTGATGGGTGAAGTGGCTGCAACAAGCGCACAAATATAGAGAGAAAACAAACTTTAATTGCAAATACCCAGGAAACTACAGGGCAAACATAGGATAATTATAACCACTACACATAAACCGAACACAGAGCTGAGAAAACTCAGGGCTTAAATAGAGGGTATGCATTGACGTTAATTTCCTGCCGGAACACGCCCCCTCAGCCGAACCGAGTGGCAGAAGAGCTGCTGCATGACTGGAGTTAATTGGGGAAACTGCGAAAGCACAAGTATAACAAACAATTTTCAGTTTAAATTAAAGGTTTGACTTGATATAGTGTTCCTTACAACATACCAAAGATCCAGTGATCCATGGATATTGACATGCATTCAGGAACCGTGTTTGTAAAAAGGATGGCTACTAGTAGCTCTCCCAATGTGAATTTGTCGGTTGATAACAGACCCACTACAGAGCGTCCGGTGAGAGACGTTTACCACAGAAGATCAGGTATGTGGGAATAACCCATTTATTGTTACCAAAACTCAGTACACTGAATACATCCTCTTTGCATGTGTGTGGTTTTCTACAATTAAAAGATAAAAGAGAAATAGGTACAAAATAACAAATAACAGTAGTCACAATAAATATAAGCACAGTAATCTCCACGAGAAATATTTAACTACATTGATTAATACAGTAAATAGGAAGAACAAATGTGCCATTATATAGGGAAAATGCACCACTACAAATTACCAATATGGTGCAGTTGAAATTTTTTCAGCGCCGAATACAGACGGAGCTGCTCTGTCTAGCACAGTAGTGCGCATGCGCTTAAAGAGTGCTTTAACTCTTAGAAATGAGCGATATATACACATTAAATAAACCATATGATGAGTAAATGGCACATAGATTATGTATTTGATGCATGACAGTGATATATGTGAGGAAAATGGTATGTAAATATACCCACGAACATCTTTACAGGTTAGTTCGCATTTGTCAATTGCATACATTAACTTCTACACACTCGAAGCAATTAAATGATTCATAAACAAAGTAGAAAACAATATATATAAAGACTTCTACTTACTTTGCAGGCATGCACACAACTTTAGCAAAGATAAATCGCTACAGTACAGTTCGCATCCCTTTGCATTACTGATCGATCTGACTCAACTTAGTGGGCGGGAGCACTGACCGGCACGTTCTGCCACGAGCGCTGATTGGCTCGCTGGACGGATGCTGTGACGGATGATGCAATTTCGGCATATAGAAAAGGTAAACTAATATACATGAATATAACCTTAATGGTGGCCTTTTTTACAGCCGCCCCCAGATTTCTAGAAGGATAATCATAAAAAGGCTTATAACCTTCAACATTCTAAGTAGCTTTAATCTTGTATGGCAGGCAATTCGATGAGGCGTGCGACTGGGTGTGTGTACAACTTCTCTCCCACCTTAACTTGAGCTGTTCTTACTCTGCCGTCTAGTCCAGGGAATACCTTTGACACCTGGCCCCCTGGCCAGAGTGCCCTGGGCAGTTGGGGGTCAACGATCAGGACGATGGTGCCAACCTGGAGGTTAGGTTTCTCATCTTGCCACTTCTGGCGGGTCTGTAGGCTGGGAAGATAGAACATGATGAAGCGCTTCCAGAATTGGCAGGCAAGAACTTGACTATGGCGCCACCTGCGTTGACTGATCAGTTCAGGTTCCGGGTATATCACAGGAGAAAGTGATGAATCTGGCCGCCCCATCAGAAGGGAATTTGGTGTGATGGGGTCTAGGTCAGAAATGTTAGATGAAGTGTAGCCTAGTGGCTTGGAATTTAACACAGTGTACAGTACTTCGAAGGTGACAGACTGGGCACCTAGTGTTGTCCGCAAGGCCTGTTTTAGGGAACAAATCTCTCTTTCCCAGCTGCCACAAAAATATGGAGAATTAGGGGGATTGAAGTAGAATTGTATTTGATGGCTTGCCAGCTGCTCTTGCAGTTCTGGGATGATGGCTGCGTATGCTTCTGTCAGTTCTCTCTCCCCTCCTTTGAAGTTGGTCCCTTGATACGATAACAGCTAGAATGGCTTGCCTCGTCTAGCGATAAATCATCTGAGAGCCATAAGGAATGATTCAGAGTCGAGGCTATGAAGGACGTCAATGTAAACTGCCCAAGTAGGTAGACATTTGAACAGGATGCCCCATTTCTTCTCATTGCTGCGACCTACTTTGACAGTATATGGACAGAAGAAATCCATTCCTGTTGAGTAGAAGCGGGCTTGAATAAACGTAATCTGGCTGGAGGGAGGTCTGCCATTTTTGGTACCTCAGGGTTCCTTCTCCACTTCTGACAGTGCACACAAGCACTCTGACACCATTTTATGGCCTCTCTGCCTCGAAGAATCCAATATTTACGCCGAAGCTCGGCAAAGACTCTTTCAGGGCCTGGATGGTGGAGTTTAGTGTCATAGGTCTGTATGAGCAATTTAGAGACCAGGTGTTTCGGGTCTAGGACAATGGGGTGCACTGTATCCGGATCTAGATAAGGGCTCCAACGTAGGCGACCTCCTACTCTGATCAGCTGAGTCTCATGGTCAAGTTCAGGAGAAAGCGTCTTTAATCGACTGCTTCTGGGAAGTGATTTACCCGCGTTTAACTGCTCCGGCTCAGAGGGAAAGCACTCCTCTTGAGCTTGCTGTAGAATGCGAATTTCTGCTGTTTTGTAGTCTTCGGCTGTCAGACTATTGCCTGTCACCCCATGACAGGCCCTGGACTCTAGTAGTTCTTCAAAAGTCTTATACCGGCTAATGTCGGGGAATGACTGGCTGGCTGTGAAGCAGGTAAGGAGGCAGTGAACTGTTTTATGGAGCTCCTCTTCATTCCCAGCCACAGGATGTGGGACTTCCGGCCACAGATTTGGAGGATCTTTGAGAAAGGATGGCCCTTGGTACCAATGGCTGTATGATCCCAGCTTACTTAGGCTTTTCCTCCGTGTTATATCATCTGCTGGGTTATGTACATTTGATGGTACACAGCGCCATGTGTGCTGTTCTGTAAGGTCCTGGATCTCTGCGACTCTGGTTCCGACAAACACTTTAAATCAACAAGAGTCTGAATGCAGCCAAGTGAGGACTGTGGTGGAGTCAGTCCACAGAGTGAATTGGTGTATGGGAAGGTTCAGTTCTGTTCTGACTACTTTAGCGAGCTGGGCCCCAGTCAGCGCAGCATAGAGTTCCAGACGGGGGATCGATTGCTTTTTTCTGGGTGCCACTCGTGATCTGGCTGTGAGGAAGGCCACCTCTACCTCCCCACGTTGATGCTCTGTGCGGAGGTAAGCGACTGAACCATAAGCATGCTCAGAGGCATCGCAGAAAATGTGTACCTCTCTCTGACTCATGTCTGTGTCTCTGATTGGGCTTGTGTAACACCTTTGAAGAACAATGTTTTGTAGGACAGGCAGCTCCTCTACCCACTCTGACCAGTTCTGTAGAAGATCTGCAGGTAAGTGTGGGTCCTCCCAGTCTCTTTTCTTATCCCAAAGGTGCTGCACAATGAGCTTGGCTCTAGTAGTGAAGGGAATGATATAGCCCAGGGGGTCATACTGACTTGCCACAATTCTGTAAATGGTACGCATGTCTCAGTAGTTGCTATAGGACGATACTTATAGGAAAGCGTGTCCGTTTGGTGATTCCAGAGAAGCCCAAGTGTTGATTCTTGGGTGTTGCTCTGCCTGTGTGAAATCCAAAGTTCGGTGCCATCTGATCTGGCTTCAGGAGGTAAATGGCTGATTGTCGAGAGCTGGTTGCTGGACCACTGCCTTAGGTCGAAGCCTCCTTCTGCCAATAAGCTCCTGATTTTGTCAACGAGCCTCTTGGCTTCTTCCATTGAGGAGAAGCTCTGCAGACAGTTGTCTACGTAGAACTTAAGGACAGAATGGCGAACGTCTTCCCCAGGTCGACTATGATCCAGGACATGTTTTTGTAATGCAAAGACTGCACAGCAGGGGATGCATGTCGTGCCGAAGGAAAGAACCTGCCATTTATAAATGTTAGGTGGATCCTGTGTCTTTAGATCCCTCCAGAGGAATCGCAGAAGTGCCCTGTCCTCTGGAAGCAATCTGATTTGGTGTAACATCCCCCGGATATCACTGCTGATAGCAATGGAATGCTCTCTGAATCTGAGCAACACTGCAAGAAGAGAGGAATCTAACACCGGCCCTGGGAGCAAGAGCTTGTTAAGGTTTTGACCTTGATAATTAAACGAGCAATAAACACAACCCTGTTCTTTCCGTTGTGTTGGACCAGGTGATGGGGAATGTACCAGTTGTTGGTTGAGGATGTATAACCTGCCGTTTCTGAATCTCTGCAGTATAAGCGGCTTCTTGCTCGGGATCTTTGGCCAGTCTTCTCTCCATGGCTCGCAGATGAGGGAGCACAGCATATTTGGGGGCCTTGAGGTCTAGCATGTTCTTAACGCGCAACAGTGGGGTTGCATAACGCTTAATGCCATCCACCTCTACTCTCACTGTCTTGCTCTCCAGAATTTCCACTGCTTCTTGGTCTGGATCTCGTGCTCATCTTTTCACTTTGAGGTAAAAAGACACTGCTGTTCACTGGTCTCATGTTGGAGATGCTGTACAGGGCCCTGCAAAGTCCAGCCGAGACGAGTCTTGATGGCTGCTGGTCCCCCTGGGGGGCCTAGGTGGATTGGCTCCACTGCTGTAATGATGTGGGGGTAGTCGGATCCGATGAGCAGGACAGGGCGAACCGCCTCTAAATGGCTCAAAGGAAGCCCTCTGAGGTGGTGGTATTTCTCCCTTAAAGTCTTAATTGGGTGTGTATGTTCAGCAAGACTCAGCTGCTGGGCTGTGAATGCACCCTTTATGTGATAAAGTTTGCGGGGCTGAGACGGGGGGAGATATGAAATGACACTGCTGCACCAGTGAGCATTTGTAATTCCTGCCTAATTGTGCGAAGGGGAAGATCTTCTGGCTGACCTTTTAGGCCCAGCTGTTGGGCAGCATTGTGCAGAAGGAGGGTCCTCTCCGATCCATCATCCAAGATGGCATAAGCTTTCATCTTGTGTGCCCCATTTCGGAGAATGACCTTGACGATCTTCAGAAGAACCTTTCAGCTGGCAGGAGGCTCACGAATGAGAAGTATCTCGTTCATCGTGTTCAGGAGGCAGCCATTAGCTGAAGTACCTTCATGTGGTAGTCTTTGGGATGTCTGCACTCTTGAGATTGATGCCATGAAGGACCAGTAGGTGGCGGCCATTATACTGTTTGCAGCGCATTTTCAGATTGCACTCTGAAAATTGATGATTCCTCCCACAGTGCTAGCATCTGTTGCAGCCTTTTATCCAGTTTTGTTTCTAGTCAATGGTAAGCTGCTTAAAGTTGTTGCAATTGTTGAGGGAGTGTTTATGGTGTTCACAGTAAGGGCAGTATGGAGTTGAAGTTTGTTGGCTGCAAGTGTCATCTTTGTCTGTGGAGGTGCTTTCTCTGTGCCAAACAGAATGGTGGCACTTTTAGCAAATGGCTTAGTGTCTCTGATCACGTCTCGTGTTCGTGCTGATATCCATGACGATTGGCGCCTACAAACCTTGATGTGTCTTCCTGCACTTGAATTTCATACTCTAGCCAATCTGACAGATCAAGAAGGGTGGGAATTGGCACTAGGTGAGGATGTGCAAAGCATCGAAAACTTGACAGGAGGTCATGTGGCAGCTTTCCTAGGAGCCTGGAGACATGAGATCCACATTGCAACTCAAAGGTGCCCTTCCTTCTTAGTTGCTCTAGCATTCCAACTAGGGAACGAACTCTGAGGGCGAAAAGTCGGAAAGCTTTAATGTCCCCACTGGCTTGGTTTGGACCATCCATAAGCTCTGCTATACGTTGCAATGCGAGCTGATGAGGCTGACCGTATTGCTGGTCCAGTGCTGCCATGGTCCTTGCGAATGGTTGTTGTGAATGACTGTAAGAATCATCGATAAGCAAGGCCTCCTCCAGTTTGAGGTGGTTTGTGAGTATTTGGAATTTGAACCTCTCCGTGGCAGTGGCAGGGAGAATGTGCCGATGATATCTTGAGCCGTGAGAATTCCCTAGGGTTCGGGTGTATGAAGTCTGGAATTGTGAGAGTCGGACCTCGATACATCTGCTCTAGCTCATGAAGAACTGAGCTGGATGCTCTGCATGGCAGGTAAGAGCGTTGGGCAGATTCAAAGAGTGGAGGGGCTGCATTCTCTGGCTCATATGATGCATAACGAATTTGTCTGTAGGGTTCCTCAGCTCAGGAGTAATAGGGTCTATCCTCCCTTGTAGCACCTCACCTGGCAAGTTCAGAGTGTGACGTGGTGGGGAGAATGTGGCTTTGCTCTGGGTACGGCTATTGCAGATTGCTGATCTGACTCAATAGACCTGAATCGTGATGCTGGCCCTGTTGCAAAGTTCTTATCACCCTGTTGCGTCCTCAGAAAACTGCGTGGCGCAGGTTTAGGTCGCGTGGGGGTGACTGGAGGAGAAGACTGTGCTGCAGCCTGTCACTGCTCCAGTTGGATCTGTAGCTGCTGCATCTGTCGTTTCAACTGAGAAAGTTCTTGTGAACACTGGTCTCTAGTCTGCTGAAATGTGTCCCTTTCTTGCTGCATTAGACAATAGAACCCATTATAATCAGTGATGCTGTCTTCACATGATGTGGCGTGACTTGACACAACAAATCCCAGACAGTAAACTGACAGTAAACTTTATGATCTATTTCAAGCACTCATGATACTTCTCATAGGAAGGACAAATGGATTTGCAATGGTCGCTTTGTCACGTCCAGTGTAGACAGCTTCTAGCTCTTGTGGCACGTCACGTCCAGTGTAGACACAGTGTTAGGGGTAAGTTTAGAGAATATCAAATTTCATTAACTCAGTATTAAAAAAAAACATTAGAAGTCAACGTAGTCCTAGCTACGATGACGAAGTACTTTAATGCAAACACATAGAAACAGACAGTTGAAAACTCAGGGAACAACAAAACACACCTTAAATCTTACGGGTCTGCACAGTTTTGGGGCCCTTTAGAAGTTTTGACATGCTCTGACATTTGCGCTTTTTTCAGTTGCTTATAAACATATGAATGGCAAAAGTGTATTCGGCACAAACTGGGCTACCATAATATGTTAGCAACATGTATGTACATGCTTGTATTTTTGAGAGAATAATGTTTATGCATAGTTTTTGAAATAACAAAAAAATGTAAGTCACTGAATTAAGGCCACAAAACAACTATTGACTATTGTATTAACCTTAATATAATGTCCACTCTTAACATAAAACATGATTGCTGATATTGCACAGCATGTGAACAAAATGTTGTATAGGCCTATTATATTTTTAATTATATACAGTACCGGTCAAAAGTTTGGACACATTACTATTTTCACATACTCATCAAGCCTGCATTTATTTGATCAAAAACACAGAACAAATTTTAATATTGTGAAATATTATTACAATTTAAAATAATGTTTCCCTTTCAGTCGGTCACCTTCGACGTACGTCGGACGTCACCGACGAATTGGGATCACTTCTGGGACCCCCTATCAGCTTCGAGATATAGAGCACGGACCAATGGCCATTGGAGTGCGAGATTTGCATCTGTGGGTATGAAACAGGAAGCGGATGCCGCGCACATTTGTCATTCACTTCGGAACCGAACGGCGTTGATGAAGAGCAGACTGTTCGCGAGAGACTGTCAGCAGAGAGAGAGAGCAAGAGAGAGAGATGCTTTTGTGTTGGTGAAAAGGCACATTCAGCACGACCGTGTGCTCACTGAAGCACAGTGTAAACAAACTGCTGTTTTCACAGCAAGCGTCCTGTCGGTTCAGTGAGGGCGTTCCACAGTGAGAGCAGATACAGGCTGCACTATCCCTGTAATTTTACCGCGGTTGTCTCTGGGTGCTTCAGCACTATTAAAAGAGCAACACGAGATGTCGAGATGTCATTCCACCTGTGCGTTTCTGGATGTGGTCGTTCCCTGTCGCCAGCTGACGGTCACAATCGTTGTCTCACATGCCTGGGCATTCAGCATGCTGAGGCAGCTTTTGTGGATAGTTCATGTTCCCACTGCGGGAACACGACTATCTCAGCGCTTAGGTCGAGACTCGCCTACCTCCAGGAGGGTGGAGTCTCCTTACCTATGCCTCGATCTAGTGCTATTCTTGCCCAGCAGAATAGACCTACTTCGAGAAATAGCCAGATAATACCCAGATAATACCCAGCAAACTCTGCCCCACGCAGAAGATCTCTTTTCTCGGTATGGAGCTGGACTCGGTCGATCTGACAGCGCGACTCACTGAGGAGCGCATCCAGTCAGTGTTGAATTGCTTGAATTCATTCAAACGCAGGACAGCGGTACCATTGAAACACTTTCAGAGGCTCCTGGGGCATATGGCATCCGCAGCCGCAGTGACGCCGCTCGGAATGCTCAACGCTGGCTACATGACCGAGTCCCAAGAGGGGCGTGGCAGAGTGGCTCGCTCCGTGTCTTAGCAACACTGAGGTGCCGCCAAACCTTCAGCCCGTGGTCGGACCCTTCATTTCTACGGGCAGGAGTTCCCCTAGAACAAGTGTCCAGGCATGCTGTTGTCTCCACGGATGCCTCATCCACCGGCTGGGGAGCCACGTACAACGGGCTTGCAGTTTTGAGTCTGTGGACGGGGCCTCAACTACAATGGCATATCAACTGCCTGGAGTTGTTAGCGGTTCATCTTGTGCTGGGCCGCCTCAAAGGGCCACTACTAGGCAAGCACGTTCTGGTCCGTATGCACAACACTGCAGTCGTTGTGTACATCAATAAACAGGATGGCCTACACTCCCGTCGCATGTCACAACTCCCCGCCATCTCCTCTTATGGAGTCAGAAGCATCTGAGGTCGCTTCATGCCATTCACATTCTGGGCCTGCTCAATCGTGCAGCCGACGAGCCCCGCCTCGCCCTCACTCTATAACCTCTTGGGACTTAACTCTGGTGCTATTTTCGGTCGACTAATCGTGCCTGGAATTTGGGGCGGGTAACTCTCATGTACTCCTGAGATCCCGGCCCGGATATGTGCCCAAGGTTCCCACCACTCCCTTCTGGGACCAGATGGTGAGCCTGCAAGTGCTGCCTTCGGAGGAGGCAGACCCAGCCCTAGCTTTTCTCTGCCCCATCCG
This sequence comes from Gobio gobio, assembly GCF_949357685.1. Taxonomy (NCBI): domain Eukaryota; kingdom Metazoa; phylum Chordata; class Actinopteri; order Cypriniformes; family Gobionidae; genus Gobio; species Gobio gobio. Next base: position 34,738,754 of record NC_137113.1, read on the forward strand.
TGCTATGCAGACTTACGTGGACAGAACACAAAGCTTCAGGACCTCAGAGCAGCTCTTTGTCTGTGACGAAGGCCAGCAGAAGGGAAAGGCTATCTCCAAGCAGAGGATGGCCCACTGGATAGTGGATGCCATCGCCTTGGCGTATGAAACCCAAGGCGTGCCCTGCCTGCTCGGGTTAGGGGCCCACTTCACTAGGGGTGTGGCTTCTTCCTGGGCGTTGGCTCGTGGCGCCTCGCTTTGTAGAGCTGCGGGCTGGGCGACACCTAACACGTTCGCTAGATTCTATAGCCTCCGTGTAGAGCTGGTATCTTCCTGTGAGTTCGCTTCAAACAGCCGGTAACACAGAAGTGCCCGTTCTTGTGTCGGCTTGCTGCGCCATTCCCCTCCTCATGGACCGGATACGTGCGATTATATGCTCCAGTCGAGTTCCCCAGAACGGCGAACCCTGTTGAGTCCTCCACAACCCGTGGCAGTCGGACATGGCGGAGCGTCCGACGCCAGGTCTAACACTCGTATGCATTGGTGGAACTTGTGTTAGGCTGCGTTCCATATGATGTGACCCCCATGGTGGTCCCATATGTGTATTCTCCATGGTGCGGATCCCTACAGCAAGCCTGTGTCTTTCCCTCGGCAGAGTTCCTCTGCCGTCTCATTGCGGTGTTGTTCCCAAGCCTGCAATTGGCCGGGGCCCTGGGACTTCCGTATGTTGCACTGCCCAAGGCCAGTCCATATGTGTATTTTCCACACAGTAACTCCCTGCAGGCATGATGTGGCTTCCGCAGCGGCCTCCTGGGCACGCTTTCCCAGCATTATCCAATACTCTGCTGAGTAGGTCTTGCGGAACAGCAGCAGTGACTCTCCTTGCGTGAGTTTCCCACCCTAGACAGACGGGGTCCGAGGGGCTTTCGCTGGGTGCTGGAAGTGGCAGTTACAATGGCGTTTTCCAAAGGGATCCCAATTGGGGATTAACCGACTGAACGTGACCAACTGAAAGGGAACGTCTCGGTTACGTATGGTAACCCTCGTTTCCTAAAGGAGGGAATGGAGACGTACGTCCCGTCGCCACAGTTGCTGTACCATCACTGCACGGCCGAGTCACTAGTTCGGCTCCTCAGCATCCACTTCCGATTTTATACCCACAGCGCAGGGCAGGCCGCGAGATGCAATTCTCACACACCAATGGCCATTGGCCTGTTCTCTATATCTCGAAGCTGATAGGGGCTCCCAGAAGTGATCCCAATTCGTTGGTGACATCCGACGTACGTCTCCGTTCCCTCCTTCAGGGAATGAGGGTTACCATACGTAACCAAAATGTCAAAGACCAAAATTCTCAAATGTCTGTGTCAAATTTCTATACAGAGAAGTGTTATTATTTCAGTCTGTTGTGTTTTCAGTTCATACTGGCAGCTGGAGGGTGCTGCGTGCACATGTAGTCCATATATGGTAGATGAAGAAGATACAATGTGACATTCTCCCTGACATAAACAGCTTCCAGAAATCGCTATAACATGCAGATAGACATGTTTGAAGATTATAAACACACAATCGCGACAATATATGGCTTATCTGTGTTATTTAAACCATGTTGGGTGTTTTCATAATAGATTATTTATAATCCAATGCTATTCAAGATTTTATAATTATGCAGAATATTGTAAAATTATATATTTTCTGTCTAACTTTTTGATCCAAAGCCAAATGAGATCACATAAGGTTATTTAAAACATTTGACTTGTGATATAAAGTAAGTTTGGTGTTTTAATCTCATTGATTGTTGTGTTTTAATACATTTGTGTAATAAATCATAAATTATGGTTTAATAAATCATAAATTGTTGTGGCAGATAATATAGATTGTTTTAAGCAAAAACTCACTTCATTTTGATTTTTCACTTCAAACTGTATGCAAATATATGCTGGAGTCAAAAGTCTTGTGAACACATATCTATTGTGTGTTTTGAGGCCTTAATTTTAAAACAAAGTTTTTTGTTTTTTCAAAAACCGTGCATAAACATTTTTCTCTCAAAAATACATGCATGTACATACATGTAGCTCACAAATTATGGTAGCCCAGTTTGTGCTGAATACAGTGTAATTACACTTTTGCCATCAATGTGTTTATAAGCAACTGAAAAAAACACAAATGTAAGAGCATGTCAAAACTTCTAAAGGGCCACAAAAGAACTCAGACTCCAGAGGGTTAAGTTCCTCATATAAGTTACCAGAGAACAAACAAATCTACGAGCACTCCCTCGACACATGATGTTACTTGCTCGCACACCTGGTCAGACCCCTTCGATGAAGCGGCCTCCGCGGCAATGGTACCATCAAAGGCAGGTGAGCCTTTGTGCACTTGTTTAAACTGGCCAGGTAGAAAGCGCACAAAGAACGATCGGGAAAGTCCGTAAGGATCGGCAGATAGAGAAACACACCAGTGTGGACCTCGAGTTAATAGCCTAAGGCTATTTTGTGGCCCTGAAGAAGTTTTGACATGCTCTGACATTTGTGTGTGTGTGTGTGTGGTGGGGGGAGGGGGAGAGTTTCAGTTCACATAGCATATTTCACGAGTTCACACTTACATCAAATTAAATAGAGTAAAGATTATGCGTATTTGGCGTGCTGTCCGGGGGAGGGCTCCAGGCTCGGAATATTGGCCCGAAACCAGAGTATTCAGGGCAAAAGTGCAAACAGGGACAGTGCAAGATGAAAAAAAACTAATTAGTCTCTCTATTTGAGTGCGCTTGCTGGCATCTACATTTAAAATAACATATTTGAGCGTGCAAAAGACGCAACATTATAAACGGCCCCTTAGTCTGTGGTTACATTAGCGTAGCAGTCAATAAACGGGACAGTCATGTACGGGACATTTAGGCCCAATAAACGGGACGTCCCGGCTAATAAGGGACAGTTGGCAACAGGGACGTCACTTTTAGCCCCCGGGGTATTTGTAACTTGCGTTTGCAAAATCTTTGCACTCACATCTTGTAACATTCACCACTGGAGGCAAGTTGTAGGACCCAAGTGCAGCTTTTTATTTACAAAATCCAAACATAAAACAAATACATTGTAAACTAAACTAACTTGACAAAGAATCAAAGACTTGCCTGACAACGGGTTACAATGACAATAACAGACGAAGACACATGGCAAACATGAGGGCTAAATACACACAGACTAATGACAAGACAAGAGACACCTGTGAACCGTGATTAAACAATGAACCAATGACAGGACAAGACACAAGATCACATGAGGGCATGGGAATCACATGACAATGAAACATGACAAAACCAGGAAGTGCATGACAAGACTGTGAACATGATACTCAAACATAACAAACATGATAAACTAAAAACATAACCTAGAACAATGAACATGAACCAACACCGAAACACCCTGTGACAGATCCCCCCCTCTATGGGCGGCCCCTGACGCCCAAACAACACCAAAACATCAATAGCCTAACAACAAAGAGTCTAAACAAAAAAGTCTTGGGGGGCGGTCTTGGGGGAAGGATGGTGGGCCAAGCCCGTGCAGGGTTACCGGACCTGGACCCTCAGGCGTGGGAGGACCTGGACCCTCAAGCGTGGGAGGACCTGGATCCTCAGGCGTGGGAGGACCTGGACCCTCAGGCGTGGGAGGACCTGAACCCTCAGGCGTGGGAGGACCTGGACCCTCAGGCGCCGTGGACGGCCATGGCGGCAATGGCGGTTCAGGGGGCCACAGAGGCGTGGCCTTCGTGACCTCCATGTACCCCCTGCTGCAAATGCGACCTGTTCCCCTCTGTCTCATACACACATGCATATAACATGTTGTATGTTTAACGCACTGCAACGCACCCCCGTCCCTTGGAAAGCTGAACAAAGTGGACCTGCAATCCGGATGAAAATAACAGCGTTTCGTCGGCATTGTGGCAACAACCTACTAACTATACCACCACAACAACGCTTCCCCGCTGCGATACAAAATGGCCTCGGCCCGCCTTATTTAAAATTCTCGGATGAGGGGTTTATGTAAATATTGGGGCTGGTGATGTCAGAGACCCTGGAGGAATGTCTTGTAGTCTCTACCGTGTGCTGTAGTCCTTAGAAATTGATTTCTTTAAAAGCAAATATCTCCCTTTGCTTTAAACTTTGAACGTTGTAACTTTGCAGATGTTGTTTATGCTCAAACAGCAACATTACACACTAGCTAAAGTTAGAAAAGTGAAATCGTGGTTTACCACCCCTTTAACATGCGCTTTTCCGAGCGCGCGCACTAAACGCCTGTCAAACTGGACTAAGTAGTCTTACTGCACTAATACAGTCAAATACAGGTTAACATAAACACAGTCGGTTATGTCTAAAGTGAAAGTAAAATCGGCGTGTGTCTGTATATTAGATGCACGCATGTCTTATTGAAAGACCTCTAAATTGACATCAGCGCAGCCTAGTGAACACGCTGTCCTTAAAGGGACAGTTCACCTCTAAATTTATGTCATTATTTACTCAATCTAATATTGTTCCAAAACTGTATTCATTTCTCGATGACAGAATTTTCATTTTTGAGCAAACTATCCCTTTACTGTTAATACAACAACAAAAGACAAAGAGAAAATCACTCACTTCTCTTGACTGAAAAGCTAATACAGTAGCTTTAATAAGAATCAATGTATATTTTATAGTGAAGTCTATGTAGTGTTTTATTTTTACATTTTTTCATTCAATATCATACTTAAATGCTGCTGTACAGCTCTGAGTTGCCAGTGTAAATCTTTATATATATTTATTTTATATTATACAATACACTAGGAATGTGTACAAGGGTTTTTTTTTAAGTAAAGTTTTAAGTTTAAGTAAGGTTTTTCAATTCTTTTAAGTAAAATAAAGAGTATTGCCAAAAAAGCGTATTTTTTCTCCTTAACCTCTTGCTGTTCCTGTCGCTTAATAATAGAATAGAAAAAAATTGATGTGACAAGCCATCAGAACCGAACCGAACCGAACCGAAAACCGTGGTCAAAATCCGAGGTATGTATTGAACCGTGGACTAACTGTATAGTTGCAACCCTAATATATATATATATTGTGACGAGTCTCTCTGGGCATATCAGCGTCGCCCTGGCAACCAACGCACGGCACCTGCACAACCTCATCACGGGCTGATCGGTCACAGCTGCACCCGATCAGCGAGAGGGTGTAAAAGCCGCTGCCGCTCTCACTTGAGCAGACACCCGTCTCATGCTGAACGTGCTGGAACTAACCCTTTCTCTCTTACCTCACAGAAGGCAGCGAGTGACCGACAGCCCGACTGAGCACGCCTGGACGCCCACCTTCACGAGCACGAGGACTTCACTGGAACACCAGCCACGACGACAGCACGCACCTTTGTTTCACCGTTTGCACCTATTCCCCAAAGTATTGTTATTAAATCCACCCTCCGGGGTTCACTTTCACGAGCAACCTTGTTGTGTGATTTCTCACCCGTGACATCTGGTGGAGAATGCGGGCAACTGCATGAGAAATCACACACAAGTGTTAGCAGTTTTCACCGCACTCAACTATATTTTTTGTTCTCTTTCTGTTCACCACCCCAGCACTGATCGGCGCTCTCTCTTCCGTTGGAGATGGAGGAGATACTGAAGCGCCTCACCGAAGTCAGCATCCGCCAGCAGCAGATCGTGGAACATCTGGCCACTCGGCAGGGCAGAGCTGAAGAGGATATCGCCGCCCTTCATGCCCAGGCGGCCCAGCCAGTTCCACTACCTGACCCCCGCATACGAGCGACTCGGCTGCTGCCTAAAATGACGGATCACGACGATGTTGAAGCATATTTCCAAATTTTTGAAACAACGGCCAATCGGGAAGGATGGCCGGTCGAAGACTGGGCTTCCGCGCTGGCTCCTCTCCTAACCGGTGAAGCCCAGCGAGCCTATTTTTCCCTTCCTCCCGCAATCACGAACGACTACAGGGAAGTGAAACGAGAGGTCCTCGCCCGGTTGGGGCTTTCTCCCGTCTGCGCAGCGCAACAGTTCCATGAGTGGGAGTTTAAGGGTCGGATGCCAGCGCGGGCCCAGGCCGCTGATCTCGTCCGGTTGGCTCAACACTGGCTACTCGAACGGGGAGCCCACAGCAGGTCAGGTAGTGGAACGAGTGGTCATCGATCGCCTCCTCCGCGCCCTGCCTCGGTCCCATCGTCAGGCGGTGGGTATGAGGAACCCCGCCACTGTCCTCGATCTGGTGGAGGCGATCGAGCTGGCGGATGCGGTCCACCAGCGGGAGGCCGGAGAGAGAGCGCCGCCATTTCCCCGGAGGGTGGTCCAGGAGCGACGCACGCCGGAGGGCACCTCCCGCGCAGTTGGCAGACCGGCAGTTCCGTTTCCGGTGGACGAGCCCATGCCCACCGCAGAAACAGCGACGGCCCCGCGGGCTTGGCTGGCGGGCTGCATCGTACATCAGCACGTCCCACCTGCGGCTCCAACGGCGGACGTCCAGCTGAACGGGCAGCCCATCCGGGCGCTCCTGGATTCGGGCAGCGCAGTCACCCTCATCCAGGCTCGTCTGTGTCCGCCTCACCCTGGCCAAAAGAGTTACCTCCCGATCACGTGTGTGCATGGAGACACCCAACAAGTACCCGCTCGCCGTGTGAACATCGCTGCCGCCCATGGCACCTGGCCCGTCGAAGCCGGATTGGTAAAGAACCTACCGGTCCCACTGTTGCTTGGAAGAGATTGGCCAGGGTTTGACCGCCTGCTCGCCGCCGTTGCTCAGCCCGCCAGCCCGGAACGGAACTGCCGCCGTCGTCGCCGGCCACAAAGATGTCGTCACCGGCCGGCGCTGCTAGCTTCGGACAGCGGGAGAGATGGTGAGTCCCCCTCGTCAAATTCTAACCTGTTCTATGATGTGTTCCAGCAGGCCAGCGAGGGGGGCTCTTTTGCCAGGGAACAACGGGAGGACGATCGCCTAAAACACTGCTGGAGTCAAGTTCGGACTGTGGACGGAAAAGACGTCCTCCCACGGCCCCATCCTCTCCCGCACTTCGTGGTCCGAAGCGGTCTGCTGTACTGCGTGGCTCAGCGTAGGGGGGAGGAGAAGGAGCTTCTGGTTGTCCCGCGGACGAAGACAGAAACCATCCTCGAACTGGCCCATTCCCATCCGATGGCAGGTCACCTAGGAGCCGCTAACACCATCCAGCGGATCCGGGATCGCTTTCACTGGCCGGGTCTGGACGCGGATGTGAAGGGGTTCTGTAAGGCCTGTCCGACCTGCCAACGAACGGCGCCCAGGACTCCTCCCCCCAGCCCGCTGATTCCTTTACCCATCATCGAGGTGCCCTTCGAGCGCATTGGAATGGATCTGGTGGGGCCGTTGCCTAAGTCTGCCCGAGGGCATGAACACATCCTCGTCATCGTGGACTACGCCACCCGGTATCCAGAAGCAGTCCCCCTGCGGAAAGCCACAGCGAAAGCCATCGCCCAGGAGCTGTTTCTGTTGGCCAGCCGGGTCGGCCTCCCGACCGAGATACTGTCTGACCAGGGAACACCGTTCATGTCCCGGCTAATGGCAGACCTCTGCAGGCTGCTGGGGGTGAAACAGTTGAGGACCACTGTGTACCACCCGCAAACCGACGGACTCGTGGAACGCTTCAATCAGACTCTCAAACAGATGCTTCGAAGGGTAGCGGCGGAGGACAAGCGGGACTGGGACCTGATGATCCCCTACGTCCTCTTCGGCATCCGTGAGGTCCCACAAGCCTCAACTGGTTTCACCCCCTTCGAGCTCCTCTTCGGCCGCCAGCCCCGGGGCCTGCTGGATGTGGCACGGGAGGCCTGGGAACAGCAGCCTGCCCCTCATCGCACGGTCATCGAACACGTCACCCAGATGAGGGAGAGGATCGACCGTGTCATGCCATTAGTCCGGGAGCATCTCAGCAAGGCACAACAGGCCCAACAACGCCATTACAACCGGGCAGCCCAACCACGGGAGTTCCAGCCGGGAGACCGAGTGATGGTCTTGGTCCCTACGTCCGCCTGCAAATTCCTGGCGTCATGGCAAGGGCCGTACACCGTGGTGGAGAAGGTTGGTCCCGTGACGTACCGGGTACGCCAACCGGGAAGAAGACGGACGGAGCAGTTATACCACATCAACCTACTGAAGAAGTGGCAAGGGACCCGAGACCAGCTCGCCGCCCTGAGTCTCACCGATCCCGTGGTTGTGGACATGGACCCCCACCTGTCGGCTGCCCAGAAGACCGAGCTGCAGAACCTGGTCAGACAGTTCACGGATGTGTTCTCCTCTAGGCCCGGGCAGACCAACGTCATCCACCATGACATCAGGACCGCCCCTGGAGTCATCGTCAGGCAACGGCCCTACCGAGTCCCAGAAGCTCGTCGGCAGGCTATTGAGGAGGAGATCCAGGAAATGCTGAAGTTGGGGGTGATAGAACCATCGCGCAGCCCATGGTCCAGCCCCATCGTGATGGTACCCAAGCCGGATGGCACCCTCCGCTTTTGTAATGACTTCCGCCGGCTCAACGAAGTCTCCGAGTTCGACGGCTATCCCATGCCTCGGGTCGACGAGCTGCTGGACCGCCTGGGGAGGGCCCGGTACATCACGACTCTGGACCTCACCAAGGGTTACTGGCAGGTACCTCTCACTCCCTCCGCTAAATCAAAGACTGCTTTCTCTACCCCTAGTGGACACTGGCAGTACCGGACCCTCCCCTTCGGCCTACACGGGGCCCCTGCGACCTTCCAACGCATGATGGACGTCATCCTACGGCCCCACCAAGCGTACGCGGCCGCGTATTTGGATGACGTCGTGGTGCACTCCGAGGCATGGGAGGAACATCTGGAACGTCTGCGGAGGGTGCTCTCGGAGCTCCGGCGGGCTGGACTGACCGCCAACCCCCGCAAATGCCACCTCGCGCTCTCTGAGGCGAAGTACCTGGGATTCCAGGTTGGCCGGGGCCTCATCAGGCCCCAGGAGAAGAAGGTGGAAGCCATCCGCAACGCACCAAGACCACAGACAAAGTCCCAGGTACGCGCCTTTTTGGGGTTGGCGGGGTACTATCGCTGTTTCATCCCCAACTTCTCCTCTGTAGCCGCCCCCCTGACAGACCTGACCAGGAAGGGGCAGCCCGAGAAGACCTGCTGGACGTCGGCCGCCGAAGAGGCCTTCGCCCAACTCAAGACGGCCCTGACAGCGTCTCCGGTACTCCGCGCCCCTGATTTCGGCTGTCCCTTCCTGCTGCAAACGGATGCTTCCGACACCGGACTGGGAGCCGTCCTTTCTCAAGTCCAGGAAGGTGAGGAACATCCCATACTCTACATCAGCAGAAAGCTGTCCCCGGCAGAGAAGAACTACGCCGCCGTCGAGAAGGAGGCCCTGGCCATCAAGTGGGCAGTCCTGGAGCTGCGGTACTACCTCCTCGGCCGTAAGTTCACCCTGCTGACTGACCATGCTCCTCTCCAATGGATGGCCCGGGCGAAGGATACCAACGCCAGGGTGACCCGCTGGTTCCTCGCGCTCCAGGACTTCCACTTCGAAGTACGACATCGGGCCGGGGCCGCCAACGCCAACGCTGATGGACTCTCACGGATGTGGGCAGCTTTTTCAGGTCTGTCAGGGGTCATTCCCCACCCACCCCTTGTTTCACCCCTACTGTCTCCTCTCGTTCCCAGGGCCAGAACGACGCTTAGGGGGGGGGAATGTGACGAGTCTCTCTGGGCATATCAGCGTCGCCCTGGCAACCAACGCACGGCACCTGCACAACCTCATCACGGGCTGATCGGTCACAGCTGCACCCGATCAGCGAGAGGGTGTAAAAGCCGCTGCCGCTCTCACTTGAGCAGACACCCGTCTCATGCTGAACGTGCTGGAACTAACCCTTTCTCTCTTACCTCACAGAAGGCAGCGAGTGACCGACAGCCCGACTGAGCACGCCTGGACGCCCACCTTCACGAGCACGAGGACTTCACAGGAACACCAGCCACGACGACAGCACGCACCTTTGTTTCACCGTTTGCACCTATTCCCCAAAGTATTGTTATTAAATCCACCCTCCGGGGTTCACTTTCACGAGCAACCTTGTTGTGTGATTTCTCACCCGTGACAATATATATATATATATATATATATATATATATATATATATATATATATATATATATATATATATATATATATATATATATATATATATATATATAATTAATATTAATATATCTCATGGGTCTTGGGTCTCTCCACCAAATTTTTGATATGTAGTTTAATGACACTTTTAGGGTGACTTTTTATTTTGGTAATTTCAGAGCATGACAGCCTTTTTTTTTTTTTTTCACTGAAAAAAAATTAAAATAAAGTTGTACAGGAACAATATTTATGTAAAACATGATGTTTTAGGTGAACTATGCTTTCAATAACATAGGTCCCTAAAGTTAAATTAGAGCAATGCTATTTATTTTTTAGCAAACTCCCACAAAAGAGAGAGATGTCCACATTGTCATCGCTGTCAATTTGTGGCAAATACAGACTAAAAGAGAATAACAAAGTGATTCCAACATCCCGAAGAGAAGAAACATTCTCAAATATTTCCATCCTCTTGAGTTGTTCAACAGGTCAGGTTAGCTGTTAGACCATAATTACAGCCAGCCCAGCAGGGGACAAGGTTTCTCTCTTAAACCCAGAGGAAGGCCTGTGGATTGAGGTTGGTTGTTTGAGTATGTTTTGATCTACATGCTCAGACAGGCAGATGCACACAGAGCCGAGAGCCACAAAGCACACAAATCCGACTCTATTAAAAATGCAACATACAAAATAATTTTCATGCGCAATCACAAACAGAAAGTATCAACCATTAGTAACACCCACCTGAATTGCTTTGGACCTCAAACTGAACAAGCAGAATCTTCCAAGAACAACAAAGACTCCTGCAGTACTTGAAGTCTTGCAACAGAATTGTATAGTACATTAGTTCATTTTAACAAGTATACATACTAAAAGTCCATCACAAAAGCCAAAGGAAGCACTTTTAGTTTTTTTTTTAAAGTTTTTTTTTCTCCACTTCACCAAAGACGCATAAAATCCTGTAAAGGTAAACAGATGAAAGGGGATGAGAGCCTACCAAAACGCTCACAGCTGCTCAGTTCTGATATGCAGATTTGTATCTCTTGATACTTGTATCTCTTGATACTCAGACAGAAATGAAATCCAGACCATTATCGCAAGAAAAGCCATGTCATTGCAGGGATACAAAGAATGGATGTGCTTACAAGCTATAGCTTTGTGAGGAACAGACCAGAATCAGAACAGAAAATCTTGCCATTTACCATAGCTCAAGCTTATTCCTGCTTGTACACATTCGAAACTGGTGCTGGTATTTTTGGGCATCCATTCTTGCACAAAAACCAATCCAAGAAAACGTTTTGCATGAACTATTTCTTTAATTCCAATTGTACTGAGCTGTTGTCTTCCAAAGTACAAACCAATGCAATACCATGTGGAAATTCCAGTTTACCAAATTTTCGTTCATGCACCAAAAACATCTCTCTGATATCATTGTCAATCCATTTCAGATTATTTTAAAATTCCCCTATTATGCTATTTTAAAGGCTCCTGATTTTGTTTTGGAGGTCTCCTACAACAGGTATACATGCATCAAAGGTCAAGGTTTAATTTTTTTTAATTTTCTCATAATATACATTGCACATCATCACATTTTCCAATGATTCTCAAATGACTCGACGGATGAATCAGTCTCTTGAAATCCCTATTTTATGCGAGCTACTCTTCTCTGATTGGCCAGATGGCAGAGTCTGTTGTGATTGGTCTACCTTTTACAGCGCATGTTTCGGAAGCTAAACACTTATTATTACCATAACTGTTGTTCTGTCAGGACCACTATCGTCAAAGATGATTGACAATTAGCATATAGTTTGGATTGGCGGTATGGTTCCATTCTAAGCAAGAACTCCCAGCGCATCCATGCAGCCTAGCAAATGTTTGTAAAACAAATTTTGTGCCATCCTTTTACTCAAAGTGGTAAGAACGACAGACAATCTGCATTAATATACACAGGTTTAGGTTATAGTGGCCCACAGCTGTTTAGCAGAAGTATTTCAGTGAGACAGTAATACCGTGAGTTAGCCGTAAAACTTACCCAATATAAAACACACAACTACGTATTTTGAAAACCCGGTAGAAAATATATACATCAATAATTATTCATACTTACAAGTTGTGATTCTGCTGAGCAAGTTAGTCCAAATAAACTGAGCACTGACCCATCTTTTCAGAGCAAGCATTTTGCGAATTCCTTGTTTAACTCTGAGATTTGAGAAGCAGTCGTCAGTAAAAAGACGTGTTTGTGGGCGGTCATTATGCAAATGTCTTTTCTAGTGATGTAGAACTGTCATGCAGTAGGATTCGAAATACAAACAACTCGTATAGGCGGTTCAGAGTCAATTCTTTCTTTTGGGAGACAATAACTTTATTTATCGAACACTTTCGACTTTACAACTTTGCAGAAAAAAGCACTGTAAAGTCAATTAATAGCATTTAACATGAATCAAATATAATACATTTTCATCAACAAAAAAATGTGTATATATATATATATATATATATATATATATTTAGGCCTATTACATTCAGTTGACACTTAAATAGAAGTTTAGTTTATTAATCAAAGTAACTCATGTAATCCAATAAAACTAAACTCAACGACACAGCGTGCTACGCAAACAATACTGGACAATGAACTGAATGATCAGAGGGCAAGATGTACACAGGATAACAAACTTAATACAAACAGGTGTGCGTTAATGAATCATATAACAAATAAGCATGGAAACAAATGACAAATGGGAACATAAGAACAAGGAATCAGGAAACAAAGATGAGCAAATTAAAAGTCCCTGAAAACAACACCAAAACAGATTAAACTGTATAATATAATATAATATAATTAATATAATATAATATAATATAATATAATATAATATAATATAATATAATATAATATAATATAATACATGGGTGTTGGAACCATTATATGTGGGTGGGACAAGACCCCACTTTTTACAACCAATGATATTGGACCCACTCACTTTTATCGTCTCTAATTCAGCACATGTCTGTTCACCTACCCCTAACCGATAAACACATTATTAAACACGTTAGATGCTTTATTTCCACTTTTCTAATATTTTCTTAATTTTTATTGAAAATAAATGCCTTTCCGATCTGATATGTGATGGGAAAAGGGAGTAGAGCGAGTTCGGCAAAAGGCGGATTCGAACCTCGGGTAGATTTGTATCAAAACTTGATGCGATGCGTTTTACCTCTACACTACTGCCATTCTAAATGATTGAGTGATTTCCTTAATTTTGTCTGGCCCAACCAGACATTTAGTAAACAAGGCGGTATATTTGTACTTAATGTAAATGGCATCTATTCAGGTAAAAATTTTCTGAGAGAGGACCCACCCACAAATTTTTTTTGCTTCCGACGCCTATAATAATATAATATAATATAATATAATATAATATAATATAATATAATATAATATAATATAATATAATATAATATAATATAATATAATAATATAATATAATATAATATAATATAATATAATATAATATAATATATGCTGCATAAAACACCAGATCACATCCACCATCCATCCAAGCAGAAATGCTTTAAATGACAAGATCAAAGAGCAAAGAGCAAAACATTGTTCAGCTTCTGTGCCAAACGTGCTCTGTACGTCCTGGGAGTTTTTTTCCACCGAATGCCACAATTTTTAGTTAAGCCTGGGTTTGATTTGATTTGTGGTCAGGATTCAAAGATTTTCAGTCTTCTATAAGATGTCCAGAAACCTCACAAATGCACAAGCTCTTTTTGAGAAAAAATGATTATACGTATTGTCTTCAATGAGCCCAAAAGGGCCCACGTCAAAACTCTCTTCATCTCTCTGCACTGGCTACCACTCACAGTTTGCATCAAGTTCAAGGCATTGACACTTGCAGGTCCACCACAAGCTAAGCACCCGCATACTTCCACTTGCTCCAACGAGTCTACATCCTCACCAGAAGCCTTCGCTCAGCAAAGGAGTACCACCACCGGCTTGTGGTACCACCACAGAGAGGCACGAAATCACTCTCCAGAACATTTTCGTTCACTGTTCCTTGCTGGTGGAACGATCTCCCCACCTCCATCTGGAATGCTGAATCACTAACAACATTCAAAAGACAGCTGAAAACTCATCTCTTCCGTGAGCACTTAACCTCATCCTAAAAAAAATCCCTAATTTTTTCCTCTATTCCCTTCGCATTCTAGCTTATGCTACTCTAGGCAATGTCCAAAACTTAGTATTTCAGGCACTTTTTGTGATTATTCGCCACTTCATGATGGATCGCTTACTGTATTCTTCAGTTGTAAGTCGCTTTGGATAAAAGCATCTGCTAAATGAATAAATGTAAATGTAATAGCCTGTGATATTTTAGCCTACAGCAAAAAAGCTGTTTGACCTAATTATATTTTTCTTTTGGCCTTTGATGAGCCTAAATACCAAGCAAAAAATCCAAACAATTTCACATGACTGGACTTTGCAGTGTTGGCAAATTTCCACCAATTACATCCTGCTCAATGGGATTTGTGCAATATGAGATTTGTGCAGTCGCATTAAGCCTCATCCAGGACTTTTATGTATCAATATCAATTTATAAGATTAAAGGATACTAATCTAGGATCAGGTTTTTCAAGTGTTCATGTCTTCATGAACTCGCTATACATTTAAAGAAGAGCTAATCCTAGATCAACAGCCTCTTCAGTTGTATTAAGATGATAACATATTACATAAGTGCACTGTGTCTGTCACAGAGTCAGTCAAATTCTCAGCACCACATCTCTCTGCTCCACCCACTCGTTCACAATCACCCGAGTTCTAATCAACAACACCTGCACCCATTTATCACAGACTCACTATATAAGCACCATTGTCTGTTCTTGTTGTTCCTACTGAGCTACTTACCTGACTCCCTACCTACTCACCTGTTATGTTTCTGTCAGAAACCCTCTTAAGTCTTCATCAGTCCAGCACCTGCACAAAGAAAAACTGTTATTCTCAGTTAAGTTTTGAGTTCTATTTACAAGAGACTTGCCTACTTGCATTGTTCGTTTCCTGCTCCTTCCTGCTAATAAACATCCTGTTGTGGAAGTTATCTGTTTTGTCTGGTACATAAGACCAGACCGACAATGCAATGTGGATTGCGATGCAATCAAGCGATGTCCGTTATCCCACAATGTATCCATTTGCTGATCTGGTGCAAGCTCTGTGTCAATCACTTCAACAACCCATCACCACTTTTATCACCACTTTTTTCACCACTGCTTCTGCCTGTCCCATGGCCCGACCAGCAACATACTCAGGCGAGGCGGAGGAGTGCAGCCGGTTTCCATTGCAGTGCTCTCTATTCTTCAAAATGCAGCTGCAATGTTTCGCTACTGATCGAGCAAATATCTCATATATAATCTCGAGTGCTGCAGTGGGTGAAATCCATCTGGGATGCTAATGGCCCTGTTTCCAGTTAGCTTTCACCGACCATTTAAAGGAAGTCTTTGGCCAAACAGCCAGTTCCCTCTCTACATGATCAAGCTGTACCCATTACATCTTACGTTTTGTACCCTTGCGGTCGTCAGCGGCTGGAAAGAGATGCCTTGATATCGGCTTATCGTCAGGGTCTAAATCACACCATTCGTGAGCAGATGGCTATCTATGATGATATCATTGGATTAGAAAGCTTCATTCAGCGCTCCATTCAGATGTCCAAGAGACTCACCATCTGCCAGCCCTCCAGCACCTGAACCCGTACAAAGTGGCTCCTTTCAACTGTCGAATGCGGAGCGTCAAAGAAGGATTGCACACCGACTCTGTCTGTACTGTAGGGCTGAAGGACACCCTCTACCATCATGTCCTGTGCGACCACCATGTCAAGCGGTAAGTATTACACCATTGACAAGAACGGATGTCATAGTAATGACTAGCCACTGTTGTGTTTAAGCAAAAGCCCTCATAGACTCCGGATCTGCAGGAATGTAATTTTCCTGGACCTGCTCTGCCTATACAAAAGACCCTGTTCTCCATATCCACTCGATCCTGAGAAAACCACTGGGCCGTGGTTATATTCGACTCTGCATCATTGAGAGTCCAGAAACCTCCAACCCACAGGAGGTCCCCCTCAAGTGCCATGCATTCCAGGATGTATTTGGCAAATAGCTGGCAACTGAGTCAAGGAGGCTTTGAAGCAGGAGTTCATCCTTTCATCATCTTCCCCTGCCGCTTCGAGTTTCTTCTTCGTTGGAAAAAGGACGGAGGCTTGCGGCCCTGTATTGATTATCGCACCCTCAACTCAGACACCATCAAATACGTTACCCTCTTCCTCTGGTCCCAGCAGCCTGGAGCAGTTACGTGGAACTCACATCTTCACCAAGTTGGACCTGCGGAGTGCCTACAACTCATCCGTATACGTTCCCAGGTTTGGTTACTGTGACAGTTAGCATGAAGCTATCAGGTAGTAGACCTCACCAGGCCTTTCTGAAGTCCAGAGTTTGGATACTTAGCCTCCTGAGTCTGGTCAGATTGTTGCAGGCCTCTTGTGAGGCCTCCCAGTTAGATCAGTCCAAAGGCCTGTCCGGCTTCCTTAGTGCTTTGAAAGATAAGTGCTTTGTAGGTCCTTGGATCGAGCAGATAGACTCCCCTCATTAGCAAGAGTTGTAAAGCGCTATGCTGCATCATGCTCTCCAGGATAACCTGTCTCTGATGTAGGGACTATGAGTCAGATCAAATAATAACTAGGCGGCAGTGGCTCAGTGGTTCATGTAGGTTGTCTACAAACTGGAAGGTTGGTGGTTAGATCCCCGGTTCCACCTGACCAAGTGCCGAGGTGTCCATGAGCAAGACACCTAACCCTAGCTGCTCCCGACGAGCTGGATGGCGCCTTGCATGGCTGACACTGCCGTCGGTGTGTGAATGAGTGTATGAATGGGTGAATGTGAGGCAAATGTAAAGCGCTTTGGATGGCCGTAGGTCTGTTAAAAGCGCTATATAAATGCAGTCCATTTACCATTTACCAATAACTCAACAGGGAATTGAATTAAAATGAAAGAGAATCGAATGACATTATAATTTATAAATAATTCAGAATTAATGTTTATACCTTAACTTATTTGTCCACCGATATGTAAGAACTTAGAGGGGACTCTGTTAAAGGGAAACAGGTCTATTTAGCTCAAATGAATGAATTCATGAATTCATAGGGAATTTTGAGAGAGTTTATTTTACAGCCGAGCAAATTACTCTTCCATCGTTCATTTGAACGGGCCGTAAATATCAACTCTGCAGCGGATATTAATATCCGAACAATAGTGAAACACTATTTAACAGCCAGGTAACTTAGATCGGCAGTTCAAGACATTAAATTCGTAAGCACATAACACAAGAACAGTTATCTTTGAATACAAACGGAACTTTATTGATTACTCTCAAACTAATCAACACATCAAACTAATATCTAACATAAACACACGCACTCGCACAATCACACGGGTTGCAGAAAGGAAGAAAGTGAGGAAAATAATACTTTTTAAAGGTCCTGTTCTTCGTGATCCCATTTTTCAAACTTTAGTTAGTGTGTAATGTTGCTGTTAGAGCATAAATAATACCTGTAAAATGATAACGCTCAAAGTTCAATGCCACAAAGGGGGTGTGGTCTTGTTGCTCTCCCATGTGGAGAAGATGAAGTGTTGCACTCGTAGAGTGTTTGTCGCCATGTCGTCGAGACCGGTCGAGACGCTGTTATTTTCATCCCGGAGTCAAATCACCTTTGTTTGGCCTTCAGGGACGCTGTATTTTGAGCACATGCATCTCCCCGTTATGGTAAGAGGCGTGACCTTTCCGGGTAACGTGCGCTAAGCTGCTGTCGAATCACAACATGGGAAACGCTGGCACAATCAGAACTTGTTACGTATTTCTGAAGGAGGGACTTCATAGAATAAGGAAATCCGCAAGCCGTTTTAGGACAGTGAAAACAGCGGTATACAGATAAGTAAATAAGTAAAAAAATACTGTGTTTTTTTACACGCGAAACATGAACACATGTTATATTGCACACTGTAAACACAATCAAAGCTTAAAAAAAACAGGAAACACGGGACCTTTAAGAGAGAGAAATTATGAAATCCCAAGCAATATATGCATTTATGACACATGACCTGAAGAAACCATTGATCAGTAATTTAATCTCCTATCGTTTCTTAGACAGGGTTATTCAATTTGATCTAATGCACCAGTTCAGCTCGGAATCTAGAGGTATTACTTGCGTTTGTGTCTTGTGTGTCGTCTGACAAGGGGGATTCCCTTTTCCTGGCTGGAGAGTGGTTTTCCCGGGTCTTTGATTCACTGAAGGTCTGGTCGTGTCTTTTGATCGACGTCTTGGGAAGCCAATCACGTGGTGTGTTGGCAGCTGGATGGAAGTCTTGTGGGCGTTGTTTGAAGTTGAAGCGCGCTGTTAGAGACACGTTGAGAAACTTTGCGGCAAAACTTAACAGAACCCGAGACTTAACGGAAAGAAAATAAACTTTAAGTAAAAGAAAGGAAAGTGAGAGAAGAGCATATGGCCTGAATGAAATCGTTGTTTAACCCATTTTCTCTGATCTTGGTCTGCCACAATCGTCAGATCATCTCCTGGGAGCTCTCCGTTTAGAACTCAACTCTGGTCAACTGCTAGGACTCAACTCAACTCTAAACAACTCTTAACTGGCGAACTCTTCGTCCGTGTTCTGAGATTAAAACTCAAATATTTGCCCATCCCCTGGATGGGTTCTGGCCAATAAGGGTTCAGGGGTGACTGTGTTTCCATCCCACCCATAAAATTGGGTTATCTATGGTAATTTAGTTTCCTGCTCTTAAGCAGAGAGTAAATTTAGACCTAATTTCTTATTATATTATATTCATTCAGCTCATCTGTTGGATTATACCCATACGAACAAAAAGATATCAAACACGGTGCCTTTTCATCCACTCATTCAATAGTTACATAATTGCATGAATTGGGAGTGATATACATGCATAATAGTCACATGTATCAGTTGTAGACACACTAACAATCTTTGTTGAAGGCTATTTGACTGCAAGTCCAATAATAAATGATTTGATGCACTTCATATGTAACAGTTTCTGTGAGTTTGCTTGGAGTTTTAGCTGTGTTACGTGGAGTTCATTTACCAGTCATTGAGAAGAAAGAGATCTTGTTTGTTTCTTTGTCTTGTGATCACACCGAGTCTTTTGTTCTCTTTGTCTAAGTTTTGGTCAAAAGTTCATAGGCAATCAAGTAATTATTAAGTAATTATTCTCCGGGCAGAATGGAGCCTACGTCTCTCTGGTGATAGATAGTTGATTTCCTGGGGTCTGGAGCTGAATTGGGCTTTGTAAAGGGGATGTTCATTTGATCGAATCATTTGGAAGATTCATTCCTCTATGTGTCTGCGCCCACAATTCCTACACTGAGATCCGGTCTACTGGTTACAGCCAGTTTCGCAGTCCCTCTGTCTGGATACCTTGCCTAGAGGCAAGTGTCCAGAGGCTTTGTTTCTGAATTGACAGGTTGTTGGCCAGACTGAAGTGTCCAGTGTAAGTGACATCAGGTCAGACGATAAGGTGAATGTTATATTTGCAAGGCACCCTTATATACTTCCGGGTCGCACGTTGATCACATCATGGGGCTGTCGCCATCATGGGCTGTTGCCAGTCAATAGGATTGCTGTGACTCGATAGTACTTTCAGACACCTGTCATGCTGAAGCGTTCCCCAAAGAGCTCTAGGACGCAGTGTCTCGTTTCCCTTTCTCAGGGAACATGGGTTACATAACCCAAGCTGTATATGAGCTTTTGTTTTGTAGAAAGCCTGGATTTAATTAATAAGAAGCAAATATAGCAGACAATAGCCTAATATAGACGCCGGCGCGATCATGCATTGCACGGCGTGTCTCATAAATGAACCAAAACTCGAAATGATATTTGATTATTGTGTGTATCAGATAGTTTACAAAAACAAATGAT
Source organism: Gobio gobio (assembly GCF_949357685.1). NCBI lineage: Eukaryota > Metazoa > Chordata > Actinopteri > Cypriniformes > Gobionidae > Gobio > Gobio gobio. The sequence continues at coordinate 34,758,846 of NC_137113.1, forward strand.
TCAGAAAATGTTTACCATTGAAATGACTGGGAAACAATCAACCTGAATTCCCCCTATACTCTTTGAAACTATAATTGCATTGCATTATGTTGTTTTAAATCCCAAATATTTTACTTATAACATTCATCATTACCAATTTTTCAGTTATTTGTGTTTACTGAATACTGAATTGTGTTCAATGTCACAATATTATTGTTTTTTTAGCATGAGACTCCTTTCAAAAACATTGAAAATAGTAATGTCAAATCTTTTGATAATTTAAAATATAATATTCCTTTGTAATGTGCCTTTGGCTCTAACTTTATATTGTTAACTATATTCTAAATAAACTACAACAAAATATATTTATTTTGTCCTGTTCCTTAGCTCCATCATTCACATACCTGACTCAAAGGTTCATTCATTATGCAGCTCATTATTGTTGCATATCTGTGTTGCTGTCATGTTGTTTGCTTTGGTCACATGTTCCTTTGTCTATGTTCCTTGGTTACCCTCGTTAGTCTAGTTCTGTTCAGCTGTGTTTAGTTATCCTCATCTGTATCACCTGTGCCCCTCGTTAGTCAGTCATCAGTGTTTGTATTTAGTTCCCTCTTGTTCACTCTTGCTTTGTCCGGTCTACGTTATGTTAGTGCTGTTTGGTGTTCTGGTTAATTTGTAATTAAATAAAGCCTATCTTTGTGGAAGTCCCGAATCGCCTCTTCTCTGCTGCTCCAGACATCCGTAACAATTATGGGTTCTAATGTCTCCTCAGGTGTGATTCACAACATTATTCATGATCATTCACACCCCTTCGCATACGTTCTTTGTAAAGAAAAACTGTCTTACAAAATTTAAATATATTGTTTTATGTGAATGAGCTGGCACAATGATTCTCACATCAGTTTGAAGCAAAAACTAGGCAACACCACCCATTAGTCAAAAGCCTTGTGGACACATATGCATTGTGTGTTTTGTAGGCTTAATTCGTGACTTACATACAGTGGTCTAAATAAAAAATGTTGGTGTAATTTTACAGGAAGCCCTTTGAAGTTACATAAAACACTGCTAAAAGTGATAAACATTTAAGTATATGTTGTCTGAGCTGTATTCAAAACACAAACTAAAAGTCCAAAACACAAACAGAACCCTGACACTAGCACCCTGCAGACAGTTTTGGCTGTTTCCACTAGATTGCAGCAAATACTGGAAAAAATCATTAGATTCTCTGCCCGAGCCCGACCCTGAACTTGACCGCGGGCCGGGTTGGGACGATATTTAATTGTTGTTGTTTTTTTTATGAAAAATGCATCACATTAGAATGATTTCTGAAGGATCATGTGACACTGAAGACTGGAGTAATGATGCTGAAAATTCAGCTTTGAACACATGAAAAAAATACATTTTAAAATATATTCACAACAGCTATTAGAAATTGTATTAATCTTTCTTAATATTGTGTTTTTACTGTATTTTTAATCAGATAAATTCAGCCTTTTTTCAAAAATATTCCAAAAAAGTCTTAATTATTTCAAACTGTTATTGCTAGTGTGTAAAATAATGCATGTGAACTAACTAGCATATTATAGCCTATATTTATTTTAGTATATGACACGTTCCTTCACCGGATATATACTTGAATATGAAAGTTGCTAGTTCCCCTTTAAAGGGAACTCGAACTGCGTCATCGTGACGACACTTTGGGGAAAGCCCCTCGCGTAAAGCGTCTGAAGAAACAGTAGAATCAGCCCAATCCGATCTGTGTTGCGTGATGACGTAGTATGTGACGGCATACCCGGAAGATACAAGAGATGTACTGAACACAACAGAGATAGCTTTTTTGCTCTTCAGTGTGAGCGCTCTGTTTTGTTCAGTCTGAAGGTAAAGTGAGAAGGTAAAGTCCGAGGGAGCTTGGCAAGGGAGAGGGTGCTCTCGCAGGAAGTCTTCTCAGCCTAAGAGCGACTTGAGGGACGTCATCCAGGCAAAGAAGACTCCCAAGCGGTCCTAGCTTCGGCTGGGCCGCTGAGAGCTGTCCCCCACAGGGTGGAGCGATCGAGGTCGTTTCCACCCTAGGGCTCTTGGGGAATCTGCGCGCGCGCACTGAACCAGTCGCCTCTAATAAGACCTGCGACGGTCCAGCAGTCGCGTGCGCTCTACGGATCTCTTCCCCAACTTTGCCCTGCCAGTCAGCCGCTTCAGGGGGTTGGGGAGGAGGCTCGATTAACACCCGAGACTGGCCTCGAGAGGCTTGTTCCCTTAGTAGATTATCTCGGCGCATGGTCATGCCTTCCGGGTATATCTGCATGGGCCCTGCGTACTGTGGAACGGGGTTACAGACTGCAGTTCGGTTTCCCTCCCCCGAAATTCAACGGGGTGGTCCGGACTGTGGTCAGCCCCGGGCAGGTGTGGGTGATGGTGCAGGAAGTACGCTCCCTGCTGGTCAAGGAGGCTATAGAACGTATTCCTCCGCCAGACAGGGAGGCCGGGTTCTACAGCCGGTACTTCATAGTTCCAAAGAAGGATGGTGGGTTGCGTCCAATAATAGATCTCAGACATCTGAACCAGTCTCTGAGGAGATACAGGTTCAGGATGCTTACTATTCCAGCTATCGTGAGTCAGATCCAGTTCGAGGACTGGTTCGTCACGATAGATCTGAAGGACGCATACTTCCATATCTCCATCCTTCCAGCTCACAGGAAGTTCCTGCGGTTCGCTTTCGGGGGCGAAGCGTACCAGTACCGGGTTCTTCCATTCGGCCTAGCTCTCTCCCCTCGTACCTTCACAAAGTGTATGGATGCAGCACTGGCTCCGCTGAGACTCCAGGGCATCCGTATAGTCAATTATATCGACGACTGGCTCATTTTGGCTCAGTCGCACGATATGGCAGTTCGACATCGAGATGTCGTTCTGGCCCACATACGGTGCTTGGGTCTGAGACTCAACACGAAGAAGAGCGTGTTGACGCCCTCCCAGAGGACTACGTTCCTGGGGGTTGTATGGAATTCAACGCTGATTCGGGCACAGCTGTCCCCCGCACGCGTCGAGTCCATACTGGCGATGGTCTCGAGAGTGAAACTGGGCCGCAGCCTCACTGTGAAGCAGTTTCAGAGACTGCTGGGTCTCATGGCAGCAGCATCCAACGTGATTCCGTTTAGCCTGCTCCACATGACACCCCTCCAGTGGCGGCTGAGAACCAAGGGGTTTTCCCCCCGGGGGAATCCTTTCCGCATGATCAGGGTAACGCGCAGATGCCTTCGTTCCCTCGTCATATGGAAGAAACCTTGATTCCTGTCCCAGGGGTCAGTGCTGGGAGCGTCTTGTTGCCAGAAATCCGTTTCAATGGACGCTTCCCTCACTGGCTGAGGCACGGTCATGGAAGGCCGCTTTTCCAGAGGTCTGTGGGGGACCCGGCATTCTTCCTGGCATATCAACTGCCTGGAAATGCTGCCGGTCTACAAAGCTCTGAGGAGCTTTCTCCCGGACCTCCGCGGCCACCATGTCCTGATACGATCCGACAACATGCCGGCAGTATCGTATCTAAACCACCAGGGGGGCCTGAGGTCGCGCCCTCTTTGCAGACTGGCGCATCAGGTTCTCCTGTGGTCCCAGGGGAGGTTATCATCCCTCAGGGCGATGTACATCCCCGGGGACCAAAATCAGGGAGCAGACATCCTGTCGAGGCAGGGGCTGAGGCCCGGGGAATGGCGACTCCACCCCGAAGTGGTGGAGGCTATGTGCGAGCGGTTGGGCCCGGTGGAAGTGGATCTATTCGCGTCTCAAGTTCCCCAAAGTGTCGTCACGATGACGCAGTGTCTCGTTCCCCTTCTTGGGGAACAAGGGTTATAGTCATAACCCGAGACGTTTTACCATGTTTTAGTGAAAATAATATTTTGAGTTTTATGAATCATTTTCTAATGAATGTGATATTTCTAAAGCCTGGAAACAGACACGAAAACATTCACTCTGATATGCTGAAAACTGCTACGTTAATGTTTCTTTGTGCATTGTGTGTCGAATAACATAAATGGCATTACAATCTGAGAAATTCGAAAAAGTCAGCAGTAGTTTGCATCCATGGAAATTAATGTCCATTGTTTAACTTGTTTTAATTGTAAACAGTCAGGAAATTTATCAGCTGTTTATCTTACCTCGGCTCGCCTCGCACTCAAATGCCGTGCTGCTCGGATTCTGTGGACTATTGTCGCCTCCTTCGATTTAATTGGATATCTCAAACATTTTGACATTGACAAGCTCTTTAAACCACTGAGACTGATCAGGCAAAATAGATTAGAGTTTTTTCCCTCAAGTGAGCCGAGCGGGCAAGTCATCTGGGCTGATGGAAGGATATAGACTAGGCTAGGTAAATTTACTATTATTCATTCTTCATTATGTAGCAACGGGCCGGCCCACATTGTCCAGCAGCCCACCAGGAAAACTCCCGGTGCTCCCATTGGCCAATCTGCCCCTGATCTCACTTAAACCCCAGTGACGATTGGATGGATTGGACGATGGATGATTCAGCTGCAGTTGCCATCTTCTGATCAGACGTGCAAATTCATTCAGCGCGCCACTCTCACAGTGAATTATGGGTATTCTCTAGTTGTGGCGTGTACATTGGTTGTACAGTCGTTATTGTGGGGGATTGTGGGATTGAATGAGTGCACCTGATAAAGTCCACTATAGTTTCAGACACCACTACAAATGGCTGTTCCCTCAAAAAGTGCCCTATTTGAAGGTATAGAGCCAATTTCGGACATAGCCGAGGTTTCTGCCTGACAGCGACTAAATGTGAGTTTAAAAAAACACATTTGCTGAAGTAACAATGCCATTTTAGCCTTTTTCTAGTCTTTTAGCTTGTGTTTCAAGGGGTTGTACCCAAGGACTCCACATTACAAGTATAATGCTACACCAAGTCAGCTACAGAAGTTTACTATGTTGGAAAAGCAATATGGAACTGGTTATGTAATGTAAATGTCAAACTGCGTTAGTTTACAAATCATGCACTATGGAAAAAGCATTTAGTATTAGTATTATACAAGAAACCACACGAAAAGTCTTTATTGATCAATAATCCATGAAATAATAATATATGTGTAGGCTATAGGAATAAAAGTTGTTGGTGTTTCACTGCCACCAGCATTCATTTCATACTTTAACGAATTGCATGTATGTTTTTTTGTTTTTTGAGAAAGCTGTGGGTAGAAGCAAATTTTTCTAATGGGCCTATGTTGAACATAACAGATGACTCTAGTCCCCTGATCTATGTAAGGGCAACCTCTGAGAAATACATACATTCCTCTGGGTGTTTCAAGTATAATCAGCGCTGTAAAACATCTAATTCCTAAGTTGCTTTTGGGTAGTCACATCTACTAAATTAAATGTACATGTAAAATACCATGAGTTATAAATGGAAATTTGCAGGCTGAATCATATTTTTATAGCACACGTGTACATTAAAAAAAGGGGGCTTATGATACTATTTTACAGCTTGGTTGAATCTAGACATTCAGAGAAGACTGGAATGAAAGACTGACAAGGTGAAAAGCATAGTTAAAAGAGAAATGAATCAAAGCTTGAGAGAAGGAGAGACAAGGATGACATTAAAGCAAATGTAAGTTAAGCCTACAGTGACAGACGTCTAAACCAGAGCTGAAACACAGCCTGTGGCAAAGCAAATAATGAAAACAAACACTCTAGTCTAACGACATACAGAGCAAGATTTCTTTTTTCACATTTAAATACTGAATATGTGTCTAAGTTTGTCATTTGTGTCAGGGTGCATTATTGATGAAACTTTAGTGGTTTGATGCTTATACACACTGTCACACAATACCACAGTGTCTCAGCAACACAGCATTATACTACCACAGGCCTTAAAGGGATCCCATGGTGTTAAGACTTGTATGGCTTAAAATAACATAAATTATGTCTCTTATTGAAATATGTAGTAGAAAACCCGTGTAAGTTATTTAAAAAATCCATTACATATTTGGACAATGGGTGGGCGCCATTTTGTTTGCGTTCTATCTCGATGACGTAGAATGGTTGCACTCGGCAATCAACTGGCGATACCCGTAGCTATTTTTACCACAACACAACTCGAAAACTGTTTCAGAGTCAAACAAAACCAATTCATTGCTTTGTAATTGCATTTAAAACACACTCAAACACACACGTGCACACACACTCTCTCTCTATCTCTCTCTCTCTCTCTCTCTCTCTCACACACACCAACAGATTGGCGCACGCATGCGCGCACACACCTGACAGACTGCTCTGTCTCAATCGAGATCAGTCTCCACGACAGGGGCTGAATCCGAAATCGCCCCCCTAAAACCTCAATCACTATCCCTATGTTAGTCCACTATTACAGTTCTCTTGATGAGTGAATGAAAACGGCTGTACACTTGCTATTGCAGTAAATTGTGGGATTGAATGAGTGCACTCTCAATAACGTCCACTATGGTCTCGGACACCACTACAAATGGCTGTCCCTCAAATAATGCCCTATTTGAGGGTATAGGGGGCGTTTTCGGATTCAGCTAGGGAGAGTGCTAGCCTGCCGAATCAGAACCAGGTGACAAATTAGGAAAGTCAACCTCACGTAGAACATTACAGCTGATTGAGCGTGTGTGTGCGTGCACAGTGCGTGGATGTATGTGTGTGTGTGTGCGCGCCGATCTGTTGGTGTGTGTTAGTTTGTGTGCACATGTGTTTGAGTGTGTTTTAAATGCAATTACAAATCAATTAATTTGTTTTGTTTAACTCTGAAACAGTTTTCGAGTTGTGTTGTGGTAAAAATAGCTACGGGTAGTGCCAGTTGATTGCCGAGTGCAACCATTCTACGTCATCGACATAGAACGCAAATAAAATGGCGCTGCCCATTGTCCAAATATGTAATGGATTTTTTAAATAATGCAGATCTTTCATGGGTTTTCTACTAAATATTTCAGTAACTGACATCATGTATGTTATATTAAGCTATTCAAGTCTTAACACCATGGGATCCCTTTAAACAATGCGTAACAAAGAGCACATGAATAAATTACATTGATCAGCAACAGTTTAATTTTAGGGAAACTGTAAAATAGATTTTAAAAAAACCCTTGTGGAAAACATATGTGATTAATTGTATTGGATGTGCAAAGCCAGGATTTAAACCTTAGATCCATTAGGGCATTTAAGTAGCTTTTATAAATGTGCCTTAGAAAGAAAATTGCTGGTGTGAATCTTGAGACAAAACAATGCCACAGACATATTTTGAGATTTTCCAATGCATATATAATTAAATAAGTAATTAAATAAAAGGTCACTTAAGTGTACATAAACTTTCATGACTGTTTCTTAAAATTATGAAATTACAAGATGTAATTCAGTCCTACTAAAGTGGGTCAAAAATAACTCTTAAAGCTACACTATCTACTTTTCTGTCTGCTAGAGGTCGCCTATTCAAAACAAAGGCGTAGTTTGATGACGCCAAGTTTGAGCGCAGAATCTTGAGACATGTGGTCTTCACCTCACAGCCGGTGGAAAAGAATCGGGATAGGACTCTGGCAGAAATCATGTTCATGGATGCGATTATTAACGTTACTGTAGTATGAAGCAGAGCAGGACCGAGTGTTGTGGGAGCTGAGGAAGGCCGCAGGAGCGATTGTTAATAAGAAGAGCGCAACACACGCCTCACGAGCCACAGACTTTTATTATTGCATAGGCGCCAGTTCCGCTTTTTCAGTCATGAGTATAATGAGGTAACGCAGCTCTGTTCATCATATTAGATACATCTGTGTGTTGAAAATGATGTTATGATGTTATTCGGTGCATTCGCGCAGCGGCTGTTATGACACTTGTTGCACACTGTAGTAAGAGTAAAGCGTTCCTGCAAAACAAAACTGGAAACCGAGGGTATATGACGCAATTGACAGGCGACTCCCTCACACGTCCCGTTTCCTTGGGTAAAATAGCAATTTTATAGTTGGAAACATTTGGGATATTGTAAGTACTCAACTGAACAAAATATACCACTGACCTAGTGGTTTTTGGATATTTTACTGAATTATTTTTTACATAGTGCACCTTTAAGTTCAACTAACTGCATTTAATATAAATTTAAACTATAATACATTTTCATTTAATTTCTAAATAATGTGCAGTTTAGTGTCCAAAAACATTACATTCAGTTTGCATATTCTTTTAAAGTATATTATTTCCATAATGAGCTTTTTTTTTTTTTTTTTAGTATGTCAAATACTTCTTTTTCAGAAGGCAACAGACTGACAGTTTTGACAGATATTACTGAAATAGGTATCATAGCACATTTCTCTCTGTTACCGCCCTTATTTCTTGGTTATTGTATTTTTGTTTAGATGTGCCCGATTCATTTTTCTGAGTGTTATAACATTTATATTAGTAATTTTTTTTTGTTTTCCCTGCCTGATGCCTTCAAGCTCAAGATTGCTGGTTTCTTGTTAAGGGCTCGAGACTTGTGTGTTTTTGTGGAGCCTTCAGCCAATCAGTGTTGTAATGACATCATTCTCCAGTGGCTTCAGAGTGTCACATGGCATTTATAACTCAAAACAACTACATCAGAAGGTTATATACTTCTAGGGCAGCATGAACCAGCTGAGCAACTGCCATTTAGATGAGATAATAGTTGTCAACAGAAGTTTTCTCATGCAGGCTTTTGGTTGAAAAACAATTAAAAAAGCTTACAACACCTTTAGGAAAACAAAACTATACAAATTTTCCAATGGTATTTTTTGTAGTATTTAGATATAGTTGTAAATCAATTACCTGTTGTCTAATATATTTTTAAATTCCGCTTCAAACAAACCCAGGAGACTGGCCTCTGACATCATCTCAAAGGATAGTTAATGTTTATGGACACAACGCTGTTGATCTGAAGTGAGAGCACAAGCACTCTTGTTACCGTGGTGACTAGACATTACCCATGCACCCAGTAGAGATGAGAGGAGAGATGAAGAAAGAGAAAAAGAGCGAAGAGATTGCTGTGGAAAATCATGATGCCTCTCAGCTTAGTCAATTAGTACATCAGCAGTAGTTTTGTTTTACCTTATATAAACTTATATAAATACAAGAGGTAATTAGTGTAGAAAAAGAACAGGTGTGGGGAACTAATTAACAACCAACGAGACTTATTAGTGAACTAAGGCAAACAGAATCACAGAAACAGAGCATACATGTTACAAAAGCTCCCCCTCCTGAAAGGCGGGTCCTCGCACCGTAAATAGTCCATCTGCGGAGGGAGGGAGGGGACTCTGGAGGCGGGTGGGGGTGATGGACAGATGATGGACAGGGACCATGAGGAGTTGGTGGAGCCATAGTGGAGCTGACAGTGGGAGGAGCCAAGGTGGAGCTTTGACTACAGAGCTGGGCAGAACCTGGGTACAGAATAACGGAAGCAGAACCAGGGTGCGTGGAGTATCTGGCAGAGCAGAAAGGCAAACAAACCAGAGTCTATGGCCCAGAAGCCCAACGTGGAGCTGCCGCCTCATGGGACTGATGCAGAGACAGGGCTTGGCAAACTGGCGCTACGGCGTAGGGAGTGAGGACAACTGGGAAACCGGAGGGAAGGAGAAGCCTGGTGGAGCTGAAGGGGTGCAGGGTCAAGGCACAGCCAGAGACCTGGAAGTCTTTGCTGAGCAATGACTGCCTGAGGCTGGAGCCCGGAGGAGTCCTAGGGCTGACAATCCACGGTGGAGCCCAGAGGAGTCCTAGGACTGACAAACCCCGGTGGAGTCGAGAGAGCGCAGAGCCGGGGAGCAGGTGACGGGCTGACAGTCTGAGGGGGAGACATGGGCCTGGAGGCTACAGGTGAAGCCTATCCATGAGAATCCACATCCTTGGGCTGAGCAGGTGGTCGGGAAATCGAAGGTGAATCTGGGGGCTGCACTGAGTCAGCAACGCGGGCAAGGCCGAAGGATGACACCAGTGGAACCAGTAGAACCAGCTTAGAAGATAGGAACAGGAAGTCGGCTGGGAACATTGGCGGAGGAAGATTTCTGGATGGGACCGGAGCACCCAGATAGGTGGACAGGACAAAAGTGGAAGGCAAAGACACAAGAGTGGGGGGAATTGGACAGATGTAGGAGGCAGTGGTCCTCTTTTGGCTCTGAGATGGACTGGACAGCACACTTCGACTCCCCGGAAACCCAGGAGGCAGCCTCTAGTGCTCGGTCTGTTGTAGGCATGGGTCCGGTAGTAGTCACAACGTGCATGACAAAGGTTATTAAGGATACAAATGTCTTTTAATAATGAATGCAACTCAGGAGAAAACAACCTATCTAACATTGACGAAACAGGGCAAGGAACTATGGATAACATATAAACACAAGAGGTAGTAGTATCAGAGTAGAAACAGAACAGGTTTGTGAAACTAATTAACAATCAACAAGACTATTTAACCCCTTTGCAGTCAAGGATCGCCCCAGATTACTGTTGTTCAACATTCACTGCATGTTAAAACATCATATTCTTACTTGATCTGGACAAACTGAGTATTTTTAGAAAGATTAAAGACTCCATCTTAGATATTTGACCACTGGTTATGATAAAACTAGGTTGCAGTGACATTAATTTCTTAATTTATGTCAGGAGTGCAAAATAATCAATATATAATGAACAATATTTTAAATGGAATATCAACATGAATAAAAAGCAATTCACATCGTCTCGATTTTATTTTCAGAATAATATTTCTATTCATTTCTCACAGAATTATGCGATCCGAAGAGCTGAACAACATTCAGAGCGAGCTCTGTGTCTGATTATTCCTTCTGCACGTCACTTATGATCTCAGAGCTTTCTAATTCGCTGTACAGCTGTCGATTGTCTTACTTTAGTCAACGTGACAATAATCCCTGCCCCATCTGGTCACGCTGTTCCTTACACTTCCTTATTCTCATCTCTCCATTGTAAACATTGCCAAAAAGTGTATACACGTGAAACAAGAAGCTAATACATGCACGATTGCGATGGCATATGGTTTGTGTGTTTTGCATGTGATTTGGTGTATTTTCATATGAATAAAGAATGTTTCCAGTAGGCTATACATGCTAAGCAAGTGTAGCAATTAGCTCCATACAAAATGCTAAATATAATATTTTAACATCATTGAACATCATTGAAACCCACATTATATCGGAAGTAAATAAAAACACTTGCTGGCTGTTTAAAGGGAGTTTTGGAGTTAAAGTGTAATATTAATCTTTTATATTGTGTTATGTAGCTTGATGCTAACTGTAGCTCTAATGCACCTGTCACGCCAGGAGCTATATTCTATTTCACAATCTATTTCACATAAGGTACCAAGAGCATGCTTTTTTTTTTTTTTTGCTAGAGAGACTTCCGAAAATAGGTTTTAATGTAAAGTGGGATGAATGTGGTGTTGATGGGCAATCCAGAATCCCTGAATAGACTATAATGGCTGAATACAAACAAAATAATTACTATAAAAGTATAATGAGGCAGGGCTCTCAAGTTTTGAACTAAGTTCAGAGTGAGATTTTGTCAGCGACGGCGGCTGGGGTTTGGATGGGCACGGGGTTCTGAACTGAAAAATGACAAATCGTACAAATAAAATTTTTTAATTCAGCATTTCTTAGTGTGTGTGTGTGTGTGTGTGTGTGTGTGTGTGTGTGTGTGTGTGTGTGTGTGTGTGTGTGTGTGTGTGTGTGTGTGTGTGTGTGTGTGTGTGTGTGTGTGTGTGTGTGTGTGTGTGTGTGTGTGTGTGAGAGAGAGAGAAATGTGAAAGCCTTTGGCCTAGGCTATTTCATTATATTTTATCCAGACAATGCACAGTAGGCTATTATTGCATTTGTCTATTTCAAAGATGTCAGAGAGGAGGCAAATGGCAAATTAATATTTCATAATAATCTTGACTATTTCGTTTTTTCTTTCCTTTTATTTCCTTTCCTTCTGAATCAGAACTAAGGGCTCGACATTAAGCCTGTTCACATGCTGTCCTTCAGACAAATAAATCGTCATTCACTTGTCCGAGTAAAACATTTGCTTGTCCAGAATTTTTTGTTTGTTTGTTTGTTTGTTTGTGTTGTAAATATAATTTATTCTGAAGCAATATTCTCACCATTGTTCAATCAGCTTTGACATATTTAAATCTGCATCTTTGTGATATTTTTATCTATAAATTAAATTAGAATAAGACACTATAGGGCAGTTACCAATCAAATGAAATAATTTACACTGAAAAATGTTATGAGATTGTTTTACATATTTTTGAATATACAAATAAGAAATGTTGGAAAGATGAGAAAAACTGATGCTGATTATCTGGGAAACATTCTCTAACAGTTGTCATTGTTTGTGTCAAACAAGTTGTGAATTTGTTGTAACATTAACAGGAGATCATGACTTTGTGCTCAAAGTGATGCTCAGAGCTCCAGTGGTTTTAACCCTCTGCTGCTCTTCAGTCCTTTCTGACCGGAAAACATTTGTTAAAATGTGATTGTTAAAAATCACAGCTTCATCGGAATGATATGCAATTTGGTGACTTTTCTTGCATTAGGTATGTAAACACACAAAAAAATTGGGGTCATGATTCGAGCATGCTAATTGATCGTTAAAAAAAAGTAGCGTTCATTGTCTTCGGTCATAAATGACCGACCATAGGAAATGAATGGGAAATCGGCAAAAACACAAAAATTCACAGAATATTTGTGTGTACAATCTACAAATCGGCCACAATGCTGAAAAAAGGTACACAGCTGTAAAGGGGTGACACTCTAAAACATCAAGAGTGTGATATTGACTCACACACACAGGCACATTTATACACACACACACCGATGAAAAACTGAGCCTATGAACCACATTTGTAATTTTTTTAAATCACAGCTTCATCAGAAAAATATGAAACTTGGTGACTTTTCCAGCATTAGGTATGTTAACACAAAAAAAAATTACAAATGTGAATACACAAGCGTAGAAAATTACTCCCACTTGTGCTCTTTGGTCAAAAACGACCCCCATAGGAAATGAATGGGAAATCTGCAAAAACACAAAAATTCACAGAATTTGTGTGTTTACAATCTACAAATCGGCCACAATGCTGAAAAAAGTACACAGCAGTAAAGGGGTGACACTCTAAAACATCAAGAGTGTGATATTGACACATCCACTCACACACACATGCACACACGCACACTTATACACACATACACATCTATGAAAAACTGAACCTATGAACCACATTTGGAATTTTTAAAAACCACAGCTTCATCAGAATGATTTGAAACTTGGTGCCTTTTCTACCATCAGTTATGTAAACACACAAAAAAATCGAGGGCATGATTCGAGCATGCTAAGTGGTCGTACAAAAAATACTCCCACTTGTGCTCTTCAGTCAAAAATGACACCATTGAAATGAATGGGAAATCTGCAAAAACACAAATTCACAGAAAAAACTATATTTCTAACAAAAAATATATATATAAATAAATAAAACTTTATAATAAATAGTCTTTGAGATTTTTTAAATAAATATTCAAATCCATCAACAAAAAATCATTAAATGTGTTCAAAACAGAACTAGGGAATTCTCCATAGAGACCTCTAGTGATAACACCCATGGTTGCATGATTTCTTGAAATAATTTCAAAAGAGGGCGCTAATCTGCCTTCAGAAAAAATATATTTTGAAGGCCTAGTCTCTATTTTAACCTGAAATACTGCAATAATAATAAAAAAAATAATAAAAATATTGTATAATTTTCAATGGCAAATATAGACAACAATTATTGCATAAATATTAAAAAATGCCATCAAATAATCTCACAATACAAAATTAAAAAGACAAAATATTATTGAAGAAAAATAAATTGCATTGGTTTTACTGAGGTGGAGGAAGTTAAATTTTTAGGTGTCCAGTCACTTATGACCGGGAAGACAACCAATGCAACCCCTAAATGAAGAGCACCAGAGGGTTAAACGAGGATGATGGTGAACAATTCCAGGATATGCTTTTTTTCCCCACTGGTTGTTGCGTTAAATCTTACCCAGATACAATATTGCTATTCTCTGATTGGCTATTGTGTAGCCTCTTTCTTTTTTTTTGATTGGCTGATAACTGGCAGGCTCGACTAAGAACTCCAGGGGAGACGCGCTTGATTCCAGCCCGGATTCATAGAGAGAGCGGCGCGGCCAGATACATTTTGGGCGCTGCGGCATATTAAATATATGATAAATAGTTTTTCTGCGTGAGAAATACAATGTGTGGCGGGAGTGCATGACAAAAGACCGAAATGAGTGACTGTCACGCTCAATGCGTGACACTTGAGAGCCCTGATGAGGATTAAGTCATTCATGACAGACGTGTGAAAAGTTCCTTGAGTGAAAACGATATAGTATGAATTGAGCAGTTAGAAGACTAGTTAGAAGACTGCAAGTATGTGTTTTTACAGGGCAATAGCATAATGATTAGCATCTTATCTTAGCTTTCGCTAAAAACTCAAATGACATGCCATACAATATGCTTCATAAAATGTTTGAGCCTATATATCTCTCCATATTAACAACAGTCTCAGTAATTCTGAGTCTGCGAGCATGGAGGAAAGTGATGAGCTTGCAATCACGACTTCAGAAGTGGGAAGTATGAAATTTCCAATAGCACGTGAAGGCAACATTATTTTGAAGACTTGTATGAGGAGTTTCCCCAAAATCTCCCATCTCTGCTGGTCCCGACCAGCTCCAAGGCTCTTTTGTCTCTGATGATCCAACCCAGCCTCCCACCTCATCTACTAAAGACAGCCAGTTCTTCGGCCAGTTTCAATCTGTGTCCGACTCCTACCTCCAGAGCCCCCACCCTCACTCCTCTGTTGGAATTTTATTATAGTTACTGCATGAGGACGCACCTTCCAGGAGGGGGATGTAATGTCAGGGTTATGTTTAGTTCTGTAATAGTTTGGTTCTCCCTTTTAATGCTTTGCCTGTGTTCTCATTCATTGTTAGTTTGATAGGTTGCTAATCAAGTTACAAACCTGTTCAAAGTTATGTTTATTAGATCCCTGTGTACACCGATCAGGCATAACATTATGACCTCCTACCTAATATTGTGTTGGTCCCCCTTTTGTTGCCAAAACTACGGTGGCCCAGTAGTGCACAACACAACGAAATTTAAAAAGCATACATAAGTTCACAACACAACAAAATAAATCCACAACACAACGGAATGAAACCACAACACAACGAAATCAAGCCACAACACAAAGAAAAATCCACAACACAACGAAATCAAGCCACAACACAACGAAAAATCCACAACACAACGAAATAGCCACAACACAACGGAAATGCTCCCAACCACTCGGGGCACTCAGACTCGGAGCGCTGTAAAGTTGCCACTGTTCTATAGAGTTGGCAATCTTACAAAGAAATCAATACCACAATTAGTTTCAACAGTATGTAGGCTAACCATTGTTTATCTATATGAAATATTAATTTTAAATCACATCACCTACATGCATTAGCTGCATATTTATGCTCGAGAATGCTTTGACCCGATACCACGGCGCTAAGGGAACGTCTGCCAATTCCACCAATTGGTTGAAATGTATAATTTGTATGAATTAAAATTACTTTTTAACATTTAAAAACAGACATGTTAAAATTCCACAGCTTGATTGTATTGGTAAAATTGACTTAATAATGCACAACACAACATTGGAATTTGAAAAAAAAAAAAAAAAAAAAGTTAATTTAATTCATACAAATTATTTCAACTTGGTGGAATTGGCAGACGCTCCCTTAGCGCCGAGGCAGTGGGTCAAAGGGTTCTCGAGTATAAATATGCAGCTATTATGCACGTAAGTGATTTTTAATTGATATTTCATGTCGATATACAACTGCACACTTAAAACTGATCGTAGTGTTTAAATATTTGTAAGATTGGCGAATCTACAAATATCCGAGAGTCCCCTAGTGGTTGGGAGCATTTCCGTTGTGTTGTGGCTTGATTTCGTTGTGTTGTGGATTTTTCTTTGTGTTGCGGCTTGACTTCGTTGTGTTGTGTCTTGATTTCGTTGTGTTGTGGTTTCATTCCGTTGTGTTGTGGATTTATTTCGTTGTGTTGTGAACTTATGTATGCTTTTTAAATTTCGTTGTGTTGTGCACTACTGGGCCACCGTACAAAACAGCCCTGACCCGTCAAGACATGCACTCCACTAGACCCCTGAAGGTGTGTTGTGGAATCTGGCTGTGGAATCTGGCATCTTGTAAGTTGCGAGGTGCGGCCTCCATGGATTGGACTTGTTTGTTCAGCATATCCCACAGATGCTCAGTTGTATTGATATCTGGGGAATTTGGAGGCCAAGTCAACACCTCAAAATCTTTGTTTGCCCATTTTTCCCGCTTCTAACACATCAACTTTGAGGACAAAATGCTCAATTGCTGCCTAATATATTCCACCCACTAACAGGTGCCGTGATCAATCCGAGACAATCAGTGTTATTCACTTCACCATAATGGTCATAATGTTATGCCTGATCGGTGTATATAAGCCCTTAGATTTCCCAGTTCTTTGTTCGTCATCATTACTGTTTATGTGTAGTTGAACTAATATTTATATATCCAGTCATATCTCATTCAAAAGAAAAATAAATACTTTAGCATGTTACAGAACAAGAGACATGAAAGCCAATGGAATTTCACATCAAAGCTAATGTACAGTAACACTTCTTTAGGCAGCAATTTATATGTGTGAATGTGTGCAGAATTTCAATGTCATGGCAGATACAGTTTTAGATCTGTTCCTCACACAAAACAATCGTTTATCCCCGGTAGACTTGGAATACCTGACATATCGTGTTTGATATTGACAGATGTTTAGGGTTTGGGGTTGGGTTAGGTGCTCAAAATGTCTAAACAGTATAATGCAAATTAAATTATTATGGCTGTTCAAATTTAAAGTCATACCCCAACATATAGGCTATATCATAATGACAAAATGATACCCCAAAATCTTACACCAAAGGTTTTTCATTAAAGGCAACGGCGTTCCTAGTTAATCAATGTTGCAACACTTAGCGGTGACTTGCAAGCCACTTGACTATTGAACTGAACAATGGGGACCTGCTGTTATCAAAACACAAGTAAGAAGAATACCCATGTTTGAAATATGAAATATCTTCAGCATATCTTTAGCATACTTACAATGTATTATATAATATCAATGGGTTGTTAATGGGAAAAAAATCTATATTGTTACCATCAAATATCGTATATAAAGAGCTATAAAACCAAGCATTTTTGTATTTGGGTGTTTCTGATGCATAATCTTTTGGATACTGAGATATAGGCATTGTGAAAACTCTGCATGTGAAAGAAATATGTATATTATTTTTTTTTATTATTATTATTTAAAAACAGTTTTAAGATTCACCTGGAAGTAAAAGAGCACTCTTTTGCTGTCCAGCACGCAACACATGCTTTGCAATACATTGTTGTACTGCAGCCACAGAAAACCTATTATGCAAATCATTGACTGTTTATCTGAGAGGTGCTAAAGCATGTTTCTCATTCACACAGTATTCAGACTAAAAGTTGATAGCCTTTCAGAGCTCAGATTTTTTTTATTAAATTTTTTTTTTTTCAAATAACACGCATAACACAGTTGAAGCACTGAAAAATGCACTGAAATTGTTTATTGAAAACACTGACCGGCACTAAAATTGTTTGATGAATAGAAATGTGAAATTTTCTGTTGTATACAACCATGCTGATCTAATGAGTCATTTAAAAAAAAGATTTTGTCTATAGTGTACTGTGTGTTTCTATTTTCTACAGTGTATGCTCTTACTTTTATGTTGAGGTCCTGTAATACTCGTGATTATTTTATAATATCCACCACCCCCACAATATTGCTACCTCATAGAACTCAAGCTATACATAAAAAAGCATTAAAAAGCGATTTTAATCTTTTCTATTCTAATATGCTTGTATTATCTTCTGCATAATGTTTAGTACTTTTTTGTATCTGTCTGTTATATGCTGTGCTCCGGAGTCACTGTGTTTTGAGATTAGCCTATAGTTTGACATTCCACATGCAGCTGGACATTATTAGTACATCACTCAATGGAAACTTAATAAGCATTGCTCATATCTCTGCTAAAAGCAATAAAACTTTCAGCTGTGAGCTGTTGGAGTTGGCACGTCAAAATTAGGAATTTGAATCTAGCTTGTAGAGATATCATCAGAAATACATTATGCATGGTCATTGTCCCTCAATTAATGTCTGTAAAGATGCAATATTGTGGAAAAATTGCATGTGCTAATCAGCGCTCTAAGAAAATAACCTATTAGCACAGTATGAGCAATGTACATGCCGAGCTCTGATGCAGATAATGTGTCATTGATTGGATTGCTGTGACTGACATTAGCTAGAGGTTATGTGTCAATTTAATTAAATATCATCAGTTAGAAGACCAACTGTTGTGTGTTATAGCTGTCATAACATAACCGTTTTTCACTTCACATTTTTTGGACTAAGTTCAGCATAGTCTGAGGCTGATGCAAAGCCACAAGCTGTAGGGAAAATAAAATACAACAGTGCTATACTTTGTAACTCTACGTAGGTTTCTAATAGCTGGAGAAAAAAATCTTAATTTGCATTCCTAAATATTTAATAAGCTTCAGTGCTTAATATCTCGATTTGAAAGGGGTTGCATAAGATAATCAGATTTGCATAATAATGTCATTTTTCTCAAGTTTTCAAAAAGACTTGCTCACATTTTGTTTCACTTAATGACTGCTGAACCAAACTGCTTCTAGGTGAAAAACTGTCAAGAAATGTCTTGGCCCACAGGCCAAATACGGCCCAAAAAGATATATCAATCTGGCCCGGGGCATGATTTGAACAATAATATAAAATAGAGATGCACTGACTAGTCCACAAGCACTGGCTATGAATCCGAACAGGTTTTTAGTTTTATTTTGAATAAAACATTTTAAAAGATAATTGCGACTTTTTATCTCACAATTGTAAATTTACATCCCACAATTCAGATTTTTTTTTTCTCAGAATTGCAAGATATAAACACGCAATTGCGAGTTATAAAGTCAGAATTATATCTCACAATTCTGACTTTATAGCTAGCAATTGTCTGTTATAAAGTAAGAATTGTGAGATATAAACTCACAATTGCAAGAAAAAAAGTCAGAATTCAAACTTTATAACTCGCAACTGCAACTTTATATCACGCAATTCTGAGAAAGTTATGTAGTGTAAACAAGATTTCAAACTGAAGGGAACTGACTTTCTTAAAGGTCCCATGGCATGGCATTTTTCTATTATTTTATAGTGTTTCCTGAGGTGTACTTATATTGTTAGTATGATTTTTACATCATAAAATGTCATAATTTAGAAATAAAAGGCATTTTGTCTATACTGCTGTTTGCCCTGTGGCTGACTGCCCTGTTTCAAGAGGCGTGTCTGCTGTGAGACTTCAGTAAAAACGCCCACTGTTGTGATTGGCTGACATCTTTGCATTTGAAATGAGCGGAGGGGGCGTGGTTTAACGAGGTCTACGACGCACAAGCTGCTGCCAGAGAGACGGATGGACCTGAGTTCACTTCTCATCAGTTCTCTCAGCATGTCTCAGTTCAGGGTGAACTGTTGTAGTTACTAGAATATACTTCAGGTTATTAGTTTATTTCTAGTCGGAGGGGCTGTCACTCATGTCAGAAAGTTAGTAACTTTAGTAAATTATGGATCAGCGCTGACTCGAGACGCGAACCGTTTAGAACGATTCAGTCCGATTTGGTGAACTGGTTCGGTTCACTAAAAAGAACCGATTCAAAAGAATGATTCGTTCGCGAACCGGACATCACGGAGACGGAGCGATTGCTAACAAAGTTATTTATAGTAACTACTGAGTTGTGAGAGCGCTGTCTGTCAGCACGAGTTTATTGTGTTTGTATCTGAGAGTTCTGAATAAACACGAATCCCAGTCACGCCGAGTCCGTCTTCATCATTATTCTACCAACTTTGTAACACATGCAATGTACCATTACAGCTAGATGAACGAGTTAGTAAGTTTGATTAAAGCATTATTTCTAGATATGTTCCAATCATATGAAAAGCGTCAGTGACGCGCATTGAGTAACTTACACAGCGCAAACAAAGACACAACAGCAGTAATCGAATGTAATCCAGTTTATTGTGGGGAAAGCTGGCTAGCCTAGCCGGATACCCTCACGCTTACCCCCCTTCTGCTTAATCTCACGCCGCGTTTGGTGCCTCCGCTGTGGGCCAGATGCAGTACTGGGGGTCGGGGATGTTGAAGGCGTGCGTGAGGTTTATCTCTAAAGATGTGGCTCTGCCGATGTTAAGCAGAAACTCCCGTGATCTGATCGTGATTCCCGTAAATGTGATCTGTATGCACATTTAAGAACAGATAGACGCGACGAGGACGTACAAAAACACTGACTCACAAGATAGAAAACACGAAAACACCGTTCTGTCGGGAGAGAGAGAAGCCGCAGTGTGTGCACGAATAATAAATAATTAGCTACACATAAGAAATCACTGATCACAGATCAGAAGGAACTGAAAAAAGACTTCTGTTTTCATTTGTACATCCAAACACTGAGAAACTGCCAGCATTCACTCGTTCACAACCCATGATCTCTCGAGCGTTTGCATGGGCGTGCCAGATTCTCTGGGCGGAGGAAAGGGAGGTAACCGTTCCTGCTTGGACGTCAAACCAGGAGACTTCAGGATTGGCTAGTCTGGCCTGTCATTTTCTCAAAGGCAGAGAAAGACAGCCAGAACTCGGTTTTACACCGATCAACATTTCTATCCACTTGGGGACAATATTCAGGCTAGGGGAACTCATATTAATGTTGAAATACCTCATAAAATGAAAATTTCATGCCATGGGACCTTTAAGAAAAGTTTTGATGGCATTTTCTTTTCCTTGTATCTCTGTGTAAAGTAACCCATTTGCCTTGATTTGTGTACAGCGGTAACCAAGGAAACACTATATCGCTGCTCTTCCATAGGCGCCACCTAATGGCAGAGAATGAATTTGCATTTTCATTCAGTCTGTCTGCTATTTTTGATTTGTGCAGGCCAGGTGTGTCTTATGTTGCATAATTTCACAAAACCATTCTGCGTAGCATCTTTGTTTGGATTGTGATGGCTACATTTTTTTTTTTTTAATGCCAATTTTTTTTATTTGTTATAGAACAAATACACACTAAATAAATGTGCTTAATCGACAACCAGTATCAGAATTGGTCCATTTAATTGTAAAAAAGAAATGGAATTGGCCATGAAAAATCTAATTCTTCTTAACCGGATTCAGGACGCATTCGCCCTCAAGCTTTATTTGTTTAAATTAGAGTCAAGCTTCCATTTTTTTACCTCTGTTTTATTCTCAAAGTTTTATAGTGACAGTAATTTGTTAATATGTGTCAGGAGTTATGAATATGAAAACCGCGTCGGTACCGTTTGATTGTAATATGAGCCTCAGCTGCTTTCATTCATAAAAAAACTCCTCTATTCTCCTCACGAAGACTCGCGACAAATCAACATCCCTCAGGGCTTTTAGTTCAAAAGTGTGCAGATGAGGAGAAATATTGATAGATTCTCATATGTCTGTGTCAAATTTCTAAACAGAGGAGTATTTTTTATTCAATACTTCCTCAAAATGTGCAGATGTAGCCTGTTCATGAGCGAAGGAGTCTCTTATGTGTTGTTTTCAATTCATACTGGCAGCCGGAGGGCGCTCTGTGCACATGTAGTCCATATATGGTACAGACAGACGAAGAAGATACCATGTGCCATAATAGAAGTCCATAATAAAAGCTTCCTGAAATCGCTAAAGATGAAAATAGAGACATTTGAAGATAATAAACACACAATTGCGATGATGTATGGTTTGTCTGTGTTCTTTATACCATGTTGGGTGTATTCATAATAGATTATATTTATAATGCAATGCTATTCGACATAGCTTTTATCAATATGCAGAATATTGTAAAATTATATATTTTCTGTCTGATTTTTTGATCCGAAGCCAAATGAGACCACAGAAGGTTATTTAAGTTCACTCCTGGAAGAGTAAAGGCCACCCATACAAAAAACAACCATGGTTTTATTATAGTAAAAATGTAGTAGGGCTAACCATGTTTTGGTAACACTTTAAAATAACTGCACGCTTGAATCATTAGTTAAGCATTAGTAAATTGTTAATTCATCATTTATAAAGCATTAATAGACATTACTAAGTAGTTTGTAAATACAGCTATAAATGCTTTATTCTTGATTTATAAGCATATCTATAATGTGTTTAATAATTGTAATTTCATACTTTATAAATGATCCATTTATAATTTCTAAATTAAGCCTTACATTGTTTACAAACCAGTTATTTAGGAGTTGTCAGTGGTTCGTCAGATCATTTAGAAAGTGTAAGTAAAGGATTAATAAACTATTTAAATATGCATTTATACATCTTATTTAGACATATAGTAATAGTTACTCAGTGTGTTAATAAATGCTTTATTAACATGTATTTCTACCGTAATTCATGATTAATTCAGGTAGTTATAAAACATTTACTAGTTGTCAGTTGTGAGCTCATCTAAAGTGAGGACTATTTATGCCTCTTAAAGCTTTTACAAATGGGATATAATGGCTCAGTTCTCTTCTGCACTGCTGTTCTCTAATGTTTTAAAGTTATTACTGTTTTGACACTGCAAAATATTTTATTATATTATTATTGTTTTATCCAAATTTTATTTGTTGTATTTTGGCACTCCTGTAATCAAGT
Source organism: Gobio gobio (assembly GCF_949357685.1). Taxonomy (NCBI): domain Eukaryota; kingdom Metazoa; phylum Chordata; class Actinopteri; order Cypriniformes; family Gobionidae; genus Gobio; species Gobio gobio. Next base: position 34,781,626 of record NC_137113.1, read on the forward strand.
GTAATCCACTGGTACATTTTTATTCAGCAATGTTTACTCTTTACAGAAATGTATTTTTATATCAGATTGCAGAGGCTTAGTTTCATTTGACTGCAGTTATGTTTCCTGGTGGTCTACAGGAATATTATTTTCTATGACATTGAAGAGGGTTCATTTTAATTGTATATTAAGTTACTAGTTGTACAGTCTCCATTTTTGCATTTTGAAATACATATTTCTATGTGCTATTTTCCTCTGTGTTGCGTTTGGTTCCTTTTTCTGTTTAGAAGAGAACTGAGCCTTTAAATCTCCTTTGTAAAAGATTTACAAGGCATAAATAGTCCCCACTTTAGACGAGCTCACAAAAATAGTTAACTGACAACTACTAAATATTTCATAACTACCTGAATTAATCATGAATTACAGTAGGAATACATGTTAACAAAGCATTTATTAACACACTGATTAACTATTACTATATGTCTAAATAATAAGATGTATAAATGTATATTTAAAGTTTATTACTCCTTTACTTACACTTACACTGACAACTACTAAATAACTGGTTTGTAAATAATGCAATGCTTAATTTAGAAATTATAAATTGATCATTTATAAAGTGTGAAAATACAATTATTAAACACATTATAGATATGCTTATAAATCAAGAATGAAGCATTTATAGCAGTATTTATAAACTGGCTATTTATGTCTATTAATGCTTTATAAATGATGAATGAATTATTTAGTAATGCTTAACTATTGATTCAAAGCGTGTAGTTATTATAAATGTTACCACCCTGGTTAAACTATGGTTAGAGTAGCAAAACCATGGTTAATTTGTGGTTACCATGGTTTAACTGGCCCCACTTTATATTAGGTGGCCTTAAGTACTATGTACTTACATCAGAAAATAAGTACAATGTACTTACTGTGTTCAAATTGTATTGCAAAACACCTTTGCTGATATTGAGGTGGAATACGGGTAGAGTTAGGGACAGATGTGGTGGTATGGGTAAGTTTGGGTAGGGTTAGGTGTAAGGGAAGTGTCAACTGTGTAATTACAAATGTAACAACAGAAATTAATTACTGACGTAATTGCATGCAGGTATTTTTTAAAATGTAAGAACAATGTAAAAACATGCATGTACACAATAAGTGCAGTGTTTCAAATGATTAATTGAAATGTTAGTACATAGTAGTTAAGGCCACCTAATATAAAGTGGGTCTGTTTAACTACAATAACCATGATTTTTTGGTTTTATTTGTAGTAAAGCCATGGTTCATTTTCATAAGGGCATTCTCCACCCTAGGATGGGCTATGTGCCCAAAGTGCCATCTAATGTGGCACGGTCTGTTATACTGCAGGCGTTTCATCCTCCACCTGTGTGTCAGCTGATCAGGAAAAGCTACATCTACTATGCCCTGTCTAGGCCTTGGAGGCCTATGTACGTAGGTCCTCAAGTTGGAGGAAGTAGGACCAGCTGGTTGTATGTTTTAGGTCACTTAAAAAGCGTTCCCCTTCCTCTAAGCATACGATTATGAGGCGCGCAATCTGCTTTTGCCTCTCATGATAAGAGCCCACTCCACTAGAGGAGTGGCATCATCCAAAGCCCTGCTATCAGAGGTTTTTTTCCTCTAAGAGGTCTGTAATGCTGCTGGCTGGGTCTCCCCACTCACCTTCATCCGACATTATAGCTTGGATCTGCCCTCCACGCCGGATGCTCAAGTCGTCAGACCCTGAGATTTGCCTGACAAGCTTCACACCAGGACAGGCACTAGTCAGTGTGGCACAGTGGGTAATTCGTTCCCCAAAGTGTCGTCTTCGAAGCAGCGCGAGTTCCCTCGAAAGGGAACGTCTCGGGTTATGACTATAACCCTTGTTCCCTGAGGAGGGAATGAGATGCTGCGTCCCTTTGCCACACCTCCTGAGTGCCTGAGACTTGCTTCAACCTTTTTTTTGCCAGTTCTCCTTCAGAGAAAATTTGCCTCACACATGGTTACATTTTTACCCATCCGGCCCTCAACCTAAAAGGAGTTTGACACCCCTGCTTTACAATAAAGGTCCCATTAGTTAACGCTAGTTAATGCAAAACATTTGTTACAGTATTTATGAATCTTTGTTAATACTATACATGACTGTCCATTGTAAGTGTAAGCTCAGATCCATTAAATAATATTAATAATCCATATTAGCATATACTGTACATATACAAGTTTTTCTCATTGTTAGTTCATGTTAACAATCGGAACCTTATTGTAAATATACTATTCTGGTTTTTAGATTGCCTGTAGCCTAGTGTAATGCATTCTCAATATCTCAATAAATGTATGCTAATTGTAATTACAAACATGATCATTGATTAAAAACACTGTGTAATTCATAAAAAAGCATTGTATTTTAAAAAGCTTTAGGCATGGCAACAGTTTCAGTTTAAGCATTTGTAGGGTAGTTTTAGTTTTTTGGACTATGTATTAAAATGAAATTACTTTTTGTTTGTTCATCAGTGCACCTGACATTTTGAGTTATACACAAGCCGCTGGTATTGACTTGGCCCTCATACATAGTAGCATACCCGTATTTCAACAGGCCTTAGATTCAGTAATCCAGTCCTCTCTTTGCTGAGTGTGATGGTAATAACGGTTTCTACAGTGGCGTCTGTGTCATTTGGGGTTGATTAGATGTAATCTATATGCAGTAATGGCCTTCCAGTCTGCTGTTCTGAATTTGTTGTATGTAAATCTATCACACTACACGCATCCTTCGCTGATCTGGCCATTTTTCCCTACCCTAAAATTTAAATAGGGAGACAACAAGGATTTACCTTCCCTTCACATCAAGGCAACAGCAAACACAATAAATGAGTGAATGTGAAAGATCGCCTTTATTCCTGGTATTATGAATTTTGTATCCAGATAGTATGGATATTCTTGAGCTGGATTCCTTTTACACCTTACATTCCAATGAATCCTCTAGTGTCACCGGATCAAGATCCAAACCCACAAACAGTATCTGCAAAATGGAAATTAACAGCATCAGAGGTTGAAAACTTAAATTTTCCATCATTTAAATACTTTTAACAATATTCAAAGATCATTCAAAATGCAGTTTGACAGCAAAAAATTAGCTGGCGGTCTATTGTTTCCCTACTTCAGAAATATTCCCACAAGTAAAGGATGATAATAGGGATTATACGTGGGGGGGAAGGATCGGGGGGGAGGGGGGGTTGATTCTAAATATAGTCCAGTGGAATAATTTATATGATCTGTTTTATTAAATGGCATGACAAGATCATAGAGTCTGTTGTCTTTGTCCAAACAAACGCAACACAGCACTTGAACAGAATGTCAAAATGTATCAAGCCAGTTTGTCAAAGTGATGTTTAATGATTATTTGTATCGCACCATTTACTTAGCGTTGTATGCAGATAACGAAAAGACATTTTGGATTTGCACCTTTACATGTGGTAATCATGATCTGATAACCGTAAACAGATCATACCGTTAAAGCCGGCTGTAAAAGAATCATGCACATGGATTGATATCCTGCTGTTTTCTGAGGCTTTCTCCTACTGATTATTTTATTGGAATTTTTTTTTTTTTTTTTCTTTAAGAGCATACAAAGACATTTATGCTCAGTATTCATCTGACGTTCTTGACCACAGACAAAAGGGGGAAAAGAGAGCCCAGTGCATTCATCAATAAAACAAGCTTGATGTGAGAATACTAAATACATTCATAATCATTCTTCTGCTGAAAAAGGCCTGGCCTTCAGAGTTCTCAGGGCTAGTGAATGAAACAGTAGCCACTACAACAACCTTGTGCCTCAGAAAGCTAATTAAATATTTGTTTGCTTAGTTTCACACATTATAGATTTTATTATTTCAGATGAATTATATAAGAACAAAGTCATTCTAGTTACGACATTCTCAAGCATTTGTGTGGATAAAACTCTGTGTGGTGCAACATGAGTTATCAGTTTTTTCCCTGAAGACAAATACAAAACTTAAAGACAATAAAAGTGCACTTTAAATATAAAAAAGTCTTTAAAAAATGCAGTTTGTAAATGGTAATAGTCTTACAACTAACAGACGTGATCTAGGGTTTAATGGTCATCAAAACTCTTAGTTTTGATTTCGCTACTCAGGCTCATTGGAAAAAACATACCTGTGGTGATATTTCTGCACTATGTTATTATATTGCTTATTGTGTCGCTAAAAGCATGCTCATTTATCCCCGAAAAGGATGAACATGAATGAGGCAACATTTTATTACATTGGTTGCTGTATGTATCGTGGCAGCTCGGAAATGAAATTTCCGGTGAGTGACGCAAAAAGGTTAATGGACCCTTCTACTTCTAAACAGAAGCTACAGCAAATATAATTTTTGAGTTCCCATTTGCCCAAATAGCAAATTCCATGATAGTATTTCTATGACTTTCCAAAAGAGGAAAAAAACATGGAGAGATTGATTACGGTGGTCAAAAGAGAGAAAGATGCCATCACTCCCTCAGCCATTGTATTACATTCTCACAGCAGCATTAACCAGTTTTCTGTTATTTAATGCCAAGGTTAGAAAACACAGTATAGTGTTATAAATGTATTTTTTTATTTTTTATTATATATAAACAATGTTAATAGCTGTGGAAATGCATCCTCACAGTCTGTGAAAAGGGTCCTTGCTTGAAAATAAAATGTCACCAACCCTAAACCTAACCGAACATGTAAACAAAAGCAAATGTGAGATAAAATCGCATCTACTGAGTCAACTAAGCCACTTTAGCTTGCTTATTCAAGTCTTTGAGCTCTTTTATTGAGTGTTGTTAACAGGGCTCGTACTCAATTGCTTTACATTACAAGTGCAATTCTGTACCAGGTGAGGTCCTGAGCAAGTTTTTTGTGTTAGAAAAGCCATACACAGGGAGCTAGTTATGTGATTTTCGACATCACTATGTATTCGTTTACAAATCATACACTATGGTAGTAGTGTTTTGAGGTCAAAACAAAGTATTGTGCAAAGAACCGTGCAAAAATTAGTCTTTATTAATCGATGACCTGTAAGTAAAGTTATTAAACGTAATTTGGGAGGAGTACGCCCATCTAATCTTCCAATTAATACCAAGGTATAAAACCAGCAGCTTACCTCTTCCCATTTATAGTTCCTACAGCATCCCTCCTTCTCCCCTGCTCCTCCTTTTGTACAATTTTGCCTGTTATAGGGGGGCAATCGGAGCTCAGGTAGAATATCCTCTTCGAGCCCCTCTATAGCAGACAGCAAGCCAAATCTGTTTACCACTTTCACTAAGATTATATGGGCACACAAACTCGTGAATACAACCCAAATCAGAAAAAGTTGGGACAGTATGGAAAACGCAAATAAACAAAAAAAGAAGTGATTTCTAAATTTACTTTGACTTGTATTTCATTGCAGACAATATGAACACAAAATATTTCATGTTTTGTCTGGTCAACTTCATGTCATTTGTAAATATGCATCCTTTCCTGTCATTCAGACCTGCAACACATTTCAAAAAAAGTTGGGACAGGAGCAATTTAGGGCTAGTAATGAGGTAAAATGGTTAAATAATGATGTGATTTGAAACAGGTGATGTCAACAGGTGATTGTAATTATGATTTGGTACAAAAGCAGAATCCAAGAATGGTCTAATCCTTTAGGAGCAAAGGTGGGCCGTGGATCGCCAGTTTGCCAACAAATACGTGAGAAAATTATTGAAATGTTTAAAAACAATGTTCCTCAAAGAAAGATAGGAAGAGATTTGGATATTTCACATTCAACAGTGCATAACATAATTAAAAGATTCAAGGAATCTGAGGAATTTCAGTGCGTAAAGGACAAGGGCGCAAGCCTAAGCTGAACAACCGTGATCTCCGATCCCTCAGGCGGCACTGCATCAAGAATCGTCATTCATCTATAAGCGATATCACCACATGGGCTCAGGACTACTTTGGCAAGCCTTTGTCAAGTACCACAATACGTAGTTACATCCACAAATGCCAGTTAAAACTGTACTGTGCCAAAAGGAAGCCCTATGTTAACAGTGTCCAGAAGCGCCGTCGACTTCTCTGGGCTCGGAGGCATCTGGGATGGACCATCACACAGTGGAAACGTGTACTGTGGTCAGGTGAATCTGTATTTCAGGTATTTTTTGGGAGGAATGGACGCCGTGTGCTCCGGACCAAAGAAGAAAAGGATCATCCAGACTGTTACCAGCAACAAGTCCAAAAGCCAGGGTCTGTCATGGTATGGGGTTGTGTCAGTGCCCTTGGCAAAGGAAACTTGCACTTCTGTGAAGGCACCATTAATGCTGAAAAGTACATAGAGATTTTGGAGCATAATATGCTGCCTTCAAGAAGACATCTTTTCCAGGGACGTCCATGCATATTTCAACAAGACAATGCAAAACCACATTCTGCACACATTACAAAGTCCTGGCTGCGGAGGAAGAGGGTACAGGTACTTGACTGGCCTGCCTGCAGTCCCGACCTGTCTCCAATAGAGAATGTGTGGCGCATTTTGAAGTGCAAAATGCGACAACGAAGACCCCGTACTGTTGCCCACCTTAAGACTTGTTTGCAGGAAGAATGGGACAAAATTACACCTGAAACACTTTATCACTTGGTGTCTTCAGTCCCTAAACGTCTTTTAAGTGTTGTGAAAAGGAATGGCAACATTACAAAGTGGAAAATGCTTTACTGTCCCAACTTTTTTTGAAATGTGTTGCAGGTCTGAATGACAGGAAAGGATGCATATTTACAAATGACATGAAGTTGACCAGACAAAACATGAAATATTTTATGTTCATATTGTCTGCAATGAAATACAAGTCAAAGTAAATTTAGAAATCACTTCTTTTTTTTCTTTTTTTTGCGTTTTCCATACTGTCCCAACTCTTTCTGATTATTTTGTATGAAAAGGAATAGACTATGGTATTTTCCTGCCATTAGTGTTCTAATTTCCAATGAGCCTACAGTATGTTGCTATTTCTTGAGGTTTTACAGCATTATTTTAGTAAAATAGCCACAAAAAGCCAAAGTATGTACAATTCAGTGCACTCTCTCCCTTACTTCAGACAAGTAAAAATGGGATTTGGCTTCCAGGACATTTGGATCCATGCTAAACATATGGACGCGTACTACAATCACAGTTCAACAAAAAGCGTGTTTGTTTCCAAATATTCTGTACATACCAAGCGGCAACCTCCCCCAGTTTCTCTTGAAGCCAATACGGAAGTGACTTAAACTGCAATTCATCGACTGGCCGCTAGAGACAGGCTCCAGAAGGGAGCAGAATCTCATTGAGCCCCATGTTAAAATGCCCAACTTTACAGCAGAAAAAAACAGGTTTACAGCCTGGTACAAAATGTGGTTTTGGTCTAATTTGATCTAATTTTGTCCTTCATGACAACTGTGAGGGGGGTGAATTTTTTTTTATAACTCATTCGTTTACATTATTAAGCCTTAAAGTTCTGCATAATCAAGGGCGTGGCCACTTTAAGTGACAGGTGGATTGCCGTTTGTCTGCTGTCTGTTAGTCATCACACTGTAAAAAAATGTTTGGGCAAAAATTGTGAAAATTGATCATTACAAATTGGCCCAATAAATGACTTCCAAATAATTATCCCCATGCAAAAAGATGCATTGTACTAATCATAGCTTAAGGTCTTCACTCAAAATTACAATTGTATATTCACCGAACATATTTAATTGTGCTCAGTCAATCTATGAAGTCGAAGTGAAAAATCCATGTTGGATGAACAAGTCCTACGTCCGGAAAACGCGCAAAATGCGCTTGAGGATAACCGTTCATGTGGAGATTTCAAATGCGGGGAGCGGGAGCATGAGCAGACTGCACAGCCAAACCAGCCGGTGCTGAACTGAAGACCGAAACAAATATTCCCAAGAGAATAGAGAGATATTCATCGTCATAAGACGTTGGTGAGTATTGAGCACTGAAATTATTCTCCAGAGTTTGCTTCATGACCCGGAATGAAATTTAAAAGACATTTTTGTATAATCACGAGTTCATGCATTCATTGGTTTCATGAGTGTGTTCTCGTTTACCACATAATTGTCTAATGGTAGCCAATATTTTTATTTTCCTCATGTCTTATATGTCTAAAAAAATAGGTAATAAGTAAATTTGTGTGATATGTGCGGCATGTAACCGTTGAACACGGTGACGTTAGATTGCGTTTGGCGTAGGCCTCTTTCAGGGCTTAAGTTATTGCCTTTCAATATCAAACACGTCAAGTACGTGATTTTCTTATTCGTCCATTCATTCGTCTCATCCTCATTATATAATGAAGAACTTCTGTTCTTTCATTTGCCAGATGTGATGCAGGGAAACTTTGCCATTAATGTTATTTTTATTTGCAGGTTTTTAGCCTGTGTTTTTAGCAGTGCTGCGTTTTCTTCACCAAGACATCCTGTTATGCAGAAGACTTCTTGAATATTCAGAGTTTTCACTTATTGAAAATATGGTATTTTCACCAAATATCCTGTGTTGGAATTGACTTGTTAATAAAATAATGTGATAAAATGTCAACCCTAGTTGCCTGTGTTCATTTTGCTTAATATATTTATGTTTTTTGTCATTTTTTGTCTTTTGGGACAGTGAGAAATAAAAAATTGTTACTACAATTTAAAATGTTTAATTGGACCAACCTCACAGTTTCACTGTAAAACATTTCTCCAATTCAAAATGTTCTAGTGACCGATCACATCTACATTTTTTAGTTGGCCAAATTGAATTTCTGTTAATTAAATTGTATCAATTCACAATTCTCAATTCTCAATTTGGCAAACTGAAAAATTTAGATGTGATCGGTCACTAGAAATTTTTAAATTGGAGAGGCCTGACATTTTTTACAGTGTTGGTAAATTAAATTTTTCCATTGGCTCAACATATTATTTCTTATTGAGCCCATGTTAACAGACTGTTGCCACAATAGATAAAATTCAATTCACAGAAATTCAATTAGCCAATTGAAAAATTTAGATGTGATTGGTCACTAGAAAATTTTGAATTGGAGAGGCCTTACATTTTTTACAGTGCACGTCAGCTGCACTGCCAAGATGGCAACGGCCAGCTTGATCCTACTTTACGCTTCAAAACTGCTCTTCAGAATCCTATGGGTGACATCACGGACATGTTTTTCCATATGTCCATATTTTTTTACAGTCTATGGTACATACATACTCACAATTGTATTGCATAACGCAGCAATTATAACTCTGGATGATACTGTATTTACACGTGTCTACTCCTACTCCTCTGTGTTGAAGGCAGCTAATTGTTGTTTTCTTGCTTTATGTGAATGTACCCAAATCCCAAATATTCAATAATTGGGGGCCAAATTATAAAGCGCTCTCTCTCTCTCTCTCTCTCTCTCTCTCTCTCTCTCTCTCTCTCTCTCTCTCTCTCTCTCTCTCTGTGCGCATGTGCGAGTGGAGTGGGTAGAGTGGAGTGTGTTGGTTGGAGTGAACATGAAAAACTGTTCTTTTTTCAGTTCTTTTTTTCTTTTTTACCCCTTTTTTTGGTAATTTTATCATAATCTAGGGAAGTATTTTGTCTTTTGGTGTTTGTCACGTGACGGTATGGCGCCTGACCCTGTACAGGTAAACCCACACCTGTCGATGAGAAATGGTTGCAGGTGTGTGGGCCTGGGCGTTAGCGTGGAGGATGTACTCGTGGTGGTGGGAGAATTGGTAGGTTTTGAAAATATTCTCTCAGCATCACGAAAGAACAAAGCTATTGTAATGTTTTTGAAAACCGAGCAGTTAGTGAACCAGCTGACAGACAGCGGAATTTGGATTAATGAAATGTTTGTGCCCGTGACTCCTTTAGCGGCTCCGGCTACTAAAGTAACAATTTCAAATGTGCCACCTTTCATCTCAAACTACGCACTAACTAAAGAATTGACACGATATGGAAAAATGTATAAGTTCAGTTAGAACGATCCCATTAGGATGCAAAAACATGGCATTGAAACACGTTCTGTCTTTTAGATGGCAAGTTTTGATGTTTCTAACTTCCCCTGAGCGTACGCTAGAGATCTCGTTCCGTGTGAGTAATGGAGAAAATTCATATATGCTGTATATAAGTACTGACAATCTTAAGTGCTTTGAATGTGGAAACTTAGGCCACGAACGTTTCTCTTGTTCGCATAAGAAAGTGGATAATGACCAGAGTTTGCCTGTCAATTCAACGACAAAAAACAACGACAGTACTGATATCGTGGAAATTACAACGACACAACAAATGCTAGTGACAGAGAAAAAAAGGCCTTGTGAGGGAGTCATCGGGTGAGAGCGATGGTGATGCTGAAGGTGAGCAATCTGGATGTAGTTCAGGCTTTTAAGTAATTAAGTTGAAGATGTGGTAAATAGTGAGAATGTGACTGATGTACAAGCAGTAGAGGAAGGCTCAGTAGATGTTTCAATGTACTGATGATAGCATGAAAGATGATGAACAATGGTTTGAAGGAGAAGTGATGTCAAAAGCGATGAAAGAAGATTTGTATACTGTGGCTCAAATCATTGAGTTTGTTGATGAAACAAAGTGTAAAAAAGTTGAAGTGAGTAATTTTTTTCCGGATTTGGAAAAGTTTGTAGCATCTGTTATGTGGGCAAGGAGACATAGTAGTCATGAAGAGCTTTCACAGCGGAAGCATTTTAGAATAGAGAAACATATTACTGCAATCCGACAAAAAAGTAAAACCGGAAAAGTTAGGCCAAAGAAAGGGTATAAAAATAACTAATCATTATTGTTAATATGCTTTTCTTTTTTTATCTCTCTTCTTCTTGATACTTTACGGGTAGGATCATTGAATGTTAATGGGATGAGGGATAGGAGGAAGGCAGAAACGATCATAGAATTTATTAATTTTATTCAAAGCATTTTAATGTGACTTTCTTGCAAGAAACTCATAGTGATGTGAATAATGAGGTTGACTGGCAACTGTGGTGGGGCAATGAGTGTGTTCTTGCTCATGGTACTAACTTGAGCTGCAATTCTTTTTTCTCCAACCACTAAATTTAAAATCCTGTCTAAAAGAGCTCGTATTTTGACCTCACTTAGCGGAAGTTATGGCGGAGTTCAGAGATGATCACGTTCGTCTGATAAGAGGTAAAATAATAGCATAAATACTGATCGGTTTCACACAGAAGCTGATAGTTTCGTTAGATAAGACCCTTTTTCCTCGTCTGGTATCGTTTGGTATCATTTAAAGCCCTTTGAAGCTGCACTGAAACTGTCATTTGGACCTTGAACCGTTTGGAGCCCATTGAAGTCCATTATATGGAGAAAAATCCTGGAATGTTTTCATCAAAAACCTTAATTTCTTTTTGACTGCAGAAAGAAAGACATGAACATCTTGGATGACATGGGGGTGAGTAAATTATCAGCAAAAGTTTATTTAAAAGTGAACTAATCCTTTAATGATTTAATATTTTTAGGAGGGGATTGGAATTGTACACTTGATCCTTCTTTGGATAGAAATGGAGAAGAACCTTTTCATTCACCTACTATTTTAGCTAATATTATTGAAACTTTTAATTTGACAGATATTTGGAGAGAAAATAATCCCTTGGTAAAACAATATACTCAGTGAATGAGGGGAGAATTTCAGCTGCATGCTTAGACTGATTGTATTTATCAAAGAATATGAAAAACAGAGTTGTACATACTTTGTTTCCACACATTTTACTGATCTCAAGCTTACTACTATTGACTGCACATTGACGTCTACAAGAAATAATAGTTCCTATTGGCATTTTAATGTAAAGTTACTACAAGTCAAAAGTGTCTGTGAAACATTTTAGCATTTTTGGGAATTTGGAAAAGTGAAAAATGTAGATATGAAAATGTAATTCTGTGGTGGGAAATTGGTAAAGCACATATAAGGGATTTTTGTCAACAATATACAACTTTGTCTTTGAAATGGACTTTGGAGTGGATTGAGAAATAAATTTGAGTCATTGAAGAGAACATGGTGAGAGATCTTTCTGCTTATTTACAATAGACTGACAAGAAATTAAAGTTGAGTTCTATTCTAAATGAAAGTCAAAGTCAAAGGCACTCTTGTGAGGAGCAGGTTTTTATCAATGAAACATATGGATGGGCCTACTTCCTTGTTTTTGAACTTGGAACATAAAAATGTACAAGAAAGAAAAATGTATAGTTTGAAAAACAGTCATGGTCACGATACAAGTGACCCCATAGAAAAGCGAAGATTGGCAGTGGACTTTTATTCTAAGTTATATTCTGCTGAGAACACTGATGCGAAGAGGCAAAATTAACTTTTACAGCAGGTGTCTTCAACTAAAATAGCTTGAGGTCCAGTAAATGAACCCTCATCACCGGCCGAGGTCCGGACAATTATATACCTAAAAACAATAGTTTATGTTCTTTGTCATACTAAAGATATTAGTGTAGATACATTTTTTTCTTTATTGAACAAAATATAGTATGTTCTCATATGGACAAAATATGTCTGTTTATTTTGTTAAAGCAAACATAGGTTATCCTTCACAAAATTGATCTCATTTTGATGTTGTTCTGTTATGTCCTTTAAGTTGCTTTGGTACAAAATATATAAATTCAAACAGTAACCATGTCTGACAAAAAAATTATGAACTAAAAATGCCTTCATCTCTAAATCTGCACTGAAAAATACATTAATTTCAACATTAATAACTAAAGTGCTTTTTTTCTGCTGAACTGAGATAAATAATAACAATCAATGAACGCAAACCCCCCTGGTTAAAATAAAATAAAATAAATAAATAATCAGAAATCTCATAACACATTTTATGTTCATTCACATGTTTAGTCTCTTCTTAACTAATTGTATATAATCTTGAACACTGCTCTCTTCTGTGCTTCAAATTGCACTGGTAAAATATCATTAGCAATATCATTCAGAAACACAAACATTTTATTTAATGTTTCCACTTTTGACAACCACAACAGAATCAGAGCAGAGACAGGATGCTGGAAGAACAAATGCGTCCTTCCACCCATTAATCTCGGAAAACGTCTCAATTTACGTATGTAACCATGGTTCCCTGAGAGGGAATGAGATGCTGCGTCAAGCGCTGCGGGAACGCCTCTATGTGATTGCATAATGAAGCACTTGTGAAATCAGTCCAATGGCGTGACGAGACGTCATAGGTGGGTGACGTCATTGAGTAATAAGTAATAAGTAATAAGTGCTTGGTAAGTAATAAGCAAGATTTTAAAATGTATGCAATGTTTAATAGGCAGCCAGTGCAATGTTGACAGAACTGGGCTAATATGGTCGTACTTCCTGGTTCTAGTAAGAACTCGAGCTGCTGCGTTTTGGACCAGCTGGAGTTTATTTATTAAGCGAGCAGTGCAACCACCCAGTAGAGCATTACAATAATCTAACCTTGAGGTCATGAACGCATGAACTAACTGTTCAGCATTTTGCATTGAGAGCATGTGCCGTAATTTAGATATATTTTTAAGATGGTAGAATGCAGTTTTACAGATGCTAGAAACGTGGCTTTCAAACGAAAGATTGGTATCAAAGAGCACACCCAGGTTCCTCACTGACGACGAGGACTTGACAGAGCAGCCATCAAGTGTTAGACAGTATTCTAGGTTACTACTTGTGGAGGTTTTTTGTCCAATAATTAAAAATTCAGTTTTTTCTGAATTGAGTTGCAGGAAATTACTGGTCATCCAATGTTTTATATCAGCTATGCATTCCGTTAATCTTGTGAAGTGAAGTTTTAGTAACTAATTTCGGGAGGAGCACATCCAGATAATTAAACCTTTCTAAATAATGGAGCACGCCAGATAATGTAAATCTAATCAAACCCAAGTGGAGCACGCCCAGATAATTAAAACCTAATTAAACACGAGTGGAGCATACTGAACTAATCAATTCAATCAACAACAGGAGGAGTGTTTATATACAGCTGACTCACCTTCCTTTCGTTGACAGTTTCTTAGCATCCCTCCACCACCCCATCTCTTATTCTGATTGAATAAAAACCTATTAGACGTCAACTCAATCCATAACGCAATACAGTCTAGTTCTAGACCAATCCTATCACGGGGGGGGGCTACTCTGGGTTCGGGCCAAAATTCCGAGCCCGGAGCCCTCCCCCGGACAGCACGCCAAATACGCATAATCTTTTACTCCATTTAATTTGATGTAAGTGTGAACTCGTGAATTGGTAAGTTTCCTCAGGGCGTGAAGAAATATAGAGCTGAGTATCGTCAGCATAACAATGAAAACTAACGCCATGCTTCCTAATGATATCTCCCAGTGGTAGCATGTACAGGGTGAAGAGCAGCGGTCCTAGCACTGAGCCCTGCGGTACTCCATACTGAACTTGTGATCGGTGTGACATCTCTTCATTTACTGCTGCAAACTGATAACGGTCACATAGGTATGATTTAAACCATGACAAAGCAATTCCACTAATACCTACATCATTTTCGAGTCTATTCAAAAGAATTTTGTGGTCGATAGTATCAAATGCAGCGCTAAGATCGAGTAACACTAATAGAGAGATACAGCCACGATCGGATGATAAGAGTAAATCATTTGTAACTCTGATGAGAGCAGTCTCAGTACTATGATACGGTCTAAATCCTGACTGGAAATCCTCACAGATACCATTTCTTTCTAAAAAGGAACATAATTGTGAAGACACTGCCTTTTCAAGTATTTTTGACAGAAAGGGTAGATTTGAGATTGGTCTATAATTGACTAATTCTGTAGGATCAAGTTGCGGTTTTTAATAAGTGGTTTAATAATAGCCAACTTAAAAGTTTTCGGTACATATCCTAATGACAAAGATGAATTAATGATATTAAGAAGAGGATCTATGACCTCTGGTAGCATCTCTTTTAATAGCCTAGTCGGTATAGGGTCGAGCATACATGTTGTTGATTTTGATGATTTAACGAGTTTAGCCAATTCTTCTTCTCCTATAGCAGTGAATGAGTGTAATTTTTCTTCAGTGACACTACAATGCTCTGTCTGATGTGATACTGTAGTAGACGGCTGCATGGTTAAAATTTTCTTCCTAATATTATCAATCTTACATGTAAAGAAGTTCATAAAGTCATTACTGCTGTGCTGTTTACAAACATCAGAAGTTGAAGCTTTATTTTTGGTTAATTTAGCCACTGTATCGTAAAAATACCTAGGGTTGTGTTTGTTTTCTTCCAAGAGAGTCGAGAAATAAGCAGATCTAGCAGTTTTTACGGCCTTTCTGTATGCGATAATGTGCTCTTTCCACAAATTACGAAAGACCACTAGTTGTGTTTTCTTCCAGCTGCGCTCCATTTTTCTGGCTGCTGTTTTAAGGGCCCGAGTGTGCTCGTTGTACCACAGCATTGGACTATTTTCTTTTATCTTCTTTAAGCGCAGGGGAGCAACTTTGTCTAAAGTACTGGAAAAGAGAGAGTCAATAGTTTCTGTTCCAACATCTAGTTCTTCTAAGCTATCTGGGATGCTGAGGAGATGAAACTGCTGAGGAAGATTATTTAAAAAGCTCTTTAGTGGCTTTAGCTCTTTTAGTAAAATCTTTAGTGGCGGCAGTGATTGTCCTGCCATTTTTGAAGCGAGGGGACGGCTTTGCAGCCTTAGCTAAAATAAGTATACATGATACTAGGTAATGATCTGAGATGTCATCGCTCTGCTGCAGAATTTCAACGGTATCAACATTTATTCCATGTGACAATATTAGGTCTAAAGTATGATTATGACGATGAGTGGGTCCTGACACGTGTTGCCTAACTCCAATAGAGTTTAGAATGTCTTTAAATTCTAATCCCAATGCATATTTTTCATTGTCTACATGGATATTAAAATCACCAACAATTAGTACTTTATCTACGGCCAGTACTAACTTTGATAGAAAATCAGCAAATTATTTGATAAAGTCTGTAGTATGCCCTGGTGGCCTGTATACAGTAGCTAACACAAATGTTAAACGGGGTTTATCATGTACACTACATAACGTTACATAAAGCACCAAAACTTCAAAGGAATTATATTTGAAACTAGACTTCTGAGTAATACTGAAGATATTATTATAAATTACAGCAACCCGTCCCCCTTTACCTTTCAGATGCGGCTCATGTTTATAACAATAATCTTGGGTGGTGGACTCATTTAAAGTAATGTAGTCGTCAAGTTTTAGCCAGGTTTCTGTCAAACACAGCACATCTAAATTATTATCTGTAATGATATCATTAACAATAAGCACTTTTGGGGAAAGGAATCGAATATTCAGCAACCCAAGCTTTATCAATTGTTCATCTGTATTATATCTGTTGTTTATTTGTTGGACATCAATTACATTTTTACTGTTGAATGGTTTTGATGTTTTTTTGTATTTACTAATTCGGGGAACAGACACAGTCTCTATATGATAATATCTAGGTGAAAGAGTCTCTATGTGCTGGGATTTATCTGACTCCGGTGACGTGAGACAGCTAGCAGACGGTCGGTTTAGCCAGTTTGTCTGCTTCCTGACCTGGGCCCTTGTGAGTCAAGGTTTAGCTCTAAGACTATGTGCCAAATTACTAGAGAGAAGAGTGGAACCACCCCAGGAGGGATGGATGCCATTCTTCTTCAACAGGTCAGGTCTGCCCCAAAAACTTTTCCAATTGTCTATGAACCCTATGTTATTTTGCGGACACCACTTAGACAACCAGCCATTGAGTGATGATAGTCTGCTAACTATCTCATCACTCCTTTTTACAGGGAGCAGTCCAGAACAATAAACAGCCTCTGACATCGTACTAGCGAGTTCACACACCTCTTTAATGTTAATTTTGGTGATCTCCGACTGGCGAAGTCGAACATCATTAGTGCCGACGTGAATAATAATCTTAGAGAATTTACGATTAGCTTTAGCCAGCACTTTTAAATTTGCTTTGATGTCAGGTGCTCTGGCTCCCAGTAAACATGTGATTATGGTGGCTGGTGTCTCTATTTTCATGTTCCGTGTAATAGAATCGCCAATGACTAGGGCACTTTCAACAGGATACTCAGTGGGTGCTTCACTGAGAGTGGAGAACCTGTTTGATGTTCTAACCGGAACGGAAAAGTAATTTTTTGATCTGCGACCATACCGTCTCACCGTTACCCAGTTCCCCTGCTACAGGGGCCCTGCAGCCAGAACCGAAGAATGTACAGAGTTCACTAAGCTATTCGCATCCAAATCAGTATCTAAAGCTCTTACATCCTCACTACTCTCAGATAAAGTATGGATGCGTGTTTCTAATTCTGAAATCTTCTCCATCAGCCTAACTATCTCCTTACATTTATCACATGTGAAGCAAGTGAGATAGCCTCGACTACCCACTTGCTCATCCTCTGCTTCGAGACTGGACCACCCCCCCCCCCTCGAGGGAGGCCTGTAACAGACAACGGCTGTTCTGAAATTTTCCACAGGGCAGATCTGCGGAATTAAGCACCTAGTGCATGAACAGGGCAAAGCAGATAGTCTTCCTGGTCTGACGTCAGAAAAGGAGGACAAGAGGCCTGCAGAGCTAAGTGTCTCACAGGATTAGTGGGAACCTAGGAACATGAACCAGCCTAGAATGTAGGAAGGCCTTAGCCAACCGGGAGCAAATTCCAAGCACGAGGGTGCAACAGAGAGCAACTTCTCAGAACTTCCTCGAGCGGCTCAAAGGGATCCTCGGAAAGACCTTGAAGGACCACAGAAAGGTCCCAGGCCAGCACCCTGGTGCGTACTGCAGGTCTCAACCTCAAAGTGCCACGGAGGAAACGAGTAACCAGAGGGTGTCGCCCCAAAGAAACACCACTCAAAGGAGTGTGGTAAGCTGCTAAGGCCGCCACGAACACCTTTAATGTGGAGGGAGCTAACCCAGCGGAGAACCTCTCCTGCAGGAACTCCAGCACCGCGCTCGCAGGGCAGTTAACTGGATCCCACAAGCGATCTCTACACCATAAGGTGAAGAGTCTCCACTTCAGTGCGTACAGTTTCCTCGTGGAGGGAGCTCTAGAGTGTAGAATGATCTCAATAACCTCGGTTGAGAGACCAGAACTTATGAGGTGGGCCCCCTCAGAGGCCAAGCCCACAGTTTCCACAACTCTGGGCAAGGGTATACGAAGACACCGCCCGCCTGAGAGAGAAGGTCCCTTCTGAGCGGAATCTCCAGGAGAGAGTCTTTGAGGAGAGACACGATGTCTGAGAACCATACTCGGCCCGGCCAGAACAGGGCACTCGCAGCAGACGGGCCCCGTCCCGGCGCACTCTCTCTAGAACTCCCGGAAGCAGAACAATCTGGGGACATATGCGTACAAGGGCAGCCTCGGCCACTCCTGTACCATAGCATCCAGTCCGAAAGGAGCTGGAGGTGCTAGGGAGAACCACAGACGACAATGAGAATTATTGTGAGTGGCAAACAGGTCCAATAGAACCCTGCCAAATCTCTCCCAAAGGAGCTCCACCACCTTGGTGTGGAGTCTCCACTCCCCGGGCCTCGGCCCCTGCCTCGACAGGATGTCTGCTTCCACATTCAACCGCCCAGGAATGTACATAGCCCTCGCTAAGAGCAGTTTACCCTGGGGCCAGAGGAGAATAAGGCGTGCCAACTTGTATAACTGGCGAGACCTCAAAACCCCCCTGATGGTTGATGTAAGAGACTACCGATGTGCTGTCTGTGCGAATGAGCACATGATGGCCCCTGAGATATGGCAGGAAGTGCTTCAGAGCATTCTAGACAATTTATGTGCCATGAATGATGGTGTCCCTGCCATAAGCCCTAGGCCGAGCAACCACTCATGTTCGCCCCCCCAACGCATAAGGGAGGCATCCGTGGTCAGAGATACTCGCTGACACAGTGCCCCCAGTAACGGGCCTTGGGCCAGGAACCAAGGATCCTTCCACTTGACCAAGGTGCGGAGACCCCGCCGCATAGCCTTGATCACACGAAAAGGACTTCCCCTCAGGGAAACCAAAGCCCCGCTTTGGAGGTTGTAATCTGGATGGAAGGAAACACTCGTCTAATTTGCTTGACTGACGAGCTTCCTGTTTCTCGGCTGGCCAGTCTATTTTTAACCTGGCTACAGCGCGAGTCACAAACTCCATAAGCTCCTTGTGAGCGTGTGTATGAGGTGGTGAAATAACCTCATCAATATTGTCCAGGCTCACAACATCCAGTTCCTCGGAACTGGAGTGTTGCTGCACCTCCGCTTCAGCACGAGCAGAAGAAACCGCAAAGCGTGCTTCTGACTCGTGAACTGAAACGTCGGTTCTAGCAGGTAAGGGCAGAGAAAGGGGATCACCCATCTCTAACCCCGCTACTAGATACCTCGGCAGCAGCCGGACCCGAGCCCTGGGGAACGCGAACCGAAGCGCCCTCCTCAAAGAGCGCTCCGTGGGACCAGAGAGTTTTCATTGCCAACTTTTCACAATGCTCACAACCAGCCCCCTCAAGAACTGCCTGAGTGTACTCCAGTCCCAAACACATAACACAGAGCAAGTGTGTGTCCCCACCTGTAATATAACGAGGGCAAGGAGGCACACACTGTCTGAATTGCTGATTCGTAATTTTTTTCTTTTTTTTGAGAGACACACACACTTTCTTAGACAAATGATTTCAACACAGAGCGCTTGTGAAGACACAGAAGCTGACATTTTATTCATGACGCAATCATGCAGAGGTGTTCCCACAGCGCTTGACGCAGCGGGAGTTCCCTTGAAAGGGTTTTCAGTGTCAACTTTCCTAATTTTTGAAAATGCCATTGTTTTTGCATGCCACTTTCTGCTCTGTGACCGCGCGTCTGAACATAGCAACAGTAAGCATAGTAACGTTAACTGTCGTCCCAACCCGTGTCGACATAGGACCCAAAGGTTCTACTGAGCTGCCTGATATAAATGTGATTTTTATTTTATTTTATGGCATTTGGCATTTATTTATTTCATTACGTCAAAAAGCTTCGCGGTCCGGATGGACGTATCTTGCGGTTCGCGGTTTTGGACCGGAGTCTGCTAGTTGGCAACCCCGGTTTTCTGGATCGTCCCTGTTTAACTGCTGAAGATAAACAAACTTTGGAGTCGGAAATTACTTTTGTGGAATTAAGTGCTCGTCGTACCCCAGGTATAGATGGACTTCCTGGTGAATTTTACAAGCACTTCTGGACATTAATTGGAGCTGATTTCAATGAAGTACTAAAATAAGTTTTTTGTATGGGTTTGATGTCTAAAAGTTGTCAACGAGCAGTTTTAACATTACTTCCCAACAGTGTTAATTTCGTTGACAAATAATTTTCGTCATAATTTTTCGTCAACAACCTTTTTTCACTGACGAAAACGAGACGATAACTAAATAAAAACGAGTGTTGGATGACAAAAACTATGATGATCATTTTCGTCAACAAATAAAAACGAGACGAAAATGTTAGGGAGGGACGATTAGGGAAGAGATCCAGTCAGAACTGATGTCCTGTGTAACAGATGCGCACATTTGATTTGAACGTGCTGATCTAACCGCTGGAAAACACGGCGCTGTTGTGCGCTCTACAGGCTCACGCATCCCCAATACAGCGCTCCAGAGCGGCTCACAATCAATGAATAGCGCACATTTATGCCAGGCAATTGTTTATGAACTAATGCTGATGAATAATGACAATGTTTACTTTACGATGTTTATATAGTAATATGTTTTAGACGGTTGTAACAACGCATATTTTATCTCCTGAACTTGAATGAGCTCCTGCTGCAACTGCAATAGTAAGGAGCAGACCTTTCAAAATACGAGTCCCGGTGTATTTCAAGCTTGTTTGTAATTAAAAGTCACGCATTATAAATTCGTTTTTGGTTACACAATAAACTGTATTTAATTTAATTCCCATTTAATTCATAGTCAGGAGGAAAGACCAGTATTTGACACATATTCAATAAAGTATCAAAATATCAGGGTCATAATAGTTAAATAAAACCATTAAAAAATCTTCATTATTTGAAATTAAATAAATGTGAACTGAAATTAAAAAAATAAATAAACTTATTTGAAGCTTTAGCTTAACCTGATATGGTCTACTAACTAAAACAGAAATACAAAGTTATAAAAACTATACAGATGTTTTTAAAAAACAAACAAAAAAGTGAATTGAGCTATGTTTTGTGTATTTTTAATGTCAAAAACAAAATGATGTCAAAATGTCGGTTCAAGTGTCAGTTTTTCCAAACCGGGGTGCCGCGTAAAAGTCCTTCAAATATATATAAAAAAAATCAAATTTTTCAAACAATTATCTCTTTGTAAACGTTGTTCAATGCATGCTAGTGCTGCCGTATGTTCGAATATGACCAGTAATTTTCGCCGTCATCACCCGGGTGTAGTGCCAGAAGACGTGAATGAGAAGACTCTCGCTGTGAGAAAATGTGTCTCTGTGCGCTCATCCGAAAGCGCACACACGTCTCACAGCGCGCAAATATTGAGTTCTCTTTCAAGTCTTGTTCTTGAACGGACAAACTCACACAAAAAGTATGTCAACATGTCCATCTTGATGAGCATTCTAGCAGACATAGTCTGTATATGCCTTAAGTAAACTTTATACAGTCGAGAAAGACGACGCATATCCATGCTTTAGGTCTTAAAGGGGCAATAGCCTTTACTGCTGTCTGTTTAATGTCAAACAACAAAAGACAAGGACATCACTCACTGCTCTTGATTGAATAGCTTTTGTAAGTTTAATAGGATGAATCTTTAATTTATACACTCAAATATGCCATGCTATTTTACATTCAATCAATTTCTGTATCTGAAAACTAATGTTAGACATACCTGAAAAACCTGAAAAGCATAGTTTATTTTATTAGTATCTTTACTCAATAGTATTTATTTGTGCTGCTGCTTGTATTTAAATTATTTGTTCTTATTAGTTTTTTTATTTTTTATTTGACATTAGTCCCTTTTTTCCCTGAACATAGCAAATACTGAACCGTACCGAAACCGTGAACCTAAAACCGTGATACAAACCGAACCTTACGGTGGAAATACAAGTGTGGGGGTCGCCAGAGGGGAACCATGCACACGGGGCACCTGGCCGGACACGAGGGTCTGTGCTCAGAGAGTTCAGACTTACTGGTGTCAGCGTAAACAGTGCTGGAGGGGCTCTCGGGGAAGCTCCCCTGAGGAATAATCGCACGTATCCAGTCCGTGGAGTGGAATGGCGAGCAAGCGAAGACACCTGAGCCTAGTCCGTTACCGGCCACTGGTAGAGGCGAGTACATAGTTGGACACAGGCTCCAGTCGGAGATTGTAGAATCTGGCGAATGTGTTCGGTGTCGCCCAGCCTGCAGCTCTGCAGATGTCTTTTAGCGAGGCGCCGTTTGCTAGAGCCCAAGAGGAGGCCCCACTCCGAGTGGAGTGGGCCCTAACCCCACGGTCGATCTTGCTGCTGGTAAGCCAAAACAATGGTGTCCACTATCCAGTGAGACAGCCTTTGCTTTGAGAGAGCTCTTCCCTTCCGCTCTCCACCATAACAGACAAAGAGCTGGTCTGAGGTCCTGAAACACTGCGTCCTGTCTACGTAAGCGCGGAGAGCGCGTACTGGACAGAGAAGTGCCAAGGCTGGGTCTGCCTCCTCCAAAGGCAGCGCTTGCAGGTTCACCACCTGGTCTCTGAACAGAGTGGTGGGAACCTTGGGCACATATCCGGGCCGGGGTCTCAGGATCACGTGAGAGTTGGCCGGCCCGAACTCCAGGCACGCTTCGTCAACCGAAAATGCTTGCAGGTCCCCTACCCTCTTGATGGAGGCCAATGCGGTCAGTAGCGCTGTCTTCATAGACAAGAACTTAATATCGACTGACCCCAAAGGCTCAAAGGGGGACCTCTGCAGAGCATCTAAGACTACTGAGAGGTCCCAAGAGGGTACGAGAGGAGAGCGAGGAGGATTTAGTCTCCTCGCTCCCCTCAGGAACCTGATGACCAGGTTGTGCTGACTTACCTTTTGGTTCTCCAAGAGATCGTGGTGGGCAGATATTGCGGCCACATAAACTTTAAGGGTGGAGGGAGACAGCCTTCGCTCCAACCCTTCTTGGAGGAACGAGAGCACAGACCCGATCGGGCATTTCCAGGGGTCTTCTTGGCGAGAAGAACACCAGGTGACGAAGAGGTTCCACTTCAACGCATAGGCATGCCGAGTGCACTCTGCCCTAGCGGAAGTGATGGTAGCCACCACCGTAGGTGGTAGGGTACTCAAACCTGCCACATCCCATCCAGGAGCCACACGTGGAGGTTCCAAAGATCGGGACGCGGGTGCCAAAGGGTGCCCCATCTCTGAGTGAGGAGGTCGCGTCTCAGAGGGATAGGCCAGGGAGGGGCTGTCGCAAGGAGTAAGAGTTCGGGGAACCAGGTCCGGCCGTTCCAGTACGGGGCGACCAGAACGACCTACTCCTTGTCCTCCCTGATCTTGCACAAGAGCTGTGCGAGAAGGCTCACTGGGGGGAACGCATATTTGCGCAGGCCCCGCGGCCAGCTGTGCGCCAGTGCATCCGTGCCGAGCGTGCCCTCAGTCAGGGAATAAAACAGGCTGCAGTGGGAAGAGTCGTGAGAGGCAAACAGATCTATCTGTGCGTCGCCGAACTGTTCCCAAAACAGCTGGACCGTCTGGGGATGGAGTCTCCATTCTCCCGGGAGCGGCTGAAACCGTGAGAGCTCGTCGGCTGCGCGGTTCAGCACTCCCGGAATATGGACAGCACGAAGGGACCTCAGGTGCTTCTGACTCCATAGAACGAGATGGCGGGCGAGTTGAGACATACGGCGGGAACGTAGACCACCCTGGTGGTTGATGTACGCTACAACGGCCGTGTTGTCTGTCCGGACTAGTACATGTTGACCCTTCAGCAACGCTCGGAAGCAGTGCAGGGCGAACCGTACTGCCAGCAACTCGAGGCAATTGGACCCCTGTCCAGGACCCCGCGGCTGCTTGTCCATTGCACATGGCACCCCAGCCCGTGGCAGAGGCATCCGTTACGACAACATGTCTGGAAACTCGCTCTAAGGGCACACCGGCCCGTAGAAAGCTGAGGTTCGACCATGGGGTGAGAGTCTGCAGGCAGGCCCGAGTCACTTGAACCCGGAGTGTGCCAGACTGCCATGCCCATCTCGGGACTCGATCGCGAAGCCAGTGCTGAAGCGGTCTCATATGAAGCAACCCGAGCGGCGTTACCGCTGCTGCAGATGCCATATGCCCCAGTAGCCTCTGAAATAACTTCAGAGGAACCGCATTTCTGCTCTCGATTTGACGAAGACAATTCAGCAGAGACTGCGCGCACTCGCTCGAAAGCTGCGCAAACATGGCGACCGAGACGATGTCCATACCGAGAAAAGAGATCCTCTGCGCTGGGCAGAGTTTGCTCTTCTCCCAGTTGACCCGAAGGCCCAGACGGGCTAGGTGTTGGAGCACCAGATCTCTGTGTTCGCACACCTGCGCTCGAGAGTGGACCAGTATGAGCCAGTCGTCGAGGTAGTTCAGGATGCGAACCCCGTGCTGCCTGAGTGGCGCAAGGGCTGCCTCGACAATCTTCGTGAAGACGCGAGGGGACAGAGATAGCCCGAATGGGAGGACCGCGTACTGATATGGCCGCCCCTCAAAAGCAAACCGTAGGAACGGTCTGTGTCGAGGAGGGATGGAGACATGGAAGTAGGCGTCCTTCAGGTTGATCGCTGCAAACCAATCGGCTGTGTACCCTTTAACTGCCGCCCCATCGAGGGTGGAGAAGGCGGAGGAGGTCGCCAAACGGTCGCGGGAAGACAACGGGTTCTTCCAGGACCGCGCAATCTCCTCATGCACCTCGGGGAACAAAGGAATTGGAGGGGTGGCCGGACAGGTGTCCGGACACACTGCCCCCAAAAACAAATCGTCCAACCGCGAGCGCTCAGGTCGGGGCGGAGGGTTCCACTCCAACCCAAGCGTCGCGGCTGCCCGAGGGAGCATGGCTGTCAATTCTGGGTCCGACTCGGGCAATGCTTGCGCACCCAAAGGCGGCAGCACAGCCGAATCATCATCCTCAGATGACTCCAGCCCACCTTGAGATGCGACGATCGACATCTCCTCATCCTCTGCGGCGCCATCCATGTGCTCGCCTGAGCGCTCTGCGGGTTCAGTACATGAGAGGGGGGTGTGGGCCGAGGCATGAGCGTCGGAGCTTGATTCCACACCGTCACCCTCAGATCACCCTGGCCACCAGCCAAAGTGCCGCCTCTCGTGGAGACCGCAGATTGGGGTGTGGCAGAGGGGACTCTCGCTCCAGCATCCACACGGAGTTCACGGAGTCTCGACCGTAATACTGAGATGGCCATGTTCCCGCAGTGGGAACATGAATCATCCACGAGCGCTGCCTGAACGCGCTGAAAGCCCAAACACGTCAAACAACGCTCGTGCCCATCAGAAGGCTGAAGAGACCGACCGCACCCAGAAGTACACGGGCGAGACATCCTGAAAAGGACGTGCCACGTGTAAGCTCTTTTTGTGAGAAGAAGCCTCGCAGTCGATGCCGAAGCGCCCAGGGAAACACACACCAGCTGGATGCAGACCACTGCACAGATCAGCAGGCAGGAAGTATGCGATCACTGGAACGTGCCATCACACCAACACCGACTGGAAAGCTGCTCGTCTCGAAGAAGCTGACAGAGTCTCAGAAGGCTTGTGAGGAGTGAAGAGGTAGGTACTCTTGGCTCCGAAGCAGAAACGTAATGCGATATTGCCACGTACTTCCTATTTATACCCATGCGGTGGGGCGGAGTTACGTATGCAAATTCCTCATGCCCATGGCATTGGCACTGTCATTGGGCGTTTTCTAAGATTTCGAAGATGATAGGCTTCTAAGCGAAACCCCCATTCGTTAGTCACTAACGTTACGTCGTAGTGACTGAACGAAAGGCAACCCCTGTTGCATAATCCAGTTGTGGACTTTTGAAGTTGGTGCTGAAATTACAAAGATTGGACATTTAATAACAACAAATGAATGGATGTCTGCTGAGATGCTGGCCACAAAGCTGGGTGTGATGTAAATTTGTTTGACACAGAGACTGTTGAATGATCTTCTTGAATGTTTACCTATGGATTTTAAACATGGTTTGGAAACATCAAATGAAGACATAGAGGTCTTTTTCCTAGAGTTAAAAATTGCACCTGCTTTTGATGCTTTTCAAGAAAGGGAAGGGGTTTTGCTTACCTTCAGGACTCCTGAACTAGAACTTTTCAGTGGGACTGGGAAAAAAGCACTGTTTGTCACATGTGTCAAAGTTTCACATATTAACTCTTTAGATGGACTAAAATAATCTAAGTGGCAGGAGATTTTTGGATCAGGGACTTCCCCTAAAGGTAGCTGGAGGACCTTGTACAAGGCTCCCATTGAGAAAAAGGTCTGAGGACCTTCAGTGGAGTATTTTGCATGGTTTCATAGCTACAAACAGACACAGAGCACACCTTGATCCACAGGTAGAGGAGGTGTGTCCTTTTTGTGGGCAAACAGAAACGTTTTTTCATAAAAAAAATTTCACTGTAAGCTTTGCTATCTCAATTAGAAGAATGGTATACAAACCTGTAAGGAGTGTTCTCACCTATACTTTTTATTTATGGACCCAAATACTATAATAAAAATAGAAATCAGATCCTTGTGATGCTTATTTTTTTTGTTTGGGCAGGCTAAAATGGCAGTTTGGCTATCACGCAAAACTAAACTAAATGTGGGTTAATATGGGGTTAACTGATGCAAAGTCAATTTAAAAATGTCTAATAAAATCAAGGATAAAGGTGGAATATGTTTATTTTCAATTGGTTAAAGACATGGAGACCTTTAAGTGCACTTTGGGAGTGGAAAACTGTTTATGTGAAATTGACATTGATGGTTCTCTACAAATGTATATCTTATTGGTTTATTTTTTGTAAACAAAGATTGAGTTTTATTTTGGCCTGTTTTTAATTTATTTTTAATTTATTTAAATTTTGTTTTGTTATGTAATGGTGGATATTTAATGTAGGTTTTATAGAATTATGGAATTTTTAATAACAATTGTTATTAAAGGATTGTTAAAAGTCAAGTCTCTCTCTCTCTCTCTCTCTCTCTCTCTCTCTCTCTCTCTCTCTCTCTCTCTCTCTCTCTCTCTCTCTCTCTCTCTCTCTCTCTCTCTCTCTCTGTGTGGTGTAAAGGGCTCACAAACAAACAACTGCCAGTAATTACTCTTGTGTGAGCTGTAAACAGACATGAGCTGTGGAATGTGTGATTAAAACCCTCTTTAGAGCAGTTAGGCAATTATGAGTTATGAGCGCTGTAGTCTTATATGAATGGATCAATATCCAAGCACTTGATGTGACTTGATGCAGAACAGCCACGATCAGATTAAGACCTAAAATGGCTGAAAGCAGCATCAGAAAAAGCCTTGTGTTTTTCACAAACTGCAGTGGATCAGTAGCCTGCGGGGCTGCTACGCCTCATAATTTAAGACTGAGGCTGTTGTTTCTTTCTTCTAGTTTGTTTTGTTTGGGTTTGTGTTTTTGTAAAGTTAAATCTGTAGAGTGGGATTGGTTTCTATCTCACAAGCTTCAGTAGAAGATGCTATTCATGTATGAGACTTCAATCTTACACTGCAGGAAAGCTTTGACAAAGCAAACATGTACGATAAGAAAGTGACCAAGTTATATTTGACCAAGTTATATTTATCCCTGGATTTTTTCTTCATCCTGCCTTAAAGCCAAACTGAACTTCTGTGGATCTGAGACCTTGGACTGGGCGTTGAACTGAGTACCGTGTACCACAGAGACAAACACTCAAGCTTCTGGCATACACTGGCATTGAGATTTTACATATGCAAAGAATTTCAGCTATAGGTTGAAAAAACAACACACAATGTCAGACACTGAAAGTTGAGGACTATGCATGTTGTTCCAACCCTTGGGAAACAGGCATCCTTAATAATGTATTGGCTTATAGGAAACGGCACATCTCAGGGCTCAAGACCCCATCAACATATCCAAACTGTGTTTTGAGAGAGAATAGCTACTCTTTTTCCACACCTTCAGATGTGGAAAACATAAATAGAAAGTGATTGCATGGTTATATAAAGTTTAAACTCTTTGAAGAGTCTAAAATAAATAAGTAAATAAAGATTCAAACATAACACTGATGCCAGAATAGAAACATTGCAAGTGTGCCTTTATATGAACCTGGCACTTTGAAAGGGTGAAATGAATATATTAATAAATAATGTGATTGATTTTTTTTTTCTTTTTATGTATTCACAAGGTGGCCAGACATGAAGGCTTTGAAGGTGTCTATTTTTGCTCCATGTTTCAGTCCAGAAATGAATTAGATACGACTGGCAGATATTCTAGCAGCTTTATTTGTGCAGTCCAATCAGCCTGCAACTGCATCTGCTGAAGATATTAAAACATACATGCGGAAAATATAATGCATATGGTGATTAATTTGTTGTCATCTCATTCATTGAAGAGTCAAGTTAACTTTGACCTTGCTCTCAGTCAGACAAGTTATTTTCACATGCTTGTAATTATACACTTTTTATTGATATAATAAAGATTCACCGAAGACCTTGATAGTCAATCATGTCATGTGAATGTCAAGTGGTAGATTCTGAGCCATAAGTGGATAATTATAAAGCATGTTGCATATTGACTGATTTATAGCTGTTGCTCTCAAAAAGTATAAACAGTTTTCAAAGAACAGTAAATATGTAATGTTTTATAATACTATTCATTATTAAATATTACATAACACCTCTAGGATTTTGATCAGCTGAGCAGTGTTCCAAGAACAGAACAGCACTGTGATTTACATTGTTTGCATCATTGTCCGTGTTTGTGTGTTCCAGACAGACTGTCCGTGTATTGGTGAAGGGGATTTTTCCAACATAGGCCAAAAAAGATTCCGCAAAACTCTAAAAATGTACCTATACTCTACATGCAATTCATTGCAGTTACTTATTTACGTGTGGTTCCTTGCACAATATTATGTTATGCCCTCAAAACACTTTTATATACTATTAGCAAACTGTTTGGATTGGTGGTATGGTTCCGTTCCGGGCAAGAGCTCCCTGCGCATCCATGTAGCCTAGCATGGATAAGAACAGGGAGAGCAGCATTAACCCCCCTTAGGGTAAAGTCAAGTCAACTTTTTTTATATAGCGCTTTTACATTTACATTTACATTTAGTCATTTAGCAGACGCTTTTATCCAAAGCGACTTACAAATGAGAGCAAAAGAAGCAACTAGAACAGTCAAGGGCAACAGTATGCAAGTGCTGTAGCAAGTCTCAGTTAATCTAGCTCATAACACACAGGACAGTTTTTTTTTTTTTTTTTTTAAATAAATTAGACAGACAGAAAATGAATAGAATGATAAGTGCTATTCTTGATTGGTCAGGTGCTGCTGGAAGAGATGTGTCTTTAGGTGTTTTTTGAAAATGGTTACAGACTCGGCCGCACGAATTGAGATCGGCAGGTCATTCCACCAGGTGGGAACAGCCCAGGAAAAGCTCTGTGAGAGCGATTTCATGCCTCTCTGGTATGGCACCACAAGGCGTCGTTCACTAGCAGAACGTAAGTTCCTGGAGGGTGTGTAAGTCTGAACGAGCGAGTTTAGGTATATTGGTGCAGAGCCAGTGGTTGCTTTGAAGGCAAGCACCAGTGCCTTGAATTTGATGCGAGCAGCTATTGGCAGCCAGTGCAGACTGATGAAGAGAGCCTCCATTGGCACAATGTTCTTTACACTCAAGACATCGTTACAAAGTCCATCTCACTACAGTGGTTCTACAATAACTTTATGAAGCAATGAGAATAGTTTTTGTGAGCAAAAAAACCCCTAAATAATGACTTAAGCCCCGTTTCCACCGAAATTACCCGGAACAATTTGTATCAGGAACTTTTTTTACAGGAACTTTTTTTCCCCCAGACCTGCTACTGTCTGCGTTTCCACTGCGGTCTAAAGTACCGTGAAGATTAGGCAAATTAGTCCAGAGATGTGGGACTGCTCCTCCCAGTCAGCAACGGACAATAATAATTTTTGTGCGATACTGTCTGCAACAATAACAAGTGAAGGAGATGCAAGCAGCGCTGCTTTTGCTTGTTATGTATTGGTTTACTAAATATGTAATTAACAAAATGGCGGAAAAGAGACGAGCACTAATACTAAAGCGTATTCTGAAAGCTCGTAAAGCTAGATTTAAAATAAGACAACGTATGTTATTATCAGCTATTACGGATATTGACCGTGAAATGGCTGAGACAACGCATGCCATCGGACAGAAAGAGCAAGACTGATATTTACTGAACACAGAACGAACCTCGCAAAAGACATTTAAAAATGCTGGTTGAAATAAAATGCTGCGTGAGCTCAACCAATCAGCATGTTCAGCGCCCAGTCCCACCACCGTAAGTTCTCGAACTTTGAAAAAGTACTACCTTGGGAGCAGTGCCGTTTGGAGAGGGAAATATTTACCCGGAACTTCATTTAGACCCTGGTTCCTGCGGTCGAAAACACACTGAGTACCACCCCAAAGTTCCTACTTCCTGGGGAAAGTTCCTGCGGTGGAAACGCGGCCGTATCCAGACTATAAAACCTGATGAATGTGTGACCAGCCATAGATGGAACTTTTGGAATATAGTCCAGTCTGGGGTGCAGTATAGCAACTGACTGGACCTGCAAATCTCCTACTCTCTTTAGCGAAGTCAATGCTAATAAGAGAGCCTCTTTAAGAGTCAGCATTTCATCCAAAACTGGCTCAAACAATGGCCCAAATGGGGCTTCTGCTTCTGCTCAAATGGTGCTTCTGCTTCTGCTAATATTCCCAGGACCATTGCTAGGTCCCACACAACCAGCAGATAGGCCTCAACCATCTGGCATTGTGCAAGAACCTAGACACCAGAGGATGTTGGTAACACTTTATTTTGATAGTCCCCGTTAGATATTCTGTTGACTATAAGTAACGTTGCACCTACATGTTAACTAACGTCTAGGTTACAAATGTAAGCCTGGTTCCCTGAGAAGGGGAACAAGATAGGATAGACGAGTCATGATAAAAGAGCTCAAAGACGAGTTCAAAACACAAGCTAAAATTACATGGCTACAATTATGTTTTTGTCACATTTGCTTTTGTTAACACTATCGGGTAGGTTTAGGGTTTAGTGTCGGTGTACGTTAAAAAAACAACGTAACAAAATGTCAGATTCACGCTCATCTGTTCCGGAAAAAAACTAAGCTTTTAGCGCCACCCAGTGGACATTTCACTTTGAAACTGCAACGGTACATATTGGTACGTATTTTGTGGTTTGCAAAAACGTTGCCACAGGTACCTTTTTCCAATGAGACCAGGCTGGCCTGATACTAGTGAGATATTGACAAGACACTATGGGGAATGCCTCAGCTTGACCAGTGTCTGAAACACATGTCAAAACCTATGAAACAGCCTATGACATCCCTACTGGTGCGACCAGAGTATAAAAGGGTGCCTGAAGTACACATCACTGAATGAGACGTATAGCAGGTATACCAGAAGCATGGCAATTAGATGCCGTGTCTCACTCCCCTTCTCAGGACACCAGGCTTACATTTGTTACCCAGACTTTCCTTTTGAATGGGAACTCACATTGTGTCTGTTAAGACACTATGGGGAACAAATGCTTACTCTTACATGCAGAGGGGAAGCATGCTCAGCAGCTTAAACTGAAAAAAGAGTCACCACATCCCAAGGTACACACCAGCGGCTGTCGGTGACATTATTCCTTACAGCCATAGCCCAAGCTACCCTAACATACAGCAGGAGTAGTGTTGTCAAAAGTACAGACTTTGGTACCAAATACTGAAATTTTAATAATGAGATACTTTGAGCGCTGTTGAGCGGAATCGTAAACACCTCTGATTGCCCATTGTGTTCACACACTCATCAAATATGTCTGTGATTGGCTACAATGATCAGCGCTTCAAAAACATGTTGTAAATATACATCAATGACGTTCTTCACTGAGTGCTTACACAGATACACATGGGAGTGTTTTAAAGCGGTCACCGGTCCGTTGATAGACGCCTGCTTGTGCTTACAAATGCTCCCGCTTCCAAAACACTTTCAAACACTTCCATGTGCTTTCAAACGCTCCCATGTGTTGATCATTGTAGCCAATCACAGACATATCCGATGAGCGCCTGAACACAATGGCCAATCAGTTTATGATTCCACTCAACAGTGCTTAAAGCGTCACATTTTTTTAAATTCAGTACCGACTTAGTACTGAAGTCTGTACTTTTACATTTTTACATTTACATTTATGCATTTGGCATTATGCATTATGCATTATTTTTACAACAAAACCCACCCTATTGCTACTAAAAATTAGCCAAGAACAAGCCCAATAGCTTTCCAGGGGGTTCTCTGGAAAAAAATGGCATTTGGGGGGTAAAATATGTGTTATTTTGGCAGGGCTGCCTGCTAAAATTCGCATTCCTGGGTCTGTATATCACATAATTGGGGTCGCTTTGCGGTTGCCGGACACAGTTGCATCGCGACGGCCCGCTCAACTGGTGGGATTCCCACATAACCCTTGACCTGCCCGTCATCAAGGGTAGTGAGGAGGGAGGAGCCGCTAGGTCTGTTTCAGGCACTGAAAGGCGCCGTCCACGACCTAGTCAGCTCCTCATGCACCTCCGGGAAGAATGGTACCGGAGCGGGATGCTGAGAACCAGCGCGACCCGCCCCGAGAAACCAATCATCCAACCTGGAAGGTTCGGGACGTGGTGGAGGGTTCCACTCAAGCCTGACCTTCCCGGCGGCCCGGGAAAGCATAGCAGTCAACTCGGGGTCCGACTCGACCGTTGCCACTCTCCCAGAGGGAGGCAGTACAGCCGAATCTTCATCCTCCGAGGACTGGAACTCCCCCTCCGATGCAGCTATCGACATCTGCTCATCCGCGGGTGCCCCGAAAGTCACCGCTGGCGGCCCGCGGCCGGGACCAGCGGCTGCTTCCGGAAGCACCACCGGCTGAGGAGCTTGTGAGGGATCAGGGTCCCGCTCGGCGGGTTTGCCCTGAATGTAATCCTCAGATAACCCCGGGCATCCGTCGAAGTAGGCCTATCCTGCTGGGCAGGGATAGTACTAGATCGAGGTATGCGGAGGCGGACTCCACCTTCCCGAAGATAGGCGAGTCTCGATCTAAGCTCCGAGATAGTCATGTTCCCGCAGTAGGAACATGAACTATCCACAAACGCTGCCTCAGCGTACTGAACGCCCAAACACGTGAGACAGCGATTGTGACCGTCAACGGGTGAGAGGGAACGACCGCATCCAGAAACGCACGGGTGGAATGACATCTTGAAAAAGACACAGTCACACCCGTGTTGCTCTTTTTGTGAGGAAACGCTCTTAAAGATGTGCTGAAGCACCCAGGGAAAACCGCAACAGAATACAGGGGATAGTGCAGCCTGTATCTGTACTCACTGTACGCCCTCACCGAACCGCCAGAAATTTGTTGTTGCTGTGAGAACAGCAGTTTTGTCCAGCTGAGCACCGCTGATTTGTGCTGTAACGGCAACACTCGCGATCCTCTCTCTCGTCTGTAGTCTCTCTCTCTCTCTCTTTGCTGATACAGCAGTCGAAACTCCGTAATAACGCCTGTTCGGCTCTGTTACGCCCTCTAGGCGTATGTGTCTTGTTTTGTGTGTTCTGTTGCAGGAGCCTGCTTCCCCAATGGTTCATCCATTTGCACTTGCTCCAGCCAATCGCTGCCTGTCCTGTGACCAACCAATCGCACACGGGGACTTGAGATGATCCAGGGCTATAAAAACTCAAGATGGCTGCTATACAAGGAGACCTCTTTTGTTCTCTTACGAGAGGTTCTCTCGTATTGCGTAAGTTTCCTTACACATCGGGAAAGTATTCTTTCTTCGAGATTTCTGAAAAACCCAAAATTATCCTTAATTTTGTAACATTGTCAACGCAGTGCGGCAGCCTGGCAGACCATAGCAGGCTATTCCAGCGTGCTATTGGCTGCTCTGCTGGCAACTGCAGCAGCCTATCTGTGAGCCCGCGTGACGTGGCGACCAATGAGTCCTGGCTTCATTTGCCTACAGGTGGGGCGTGGCCACGTGTATATAAGCGGGGCTCACGGGCTGCGTATTCGATTTTCTTTTCTTCAGCGAAGCCCTTCGCATCGCTGGATCTGGAACCCGCCGCCGTGATCGTGCAGACGAGCAAGCAGAGGACAGCGCCTGAAGAAGCCGGCAGCATCGCGCCACCTTCAGCCATCCGTGCCTGCTCTGCTATCCGGCAGCCCATATCCTTTTACGCTCAAGTGTTGTCGCCGCTGCGTCACACTTTTCTCAAAAAGAGCCGAGCGTTTGTTACAAAATGTCTCGTTCCACCTGCGGCTCGTGTCACGTGCAGCTCAGTTCCGGGGACCGCCATGTGATCTGCGCTCTCTGCCTGGGCCGTGATCATGCCGCCGCCGCACTACTCGCCGGCGGATGCCCGGAGTGCGAGGAACTGACGATGTCGACCCTGCGGGCTCGACTCGATCAGTTCGATGACGACATCCCTCTAGTCCCTGCTAAGCCGCGCAGAAAGAAGCGCCGCTCGCAGCGGACTCCGGAGTTCGCAGAGAGAAGCTCGCCGGAACCCTTCCCGCCGGCTTCACTCTCGCCTTCCCCGCCCCCACCCCAGGCCACCATTTCTGTTGCCGCCTCCGGGGATGAGGCGGATGCGGCCGCGGAACGCGCCGACAGCTGCTCCATCATGGCTTCCGACAGCGAGGACTGGTCTTCCGCGACCTCTTCAGTCCGGGCCTCCGGACGCTCTCGAGCGGGTGAGGACGCGGAACTGTTGCGCCTTCTCACCCGGGCTGTCGAGCAGCTAGGCCTCGAATGGGCCCCGCCCAAGGTGGCAGCGCCGAATCGACTTGACGGATGCTTCGTAAACAGTCACCGCCGTGCGCCCACCTCCAGGACTGCACCTTTTCTGCCAGAGCTTCACGAGGAGCTCGCGAAGTCCTGGAACGCGCCATTCTCCGCGAGGGTCTCGTCTCAGGCTTGTTCGGCGCTCTCACAAGTTGACGGCGCGGCTGAGAAAGGCTACAATGCTATCCCTTCGCTGCCTCCGGTCAAGCGGCATCTGCTCTGCACTCTATGGCCGTGCTGCAAATCCTCCAAGCTAATCTCCTCCGCGACCTGGATGAGAAAAGCTATGACACTGAGTTGATCACGGATTTGCGAAGCGCGACGGATCTCGCCCTTCGCGCTACCAAGACCGCAGCACAGGCCCTCGGACGCTCTATGGCCTCCCTCACGGTAGCTGAGCACCACCTCTGGCTCACGCTCGCGGATATGCGAGAAACAGAGCGCGCGGCCTTTCTAAACGCCCCGCTCTCCCCGTCTGGGCTCTTCGGACCAGCGGTCAAGGGGATCGTTGATCGTTTCTCTGAAGTGCAGAAGATGACTCAGGCCATGAACCTCTTCCTGCCTCGACGCCCCGGCGCTAGCAATAGCTCCGTTGCTCGCCGTCCTCGTGACCAGCCAGCACCGAGCTCCGCGCAGCGCGGCCCCCTTCGTCTCAGCGAAGACCGAGCGGCCGCCCCAGATCGCGCTCTTCCAGCCGTGGTAAGCCGCCTCCCCCTCGGGGCCCCCGGCCTAGGATCGCGCTGAAGTCCGAGCCTCCAAAGTCCTCCTAGCCAGAGGCGAGAAACGACAGTTAAGTCCCGCCGCGGCCGGACCACCGTCAAAACTCTCTTTCCTGTCAGCCCCCACCACTGTGGCTGCTGCAGATGGATTTCACACAGCCAACGAGCCGGCAAAACTGCCCTCTCGCCTGTCAATAACCGCCGTTTTTACGGCGAACCAGAGAAATCACAAAAGTTGCATTATTTCTGGTTGCACGGCTCACGCCGTAGGTGTTACAAATGCAGTAAATGTGCCCACTTTTCTGTGTTCACCCCTGCACACAAGCACTATAAACCCCGTGTCT
This sequence comes from Gobio gobio, assembly GCF_949357685.1. NCBI lineage: Eukaryota > Metazoa > Chordata > Actinopteri > Cypriniformes > Gobionidae > Gobio > Gobio gobio. The sequence continues at coordinate 34,817,616 of NC_137113.1, forward strand.
CTCACTTACATAAAGCGGCCACCGGCCGCTCGAGTGCTAGAGTTAGGTCACGTGTCCGCTTTTTTGCGTCCACGCCTAACCACCACACGCGCTGTCACACAGCCACTCTTAACCGGTCATGTTCCACGCGTAAGAGTTGTGCCCGCTCAAACGCGCTCACACATTTTCGCGAACATTATGCCTCAGGCGCTACGCGCCGCGCCACACACCATTTGTTCTCCGCCCAGGATGGCCGGAGCGATGAGTGTAGGGCCACACACAAGCCACTCCCCACTCGAAGCGGCAGAGACACAGTGTGTAGGGCGGTCGGCTGGCCCACAGCACTGCGCCCGCCCCTCCTATACAGGCCGTCAAACCCGCGAAGCGCGGCGTTTCGAGCCCGGAGGCCGTTCTTTCCCGTGTGGCACACGCGAGAGCGTGGGAAGCCATTCCAGGTGTATCAGAATGGGTGCTGAAAACAGTGAAGCACGGCTACACTCTGCAGTTCGCTCGCCGCCCTCCGCGCTTCTGTGCGCGTACGGAGACGAGAGTGAGCGAGGAAGTAGCACATCTACTTCGAGCAGAGATAGCCATGCTGCTGTGCAAAGGGGCTATAGAACCGGTTCCCCATTCTATGAGCGAGTCAGGCTTTTACAGCCGGTATTTTCTCGTGCCAAAAAGGGATGGGTCGCTCAGACCGATTCTGGATCTGAGGCGTCTGAACAAAGCTCTTATGAGAAGATCGTTCAAGATGCTCACGACCAAGCAGATCCTCGCGCATATTCGCCCGAGAGACTGGCTAATCTCCCTAGATTTGAAAGATGCATATTTTCAAATCAAGATAACGCCGCGTCACAGGCCATTCTTCCGATTCGCCTTATCAATACACCGTCCTTCCATTCGGCCTGTCACTAGCACCCCGTACATTTACGAAGTGCATGGACGCGGCCCTCGCTCCCCTGAGAAGTCGAGGGATGCGAGTATTGAACTATCTGGATGATTGGCTCAATCTGGCGCAGTCAGAGGCCGAGCTCCTCGCCCACAGGGCAATGCTGCTCAGCCATCTGGACAGCCTGGGGCTCACGGTCAATTGGACCAAGAGCTCATTAGTGCCCACGCAATCAACCTCATTTCTGGGTTTGAATCTGGACACTGTGGCAATGTCAGCCCGCCTGTCACCCCAACGCGTGCGCCAAGTTCGGCGCATGGCTGCGTACTTCTGGCCGGGCAAAATCGCACCTCTCAAGCTCTTTCAGAGGATGCTGGCAAGGCAAGTTTATTTGTATAGCACATTTCATACACAGTGGCAATTCAAAGTGCTTTACACAGAAATGAAGTTAAAATAGTTATAAGTGAATAAAATAAAAATATATATAGTATAATAGTTATAATAGGAATTAAAAGGAAATTAAAAGGAAATAAAAATAAAGATGAAATCCCCTATCTGGGGTGGAAGAAAATGGAGAGTCAGGTTTACTTTAAAAATATTTGTCAGGTAACTGTGCGTTTAGACAGTACCCTTACAGACAAATCTTCTTGGCCTAACTTGAGGGCGTTCTCTATAGATGTTTTACCTGTCAGAGCAGATCTAAACGGGTCTTCCTCGCACCGGAGGGAGTACTCAAAAAATATTTGTCAGGTAACTGTGCATTTAAACATTACCCTTACAGACAAATCTTCCTGGACAGGAACACCAGGGCTATCTCTACTTTGTTCGACCGTCAGAGCGGATCTACACGGTCCTTCCTCTTACCACCAAGGCTATACAGATCTATCTGTCAGAGCAGATCTAAACGGATCGTCCTCGCGCGGAGGGATTTCGATTTATCGCTCCCTCGTCTCTCAACCTCTTCCACCCAGACAGCCTTAACAAAATAAAAAATAATTAAAAATAAAAGTATAATTAAAAACTAAAAATAAAACAGGGTTAAAATGAAACATAATTAAAGTGCAAGCAGTTCGGACAAAGCACAGAGCTCATTGAGTAAATGCATAAGATATGGTGCAATCGGTCGGACGTACGGTGGCATAGCTCATTCAGTAAATGCACAGCTGAACAGATGTGTTTTGAGTCTGGATTTGAAAGTGGCTACTGTTGGAGCACATCTGATCTGTTCAGGAAGCTGGTTCCAGCTACGGCTGGCATAATAGCTAAACGTAGACTCTCCTTGCTTTGAGTTAACCCTTGGTATTTCTAATTGACTTGATCCTGATGATCTGAGTGATCTGTTGGGTTTGTATTTAATCAGCATATCTGCAATGTATTGAGGTCCTAGGTCATTTAGTGATTTATATACAAGTAATAGTACTTTAAAATCAATCCTAAATGTAACTGGAAGCCAGTGTAAAGACCTGAGGACTGGTGTGATATGGTCATATTTTCTGGTTCTGGTCAGGATCCTGGCAGCAGCGTTCTGTATGAGCTGTAGCTTTCAAATGGTCTTTTAGGGAAGGCTAGTGAGAAGACCATTACAATAATCCACCCTGCGGTGATAAAAGCATGAACGAGTTTCTCTAAGTCTTGCCTGGAAATAAAGCTTCTAATTCTTGCAATATTTTTCAGATGATAGTAAGCTGATTTAGTTATTGCTTTGACATGACTACTGAAACTCAGGTCTGACTCCAAAATCACACCAAGATTCCTGACTTGATTTTTTGATTTTAGACCTTTAGCCTCAAGATATGCGTTCACCTTGAGAATTTCATCTTTGTTTCCTAATGTAGTGATTTCAGTTTTGTCTTTGTTTAATTGAAGAAAGTTTTGGCACATCCAACTGTTAACTTCATCAATGCATTTACAGAGAGAGTCAATGGGGCTGTAGTCATTTGGTGATAGGGCTAAGTAGATCTGGGTGTCGTCAGCATAGCTGTGGTAAGCCATTTTGTTATTTTTCATTATTTGGCTGAGTGGCAGCATATACAGGTTGAATAGGAGTGGTGCAAGAATTGACCCTTGTGGGACTCCGCATGTCATGGATGTCCACTCAGACTTATGGTCACCTATACTCACATAATAACCTCTCCCTTCTAAGTATGACCTGAACCATTTAAGGACCATTCCAGAAAGCCCAACCCAATTTTCTAGCCTGTCAAGAAGTATGTTGTGGTCAACAGTGTCGAATGCAGCACTGAGGTCCAGTAGTACCAGAATCGATGTTTTGCCTGTATCTGTATTGAGGCGAATATCATTTATAATCTTTATGAGCGCTGTCTCTGTGCTGTGATGCGGTCGGAAACCAGATTGAAAATTGTCAAAGTATCCGTTTGAGTTCAAGAATTTGTTCAGCTGACTGAAAACAACTTTTTCAATGATCTTGCCTATGAAGGGGAGATTTGAGATTGGTCTGTAGTTGCTCAATATGGAGTTATCCAGATTTCTCTTTTTAAGGAGAGGCTTTACTACTGCAGTTTTAAGGGAGTTTGGAAAAGTCCCAGAAAGAAGTGAGGAGTTTACCACTTCTAGGAGATCTGCTTCTAAACAGTTAAACACACTTTTGAAAAAAGAAGTGGGGAGTGTGTCAAGGGCGCAGGTTGATGTTTTAAGGTGCTGCACCGTTTCTTCTAAAATTTTCCCATCAATTGCTTCAAAATCAGTCATAATAATTTTCTGAGGTTGTGGTCTGATCTGACTCACCTCAGAGCAACTCAAGGATGTGCTGATCGCATTTCTGATATTAATGATTTTCTCGGAGAAGAAGGAAGCAAACTCACTGCATTTGCTGTCTGAGAGCATTTCACTGGGAATGTGACTCGGGGGGTTTGTTAGTCTCTCTACAGTAGCAAAAAGAGTGCGTGTGTTGTTTATGTTTCTATTTATAATATTTGAAATGAAGGTCTGTCTAGCTTTGCCTAGTTCCACATTGAAAGCACGAAGACTGTTTTTTATAAATGTTGTAATGGACAACAAGTTTTGTCTTTCGCCACATGCGTTCAGATTTCCTGCATTGTCTTTTCATTAATTGCTGGGATGTATGGCCTCAGCTGCAGCTGTGCTCCAGCTGGGCTAAATGCGCATGCGCCCGCTGCAATGCTGGTTAAACGCCCGAGTGCCTCACAGAGCCTGGGCGTCCGGAGGCTTCAGAATCAGAGTGACTCAGGACTGCGTTTCAGCCCTAGAGCCCTGGTTAGTAGCCGACTGGTACCAGCGGGGAGTGATGATGGGAGCCATCTCACACCGCAAGGTCATCTCGACGGACGCCTCCACCTCGGGTTGGGCTTATGTGAATTTGAAGGAGACCGGCGGTGCCGTTCCCTCATTTACGAGACAAGCTGTTGTGAGTTTGAAGGTGACCGGCAGTGCCGTTACCTCACTCATATAACAAGATATTGTGAATTTGAAGGCGACCGGCGTTGCCGTTCCCTCATTCATGAGACAAGGTGTGGCGAATTTGAAGGAGACCGGCAGGTGCCGTTCCCTCATTCATGGGACAGGGTGTTGTAACCACCCGTTGTAACCACCCGTCAGTTCGAATGAAGTGTCGGTATATGTGGTGGCCCGTTTTCCTTACCGGCCACCCTGCCCGAGCAGTGTTATGGTCCCCGGTTCCCTGGGATACATATGCTGTACGCGAGGCGCGCACGGCGTTGACAATGTGTTCCCGATGCGGAAGGAAACTTACGCAATACGAGAGAACCTCTCGTAAGAGAACGATACTCGGTTACTTAACGTAACCTCGGTTCTCTCTAGAAGAGGGAACGAGTATTGCGTTCCTTGCCGTGCGCCCCGCGGGCTTTTACGCTTCAGAACTACGAAAACCGAATACGCAGCCCGTGAGCCCCGCTTATATACACGTGGCCACGCCCCACCTGTAGGCAAATGAAGCCAGGTGTAAGTAACCGAGTATCGTTTTCTACTGCTTGTGGTTTGGTTTTATGTAAAGCCTTTCAATTTGGTTTTCGTTTTTTCTTTGGTTTCCCTTTTTTTTGACTTTGTAAGGTCCCTGGACCTTTTTGTGTGTTTGTTGGATTTTGTTTTGAATTGGGAACAGGTTAGGGGCCCTGCACATTGCTGCTACACGTAGACCTTAACCCTGTATAGTAACATCAGGCAAGGAGTGTTGCCACCTGTTGTAAGTTTTGGTTTTAGTTAGCGTAGGTAGTTTTTTTGTTTCTGTTTTGTTTCTAGTAAGCTTTTCCTACCTTTATTAAGTGGACTTTTGGTTTTCCTTGTTTCTTTTTGTTGGCAAACACTCTGGTTCCCTTTTCACCCTTTTTATGTATTTTAATTTTCTTTTCTGATGGACTGTAAATATGTAAATACATTTACCGATCCTCAGTAAAGCTTTACTTATTATGCTTCAAGCTTGGTTGATGGTTTGCTTAAGTCGTCCATTCTCTGTGTGTTATGAGTTGTTCTAGTTGATTCTAGATCTAGTTTATGTTGATGTCCCTTACATACCTCTAGATTAGTTGGGACGTAACAGGCTCCGAAGTGAATGACAACTGCGGGTTTCTCTCGCTTCCTGCTTATACCCGCGATGCGGGGCGGAGCGCGAGATGCAAATCCCGCACGCCAATGGCCATTGGCCCGTTCTCTAGATCTCGAAGCTGATAGGGGCTCCCTGAAGTGATCCCAATTCGTCGGTTATGTCCGACGTACGTCGAACGTGACCGACTGAAAGGGAACAACACGCGGACTTGGCAACACAGTGCAGTTGAGTTCTGTTGACATTTGACAACTAACGTTATGCGTCGCTCCGTTGCTCTGATTGGTTGTAGGTCTATCCAATTGAGGTCTTTCCTGGTTCGGTTGAAACACGCCCCATAATCACAGCCCAACGGAGCAGTATCAGACTCATATTCTGACTAGAATTGAGTATGACTACATCAGGCTAGTCACTTTCATCTTTACCGTAGTGAATTTCAGGTCATCTGACAGAAGAAACACCTCAACATTTGTATATCAAATGTCAAAATGTTTCTTCTAAAATCAGAATACAAATTAATGCTTCGTAAGGCATGCACATACAACTTAATTCGCCATGTACAGTTATTCACTGTGGTTGTGTTGCGTTATATAAAACTGTTTTTATTTGTACAATAACTGTAAATTATTCAACAGTGTTTACGTTAACAGCATGTATTTCGAAGCAGTAAAGATAACGACTTCAACATTGGTTAAATTAATAATTAGCTCAACAATATATACAAATAACACTTAATTAATTTGCAAACTGTCATGCAACTAAAAAGCCATACAATTTGAGCTGACATGTGGCTTTTTAATGGTTTTCAAGATCTCCAAGAGTATAAAGTGGATGTTGGTCAACAAAAAGAGATGAATGAGAGAATTATTCAGAGAAATTATACTAACTGCATATGGATTTAAAGACATGAAGCTTTAATAAAGGCAAACAAAAAAAGGTAACCAGTTACAGTATTTTCCATTTACATAGCCTACTGTAATCAAAAATATTGAGAAAAAAGTTAATTGACATGTTGGGCCCAATTTTAACGATAGTGCATGGCGCAGGTGCACTAAGGGCATGTCTGAATCCACTTTTGCTAGTTTAACGACAGAAAAAAAGGTTGGTCCAAAAGGGTTGTACCTAGTCTCTTAATGAGTCATGTGTTTTGGGTGTAACGTGCAATAAACCAATTAGAGTCTCATCTACCATTCCCTTTAAAAGCCATTTGCGATTGCACCATGGCGGAATTTGCGAGCGGAAAGACTGAGTGCTTCCCCAGAGAGGAATCCTTTTATTTTTAATATTTAAAAATGTTTGTTTTCTTCTGCGTGTCCCTGTGTGTGTAATAAGCTAGGTGTAGGTGGGTTGTGTACCTGCCTATAGGCGCATATTACTAATGCACACTTTAAATAACACACAAATACTGCGCTATTAACTTTAGAGCAGGTTTTTGTTGGTCAATGGTGCAGTTGTTTTCAGTTGTCTCAAATTAGCAACACACCAACAATGCGCCTGAACACACCTCATTTTCAGACCAGCACGCCCATGGGCGAACAGATGGGCGCGAGTCCATTTGCTATTTAAACAATGTGGCTTTGGACGTGAAAATGATAACTGTGTTGGGCTGAAACTAGTGTAGTGGAGTGACATCCATCCTCTCTGGGATCGATTACTCTTCCCTAGGCTCAGGTAATCAGCACTCATTTCCAAGCGTATATTAAGGCGGCTGTTTATTATGGACATTGACCGTGAGATTGCTGAGATGAATGCGCGCCATCGGACAGAAAGAGCAAGACCGATATTTACTGAACGCCGAACGAACCTCGCAAGACTTTTAAAAATGCTGGTTGAAACAAAATGCTGTGTGAGCTCAACCAATCAGCATGTTCAGCGCCCAAGTCCCACCCTCGAAAGTTCCCGAACTTTGAAAAAGTACTACCTCGGGAGCAGGGCTGCTTGGAGGGGGAAATATTTACCCAGAACTTCAATTAGACCCTGGTTCCTGCGGTCGAAACACACTGAGTACCACCCCAAAGTTCCTAGTTCCTGGGGAAAGTTCCTGCGGTGGAAACGCGGCTTATGTGCAGTGTTACCCTCGTCGGTGCTGATGGGTACACACCTTCTGAAGGTTTGCCCTAGCTGTTGCGGCTGTTGCGGCCGGTGGATTGCTGCTTGACTTCCTGCTCGTCTTTGTGAACTTTTTTTATCATAGCTGCCGGACAAATGCCTTGCCTTGCCTTAAGCTGGGCATACACTGTGCGATTTCTGTGCGATTTCAGCAAGGTTACCTACTCACACTGTAGGAGTAGATCACATGCGATGTAAAGCCAAAGCTCACGGTTTATGTGCTCACACGGTGCGGTCCGATCGTCGAGCGCGACTTGTCTGCTCACACTGTACGAGTGAAATATGCGCGAAAAAAACTATAATGAGAGATAGCTTATCAAATGCATCAGCTATCGATATCAAGAGCATTTAGCATTTAGAATTTATGTATATAAATTAACATTATTATTGGGGTAGGCCTACTTTTATTATTAAATTGATATTACATTTATTGCCCTGTGCTAATTTTATAATGCATCAATGCATAACCGATACTCTGTATAATAAAAGAACAGATAGATTAGCTTAACTACTCCTCATTATTTAAATACATTTTGCCCAATTAAACAAGGAATTATAGGCCTATAATTAAAATGATTATCAGTCTATTATATGTCATAACACTGCAATAATATTATCAGAAAGTAAGAGCAGCTTTATTTAAAAAAAACTTGTTTAACACGAAATGGGCCTATACTTCTCTTCTAATTTGTTTCACAATATGGGCCACAAGAGAAATATTAAGAATATAAATTAAGACAGTTATAGGCATATCAGCATATTTTAAAGAAGATGTATCTTGTCTCTGTGAGAATATGTGCCGAAAGCTCGTCAGATTTTACTTTCACTTTCACCGACTTTCGCGCACATTGCGTTTTTGCGTGATATCCACTGACTCGCCTTCATAATTTCTTTTGTCAAATTATGGACAACGGTTCACATTTTTCCCATGATAATAAAATTAAGTAAATTTTAAATAATAGTAAATAAAATTATTTGTGAAAGTAAAACAAGTAAATTAATATTCAACGTTTAATGAATAAAAGAGGCACTGATAGGCTAAACACGGTGGTTTGAACGTCTTAGATTATCCATTTTACAACACGAACTGGAGGCAAGCAACAGTTTGCTAAATTTCTGCTATTTGATCACTGCCTACAGAACTTAAAGATCTCCCTCTTTTCGTTTTCTTTCTTGTTGCATTAAAGATGAAATGGTTCAACTTCTGCTTTCGCGCAGGCGCAGTGATGAGAAATAGGGCAATCAGTTCGTAGCTCTGCTTCAGCTGTTTAATAACCACATGCCAGAAATTCATCCGACCATCCGTTTGCCGATCGGGAGAGGTTTGTCGCCTCGCGTTTCCCCCTGTAGGCCTACACTGCACGAACACCTCACGACAAACGACACACGATAAAGCTGAAAATCGGCCCGACCCAAAAAAGAGTCACACGAGTCAGAATTCGGCTCGAAATCGGACGAAAATCGCACAGTGTATACCCAGCTTTAGGACATTTATTGCTGCTGTCTTGTTTCTATTTGCTCTGTCTTGTTCTTATTTGTTTTGTTTTTATTTGTTTTATTTCGTCTTGTTTCGTATTACTTTAATGTTTTGTTTGTTTGCTCAGCATGCCCATGTGCGTTTGTCCACAGTGTAGTTCATACTTGAGCGTTATGTTTATCTTTTGTTAAGTTTATTTAGGTTGCTCTATCTAATTTCCTTTGTTTAATTGTAATTGTTTGGATTTGTAATACTGAGATTTTGTTTACGTTTCCTTGCTGCTTCCTTTATTCTTATTTTGTGGCCATTTCCACCCTTCTGTGTTTATTTGACCTCTGTAACCCTCTTGGCCGTGTCACTGCACAGGTAATAGTGTGGTGAATTGTACCTGGCCTGTAGCAGTGGGTCAAATACCATCACTGAAACATATGATTGCAGGTTTGAGTGGTTTATGGTCATTTGTTTGTTACGTTTGATTAATTTAGTCTTTTGTATATTTTCTTTAAAGTGGTTACCCACTTTTATGAATATTTATACATTTATTTTGTTTGGTAATTTGTGTTTCTTGTGTTCCAGGGGCTGTGGGTCCGGAGCAGGAGGGTAGTTGCTCTTTTGGTGGTGGGTCGTTGAGACACAGAGCATGGTTTACACCTTATAGTGATTGATCCTTGATTGAAGTGAGTGAGTGTGTGTGTGTGTGTGTGTGTGTGTGTGTGTGTGTGTGTGTGTGTGTGTGTGTGTGTGTGTGTGTGTGTGTGTGTGTGTGTGTGTGTGTGTGTGTGTGTGTGTGTGTGTGTGTGTGTGTGTGTGTGTGTGTGTGTGTGTGTGTGTGTGTGTGTGTGTGTGTGCAGTAGTGCACGTGTGGGTGCTCCTTGACCATCGTCGAATTTAGCGACGTGTGGCACTAGCTCACCCTGCTTCTGGTAACCGCGAGCCCTGTGAGTTATAAATGTCATTGTCATTTCTTGCTGTGTGTCTGTGCCAGCCGTGATTTGCCTCTTTGATGTGCAAGATATAATGAACCTACTCTAACCTTTTATACTGGCTTAATAAAGAACTTTTGTATTTTTGTAACTCCACGTCTCAGAGTCTCTGTCCACGGGGAAATCGAACCTGTGTGTCCTTATTGGGACATTTCCCTGGTTTAGTGACCAGGGTGGCGTAGTCAGCTCTCTTCTCTCTCTCTCTCTCTCTCTCTCTCTCTCTCTCTCTCTCTCTCTCTCTCTCTCTCTCTCTCTCTCTCTCTCTCTCTCTCTCTCTCTCTCTCTCTCTCTCTCTCTCTCCCTTGCCCACTCTCCTCCTTTTTGCACATCGCCACACTAGCAAAAGACACTTGGGTCACGCTTTAACTAAGGAAGTACATAGGTCAATATAGAAATATCTACTTTTTAAGACACGGTGAAAAAAGATTTGGCTTCTGTTGCATCATTTTTGCCTCAGCACTTCTATCACCATCTTGGATCTACAACTAAACTAGTCTGTAAGTGTCCCATGGCCACAGAGTACTGCTGTCAGCATGCCACAAGGTGTATTTGAATCTAATTACGCCATAAATGCAGCATCACAGCTGTCTTACGTGGAACTGGTCTCCACTGTGCATGCAAAAGCTGTCCTTGATTTCCAGGCAGGAAGCAACATACGTGGTCCAGCCAACACCATGACAATGACAGCCTAACCCCACATATCTGGATGTACTGCCCCTCCCAACAGCCTGGCCTTCACTTCATCTAGCACAACACACTGTGTTGTGACACATTCATTCATTTTAATCAACAAATATTATTTGTATTTTGATTTGTATTTTCCACACAGAATAATTAATCTTCTTCCAAAAATGAATATTCCGTCATAATTTATTCACATTCATGTTGTTCTAAACCTGTATGAGTTTATTCTATGCAGGAAGGGTTTAGCAGAACCTGAATCATTTTGAAGAAAAAAAATGCCTGTGGCATCATTTTTGCTAAATGCAATGTTGTTGCAAATTGCACATTTCACAGCACATTCAAAGTGAAATGCTGAGTGAGTGACACTCTTAGGTATGTTTGACCTGAACCATTGCAATTTTTTTCTTGTCATTACTGCAAAGGTATCATCAAAAATACATGGAACAAATGCAAATATGTAGGCTTAATATAACACATATAATTAGAATTCAGAAGTACAAATTATAAAATAAACAAAATAGAATTTAAAAAAGTGATACAATATTACATCTTGACAAAATATATATTGTATTTACTTATCAAAATAAATTGAAAAGGCAGCACAGGTTCACTGTCTTCAGATCTTTGAAATTCTTTGAAAATAAAATAGCTTGGATATATTGCTCAATATCTTGTGAAATGAAAAAGGGTGTTTGGTGACTGGATTTTCTATGGTCAGTGTGAAATTCGGCAAGAAGCAATAAAATATTAATAATAAAATACTCATTCTTTTTTGTGTTGTTCACTTTATAGAAACCAAACAAAACATCTTTAAACAACACTGAGGAACCTGAAGCAAGTTTGGTTAATAAATCAAAAATCACTTCTATGGTCACAGGTATAAAAAATCAAGCACCTAGGCATGCACACTGCTTCTACAAACATTTGTGAAAGAATGGGTCAAGACATTTTGGACAATTTCTTGCCCCCAACTTTGTTGGAACAGTTTTATGATGGCCCTTCCTGTTCCAACATAACTGCGCTCCAGTGCACAAAACAAGGTCCATAAAGACATGGATGAGTGAGTTTGGTGTGGAGGAACTTGACTGGCCTGCACAGAGTCCTGACCTCAACCCGATAGAACACCTTTGGGATCAATTAGAGCGGAGACTGTGAGCCAGGCCTTCTCTTCCAACATCAGTACCTGACCTCACAAATGCGCTTCTAGAAGAATAGTCAAAAATTCCCATAAACACAATCCTAAACCTCGTGGAAAGCCTTCCCAGAAGAGTTGAAGCTGTTATAGCTGCAAAGTGCATGTGCATGTAAAGGCAGGCGTCCCAAAACTTTTGGCAATATAGTGTATAAGAGTGCAATTTCACTAGGAGCACCACAACTCTATCTAATTTAACTTGTTTTAAATATACTTTGGCTGTGTAAAATCTATGATCCTAGAAGATCATTAAAATCTATGTAGTAATTTAAAATACACCTACTTTATGAGTTATCATTTATGTATTATGATGTTATTATTTATGAAAAGTTCAAACTTTTTTCCCCCAAACCACACCTTTTTTCAATTGCCAAAATGTTATCTATTTATCAGAGAAATATTACTAATCTAATCCACGTATTCTGCGAGAAAGTATTACTTGTATGTCTTTGTCAGTAAGCAGATGACAAAGTTGTTGATGGCGCATCTCGCATTTGCTTGCTCCATTTTGTTTTCAGGTGGGTGTCATGAACATGACTTTTCCTAGTGATGGCCTGGGGCAGCTATGTTTAAGCTCTTATTTTTGCCCCTCTTTTTCTGCCATACATCACTTGGGACTTTCACATAGGGTAGCTGGGTGTTCTACAACCTCCAATAACTCCAAAGTCTGTTGTTGATGTTACTATCAAATGAGCTCTTTGAAATACTGACCAAATCTCTAATGCTTTTTTAAGGTTGGGAGAAGCACTTTGAAACTCTGTGAAGAAATGATTAGTTTCATGTCATCAGCTCCAGTCAGAGTTAAATTCACAGCCAAGTAGAAAGTATTCTGATACTAGTAAACCCAAGTCTTGAATGCGTCTCTCCAGTTTCTGTTTTCTCGTTCCTTCTCCCATGTCAGTCAACCAGACTAAGCTCACATATTCATGCTGCATGAAAGCAGTCATTAAAAAATAGTAATTTTTCTGTGCTTTAAGTCTACAGAGAATACTGAAGACTAAATTAATCAGATGCTTGGTAAGATTTGCCGCAGGCAAAGCGTTTGCCATGCAGACTGGAATCTGAATGTTCAAGTGCGAGAGCTGTGAAAATTAGTTGATATGAGGGGTGAAGTCAATCTAAAGCCTGGGATACACTGCACGATTTTAGCAATCCTATAAGATAATTACAAATCACACTGTGTGACATGGATCTATTAAACTTGGGTACGACATGCATGTAGACTGTACGATGACTAGTATTATTGACTAGTAGGCTACGATGCAAGTTTATTTAGAAGAATAAAATTTAATCCGCATGCACTAGTGGTAAACAAAAAGACCATGATGAATCACACTTTGGCAGTTGTAGTTTTTATGTGTGCTGAAAAAAAAAATAGGAAGCGGCAAAAGAGGAAGGGAAAAGAGCTTGAGGTAAGCAGTTTTAAGTTTTATCGCCATGTCGAGTAAATGTTAGTGCTCAATTCTGATTTATTGCTCAGATCAGATTTTTTTGTATAGCTGTCCACATAGTTGTTTTAAATGTAGCCAATATCAGATTCCAGTGCGAAAAGACCCGCATGCGCAAAAGAATGTTAAAAAGACGTCACACACCACACTATCATATGGAAGTAATCATGGAGGACTTTAAAGGGATAGTTCACCCAAAAATGAAAATTAGCCCATAATTTACTCACCCTCAAGTCATCCTAGGTGTATATGACATTCTTCTTTCAGACGAATAAAATCTGAGGTATATTACAAAAGTCCAGGCTAATCAAAGCATCAGAACTGGATTAATAGTTGCTCTGTTTTTGAAATCCATAAAAAGTGCATCTGTCCGTCAAATAATGTGCTCCACGCGGCTCCGGGGTGTTAATAAAGGCCTTCTGAAGCGAATCGACGCGTTTGTGTAAGAAAAATATTAATATTTAAAACTTTATCAAGTAGAGTTCCAGCCGATGGATTTCCTTGGAAAAGTGTTGAATGTTGACAGTGAAACTCAAGATGCGTACGTGACGTCATGACGAGCGGACCTGGTCGCGTTAGCCTTTCGATCGGCAGGGGAACTTTCAACAATTTTCCATAAATTGAACAGGGAAGGCGTCGGCCGAAAGTTTACTCGATAAACTTTTAAATATGGATATTTTTCTTACACAAACGCATAAAATCTTTGAAGTGACTCCCATGAGCGCAGAATTGTGACGAATGTTGATATAGACTGATGTTAAACTTTTACGTCAGTCTATATCAACATTCATCACAATTGCGATAGAATTTCGATATGACTGTTCAGACCAAGGTTGTATTGCAAATGACATCATGACTTTGCGCAAACATACACGGCACTTTCTAAAGCCAAATGGCGTGTTATCTGTACGCATTTTGAGCTATCCGCGTGTATGTCTACGCCGTGTGATTCCGCGTGTATGTCTACGCCGTGTGATTCCACGTGTATGTCTACGGCGTGTGATTCCGCGTGAATGTAAATGGATTTATAGACATACTAAATTATGTTTTTTTGAAAATGTAAAAATGCAGAATGTTTCTTGTGATGGGTAGGTTTAGGGGCAGTGCGTGCGTGTGTGTGTGTGTGTGTGTGTGTGTGTGCGTGCGTGTGATGGGTAGGTTTAGGGGTAGGGGCAGTGTAGGGGGATAGAATGAAACGGCGTTGATAAACACGCTAAAAAGCGATTATGCGTCTTGATAGCACGCCAAAATGGCATAGCGAATTGGCGTGTCATACATACGCCATTTCATGAGATCAGTCTGGACCTGTATCAGATTTAGGTCCACATATGGAAGTGGCACAAATCAGAATTGAAAAGATTCCATGTGTTTTGTGCTGTTCACACTGTCATGAGTAACGTGTGAGCAAAATAATCGTATTTGGGCCACATTCTGAACGTAGTCTTCCACCCCCTCACAAGGTCAAGTTCTATTGGTTTAGAGTAAGGGGTGGAGTTAGGAGTCAGACAGGGTAAGATAAGGGTCCAAATGGAAGACTACTTGTCATCTTCAATGAAAATGTACCTCAGAAAGTCTGATACTATTGCATGTTGAACATTTAAACGCTTGGTTAGTGAGGACAGGCATGGCTGTATGTCTCTTTATCTTTTCTTCTTCTTCTTCTTCTTCTTCTTCTTCTTCTTCTTCTTCGTGTTCCTCTCCGATTACAGCTGCTCTTTTCCTGTGTGGCTTTTAATTGAGATTTAGACACGAATGGGGTCAGAATAAGATTGTAGGCAATTACCAATTCAAATTCCACTCTGTATACCTCACAGGAAACTATTTTACTTAAAAAGCAACACATTGTCGTTTGGACTATACCGTGGTATTGCTTTTGCCATTTTTGAAATAAATTACTGATTACACTTGTCTGTTATGTTTTTCTGGTAACACTTTAGTCAGGGTCTACTTCTCAGTATTAACTAGTTGCTTAATAGCATGCGTATTAGTAGGATATTGGCTGTTTATTAGTACTTATAAAGTGCATATTAAAGCCTTATTCTGCATGACCATATTCTACATCCACCACCATAGTTTATAGTTAGTTAATAGTGAGAATTGGACCCTAATCTAATTGGTTAGAGTGTCCGTCCTTCGGAGTACAATTGTGGTATTAGCAACTTAAAAATATATGACAGCCACAAGGAGATCAGGATGACACTACTTTTAAAAGTAACATTCCTCAACACTGGAAATTAATGTGCATGGCAGTAAGAAATGGTAATTACATTTCAGGTTGAAGATGAGAGAGTGGAAAATAGTTTTGCAGGTGACCAAATGTCCCCACAAGGATAGTAAAACCTGAGATCACTTACATTGTGGGGACATTTGGCTGGTCCCCATGAGGAAAACATCTTATAAATCAGACTAAATTATGTTTTTTGAAAATGTAAAAATGCAGAATGTCTCCTGTGATGGGTAGGTTTAGGGGCAGATGCAGTGTAGGGGGATAGAATGTTCAGTATGTATGGTATAAAAACTATAACGTCTATGGAAAACCCCCACAAAGATAGTAAACCAGACATGTGTGTGTGTGTGTGTGTGTGTGTGTGTGTGTGTACATGTTTTTCTAGCCTGGTGGGGACTTCAACCTGACTGTAGACAGACTCATGGGGACTCGTGTCACCGTGGGGACCTAAATTGAGGTCCCCACGGGCACAAAAGCTTATAAATCATTCAGAATGAGTTTTTATGAAAATGTAAAAATGCAGAATGTCTCCTGTGAGGGTTAGGTTTAGGGGCAGGGTCAGTGTAAGGGGATAGAAAATACGGTTTGTACGGTATAAAAACCATTACGCCTATGGTGAGTCCCCAGAAGGATAGCGCACCAGACTGTGTGTGTGTGTGTGTGTGTGTGTGTGTGTGTGTGTGTGTGTGTGTGTGTGTGTGTGTGTGTGTGTGTGTGTGTGTGTGTGTGTGTGTGTGTGTGTGTGTGTGTGTGTGTGTGTGTGTGTGTGTGTGTGTGGTTGGAGATGCAATGAGTTCAAATGGTGCTTGTACGTTCTGACATCACTTCCACTTTTCATTTTTTCTCTCTCATTCAACTTTCATCTTCTCAAAGCTATATTTTTTTTCTCACACACTTCACACAACCATTAGATGCTCTTGGCTGCCTATATCAATTATGCTCATGCAATTAGCTGCCAAGGATGTTTACCCCAGAATCTATGCTGTGTTTGTAATTACGGCCAGTCAGAACATATATCCTAATCCTATATGGATTACATGAAAATTCCAATGCTTCAGCACTGGGAGCTGCTTTGTGCTGCATTCAAAAAATATATAAGCATTTTCAGAGACGTTTGAGATTTTGTCCCCCAGTGGGCCAGCATGCTGCAATGGAGGCACTAACAAAGGGGACTTTACTCTTTGAGCAAACCTGGTTTCTTCTTTGACCATCGCTATAAATTCAGCCTAGACTGCTGAGAGTTTTGCCAACCATCCAAGCAGGAGAAACAACATCAATGAAGGAGACAGAAACAGAAACACAGTGAGAGATAGAGATGCCTAAGAAGGCTATGTCTGCATAATTGTCATAAGCATGGACGATACACAAGCTAAGAGATGAAATGCATTAATGCCACTGCTTCTGGAGGAATGTGCTTCTGTGCTCTCTTACACACAAGATCTAGATTAATATTTTTTTTCCTAAATGTGTGATGTTTTTATTGTTTTAAGAAATAGCTCAGCCATTAAAAAAATATTGTGCTTATTTTACTTAATTTTCTTAATTACCTGATTTCCTCATGTCGTTTCAAACCCACGGAACCCAAAATGACACCTTTAGCAGAATGTTAACACTGCTCTTTTCCATACAATGAAAGGATGCTGTCAACCTTCCGTGTGGACAAAGAAAAGCCTTTAAACGTATAATAAAAGTGTTACATTATCTGAAAATCACATTTGATTGGTGAACCTATTTATTAAAATGTCTAAATATATCTGATTTAAGGGTCATGAATGTGCATGCAAAGTTCCAACACATATGTGTGTTTTGAAAAGGCTCTACATTTTACCCTCACAAGGGATTGAGAGCCATGACATAACAAAAAGGCAGAGGCTATTTACACTAAGTACAAATAGCAATAACTATACAAGTTATATTATAGGTACTATTTGTACTTGTAGTTATTTTCACATCAGTGTGCAAAAAGACACTAAAAGTACTAATGACAAAATAAAAACTCTGTGTGTGCAGTTAAAGGTCAAATTGGCTCCTAACCCAATAAAAAGATGGAAATTGTTACGTTTCTTAAAAAAAAAGATATATATATATATATATATATATATATATATATATATATATATATATATATATATATATATATATATATATATATATATATATATTTTATTTATTTTTTTTATTTCTGACAAGCTACAATAGAGGTTTTTACAAGGATCTTTAGTGTTTTTTATTTATTTAATTTTTTTTTTCAATTCCATAGAAACCCAGGTCAGTTTGACTACCAAAAAAGGAGGTTAAAGGGACAACCCTAGAGGTGCAATATGTACCCTTAAGAGTATAGCTTTGTGTGACAATTATTCACTGCGCCTTTCCCTCTGCAGTTGCTCTCATATCTCATTTGTATGTATTATTCAAATGTGTCACCACAAGATGCATCATTTCAGGTTTGATAGGATGATGCACCTCACGAGTTGTATGGACTTCTTCCATGCTGCTTTTTTGTTAAGGTGGAATTCCAAATTCAAGTGGCATCCTATTGCACATTTCCAAGTCAAATGATGAAAATTCTGACTCTCCAAGTTGAATCAAATATAGTTGTAGGTATGGAAATGAATTTTACTCAATAAGTGTGACCAGTTTTACTCAATTTGCCGCACACATAAAACAAGAAAAAGAAGAAAAAAAATCAAGGACCTGCGGGTTGTTTGGCACAAGCTTTTGTCTTCCAGATAACACTGTCAACAGATGAAAATGTGTGTTTGTGAGGCTGGGTGGGTAGGTGTGTTGTTGGGAGCTTCAAAGCCCTCCATTTCAGCTGTCCTCACCGTGAAGTTAATTACTGTGCATCTGTAGCACCCCACAGCTAAAGTAAAGATAGTTGTTTTTCAAGCCCTCTGCCAGTTTTATTACCTCTAATGTTAGCGTGGGCTCTCAGTACTCCCTGTCACTGTTTGTGTGCATGTCAGCAAGCAGACAGTCACCTGGATGTACTGTAGTTAAAATATCAAGGTAGAATAATTAGGTTAATTGCGTATATTGTAAACACTGTGTAAAACAAAGAAGCACATCCTGTGGGGAGGCAACCTGTCAATTTATGAGTACATTTAGAGTGATTGAGACTGTAAGACATGTGTGTCTATGTGTGGGGGAACGACAACACTGGGACATCTTCTGCAGGGAACAGTTTTTCATAACTGCTTTTATTCCAGTTAGTCTCAAATAAACAGACTTTTTACTGTCAGCATGAAATCTGGTCCAATTACAGTTTTGTTGGATCCAAGAACCGCCAATCTGGAAATAGACCGCTTAACAGGCCTTTAAAGTGGGTGAATGCAGTTTGGTTTTTTCTTTTGCCCCACTTTACATTAGGTGATTGCAGGGAAAAATGGTACAATGTACTTATTGTGTTTGTTTTATTGAAAAAATAAAAAAAAGGATGCTATTGATGTAAGGTTAAGGACAGGTGTCATTTCATGGTTAGGTTTAGATGGGGTAGGGTAGATGTAATTACATTATTTAATAACTGGTGTAATTAAAGGAATAGTTCACCCAAAAAAGAAAATTCTGTCATTTAGTCACCCTCAAGTTGTTCCAAACAAAAGAAGATATTTTGAAGAATGTTGGGAACCAAGCAGATAGAGCAACCATTGACTACCATAGTATTTTTTTCCCTACTATGGTAGTCAATGGTTGCTCTCTCTGCTTGGTTACAAACATTCTTCAAAATATCTTCTTTTGTGTTCAGCAGAACAAAGAAACTCATACAGGTTTGGAACAACTTGAGGGTGAGTAAATGATGACAGAATTTTCATTTTTGGGTGAACTATCCCTTTAAAAAATTTTTTTTTTAAATATAAGTTCAACATAAAAACGTACACAATAAGTGCATTTTATCAAGTCAAACCAAGTCTCCTTTATTTATATAGTGCTTTTTATAAATGCTGATTGTTTCAAAGCATCTTTACAGTGATAACAGGAAAAGAATGCAAAAGAATTTGATTTGGCTGTACAGCCTCTCTGGAGAAAACAGTGATGTCATCCAGCTCAGTTCAGTTCTCATATAGTGTCAATGTGGGCAGATCAGTAATATAGTTGAATATTTAGTGTCCCCAACTAAGCAAGCCAAAAGCCAAGGCAACAGAGGCGACGGTGACAAGGAACCAAAACTCAATCAGGTGACAGAATGGAGGAAAAACCTTGGGAGAAACCAGGCTCAGTCGGGGTGCCAGTTCTCTGTGCAATGAACAAACAGTGTACGATTATGATTCAGGCAACATTACAAGTCAGAAGTCATATTAGATCGGAACATTCAGAATATTTGTCCAGTTCCATATGATTGAAAATCGGAGTCATCACGCCTGAGACGGGTTTGTTGAGGATATTGTGTCGATGGGCCGTCACAGGGGAGAGTCTAGTTGACACGGTCTCTGCTGACACTTCAGGGATGCGTTGGTCGTGTCTAGCGCAGGTCCACCATCTGGTCTGATCTGGATACGGCCCGGATCCGGCTGACTGCAGTAAAACAAAGGATAAACAAAGAGTCTTGTGGCAGTACGAGGAAAAAAGAGGAGTTTTTTTGCTGTGTGGATGGAGGAGGGAAATATTCCGGATGGAGGAGGGAGATAAATTAACCAGAAATAGGAAACATGTATATAAGGAGGAGTTATAGGAGGAACGAAAAAAGAGAGACGGGAAGAGAGAGAGAGAAAACAGATTACCTGAGACACCCGCCTAGTTGGTGAGACTGAACGCTGCTGTTTTAGCCAGTCTGGGTCGCTGAAGCGGACGTGAGTTTCCGGGGCAATCTCTGTAGTGCGGCATACACTCTCAGCTGCTGGTTGCAGGGTGACGTAGTCTCTGTGGCTGACGAGCGCGAGTGGGCTGCTCAGGTGAACAAACTCCTGTTTAAACTCCCTTAGTGTAAAAGACTCCAACTGACAAAAAACTGTTTCCTCCCTGCCATTATCGGCCCGAGCTCAGTGCTCCTCACACACACACACACACAAACACACACACTTCATGAACCCGCAAGCATACCTGAACTTTCAAGCACGCCCATTCACCACATCACACCAAAGACTTTTTTCCATTTCCTGGTGTTTGGTTTGATTTAGCGTGTAAAAGTTTTTTTTGTGATATAAGAACTGACTGTTTGAATGCTTTTCTTTATCCATCCATCCATCCATCCATCCGTCATCTTCCGCTTATCCGGGGCCGGGTCGCTGGGGCAACAGTCTAAGCAGAGACGCCCAGACTTCCCTCTCCCTAGCCACTTCCTCCAGCTCTTCCGGGGGAACCCCGAGGCGTTCCCAGTCCAGCCGGGAGACATAGTCCCTCCAGCGTGTCCTAGTTCTTCCCCGGGGCCTCCTCCCAGTGGGATGTGCCTGGAACACCTCCCTGGGAAGGCGTCCAGGAGGCATCCAAAATAGATGCCCGAGCCACCTCAGCTGGTTCCTCTCGATGTGGAGGAGCAACGGCTCTACTCTGAGCTCCTCCCGAGTGACCGAGCTTCTCACCCTATCTCTAAAGGAGTGCCCAGCCACCCTACGGAGAAAGCTCATTTCGGCTCAGTTCAGTCACTACGACGTAACGTTAGTGACTAACGAATGGGGGTTTCGCTTAGAAGCCTATCAACTTCGAGCTTTGAGAAAACGCCCAATGGCGTGCCAATGCCATGGGCATGCGGAATTTGCATACGTAACTCCGCCTCACTGCGTGAGTATATAAGGAAGTACGAGGCAATATCGCATTATGTTTCTGCTTTCGGAGCCAAGAGTACCTACCTCTTCACTCCTACAGCCTTCTGAGACTCTGTCAGCTTCTTCGAGACGAGCAGCTTTCCAGTCGGTGTTGGTGTTTCCTCTCACAAAAGAGCTTGCACGTGACACGTCCTTTTCAGGATGTTTCGTCCGTGCACTTCTGGGTGCGGTAGATCGCTTTTTTCTTTTGACGGGCACGAGCGCTGTGTGACGTGTTTGGGCTTTCAGCACGCTCAGGCAGCGCTTGTGGATGACTCATGTTCCCTCTGCGGGAACCTGGCCATCTCAGTGCTTCGATCGAGACTCCGTGAATTCCGTGCTGATGCCGGAACGAGAGTCCCCTCCGCCACCCCCCAATCTGCGGTCTCCTCTGGAGGCGGCACTTTGGCTGGTGACCAGGGTGATCTGAGGGTGACGGTGTGGAACAAAGCTCCGACGCTAGTTCCTCGGCCCACACCCCCCTCTCATGCACTTGACCCGGTCCGCGCTCAGGCGTCTACATCGGGGCCGGCTCCTGCTGTCCCGACTGTGGCGTTTGGCGCGGCGGAAGAGGAAGTGATGTCTATCGCCGCATCACAAGGTGGGCTGGAGTCATCTGGGGATGAAGATTCGGCTGTGCTGCCACCTTCGGGTGCACCAGCATTGCCCGAGTCAGACCCAGAATTGACAGCCATGCTGTCTCGGGCCGCCGCAGCGCTTGGACTGGAGTGGAACCCTCCGCCTCAGCCCGAGCGTTCGCGGTTGGATGATTGGTTTTTGGGGGCGGCGCGTCCGGACACCCGTCCGGCCGCTCCTCCAATACCTTTCTTCCCCGAGGTGCATGAAGAGGTCGCGCGTTCCTGGAAGTCCCCGTTGTCTTCCCGTGAACGTTTGCCGACCTCTTCCGCCTTCACCTCCCTCGATGGAGCCGCGGCTCATGGGTACACTGGGGTCCCCCCAGTCGAACGTTCTGTTGCGATGCAACTGTGTCCACAGAGCGCTTCGTCCTGGCGTGGTGACCCAAAGCACCCCTCCAAGGCCTGTAGGTTTTCGTCATCCCTGGTGGCGAAGTCCTATAGAGCTGCGGGGCAGGCCGCCGCTTCTTTGCATACCATGGCAACTCTTCAGGCTTACCAGGCCAAGTTGCTGTGTGATATGCACGAAAGAGGGGCTGATCCAGGACTCAGCAATGAGTTGCGTGCCGCCACCGACCTCGCTCTCCTTGCGACGAAGGTGACCGCACGCTCCCTGGGTCAGGTGATGTCCACAAATGTGGTCCAGGAGAGACACCTATGGCTCAACCTGTCTGATATGCGTGACGCTGAGCGAACCCGTTTCCTCAACGCCCCCATATCGCAGGATGGGCTATTCGGCGGAGCGGTCGAGAGCTTCGCCCAACAGTTCTCGGCCGCTCAGAAGCAGACTGAGGCGATAAAACACATCCTGCCCCGGCGGTCAGCTGCTGCCTCCACCCCACCGCCCGTGCAGGTGCCTCAGCCTGCTCACCGCCGAGGACGTCCTCCTGCGGCCCCCTCTACCTCTGCGCTACCCAAGCAGCAGCCTCCACCCGGGCCGCGCAGAGGCAGCCGCAGGAAGGCGCCCCAGTCCGCTCCAGCCCCGCAGCCCGCGAAGAAACGCCAGGCTAAGCGGCGCTTCTGATGCGGACGGCTCAAGGATGGGCAGTTCTTTCCAGGAGACGGCGGCAGGGCCGCTCCTTCCCCCGGTGGAGGGCCGGGGGAGAATCTTTTGTTCAGCTGCTGGCCCCCGGGTCAGCAGCACCCTAATGTGGTTAAAGAAAGAACTGACAAACCCATCCCTGAGCCCCCAGAGATCGGTGACGGCAGTGCGCGCCACCCTCGGGTCTCGCCACTCTCGTCCCTCTCTGTCGCCAGCCCCCTGGCAGAGCAGACCCCAGTGGAACGCGAGTCCTTCCCTGGTCTCCTCTGTCAGGGCGCAGCCGTTAACCGTGCTCCGACCCCGGGACGCCCAACAGCCTCCCTTGTCCGCGCCGGTAACGCTGCCTCGCTGCCCCACCCAGGGTACGCCTACTGTCCGTATGACCCCGTTGGTGCAGTCTCTGGAAGCCTGGCTTCAGCTTCCGGGGCTGTCCCGCTGGGTTGCCCGGACCGTCAGGCTCGGCTACGCGATTCAGTTCGCGCAGGCTCCTCCCCGTTACAGGGGAGTCCGCTATACCGTGACCGGGGCCCATGCCCCCGTCATGCGTGCGGAGATTGCCACTCTACTGGCGAAGGGTGCGATTGAGCCTGTCCCTCCAGCCGAAATGAGGTCGGGGTTCTACAGCCCCTACTTCATTGTACCCAAGAAAACCGGTGGGTTACGGCCAATCCTGGACCTTCGCATCTTGAACCGATCCCTTCACCGGCTTCCGTTCAAGATGTTGACTGCGAAACGCCTTTTCGAATGTGTTCGTCCGTACGATTGGTTTGCAGCGATCGACCTGAAGGACGCCTACTTCCATGTCTCCATCCTTCCTCGACACAGACCGTTCCTACGGTTTGCTTTCGAGGGGCGGGCATACCAGTACGCGGTTCTCCCATTCGGGTTATCTCTGTCCCCTCGCGTCTTCACGAAGATCGCCGAGGCAGCCCTTGCGCCCCTTCGGCAGCACGGGGTCCGCATCCTGAACTACCTCGACGACTGGCTCATACTAGGCCACTCTCGAGAGCAGGTTTGCGGACACAGAGATCTGGTTCTCCACCACTTAGCCCGTCTGGGCCTTCGGGTCAACTGGGAAAAGAGCAAACTTTGCCCCGTGCAGAGGATCTCTTTTCTCGGTATGGAGATCGACTCGGTCGCCATGTACGCGCAGCTTTCGAGCGAGCGCGCGCAGTCTCTGCTGACTTGCCTCCGACAAATCGAGAGCAAGAGTGCGGTTCCACTGAAACTATTTCAGAGGCTCCTGGGGCATATGGCATCTGCAGCCGCGGTAACGCCGCTCGGATTGCTTCATATGAGACCGCTTCAGCACTGGCTTCGCGATCGAGTCCCGAGATGGGCATGGCAGTCTGGCACACTCCGGGTCCAAGTGACTCGGGCCTGCTTACAGACACTCACCCCGTGGTCGAATCTCAGTTTTCTACGGGCTGGTGTGCTCTTAGAACGAGTTTCCAGGCATGTTGTCGTATCGACGGATGCCTCTGCCACGGGCTGGGGTGCCATGTGCAATGGACAAGCAGCCGCGGGCTCCTGGACAGGACCCCAGCGCCTCCTGCATGTCAATTGCCTCGAGTTGCTGGCAGTACGGTTCGCCCTGCACCGCTTCCGAGCGCTGCTGAAGGGCCAACATGTGCTTGTCCGGACAGACAACACGGCCGTAGTAGCGTACATCAACCACCAGGGCGGTCTACGCTCCCGCCGTATGTCTCAACTCGCCCGCCATCTCATCCTATGGAGTCAGAAGCGCCTGAGGTCCCTTCGTGCTGTCCATATTCTGGGAGTCCTGAACCACGCAGCCGACGAGCTCTCGCGGTTTCAGCCTCTCCCGGGAGAATGGAGACTCCATCCCCGGATGGTTCAGCTGATTTGGGAACAGTTCGGTGACGCACAGGTAGATCTGTTTGCCTCCCACGACTCTTCCCACTGCAGCCTGTATTATTCCCTGACCGAGGGCACGCTCGGCACGGATGCACTGGCGCACAGCTGGCCGCGGGGCCTACGCAAATATGCGTTCCCCCCAGTGAGCCTACTCGCACAGCTTCTGTGCAAGATCAGGGAGGACAAGGAGCAGGTCCTTTTGGTCTTCCCGTACTGGCACGGCCGGACCTGGTTCCCCGAACTCATACTCCTTGCGACAGCCCCTCCCTGGCCTATTCCTCTGAGACCGGACCTCCTTACTCAGAGACGGGGCACCCATTGGCACCCGCGTCCCGACATTTGGAGCCTCCACGTGTGGCTCCTAGACGGGACGCGGCAGGTTTGAGTGGCCTACCACCTACGGTGGTCGCCACCATCACTTCCGCTAGGGCAGAGTCCACTCGGCATGCCTATGCGTTGAAGTGGAACCTCTTCGTCACCTGGTGCTCTTCCCGCCAAGAAGACCCCTGGAAATGCCCGATCGGGTCCGTGCTTGAGTTTCTCCAAGAGGGGCTGGAGCGAAGGCTGTCTCCCTCCACCCTCAAGGTATATGTGGCTGCAATATCTGCCCACCACGATCTCTTGGAGAACAAGAAGGTAAGTCAGCACGACCTGGTCATCAGGTTCCTGAGGGGAGCCAGGAGACTGAATCCTCCTCGCTCTCCTCTCGTACCCTCTTGGGACCTCGCAGTAGTGTTAACTGCTCTGCAGAGACCTCCCTTTGAGCCTTTGCGGTCGGTTGATAACTCTTTAAGTTTCTGTCTATGAAGACGGCTCTGCTGACCGCATTGGCCTCAGTCAAGAGGGTCGGGGACCTGCAGGCATTTTCGGTTGACGAAGCGTGCCTGGAATTCGGGCCGGCTAACTCTCACGTGATCCTGAGACCCCGGCCTGGATATGTGCCCAAGGTTCCCACCACTCCGTTTAAGGACCAGGTGGTGAACCTGCAAGCGCTGCCTTTGGAGGAGGCAGACCCAGCCTTGGCATTGCTCTGTCCAGTACGCGCCCTCCGCGCCTACGTATACATGACGCAGTGTTTCAGGACCTCAGACCAGCTCTTTGTCTGTTATGGTGGAGAGCGGAAGGGAAGTGCTCTCTCAAAGCAAAGGCTGTCTCACTGGATAGTGGACACCATTGCTTTGGCTTACCAGCAGCAAGGCCGACCATGTCCCCTTGGTGTGAAGGCACACTCCACCCGGAGTGTGGCCTCCTCTTGGGCTCTAGCGCATGGCGCCTCGTTAGCAGACATCTGCAGAGCTGCAGGCTGGGCGACACCCAACACATTCGCCAGATTCTACAATCTCAGAGTGGAGCCAGTGTCCGACTATGTACTCGCCCCCCCGAGGGGCCGGTGATGGGCCAGGCTCAGGTGTCTTCGCTTGCTCGCCACTCCACTCCACGGACTGGATACGTGCGATATTTTCCTCAGGTGAGCTCCCCGAGAGCCCTGAGCTCCTCCAGCACTGTCGACGCCGACATCAGTTCAGTCTGCCCTTTCGAGCCCAGACCCTCATGTCCGGCCAGGTGCCCCATGTGCATGGTTCCCTCTGGCGACCCCCACATGTGTATTTCACCGTAAGTCTCCGCATTGAGCGGGTTTCTTCCCTTGGCGTGTCCCCGCCACCCCTAGGGTTAAAAATCCACCTTCGGCTGGTACCCCAGAGATCTTCCATATGCAACCCTCAGCGGGTCATATGTGTCTCTTAAGTCCTCCCCACGGGTAGGCATTTTTGGCATTTCCTCACTGGGATATGCTTCCCAGTGTACCTTGGTATTCCTGTGTTAAGTGGGAGTCCTTCGTCCGTACTAGTCTTACGACAGGGTACTCACACTTACGCAGGGCACTGGAAGACAGCTGAGTGGCGGGATTATATTGGGACCCCCATTCGTTAGTCACTAACGTTACGTCGTAGTGACTGAACGAAAGGGAACGTCTCGGTTACGGATGTAACCCTCGTTCCCTGAGGAGGGAACGGAGACGTAACGTCCCCTTGCCACATCAGTTGTGCTACCTGGAACGCAGGAGTTCAGTCTTGGCTCCTCAAGCAGGTAACATAATGCGATATTGCCTCGTACTTCCTTATATACTCACGCAGTGAGGCGGAGTTACGTATGCAAATTCCGCATGCCCATGGCATTGGCACGCCATTGGGCGTTTTCTCAAAGCTCGAAGTTGATAGGCTTCTAAGCGAAACCCCCATTCGTTAGTCACTAACGTTACGTCTCCGTTCCCTCCTCAGGGAACGAGGGTTACATCCGTAACCGAGACGTTTATATACTTTTTCATCCTTTCTGTTTCCAGTACCTCCTGTTGAGGAAATAATGTGTGAAACTAAGGGTGCTTAATTATTTTTGTCTATTTATTTACTTATTTTTATTTCCTTTGTTGGTGTTTTGTGTGATTTCCTACATTCATTGTTTTCTGAAAATATACCTAAATCACACCATGACAATGAACTTGTGAATTATTTTTTGTTTCCTTGTTAGTTTGGTGAAAATATATAACTGTGAATATGAACTTTCTTTGTGTGAGACTCTGATTTATATTTGTAATCGGTGGAAAAAGCAACAAATAGAATTTGTATTTTGACAAGATTAAGCTTGTCTGGCGCCCGAACTGTGTATAGTTAAAGTAGACGGTTTATTTAAGTTTCTTTTGGCCTGCCAACGTTACATAAGTGGCGCCCGAACGGGGACCTGAATTTTTTTTTGGAAAAAAAAAACATTACATTTTGTTTTTCTTTTTGATGAAAACTTGAACTGAAAAAAAAAAAAACATTTGTGAAACACCCCCTACAAACTGTGATTGACAATTTTGTTACTTTTTGGGGGAAAGTGTATTTGGTATCCTGTGTCCTTTGAACTGTGGGGGGAAAAGCCTGTATTTAAGGAGAGGTAACAATTAATGACGACAATTGAAGTGTCACTTGGTGTTTAAATACTTTAAAAAAGGAATTTCAAATGTATGTATGTGGGTTAGACTTGTTTATTGAACACTGTTACAACATTGTCATATTGTTGTTTTATGCATGTTCTGATTGTTTCCTGACACACATACCAATTTACTTCAAGGGTTCAAGGTAATTGGGATACACTACTGGATTTTGTAAAAACTCAGACAAAAGCAGTCTGTGAACTTACCCAGGGGCTGAAAGCAGCTTCTTCTCAGCACAGTGACCAAATTAATAACCTTTCTACCAAAGTGAGGGATAACCAACAGCAAGTTCTCACCCTATTGGCCACGACCGGAAAACAGGACGAGTCTGAGGCTGATCAGTTAATGAAAGCCATAAAACTCATGATATCAGGTGAACTTCAAAAAGTAGAATCTAATGTTGTATCTGAGGTACGCTTCATGGTGGATCAGCTCCAGCTGGAAGTTCAACAAGACCTAAAAACCATGCAACAGCACTTTCAAAAAAGCCATGATCAGCTGACAACAGAAATACAGCAATGCAACAGTCAAACTGCTAGTCTTTGTACCAACTTAAGGAAGTTTGAGACGGAGATGACTGACTGATGAAAAACTCAAGAAAAGAAGATGGTGGATCTACTTAAGGAGAGACTACCATCCCCTCCTGATTCTACTTCGCTCCCTTCCCTTCCTCCCTCACCCTCAGTGACTGTACCTGCACTTGCACCTCCATCAGCTACTACAGGGGTAAGAAGTGACCACCTGAAATTAACGTTTACCACCTTTGAAAGGCCATCCGACGACCCAGATCCATTGCTATATCTGGCCCGTTGTCAAGATTTTCTAGCATTACAAGGTCTGGTTGATGCAGACCTGCTGGCCACTATCCAAACTGTCCTGTATGGAACTGCCCGTGACTGGTGGGAAGTTGCCAGATCGTCTATAACAAGATGGAGTGAGATTGAATCCGCCTTCCTCTCAGCTTTCCTCTCGGAGGATTATGAAGATGAGCTGGCAGATCGGGTCAGAAATAGGACCCAAGGAGAGAAGGAATCCATCAGGGATTTTGCATTCTCGTACAGAGCTCTCTGCAAAAGGTGGAAGCCTGCCCTAACAGAGAGTGACATGGTAAAATTGATCCTTAAAAATATCAAGCCCTATCTCACCAGCCAGCTACGCAGCAGAGTAAGCACGATCGAAGATCTAGTGAAGCTGGGTCACCAGCTGGAGAAGGATTATGCACAGCACATCCAATATGAGGGACGTAAGGCCATAAAACCACCTACAATGCCAAAAAGACCAATCCCTAACCAACCCGTGGAGAAGCCTCAAGTACAGTGCTGGAGGTGTAAAGGTTACCACTCCCCTGGAAACTGCCCACATTTCACGCCTGCTTCTTCCAACCAGCCATCTGATCAGCATGATGCCAGCAATAACAAGTGTTCTTTCCAACCTTTGAAGTCTGGGGGTCTGCCTCGCCAGCCAACTACCCCTTCCAGCAACGAGGTGTCTGCAGCAGCCACACCCTGGCCATCTATGACCATGGAAGAGAGTACCACCACCGGTTTCAATACCCCAAATCAGCCAACTGCGGTACCACAACAATTAGTAATACCCATTAGTATTGGCACTTGGAGAGGGAAGGCTATACTGGATACAGGCGCAAGTTACACCCTCCTCCATGAAAACCTTTGGTCAGAGCTTAACCCACAAGTCAAACTTCACCCTTGGACCCTTGGACCTCTTTATTTAGTTAATGGTGTGGCAGAAGTTCCATTAGGCTGGATAAATCTGCCCATTATTCTCCATGATAAAACTTTCTCAGTGTGGGTGGCTGTCCTCACCTCCAAAGCCCTTGCTTATGCAGTGATCTTAGGTTTGAACTTTAAATTCTCTATTGGACTGCAGATTAACGTGACAGACAGGAAATATTCATTCAAGTCTGCCCCTAATGAAGACTACCCTTTTCAACCAGGTCAGGCCAGTATACCTGCAGTGAAACTACCACACTTGGAAAAGAGACATCACCAAAAGAGCGTTAAGCAAAGCCTCTCCCTGCTTAGTTCCATTCCTCCACCCACACCCCCATTGCTATCATGCCCACTTGACAACTTGGATGATCAAGAGTTAATTGACCTGGCTGTAAATGGTGCTCACTTACCACCGGATGGAAAACAACAACTACGGCAAATCTTAGAGTCCAACTCTGAGATGTGTACCCTTCGTCCAGGACGGACGGATGTTCTCCAACACCACCTCTATATCACCCATCCAGTGCCCATTAAACAGCGACCGTATCGCATGAGTCCTTCAAAGGAAGCTGTTGTGAGAGAGCAGCTGGAGGAGATGCTACAGGCAGGTATCGTGGAACCATCTCACTCGGCCTGGGCTTCACCTGTAGTTCTAGTTCCCAAAAAAGATGGTAAAATGAGATTCTGTGTTGATTACCGGTAGGTTAATGCTATAACAGAGAGTGATGCATACCCTCTCCCGAACATCACTGATATTCTTGAATCCCTCTCTGGTGCGTCCATCTTTTCCACCATGGACCTTAACAGTGGCTACTGGCAGGTAACAAAAGACCCAGATAGCAAGCCCATGACGGCCTTCATCACTCCATCAGGGTTATATCAGTTTAGAGTCATGCCCTTTGGGTTAAAAAATGCCCCAGAGACCTTTCAAAGATTGATGGAAACAGTTTTGAGAGAATTGCGAGGTACCATCTGCTTCGTCTATATTGACGATATTATAGTGTACTCACAATGCATGGAGCAGCACTTCCTCGATCTCCAGACAATTCTCCAATGATTGCGGACAGCTGGGTTGACTGTAAACCTAAAGAAGAGCAGGTTTTGTCTTCAAGAGTTGACATTTCTTGGGCATGTGGTGAATATTCATGGTATCTCCACAGACCCGAGTAAGTCAAGTCAAGTCAACTTTATTTATATAGCGCTTTTAACAATGTAGATTGTTTCAAAGCAGCTTTACAGTGTTAAACAGGAAAATAATGCAGCATAATTTTATTCAGCTGTATAGCCATTCTGGAGAAAACGCTGTCATCAGTTCATTTCAATTATCATACAGTGACAGTGTGGGCTTTAGATCAATAATTAGATCAGTAATTTAGTTTAAATGGTTAATTTATTTTATTAATTAGATTTATTTCGATGTTTAGTTGAAAAATTTAGTGTCCCCAACTGAGCACGCTAAGCCATAGGCAACAGTGGCAAGGAAACCAAAACCCCATTAGGTGACCTAATGGAGAAAAATAAACCTTGGGAGAAACCAGGCTCAGTCGGGGTGCCAGTTCTCCTCTGGCCAATTAAAAAACAGCGTATTATTAATTTTTATTATTATTATTCTGGCAGCTTTACAGGTCAGAGGTCATGATAGATCGGAATAGTTTAGTTTAGTTTATTTATTTATTTAACAGGGACCATGCACAACACAAATGTTGTGCCAGAGTTAGCTAAATAGCTAATTTGCATCTGTGGTCCCTGGGCAGGATGATGTTCAATACAATTACAATTACACAATTACAGCATTCAATTACAATCCAAGAGAGAGGGGGGTGGGGAGGAGTAAATAGACAAAAAACAATATCATATCATAATATCACAAATGTTAAATCACATAAAAAAAAAAAAATATATATATATATATATATATATATATATATATTTTTTTTTTTTTTTTTTTTTTTTTTTTTTTTTTTTTTTTTTTTTTTTTTTTTCTTAAATTGAACTGAACAATCGCCTCTAACGGATGCCCTGGTTTCCCTAAGGTTGTCTTTACAGAAAGTCATACACTGTTTAAGAGGTGGTGGCGCAAGATCATGAATTAATTTATACATCAAACACATATCTGCAAAGAGTAAAAAACAAAAAAAATCAAACGTCAATAATTTATAATGTCTGATGATAAGGCAGTGATGATAACTCCTTGTTTTTTTATCTAAAACTTTCACAGTTTGTTTATAGAGCGTATATAATAGCTTCAATGTTGTTACACTTTCTTGAGACCAGCTTGTAGCACAATAAGATAAATGCGGAAAAATCATTGTGTGCATAAAAAGTTTAGCAGCAGTCAGAGGTAATTGATGCCTAATATTCCTAAAAATCATTAAGCTTGCTCTAACACATCTAGAAATCTTTTGTATATGTTTCTTAAAATTTAAGTTTGAATCTATAATCATACCCAGGTATTTAAAATGCTTAACAATATTTATTGCTTAACCTTTAATTAAAATATCTGGCTGATGCTTATCATTTCTTTTAATAGAGAAATACATTCCCACAGTTTTACTCACATTAAGAGTGAGACATGAATGATTTAACCAATCTGAGATTTTGTTCAGTGCAGCAGTCAGTTTGTTAGCAGCTTGTTCTTTTGTTTTAGCATAAGTATAAATTACTGTATCATCTGCGTACATCTGGAACTGAACCTCTGGACACACTGTGGGCAAATCATTAATGTATAAACTAAATAAAATTGGCCCAAGAATAGATCCCTGTGGGACTCCAATAGTGCAATCAAGAAAGGAAGAGTATATACCATTAATTCTTGTACATTGTTTCCTTAAATTTAGATATGATTCTATCCATGTTATTGCATTAATAGAAAAATGTAACTTTGACAATTTAGATAAAAGTACATTATGGTTAACAGTGTCAAAAGCCTTCTTAAAATCAAGGAAGACAGCACCAACAACACCTCCTCTGTCAAGACTAGATTTAATTTGTTCAACAAAATAACAGTTTGCTGTCTCTGTAGAATGACATGCCCTAAATCCAAACTGCATTGAATTTAATGGAAAATGACCAAGATTTAAATACTCTATTAACTGACTACAAATTACCTTTTCGGTTACTTTGGAAACCACTGGAAGAATACTAATAGGTCTGTAATTGGTTACATTAGTAGGATCACCATTCTTAAAAATAGGTGTTATTACTGCTGACTTCTGTAGGGTCTTAGGGTTACATATATATTTAAATAAAAAATTAGCTCAATAGGGAATTGTGGGTATTAATATTTAGGGATTTATGATCAATCATAACGGGTTATAATCTAATCACAAATCTCCAAAATCACCCAAAATGGGAATACTGCGTCGCGGAGCACGTCGATCTTCAAAGGAAACAACAGCTTGGCTGGACCGCGCCGGCTCGCAGGTCGAAGCCCGCGAGCCGCGCTGATGAGATGGGAGGAAAAGGAAATTTGTCTCGTCGGGGTCCTTGCAAGTTGACTGAGCAACAATGTGTGGGTGTTTCTGTCCTTTAAAGTCCATTAACTACGCCCTTTTTCCCTGAGACGACCAATCGTTGGTGTGAATTTCAGACGGGAGAGACTTTCTTTGTTCGGACTTTATTACTCAATGGAATGTTCTTGCTGGAAGCCAGAATTAGTAAAGTTTCACTCCAAAGACCTAACCATACTAGTGGTACATCTCATAATCATATACTTTGTACCATTGACTAAGACAGAGAAAAAGGAACATTTAGACATCAGACATGCCTTGGTTTACAGACATGAAGGCAGTGCATCTTTTATACAGAGCAATTTGGAGCGTTTAAGATAGCTCTTACATCACGCAAGCATAAGAAATATAGGGAGCATGCATACACTTAAGAAATCATCATATATGTAATTTCTGGGATAGTTTAATTAAAGGCTAAATAGAGGGGAATGATTGTGTTTGTGTGTGTGTGTTTGTGTGTGTTTGTGTTAGAGTCAACCCCCCATGGCCCCTCCAGACTGAAGGGTGAGGGAACAGTTCTGGCTGATTAAAATCTGATTGAAGTTCAGAAAGGGCCATCGCTAGTATCTTCTGGTCATCTTCTAGCTGGCCATTAAACAGTCGGAGGTGCCATTTGACTCAGACCCGCCGGAGCCAGTGGGGCAGAAATTTAACTCCTTAAAGTTCATGAGCGCGTGCACGGGTTGAGGCGCTATTTTTAGCACGAGTGTAATGTTTGTTAATAGATTTAACGTAAAAAAACATCATTAATCTTGACAAACTATATATCATTCTAAAGGTCTAACCCTCAAGCATTGAGGACAGACCACTGTTTTTCAGTGAAAAGCTTATAACGGCTGTATTTTTGCATCAATGTAAGCAATACACATCAACGATTTTATAAATAAAAACAGAGCACATACCTTTTGTGTCCTAATTACGAGCCACACACGCATCCACTGCAAACAATTCCAGAATGAATGGAAAGGTGAGGGTCCACTGAATAACATCCCATAGAGCATTTTTAATCCAACGAAACCATAATGGTGTAATATTGATGGTTAATCCTTTGTTTACATCGCATTTCTGCGGAGCGGAGTATCATACTAGACTGTTATGCAATAAAATAATGCACCAAAAACAGTCTCCCGGTAGCATAAAGTGGCATGGGTTTAAAGCTTAGAATGTTACGAACATTCTACAACTAACCCCACTCAAAAACATGCAAAGATAGCCGCGATATAGTCAAAAATATCCAACCATTGTACTCGTTTTGGCTGATGTCATGATGTGCTCATCCAATGATATTGTCTGTTTATCTGGAGCCAATAAAAGCATTGAATCGTCATGACTGACAGAAAATGTAGCCAATGAGCACACGATTCCAACGAGACCTCTCATGTGTGTATTTGTCACATGGGCGTGAATATTTATTCATTTGAATGTGCCAATGTGGCGCTATCTCCCACGAGATGCTCCGATTCTGACACCCCCCCATTTGACAGCTAAAAGCTAACGGGCTAGTAAACAAACTGAGGTCTCTTTGTAGTAACTGTTTGCTAATCTTACTAACTGGACGGAATTTATTATCCAATGGATCGTCAAAAGAAGTTTTTATTGTGCTGAAGATGCTTTATTTGAGCTCACTCGAAGCAGCTATGTGGAAAACCATTGAGGAGAGTCAAGACAGCGATGACGGTGCTTGTTGACAGAGAACTTGATCCAATAACATACCGGTGAGTTGCTATGTGTAGTTGTTTATGTATATTGAGAATGTGTGTGAGAATGTATTTATTTTATTGTTTCTGTGTGCTAGAAAAAATGCAATATACCAGTATGCATTATACATATGCTGATATTTTGCATTTTTCCTAGCACACATGGGGAAAAAGTATAAATAATTTTTCCCCATGTGTGTGTAAATAAAACATATATATATATATAACACATGTAATTGTTTATATATATATATATATATATATATATATATATATATATATATATATATATATATATATATATATATATATATATATATATATATATATATATATATATATATATATATATATATATATATATTGAGACTGTATTTATTTTATGTTTTTCCTGTGTGCTAGAAAAATTACAATATACCAGTATAGATTATATATATACTGATATTTAGCATTTTTTCTAGCACACACAGAAAAAAAAAAAATATATATATATATAATATATAAAATGCATTTTTTCCCCTATGCTACAAAAAACAAATTGACGAAAAAAGAAAAGTTCTGGACGGCCGACCATCTGTGTGATTGTTGAATGCTCACTGTATCACCGGCCATTAGATTGATTGTAGGACTGTGTGAGAATGTATGGGCCGCCGTCAATATGAATGCTCACTGTATAGCTGGCCGTTAGATTGATGCTTGGGCTGTGTGAGAATGTATGGGCCGCCGTCAATATGAATGCTCACTGTATAGCTGGCCGTTAGATTGATGCTTGGGCTGTGTGAGAATGTATGGGCCGCCGTCAATATGAATGCTGTCTAACCGACTGCCCATCAGTTTCATTGTTCATGGGATGGCCTGTAATTAGAGTGAATGATGACAGTGTGATTGTTGATTGAATGGGCAAACTATACAGAAATAGGACATGCAGTGCTAATTCTCTTTCCTTTCCTTGCCATTCTACAGGCATCAGGTTGAGTCTTCAGATGAGCTATGGCATCCAAGCACCAGCCAACCAGCAGAAAAGAGAAGAAAGCTTTCAGATTCTTCAAGATCTGCACTTGCTGTTGTAGACCTGAATCGGCCAGTAAAAGGCCAGTAAATGTTTTTTTTTTTACATTTGCAAATTGTGTGTGTTTTTATAGCTATATATTTATATTATATTGTTATTTATATTACTAGTTATATTTATAGTTATTATACTTATATTACTTGTTGTATTTTCAGTTGCAAAGAAGTTTAGCTCTTTTTTATTAATATTTCATTTTTATTATATTTTTATAAGTTCTGTTGTACAAATAAATCACTAATACAAAGTCTTATGGTTCTGCCTATTATTTTATAGTTGAAAAAGCATTCAAGCATCATATATGATGGCTAAAACAGCTTGCAGTACACTTCATAACATTAGGTTATCAAGTCTCCTGTAGGTTTCTTGGCACCTGGACATATTCTTAGAAAAAAGCATGCAGGAACCCCATTTTTCATGATATCTTCGTCAAATTTTAAATATAAACTGATGAGACTTTTGCCTTTCAATTCATTAACTAACTGGATTCCTCCAGGCTTATTTTCATATATTTTTACATCAAATAATAAAGTGTTCATTGTAGCACAAATCATCTTCAAGACACTTCAACTTCTATAACTGTTTGTCTTTCTATGTTTTTTTCTACTTTAATGTTTGGGTAATAAACTCTAAAGTGTCTTCTTTTTAAAGATGTCTAAATTGTGCATGTAGTGCAAATTGTTCAGCAACTGCAATTGTTTTAGTTGGGAGATGTCATTTCTGGGGATGTGCCTCAAGCAGGCGGAGGGAGAAATGGAACAGACATAGTCTTGGAAAAAAGCTTGCAGGAACCACATTTTTCATTATATCTTCCTCAAACTTGAAATATAAACTGATAAGTCGTGTGGCTTTCAATCCATAACTGAACTGGATTCCTCCAGGTCTATTTTCATATATTTTTACATGAAATAATACAACATTCTGTGTAGTGCAAATAATTTTTGAGGCATTTCAACTATTATAATTTTTTATCTGTTTGAGAATTATCAACTCTGATTGCTTTTTAGTAGAGTCCCAAGTGTCTTCTTTCCAAAGATACCTTAATTGTGCCTGTAGCACACTGTTCTCACCCAGCAAACATTGGTCCGACGGCAACGTCGTGTCCCTGGCCAAAAATAGTCGCGGTAGGACGGCATAAATCGGTAAAAGTATGTAACACAGAACATTCTTAAAAATGCACTCAGATACATTTGTACCTGTCTACAGTTCTCTCCGGTTGCATGTATAATAGTTACTTTGACTTTTAGCTATGTGTAGTTCAATATATACCCTGTTGTGAATCCGTCGTAAGAGGACGTCACTATGGTGACGTCTTTTACACGTGCATTTATAGTCCATGATGACCCTCTATGAAATCATTGTGAAATATGCAGAAGCTGCTTACACCTTGCATGGTTAATACTGCAATAATTAATTTAAGTGCCCCAAGTAGTTTTTAAGAGGTTGTGAATAGACGTCCACTGACGTCCCGTACACGTCCAGTCAAGACCCATAAAAAAAACCTTTATGAAATACAAGATTTAGCCTATATTTAATTTATTTTGAATATAGGCTAAATATATTTAAAATCACAAAGTGCTCTGTGTGGTTAAGTGATTGTGAACCCACTGCATTTTAGTCATTATTTCAACCCGTTTTATGTATTCGTTGTTATTATTTTTATGGAATGTAGCCTATGCATATGTAAAACAGTAATATATCCTATAACCATTAAGTCTGACTTGAACTGTGCTGCCAAGATGTAGTAACAAAAGATATTAATAAATCTAGCGATATTTCAAAATCCCGCGATATTATAGATTATCTCGCGAGATAGCGTTCCGTTCTCCAGTTCCTGTCTACATTACAACCACGAGGAGAAGAGGACTTGCGGAGAGAGTTTGATATATTATTAAAAATCTACTGTTGGGTAAGTACATTTTGTAGTATTTGATAAATTTACTTGAGTTTTACTTGTTTAACATGAAGGAACCGAAAGAAATGAGGCCCACGTTGTCAACAGAGAATTACTTGAGTTTTGGCTAATTAGCTAGTAGGCTAAACGTTACTTTCAACTTAAACACGTTTAATTATACAGCACAAGTTATTACTGTAACCTATTAATGTAGCCTTTTGAGAGTTTCTTTCAGAAAGTAATGCTTCCATCCCCCACTAACACCCATTTAGAGCAGAACATCTTTTATAGAGTAAAATAAAATGTAATGCATGTTGATTACATTTTTCTTATGTTTAACTCATGATTCATTCATCTTGTTGCATGTTTTTATTTATTTTTTATTGAGCTGTGAGATCATTTTTGCAATACATTTTGAAAATAAGTGCATGTCATTTACCTCAAATTTTTCCTATTATTTTAAAAATAAATATATTCTCTTCCCTCAGATGCTGTGAATAGGTGGACTCTGAGATTGATGCAGCAATAGCAGAACACCTGAATCACTCTCCAGGAAGAGCTGTTGGTGATGGTTACAAAAAATTACAAACAAAATAACTACTTTAATGTGTTTAAGGGATAGTTCCCCCAAAAATGAAAATTGTTGTCATTTACTCACCCTCGTGTTTCAAACCTGTATACCTTTCTATGTTCTGCTGAACAAAAAGATGTCTAACCCTTGTTTAACCCTCTTAATTTGGGAATTAAGAGGGACTCCACAGACCCCAGGCAACAAAATGTAATTTTATAAACTATGTTTATTAATGTTTTTACTCAACATCTGTGCAGTTTTTGGAGAATTTATAATAATTGTTAAATTTATATAAATAAATTAAAACACAAAATCAGTTTATGTAAAATTCACTTTATAAAAGACCCAAAATTCTAACTTTCATTCGTGGGGATAACATGGATAATTTGACATTGTTTAGTGTAAGATTTTTGCCCATCCTTTGGAAAATACAGTTTTATAATAATAATAATAAAAAAAAGACTTTTACCAGTAAATGGCTGCAAAGCTCCACTATTTGCTTACTATGTGACTGACTGAAAGACATTTTTCACAAGTATCTTACAGTTGGATTCATATCTAAATGTTATGAAATCACAATTATAACAATTAAAATTAATTAATTTAGTCAAAGTTTAGTATTTTTTTTGTACTGAATTTTTTTTCAATGTTACATTATGATTAGAATCAAACCAGAGTCTTTAGAATTTATCATTTTATTTCAAACATCTGATTTTCTTATAATTCTACAAATTGAATGTACACTTCAGTTACTAACTGTAACAGAACAAAAATTTACAGAAATTAAGTTATTACATATTGAGTAAACAATACACAACATGAACATCAAAATGCTATGAACTGAACAGCAATAACAAATTGAACAAATATTCCTGTATGTGTGTGTTTGAGCATGATCATTTTGCATTGTGGATGTTTTATGCATTGTTGGAAGTGTGCCACTTCATTTCTGTATGCATGTTCTGTTGTTCCCTTTCGTTCAGTCACTACAACGTACGTTAGTGACTAACGAATGGGGGTTTCGCTTAGAAGCCAATCATCTTCATCGTATTCAACAGCGCCCAATGGCAGTGCCAATGCCATGGGCATGCGGAATTTGCATGCGTAACTCCGCCCCACCTCGTGGGTATATAAGGAAGTACGCTGCGAACATCGCATTATGTTTCTGCTTTGGAGCCAAGAGGATCTCTTCACTCCTACAAGCCTGATCTGAGTCATCGACAGCTTTCGAGACGAGCAGCTTTCCAGAGGCGTTGGTGTTACGGCGCGTTCCAGTGATCATCATACTGCCTGCCTGCTGATCTGCGCAGTGGTCCGCTAGACAGCTGGTGTGTGGTCCCTGGGCGCTTCGGCGTTCTCTGCGAAGCTTCCTCTCATAAAAGAGCTTACACGTGACGCGTCCTTTTCAGGATGTCTCGTCCGTGTACTTCTGGGTGTGGTCGGTTGCTTTCCTCTTCTGATGGGCACGAACACTGTCTGATATGTTTGGGCTTTCAGCATGCTCAGACAGCGTTCGCGGATGAGTCATGTTCTCACTGCGGGAACATGACCATCGCAATGTTGCGGTCAAGACTCCATGACCTTCGTACTGAAGTGAGAGTCCCCTCTACCACACCCCGATCTACTGAGTCCCAGAGGCCCAGTACTTCGGCTGGTGGTCAGGGTGACTTGACGGTTACGGTGTGGAACAAAGCCCCGACGCTCATGCCTCGGGCCACACCCCCGTCTTGCACATTGCAACCCGCGAGTGTTCAGATGCAGATCGCGGGGCCGGCTCCGGCCCCCCCGCGCATCTCATTTGGCGCTCCAGAGGAGGATGCGATGTCGATCACCGCATCACAAGGTGGGCTCGAGTCCTCTGGAGATGACGACTCGGCTGTGCTGCCGCCCTCGGGCGTGCCAGCATTGCCCGAGTCAGATCCAGAGCTGACAGCCATGTTGTCTCGGGCAGCCGCGAGTTTAGGGATCGAGTGGAACCCTCCACCCTGTCCCGAACGCTCAAGGCTCGATGATTGGTTTTTGGGGGCTCGCGCTGACACCCGTCAGTCCTTGCCCTCAATACCTTTCTTTCCCGAGCTGCATGAGGAACTCACGCGGTCCTGGAAGTCCCCGTTGTCTTCCCGTGACCGTTCACTGACTTCCTCCGCCTTCTCCGTCCTCGATGGGGCGGCAGCTAAAGGGTACACTGGGGTCCCTCCAGTTGAACGTTCTGTTGCGATGCAACTGTGTCCTCAGAGCGCTTCAACCTGGCGTGGTGATCCTAAGCACCCCTCCAAAGCCTGTCGATTCACATCAACCTTGGTGGCGAAATCGCACAGAGCCGCGGGGCAGGCTGCCGCTTCGCTGCATGCCATGGCGATCCTCCAGGTCTACCAGGCCAGGATCCTCAAGGACATGCACGAGGGTGGAGTTGATCCGGGGCTCTTAAATGAGCTGCGTGCCGCCACCGACCTCGCTCTCCGGGCGACGAAGGTGACCGCACGCTCCCTGGGTCAAGTGATGTCCACAAATGTGGTCCAGGAGCGTCACCTGTGGCTGAACCTGGCCGATATGCGGGACACCGAGCGAACCCGGTTCCTCGATGCCCCCATATCCCAGGCCGGCCTCTTCGGCGGGGCGGTTGAGGACTTCGCCCAACAGTTCTCAATCGCCCAGAAGCAGACTGAGGCTATTAAGCACGTACTGCCCCGGCGGCCAGCTGCTGCCTCCACCCCGCCGCCGGCGCAGTCAACTCAGTCTGCTCCACGCCGAGGACGCCCTCCTAAGGCTCCCGCCCCTCCCACCCGGTCCAAGCAGCAGCCTTCACCCGGGCCGGGTCGCGGAGGAAGCCGTAGGAAGGCGTCCAAGTCCCCTCAGGCCGCCCCGCGCCCCGCTAAACGCCAGGCCAAGCGGCGCTCCTGAGACGGACGGCTCAGGGATGGGAAATTCTTTCGAGGAGATGGTAGCAGGACCACTCCTTCCCCCGGTGGAGGGCCGGGGGAGAATCCTTTGTTCAGCTGCTGGCCCCCGGGTCAGCAGCACCCTATGTTGGTCAAAGAAAGAATTAACACTCCCATCCCTGAGCCCACAGAGTCCGGTGATGACGGTGCGCGCCACCCACGGGTCCCGCCACTCGCATCCCACTCTGTCGCCAGCCTCCTGGCAGAGCAGACCCCAGTGGAACGCTGGTCCTTCCCTGGTCTCCTCTGTCAGGACGCAGCTGTCAACCGTGCCCCCGCACCGGGACGCCCCACAGCCTCCCATGTCCGGGCCGGTGACGCTGCATCGCTGCAAGCCCACACCGGGTACGTCTGTACACCGTATGACCCCGCTGGTGCAGTTTCTGGATGTCTGGCTTCAGCTTCCAGGGCTGTCCCGCTGGGTCGAGCGGACCGTCAGGCGCGGCTATGCGATTCAGTTCGCACGGGTTCCTCCCTGCTTCCAGGGAGTCCGTTCCACCATGATCGGGGCCAACGCCCCCGTCATGCGAGCGGAGATTGCCACCCTACTGGCGAAGGGTGCGATCGAACCTGTCCCTCCAGCCGAGATGAATTGCGGGTTTTACAGCCCGTACTTCATTGTACCCAAAAAGACCGGTGGGCTACGGCCAATCCTGGACCTGCGCATCCTGAACCGTTACCTTCACCGGTTTCCGTTCAAGATGTTGACAGCGAAACGCCTTTTCGAATGCGTTCGTCCTCACGATTGGTTTGCAGCGATCGACCTGAAGGACGCCTACTTCCATGTCTCCATTTTGCCTCGACACAGACCGTTCCTACGGTTTGCTTTCGAGGGGCGGGCATATCAGTACGCAGTTCTACCATTCGGGCTATCTCTGTCCCCTCGCGTCTTTACGAAGATTGCCGAGGCAGCCCTTGCGCCCCTTCGGCAGCACGGGGTCCGCATCCTGAACTACCTCGACGACTGGCTCATACTGGGTCCCTCTCGAGAGCAGGTTTGCGGACACAGAGATCTGGTGCTCCATCACCTAGCCCGTCTGGGCCTTCGGGTCAACTGGGAGAAGAGCAAACTTTGCCCCGCGCAGAGGATCTCTTTTCTCGGTATGGATATCGACTCGGTCGCCATGTGCGCGCAGCTTTCGAGCGAGCGCGCGCAGTCTCTGCTGACTGCCCTTCGACAAGTCGAGGGCCAGAGTGCGGTTCCACTGAAACATTTTCAGAGGCTCCTGGGGCATATGGCATCTGCAGCCGCGGTAACGCCGCTCGGATTGCTTCATATGAGACCGCTTCAGCACTGGCTACGCGATCGAGTCCCGAGATGGGCATGGCGGTCTGGCACGCTCCGGGTCCCAGTGACTCGGGCCTGCTTACAGACACTCACCCCGTGGTCGAACCTCAAGTTTCTACGGACCGGAGTGTCCTTAGAACGAGCTTCCAGGCATGTTGTTGTGACAACAGATGCATCATCCACGGGCTGGGGTGCCATGTGCAATGGACAAGCAGCCGCGGGCTCCTGGACAGGACCCCAGCGCCTTCTGCATGTCAATTGCCTCGAGTTACTGGCTGTACGGTTCGCCCTGCACCGCTTCCGAGCGTTGCTAAAGGGTCAACATGTGCTAGTCAGGACAGACAACACGGCCGTAGTAGCGTACATCAACCACCAGGGCGGTCTACGCTCCCACCGTATGTCTCAACTCGCCCGCCATCTCGTTTTGTGGAGTCAGAAGCGCCTGAGGTCCCTTCGTGCTGTCCACATCCCTGGAGACCTGAACTGTGCAGCCGACGAGCTGTCACGGTTTCAGCCTCTCCCCGGAGAGTGGAGACTCCACCCCCAGACGATCCAGCTGATATGGGAACGGTTCGGCGACGCACAGGTAGATCTGTTTGCCTCCCAGGACTCTTCCCATTGCTCCCTGTATTATTCCCTGACCGAGGGCACCCTCGGCACGGATGCACTGGCGCACAGCTGGCCGTCCGGGCTACGCAAGTATGCGTTTCCCCCAGTGAGCCTTCTTGCACGGGTACTGTGCAAGATCAGGGAGGACAAGGAGCAGGTCGTCTTGGTCGCCCCGCTTTGGCACGGCCAGACCTGGTTCCCAGAACTCTTACTCCTTGCGACAGCCCCTCCCTGGCCTATCCCTCTGAGACCAGACCTTCTGACTCAGAGACGGGGCACCTTTTGGCACCCGCGTCCAGCGTTCTGGAAGCTCCACG
This sequence comes from Gobio gobio, assembly GCF_949357685.1. Classification (NCBI taxonomy): domain Eukaryota; kingdom Metazoa; phylum Chordata; class Actinopteri; order Cypriniformes; family Gobionidae; genus Gobio; species Gobio gobio. The sequence goes on from NC_137113.1 coordinate 34,861,028, forward strand.
TGTGGCTTCTGGACGGGACACGGCAGGTTTGAGTAGCCTTCCACCTGCGGTGGTCGCTACCATCACTTCCGCTAGAGCTGAGTCTACGCGACGTCTCTACGCGTTGAAGTGGAACCTCTTCGTCACATGGTGCTCTTCCCGCCAAGAAGACCCCTGGAAATGCCCGATCGGGTCCGTGCTATCGTTTCTCCAGGAGGGGGTGGAGCGAAGGTTGTCTCCCTCCACCCTGAAAGTGTACGTGGCCGCAATATCTGCCTACCACGATCTCCTGGGAGACAAAAAGGTAAGTCAGCACGACCTGGTCATCAGGTTCCTGAGGGGAGCGAGGAGACTGAATCCTCCTCGCTCTCCTCTCGTTCCCTCTTGGGACCTCTCAGTAGTCTTAAGTGCTCTGCAGAGGCCTCCCTTTGAGCCTTTGCGGTCGGCCGAGATTAAGTTCTTGTCTATGAAGACGGCTCTGCTGACCGCATTGGCCTCGCTTAAGAGGGTCGGGGACCTGCAAGCATTTTCGGTTGACGAAGCGTGCCTTGAGTTCGGGCCGGCTAACTCTCACGTGATCCTGAGACCCCGGCCTGGATATGTGCCCAAGGTTCCTACCACTCCGTTCCGAGATCAGGTGGTGAACCTGCAAGCGCTGCCTTTGGAGGAGGCAGACCCAGCCTTGGCATTGCTCTGTCCAGTACGCGCTCTCCGCGCCTACGTAGACATGACGCAGTGTTTCAGGACCTCAGACCAGCTCTTTGTCTGTTATGGTGGAGAGCGGAAGGGAAGTGCTCTCTCAAAGCAGAGGTTGTCTCACTGGGTGGTGGACACCATTGTTTTGGCTTACCAGCAGCAAGGTCGACCATGTCCCCTTGGTGTGAGGGCACACTCCACCCGGAGTGTGGCCTCCTCTTGGGCTCTAGCGCATGGCGCCTCGCTAACAGACATCTGCAGAGCTGCAGGCTGGGCGACACCCAACACATTCGCCAGATTCTACAATCTCCGAGTGGAGCCAGTGTCCGACTTTGTACTCGCCCCCCCGAGGGGCCGGTAATGGACCACGCTCAGGTGTCTTCGCTTGCTCGCCATTCCACTCCCATGACTGGATACGTGCGATATTTTCCTCAGGTGAGCTCCCCGAGAGCCCTGAGCTCCTCCAGCACTGTCGACGCCGACATCAGTTCAGTCTGCCCTTTCGAGCCCAGACCCTCATGTCCGGCCAGGTGCTCCGTGTGCATGGTTCCCCTCTGGCGACCCCCACACGAGTATTCCCACCGTAAGCCTCCTCAGTGAGCAGGTGTCTTTCCCTTGGCAAGTCCCTGCCACCCCTAGGGTTAAAAATCCACCTTCGGCTGGTACCCTAGAGATCTTCCATATGCAACCCTCAGCGGGTCATATGTGTATTCTCTAAGTCCTCCCTACGGTAGGCATCTTGGCATTCCCTCACTGGGATATGCTTCCCAGTGTACCTTGGTAATCCTGTGATAAGTGGGAGTCCTAGGGCCTTAAGTGGCGGGATCTCACACTTACGCAGGGCACTGGTTGACAGCTGAGTGGCGCTGTTTTACAGGTTCCCCCATTCGTTAGTCACTAACGTACGTCGTAGTGACTGAACGAAAGGGAACGTCCGGTTACGTATGTAACCCTCGTTCCCTGAGGAGGGAACGGAGACGTACGTTTCCTTAGCCACGTCAGCTGTGCTGCCTGGAACGCTAGGAGTTCAGTCTTGGCTCCTGCAGCAGTAACATAATGCGATGTTCGCAGCGTACTTCCTTATATACCCACGAGGTGGGGCGGAGTTACGCATGCAAATTCCGCATGCCCATGGCATTGGCACTGCCATTGGGCGCTGTTGAATACGATGAAGATGATTGGCTTCTAAGCGAAACCCCCATTCGTTAGTCACTAACGTACGTCTCCGTTCCCTCCTCAGGGAACGAGGGTTACATACGTAACCGGACGTTTTTGAGGATGAAATTTGTTCTAAGCAGCCTGAGTGTGACTTTTTTTTGTCACACGAACATAAAAACAGATATCAATCCAATTAATTGTTTTTATTTGTAGATTTAGAGAGTGTTGACAACCGTACAAAGTCTCATGCCATTTGCACAAAGGGAACTTTTTATTTGAGCAAACGTCCATTGGGGTCAGAAAAGACCCTTGAAGAATGTTTGTAACCAAGTAGTTCTCACCTCCCATTAACTACCATAATCATTTTTCCCTACAATGGTAGTTAATGGGAGGCGAGACCTGCTTGGTTACAAAAGAATTTTAAAACATCTTTGTGTTCAGCAGAACATAGAAATGTGGAATGTATAGGTTTGAAACGTGAGGGTGAGTAAATTAATTTTAATTTTTGGGTGAACTATCCCTTTATATAATGATAATTCAGTATTTTGTAATTGTTATTTTAGTTTGGTTAATGGATGTTAAACATTAATGAAAGAAGAAAATCTGTGGCTGTTCAAAAAAATAAAATGTTTTGCTAAATCAGAACATGCTTCTTTTTGCTTATGTCCACAAATGTGTTCTTGTTTGTGATGTACACGTGATTAAAACGTTTCATGGACGTTCAGGTCTGACTGGACCGATTTTGAACCTTTTTAGAACCTGTCAAAATGTGAAAACCAAGACATAATTGATTGCATTTTACGATGTTACACAATGGGTGTGTGATTATTTTATATACACACTTAAATTATGCAGCAACACATTTAAACATCCAGAAGACGACACATTTAAACATCCAGAAGACGACGCATTTAGACGTCCAGGGGCGCGCAGAAAAGACGTGGTATTCACGGCCAGATGACGTCGAAGACGTCCGTTCAACTTTCATTTTGGAACTATTTTTCAACCATGACGGGACGTGTCGGAGGGACGTCTTTTCAACGGTCATTAAACGTCATAATGTTTGCTGGGCAGGAGCTATAATTGTTTTAATTCAGGTAGGTCGTTTTCAGCTGTGAGCCCCAAAGTGGGGTTGCAGTTTAACAGGTTAATTTATATGCAGAGCTGTTTGGAGGAAATCATCTCTGATCACTTTGATCCTAGTTGAGAGACACTCCAGACGCTACACTTCCAAGCATTCGGAAAATAACATTGTTTTATTGACAAATTAACCAGATGAGTAATGGGTGTACTAAAAACATTTGTATACTTTTCGAAAAACATAGAATCACAATCAAAAACATCTTTAGCCATAGAACTCTTAAGCTGGCCCAAAATTTGTATTATATTAGACTCAGATACTTCAGAAATATTAAAGGTTAACTAAACCCCTGCTCAGAGCTTAACTCCACCCACTGGCAATTTTCAAAAAATGCTGGAAAAGTGGGAAGAGCCCGGCGGACACAGAGGGGACAAACCGAGGGCGGGGCTGAGCGGAGGGCGTGCACCTGAGACCCGCAGTGACGGATAGATTGACAGCTGTCAGACTCGCGAGTCGCAAAGATGGAGAATGACTGGAGTGACGCCAGCTTTGCAACAGAGCGGTCATTTCTCCTACCTTCACCTGAAGTGGAGGAGGGTGGATTGTCTGTAACAGACACAAACCCGGAGCCTTATCAATGCGAGCCGCTGCTCAAACTGCGTTAACTCCCGATGCAGACGATGCTAGTGAAGCAGCCGCGCAAGAGAACTGACCTAATCTATCTGCGTCCGCGGCAACCACTTGCGTGTCAGGGTTTGAAAGCGCGTCTCATGTATGAAAATTATCTGTACACATGACATATCGCAAGAAAAGCCTGACGTGTACTGACAACTGCATTATTTAACAGTATTTTCTTCAATACAATGTTAAAGCAAGTGTCAAGTGAGTTTCATTCATAATGTTTACTTCATGTAACATGACAGTTCATACTGGAGTGAAGCCGTTCTCATCTTGTGATTGGGGGAAACATTTCTGAGGGCGTGGTGAGCTCGTGCCAGGGGCGCGGATAGTGAGCCGTTGGAGGTACCATCCTACGTCACGATGTACCACAACGTCCAATAGGAAAATTCAACTGCAGTAGCCACCGTTCAACCTTAGGAGGGCAGCACTTCGGCGGTTTTACACCATATTTTATAGAATTAAAACACTTTATACTCAAATGTCAAAACATTTACTCGAATCAATGAACAGCATTAATAAAGCCCCAGTATTACAGATCATTAACTAAAAAAAGTTGGTTTAGGGTTTAGTTACCCTTTAAAAACAGGAAAGTTATAATTCAATGGCAGAATATCCCAATTTCTTGCACTAAACCCTTGTGCTAAATCTTGAACTGAATCTACTGAACACACTAACAATTTGATGCTTATCTTGAATTAAATTCCCCTGAACTTGTAATTCAATATCTTTATTTCCTTTGTTGGTATTTTTCTTTTGTATTTTATTAATATTCGCCCAGACTTGTCTACTATTCCCCTTAGCATCATTTATAAGTTCGATGAAGAATTTCGCTTTTGCTTTTCTCAATTCATTTACAACTATTACATAAACACTGAAAAGTTCTTCTGTCATGAGCCAACCCAGATTGTGAGATTGAGTGCTGTTTTCAAGGCATGGTCCCTCTGTTTCATTAACTTCCATAGCTGTTCATTTAGCCAGGGTAAATTCTGTTTCTTTCTAGAGAATCTTACATTCTTACTGAATTTGCCTTTGACTTTATCGATTGTGGCCATTAGACACTCAGAAGCATCATCTACATTATATGCGGACAGAATCTCATACCAGCTTAATTTTTTTAATTTCTCTTCAAATTTGTTTACCAATCTTTTTGGTATAATATTTAGCGTATTTCCTTTCTCTTGCTGATATTCAAACCTACGTTTTGTTAATTTTCTTACTACTAATATAAGGTTATGATCGGATTGCCCTGTTAATAAATTCATTGACTTAGTTATTCTTTCTGGTTTATTACTAAATATTAAATCAATTAGAGTTTTAGATGATGAGGTAACTCTGGTGGGGCCCTCAATTAACTGTGAGAGGTCAAACTGACTTACTATCTCCTGAAGTTTTTTTCTATTTGACTTCTCTGTCCAATTTACATTAAAGTCCCCTAACATAATTAACTCCTTACTTCTATCAAACCCTTTTAAAAAAATTCTTAGATGATCATAAAATATACTACTTGATGATGGAGGTCTGTATACACCAACTACAGTAAATGCCATGCATGGGGATAAAACAATTGTTACAGCAATGCATTCTATATCTACTATGGTGGTAAATTCAATTTCCTTACATTTTATGCAGTCCTTCACATATATTAGCAGTCCACCACCTTTTCCAAACTTTCGATCCTTTCTGAAGACTTTATATCCCGGGACCAAGTATACGGTGTTCGGCGATGATTCTGTCAACCACGTTTCAGACAAACAAAACAAATCGATATTCGAGTTTGTAAGTAACTGTTCCAATTGTTCAGTTTTTTGAAGCAACGCTTCTGATATTTAAATTTTCTGAAAATTTGAGGGACCAGGGGCAACATGCTGGAGACGGGTTTATTGAGGATGATGTTGATTAAATAATTATTAAAGTGCAATATTCGAATGATCGGAGGCAACACGTTGGAGACGGGTTTATTGAGGATGACATATCGATTTAAGTATTATTTAATTGTAATATTCGAACAATCGGAGTCAACACGCCGGAGACGGGTTTATTGAGATGCCGTGTCGATGAGGCAGTTGCAGGGGGAGTCTAATCACGGTCTCTGCAGACACTTCGGGGTCCTGTGTTGGTCTTCTCTGAGCGCAGGTCCACCATCTGAACTGGATACGGCCCGGATCCGGCTGACTGCAGTAAACCTCGGGATAAAACAGAGAGACTATCATTAGCATAGATGCCATTCTTCTGATGATGTAACAAGTACATCAGGTGTTATGGGAAGTGTTCCCGGTTCCGGCTGACCTAGTTAATGCAGCCTAACAATCATTTAATTGAAAAAGTTTTATGTGTATGCCATAGCAAAGAGATGTGTTTTATGTCTAGATTTAAACTGACAGAGTGTGTCTGCTTCTCGAACAATGTTAGGAAGACTGTTCCAGAGTTTCAGAGCTGCAGTTGATTTGGATATTCTCTGTATTATTATAGTAAGGTGGAAGCCATACGTGCATACCCTATACCCCTATACCCCCGTAATATGAAAGAGGTTCAACGCTTCCTTGGACTCTCCGGGTGGTACCACCGGTTTGTGCCAAATTTCTCAAGGATCGCGGAGCCCATTAATGCCTTGAAAAAAAAGGGTCATGCATTTAATTGGTCACCCCAATGTCAACAGGCTTTTGAACTGCTAAAAGCATGCCTTACCTCACCTCCCATCCTCGGACATCCCGACCTTGAACGTCCATTTATTGTGTATATGGACGCCAGCGACAGCGGACTGGGTGCTGTGCTGACGCAGCGCAGCGCAGGGACCAGGGCTCAGAGCAGGGGATTGCATATGCAAGTAGGACCCTAAACAAAGCGGAAACGAATTACTCCGTGACAGAGAAGGAATGTCTTGCTGTCGTGTGGGCTCTTGAAAGGTGGTAGCATTATTTAGAGCCCAAACTCTTCACTGTTGTGACCGATCACTCAGCCCTGCAGTGGGTAATGAGCTCTACAAAAACCACCAGCCGACTTATCAGATGGGTTCTTCGACTGCAGAAGTTTGATTTTGTAGTTGAATACCGGAAAGGTAGGCTGAATGTAGCACCTGATGCTCTGTCCCGGATCCACACCCAACCTGGATATAGCGTATATGCCAGTCGAACTGAGGAATCAGACCTTCCAATCTCTGCCGCTGCCATATGGGAGGAACAACACAAAGACTCTGATGTCATCAGAATATTCCAAACACTGGCAGGACATGGCGATCATCTGCAAGATCAATATAAGGTAATAGAAGATAAACTGTACCACACAACACAGTTGAAGAGTGGCCAATGTCATTATCAGATATACATGCCCAACAGTCTGATTTCGACAGTCCTGAAACACTATCATGCAAATCCGTTAAGTGGTCATATGGGTATTTACAAAACTTACCAGAGGCTGCATGACGTGGCTTTTTGGCCGGGGATGTGGGCGGACGTTAAGAATTACGTCAAAAGGTGTGTGTAATGCCAAACCCTCAAAAGCAAAAATCGTAAACCTGCAGGAAAAATTCAACAAATCAGCACCTCACATCCCAACGAAATGTTAGGGGTAGACATTATGGGACCAATGCCCTGCAGTACCCAACAGAATGAGTACCTTCTTGTCTTTGTGGACTACTTTACCCGCTGGGTGGAGCTGTTTCCCATGAGGAAGGCCAATGCACAAACCGTTGCAACGATTTTCAGGAGAGAGATTCTGACACGATGGGGTGTTCCGGACTTTATCTTATCTGATAGAGGTTCCCCGTTCCTTTCTGCTGTATTTAAGGAGTTGTGTGGTAAGTAAAGTGTCTCACAAAAACTCACTACTGCCTACCACCCACAAACTAATATGACAGAGAGGGTAAACAGGACCCTAAAATATATGATTGCTGCTTACGTAGATGATAACCATAAGAAATGGGATCAATACTTACCTGAGCTACGATTTGCAGTCAATTCAGCTGTCCAGGAGTCCATTGGCATGAGTCCCGCAGAACTCCACTTGGGGAGAAAATTGCAGGGTCCAATGGACAAACTGTTTGCACGGTAGGAATCTCTCTCCCGATCTACCTTCCTATGATGTTGTCAATAATCTTGTCCAACTTCAAACAAAGGCCAAGGAGTGCTGCAAAAAAGAACAAAAAAGACAGCTTAGGAACTACAATAAAAACAGACGGGAGGTGTTCTTTAAAGAAAAGGACCGTGTGTGGCTAAAGAATTTTCCCCAGTCCAGTGCACAACATTACTTCAGTGCAAAATTTGCTCCAAAATGGAAGGGTCCTTACCGTAAAATAAAGCAGCAGGGTCCGTTGAATTATCAAGTGGCATTGGAGTCCACAGGGGAAGATGTTCGCACTGTACATGTGACTAATTTGAAATCATGTTACCCCACATCAGAGGAGTTTGAAATCCAAGAGAGGCAACGAATCCTTAAAATTTTCCTAGAATCCGCTAGTGAGGATGAAGATTTCTTGGGTTTTTAATCCCCACTTTCCACCTTTTATCTTACAACCATGGGTTGTTTTCTCCCGGGGGGGAGTTTTTTTGCTGTGTGGCCGGATGGAGGAGGGAAATAAATTAACCGGAAATAGGAAACGTGTATATAAGGAGGAGTTATAGGAGGAACGAAAAAAAGAGAGAAGGGAAGAGAGAGAGAGAAAACAGATTACCCTAGACACCCGCCTAGTTGGTGAGACTGAACGCATCGCTGCTGTTTGAGCCAGTCTGGGTCGCTGAAGCGGACGTGAGTTTCCGGGGCGATCTCTGTAGTGCTGCATGCATTCTCGGCTGCTGGTTGCAGGGTGACGTAGTCTTTGTGGCTGATGAGCGTGAGTGAGCTGCTCAGGTGAACGAACTCCTGTTTAAACTCCCTTAGTGTAAAAGACTGCAACCGACAAAAAAACTGTTTCCTCCCTGCCATTATCGGCCCGAGCTCAGCGCTCCTCACACACAAACACACACACTACATGAGCCCGCAAACATACCTGAACATTCAAGCACGCCCATTCATCACATCACACCAAAGACTTTTTTCCATTTCTTGGTGTTTGGTTTGATTTAGCGGGTAAACGTTCTTTTCGTGATATAAGAACTGACTGTTTTGAATGCTGTTTAATTTGCTCTCGTTGAGCAACGAACCTGTTGAAGGTGTTGAAGCTGCCGGGAGTGTCCAAAGAGATACTTGCATCCACTTGTATTTTTTTCTTACTTATCTATTTTTTGTTTTCATTGTCATTATTGTTTTTTTTTTTATGTGTTGAAGAACAAAGGTTTTTTTAATTTATTTTTGAATTGAAACCAAGGTGATCTCTTTATATACTTTTTCATCCTTTCTGTTTCCAGTACCTCCTGTGGAGGAAATAACTGTGAAACTAAGTGTGCTTAATTAATTTTTTCTATTATTTATTTACTTATTTTTATTTCCTTTGTTGGTGTTTTGTGTGATTTCTTACATTCATTGTTTTCTGAAAATATACCTAAATCACACCATGACAATGAACTTCTGAATTATTTTTTGTTTCCTTGTTAGTTTGGTGAAAATATATAACTGTGAATATGAACTTTCTTTGTGTGAGACTCGTGTATGTTTGTAATCGGTGAAATTACAGACATTATATAATGAGGATGAGATGAAAGATTGGACGAATAAGAAAATCACGAGCTTTACATGTTTGATATTAAAAGGCAATAACTTGACCCTGAAAGAGGCCGATGCCAAACGCAATCTAACCACTGATCTATATAGATCAGTTAATCTAATGGCACCGTGTTCAACGGTCGCATAGCGCATATCATACAACTGACTTAATTTACTTATTACCTTTTATTTTAGACATATAAGACATGAGCAAAATAAAACTATTGGCTACCATTAATTATGTGGTAAACGAGAAGACACTCATGAAACCAATGAATGCATGAACTCGTGATTATACAAAATGTCTTTTAAACTTCATACCGGGTCATGAAGCAAAACTCTTTAGAATATTTTAAGTGTTCAATACTCACCAATGTCTTGAAGTGACGATGAATATCTCTATTATCTTGGGAATGTTTGTTTCGGTCTTCAGCACCGGCTGGTTTGGCTCTGCAGTCTGCTCACGCTCCCGCTCCCGCACTCCGCATTTGAAATCTCCACACAAACAGTTTCCCTCAGGCGCATTTTGCGCAGGCGTATACAGTTTTTCGGACATAGGACTTGTTCATCCAACATGGACTTTTTAATTCGACTTCATAGATTGGCTGAGCACAATTAAATATGTTCAATGAATATACAATTTAAATTTTGAGTGAAGATTAGTACAATGCATCTTTTTGCATGGGGATACTTATTTGGAAGTCATTTAGTGTGTCATTATGTAATGATCAATTTTCAAACATTTTCCCAAAACATTTTTTTACAGTGTATATATAACCACTTGAGAAATATATAAACATATATCCATTTCATGATTTGTTTTTATATGGTTTGGTCTATGTGTTAATTCAATCTCTGTTGGATTTATGTTTCAGAATGGCATACTATGGTTAACGAAACCATAGGCCAGCAGGCCAGACAAGGCCTTCACACAAAGCCTCACGTGTGTGTGAGACAGGAGACCAGATGCCACGACATGGGCCAGAAGGCCCAAACTCCTTAAGGCCTGTGCAACTTCCTCAACCTCGACGGAGTCGAAACAACCACTCAAGCTCATAATTTCTTCTTCAATTGATGCAGAAGAACTTGATCGCCACTTCATTTATTTACATTTACATTTATGCATTTGGCAGATGCTTTTATCCAAAGCGGAGTCGAAACAACCACGCAAGCTCATCATTTCTTCTTCAATCAATGCAGAAGAACTTGATCGCCACTTCATTTATTTACATTTACATTTATGCATTTGGCAGACGCTTTTATCCAAAGCAACTTACAGTGCCCTTATTACAGGGACAATCCCCCTGGAGCAACATGGAATAAAGTGCCTTGCTCAAGGACACACTGGTGGTGACCGCTGGGATCGAACCAGCAACTTTCTGCGTATCAGTTCCATGGTTTTAACCCACTGGACCATCTCACTTCAATGCCTTTGGAGGGAACCATCGAAACTCTCTCCTACGATTTCACCTTGGACAGTCTTCTACAGCTTAGGCTAAATGCAAGTAAACTACGAAATACAAATCGCTGTGTTGTTAGTAAAACTGTTCAGACAAAGGAGTTTATCAAAGATGGTTCTTGCCAAGGTTTAGACTTTTTTGCATAAACTCATGCATTTGTTCTGACCCTTTTCCCTCCATCCACTTTAACCTTACCTCTTGTCATGAATGTTTTGTGTATGTATGTTTCATGTTAGTTTTAGTCTTATCCGCGCTTTAGTTAATAATGTTTGTGCACAATATATGTTTGGTCCTGACTCCCTGCCTGCAAACAAATTGTCCATTAAATGATCGATTTTGTTTTGCGCTCTAAGCGCTTATGTAAATACAAAGGAAGAATTATTTTTCTGTGGCCATGAAAAATATCCTTTTCTAAGAATTAATTAATAATCAATACTGAACGTCCAAAAGACGAACTGATTAATTTATTGTAATGTTAATGTAGCTACATCAAGTTAATATATTTAACTGATTCAAATATTCATAATTAATCATAATGAATAATCCTAATGAGTTATGAATAATTATTAATATTTCCCCTCAGAGCTAATTCGCAACACTTTTTATGATGTAACGAGCATATCAGGTATTATGGGAAGTGTTCCCGGTTCCGGCTGACCTAGTTAATGCTTACTAAAACAATTATTTAACTGATTTGAATAATATAAATTGATAATGTTCTATGTGTATGCCATATTAAAGATATGTGTTTTTACTCTAGATTTATACTGACAGAGTGTGTCTGCCTCCCGAACAAGGCTAGGAAGACTGTTCCAGAGTTTAGGTGCTAAATAGGAAAAGGATCGACCACCTGCAGTTGATTTAGATATTCTAGGTATTATCAACTGTCCAGAATTTTGAGACCGCAAAAGTACTGGGGAGCCAAACCATTTAGTGCTTTGTAAGTAATTAGCAATATTTCAAAATGTATACTATGTTTAATAGGGAGCCAGTGCAGTGTTGACAGAACCAGACTAATATGGTCATACTTCCTGGTTCTAGTAAGAACTCTAGCTTCTTCATTTTGGCCTTAATACTTAAAGGGATAGTTCACCCAAAAATGAAATATTTTATGTGAAATGAATTATCCCATGATTTATTCACCCTCAAGCCATCCTAGCTGTATAGGACATTCTTCTTTCAGACGAATACTATCTGAGTTATATTAAAAAATGTCCCGGCTAGTCCAAGCTTTATAATGCCAGTGAATGGCAGCCCAAAATTTGAAGCCCAAAAAAGTGCATCCATCCCTTATAAAAGTAAGCTATATGGCTCTGGGGGTTAATAAAGGCCTTCTGAAGCGAACCGATGGGTTTGTGTAAGAAAAATATCCATATTTAAAACTTTATAAAGTAAAATATCTAGCTTCTGTATTCAACTTACATAGAAATTGTAATGTGTCTCGCAGGTCAAAATGCTTACGCTATGTCCAACTTCATCGTTGCGGCAGTTATGATTTTTCCGTAAGTTTAACACGGAAGAAGGTCCGCCGGAAGCTAGATATTTTACTTTATGACGTGTTAAATATGGATATAGTTTAACACAAACTTATCGATTCACTTGAGAAGGCCTTTATTAACCCCCCGGAGCACTGTGGATTACTTTTAAAATGCATACACTTTTTTTGGGCTGCCATTATAATGCTTTGAAGAGCCAGGATATTTTTTAATATAACTCAGATTGTATTCGTCTGAAAGAAGAATTTCATATACATATAGGATGGCTTGAGGGTGAGTAAATCATGGGGGTAATTGTTTTGGGGGGTGAACTATCCCTTTAATATAAAGTCAGTCTGTGACTTTTAAGAGCAGTAAATTCTTAAATTGGATGTTTGTTGGAAATAAATAGATATCTTTACTTGCTACTTAGAACTCTTTTCTGATGTAATTCGAGAGTTTGACACATTTTTACATGAAATAAGCATTTACGTTTAAACATTTATTTTAGAGAGGATATTTTCTTTTAGACACTGTAGCAACATTTCATGTTAAAACTGTAGATTGTTTTCATTTTAGCAGAGATACAATGTGTAAGACTAAGGTTCAGGGTCTTGCAAAACACCAGAGAGCAAACAAAATGAGGATTGGCTTGTATTGGAGCAGTGTCACTAAAAATGAATCACAGCTCTCATAATGACGATTTCTGGTTGTATTTGGAAGGTTATGCAAGGGCTTATTATCGAATACTGCATGAAATATATGGCCTGACTCTCTTTGTTGGAAAAAAAAGTTCACTTTGCATGCTAACAAGACACTTCAACCAAGGTTTTTTCCACTGTTTACCTGGACAGAATTGGACACTGTAGTGTAACATGTTTTTACAAATGCCGGCAAAAAGTGAATAGCATTTGCACAATGAATGCAAGTAGTTGCATAAAACCTTGAAAATGATTTTAAAGGGTAACTTCAGTGATTTAGCATTAGGCTTTGTATCAGTAGAAACCTGGTAGTATATTCGAATTATGGTACTTTCCCACCTCATATCCCCCTGAGTCAAGAGAATTATGCATTTTATTTCTGGAAAAAATCCTCAGATGACGCAAATATCGTCATTTTGCGTCATTGGAGGATTTTTTGGCCAGAGGCTAAAAACTACAGCCAGTAGAGGAAGCGTTCCGTATGTGTTTAACTCGCCCACAGGGGAGAGATCTCACGCACAGAATGTAAATGCGCTCGGCTCGGCCTCGGGCATTTATAACCGGAGCAGTGCAGAGCAAAGTGAGTGTTTCAACTTTTCAATGAATTCCTATGAAAGTTTAGCTTCCATATGCAAGTTAACCGAAGCCGCGCTTACCTCAGCTCTGCTCAGCGCTTATTTCCCTCTCGTTATGAAAGAAATCTGACTCCTTTAGCTGCGTTTGTCCTGTGACTTTCGTTCGGCTCACTCACACTTTATTGAAAAGACACGTTCAGTTTTTAATTGTAGTGTTTATTCTCTAACTGAACAAAATTATTGTATTATTATGAAGATCAAAACAACGTTGGGGGCGGTGTAGGGAGTGGCCTCGTAGGGTAGTGAAGCAAGTGAATTCAGGGAGTTGTTGTCTTTCATCCACATGAGACAAAAATAAATTTTCTCTCTTTTCTCAGTCTAGAAGGCACCAAATTCAAAAATAATTTCACATTTCTACTACATAAATGACACCGTTTAAATACACATTCATCTTCCCAGCGCTGAAGTGCCCCTTTAAGCATGAATTAAAATGATAAAATAAATAAAAGGTAGAATTTTGAATAAAGAACTGTATTTTCATTATGAAATGCAAGTTGCCTATTATTTGTACTGCATTTTGGGTCCTTTATTCAATACTCCATAGAACTGAGAAATCTGTAGCATATCTGCCCACCTGGAACTGGGCAGCTTCTTCCATTCTTTTCATATTCAGTCAAGCTCTGACAGACTGAAAGCAATGTGTCTGAGAGCTGCAATCTTTAGGTCAAGTCAGACATTTCTATAGAGTTCATATGCAGGCTTTGGTTAACCACTTCAGAATACTCAGATATGTCTGGAAGCTACTCCAGAATTGTCCTTTGCACAAATTGGAATTTTCAAGCACAGGTGTAGGTCCTGACTAGTGTCACAGCATCCACACAACACTCTGCTGCCCTTCCGCTGCCGCCCACAATGCTGGCTGAGGTGATGAGGGGTTTTTTTTTTAGGCCAGAAATCTGGAAGTTTACTCTCAACCTTCATCTGGTTAGTTTTTGAAAGTAGCTTATTGTACATGGAGGCAGAAGATGAAAATGAACCCAATTGTGGGCATTTATTGCAGAGCAGAGGTGAAGGGGAGGTAAGTATCACAGGGTATCACAAGTAGGCTGATCACACAGCCTTTCAAATAAACAGGATAACTGAACAAGGGGCAAGCACAGGATGTGCTGGAGATGCAGGTGAATAATGCAGGTATGTGCTGAATATTCCATTATCAACTGAATCACAAATATTCAGTCTTTTCATAGGACTAATTCACAAACATACATTGGAGATCCACTCTCAGATCATCATAAAACAAACGGTTCAGGTAAACAGATCAATATCACTAAATTTCTAAGAAACACAGTCACTAGTGTTCCTGGGAATAACAGATGTAACAGAGGCCAGCTAGTAGTTGCTGTGCGAGTGAACCTCACTCCTCTGACCTCAAGAGACGCTCTAGCGACTGACACTAGATGTTGCAGCCTTTAGCCTCGTTGTTAGAGCGTACAACGCTCATGCTGGCGGATCCGGGTTCGAGTCCCGCTTGGAGCGGGCGGTTTAAAACGGAGGGGTTATACAGGCAAGTTGAAGGGTTCACCAAAAATTCACCAAAAAATTTATTTCTGTCATGAATTCCTCACCCTCATGTCGTTCCAAACCCATAAGACCTTTGTTCATCTTCAGAGCACAAATAAAGATATTTTTGATGCAATCTGAGAGCTTTCTGACCCCAAATAGACAGCAACACAGGAACCACTTTCAAGGCCCAGAAAGGTAAGACAAGAGATTGTTAAAATAGTCCATGTGACTCCAGTGGTTCAACCTTAATGTTATGAAGCGACTAGAATAATTTCTGTCTGCAAAAAAAACAAAACAAAAAAATTACTTTATCACTACATTCACAACCGCAGGTAAGCACAGCTGTACCCCCCGAGTGAGCCGAGATGATAACTTATCTGAAAGCAAAATTATCTCGAGACATAGGCTTCCTTTAAGTTTCGTCGAGGAAGACAGGTTTAAGAACAGACAACACAAAGTGCTGTTAAAAACTTCACTTAGCACACCTATCACACTTATCTTTGAGTCTCTGTCAACGTCTGTCAGCGGAGCGTGTTTTTTCCCCCGAGCATGTGGATTATTGTTTTGCTCAACATGAACATGTGAAATAATATAAACACAGTAACCCTATTCTACGGGAGCCCTAAGAGGCCATGGATTATTATTAATTTCTTGTTTTCACGTGATCTCGAGATAACAAAAGTTTTTTCTTGAGATTACGACTTAATCTTCTCTAAATTACACAACTGTGCCAAAAAGTGACAGAATAGAACCAAATATAACTGACAGGGTGCCGTATATAGCCTATCCACCTTACTGTGTTAGACAGTTCATATTGGCCCAGATTGAACGCGTTTGGGACAGAGAGAGTAAAGACCTTTCGTGATCACTATAATTTGTGCATTACCGCAAAAGCGTTCGGTTTGATATTAAACGTATTGCTTATTAAAACTAAATTTGATGTCACTGTATTCTGTTTGCACCTTATTGTGCATCTTTAAGACGATATTTTAATCATCAGTCTAATATAACTAGTTTACCTCATTGTGTCACTCCAACACGATCATGCGTATCAATGCATATCAATAGTACGAGTGTGCAATGTCGTGGAATGTGTACGTACGTATGTTATACAGTTTTTCGCGTGCATATGATACGCACTTTATGGCATGTATATGACACACTCTTGAGTAGGATGGGGGGTGGGGGGTTTGTGCGTATCATATGGACACGAAAAACTGCGTACCATATGCGAAAAACTGCGTACCATATGCACGCCAAAACTCATTTTGGAGTATACATTCTACGACATGGCACACTCTTACTATTTATACGCATTTTCATGTAATCGGGCTCGTCACTCAATGTAGTATAAATATGATTTATAGCATAAATTATTTAGAGCAGGTTATGTTCAGAGAGTGAGTTGCCATGGTTACTTACATACCCTGAAAGTTACCTCTGTTTTTGGAACCGAAAGTTGAGGTTATCCGCTTACTTATATGTCACATAACCTGCTTTCTGGAATACCCCCCAGTTCCTGTGCACACCCAACCGTTACAATAGCATAAGCTTGTTGTGTATATTTCCTAATTGTAAGCTTTTTCAGAAAAGGTGACACAACCTTGATGAATAAAAAAATAACGTCTTTCTCGTTAAACATCATTTAAATAAACAAATATTTGAATATTCGTTTTTTTTATGAGCCCAAATATTAAAATACAATATTTTTGAAAAATGGCCATACCTAATGTGTGCATATGTTTTACGGAAGATTCAGACGGTGATTGCTTTTGGGTCTTTTCTTTGCACAAATCAATCGTTTGGCCTCAGAACACTTGGAATATTTGTTCCTTTTATCTGCTTGTTATATCCTGTGTTGTACACCATATAATATGCAAATGGGGAAAATGAGGATTCTGAAATTAATAAACAGAATACATATGATGTCTGAGCAGTAGCACTGTCATGGTCACACTGGGCATCACCTCCATCATTGAACCTGCTCCAATGGTAAGTCTCGAGAGATGAATCTATGTGCCATCTGCTCTTCATCGTCCTTCATCGCCCCCCTCACTCCTGCAAAACTGGTACTGGTGGCCCTGTATGTCCCAGGAAGTACAATGCTTTATTAAGAGCTGTACCACCTGTGCCATCTCCAAGCCATCTCTGTGCCATCTCCAATCCATCTCTTCCCTGTTTACCTGGCCCACTGGTGAGTGAGAGGAACACCTTTATAATAGTAATTTTAGTTGATTTATAACATGCAATGGGTGCCAAAGTGCGAAAGTACATTTGAACTTAGCAGTTGATCACGTTGGGCACTTAACAGTATAATCACACCCATATGATTGTATGCTCCAGGGACGACCTAGAGTGATCACACTGGTGTGATTGTAGAAAAGGTTAACTCCCTGGACAGAAGGTCTGGATTTCCACTGGAGACTGCCCTGTCAAGTTAAGTCCCCAATAAATGTGTTATTACCATTCAAAAACAGTTAAATGCTATACCGGTTACACGTACCATTCCACTACCGTATTGCTCACATGTTACATGTATCACTCATTAAGCCTTGCCATTCCTCTCTGTCTCCTTCCTCCCTAGAGTCGGGTGTGACCAATGATTATCCTCCTCCACTGCTCCTGGATGATGGGCCAGTGTATGCATGCAGTCCATGAGATCTTGGACTCCCAACTCGAGTACGTCGTCGACTGGGAGGGGTACAGACCAGAATAGAGGTCCTGGGTGGTCACTTGTCCTGCACCACGTGGTTGGGCTCTGCCAAAATGTTGGGGACTCCGACCCTCGGAAGCGGCCCATGGAGGGGGTTATCTGTCACAGTTATACCGGGCTCCTCCTCTCCCAACACATTCTGCTTACTCTTTCCCGCGTTCTGATTGCACACACCTGTTCATCAATTACCTGTTCATCATGGAAAGCATAGAAACGCTGCACACACACTCTTTGTCTGCTCTCGTTTATCCAAAGACTGCTATTTGTTCAGACTCCCCTAT
Source organism: Gobio gobio (assembly GCF_949357685.1). NCBI lineage: Eukaryota > Metazoa > Chordata > Actinopteri > Cypriniformes > Gobionidae > Gobio > Gobio gobio. The sequence goes on from NC_137113.1 coordinate 34,879,025, forward strand.
TGATCTTTCCTGTTAGATATACCTGGGTTGCTCCATTATCTGTTCAATTGTGTTTGCTCCCTTCTGGTTTCCTTGTGTGGTCATCTCACCTGCCAACAAAGGACTTTCATTAGCAAGTTATGTTAATGTTTCATCCATCATCTATATACTAACATGCATTCTCTGTATTTCAACAAACCTTTAAATAAACCTCTGCCTCTTAGTCCAGTGACAGACATGAAGTGGTGTTCTAAAATGAGGAGGTAAAGTCCTCACTGTTTATATTTTATTTGTGAACTGATGGTCAACTCATTTTTGGATCGTCATTCACCAAAGCCTGGTAAACACTGCAAGTGTCATGATTATGGTTGCAAACACGTAAATGTACCTTTAATTTAATTTATTTCACTGATTATACTGTATGTTCACACAGATACTGTATGTTCACACAGTATATATATATATATATATATATATATATATATATATATATATATATATATATATATATATATATATATATATATATATATATATATATATATATACTGTGTGAACATACAGTATATATGAGATGTTTCAACAACTTGATTGGAGTCCACCTGTGGTAAATTCAGTTGATTGGACATGATTTGGAAAGGCACACACCTGTCTATAAAAGGTCCCATAGTTAACAGTGCATTTCAGAGCACAAACCAAGCCATGAAGTCCATGGAATTGTCCGAGACCTCCGAGACAGGATTGTATTGATCTGCACAGATCTGGGGAAGGGTACAGAACAATTTCTGCAGCATTGAAGGTCATTGATGAGCATAGTGGCCTCAATCATCCATAAATGGAAGAAGTTTTTGAACCACCAAGACTCTTCCTAGAGCTGATCGCACCGCCAAACTGAGTGATTGAGGGAGAAGGGCCTTAGTCAGGGAGGTGACCAAGAACCCGGTGGTCACTCTGACAGAGCTCCAGCGTTTCTCTGTGGAGAAAGGACAACCTTCCAGAACAACCATCTCTGCAGCACGTCACCAATCAGGCCTGTATGGTAGAGTGGCCAGATGGTACATGACAGCCCGTCTGGAGTTTGTCAAAATGCACCTGAAGGACTCTCAGACCATGAAAAAAAAAAATCTGGTCTGATGAAACAAAGATTGAACTCTTCGGCCTGAATGGCAAGCGTCATGTCTGGAGGAAACCAGGAAACCATCACCTGGCCAATACCATCCCTACATTGAAGCAAGGGGGTGGCAGCATCATGCTGTGGGGATGTTTTTCAGAGACAGAAACTGGGTGACTAGTCAGGATTGAGGGAAAGTTGATTGCAGCAATGTACAGAGACATCCTTGATTAAAACCTGCTCCAGAACACTCTGGACCTCAGACTGAGGCGAAGGTTCATATTCCATAAGGACAACGACCCTTAGCCACAGCCAAGATAACAAAGGAGTGGCTACCGGACAACTCTGTTAATGTCATTGAGTGTCACAGCCAGAGCCTAGACTTGAACCCGATTGAACATCTCTGGAGATATCTGAAAATCGCTGTGCACCGACGCTCCCCATCCAACCTGATGGTGTCATGATCCTGGCTCTCTCTCTCTTTCTCCCTCTACTGGTCTCATTCTCAGACTCATGCTCTCCCTCCGGGTTCACACACATACACTCACTTGGATTCAGCTGTTCCTCATTACCTATTGCCATCACGGTCATTCATTCCACACCTGTTCCCCGTTTTCCTCTCTGATTGGTTTCTTCACTTCTAGTACTTGTCTTTCCTTTGTTCTCTGCCAGATTATTAACTCTGAATACATATGTGTCGGATCTCTCTATCACCTAAACCCTTGTCCTGTCCTGTCTGGTTTTCACGACCATCTAGTCTAACGGACCGTCTCAAGTGCATGTACTTGATCTGTGCTCTGCCCAGCTCGCCTGCCGCTGAATTCTGTGATCGGAACTTTGAGTTCATCTGTCTACGGCTGCTACTGCCTGCCACCGCTGTTCCCGTCTACGGACCTGTCTACCTTACCCGGGTCTACATCTACTTTAGTTATTTATGAAAGACTTTCTGTTTGCCGTTTGCTTAATTTCCATTAAAAGACATTATTACCTGCTTTCGCCTTTTTGGTCCCCCCTCTCACCTGTTGACAGGTGGAGCTTGAGAGGTCCTGCGAAGAAGAATGGGAGAAACTGCCCAAAAATCGGTGTGCCATGGTTGTAGCATCATACTCAAAAATACTTGAGGCTGTAATTGGTGCCAAAGGTGCTTCAAAAAAGTATTGAGCAAAGGCTGTGAATACTTCTGTACATATCACGTTGTCATTATAGGGTATTGTTAGTAGAATTTTGAGGAAAATAATGAATTTAATCAATTTTGGAATAAGGCTGTAACATAACAAAAAGACAAATTTGCAGATACAGAATGTGCACGAAAACGAGAGGTGGGATTAATACCTTGAACAGCGCAATAGTTCAGTCACAGCACGCTGGAGGCATTGCCTCCTCTCATGTGACTTTTCCCCATTCATTCTCAATTACTCGCCACCAAACTCATGGCACACTTGAACAGTGATGGGAATAACGGCGTTACAGATAAACGGCGTTACTAACGGAATAATTTTTTTCAGTAACGAGTAATCAAACTAATTACTGTTTCTCCCGTTAGCGTTACTGAGGAAAAAAAATGCGGTGTCAGTCGCGTTTCTATAATTGAGCTCACTGAAGCGCTTTTCATCCGAACAGGCTCTCTGTCAGTCGGACCTGCAACGTGTGTGTGTGTGTGTGTGCGTGTGCGTGTGCACGCGCACCAGCCATGCGTGTTGGGGGTGGGTGCGGTGGTACACATAACTGATGATGATTGGTGGGTGGGAGACAAGGTTGAAGTTGATAGGTTGAGTTCACACCTATTTTTTTCACGGTCTATGGTTCACACACACACACACACACACACACACACACACCTATGACGCACACGCATATGCACATTCAGTGATGGTCCAACGACTTCAAAGGTAGCTTTCGCAAACTGGAAGTATAAGCGCTACTTTTCCCTCGTTGAGGTGAAAGGTAAGAATATTTATGTAATGTGCAACTTATGCCCAGGAAGAAAGAGTCTCTCCACGCCGGTGGCAAATGATTCTGAAGCGCCTCACATCATCATATGCCACAAAATTAGTGGCTAAAAACCCAGGTGATAACGTGAGCTCCTCTACCAAAGGAAAGTATAGTACTGATAATATTTACACAATATTTACACTATAGTAGGCCTACTGATAATATTTAAAATAATGCATTGAATTTGATTGGTGTCTCACATTGTCCCACAGCAACATTACAATAGTGTACATTAATGTACAATGTTTTATAATAATAATAATTTATTCTATTTAGTGTCCAATTCATTCATTTAACATATCTAATATTGGGGGCATCCAAGTTATTTGACATATTTGAACATTTGGAAAAAGAAAAAAAAAGTAATGCAGTAATTACTTTCCCTGGTAATTAGTTACTTTTATAATGATGTAACTCAGTTACTAACTCAGTTACTATTTGTAAGAAGTAACTAGTAACTATAACTAATTACTTTTTTAAAGTAACGTGCCCAACACTGCACTTGAAGAGGTCTGTTAAAACTCAATGGGCTCAGGGGATTGGCGCTGCCTCCCAATGTAATTTTAACCACTGATGTCGCTGTTGGACAGTTTCTCTTAATAAAAATGAGTACACACATTTTAATGTCAAAATATCTGCATTGTTTTATTTTTGTACTATGGATTATTTGCCCCTTTATGAATTAAATGCCCCTTTTTCTGAGCTATTAAATGAATAATCCCCCACATTCACCCAAACCATCTGTCAGGGTGCGGTACAATGAAAAGGGAGCGAGGACTCATGTGCAAGAAAATCGGGTTTATTTAAAAACAAAATAAAATAAACACAAACAAAAACCCACAAGGGGGGGAAATCAAACAAACAGTAATACATACAATGGACTGGGAGAAAACAAACATGATCCAGGGCACAGTGTACCCCACCTGGATTTACACAAACTGAGAAAGTCAAAAAGCGTTAGGTTGTGCCCCACTCTGCCCTATTCCTCATATGTTGGACCTTTTATTGTCTATTGTCTTTTAATATAGTGTACTTCTACATGTTTATGCCTTCTCAAGCCCCCATACGAGCTGTGTTTGTGATGTTTGAGCTATCAGTGTCGCAGAAACGAAATACTTCACCTGTAAGCACTAAGCTCCTCGCGATCAACTTTGAGCGGCTGCAACATAAAAAAATTGCCTGTCACAGGCTGGAGAAGGTGTTATTGGTTCATTCTTGATCAGACTCAGACTTGTAACGCCAGTGCTCACAAAGCCAAACGTCCCAGGGCTATGTGCTTTTCAGACGGGCTATCACTGGCCTGCCGACGGGCTATAGTGAAATAACATTCCTTTCTTGCGCATGTGTGTGTGTGTACAGTTCGTGGTTATATTCACTGATGATCGGGCCGGCCAAATAATACAGAAATTACATTCCAATCAATCACGGGTGGATGAGAGCTTGAATCATTGTGTTTGTTTGATACAGATATTTTGCGAGTCCTGTGAGTGATTCACCAGATGCTTTCAAAACAATTTCCACATGTACTTAGGGGAGCTGAAGCTCATTAAATATGCAAATCTTATCCAATCCTAGTCGTGGGTGTTTACTTCCAAGTCTTCAGTGTGGCACGTCCATCAAAACCGAGTGTTTTTCAGAGGGCCTCAAAACCAAGGCAGAAAATAGCCGATTACTTATTCATTATGATGTTTTTGAATGTAAAAACCATGTGAACGTTATTAGTTGACCTCAGAAAACAGTATAAAAAATGTAAAAAGCCAGTTCATGACCCCTTTAAACAATTAACATGTTTTTACTGTAGCATTTTACAGTATTTTCCTGTAAATTACAACAAAAATAATGTACAGTGAAATTTTTCAAATTAAACCTACACCCTTGCTTAAGACTGGCTGACTGGGCAGCAAGGCTGCCTTTAAATTAGGCATTTGGCCAGAGAGTTCAGTTCTTACTTCAGTTCCTCATCTCAGAAATCAAAGAAAAACATCAACGACAATTGAAGTTAATTAGCTCTTAATTCCTCTCTCAGTGCTGGTAGTTCACAAAGCTCTTGTTAAAGTGTTGTACTTTTTACAGCTCTCAAATGTAAACCGCATCCGTGTATGCTTTTCTTCAACTTCAACACACTTTTTCACACATCACAGGCTTTAATCAATAGAAAGTGGAAACAATAATCACATTTCACAAACCTGAGATTAGCTTGGCTGTCAATTTCAGAGAATACGGCTGTCCCAAAATTGTTTTGGAGATTTTTAATTATAAAAAAAGACATTTATTTTAAATTCGTCCTGATGGTCGTAGTAGAGAGTAATTATTGGTATCTGTGTACTTACATTGGTTATAATAGAGTCTTAGATAGAGACATTTTTGTTTAGAGAGACAAACAGCATCTGTTTCTAAAGCAGAATGGGTGAAAGGAATATGGCAAGTCTGCCCTATACACAAACAAATCGTTGAAGAATGTAGTAAGTCTTTACTATGTGCAAATAGGCATGTAGTTAATGGTACACTATGTAACTTGGCGCTCTAGCGGTTAATAAACAAAACGTCTCGGTTACGACTGTAACCTTAGTTCCCTGATAGGGAACGAGACGCTGCGTCACCGCTTTGGGAACGCCTCTGCGTGATTGCGTTGTGAAGCACGTATGTCATCAGTCCAATAGAGAGACGGAACGTCATAGGCGGGTGACGTCATAGACCCGGAAGCTATAAAGCACACCGGCAAACACACGCCGTTAGCTTCTGAAGAAGGCCTGAAACAAGGCGCTTGCGGGCATGCGAGGAGTATGGCCGGGTGACACAGCGTCTCGTTCCCTATCAGGACCACCCCGCCGCATCACACACCTCCTGCAGGGAGGCCCCTGCCAAGAGAGCTTGAGAAGCAGCCATACTCCTAGTGGAGTGGGACCGAACAGCCAAAGGAGAGGGCTGTCCGGCCGCCACATAAGCCAGTGAGATAGCCTCGACTACCCACTTGCTCATCCTCTGCTTTGACACCGGACCCCCACGGGATGGAGGTCCGTAGCAAACAAATAACTGATCAGTTTTCCTCCACAGGGCAGCTCTGTGGACATAGGCGTCTAAAGCGCGAACGGGACAAAGCAGATTTAACTTTTCCTGGTCTGACGTCGTAAAGGGGGGAGGACAGAAGGCCTGGAGCACAATAGGTCTCACAGGATTAGTGAGGACCTTAGGAATATACCCGGGCCTCGGAGAGAGAAAGGCCTTAGCCATACCCGAGGCAAACTCCAAGCACGAGGGTGCAACAGAGAGGGCTTGCAAGTCCCCAATTCTTTTAAGAGAAGAAATAGCAAGAAGAAAAATAGTTTTGAAAGTGAGAAACTTCTCAGAAACTTCCTCAAGCGGCTCGAAGGGAGCCTCGGAAAGGCCTTGAAGGACGATAGATAATTCCCAGGCCAGCACCCTGGTGCGTGTCACAGGTCTCAGTCTCAAGGTTCCACGGAGGAAACGGGTTACTAGCGGGTGTCGCCCTAATGAAACTCCACTCAAAGGAGTGTGGTAAGCTGCTATGGCCGCCAAGTACACCTTTAGTGTGGAGGGGGCTAACCCAGCAGAGAATCTCTCCTGCAGGAACTCCAGCACCACGCTCGCAGGGCAGTTAACTGGATCCCGCAGGCGATCTCGACACCATAGGGTGAAGAGTCTCCACTTTAGGTAGTAAAGTTTCCTCGTAGAAGGAGCTCTGGAGTGTAGAATGGTCTCAACAACCTCAGTCGAGAGACCGGAACTTATGAGCTGGGCCCCCTCAGAGGCCAAGCCCACAGTTTCCACAACTCCGGGCGGGGGTGAACAAAAACTCTGCCCGCCTGAGAGAGAAGGTCCCTCCTGAACGGAATCTCCAGGGGAGAGCCGTCGAGGAGAGACACCAGATCCGAGAACCATACCCGGCCCGGCCAGAACGGGGCTACTAGAAGGAGACGGACCCCGTCCCGGCGCACTCTCTCTAGAACTCCCGGAAGCAGAGCGATCGGGGGGAAAGCGTACAGGGGCAGCCTCGGCCACGGGACCTCAAACCCCCCTGATGGTTGATGTAGGAGACCACCGATGTGCTCTCTGTGCGCACAAGCACATGATGGCCCCTGAGATGCGGCAGGAAGTGCTTCAGAGCCTGAAACACCGCCAACATTTCTAGGCAATTTATATGCCACAAACGCTGGTGCTCCTGCCACAGACCCTGGGCCGAGCGACCACTCATGGTCGCCCCCCAGCCCATCAGGGAGGCATCCGTGGTCAGAGAAGTACGCTGACACGGTGCCCCCAGCGACGGGCCCTGGGTCAGGAACCTGGGGTCCTTCCACATAACCAAGGTGCGGAGACACCCTCGGGGAGAGACCCCTGGTCTTGAGCCACCACTGTAGCGGCCTCATGAACAGCAGGCCCGAAGGAATAACGTTGGACGCGGCTGCCATCAGACCCAACAGTGTCTGAAACTGCTTCACAGTGAGCGGCTGGTCTAGCTTTACCCCTTTTACGGCTGAGAGGATCGACCCCACGCGAGGCTCCGACAGACGAGCCTGCATAGCGACCGAATCCCAACTCACGCCAAGATAAGTGATCTTCTGCACAGGAGAAAGAACACTCTTCTTGGAGTTGAGCCTCAGCCCCAGCCTCCTCATATGTGCGAGAACAACATCTCGATGCTGAACCGCAAGACGCGCTGACTGAGCTAGTATCAGCCAGTCGTCGATGTAATTGAGAATGCGGATCCCCTGCAAACGCAAGGGGACCAGAGCAGCGTCCACACACTTCGTGAATGTGCGGGGTGAAAGGGCTAAACCGAAAGGAAGCACTCGATATTGGTACGCTTCTCCCCTGAAAGCGAACCTCAGGAACTTCCTGTGCTGCGGAAGGATGGAGATATGGAAATATGCATCTTTGAGATCTATCGTGACAAACCAGTCCTCGGACCTGATCTGAGACACGATCTGTTTGAGTGTCAGCATCCTGAACTTGAGCTTTGCCACGGCTCGGTTCAGGACGCGAAGATCCAAGATGGGGCGCAGCCCACCATCCTTCTTTGGCACTATGAAGTACCGGCTGTAAAAGCCTGACTCCCTGTCCGGGGGGGGGACCCTCTCTATAGCCCCCTTTTGCAGCAGAGTCTGTACTTCTTGAGTCATCACCAGAGCCTGCACTGGGTCCACCACAGTGGAGAGGACCCCGTTGAACCTGGGGGGACGGCATCTGAACTGAATCGCGTACCCCAACTTTACGCATCGCAGGACCCAACGAGATATGTGAGGCAGATTTTCCCACTCTGACACAAAATCTACTAAGGGAACCAGCCTCTCGAGGCTGGTCTCTGATGTACTCTGCACCACGAGTGCAGTGCCCTGAAGCGGCGAACCGGCAGGGAACGACTGACTCGACGGCATAATTCTCCTCCGAAGAGGGTGCGGGCCATCCTCGGATGACCCGCAGGGCCCCTCCGCGCCCCGGCACTCGGGCGGGGTTGGCGGACTGACCCCGTGAGGGTACCGCGGACACACGGGTACCGTGTACAGCGGTAAGCACCGTGCGCCCGCGGAGGGGATCACCCTCACTTTCCTGGGCCCAGAGGCGTCAGGACTTCTTTGACGCAGCCTTCCTCGCCACAATGACTGTCCTCAGATTAGCCCTGGGGTTAGAAGGCTGCGCCTGTGAGCGCCGCGCACCCGACGACCCTTTCTGCGGGGGTGTACGAGTGGCGACACTCACTCTCTGCTGCGCCCTGTGTGAGGAGCTCGTACTCGGCATCTGCTGCTCCCGCCCAGCAGCAGACGAGACCTGGGGCTTACGGGGAAGGAACTGCTTGAGCGCCGCTGCCTGTTTTTTCGCCTCCAGGAACCTGTCGGTAACCGTGGTGACAGCGTCACCGAACAGGCCCTCCGGAGACAGCGGCGCATCAAGCAAAAAGCTCTTGTCCCTTTCTTTGATGTCCGTAAGATTCAGCCATAAATGCCTCTCCGTGGCCACCAGGGCTGCCATAGAATGGCCGACGCATCGGGCCGTCTCCTTGGTGGCACGGAGAGCGAGATCGGCAGTCGATCGAAGTTCATTAATAGTATCGACTCCAATCTCGTGGCTTTCCCCCAGGTCCCTTAGCAGATCAGCCTGATATGCCTGCACAATAGACATCGTGTGCAGACACGCGGTGGCTTGACCTGCTGCCGAGTATGCTTTGCCCACAAAAGATGATGTCACTTTAAGAGGTTTTGTGGGCAAAGTCGGAGTCTTTACGGTCGACGCAGACTCGGGTGACAGATGGCTCGCAAGCGTCTGTTCAACCCGAGGCAGCTGACCATAACCGTGTCTCTTATACCCCGCGATATTGCTATAAACAGACGTTTGCGGGGTGAAAATGCGTGCAGACACGGGCCGCTTCTAAGACCTCGACACCTCGGTGTGGAGGTCCGGGAAAAACGGCAGACTCCTTCGAGGAGGCTGAACAGAGCGCGCGGGGAGAAAGCGCTCGTCGAGTCTGCTTTTTACGGCAGCTCGCTCATGATGTTCATGTGGCCAGTCAATGTGTAAACTGGCCACCGCTCTGCTCAGCACCTCCATGAGCTCATCACTTGCAGGGGACTGAAGTGACGAGTCTCCACCCCCTGCATCGATGCTACAGACATCAACCTCCTCGGAGGAAGATAGCTGCAGCATCGCGGCCGCTCCCCGGGCGGGAGAAGCCGCAGAGCGGGCTCCCGAACCCAGAGAAGCAGCGCTGGATCTGGCGGGTGAAGGAAGAGATAGGGCGGGGCCCGTCTCCATCCCCTCCGTCAGATCCTTTTGCGAACCCCACGACATGAGTCACCGCTGAGCCTCAGCAGCAGCGGGACCCGTGCCGTGGGGAGCGCTAGCCGGGACGCCCTCCTCAAAGAGCGCCCGGCGGGATCGCAGCACGCGAAGAGGCAGCGCCTCACAATGCTCGCAGCCGGCACCCTCGAGTGCCGACTGCGCGTGCTGCTCACCCAAACAAACAACGCACATCAAGTGTGTATCCCCGCTCGTGATGTAGCGAGAGCAGGGAGGAACACACTGTCTGTAACGCTGTTCGCTCGTCATTTTCTCTCTTATATAATGTGCGGAGTGAGTGCAAACAACAAAAACAGTCTGAACTCAGACACAACACAAATCACATGGACAGAAACACAGAGCGCTTGTTGAAGGCAACAGAAGCTAACGGCGTGTGTTTGCCGGTGTGCTTTATAGCTTCCGGGTCTATGACGTCACCCGCCTATGACGTTCCGTCTCTCTATTGGACTGATGACATACGTGCTTCACAACGCAATCACGCAGAGGCGTTCCCAAAGCGGTGACGCAGCTCGAGTTCCCTTGAAGGGGAACTGGGCTACACTATTTTAAGGTGTCTTTGTTACACTGTATTTATTATTTAAGTACTGAGTAATATTAAGTAACTAGATGTACTTACTATAGGGTTAGGATTTGGCTTGGTTTAGGGTTAGCTGCATGTAATGATGCATAATATATAGTTATTTCTATAGTAACTACATGTAACAATGTAACTATGTGTAACAATGACACTGCAAAATAAAGTGTTACCCAAAACTTGCATGCATCTTAGAACATTGTAGCCGGAGCTACTTTTCTCTTCTTCTCTCTTGACGAGTCAAGTACTGGGCTACCCTGCAGTGGTTGTCGTCCCATTTGGTCTAAAATAGTCAAATACATAAAAATGTAAATACATATTGTAGACACAGGATAAGATTCAGGATAAGACAAAATCATGTTTTGGAAGATGGATTCATGATATACTCCCACATCAGTGTTGGGTAAGTTACTCTAAAAAAAATTATTAATTTCTAGCCACTTATTACATCTTCAAAAGTGTAATTAAAGTGTCTTTAACAAAACTCAGGAGAGACACACATAACCTGTAGACAAACAAAGCAAGACCCTGACTAACTGAAAACAGCCCTGGAGGCTGACTAGGAGAGGCTTAGGCAGGACGGGAAGCCTCTAGGGCGCCGCTGGTTCAGGATACCAGGAAGTTGCTGGCCGTTCAGGGGGCCCCCATGTTGGCGCTGTTTCAGGAACCCAGGGAGGTGCTGGCAGTTCAGGGGGCCAGGGCAGCACTGACAGTTCCATCATGAAAATTACCTGTTTCTCTTAACCCTCCCCTACCCAGCCCTGATTTTCCTTTTTCCCCACTGGTTCTGCCCAGTCCTGACCTGGTTTCCCTTACTTGTGATCCTTTCCAACCTCTCTCTCCTGCCTCCACTGTCTGCTAGATCCACAGCCCCGGCACCGCTAGTTCCCTTTATCCTTCATCTCCTACACTATACAGTGAGGATCTGCCTCTGAGCTTAAAGGTCCCATGGCATGGCATTTTTTCATGTTTTTCATGTCATGTTTTCTGAGGTGTACTTATGTTGTTAGTATGATTTTTACATAAAAAATGTCATAATTTAGAAATAAAAGGCATTTTTTCTATACTGTTATTACCTCTCTGGCTGAATGCCCTTTTTCAAGGGGCGTGTCTGCTGTGAGACTTCAGTGAAAACGCCAACTGTTGTTATTGGCTGACATCTTTGCATTTGAAATGAGTGTTAGATTATGTTGCGGAGGCGGCGTGGTTTAGCAAGGCACTGCACGCACTGCATGCATGAGAGAGAGAGAGGCTGACTGCGCACTCGTGAACCACGGAAAGCTGGAGGAAGTTGTTGAGAGCGCTGTGCTGTTAGTGCAAGCTTATTTGTAGCTGAAAGTTCTGAATAAACAGTCCCAGTCATGGTGACTCTGTCTTCCACCTTATTCTACGAACTTTGTAACACATGTAATGTACCATTACAGCCGTCGAGATGAACGAATCGTCAAAGTGTGGATTATAGCATTATTTTATGATCTATTCCTATCACATGAAAGGCTGCAGTGATGAGCATTGAGTAGACAGACAGTCTGTTGATCGTGTGAATGCAGTGATCTCGTCATTGCAACGTGTTTTCTCTCACAAAATGCTTTCACCACAACTAACAGCAAACACAACATCGACAGGAATGCAGTAAGAGCTTTGTGCAGCATAACAGTGTCATTCATTATAACGGCAGTTTGGGCAAGTGTGCAGATACACTAGCGACGTGTGATTGACAGATTGATTGCCATTTGCCTCCGGTAACCTGGACTAACCACAACACAAACAAACCGCGACCAAAGACAAAACATAATATGCAAATAAGTCCAATAAACAACTATGGATTAATTTATCTGTTGTCTGTGTGTGTTTATAAAGGGGATTTGGAAAAAGATGCGATAATGGTGTGAATATGTGTGTGTTATGTATGCTACTGAAAATTCCAGATCGGCTAGTCTGAGCTGTCATTTTCTCAAAGGCAGAGAAAGACAGCCAGAACTCGGTTTACACCCATCAAAATTTCTAGCCCCTTGGGGACCATATACAGGCTAGGGGAACTCATATTAATGTTAAAAAACCTCATAAAATGACATTTTCATGCCATGGGACCTTTAAGGTCACTAGCTCCGCCAAGTAGAAGGGATTCCCTGGCTCTGCCTCCAGCCTCGGGAACCCATCGCACCACCATGGCCAGTCACCTGTCAGCTCCACCCGAAACCATCATCCTGACCACTCCACCGGCTTCCCTCATCCCACCGGCTCCACCATGGTCAGACATTGTCCTCTCCATCAGTCGTCCTCAGCATGTTGTCTGCCTAGTTTCCACCTTGGCTCCTCCATCTCTCGACTCCACCCTGGGGCTTCATCCTGGCAGGTTTCTGAACCTCCCCTCCTGCTCCTGGCTCCTCCCAACCTTCACTCCCCCATGGACTTAGGTGTTGGACTTTGTTTTGTCTCACCCCTCTCCAGTTTTCTCTGTGTATTCAAGCCCTCAGTTTGAGTTAGTTCCCTGTCCAGTATTGTTTGTGTTAATGTGCAGTTTTGACTATTTCTCCCATGTGTTCTCCTTTTTCAAATGGAACAAGACCAGTTATGCAGTGAAGCTTTAAATTTAGGGTTAGGTTTTGGAAAACACCATAAGTATGACTATGAGCATAAATAATAGTAATGCTTGCCTTACTAAACACCACTTTTTCTACAATCTGCAATATAAAAAAAATAGCACACCCTAAAATCAATGGCAGGTGTTGACCCCTTTAGCAAAAATCAATTCTTGAAAGACAGCAACTATCAATCTCCTACACTGGCCTGAAGACATTTATGCTTAATCCCCTTCACAGAACCTTTTGAAGGCTTACATTTATGCAGTACCTACTTCAATCCACTGCATTTCAAAGAGGTTAATAACTTGTTCATTGCATTGACAGCCATTTGTTCTTTTATTAGCCATTCTTTATTATTATCTCAATTGATTTGCGCAAATGTTTTGTCACAAGGCGTACTTGCAGTTAAACTTCAGGTAACAATGGGCTCTCATTCTCATCAAGTACTCTCTGTTAACATGAGCATCGATTGATTCATTTATTGACTAAGCAATATTCAGTACTAGAAAAACAGTCTAAGGTCAAACTCCATATTGTATGGTAGACTCCATGGATGTTAAAGTTTCTTCATGGATGCATGTATACAACTAACAATCTCTTAAACATTTTCTAATTTCACGAAACATTTTCATTTAGTTTCGTGAACATTTCTATTAAAGGTCCCATGGCATGGCATTTTTCTATTATTTTATAGTGTTTTCTGAGGTGTACTTATATTATTAGTATGATTTTTACATCATAAAATGTCATAATTTAGAAATAAAAGGCATTTTTTCTATACTGCTGTTTGCTCTGTGGCTGAATGCCTGCTTCAAGAGGCGTGTCTGCTGTGAGACTTCAGTAAAAACGCCCACTGTTGTGATTGGCTGACATCTTTGCATTTTAAATGAGCGGAGGGGGCGTGGTTTAACGAGGCACGAGCAGGCACGAGTCTGCCAGAGAGACGGATGGACCTGTGTTCACTTCTCATCAGTTCTCTCAGCATGTCTCAGTTCAGGGTGAACTGTTGTAGTTACTGCATATACTTCAGGTTATTAGTTTATTTCTAGTCGGAGGGGCTGTCACTCATGTCAGAAAGTTAGTAACTTTAGTAAATTATGGATCAGCGCTGACTCGAGACGCGAACCGTTTAGAACGATTCAGTCCGATTTGGTGAACTGGTTCGGTTCACTAAAAAGAACCGATTCAAAAGAATGATTCGTTCGCGAACCGGACATCACGGAGACGAAGCGATTGCTAACAAAGTTATTTATAGTAACTACTGAGTTATGAGAGCGCTGTCAGTCAGCGCGAGTTTATTGTGTTTGTATCTGAGAGTTCTGAATAAACACGAGTCCCAGTCACACCGAGTCCTCTTCATCATTATTCTACCAACTTTGTAACACATGCAATGTACCATTACAGCGAGATGAACGAGTTAGTAAGTGTTGAGTATAGCATTATTTCTAGATATGTTCCAATCATATGAATAGCGTCATTGACGCGCATTGAGTAACGTTACACAGCGCAAACAAAGACACGACAGCAGTAATCGAATGTAATCCAGTTTATTGTGGGGAAAGCTGGCTAGCCTAGCCGGATACCCTCACGCTTACCCTCCTTCTGCTTAATCTCACGCCGCGTTTGGTGCCTCCGCTGTGGGCCAGATGCAGTACTGGGGGTCGGGGATGTTGGAGGCCGAGCTTCGGCGTGTGTGAAGTTTATCTCTAAAGATGTGACTGCTGATGTTAAACAGAAAAGACTGTATGCACATTTTAGAACAGATAGACGCGACAAGGACGTACAAAAACACTGACTCACAAGATAGAAAACACGAAAACACTGTTCTGTCGGGAGAGAGAGAAGCCGCAGTGTGTGCACGAATAATAAATAATAAGCTACACATAAGAAATCAATGATCACAGATCAGAAGGAACTGAAAAAAGACTTCTGTTTTCATTTGTACATCCAAACACTGAGAAACTGCCAGTGTTCACTCGTTCACAAGTAACGTTAATGATCTCGAGCATTTGCATGGGCGTGGCAGATTCTCTGGGCGGGGGAAAGGGAGGTAACCGTTCCTGCTTGGACGTCAAACCAGGAGACTTCAGGATTGGCTCGTCTGGCCTGTCATTTTCTCAAAGGCAGAGAAAGACAGCCAGAACTCGGTTTTACACCGATCAACATTTCTATCCACTTGGGGACAATATTCAGGCTAGGGGAACTCATATTAATGTTGAAATACCTCGTAAAATGAAAATTTCATGCCATGGGACCTTTAAACATGGACCTTTATTTTCATTAAAAGGGCTTATTTCTGCTATTGTATGCTAATTTGGTAAATATAAGCAACTAACTTAGACATGTGCAAACTGGGTGCCAGTTTGGTGAGCTGTGAGCTGTGTGCTTGGTCAGATTCACCTTGAAGTCGTGTATCTCCGGATGCAGAGAAGTTAAAAAATTTGCAGAGCAAAATGGGGTCTCACGCACTACCGCCCACTCCACAATAACTTCAATTTTGCCATGTGCACCTTTGCGCTCGTGCAGACGTATCGAGTATAAACCAAGCTTAAGAAGGGGATTCTGGGTGGTTGAGAAGCAGAAGTCTGTGATGGTTTAACACACTTTCTTAAATAACCATGATCATCAATCATCCAGGGGTGCGTTTCCCAAAAGCATCGTTAGCATAGTTAACTATGGTCGCAAGTTCTGTCATTATCAACATAGTTCAATGAGTCGGTGTTTCCCGAAACCATCGTTCCAACGAACATTCACAAACAGCATCGCAAACTCGTGTGGTTGGAACGACAGTTCTAGACCTGTGTAGAAGCATAGTTTCTTGTTTGCATGACATATGGATTTAATAAATCCTAATCTTGAGCAAAATAAGCAAGCTGACATTCAGTGCAATCTATATATTTTATTTCGAATACATACAAATATTTACGTCTTTTAGTTTGTCAAGAGATTTAACCCCCTCGAGTTGGGCGATCGACTCGCTTTTTTCTTATCAGTGACAAAGAGACTCAAATAACTCTGTCATTTTTTATCATTCAGGCAAGTGTTATACATTATTATAATCTGTTAAGTTTCTATTTTTTTTGTGTACAGTCATAAAGAAAACAAACATGATGAGCGATCGGCAGCCTCTCTGCCAAAGACATTCATTCAGATAGTCTTCAGAAAAGGAACTCTAGCTTAGTGAATACTCCACCACCTGCGTGACATCATTAACCAACATGGTTGAATGACAGATTTGTGACAATACGGTTTCCGGAAACTGTGACTAGGTATTTGATTTCTTCAACGGGGCATCGTACTATGGTTGTTAAGCAGTGAGTTACGCCGTAGTACGGGAAATGCTCCCCGGATCATTCATCACACAAACTACTCTTATTTAGAGGGGAGAGAGCCACGTTCAGATATTTCATGTTTGCTTAATTGAAGGGACTGTGAAGTTTTGGTACGCTATTGCTATGAACAGTGTTGGGAAGTTTACTTTGTAATGTAATAGGTTACAGATTACTAGTTACCCTATTTCAAATGTAATAAGTAGTGTAACTATTCAATTACTTTATTAAAGTAATGTAACTGATTACATTTGATAACTTTTTGATTAATTTTCTAAATTTCTAACGAATGTTTTCAACTGTTTATCATTTTCAAACATTAAAACCAGACAGGGTTAACCTGATAGATAGTTATATTTAAAGGAGTAGCTCACTTTAAAATGAAAATTACCCCATGATTTACTTACCCTCAAGCTATCCTAGGTGTACATGACTTTCTTCTTTCTGATGAACACAGTCGGAGTTATATATTAAAAACTTATATTTAAAACTTTATAAAGTAATCTAGCTTCCGGCAGACCGTCTTCCGTAAAACGCTTATGCTACATTCCAGTGACACGTCGCACCAGTTGCGTTTTTTCCGTAAGTTGAATACAGAAGGAGGTCTGCCAGAAGCCATTTTACTTTATAACGTTTTAAATATGGATATTTTTCTTACAAAACCCAAAACAAAAAGCATAATTACACTATAGTAAAAAACGTCTCGGTTACGTATGTAACCCTCGTTCCCTGAAGGAGGGAACGGAGACGTACGTCGGAACTGACCGACGAATTGGGATCTGCCTTCAGAGACCGACCTACTTCGAGTAATTAAAAACGAGCCAATAAACATTGGCATGCGATCACGCATTCCACGCACCGCCCCGCGTTGCGGGTATAAATAAGGAAGTGGAAGTGTCGCATACCGTTTTCAACTGAGGAGCCGAGATAAGTGGCTCGGGCCTTCAGCTGAAGCACAGCCCCTGGCGACGGGACGTACATCTCCGTTCCCTCCTTCAGGGAACGAGGGTTACATACGTAACCGAGACGTTCCCTTTCAGTCGGTCACGTTCGACGTACGTCGGAACTGACCGACGAATTGGGATCCCTACCAACACGCCAGGAGGCTGGCCCTTCCAGCGTCCTGCCTGAGCTCGCTGGACCACTCCTATGTTAGAGTAGGAGTCAGGGCTCCGGGCAGGGAAGGACAGTCACTGCTGTTCCTGCAAGACCCACTCAGCGTGACTATTGGATAACGCTGGGAAAGCGTGCCCGTCTCGGGAGATGGAACGCTGCGGACCACATCCTTCAATGGAAGGAGAGGTGGAATACACATAAGGACTAACCTAGCAGGGTAGTGCAACAAATGGCAGTCTCTGGAGTGGACCCAACCTGGTTCCAGGGGGGGAAGAACACAGCCAGAGACGACAGAGGAAGCTCTGTCGAGGGAAAGACACGGGGCTAGCCGAGTAGGGTAGCTGGTACCGTGGAAAAAACACATATGGGGTAGCCTAGAGGGGACCGCAACATATGGAACCCAGCCTACACACACGTTCCACAAGCATACGGGTGCAAGCCTAGCATCAGACGGCCGCCACGTCTGACACCGAAGGGGTGACGGAGGAACTCACAGGGTTAGCCGAATTTCGGGGAACACAACTGGAGCAAAATAGACGCACGTATCCGGCCCAGAGGGCGGGAGTGGCGTATGCAAGCCGACACTAGAACGGGCACTTAGCGCTGCTGGCCACTGGGGGCGAGAATGCGGGAAGATACCGGCTCTACACGGAGGCTATAAAATCTAGCGAACGTGTTAGGTGTCGCCCAGCCCGCAGCTCTACATATATCTGTCAGCGAGGCGCCTTGAGCCAACGCCCAGGAAGAAGCAACACTCCTTGTTGAGTGTGCTCGCAACCCGAACGGGCAAGGTACGTCTTGGGACTGGTAAGCCAAGACAATGGCATCCACTATCCAGTGGGCCAACCTCTGCTTGGAGACAGCCTTTCCCTTCTGCTGGCCTCCGTAACAGATGAAGAGCTGCTGTGAGGATCTGAAGCTCTGAGTCCGGTCAACGTAAGCGCGAAGAGCGCGGACGGGACACAACAAAGCTAGGGCCGGGTCTGCCTCCTCCGAAGGCAGCGCTTGCAGGTTCACCACCTGGTCCCGAAAGGGAGTGGTAGGAACCTTGGGCACGTATCCAGGCCGGGGTCTCAGGACAACGTGAGAGTTGGCCGGCCCGAATTCTAGGCACGATTCGTCGACCGAGAGTGCATGCAGGTCCCCTACCCTCTTGATTGAGGCCAATGCAATCAGGAGAACTGTCTTAATGGACAGGATTTTTATCTCAACAGACTGCAAAGGCTCAAATGGGGGACCCTGAAGTGCTCTGAGCACCAGGGCTAAGTCCCAAGAGGGTATCGAGGTAGAACGAGGAGGATTTAGTCTCCTCGCACCTCTGAGGAACCTGACGATTAAGTCGTGCTTACCTAAGGATTTACCGTCTACTGCATCATGATACGCCGCTATTGCTGCGACGTACACTTTGAGGGTGGAGGGAGACAGCCTTCGATCCAACCCATCCTGCAGGAAGGAAAGCACAACATTAATCGAACACTTTCGGGGGTCTTCCCGGCGGGAAGAGCACCACTCGACAAACAGGTTCCACTTCAGAGCGTAGAGGCGCCTCGTAGAGGGGGCTCTAGCTGAAGCGATGGTGTCTACCACTGCTTGTGGTAGGCCACCTAGAACCTCCGCGTCCCGTCCAGGGACCAGACATGGAGGTCCTTCCTCAGGGGGATCGGCCAGGGAGGGGCTGTCGCGAGGAGTGTGAGTTCTGGGAACCAGGTCCGGTTGGGCCAGTAGGGCGCAACTAACAAGACCTGCTCCTCGTCCTCCCTGACCTTGCACAGTGTCTGTGCGAGAAGGCTCACTGGGGGGAACGCATACTTGCGTAGGTCCCGGGGCCAGCTGTGCGCCAGTGCATCTATGCCTAAGGTACCTCCGGTCAGGGAGTAGTACCACTGGCAATGGGTCGAGTCCGGAGAAGCGAACAGGTCTACCTGTGCAACTCCGAAGTGGTCCCATATCAGCTGGACGCTCCGGGGGTGGAGTCGCCATTCGCCCGGAGGTGTCGACTGCCGAGAGAGCTCGTCGGCTGTCTGGTTCAGCGCACCTGGGATGTGAATGGCACGAAGTGACCTCACAAACTTCTGACTCCACAGGAGGAGATGGCGGGCGAGCCGGAGCATGCAACGGGAGCGTAGACCACCCTGACGGTTGATGTACGCAACGGCCGCAGTGCTGTCCGAACGGACCAGTACGTGCTTGCCCCGAAGCGGTTTCTTGAACCGGGCCAGGGCAAGACGTACCGCCAGTAACTCTAGGCAATTGATATGCCAACGCAGTTGGGGCCCCGTCCACAGACCCGAAACTGCGTGCCCGTTGTACGTGGCCCCCCAGCCCGTGGATGAGGCATCCGTGAAGACCACAGCATGCCTCGACACCTGTTCTAAGGACACTCCGGCCCGGAGAAACGAGGGGTCTGACCACGGACTGAAGGTTTGGCGACAGTAAGGAGTAACTAGGACCCGGTACTGACCGCTCTGCCACGCCCATCTCGGGACTCGGTCGTGCAACCAGCGTTGAAGCGGTCTCATATGAAGCAATCCGAGCGGCGTTACCGCGGCTGCAGATGCCATATGCCCCAGGAGCCTCTGAAAGAATTTCAGTGGGACCGCTGTCCTGCCTTTGAACGTATTCAAGCAGTTCAACACTAACCGGACGCGCTCTGGAGTGAGGCGCGCTGTCCGGCTGACCGAATCCAGCTCCATACCGAGATAAGAGATCCTCTGCGCAGGGCAGAGTTTGCTCTTCTCTCGGTTGACCCGAAGTCCCAACAGGCTGAGGTGACTGAGCACCATGTCCCTGTGTTCGCACAACTGCTCCCGAGACTGGGCGAGTATGAGCCAGTCGTCGAGATAGTTGAGTAAGTGAACGCCGCGTTCTCTGAGCGGAACAATGGCTGCCTCGACGACCTTCGTGAAGACGCGAGGCGACAGGGACAGCCCGAAGGGCAAGACTTTGTACTGATATGCCCTCCCCTCGAACGCAAAGCGCAGGAACGGTCTGTGTCGAGGAAGGATAGAGACATGAAAGTACGCGTCCTTCAGGTCGATCGCTGCGAACCAATCTTGGGGACGGATGCATTGGAAAATGCGTTTCTGCGTTAACATCTTGAACGGAAGCTTGTGCAGGGCCCGATTCAAAACGCGCAGGTCCAAAATTGGTCTTAACCCACCCCCTTTCTTGGGTACAATGAAGTAGGGGCTGTAGAACCCCAACCTCATATCGGCAGGAGGAACCGGCTCGACCGCACCCTTCGCCAGCAGGACATCGATCTCGGACCGCAAGACATGGGCATCGCTGCTCCGCACGGAGGTGAAGAGGATGCCCTTGTACTTGGGAGGCCGGCGTGCGAATTGAATCGCATAGCCGAGTCTGATGGTACGGATGAGCCAGCGAGACGGCCTGGGGAGACCTAGCCAGGCCCCCAGAGACCGAACTAGCGGGACCAACGGCACCACAGACGTACCCGGGGTGAGGCAGCGAGGTGGAGTATTCAGACCCGACTCGGGAGGCCCGGAGGCGGCCCGGAGTGTTGTCTGAATACTCCAGGTGGGGCAGAGAGTGGGTGAGAAGGCCCGGGGGCGTCCTCGGTGCCCACTCTGCTGCCCCCTGGCGAGGGGTGAGAGGGAAGGAAAGGAGTGGCAAGGCCCGGGGGCGTCGCGCACTGCCAACCTGTCCCTCTCGGGGCTCAGGGAGGGAAGAAACTGCTCTTTTATTGAGAATGTGGGTACCGCTGGACCCCGGAGGGCCAGCGGCAGGATGTTTCCGGTACCAGTCTTGACATTCTCCCCCCGGTCCTCCTCCGGGGGGAGGAGGGGTGCGGACACCACCTCCCCTGGAGCAGCTCCTCTTCTCCCTGGGCTCCCCGTGTCAGGGCCGCTTGCCCTTGCGCTTACCTGCCGACTTCGCGGGCCCCGACACGGGTTGGGCGGCACCCTGACGGCCGGCACCCTGCTTCCCCGATGGTGGAGGCTGCTGCTTGGGTTTAGCAGGGGCGGAGGCGGCCGCAGGGGGACGCCCTCGGCGACGAGCAGGCGGAGGTGCAGCCGGCGACTGGGTGGAGGCAGCAGCAGGTCGCCGGGGCAGGATGTTCTTGATGGCCTCCGTCTGCTTCTGTGCCACCGAGAACTGCTGGGCGAAGCTCTCGATGGCGTCGCCGACGAGGCCGGCCTGACAGACAGGGGCGTTGAGGAACCGCACTTTGTCGGTCTCACGCATATCTGCCAGGTTCAGCCAAAGGTGGCGTTCCTGGACCACCAGAGTGGACATCGCCCGACCCAGGGTGCGTGCGGCAACTTTCGTCGCCCGGAGGGCGAGGTCCGTTGCGGTACGCAGTTCCTGCATAACCCCTGGGTCGGAACTACCCTCGTGCAATTCCTTGAGCGCCTTGGCCTGGTAGACCTGCAGGAGCGCCATGGCATGCAGAGAAGACGCGGCTTCTCCACAGGCTGTGTAGGTCTTGCCCGTTAGACTGGACGAGAACCTACACGCCCGGGAGGGGAGACGTGGATGCCCGCGCCAGTCGGAGCCGGTCTTAGGACACAGTTGCATCGCAACCGACCGTTCCACTGGAGGGACCTCCACGTAACCCTTAGCCGCGCCTCCATCGAGGGTAGTGAGGACGGAGGAACTCGCTGATCGTGCACGAGCGCTGTAGGGCGCCGTCCACGACTTCGTGAGCTCCTGATGCACTTCCGGAAAGAATGGTACTGGGGCGGGGCGCTGAGAACCAGCACGGGCCGTCCCGAGATACCAATCGTCCAGCCGCGAGGGTTCGGGACACGGTGGAGGGTTCCACTCGAGCCCGACACTCGCGGCGGCCCGGGAAAGCATAGCCGTGAGCTCTGGATCAGACTCGGGCAACGGTACCACACCCGAAGGGGGCAGCGCAGCCGAATCCTCATCTCCAGAGTCCATTAGCTTGTCCCCCGATGCAGCTATCGATAACATATCCTCGGTTGGAGCCCCGAAAGAAACGGGTGGCCCCCCATGGGAAGGACCACCGTGATCTTCCGGGAACTGCGCCGGCGCAGCGGAGGGGGGAGGGGCCCGAGCAGCCTGTTGACTGGGCGAGGGTGCCCTGACCGTCACCCTCAGATCTCCACCAAAGGCATCAGCCAAAGTAGCAGCCCTCTGCTTTGCAGCGGGAGGACCACTAGATCGGGGGATACGCAATGGGGCTCCACCCTTTTTGAGGTACTGGAGCCGAGACCGTAACACTGCGATGGTCATGTTCGCGCAGTGCGAACATGAGTCATCCACGAAAGCCGTCTCCGCGTGCTGAACGCCCAAACACGAGAGACAGCGATCGTGTCCGTCAACTGGGGATAGAAATCGACGGCATCCAGAAACACACGGTTTGAATGACATCTTGAAAAAGACGCAGGGTCAAACCGTGTTGCTCTTTTAGTGAGAGAAGAAAAAACCGCTCCGACAGTGCCGAGGCACACAGGGGAAATGGCCGCGGCTCACAGCGGTTCAAAGGTGCAAGCCCGCTGTGAGCACTCAGAGAGAAAACGCCCAGCGAGCTGTGAAAACAGCTGTTTGTTTTCTTCGCCGCGACCACCGCTGTACAGCACCGTCACACCGACACCGGACCGGAACAGGTAGGACTCCTCTTCTCTCTGCTCGTGAAAAAACTCTTCGTAGGAACATCAGATACTGAAATGCTCGGCTCCGAAGTTGAAAGCGGTATGCGACACTTCCACTTCCTTATTTATACCCGCAACGCGGGGCGGTGCGTGGAATGCGTGATCGCATGCCAATGTTTATTGGCTCGTTTTTAATTACTCGAAGTAGGTCGGTCTCTGAAGGCAGATCCCAATTCGTCGGTCAGTTCCGACGTACGTCGAACGTGACCGACTGAAAGGGAACATAGTGCTTTTCTTCTTACTGATTTAAAAAAACAGTAGCATTATACTAGACTGACAAGCCAGACCCACATCAAGATATTGGGTCTGGAAACTCACCATTGACAGGGCTCAATCCGAGGGGCGGGATAAACGGCTGTCTTTCAAATTCCCTCTGCACGCAATTGGATAGCGCCATGACCGCCACAACCAATCAGAGCGAAGAAAAAGGTGAAGCTGAGCTAACGTTAGTTGATAGACTTTCGCCGTATCCGGTAGGCAAAACTTCGAACATATCTTCCTTTCTTAAGAATGACTTCAGTGCCGTTCTTTGTTCTTTTCTCAAAGAAAAGCTTAACTCCAAGTCTTCCAGAGTCGCGGCCAAAACCGATTCAAAAGACAGCTGTTCGTCAGCTTTGTTTGCGAGTAGCACGCAGAACCTCCGCAACTCTGCCGTGACGTGCAGTCATTATGTTAAGCCCGCCCCCCGACTCTACACATGCTGTGATTGGCCTGACCAGAGTTTGGTTTTTCCAGCTCTCAGCTCTACCGAGAGTTGCTAGACTACACTCGCAGCAAAATAAATTTTTTTGCGTCTAGATTTCTAGGCTAGCATTATACCATATAAGACCTAATATTGATTTCTCGCTGACAGAAGCAAGAATAGATTAATACTCACTGGCAACCCAAACAGATGCCCCCAGTGTACTGTAGCTCTCATAAGATAGTATTGTTTTGTTTTTTTAGATAAAGTTCCACCTAAAATATTGTTTAGACTCAACTACCAATCATTGTGTAGTTAAATAGCTCTATTTTGCAAGTCAAAACGGGACAAACTAATATAGAAATGTGTCCACTAGGTGGTGCTTAAGGTTAAAATTGCTTGAGATGCTTCCCCGGGATCAACATTGAAACCTTCGATGTCGATTGCATTTGCAAACATATTTTGCACTGAACTGTTATATTTGCGCCCTTTCTGATTTCGGGATGAAATTATTTTTTTTTAACATTTCCAGCACTGGAACACATTTGTATTACTCACCATGGGGGCAACTCTCAGACAGGTTGTAGCCTAAAGCTTTCAGCGGCAATCTGGATTGATGTTGTTGGCAGACGTGGTGCGCAGCAAATTCAAACAAGAGAGCCAATCAAAAGCATCAGAATAGCATCGCTTTACTAAAAAACCTTTAAATGGCAGACAGCATCATGCACATCAAAAACAGGCAAAGGATCAAATTAATATTATTCAACATATCCTAGATTTTTACAGAAAAAATTCAAATGTAACCCCTTTGTAATTGTTAATACAAACATTTTCTCAAATGTAACCCCTTTGTAATTGTTAATACAAACATTTTCATAATTAACTGTAATTTAATTACAGTAACTGTAACTGATAACATTACATTTATTACATAACTCCATTACATGTAGCTAGTTACTCCCCAACACTAGCTATGAAGCATCCTCAGAAACACTTTTGATGTTCTGAATATAGAAGCAGGCATTCTCCAGACGTCTCCGTATATTCCAACAGGGGCTGAAGCAGTTTATTGTGTTTTTTACATGGAACTCGCCGCTTAAGATAGGGGGTTACTATTGTACTTGAGAAAGTAGTTCCGATACAGAAGCACTTACTGTATTCTGTCTTAAAGCTCTGTCACACCACACAACTAATGATCTCAACAGATGGGGTTTTGGCCATGAGTTCTCTGGCCCTATGCAAGGGTCTGAGGCAGGGCTAGTTGCGCAGAGCACTGTGCAGAGGGAGAGCGCTGTGAGTGAGTGAGTGAGTGAGTGTGTGGCTGGTGCGCTTTGTACTCTATACATGACAGACCCCCTCTCTCAGATGGGGGGCTGCTTATATTGCACGAGTGAGTGAATGGCTGGAGCGCTTTTTACTCTATACATGACAGACCGCCGCTCTTAGACGGGGGGCTGCTTATATTGCTCAAGTGAGTGAGTGGCTGGAGCGCTTTGTTCTCTATGCATGACAGATTGGACTCGTGCAGCGCTGCTTCTGAGTGGGCATAACCCAGGCAGCAACACCGCAGTCCGGAAGGCATCTGAAAGAAAAATATCATACTCCTAGAACGCTGCAGGGGAGCGGCAATCCAGGCACTGTCCCCTGATGAGCGTACCTAAACGGCGAGCTGTAGATGGCTTAGCTGAAGGATAGAGATTCTGAGGCAATGGTGTCCAGCGTCGGCTTATGGAGCAGGAGAGCCTGCCTCTATTTCGTACTCTTGAACACCATTGCCGGGGCGAATTCTCGACGGCGAGATTTCATAAGGCTTTAGTAGATTCGAGGAAGGAGGGGAAACCCCATAGCGTCAGCTCTGTTGTAATGTCGAATTAAGCAAACTCGAAAGGGAACAGCCATTTTGCACAATTACTGGTCAATCTGTAAATTTACCAGCTCAGCGAACATTATGAACATTTGCTGTAATTCTGCATAATAGTTACATTCATTTAATCAGCTATAACTGTCTGTGTAACGGAAGTGTCTGTCGCTAATTGGCTTTAGTCTGGGTTCTGTAATGATGTGTCAGCTTATATTACATTTTGTTGGTTTCGTGTGCCATACTGTACGTTTTGGACCCCGTCCAGTTGTCATCATATTCCGCTGAAATGCACACACCGATTGTGTGATGATGCAATTATTTGTTATGAGTATTTTAGGATTTATTACATTTTGATTTATTTTGGTGATAACTCTCAAACTTACTGTACTGATTGAGTTTACTTTTTCCCGACGAGGGAAGGAGGTAAGATGGCCAAGGTTAAAGAGTCACGGTTCACTGGTGACTGGTTGCAGCGTTGTTATCCATAACTCCATGTGGAAACACCTATAAGCTATTAATACAAATGTGTGTGCAGATGTTTGAGAATTAATTCATTTTAATAATGCAGTTTATTACAGCATCATGGTGGGTAACAAAGATTAAGGCAGATACATTTTTTTCTATTCATTCACCTTTGGCAGGTGTGGCAGCGTGTTCAGACCACAGTTTTCTGATGTTTATATCTGGCAGTGTTCTCTGTGTTATTCTCTAATGATTCCACCTTCTACGGGGTGGGGGGAATTGCAGTGCAGAAAGAATCATTTGGGAAAGTGTGGATACACATTTGTTCACAAATTCAAAACTGCCATGCTGAAACGCCCTTCGACAAAAGTGGCAGACTGTCTGAGGGTGTCTGTTTTTCTCACTTCCTGTAACCCCCTCACCCTACAGACAACTACACACACTGCATGTCAATATCAGAGGAAGGTCTGTTCCACAGAGACATGGCATTACTCTATTATTTAAAAGTGAAGTCTATCGAGCTGTGATTTGCCGTGATAT
This sequence comes from Gobio gobio, assembly GCF_949357685.1. NCBI lineage: Eukaryota > Metazoa > Chordata > Actinopteri > Cypriniformes > Gobionidae > Gobio > Gobio gobio. The sequence continues at coordinate 34,905,705 of NC_137113.1, forward strand.
GTCTACATGTCACACATCCTCACACTGGCACTTCATTAAAATCTCATCCACATTGCAGCAGCTCTGGAATCAGACAGATTATTTTCATCCAAAACAGAACCTGATGATAGTGTCTCAGAAGTAAAGTAGAAAACACAATGATTTATATTGCGTTTGGGCGTAAGCAAATGTAGACTGTAGGAACAAAAGTGGTGGTAATATTTCTAATATTTCTGTGCTTTACTTGATCTGTCCTCAAAATAAGTAACAACTGTAATTTATAGAGCTATGCCTTTTATTCAATGGCAATTAGTGGAGTTTTCCATTACTAGCCAATTTCTCACAGCATGTGGCCAGCAACTGAACTGTTTGGCTGATTGTTTAGGCATGGTTGCCCTAGAAACAGGAGTTATGAACATCACTACCGCCGAGATGTACATAATGCATAAGATGCATTCCTGTCTCTCAAGCAGTTGAGCGTAGCACTAGCAACTCCAAAACTCATGGAACTTTTCCATTGCACAAAAGGTTCTTTATAGTGGAAAAGGGTATTTTACACTAAGAAAAAAACGGTTATTTTAAGAACTGTTCCCTTTAGGGATTTTGGAACCTTTATTTTTAAAAGTGTAGAGTTAGGAAAGGGTTTGATTTAGGGTTAATTGCTTGTAATTATGCATAATTTACTGTTATTGTTCTACAGTAAGTGCATATGTAACAAGGACACTGTAAAATAAAGTGTTACCGTTTTGTATACCAGTATTTTATAAATAAATTAATTAATTAATTAAAAGTAAATTAATGAAGCACATGCTGTTTAAATGTAATTTACAAATTAAATGTGTTATTTAATTTGTAGCATTACTCTAAAAAGTCACAAGAAATTGTCATTCCAAATTAGGAAAAACATTTTTTTTTAAATAATATACATATTATTATACTCAATATTTGAGTGTGCTATTTTTTAATGTGTGCTATTTTACGTTATTTTTATGCTTATTTTATGCAGGGGGCAATATGGGGCCTACTAAGGGGCCATAGCAAACTTCCAAGGTGGCCTAAAGAGGACTTTAAAATTATTTAAAATAAGACAAAACAAGCTGTAAAATAAGATTAACTGCTAAGACACAGCAACCAAATTTTCAATAGCCTAAACTAATCTGTCGAATAAATCACTCTTTCTCTAAAACCTTAAACAAGTTCAGGCATTTAGACACCATTTGCAAATCTTCTGCACACTTTTTGCAAAACTCTAAATACATTCTCACTCACTAAAACACATTTGGCAGGAAAGGAAAAGGTTAAACACAACTCAAACGCAGTTGACATCATTTACACAAAATGGGCCCTATTTTAATGATCTGAGCGCATGGTCTTAAGCGCACGGTGCAAGTGCACTTAGGGCGTGTCCGAATCCACTTTTGCTAGTTTAATGGCAGGTTTCAGTTGTCTCAAAATAGCAACGCGCCAACAATATGCCTGAACACACCTCGTTTTCAGACCAGACCATGGGCGCAAAAATGGGCGCAAATGCATTTGCTATTTAATCAATGTGGCGCAGGGCGTGAAAATGATAACTGCGTCAGGCTGAAACTAGCAAAAAACACTTGCATTGCGCCTGGCGCCGTATTGCACCAGGTGTAGGATAGGGCCCAACGACTCAAAACTGTACACACTTATTTCTAATGATACAACTGTACATAATAAGCCAGTTCAGACAGAGTTGGTGGCACAGGTGCACTGAATGTTGATACAACAATAGATGGAAACAATCTGAAAATGAGAAGAGGAAGGAAGTTTAAGAGGTGGTGAACAAGGAGGAGAGATGAGAAAGAGCAAGGTGTAGTCACTGTTGTCAAGGCTGGATTTGGCACACTAGAGGGTTTTTCCCTTTGCCTGGCAAGAGATGACATTGCCTGTGATGTGGACAAACTCCTCAGGCCAGACCAAGCACAAAGACGTGATGCTGAGGCAGAATGAATCTCTCAAAGACTTTGATTTTGCAGTTGCACAACTCTTTTGAGTGTATTGTAATGCTTTTTTAAAGTTTTTTTTAACCTTTTTGGCTTTTGCAGTTGAACTACTGTATTTTTACAGAATATACAGACATTCAGCAATATTCAGTACAATACTATACACCGATCAGGCATAATATTATGACCACCTTCCTAATACTGTGTTGGTCCCCCTTCTGCTGCCAAAACAGCCCCTGACCCATCAAGGTAAGGACTCCACTAAACCCCTGAAGGTGTCCTGTGGTATCTGACACCAAGATGTTAGCAGCAGATCCTTTAAGTCCTGTAAGTTGCGAGGTGGGGCCTCCATGGTTCGGACTTGTTTGTTCAGCACATCCCACAGATGCTCGATTGGATTGAGATCTGGGGAATTCGGAGGCCAAGTTAAAACCTCAAACTCGTTGTTGTGCTCCTCAAACCATTCCTGAACATTTTTTCTTAGTGCCAGGGCGCATTATCCTGCTGAAAGAGGCAACAGCCACCAGGGAATACCGTTTCCATGAAAGGGTGCACATGGTCTGCAACAATGCTTAGATAGGCGGTATGTGTCAAAGTAACATCCACATAAAACTTAACATTAAAATTTTTACTGTGAGATGGACAATTCAAAATCACATAACTGAGTTTCTGAAATTAGTGAGGATTGTGGTAAAGTGTAATTGTAATGTGCAGATGTAATGTGCAGATGTAATGTGTAACAACGGCTCCACCATAAAAAGAATAGCAATGTACATTGAGACATTTAAGATTATTTACAAGTCATTACTTTTACAAATAATTGGAATACAATTAAAAATATTATATTGATATGAATATTTTTCTAGTAATCTATTAGTCAGCATTTACATTGCGCGTATCCATTTTGACATGCCATATTTTTGTCCTATGCTATTCTTCCAATTTGTCACTTCCAAAACTTTTCAGCTTATAATTGGCCAAAAGTCCTCTTAGCAAGCATGAAAAACAATACTTTTATTCAATGGATTATAGATATAGCCTCGAAAGCATGAAAGAGCGCTCACTTTACAATCACTAAAAGCTGTCACTCATCTCAGTTTGCGATCTCACAACGATCCACTAAAATCAGTAAAGTTGGCTCACACACTGCATAATGAATCTCTTATATTGTGTCTTTGTTAATGAGAGGATTCGCGGGAGAGAGCTGAACTCCAGCATTTTGAGTGTTGAGTGGATTCTAACTTAAACACCTCTGATTGGCCATTGCGTTCAAGAGATGAACAAACATGTGATTGTGATCTGTGATTGGCTACATTTCTCACTGCTGCAAAACACACTGTAAATAGGAACATTTCACATTCTCCAGAGACAAACTCAAAAACGCAATGTGTTTGCCAAATATATTATAATATTATATTATTACAGTATCAACCGAGGTTGCTCTTGCTTTCGTTTAGTGTGTTTATATTTAAATTTGACTGTTTTTAGCCATGTTTTATTTTTCTAACAAAAAAATTATTTGGTAACGCTTTAGATTACAGCCCGGAAAGTACTGTGTAAGTAAAACAAATTCACAACATAACTTTCTGTAATTATAGTGTAACTATAAAGTACATACGTGTAGGTTTAAGGGAACAATATGTAATATTTGGGGAATAAAAGGGGAACTACCAGGAAAATTAACAAATGATTTATACTGTAAATATTTTTTAATTTAGGGGTAATTATCCGTGTTGTTACAGGGTAAGTGGTACTTGTTCCGCTCTTTTTTCATGTACTTACAGGGTAAGTATGAATCTACGGACTGTAAATTAAAGTGGTGTTTGTTGCCCTTTTGTTTCATGTAGTTACAGGGTAAGTACAATAAAAACACGTACACAATCGAATATCACTCGGAAATCTTTATTTGAAAAAAAATGTACAACACTTCGTATTTGTTTCTCTTGCTTGGCTTCATCCTCCTTTTGTTCCTCTTCTTTTTCGTTCTTGCCACAGATGAATCTTGAGCAGGAATAAGCACCACTTTAATTTACAGCCTGTAGATTCATCCGTACCCTGTAACTACATGAAACAAGAGGGGAACAAGCACCACTTTAATTTACAGCCCTGTGACTACATGGAATTACAAGCACCACTTACTCTGTAACTACACAAATAATTACCCCTTAATTAAAAAATACAGTATAAATAATTTGTTAAATTTCCTGGTAGTCCCCCCTTTATTCCCCATATATTACATATTGTTCCCTTATACCTACACATGCATACTTTATAATTGCATTATAATTACAGAAAGTTACGCTGTAAATTTGTTTTACTTATATGGTACTTTCTGGGCTGTGATCAAACATTAACATAAACATAAACCACTGCGGACCCCTGGCTGAAGACCCTTGAGTTCCAAATAAGTTACTTTTAAGATTCCATTTCAGCTAGGATGCTTCAGAAGATAGCCGTCTGTGTAGAGAAACAGCAAGGAGCTCACTAGTTTTGGAAAAGATCCCATCAGTGTATCTTTAAGGTGTTCCCTATCCCTCTTCTCATATCATTGCAAGTGTACCCACACACTTCAAATGATTGACTGTGTCCAGCTAGCATCTTTCCCTCCAAATGTTCTTGTTTGGCTGCTGTCGTTCTCTCATTCACTTTTTTTTTATATCTTTTCATCTTTCACAGCCTTTTCTCTCTAAATCTCTCAAAAGCCCTCTCTTTCTTTCACCAGCTGTGCTCCTGTGAATCATTCCACACCATCATTAGACCCACGATCCCTCTCCTCCTGTTCATCCGTCTATTACGGCCCCTGCACCTCCTCAGCATGTCACTCGCCTGTCTCACGCTGCACAATTACTGCTGCACACACAATCAAGCAGTCGCTTTCACCGCAGAAATATAGACACATGGTCCCACTGACCAATTTTTGATCTAAATGGCTTTATTTGGTGACCATTTCACTCTCATTCTCTGTCTCTGATGTGTCACAGACAGTATTGGAAAACTGTGAACAATCTGGACATCCCCTGGCAAATAAAAACACCAGTGGGCACTGGCATGAGGGCAGTGAAATCACTTGGACTGCACCTCCAATTCCAATTTAATTAAGATTTAATGAGTCAATTAGCAGTCTAAATTAGCATAATTGACAAGCAGCTTAGATAAACAAACTGATGATCGGTCTATATGACTTTCTTCTCACACATGACTATATTGCTCATATTTCACAACATATTTCTTTATGTTATGTTTGTTTTTTGTTTTTTTTCATAGCCATTTACCACGTTAACTGCACATTATAAAACGATTAGTTCCAGTCCTTGATTCTGAATGGTCAATAGCTGTGTTTTATTCACGATAAAACACGGCTATTGACCTATCACCCAACGGTTATGTGTATTACTGCACAACACCCTTAGCAACCACTCTTAGCAACATAAACATATGTTTGTTCTCATTGATAGTGTTAATTGAAGCTAACTGTATTATGTAGAAGATTATTGTGAGATAGATATCGAGTGTATTACCTGCATTCAGATTTAGCATTTACCTTAGGCAGTCCTCATAATAAAAATTTGTTTAAATGTTCGCTGCGATATCTTGTCTTTTAACAGTTAATGGGTTTCACCGTGTCCTGACACTGACAACGCTAGTCAAAGCAATATAAAAGTTTTTATATTCAGTCCTTTCAATATAAAAGTCTTCGCTACTGACTGACTCATTCATAAAGATAGTGTTTGCCGCCATCTAACGCCATAATAATGTAACTTCTGTTGCTGGTCATGATCAGGGACTATATTTTCCAATGGAAGGAAATCTTTTAGTGATTTTACTTCATGAAAGTTGCATTGACACATATTTTTTGTCTTTAATATTTGTTGTGTGCTAACCGTTTTATAAAAGCAATAAGATACTCGAGGCTAGTGCTGTATCGTGAATAAGCTTCACGTTGTTCCTAACAACACCCTTCAGCCGTGACTTATTTACGATACAGCACAGCCTCGAGTACCTTATTGCTTATTTAATGCACTTCATAAAAAAATTAGTTATTGATTTAAAGGTGCCCTAGATTGAAAAACTGAATTAACCTTGGCATAGTTGAATAACAAGAGTTCAGTACATGGAAATCACATACACCAACACAGTCTCAAACACCATTGCTTCCTCCTTCATATGTAAATCTCGTGCGTGAAAAACACCACGGAAAAATTTGGTTGAATCTCAACATAATCATTAATATGTACGCCCCCAACATTTGCATATGCCAGCACATGTTCAAGGCCAGGCGGAACTGCACAGGCGAATCATCGGAAGTTCTGCAGGTATTGTGAAGAAACAAGCGTCAAGCGAGGATAGCGAAAATGGCAGATCAAAGAAATAAATGTTATGTTCCAGGCTGTGCAGGGGATGTGAGGACTTTTCATACCCTTCCCACAGAAAAAAAAACTGTCAACAGGCATGGTTGATGTTTATCTAACAGGATACCGCACCAATTTAATTCAAAGTTGTTTGTTTGCACTACCCATTTCACCACAGACAGTTTTTCTAACCTGGGACAATATCAAGCAGACTTCGTTCAGCGTCTGATACTGAAGAAGGGGGCAATTCCAACTATATTCCCGCAAGCAGTAAGTAGTGATTTTATCCACTTCAGTACTCTACTGTCAAACTGTACTGTACAAACAACATATTTACGCGCTACCCAGTTCGCTGTTTAGGGTTCGTGTTTCAAAGTGTAGAAGCTATCATTGTAAAATCATACGGTGACACATTACAATAATTAAAATATTTTTACAATGCTAAAAACAAAGTTGTGACTGCTGACGTAATGAGTTAATGTGTAAAGTTAATGCTATATGCTAGTTAACGTTTAGGCTGAAGTTATAGTATTGACATAACAGTTGCGTTTTGCAGGTTCTTATTGAAAATAAAGACTAAACTTACCACTCAGAAGCGTCCATCTCTAATCTCAAAACAATTGGTTGTTCCTCAAAATCTGCATCTTCGTCAGAAACAGGCTCAAACATGTAAGGTTGGATGCAAAATCTCTCCATTGTCATGCCGGACATTAGAGATGTGTTTGCTGCTACTGAAATGAGCCGTGCAGTGAAACAGCCAATCAGAGCAGAACTCCACATTACTATTCATGACCCTTCCAAATAAGGAAAAAACAGACCATTTAATTATAGGGACAATTTCTAGGGTTGTAAATGGACCTGTAAAACCGTTTATTGTCCTTAAATAAGTCACATACCCTCTATGTAGATATCAGAGAACAATTTAAAATATTGTTTCAACTCATTCTAGTGCACCTTTAATAATTTTTCGGTCACACTTTATGTTACAGTACATGCCCTTTCATTGCACTTACAGTGTACTTGTAGGTAACAACATGGATTAATGTTATGTTTAGGTGTAGGTTGGTTAGTACATAGTTATTACTCAGTTTGTGTCATTACTACAATAAGTACATAGTATGTAGACATGCGAAACAGGAGTGTTAAATTAAGTGCTACCAAATATCCTTGGAGTACTCATCTCACATTATAACAGAATCCATAGTCAGAATTCCTTTTATTGGCCAAGTACTTGGTGGTACTAGGCACACTTACCACTTACCTTGGTGGTAGGCACACTATATATTAGTAATACAAATGTAATATAGAAAACGGCATTTTCTCAAAACTGCAGCTATTCTGTAATTCTCTGCTTTAAATTGTGAATATTGGCAAGCAACATTTTCGAAGTAGCTTCAACAACCGAGGTCCACAAATTAAAAGATCACTGGCCAGACCAAGATCCCAGACCAACAGGGAAAACGTTTCCATACATAAAAATGTGAGAAATGAGACTTTCCCAGAAATTAGATGCTACCTATTTTCCTAACAGAGGCAATTTTCCCAACATAGTTTTTGAACCTCGTAGAAACACAGCATGTCATATGCTTATGTCTTTATTTTAATCAGGTACTTTAATTTAGTGTTTGATTATACAATTATTTTTGATTATATAATTTATTTGTAATCTTACATTGCTTCATGTCAGATTTAATGCAATATTAAACTAAAACTAGACTAACTGGATTGCTTGACTGCATTGAAATCAATACCAAAATACTGTATATAAATATTATATAAATATATTTGTATAATAATTAAGGCTTTTTTTCCCAGAATACATCTTGTACTCTTGTCGAAGATTTGAAAATCTTATTTAAAAAATCATGTAGCGTGAGCATGGCCTTGGTAGAAATAAATTATAGAAGAACAAACATTTTGGGCTGGAAGTAACTTAAATTTTTGAGAGAGTTTTTATTTCATTTGTATGTGTTATAATGACAAGTTATCTGAAGCTGGAATGCTTTGATATTTGTTTGTCATTCATGGTGAAAAGAGGCAGCGACAATAGACTCTCCCACACACAGCTCTCCACCTTCCTTTTGCTTTTCGACGGCTTGCTATCCATTCCAGTGAGATCACAAATAAAACGCAAAGTTTCTAAGTATATGTCCACTGACGTACAGCTTGCAGTGGGTTAGAACCTGCTGGATCCTCCTGTACTTAAAGGAAACCTATTATGCTTTTTAATTATTTTACCTTTCCTTTAGTGTTTAATATAACTGTTTGTGCATGTAAATGGTCTGCAAAGATACAAAACACAAAGTTCACGCTAAAGGGAGTTCATCTCTCCAACAGAAAACATTTGCCTGAAACACCTCGTTTGTAGTCCTGACAGTATTTCTGTGATATTCTGCTATATGTCACCATGTTACACATTTACATAAAGCCCGCCTAATGGCTGCTTTGGCCTAATTTTCTGCTGCTCTATGTCGCTAAGCTTTTCCTCGCGCTGCAAGGGCAAAAACCCATTAGTTCCACTTTATATTAGGTGGCCTTAACTACTATGTACTTACATCAAAAAAATAAGTACAATGTACTTATTTTTTTCGTATTGTATTGCAAAACACTTTTGCTGATATTGAGGTAGGATACGGGTAAAGTTAGGGACAGCTGACGGAACGGGGGTTTCGCTTAGAAAGCCAATGGCCTTTGAGATCTACAAAACGAGCCAATGGCATGAAAATGCCATGGGTCTGCGGAATTTGCATAACGCAACTCCGCCCCACAGCATGGGTATAAACGGAGTTGCATGGCAATATAGCATTATGTTTCTACTTCGGAGCCGAGTGTTACTTGCCTTCCTGAGCTTTCTCTCTTCAAGACAAGCATCTCTCCGGAGTGTTGGTGTTATGGCGCATTCCAGCGAGTTCCGCATTCCTGTCTGATCTGTGCAGTGATCTAGCACAGCGTGCGCGTTCTCCCTGGGCGCTTCGGCATTCTGCAGAGAAAAACTCCTCTCTAAAAGAGCTGCACGTCTTTTTCAAGGTGCATCGTTTCTGGGTGCGGTCAGCTGATTAGTCCGTCTGACAGGCATGAGCGCTGTTTGGCGTGCTTGGGCCTCGTGTACGCTGAGCATGCGTTTATGGACGACTCATGTTCCCACTGCGGGAACATGGCCATCGCAGTGTTGCGATCGAGACTCCTTGATCTCCGTTCAGGAGAGAGAGTCCCCTCTACCACACCCCAATCTACTTCCTTCACGTGAGGCAGTGCTTTAGTTGGTGGTCAGGGTGATCTGAGGGCGTTTGTGTGGGCCAACCCGACAAATATTCCTCAGGCCACGCCTCTCTCTAGCACACTGCAACCTGTGGTGTTGCCGGGTGAAGGCGCTAGTGTTTCCCATCCTGGGCCCGTCATGTCGATCGCCGCATCACAAGGTGGGCTGGATTCCTCCGGAGATGAAGATTCGGCTGTGCTGCGTCCTCTGGGAGTCCCAGCATTGTCCGAGTTTGATCCGGACCTCACAGCCATGCTTTCCCAGGCAGCTGCGAGCATCGGGCTTGAGTGGAATCCTCCGCCTGCCCCAAGCGCTCAAGGCTGGATGATTGGTCTCTGGGGGCGCCCACGCTGAAAGCGCCCGCCAACTCTCAGTGCCCTTCTTGCTGGAAGTGCATGAGGAGGTGTCGAAGTAGTGGGAGTCTCCATTGGTTTTTCGCGGCCGCTCGACAAGCCTCTTTCGCCTTTACTGCTCTCGATAGTGGCGCGGTGCAAGGATACACTGGGGTTCCCCCTATTGAGCGTTCTGTTGCAAAGCAACTGTGTCTGCAGAGCATGTCAGCAGCGCGGGGACCCAAAGCACCCGTCCAAGGCTTGTGGGTTTATGTCTACTTTGGTAGCAGAGACCAACAGAGCCGCAGGCCAGGCCGCGTCCACTTTCGGGCCGGCTAACTCTCACATGATCCTGAGACCCCGGCCTGGATATGTGCCAAAGGTTCCCACCCCTCCTTTCAGAGATCAGGTGGTGAACCTGCAAGCGCTACCGTTGGAGGAGGCAGACCCAGCCTTGGCACTGCTCTGTCCAGTACGTGCCCTTCACGCCTACGTAGACCGGACGCAGTGTTCCAGGACCTCAGACCAGCTCTTTGTCTGTTATGGAGGGCAGAAAAAAGGGAAGGCTCTCTCCAAGCAGAGGTTGTCTCATTGTATAGTGGACACCATTGTCCTGGCATATCAGGTTCAGGGCATGCCATGCCCCCTTGGGGTAAAAGAACACTCCACCAGGAGTGTAGCTTCCTCTTGGGCTTTAGCACGTAGCGCCTCGCTAACAGACAGTTGTAGAGCTGCAGGCTGGGCGACACCCAACACATTCACAAGATTTTATAATTTCTGAGTGGAGCCTGTATCCTCTCGTGTACTCGCCCCAAGTGGACAGTAACTGGACAGGCTCAGGTGTCTTCGCTTGCTGTGACATTCCACTCCACGGACTGGATGCATGCACATTTTTACTCAGGTGAGTCTCTCAGTAGGCCCTGAGCTCCTCCAGCACTGTTGACGCCAACACCAGAGTGCATGCCCGATTGGTCAGCCCTCATGTTAGGCTAGGTGCTTCCATGTGCATGGTTCCCCCGTTGGGCAACCCCCACATGTGTATTTCCACGGTAAGTCTCCCCGAGCACGCGTCTTCCCTTGGCAAGATCTTTGCCATGCCTGGGGTTGAAAGATTATCTCTGCCACAACCGCTGTACCGCTGGTATGACCGGAGCACTCAGCCTCGGCTCCTCAGCAGGTAAACATAATGCAAGATTGCCACACAACTCCGTTTATACCTACGCTGTGGGGCGGAGTTGCGTTTCTCCGCAGACTTTCCGCAAATTCCGCAGACTCATGGCATTTTCATGCCATTGGCTCGTTTTGTAGATCTCAAAGGCGATTGGTTTTCTAAGCGAAACCCCCATTCTGTCAGTAACTGACATAACGTCTCCATTCCCTTCCTTCATACGTAATAGAGACGTTACCATAGATATAATACTGTTTACAGCTGCTCATGAAGCCTCAGGAGTGGAAACCTGATTATGGTAAGAGTTGTTAAATATCCAACACGCTCTAAGCATTTGATCGTAACAGACTGGGCCAGCTGACTAATCAGAGCAGAAGACGAGTTTTTTACGACTTTCCGTATTTGCACTGTTATAGGTGAAGAAAATGCTGAAACAAGTGATATTATATGCAATTAAATGCATAGCCTATGTAAAATAATCAACATTAAACATAGAAATCAAAACTGCCTAACGTTACTGAATTAAATGTTGAGCCAGGGCGAGGACTGTGAAGCTTTGGGGGTGTTGATGGACTCGGTCTACTCCATCTGTGTTTGATCATCGTTCTGAATCTGATCCAGATGCAGTCTTTGACAAAAACTCAATTTTCCTGCTTTTTTAATTAAATTTACCCATATTTAACTGTTGATAAAAAAGAATGCATGAATAAAATAAAATAAAAATAAAATAAAATGTTGAAATGTTTTTTTGTTTTTTTTTAAAGAAGAGGGTCTGTTCTTTCTTTAGATATATCGCATGTTCAAATTTTAATACAACAAAATATTCTGGGGACTATGACATTTTTGTGAAAATGATAATAAATGCTGGCAGGGAACAGTATAGGGAAAATGGTGTGGTTTTTGAACTTTAAACCATTTAAATGTATTCTAGCATAAAATAAAATTATGAACTTGTAAATGAGCATGGGCCCTAAAGCAAAAGATTTGCCACTGGACATACCAGCAGTGCTGGGTAGATTGCTTACAAATTGTAGTCGGTTACTGATTCTAAATTTCATGACAAAGATTATAGTTAGTAACGTAATCCATTACTTACACATTTAAGGTAATATATTTAAGGTAATACACATTTAAGACTACTTTTTGATGATTACATTTATATTATTTTTGAGCCAGCTAATTTATCACATTGATTTGAAAAGGATAATCATGTACCATTTCAATATAAAAATACAAAGATAAAAAATGTATATTCCATTCTTTGTTATTCACAACATGAATTGCATTAAATATTACATTATGTCAGGGTTTTCCAGACTGGGGTTTGTGTTGGAACTGCAGGGGTACGTGAGTTTAATGAAAATTAAGTAATTAAATCATAAAAAGTTGAAATTAAAATAATTTTAGCATAATAGAAATCAAAATAAAGCACTTCCAAAAAAAGATGAAATAATTTATTAGTTTAACTGTTTGTCACGTGACCATTAGCCGACATCAGAGAACTGTGAACTTAATTTTATTTATTATTATTATTAACTTATTAACTTAATATCTCAGGGGGTACTTCAAGTAAATATATTGCCAAAAAAAAAGTTGGGGAATTTCTGCATTGCATGTAAATATGAAATGATGTGAATTTGTAAATTTTAATGTGTTTGAACAACAGGAGGTATAACGGAGGTATAACTTATTGGTCCAAAAAATTGCCCACAAAACCTCTCACAATACAACTTTAACTTGGAAGGATGTCCTGTCGCTTTATCCACTACAGTAAAAGACCTGGGTGTTATATTAGACCGCAACTTGTCTTTCGAAAATCATATTTCATATGTTACAAGAACGGCATTTTTCCACCTTAGAAACATTGCTAAGCTACGTAACATGCTATCTATCTCTGATGCAGAAAAGTTAGTTCATGCATTCATGACCTCGAGACTAGATTACTGTAATGCTTTATTAGCTGGTTGTCCTGCATCATCAATAAACAAGCTACAGTTAGTCCAAAACGCAGCTGCTAGAGTTCTTACTAGGTCAAGAAAATAAGATCATATAACACCAATTTTATCATCTCTACACTGGTTACCTATTAAGTTCCGTATCAATTACAAAGTATTGCTACTGACCTATAAAGCCCTAAATGGTTTAGCTCCAGTGTATTTAACGGATCTTCTATCGCCCTACAATCCATCGCGCTCTTTAAGATCACTAAACTCGAGGCTTCTGGTCATTCCTAGGATATCTAAGTCCACTAAAGGAGGGAGGGCATTTTCACATTTAGCTCCTAAACTCTGGAATAGTCTTCCTGATATTGTTCGAGGTTCAGACTCGCTGTTGTTGGGGTAACAGCTTAGGACCCAGGACCAGTAGTGAAAAATGAAGACCAGGAGTCAGGAGTCAGATTAATTAAAGAAAATTTTTACTGAAGAATAGTTTGCAGTTTCATCAGCAGAAGCCAGCTCAAGAGGAGTTTGTAGGCCGCGCTCCCTCTAACAGTCTCCCCGCCTCCGTCTAACGTACATACAATTTTCTGAACAGTTATACTGTTTTCAAGGTCTAGACACGTCATTACTGCCATGTGGAATGATTCTGATTGGTTCTAACAACATGCAATGTAAGCAACTTTCCACACGTAGACAGATAGGAGCATATATCACTAAAAATGCGTAGACTTGATGTCGCCCAGGCCCAGATTAATCCTCAATGACCTCGGAGGTAACAGAAAAGACGCCTCAAAGTCTGGAATCGTCTGCCGAAAGGACCATCTCCAATACTGGATCTGCACAGAATCATGAGACGCACACACAAAGTTTCCCAGAAAAACAGTCTCCATCAAGGTCGGGACATCTTAACTAACTATCAACAAAGTCCTTCTTCAAAACATGCTGATACTAACTCTACTTCAGAAGTGACTTTATTCTATTCTATAAAGAAAGAAGATATATCAAAGAGGTACATTTTTCCCTGAGTCCCCAAAGAATCCCACAGATGTTACAGGGATGACCCCGGGGGGGGGGGGGGGGGGGGGGGGGGTCACCTCAGGAAGACATATAGTTAACACATGCTGATCTTGTTTGACTCCCTGGAGTGTTATTACTACACCAAGGGCATCTGCCTGCCAGCACGTCTTGACACAGACATCAGAGCAGCACCTCAACAATAGGAATTCAAAAGCACAGCAAAAACACTTCAATCATCAAAATCACTCATTGAATACGGAGAGGATTAAATATAAATAGGTTATTTGTGAATTGATTTAGTAAATGTAGGAAATGGTTATAAATTGATTATCATTCATTCTTATTTTGATATTAGATCATAAAATCATTCTTGAAGGATATGTGTCTGATGAAGAGACAAGTGATGTTTGGCTTGACCCTTGACCCTTCACTGTCCCAGTTTAAAACTAGATTAAAGACGCATCTCTTTAGCCAAGCATTACATTATAAATATGTTTTATACTACAGTTAAATCGCACCAACAGCATTAATATTCTGAACAGCAGCTATGCTAATTATTTCCCATCTGCTTTTCTGTTGTTATCTCGGGACACTAGTCCCGGGGTAACTAGTTCGTCAGCTCCAGTTTGTATCCAGCCTCTCATGGAGACTTCAGATGCCCCTGTGATGAGACGACTCGACGCCTGTGAAGAGACGACTCAACGCCAGCGTTGTTATGGCCTAAAATAATACATGATTGATTAACTTATCCTAACATTTTTCTTTAACATTCTCTTTCTAACATTTTTCAATGTACATTTATGAAATGCACTTTCTGTGAAGCTGCTTTGAAACAATGTGTATTGTGAAAAGCGCTATACAAATAAATTTGAATTGAATTTAATTGAATTCCCTAAGTAAAATGCAACCACTCACCACTACTGTAAACCTTACTGCTGATGGTATCTCCCTTCCAGTTACTGCGCCCTCAACTCTGGGTCAGCCGGCAACTTCATCTCGGGCACCCTCTGCTGCCAGTTCAAGATCCGCACAACTGCTACTCCGACCATCTACCAGATCCAATCGATAACAGGAAACCCCCTCAGTCAGAGACAGGTCAGTCGCTCCGTGGGCCCCATCGGCATTCAAGTGGGAATCCTCCATATGGAACGTCAACATCTGCTGGTTCTGGAGGAATCCACCGCTGACATCATCCTAGGGCGCCCATGGTTGGAGCAGCACAACCCCGTCATCTCCTGGAAGACAGGAGAAGTCCTGAAGTGGGGCGACAGCTGTTTCCTGGACTGCTTCCCTTCTCCCCCAGTACGGCAATCTCCTCGTCGAGAGTCCGGTAGAGAGACGTTCAGTGGATGTCCCTTCGAGCTACGCCCCCTTCAGCGACATCTTCTGTCCCAACGGGCTTCCAAGCTGCCTCCCCATCGGCCATGGGACTGTGCCATCGATCTACTGCCAGGTGAGCCAGTGCCCAGAGGAAAAATCTACCCCCTCTCACTCCCGGAGGAGAAGGCCATGGAGGACTACATCAAGGAGGCGCTGGAGCAAGATTACATCCGTCCATCCACTTCCCCTGCTGCTTCGAGTTTTTTTCTTCGTGGCAAAGAAGGACGGAGGTTTGCGGCCCTGAATAGATTACCGTGCTATCAACAACATAAGCATCAAATTCCGTTATCCCCTTTCTCTTGTCCCAGCTGCCCTGGAACATCTCCGTGGTGCCACTGTGTTCACGAAGTTGGACCTCCGCAGCACGTACAACCTCATCCGAATATGTGAGGGGGACGAGTGGAAGACCACCTTTCGTCACGCCCACCGGCCACTATGAGTACCTTGTGATGCCTTATGGACTCGCCAATGTCCTGGACGCCCCAACGCTCTGTATTCCAGGATTTCATCCATGAGGTGCTCCGGGAGTGTCTCCACAAGTTTGTACTGGTCTATATCGATGATATCCTGATCTACTACCGGAGCCTGGCCGAACATCGCCACCACGTTGCGGAGGTCCTCCAACACCTGAGGAGCTTCCAGCTATTCCTCAAAGCCGAAAAATGCTTGTTCCATCAGCCCTCAGTGCAGTTCCTCGGTTACAACATCGACCGCAGTGGCATTCGGATGGACGAGGGGAAGGTGGAAGCCATCCGGTCCTGGCCAACCCCTTCAAAGTCAAAGAGCTCCAAAGATTCCTCGGCTTCGCCAATTTCTATCGTCGTTTCATCCAACACTACAGTTCCATCTCCAGTCCACTCACCAGTCTCCTTCGAAACAAGCCCAAGTCTCTGTCCTGGACCCCATCCGCCACTGAAGCCTTCCAAACCCTCAAGAACGCCTTCACCACCGCTCCCCTCCTCGTCCACCCTGATCCAGAGCTGGAGGAGTGGTGACACTGGCTAGAGGGCGCTAAACACCCCTTCCTAGTACTAACCGACCATACGAACCTGGGTTACCTCCGAGAGGCTAAACGCCTGAACCCCCGCCAATCTAGATGGGCATTATTCTTCACACGATTCCATTTCAACATCTCCTATCGACCTGACGTCAAGAACATCAAGGCGGACGCCCTTTCCCGCATCCATAGCCCCAAAGAAAGACCCAAAGAGACTGAGCCCATTATATCTACCCAACTATTCGTCGGTCCCATCTACTGGTCTGAAGAAACCCTGCCCTCTGCCAATGCCTCCGCCAGCGTTCCGCCGGGTTGCCCCCCAGGCTTGCAGTTTGTCACCCGTACACGACACACTCCTCTTATCCACTCCTCCCACACGTCATTGGGCACTGGCCACCCCGGGGTCAATGAAACCCTCTCACTGCTATGACAACTCTTCTGGTGGCCGCATATGACATCGGATGTCAGAAGGTACGTGCAGGGATGTAGGGAATGTGCCATGTCCAAGAGTCATCTGCCTGCTGGAAAGCTCCATCCTCTGCCCGTTCCCAACCACCCCTGGTCACAGCAAGGAGTGGATTTCATCACGGATTTCCCTGTCTCGGATAACTGTACCTGTGTCCTCATAGTGGTTGACTGTTTCTCGAAGTCCTGCCGCCTTCTCCCACTACGAGGATTACCCACTGCCATGGAAACCGCAGAGTTAATGTTCAATCACATCTTCTGCTATTATGGTATCCCTGAAGACATTGTATCGGACAGGGGTCCCCAGTTCATATCCAAGGTATGGAAGGCCTTTTTCTCCCTCCTAGGTGTAACCGTCAGCCTCTCGTCGGGGTACCATCCTCAATCGAACGGGCAGACGGAACACAAGATTCAGGAGATTGGCCATTTCCTCCGTACCTTCTGTCATGGCCACCAGGACTCCTGGAACCAGTTCCTTGGATGGGCCGAGTACGCACAGAATTCACTCCACCAGCCTTCCACCAGCCTTCCACCAGCCTCACCTCACCTCATACTCGGCTATCAACCTCCCCTCTTCCCATGGTCAGGGGAGCCTTCTGATGTCCCTGCAGTCGACTACTGGTTCCGGAAGAGTGAGAGGGTCTGGGACAACTGCACACCATCAGCTTGTGATCAGAGACCCCCACTTTCCAGGTTGGGCAGAAGGTCTGGCTGTCAACCCGGGACATCAGACTGTGTCTGCAGTGCAAGAAGTTGAGTCCCAGATTCGTTGGCCCCTTCACCATCCTGCAGCAGATCAACCCTGTCACCTACAAGCTCCAACTCCCACCACAGTACCGGATTTACCCCACGTTCCATGTGTCACTCCTTAAGCCCCATCACCCATCTGTTTCTGTTTCCCCAGAGCCTGGCGTTACACCGGAGCCTCCTCCTCTGCTTCTCCTAGAAGACGGCGCAGCGTACTTGGTCCAGGATATCTTGGACTCCCGGCGTCGCGGTGGTCAGTTACAGTACCTCGTGGACTGGGAAGGGTACGGCCCAGAAGAGCGGTCATGGGTACCCAGACATGACATCCTAGACCCAAACCTGCTTGAAACCTTCCACTTTTCTCATCCAGACAAACCGGCGCCTCGGGGTAGAGGTCGACCACCACGGCGTCGGGGTCGTCGGCCCTCAGGAGCGGGCCGTGGAGGGGGGGGTAATGTCACAAGCATGTCAGGCTCTACCCTCTCCCAGACACAACGTGCACCTTCACCAGAATACTGATTACACGCACCTGCACGTCATCATCACAGCAATCACCACCTGCACTTAAGCCTCACGCATTCACTCAGTCACTGTCCGGTCTCGTTTGCACATGCTCACGCTACTGCTTGCTTCCACGGACTTACCTGTATTACCTACCTGTTCTCCCAGTCTCCTGAGTGTCTCCTCGTCTCGTCTCCTGGCTCCTTGTCTCTATCGCTCCATCGTCCTGTTCACCCAGTCACCTGAAGTCAGACGTACAGTATTACTGAAATGCCGATTAACGCTGGACTCACTCTTCTGTTACTCACCTCATCTGCTCACATCCTGGTTCTGTTTAATAAACTTTTTTCACCCCTGCCATTGTTCTCCATGTCACCTCTGTTGTAACCGCAGTAGGCATTTTTTAGAAAGGAAAAATTTAAAGATAAAAAAAGAAGTAGTAGGGAGAATCAATAAATTATGAATAATTTACTGCCATGGTGGGAATAGCATGTAATCAGGGTCGGCGTGTGCCTATAGGCAAAATAGGCAGCCGCCCTGGGTGGCAAGATAGAGAGAAAAATATTTTTACATTGCAGAGTGGGGAAAAAAATTCAGAAAACATGCTTGTGTATGTGCATCACAATTTTATTAATAAAGTAAATCTCCAGTCTTTCATGTGCATCTCAAAGATCATGTTAAATTGTGAGTGTGAAGTGAGGACGGCACGACAGTGTTCTGCCTAGAGTGGCAGTTGAGCTTTTACTGGCCCTGCTTGTAATCAATAAAAAAGTAACTAGTCTGATTACAAGTATTTTAAAACATAATATAATATAATTACAAGTACTTTTTAGAATCTTGATATGTAATCCAGATTACATGTAATCAGCTACTACCCAGCACTGCCTACAAGTTATTATTGATACACTACTGCTGATCCTTGCATTTGTCTATTGAAATGCAAAATCTTGGGACTAACAATGACAGATGTGACTATGAAATTAATTTTAATGTTATAAGTTATCTGTTAACTGATGTCCTGAAAAAAATACATAACATATTTATCAAAAGATCATAGAGAAATGTTTGAGAACAGTCTAATTAATATTCATGAGTTCTGCCTTTCTCTTCATGAGTTCACAATCAAGCACGCCTGTGCACCCCACCTACAATCCACTCTTCAAATCTCATTCTGGCGCAACAATCCCCACCACTTTATTGAACAAATTGACATCCATATTTACAATCCAAAGTGAGTTTGATCCTTTGTATTGAAGCACAGAATACAAAACAGAGACTCTTATGTTCAGAAGAGTGAGCGAGAGAGCTCAATCCCATGGTAGCCAACACGAGAAGAGGGATACTGAGCACGTAATGACAGCGCATCATCGCTCTCGCACTGCAGTGGATCTCTGAAGCAACCCCACGGCCCCTTATAGATTCAAATCATACCAGCGTATGCCTTTCAGAAAACATCACCCTCTCCCACCCGGCTCACAAAACAGCCACTGCCGGCAGGCATCAATCATCCACTTCAAATAGCTCTCGCTGTCAGATGCAGAAACCCATCCTGTCCAAAAGTAGCTCAGAGGCACTGTACCCACACGAGAGGTGATGGGACACATAAATTATTCCATGAGATGGCATTGTGAATACAAAAGGGATAAAGGCCATTTGAGAGCATGTGTTGGCTAAGAGCAAAATGTTGTAGAGCTGTTGAACATCATGCTACAGACCACAAACGGTAAGTGAAAGAGGCACAGGGATGAGGAAGTGGAGAGGTGACAGGACGAAGATGGACGGGATTGTAAAATTACGAAAATGAAAACAAATTGTACATCATTGTTATGCACCAGGGGTTGATTTCTTTTTTAATAACCATGGTGCGATTTGCCGGGGATCAACAGTTTTACTAGCTATCCAGCAAGCAACTATAACTATAGACCGGTTAACTATAGACCAGATATAGTCCAGCTATGGTAGTCAAGTCAAGTCACCTTTATTTATATAGCGCTTTTTACCAAGCATATTGTTTCAAAGCAGCTTCACAATGGTAACAGGAAAATAATGCAACAGAATTTAATAGAAAGTAATATAGTTAAATATTTAGTGTCCCCAACTGAGCAAGCCAAAAGCCAAAAGCAACAGGGGCGATGGTGGCAAGGAACCAAAACTCCACCAAGTGACATAATGGAGAAAAACCTTGGGAGAAACCAGGCTCAGTCGGGGTGCCAGTTCTCCTCTGGCCAAACGAACAAACAGTGTATAGCCGCGTTTCCACCGCAGGAACTTTACCCCGGAACCAGAAACTTTGGGGGGGAACTCGGTGTGTTTCGATCGCAGGAACCAGGGTCTAAATGAAGTTCCGGGTAAAATATTTCCCCCTCCAAACGGCCCTGCTTGCGAGGTGGGACTTTTGAAAAGTTTGCGAACTTTCGGGGGTGGGACTTGGGCGCTGAACATGCTGATTGGTTGAGCTCTCGCAGCTATTTTTTTTTTCCACCGCCATATTTACAAGTCTTTTGCGAGGTGAGTTCTGTGGGTTTTGCGTTCAGTAAATATTTTTTTTGCAACAATGGAGTTCAACAATAAATTCGACCGATGGACCGACGACGAGGTTCAGGCTTTATTGAGCATATATGCGGAGGAGGACATCCAGCGGGAACTGGAAACGGCGACCCGTAATGAAAAGGTATAACGTTACCTGAAGATATCGACTCGGTTCCAGTCACACTGGAAAACAGTGCAGAGAGAAATTGAAGAAATTAAGACAAGATTACAAGAAATTAAAGGATCATAACAACCGGAGCGGTTCCGACCGCCATATCAACAAGTGGTATGACCGCCTGGACGCGTTGTTGGGACAGACCGTCCTTTTCTAGGGCAGCGGTAACGAAAGACTCGGCTAGTGCGTTGTTGGAAACCATCCAGGAATCCGAGTGGGTTGAAGGTAAATATATCATCTTGGTATCATCTATTAAACTCGTTGCAGTGTTTAAACACGTTGCAGTAACTTTTTTCAACGTGCTTTTCCAGACATAACGAGTGGCCCTGATGAATCGCAGGCAACGGAGACCAGCGTGTTTTCCCCCGCGGTCACCAGTACGTTATAAAGCTGACAAAAATGTGTATATATTTAAAAACTGATGTGTAATCCTTAATGGTTTTGTTGTTTTTAATTGTAAACTTAAATTGCCCATGATAAAATTTGCACACTGGGCATTGTTCAAGCTGGCCAAACAATTGTTCATTATTTGTAGTGAAAACACAATAATTAATTGATGGTTTCTATTGTTTCATGGTTGCCTTGTGTATTAATTTCCATGTGTTTCTGTGCAAGTTTTCTACTTAGGGAAAAGGAAAAAGGACTGTGACTTTTTTGATGCATTGAGGGACATGGAGGAGGCTAACCGGGCCGTCCTGCAGCATGGACAAGAACAGCCTGACCAATATATGCAGCTATTACTGGATAGCCAGGCCGAGGAGAGATGAGGAGGCAAGAGCTGGCATTCCACCAGTCAGAAGCGGAAGAAAGCAGACGGCAGCAGAGGGACTTTCAGACCGGGTTTCTGTCTGTTCTTGGACAGTTTGTCCAGTCGTTCAAGAAGTAGCCACAATGACCAGCCGCTTGAATGAAGCATTTGCACTACCACACTTGTACTTTATATATTGTACATGTTGGCACAGCTCTTGGAAAGGTTACTGAAAAATACACTTTTTTTTTATATTGTTGTTTTCACATTTTATATTTTCATTTTATTGTTCTAGTAATTTATTTGTCTTTGCACACTTTTATTTTAATTTTGTAAGAACTAATCTGTCTAAAATAAAGTAAAATGTGTAAAATGTCACTGTGTCTTTAATTTCCTCATTCTAACTATATAACCACATTCTAATTGTATTCATATAGTGTAGGAAGCAAATAAAAGGGCTGCTGCTCGCAAGTCTTTCTGAATATGCACATAAACATATCTAGAAAACCTAAATATTATATTTTTAAATGTATAACTATGTGAATGTAGTATAATAACTTATAACCACAACTTAAGTGAAGCCATAAGTGTGGTCCTGCTTCATTTCAAATTTGAGGAAGAAGTCTCTAAAATTATGCATTTAATGAAGCATATTGTAATACTAGTCATGTGATTTTTTTTTTTTGTGAATGTTAAGAGATGTTATTGTGATAAAAAAAAAAATACTTGCAGTCTAGTACCTAATCTTTCAACTGCTTAATTCAGTCTATTGTTTTCATTCAATTAACTTTTCACACATCTGTCATGACTGAAACCTCATTATCCTTTTATAGAAAATGTTTTGTTTTGGAATTGAGCTATTACAACACATTCAGATTTTGGATTGCCCATCATCCCATTTTGCATTAAAATGGTCAAACCAGGTGAAAGTGCACGTTTAACTAAAACAGTGTTGGTAATGTGTGTGCAAAAGCAGCGCTGCTTGCATCACCTACACATGTTATTGTTGCAGACAGTATCGCGCAAAAGTGATTACTGTCCGTCGGTGACTGGGAGAAGCAGCCGCGCGCATTCCCACGTCACCGGACTAATTTGCCTAATCTCCCCGGTACTTTAGACCGCGGTGGAAACGCAGATTGTAGCAGGTCTGGGGGAGAAAAAGTTCCTGGGAAAAAAGTTCCTGGTACAAATAGTTCCGGGTAATTTCAGTGGAAACGCGGCTTATGATTAGGATTCAGGAAACATTACAAATCAGACGTCATATTAGATCGGAACATTCAGAGTTGTCCAGTTACATCTGGTTGAAGATCGGAGTCATCACGCCGGAGACGGGTTTGTTGAGGATGTCATGCCGATGAAGCCTTCACAGGGGAGATTCTAGTTGACACGGTCTCTGCTGACACTGCGTTTGTCGCGTCTGTGTGCAGGTCCACCATCTGATCTGGATACGGCCCAGATCTGGCTGATAAGTAAACCTCGGGATGAACAGAGAGACTAATATTAGCGTAGATGCCATTCTTTTTATGATGTAACGAGTACATCAGGTGTTATTAGAAGTGTTCCCGGTTCCGGCAGACCTAATTAATGCAGCCTAAAACAATCAACCCACTTCTAGCCAAAATAACCTTTAAATTGGTTACATGTTGTTAATAATAATAACTTGCGAAATGAATGATATTCCATCATGTAAGCAAAATCAACAGTGATTACAAGGTGTTTGGTTTCATTTCTTTGACTAATATATTCTTGGGCTTTGGTTAGACGTCTATTACATTTTCACTGACAGTCCAAATGTTGCCTTGTTTTAGCCTAGATTTTAGGGCTGTGTTTGAACGGCTATTAGACGTCTTTTAAAGGCACCATTTGTACGTTTTTGCCACTAGAGGTTGCATTTTCAAAAGAATAACAAAGGCGAATGTAATGCTTTATTAGCCTGTTACTTATTTGTGACTATTTGTCAAAGTATTTGGTGGGTTAATGCTGCACAGTATTACAAGTTTAAAATAATCGTACTAAAAGTACATTTGATTGAACCCACAGTATTTGCAAGTAATGGCTAAATATTTTTGTGCATCTCATACTCTATAAGTTTGTCACAAAGCCACGTCGATATTGATCCTTGTTTTATTTCTCCACGTAACAAGGTTAAAGGATCAGGGAAGGAGGAGGTGGGAACCATGGAACATTTCAAAACCTTTAATAACAAAATAAACAAACCAAAAGTAAAAGCAGCAGTCCCTCATGACTGCCACACACACATACACAAAACATAAGGTAAAATAGTTATGGCCTCTATCGTCTTTCACTGCCATCGCTCCTCTGTTAGAGATACAAGACCGGTGCAGCGCAGGTGACGCTCATTATCAATCGCGCCACCGACCTCATGCCGTGCTCTCAGCCCTGCACTGCTTACCACACTCTGTTTGTCCCAAAGCTGAATAATCGTGGTCCATGATGACTGAGCGACACAACAGCGCCGTGCTAGATGCTGTATAACCAACATGTCCACATTTGTCCACGTATGTTGCCATGGTTTCTACAAGCGGAAACCGAGGATAGCACGGATATTACATCATTGATAGATGACAATGACAAGGGACTATTAAGAGCCATTATTTAAAATCGGGAAATTTTGGGATAATGTAAGTACACAACTGCATGAAATATATCACACTGTGCAAGTGGTTTTGGGATATTCTATTACACAATCTTACATATTGTGCCTTTAAACGCAAAATTGCTTGCTGGGTATTAACGTCCTCGACATGAGCATGTGTCATGTGCCACCACTCTTTCACAATGACACCAAAAATTTTCATTTTATCTTGTTATAGATTATATTTTCAGCATTTCAAGTGTAACGGAGGCCAGCTTGTAACAGCTCTGTGTGTAAACCTCACTCCCTTGGCCTCAAGAGGTGTACTAGCGACTGATGCCAGAGGCTATGGTCTTTAGCAGGGGGTTTTTACGCGCCCGATTCCCATGCCAGAAACATTGGTTCGAATCCTGCTCGGAGCGGCGTGAGTAGAACCTGAGGTGTTACATTGGTGTCGTGACCCTGATGGGAGTGAGGTTTGGTGGGGGACTTATCCTGGACTAAGATGGAATGGCTTAACACTCTAATGACTTAATACGTCATGGGGACTGAAAACTGTATAAATACATTTATAGTCAATCAGTTCATTGTTAAAAAAAATATCTACTTATTTAATTCAATTTCAACAATTGTTTTCTGTATTTTCTCTGTTTATTTTATATGGATTGCACTGTATTTCTATTGTATACATTTCAAAATTAAAATTTGACAATGATGACATTGTTTGTTTGTTTGTTTTTTACAAATCACACCCTGAAAATAACAGATTTCAAATTATTGCGTTTTGCTATAATGGTCTTGCTATCACTTATTTTTGGCACCTTTTCAGATAATCCTTATTATTATGTTCACAAGTTCACTCTAACAAATAATCAGATGTAAAAAATATGCGCATTTTGCGTGCTGAATTAGGGGAGGGCTCTGAACTCGGAATTTGGCCCAAACCCAGAGTAATCCCCCTGTATCTCTGGTTAGGATAGTAACCAGGCGGGTGTGAGGAGTCGGTGTGGTAAAGGGATGCAGAAAACTGTCAAGGAACATAGGTGAGTCAGCTGTGTGTATATATAGGCCTCCTCTTGTACTTATTGGATAGGAACTCTGGTAATAAAATATAATTTATTACTTAGCATCTCCTTCACTCATGCACACTCTGAAGAAAGAGCAGTCCGTACATTTATTTTTCACCCAGTCAAAGCAGAATCCAGACACTTTGTTTGGGCTATTCTTTTCCAGTTAAAGCATTGCCGCCATTAACACAAAGGTTCTTGGGTTTGTGCAGCACCATTTCAGTTTAACCCTCTGGTGCTCTTCGTTTAGGGGTTGCATTGGTTGTCTTCCCGGTCATAAGTGACCGGGCACCTAAAAATTTAACTTCCTCCACCTGTTACATGTATGCCCTGTCTGCCGTGTTCATTGTGTTTTCAGTTCAGTCCCTGTGACCTAGTTTCTCCCCAGTCTGTATAATTAGTTATGTCTATCACCTGTGTCCTGTTAATCACCTCGTTATCCCTGTGTATTTAGTTCTCAGACTGCGTCCCAATTCGCCTACTTATACTACGTCCTAAAAGTATGTACTCTTTTTGTGAAGAAAAAGTACATACTTTTGAGTGTGTAGCAGAAGACTATGCAAGCTTTGGGACATACTACTTCATCATCTTTAACGGACTCTGTTACGTGCGTCCCGTCACCGTTTAAACTGCCCTGTCAATCATTGTCACAGTTCAAATCGCCACTTTCAATTTAATTTCCTACCGAATCGGAGAGAAATGTAGTCGGTCGTTGATCTGCCTTTCGTGGGTCTTTAATGCAGAGACTCCTCTCATGTGTTTGCAAAGTTAATGGCCAAACGTATCATTACAAAAGTTCTCAATGCTGCTGAAGGAGAAATATAATGTGGATAATATTGAATAAATATCTTTTCGTCAGGTTAAATACTGATAATTGCTCACTCAAACCACTTTATCTAATCCTCTCCACTTAACCGTCAGACTCGCGTAACCGTCATGTTTGTAGTTTTTTAAACACTTTTTATCCGCGTTTGTAGTTCTAATCGAATCCTCGTCCATCTCGCAATGGGTTGTGGGCAATATCAGCCGTTAGAGTGCGCATCGATCTGCACTTCGGATTCTGACCGGAAATAGTAAACCATCCGGGAATCTTTGGAATACTCTTTTCAACATACTACGATTTGGGACATACTAATTCTTTTTTCGAATACTATTTAGTACGGATAGTATGCGAATTGGGACGCAGCATCAGTGTTTCTTCAGTGTTTGTCCGTCGACGTTCATGTTACTGGTGTTCCTGAGTGTTCCCTGTGAGTAAATTGATTAAAGATTCCTGTTCCAAGTTCTCCTTCGCCTTCGTGAGTTTTGATACAACCAGATTTGTAACACCACCCCAGTAAAACCAATGCAATTTATTTTTCTTCAATAACATTTTTTCTTTTTAATTTTGTATTTTGAGATGATTTTATGGTATTTTTTTATATTTATGCAATAATTATGGTCTATTTTTGCCATTGAAAATTATTTAAAAAAAATTTTTTTGTAATAATAAAAAAAAAAAAACATCATTATTGCAGTATTTCAGGTTAAAATAGAGACTAGCCCTTCAAAATAATTATTTTTGAAGGCAGATTAGCGCCCTCTTTTGGAATTATTTAAGAAATCATGCAACCATGGGTGTAATCACTAGAGGTCTCTATGGACAATTCCCTAGTTCTCTTTTGAACACATTTAATGATTTTTTTTTTTTTTGATGGATTTGAATATATATTTAAAATCTCAAAGACTATTTATTATAAAGTTTTAGTATTTTTTTTTTTTTGTTAGAAATATATATTTTTTTTCAGTGAATTTGTGTTTTTGCAGATTTCCCATTCATTTCTTATGGTGTCATTTTTGACCGAAGAGCACAAGTGGGAGTACTTTTTTTTACGACCACTTAGCATGCTCGAATCATGACCCCATCATGACCCCACATTTATTTGTGTGTTTACATACCTAATGCTAGAAAAGTCACCAAGTTTCATATCATTCTGATGAAACTGTGATTTTTTTTTTTTTACATTTCAAATGTGGTTCATAGATTCAGTTTTTCATAGGTGTGTGTGTGTGTGTGTGTATGCGTGTGCGTGTGTGTGTGAGTGGATGTGTCAATATCACACTCTTGATGTTTTAGAGTGTCACCCCTTTACTGCTTTGTACTTTTTTCAGCATTGTGGCCGATTTGTAGATTGTAGACACAAATATTCGGTGAATTTTTGTGGTTTTGCCGATTTCCCATTCATTTCCTATGGGGGTCATTTATGACCGAAGAGCACAAGTGGGAGTATTTTTTTTATGACCACATAGAATGCTTGAATCATGCCCTCAATTTTTTTTGTGTTAACATACCTAATGCTAGAAAAGTCACCAAGTTTCATATTTTTCAGATGAAGCTGTGATTTTTAAAAATTCTAAATGTGGTTCATAGGCTCAGTTTTGTGTGTGTGTGTGTGTGTGTGTGTGTGTGTGTGTGTGTGTGTGTGTGTGTGTGTGTGTGTGTGTGTGTGTGTGTGTGTGTGTGTGTGTGTGTGTGTGTGTGTGAGACACTGTTGATGTTTTAGAGTGTCACTGCTTTACTGCTATGTACTTTTTTTCAGCATTGTGGCCGATTTGTAGATTGTACACACAAATATTCAGAGAATTTGTGTTTTTGCCGATTTCCCATTAATTTCCTATGGTCGGTCATTTATGACCGAAGACAATGAACGCTACTTTTCTTTTTACGACCAATTAGCATGCTCGAATCATGACCCCAATTTTTTTTGTTTGTTTACATATCTAATGCAAGAAAAGTCACCAAGTTTCATATCATTCTGGTGAAGCTGTGATTTTTAACATTTCAAATTTTCCGGTCAGAAATGACCGAAGAGCACCAGAGGGTTAAAGTGTCAAAATAAGGCTGTCAGAATGCCCAGTCAATGCTGTCATTGTGACTTAGTCCTAGCTTGGAAAATGTTAGATGTTTTGCAGTCTGACATAAAAGACAGTTGATGTCGTACAGTCTGCCTTGGCTTTTATCCAAGATCTCACTGGCATCATATCATACAATCTGACAAGCAACAATCATAAATGACAGAAGAATCACGATGCAGAAGTGTTTTTTTTAATACCACTTCCACTTAAACTAGTTGGCAAAATGTTTCTGAAACCAGAAGTTTATCTACACCATCCCTTACCTTCTGAACATTGATTTAATTGCTGCATCTAGAGTGACACACGTTTGCAGGTGGTAAGAGTGTCCTCTGGTGGTTGTGTCCCTTACTACATAACCCTGCTGTCCATTGGCTGCCGGGAATATTTCCACTGCGTGAATCTCCAGACGGCAGCCAGAACGGCCTGATAGTGAGCTCTGATGTTCAAAGTCTTGTCTCAACCGCGGTGGAGAAGTCAGCTGCATGAAAGGAGTTTTGTTTTGAGCTTGCACAGTAATGACAGGCTGGGTCACGAAGTAAGCAAGAGCTGACATTTATACTGTATGAGGATGGCAGTAAGGGAAAACACAGTAAGACCAGCTGTATAAATATGTGTCTAAAGGGACAGAAGACACAGCAAATATTTTAGAGACACCATAATTTGCAGCATTTATTTACACCAGTTGTTTTTTTGAATTGTGTAAATCAGGAAATCCCACAAACCCACAAAATATGACCCGACACATGATGAATTGATGAACGCGGAAGCGCAGAGCAACAAAATACCGGTCACGAATTAGACGAAATGTTAGAGGAGCTTGAGTCCGTTGCCCAGCCCTATTTGTTTGTACCGCGAGAGGCTCGACTAAGCTACATCCTACGTCATCCGTTGGGTCAGAGGTAATTTTTCTTACAAAAATAACGTCAGAAGGTCTTTATTAACCCCCTGGAGCCGTATGGATGATATGATATGCAACTTTTCATTTTCCGTCGGTCTTAGTACACAATGTAACTACAGAAGAGTCAAGTTTTAAATAGGAAAAATATCGAAACTCTTCGGTCATTTTTGAGCAAGATGCTAATGGTCTAATCAGATTCAATGATCTATGCTAAGCTATGCTAAAAGTGCTATCGCCAGACCCGGAGATCGACTGAATGGATTCGAAAACGGTAAAGCTCAACTTTTTAACTCAAGGGGAGTTGGAAAATTAGCCTATTTTCAAAAATAGTGGATTGTTTAATGAGAGGTGTTTGCTTGAAAAAAAAATGTAAATACTGACACCATAGTGCAACTTCTTTTTGTGTAAATGATGCATAATGGACCGTGTTATTTGACTTTTGCAGATAACATTGTGCTCTGACATCTAAAAAAAGCAGGTGTTTTTGGAAATTCACATGACACGATGCAACGGATGAGCTCAAAGTGTCATCAAAGCAAGCTAAAAATGGTGTGGTTGTGTAACGGTGGCCAGCTAGTAGTTGCTGTGCGAGTAAACTTCACTCCTCTGATCTCAAGAGACGCTCTAGCGACCGACGCTAGAGGTTGCAGCCTTTTAGCCTCATTATTAGATTGTCCAACTCTCATGCCAGCAGACCCGGGTTCGAGTCCCGCTTAGAGCAGACGGTTCGAACAGGAGGGGTTACAGTTGCTTCAGCAATTGCACATTTTTATCTCACATTTGCTTTTGCTCTCAGTATTGGTTAGGATTCAGGTAGGGTTCAGTATTCATGATTTCAAAATAAATGGAGCTTTAACTTTTTAGCACCACTCACTGAATATTTCATTTCCAGACTGCCACGACATTTGCAAGAACCGGTGTAATAAAATGATCCCAAAGTCATGTTCATAATTTTTTGTTGAGAACATTTTCACACCACTGAGACGTTTCACTTTGGAACAGCCGCAATATGTGCAAGAAACTATGTAATATATTTTTGTAAAAATGTCGCCACAGTCTTTTTTTTTCATTAGATTTGGACTTAGTATGCAAATTATGTTTCACCACAAATGTTTGAGGCCTTTTCGGGCACCAGTATCTGATTTGCATGATTCCTTTAGTGCTAAAACAATACCACCGGTTAGCACAATTCATTTGTAGTGAATTCCCTCCTTAATATGCAACACGTCACCAACTGTGCATAGTCTCATTGAAGCATGTTCATTAGTTTCAGGATATGTGGTTTTAAAGTTCTCCCTATGGAGATTGCCCCTATGGTTTTGACTTAAGTTAGATTCACTTGTTTTCACTGAGAGGCTTAATTTCTCCACCCGCTCAACCCACTTTACTCTACATCTGCATAGCTAAGGGGTGTGTGTCTGTGTTTTATGGACTTTCTCTAATGACCACGGCACTAGCCAATAGCTAATTGATGAAACAATCCAACACTGCTCTGGCAAAGCGGTCCGGTCAGTTGTCACTGCTTCTGGCCACAGCCGCTGATGTATTGGGAGCTAAATTTATCCCAGCAGACTGCAGGGAGCCTGCTTGGGTTCCGGCCCCTCACTGGGGAGCCCACAGCAAAAGCACAGCTATGATGAAGAAGGTGATTAGAGCAAGAAAGAGTGTGGTTAATACTGCATGAGGATGAGTTAGAGAGAGACAGAGAAAGTAGGGGGTATGTCTCCGTTAAATTAGTTTTAAATTGTCTCTTTATTTCTACCCAACCCACTTCAGTGGAAGGAGGACAAAAGAACCTCCTCTGGTCAAAGAAAGTCTGACTGAGGTTATGCCACCGTAAGTCGCAAGTACTGATGGGATAAAAAATTTACAGTGTTTACATCAAGTTCTGGATTTAGCTTCAACAGTATTTTGAGTAATGTATAAATAAATCATGATGTTGGTGTGTTTTGTTGTAAATGGTATTTGCCAAGGTAAGCATCTCTTGCTACATTTTAAAGGGATAGTTCACCCAAAAATTTAAGTTCTGTCAGGACCACTATCGTCAAAGATGATTGACAATTAGCATATAGTTTGGATTGGCAGCATGGTTCTGTCCTGGGCAATAACTCCCTGCGCACCCATGCAGCCTAGCATGGAAAAGCATGAAAAAAAAAGCATGAAAAAAGCATGAAAAAAATTCAATGGAAGTCAATGGGTTCCATCAACTGTTTGGTTACCGACATTCTTAATGTCAAAATATCTTCTTTTCTGTTCAGCAGAACAAAGAAATTCATACAGGTTTGGAACAACTTGAGGGTGAGTAAATGATGACAGAATTTTAATTTTTAGGTGAACTATTCCTTTAAGGAATTTAACCCTGTGCATATTACTTGTCATGCACAGATTGTGATGGAAATTAATGATAAAACAGTACAACACAACTAGCTTTGTATGACAAACAGATCCCTTCTGTCAAGGTAAGTCACATTTCATTCAATTGAAAAGATAGATCCAAAAGCCAATGGCATATGTCAATTTTGGACACTTTTGAATGTGTACATGTGAGATTTATATGTGATGGTGAACAGAGACAATCATCATTGCATAAATTGACAGGGATCATGCATGAATGATATTATATCATGTTATATATTCTCATTCTCAAAATAGGGTGACAGCACTCATTATTTCTTAATTTGTGAAATGGGTTAGGGTTAGGGTTACAATAATAAAGTTGTCATATGACAAGTAATGATGTGAAAAAATACCTTAAAGGGTTAGTTCACCCAAAAATGAAAATTCTGTCATTAATTACTCACCCTCATGTCGTTCGACACCCGTAAGACATTCGTTAATCTTCGGAACACAAATGAAGATATTTTAGTTGAAAGCTGATGGCTGAGAAAGGCTTCAGAGAGGCCTCCATTGACATTCAGTACATTTTCACTTACAAGACCCATCAAAGGCACTAAAAACATTGTTACAAAGTCCATCTCACTACAGTATCTCTAAAATAATTTTACTAAGCGACGACAATAGTTTTTGTGCGAAAAAAATTAATAAAATGACGACTTTATTCTACAAGTGCTTGACTTCCGTCTTCTGCTCGGACGTGAACTCACCAAGCACCAAGACGCATGCGCAAGAATATGACGCATTTCCGACACATGACCAAGAACGAGTGGGTTTGTTTACATCCTGAGGAAGACGCGCCGTATTTAAGCTGTTGAATTCTACATTGATCGTGCTTTAGGTCTGGGCATAGTGTTCAAAATGGGACGGCTAAAGTGTGCATTTCCTGGATGCCCGAACCGTGAGAATCGAACAAGTAAACGTAAAAGTGCTTTATCGAATCCGCGTAATGAAAGGCTCACATTTCACTATTTCCCATGGAATGATTCTGAACGACTAAAGCTATGGCTGCTGGCTGTACATCGGGATGTTGATTTACCGCTTCGATACGTCAAGCAGTTGAAGTTGTGCGGTGCACATTTCTCACCAGACGACTTCAAATCAGGTCACATTCGAAGACGTCTGAAATCAACTGCTGTGCCCAGCCTGTTTTTACAAAACAAAGAGGTATGAGTTGAATCGTTTTTTAAATGTTATAATGCTATGGATGATTATGCAAAGTACATAAGAGTTAATATAGTAACATGAGACTACGAATGATTCATCACAGCCCAGTCAGGAGGACCCCCAGTCAGTAGTCCCTACACAGGACCCTCGTTCAGTAGGCCCATTACGGCCCAACCAGGACCCACAGTCAGCATGTCCACCTCTTACCAGTGTCCTACCAGACGTTAGTGATGGAAGTGAAAAAATAGTGGCAGAAGAATTTTTTTCACCAGCATATTTAGCTGGTGTACCCCAGTCAACCCCAGTTAAACCACATAGCATCCAAAGTTCGCGAGAACATGAGCGTGCAGTTACACCAAAACTTCTGTTGAAGCTCTCAAGTCCACATACAGCTGAACCACATTCACGTTCTTCAACATCTGGGACATACTACGCCGTCTCTGCTGCAAAATTCTATCAAAGAGTAAGTGTACTTTATGTAACTAAACTATCCATATTTTGTATTTGATATAAATCACATCAGATTCAATCCAATATCAAGTCAATATAATGTAAATTGGCAAGTTATATACAATTTTTTTTTCATAGTACTTATTCAAACAATATATTCATTGTATTTTTATATAAATTTCCCATATATATACTTTTTTTTTTTTTTAAATAAAGGTTACAAAAGCATCAAGTTCTGTTGCAATGGAGCCCATAGGCTTTAGGAGAGGCCTAAACTCTATTTTGAAAAAGGGAATTGACATAAAAGTCGTGACTACGGACCGATCTCCATCTATACGAAAGTTGATGAGGGTTGATTATCCACAAATTCACCATGAGTTCGATATCTGGCATGTAGTGAAGGGTATGTACATCTTGCATTACTACAACTTGTTATACTTGTTTATGTGTGTGTGTATACGTGTGTATGCATATATTTACTTATTTAATTTCTATAACTGCACAAATTGGTTGCTATAT
Source organism: Gobio gobio (assembly GCF_949357685.1). Lineage (NCBI taxonomy): Eukaryota > Metazoa > Chordata > Actinopteri > Cypriniformes > Gobionidae > Gobio > Gobio gobio. The sequence continues at coordinate 34,939,247 of NC_137113.1, forward strand.
GTAAAGATGTTGATATAAATGTATTATGACTTTCATTTGCATGCATTATGCTGATTATTATGCCTCAAAACCTCATAATGTGTAATACATACATTTCATTTTTAAGGGTTCTTCAAAAAATAGCTGTCAGTTTCTAAAAAAAAAAGAGAACAATGACCTTCAACCATGGATTAAAAGTGTATGCAACCATTTGTGGTATGCATGTGCATCCTGCAGCGGCGACCCCAATGTATGTTATGAAATATCTTCTAAAGTACATCTGATATCGACAACACCTTTTCAAAATTTAAATTGTAATTTGTATTACACAGGTATTGACAGAGAAGTGGAAATCACTTCTCCATCACATTTGTGGAGTACACAGTTGGGAAGAAGATGGACAACAACATCAGTGTGCCCATGATGACCTCACTCCTGACCAGCAGAGAAGAAAACGTTGGATACGAAAGGACTCTCCAGCGTTTCGGACACTGTCTTCTTTGGTTTTGCATGTAAATCTCATGAAGGACCTGAGGCAAATGGCGTTATTCAAGCATACAGGCAAGTTACTACTACAATAATATATTTTTTAGTTCACATGGAAAGCTTCACTTTATAAAATGTATCCATTTCTTTTTTCAGGCAGTCTTGAGGTGTACCATTCGGTTCTTTTGAAATACTGTCGGAAGAACCTACACTTTCATTACTCCTCGATGACAGCTCGTACTCAGCTTGCTGTCCTAGACCACAATGAAAATGTACACCGTCAACAGGCCACAACCGCATCTGGTAAGTAGTAAGCTACATAAATGTGCTGATTCTACCACAGAATGCACAGTGCACGAACGCATAAATAATTATTGCCCTCTGAATATTTATTATGCTTTTATAGGTGTTCCACGATACAACGTCGTCTATCCCAAGCAAACAAAAGAGTGGCTGGCAAGGAAAATCTATGAACCCACTACACAAAATTTCAGGGATGAACTAGTTAATAAAGTATTGCAGCGGCGCAGTGACCCCACTGTAGTGTTCAAGGACCCAACTTCTCAAATTTCTTTTCCAGAAATGCCTTGCAATATTGCAAAAAAAACCAAACCAGACAAGGAAGCAGCTGTTGCAAAACATGTGTCGAGGTTTCAAAAATAAATGAATGACAATCATACAGTAATAGTTATTGTGATTTTTTTTGTTGTTTTTAGTTATATTTTTCTTTTAGGGAAATGCCATCTGCACCTGCATGTATATGTAAAAATTTGAGGAAAAACTATTTGATCTATTATAGTGATGGTAAAGCCATAATCTGAGTAAAATTGTCCTAGCAGCATAGACATAACCTGTTTGGTATACTGTAACAAATGTACAAAAGCCTTTTTTGATTTATTTGTTTATTTTTATTATAACATAACTAAAACAAACACATTACTAATAATAATACATAAACGATGTTGAAAATGTATATTGTTGTGCAGTTCTCTTTTTTAAATTAGTCCGAATGCTTCTTCAGCTTCCTTGAAACCCACGTAGGTTCCTGATGCCGATGGGTATCTTGCCCGTATGGCTCGAACAACGCAAGACGGTAGACTTTGTCTGTTGTGTCTTCCCAGTTTTTCACCCTTGAGTATCCACTGCAGTACAACCCAGTACGCAACGAGTCTGAATTGCCTATAAACAAAAAACAAATTCATGGTAAATAGCTAGCCAGCATATGCAATAGCTCATTAAAATAAAAAAAATGCCAAACGTTACTTGCTCAACAGATAGTGTTCCACCCGGACCTTCTGGCTTTGGACGTCGCTTCCAGTTAACTTTGGGTAAATGGAAAAAAACTTCCAAAACACTGCGGCTTAGCAGTGGCGGAAAGCCAGGATCCTCTGTAAGGCAACGATGTGTTGTCTCATCAGCTGAATTTACAGAATTGTCCAATGTCTCAAGCTGTGGCATAACAATGTCCCAATCGACACAGCACACACTCTCCTGTTCAGTAGGCATGGCTTGGCATTGACCACATTTACACCACCACGTGTCCATTACTCTAGGTTTTGCAGTAGCTTGTGGCTGTGGTTGTGGTTGTGTTGCAGCCGCTTCCATTTCATGTAGTTCACTATCTGTAAATTCTGGTTCGAATAAGTACGGCTGAACAAAAAAATGCAAGTCCTCCTCTTCGAAGAAATCTGCTGACATCTTTACGAATGATGTTTGATGTAAAGCACGATCAATGTAGAATTCAACAGCTTAAATATGGCGCGTCTTCCTCAGGATGTAAACAAACCCACTCGTTCTTGGTCATGTGTCGGAAATGCGTCATATTCTCGCGCATGCGTCTTGGTGCTTGGTGAGTTCACGTCAGAGCAGAAGACGGAAGTCAAGCACTTTTAGAATAAAGTCGTCATTTTAATTTTTTTTTTCGCACAAAAACTATTGTCGTAGCTTAGTAAAATTATTTTAGAGATACTGTAGTGAGATGGACTTTGTAACGATGTTTTTAGTGCCTTTGATGGGTCTTGTAAGTGAAAATGTACTGAATGTCAATGGAGGCCTCTCTGAAGCCTTTCTCAGCCATCAGCTTTCAACTAAAATATCTTCATTTGTGTTCCGAAGATTAACGAATGTCTTACGGGTGTCGAACGACATGAGGGTGAGTAATTAATGACAGAATTTTCATTTTTGGGTGAACTAACCCTTTAAGGGAGAAAACTATACTGTTTTCAGGACTTACAAATTATGTTAGCTGAATTTTTTTTTCTCCCATGAGTCAAAAGTCAAATAGCTGCATTTTTCAAACCATACTTTGTAAAATCAATGAAGTAGTGGCATTTGTAAATGTAAGGTTAATATGGAGTTACAAAAGATATGTGTATAGACTTGAAATAATGTTGCTAAAACCATTTAGTGGTTGTTTTTCTGGTCCAATTACAAATGACATTAATAGGTCTGTCAATACGAGACGTTTCCCAAGGGCATGCAAGACTGCTATAATAACACAATTTTATAAAGCTTTTAGAGGTGTGTAATTATATACCCATTAGTATACTACCAGTCAATGGTATAGGGCAGAACAACTTACCATCAGTCTTAACAACAGTCTTTTTGGATTACACCGCCAAACAATTCGGCTTTAGAGCCAAGCACTTGAGGGAAACATAAACTGGACAAAGGTGTAGTACTTGGAGCCATAATTATTAGACTATGGTGTTCTTACTACAAAGCTGTCAACATAATTTCCAAGAAAATTAAGTCTACACAGCAATATCTGGAATTAATAATTTCAATGTAGAGTTGGTGTACCCCAAGGGTCAATTTTGGGGCCTATTTTATTTAATCTATATATCAATAACATGCACACTGCTTGCATTGATTGCAAGGTATAAATGTGTGCAGGTGATACAGTGATTTATTGTGTGGTGACATTACACAATGGATCAGTAGCTCCTGTCTTTGTATTTCAGATTCAGAAAGTTCTGTTTATATGAACCCTATATTTTGCTGTCTGATTCAGATATTTGTGTACATACAGAATTGGAAAAAACCTCCGCGATAATGTCGCTGGAGCTACTATGAGTACAATTGTTGTTTTTGCCTTGATGGCATATCTTTAAAAAAAAGGTATTTAGTTGAATTTAAGCATTTGGATTCTTATTTTTTTCCTGTTAATCAGATTATTTCAATAGAGCCATCAATCAAATTATTAACTGATTATTTGGTTGCATGTAAACACACAAAGGTATAATCACTCCATTAAAAAAACACAATTGAATCAATGTTTTTGTCTTGTATAAAATGCATGGTCTGGTTCCTCCCAGTTACTGCGTTTATTGAGCAGCTGACAGACTGTACGCTCATTAGATCCACTGTTAGAATGGTTAAAGCCTTTAGTCCAGTATCTCTGTGAGAGCAAGCCATACGTGGAATATGCCACCTATTCATAGAAGAGACTATAAAACCAGCCAATCATTTACCATTAACTTACAATCATTGTAAATTTACAAATTACTTATAACTTACAAATCATTGTTAAAAATAATAACTGTGGATCATGCTTCACGATTTCTGTTCACAAGTCTCAAATAAATGCACTTCATTAAATCAGCACATATACTGTTTATCAGTGTGCATTGGCCCTATACGCATAAGTAGAATAAAGTACATTTTACAGAGTAAAAATATATTTTTAGGTAGCAAGTTTTTAGTACTTTTTTAGTTTGGCTAGTATTATTATCAGTCACCTCCTATTAAGACTATAAGTCAACTGATCCTCACTAAAACTGGTGGGTCATGATGATTAAATTCACTCCTCACATTCACCCCACGATGGGAGCTCAGTGAGAACACAATGAGTTTAAGGGAGGCAAATAAGACGAAGTCTCTCTCTGAAACTATATCTGTTGGTGTTGTCATCTCCTTTCCCTCCTATAAGAAAATACCCTTTGCAACATCGGTCCTGGAGAGCGGTCCTGCAGAGTTTAGCTCAAACCCTGACAAAAAAACTGACCTGGCTAGACTTAGTAATTCTGAAGACATTGATTAGCTTGTCCAGTTGTGTTTGATTAGGGTTGGAGCTAAACTCTGCAAGACTAAGGGGGTGCGTTCCATTTGAACGTAAGTGGACTGCGAAGTGGACTTCAGAGGGTATTCCGCCATCTTAAGTGAGATTCCAATCCAAAGGGAGCGAACATGTTCAGTTCGAAGGGTACTGCGAACAGCGTAGGGAAGAAGGGAACATCGATACATCACTTCACAGGAAATGGAGAGTGAAAAACACCCAACTGTCATTGCGCGTCTCATCACCTGTCTGAACTAGCGATGGAGCAGAGCTGTGGGAAGAGTTTTTAAACAGATCTGCTATGGGGGAGTTTATAGCATTCGAATATTCATGCTAGTTATTTTACAAAGTAGAGTATTTATGAATGGTTATGGCAATAACGTCTCGGGTTATGACTATAACCCTTGTTCCCCGAGAAGGGGAACGAGACACTGCGTCATTGTGACGACACTTTGGGGAACGCCCCTCGCGTAAAGCGTCTGAAGAAACTGTAAAATCAGCCCTATCCGATTGGTATTGCGTGATGACGTCGTATGTGACGGCATACCCGGAAGATACAAAGAGACGTCTGAACGAAACAGAGATAGCGTTCTTTGCGATGAAGCGAGCGCTCTGATGATTGGGTGGACACGAGACGCAGTGTCTCGTTCCCCTTCTCGGGGAACAAGGGTTATAGTCATAACCCGAGACGTTCCCCTTCGAGGGAACTCGAACTGCGTCATCGTGACGACACTTTGGGGAACGAGTACCAACTATCCCGCACCAATCATACCCACCCCAGTGTGAAGCTGGAACCAGGCACAACTAGGGGGCGAGCACTCTCGCGCCAGGCGTCTCAGGGAGATGCAGACTATAAAAACGAATGAAGGTGTGAGGAGTGGCCCACCCAGCTGCCTCGCAGATGTCTAGCATAGAGGCCCCAGAAAGGAGGGCTACCGAGGAGGCCATGCTCCTGGTAGAATGGGTCCTCACGGCTAAGGGTGAAGGCAGGTTGCGCACCCGATAAGCCATGGCTATAGCCTGGACAATCCAGTTACTAATCGTCTGCTTTGACGCAGGCAGCCCTTTCTTGGGTGAACCAAAACACACCAACAGCTGGTCTGACTTTCTCCACTGAGCAGACTTCTCCAGATAAATCCTCAATGCCCGCACGGGGCAGAGGAGGTGAAGTCTGCTCTCTTCCGCCGTCACGTGAGGTGGAGGATGGAATGCCTGGAGAACCACTGACCTTGCCCTGTTAGATGGCACCTTGGGCACGTAGCCCTGGCTGGGATGCAAGATGGCTTTAAGCATGCCAGGGGCAAACTCCAGGCAAGTCGGCGTGATAGCCAAGGCCTGGAGGTCCCCCACTCTCCTCAGAGAAGTGATAGCAAGGAAAAAAGCCACCTTGAAGGTCAGTATTCTCGCCTCAGCCGACTCCGGCGGCTCAAAGGGGGCCTCAGCCAAACCCTCGAGCACCACCGCCAGGTCCCAGGTTGGGACCCTGGAATGAGCCGCAGGCCTCATCCTCCGAGCCCCACGGAGGAATCGTACAACCAGATAGTGCCTTCCCAACGGCCCATCACTTAGAGGTGCGTGGAAAGCCCAAATGGCAGCCACATACGCCTTAAGTGTGGACGGGGAAAGACCGGCGGAGAAGCGGTCTTGACGGAACTCCAGCACTGAAGCCACCGGGCAGATAACTGGGTTCACCTCCCGCTCTCTACGCCAAGTGGAAAACCTTCCACTTCAGGCTGTACAACCTCCTGCTGGAAGGAGCTCTGGAGCTGAGTAGGGTCTCTACGACATCCGCAGACAGGCCCTCTACTAGGTACTGGGCCCCCTCAAGGGCCAGACCCAGTGACCCCACACCTCTGGCCGGGGGTAGGCTTAAATCGTGCCCTCGGCCTGAGATAGCAGGTCCCTCCTCAGAGAGACCTGCCATGGGGGACCGTCCCGCAGGTAGATGATGTCGGAGAACCATACTAAAGTGGGCCACCGGGGTGCTACTAAGAGAAGGCTGATGCCCTCCCGGCGGACACGCTACAGTACTCCCGGGAGCAGAGTGATCGGGGAAAAGCGTACAGACGTAGCCTCGGCCACATCTGTGCCATGGCATCCAGCCCCAGCAGGGCCGGATGAGTGAGGGAGAACCACAGCGGGCAGTGGGACGTCTCTTGAGACGCGAATAGATCCACTTCCACCGGGCCCAACCGCTCGCACATAGCCTCCACCACCTCGGGGTGGAGTCGCCATTCCCCGGGCCTCAGCCCCTGCCTCGACAGGATGTCTGCTCCCTAGTTTTGGTCCCCGGGGATGTACATCGCCCTGAGGGATGACAACCTCCCCTGGGACCACAGGAGAACCTGATGCGCCAGTCTGCAAAGAGGGCGCGACCTCAGGCCCCCCTGGTGGTTTAGATACGATACTGCCGACATATTGTCGGATCGTATCAGGACATGGTGGCCGCGGAGGTCCGGGAGAAAGCTACTCAGAGCTTTGTAGACCACCAGCATTTCCAGGCAGTTGATGTGCCAGGAAAAATGCCGGGTCTCCCACAGACCTCTGAAAAAGCGGCCTTCCATGACCGTGTCCCAACCAGTGAGGGATGTGTCTGTTGAAACGGTTTCCCGACAACATGATGCTCCCAGCACTGGCCCCCGGGACAGGAACCAAGGTCTCTTCCATATGACAAGGGAACGAAGGCATCTGCGCGTTACCCTGATCATACAGAATGAATTTCCCCTCAAGGAAAGCCCCCTGGTTCACTTACGCATCAGGACATGGTGGCCGCGGAGGTCCGGGAGGAAGCTCCTCAGAGCTTAGTAGACCGCCAGCATTCCCAGGCAGTTGATGTGCCAGGAAGAATGCCGGGTCTCCCACAGACCTCTGAAAAAGCGGCCTTCCATAACCGTGTCCCAACCAGTGAGGGATGCGTCTGTTGAAATGGTTTCCCGGCAACATGATGCTCCCAGCACTGGCCCCTGGGACAGGAACCCAGGTCTCTTCCATATGACGAGGGAACGAAGGCAGCTGCGCGTTACCCTGATCATACAGAATGAATTTCCCCTCAAGGAAAACCCCCTGGTTCACTTCTGCATCAGGACATGGTGGCCGCGGAGGTCCGGGAGGAAGCTCCTCAGAGCTTCGTAGACCGCCAGCATTTCCAGGCAGTAGATGTGCCAGGAAGAATGCCGGGTCTCCCACAGACCTCTGAAAAAGCGGCCTTCCATGACCGTGTCCCAACCAGTGAGGGATGCGTCTGTTGAAACGGTTTCCCGGCAACATGAAGCTCCCAGCACTGGCCCCCGGGACAGGAACCAAGGTCTCTTCCATATGACGAGAGAACGAAGGCATCTGCGCGTTACCCTGATCATACAGAATGGTCTTCCCCTCAAGGAAAACCTCCCTGGTTCCCAGCCACCACTGTAGGGGTCTCGTGCAGCAGGCCAAGAGAAATTCTGTTGGACGCAGCTGCCGCAAGTCCCAGCAGTCCTAAACTGCTGTACAGTGATGCCCGAATGGAGGAACCTGATAATGATACGCTTCGCCCCCGAAAGCGAACCTCAGGAATCCCCCGTGACACAGAAGGATGGAACATGGAAGTATGTGTCCTCTTTAGATCCACCGTGACAGACCAGTCCTCAGACTGGATCTGAACCACGACACTCAAGCATCTTGAATCTGAATCTCCTCGGAGAACGATCCAAGTACCTCCGATCTAAAGTTGGACGCAACTGGCCATCCTTCTTAGGAACTATGAAGTACCGGCTGTAGGACCCGGACTCCCTGACTGGCGGAGGAATACGTTCAAAGCCTCCTTAACCGACAGGGAGTGTACTTCCTGTTCCATTACCCGCACCTGCTCTGGGCCGACCACAATCCAGACCACCCCGTTAGACTTCGGGGGAGGGAACTGAACTGCGGCCTGTAACCCCGTTCTACAGTACGCAGGGCCCATGCAGATATATTCGGAGGCATAACCATGCGCCGAGATAATCTGCTAAGGGAACCAGCCTCGGGTGTCAACCGAGCCTCCTCCCCGACCCCCTGAAGCGGCTAACCGGCAGGGCGAAATCGAGGAAGATTTTCGGTGTGCGTACGCGTTTGCTGGACCGCCGCAGGTCTTTGCTAGAGGCGGCTGGTGCAGCGCGCGTGCGCTGAGAAACGATGTGGCCCGAAACGTACTAGACGGCGGGAGCACAACATCGATTCCCAAAAGCTCCACAGGGGAGGCGACCTCGATCGCTCCTACCCGGGAGAGGGGGCCAGCCAGCAGGGGCCTCATCTAAGGGAGCAGCTCGACAGGGCCGCAACCTCCAATCTTAGATGGATATCCAGACAAGTCAAATACGCTTGGGCGACAGACTGATTAAGTATCTAACTTAACAAAGTCAGATAACATGACACTCAATTCCTCAGAATTAAATGTCATCATAATCACCCAAACCGTGCAACCTGGTCTGAATGATAGGCTGAGTAAAAAATACATCTAACTCCTCATAGTCAGATAATATTTTAATTTAATTCTGAGGAATTAAATGCAGCCATAGTAAGGTGAAAGCGAATACTGTTCGATTATATTATATACGGCTCGAAAATCACACGTTGCCTCAGCAACGCGGCTCAAGCAGTTATAATACAATTGGCCTTCCTCCCTCGAGAAGAAAGCCAAACAGTATCACATTTCACAAATACGGTGAACATGGTCTGAATAATAGGCTGAATATCTAACTCCTCAAAGTCAGATCATATTTCATTTAATTCCTCAGAATAAAACACAGCCACAATTATCAGACAATACTGCTTAATTGTATTATATACGGCTCGTAAACCACACGTTGCCTCAGCAACGCGGTTCAAGCCGTTATAATACAACTGGCTTTCATCCCTCGAGAAAAAAGCCAAAGGGCGCGAGGCTGAAACACCCGAAGGCGCACGGCAGTCCGCGTCGAGATATTTCTGAATGAAAACAGCCCGCCCCCTCAGGAGCTGACTGCATGCCTCGCACCCACAGTATCCCTTCTCACCATGTCACGTTGTATCACTCTAATAACAGACCCAAACCTGCGCGCCGCCTCGGCAACTCGAGGTTGAATCTGCATTAGGAAAGGCGAGCCTCGATACGGAGCCCATCTAATTCCTCAGAATCAGACAGCTCACGCATCGGGTCCTCCACCCCGGGGGAAGAAGCCGCAGCGCGGGGTTCCACGCGGGGAAGGAGAACAATGGAGCTGTCACCGGGAAGGAGAAGATGCATAAGCACTCTCAAGTTCCCCTGACAGACCCATCTGCGAGTCCATGATAGATCAACCGTGCTGCCTCAACAGCACGGGACCGGCCATGGAATTCGCGAGCCCTGTATGCTTGTGAAAACAACGTTGGTAGATAACAACACCAAATACTCTCAGACTGGTAACACAGAGCGCTAACGCTGAAGAGCAAAAAAGCTATCTCTGTTTCGTTCAGACGTCTCTTTGTATCTTCCGGGTATGCCGTCACATACGACGTCATCACGCAATACCAATCGGATTGGGCTGATTTTACAGTTTCTTCAGACGCTTTACGCAAGGGGCGTTCCCCAAAGTGTCGTCACGATGACGCAGTTCGAGTTCCCTCGAAGGGGAACTGTTACATTCGCATATTATATTTATGAATATTAAACACATTAAAAGTGTTTGAAGCAGCTGAGGGCTGTCATTTTTTATATTTTACTTTATTTACCTCAGGAATGTTTACTATGCAGCTGCGCTTGGGAAAGAAAGCGCATGAGATGAGACCACTACAAAGACCATTGATTAAGAATACATTTATACATATTTAACCAAATCAAAATGTATTTTCATATTGAATGAAAGGTGCACGTTTAAATCTGTTCATAGTCATTACAGGTAACTTGTATGTAAACTAATAAAACTAATGTTTTCATTATATTTTTAGATACACACTGTGTGTTTTGTAAATATACTTATTATATGGTTTTAAATTTGAAAGTAAAGCACATTACAATATTAATTAATGTTATATCATAATCTGCACGACCCTGTCTTTGCCTTTCTTTGATGACATTGCAGGGCGTTCCAAATGAGCGATTATTGTCAGTGAAGTCCACATCAACTGATATGCCGTGCTCAGGGAGTAGGGAGCAGTGAACAGTGCGTAGGGACCCTGTCGAATGGAACGCACCCAGGGTGCGTCTCAATCAGCTCCCTAGTTCAGAAGTCAGGGCACTGATCAGGGAGTCAGTCCATTAACTTATCTCCTGATTAGTGCCCTGACTACTGAACTAGGGAGCTGATTGAGACGCACCCAGAGACCCATTTCTCGTGGACTTGTGCAGCGTCATCAGTCGCTGCCCAAGTACTGTTCCAATTCAAAGTTCACATCTAGCCAAGTGCAGTACAAATGTGTCCTTGATCCGCCCCTTTTATCGAGGATGCATCGAGAGGTGACTTGTGTGGACTCGGGACAGCCAAGTATCCCAGAATGCATCTCGCACCAACCAGCAAGCATCAATAGCGGATGAGAAACCCAGTGTAATTTAAAAATACTACTGTTATTGTTACGAACTGCTCTGAGACAGAAGGGTTGAGAATCCACTCGCAGCTTTATTTGAGGGCAATCCAGAGGCGTAATCCAAAGTACAGGCAATGGTCATACACAGACAGGCAGTCCAAACAAAGAAACGAACAAACAAACAAAACAGGCAGGGACCAGAGGCAAGAGAGTAATCCAGGGAACAGGGCAAGAAATCCAAAACAAGAAAACCAGGAGACAAGAAAACAGGAGAATGCTCGGAATTGCAGCGTAACACTAAACAAGACTTTGCGGTGAGTAAATGAATGACCAAGGTTTAAATAGACAGGAAATAACAGGATGGTGAGACACAGGTGAAATGCAATCAGTAAATGAAGTACAGGTGAATGTGATCAGTGATAAGTGATGATGAGTCCGGGCAGTGAGTTATGGGAAATGTAGTAGGTGAGTGAATATAGTCTTATGTGTGGAGTGCCCTCTGGTGGCTCTCAAGGGCACTCCAGCTGGTGATCGTTACATAGCCCCCCCTTTAAGGAGCGGATTCCAGACGCTCCTAAAACTGTCACGGAGGGAGGAGGAGCGGAGGCGGACCCGGGGGCGGGATGGAGGGCCAGGCCCGTGGAGCGGATAACGACCTGGAGACTGCGGCAAGCTGGGAGGCCACGGCGGATCAGGCTGTGCAGGCGACCAGGGCGGAGACGACCCTTCAGGCGGCCAGGGAGGAGACGACCCTTCAGGCGGCCAGGGAGGAGACCATGGCACAGGAACAGACACCGGCTCAGAAACAGGAACAGACACCGGCTCGGGAACAGGAACAGACACCGTGTCAGGAACAGACACCGGCTCAGGAACAGGAACAGATACCGGCTCCGTGAAGACCATCTTGTCCTGAGACACAGGCGTGGAGTCGGCCATCTTGTCCGAAGACACAGGCGTGGAGTCGGCCATCTTGTCCGAAGACACAGGCGTGGAGTCGGCCATCTTGTCCGAAGACACAGGCTCGGCGGCGGCCATCTTGTCCGGAGACACTGGCTCGGCGGAAGTGACGTGAAGCTCTGTCTCTGGATCGGCAGAAGTGACGTGAAGCTCTGTCTCTGGATCGGCAGAAGTGACGTGAAGCTCTGTCTCTGGATCGGCAGAAGTGACGTGAAGCTCTGTCTCTGGATCGGCAGACGTGACGTGAAGCTCAGTCTCTGGATCGGCAGAAGTGACGTGAAGCTCTGTCTCTGGATCGGCAGAAGTGACGTGAAGCTCTGTCTCTGGATCGGCAGAAGTGACGTGAAGCTCTGTCTCTGGATCGGCAGAAGTGACGTGAAGCTCTGTCTCTGGATCGGCAGAAGTGACGTGAAGCTCTGTCTCTGGATCGGCAGAAGTGACGTGAAGCTCTGTCTCTGGATCGGCAGAAGTGACGTGAAGCTCTGTCTCTGGATCGGCAGAAGTGACGTGAAGCTCTGTCTCTGGATCGGCAGAAGTGACGTGAAGCTCATTCTCTGGATCGGCAGAAGTGACGTGAAGCTCTGTCTCTGGATCGGCAGAAGTGACGTGAAGCTCTGTCTCTGGATCGGCAGAAGTGACGTGAAGCTCTGTCTCTTGGCTTGACAGGACCAGCGGTGAAGAGGGCTTTGAGCTGGACAGGACCAGCGATGACGAGGGCTCTGAGCTGGACAGGACCAGCGATGAAGAGGGCTCTGAGCTGGACAGGACCAGCGATGAAGAGGGCTCTGAGCTGGACAGGACCAGCGATGAAGAGGGCTCTGAGCTGGACAGGACCAGCGATGAAGAGGGCTCTGAGCTGGACAGGACCAGCGATGACGAGGGCTCTGAGCTGGACAGGACCAGCGATGAAGAGGGCTCTGAGCTGGACAAGACCAGCGATGAAGAGGGCTCTGAGCTGGACAGGACCAGCGATGAAGAGGGCTCTGAGCTGGACAGGACCAGCGATGAAGAGGGCTCTGAGCTGGACAGGACCAGCGATGAAGAGGGCTCTGAGCTGGACAGGACCAGCGATGACGAGGGCTCTGAGCTGGACAGGACCAGCGATGACGAGGGCTCTGAGCTGGACAGGACCAGCGATGAAGACTCTAGCTTGGCGGGCATGACGCATACTGCCTTGGCTTCGGCAGATTTGGCGTGAAGTGCGGGCTCGGCTGGACTGGCGTGAATTGCAGGCCCGATTGGACTGGTGGCCATGTCGTCCGAAGACACATGCATAGCAGATGCAGTGGGTATGTCACTATCCTTCTCCATTATACCCACTGTAAAAGCAGAACCGCTCAGTTGCAATGCAATGTCAATATACTTTTTTAGAGAGCAATTAGGATCATGCAAAGGCATGATAGAACTGAGTGGCTCAGATAGTCCTCCTCTGAAAAATATCATGAGGCATACCTCGTCCATTGAAGTCAAATGGGCCAGCTCAATGAAGTCCTCTACATAGTCCTCGATGGGGCGATCTCCCTGACGGAGACGCATTAACTGTGCTGCTGGATTCATAGTGTCGAAGTCTTCTGTTACGAACTGCTCTGAGACAGAAGGGTTGAGAATCCACTCGCAGCTTTATTTGAGGGCAATCCAGAGGCGTAATCCAAAGTACAGGCAATGGTCATACACAGACAGGCAGTCCAAACAAAGAAACGAACAAACAAACAAAACAGGCAGGGACCAGAGGCAAGAGAGTAATCCAGGGAACAGGGCAAGAAATCCAAAACAAGAAAACCAGGAGACAAGAAAACAGGAGAATGCTCGGAATTGCAGCGTAACACTAAACAAGACTTCGCGGTGAGTAAATGAATGACCAAGGTTTAAATAGACAGGAAATAACAGGATGGTGAGACACAGGTGAAATGCAATCAGTAAATGAAGTACAGGTGAATGTGATCAGTGATAAGTGATGATGAGTCCGGGCAGTGAGTTATGGGAAATGTAGTAGGTGAGTGAATATAGTCTTATGTGTGGAGTGCCCTCTGGTGGCTCTCAAGGGCACTCCAGCTGGTGATCGTTACAGTTATTGTGTCAAAAAATGTAAGACTTTTTTTTTTTTTTTTTTTAAGACTTTTTCAGTCAAGAATGCACTTGTTTAAAGCTCAAAACTGGTTTATTTATAAAGAGAAAATGCTTTTGAAAATGTTTGAAAATGAAAATGAAACATTGAAAATGAAAATGAAACATTTGAAAATGTTATCTGGTCTTTTTGGAGTTTTGAGATCCAGTCGATCACTGGGGCTCAGCGCTCGTTAACCCCGCCGAGAACAGCCTTTCATCGGCTAGTCCTTCTGGCGTTTGACGCTGGCTCTGTAGCTTCTTATACCTTTTACTTATATTTTTATAATGGCTATTATTGATCAGACATAAACTGACATTTAACAAGAGACTGGGTTGTGTTTTATGTCATTGTATTTAATTTTATTACAGTGGTAATCATATATACACACTTGTCTGAACCACATATTAATATGTTAAAACATGTTTTAAATGTAAACGAAAAGAGGTATGGTTGTGTTTTATATTTCGTTTTGTTATAAATATATATGCCTTGAAGATAATCAAGGTATGCGTTGCCTGAACCACATTTGTGTCTGGCTATTAATTTAAGATTTTAAAATGAAAATGAAAAGAGGCAGAGTGGTGTTTTGCCATATCTCATTTTATTGTAGACTAAAGTATACATACAGAGATAACCAGAGGAGCGAGCTGAGTGACGCTATCAAGAACGCTGCTGTTCCATTAGCAGAGTACTGGACTTGTGTCCTCCCATCCTAGGGAGTTCGTTCTCCTTAGTCGAACTTGGCAAGTCTGAACTACCAAGGACAAAAGTCAGAAGTTCGCGTACTTGGTATTTAGAAACGGCCAGTAGCTCTCAAGGATTGACGTTGCCTACCCCTGCCCTAGATGGACAGTATCTGCAGCATGCTATTGATTATTATAGACAATACTTTCCACTTGATTCCTTAGTTTGAATAAAAAAGAAAGGGCTACAATAGAGTTGTGTGGACAGCTTCACAGTTTCACAAGCAGTTGTGGCATGGTTAGTTAGGTCATCGAAAACCGTATCAATGGGGACATTTCTGCAAAATGATATCACATGCTTCTTGCACGTTTCGCAGCACTGTAAATGTGACATCAATACAAGATGTTTTATTCATCAATAATCTGCCCCTGTAATCATAATTTGGAATAAGAAAGGAATAAGTGTTGTTGTTGTTTTACTGCCACTCCTATAAATTTGAGCTGGACCTTGCAGTGAATTGAATGTAGGCTAAAGGTATGTTTATGGAGTTAATAACCAGTAAGCGTATGTGTTAACTGACTGAACTATAGAAAATAGTTTGTGTTAAGTATATTCATGGGTAAAATGTACATGGCACTATAAAAAGTCCTTATCATGTGCTATGGTAGACAATCTGTATCTACTTTTGAACAGCAAATTTAGATTTGGATATTTACTGAATCTGTAATTCAGATACTATTACTGTCAAACTGTAGTTTAAAAAACTTTAGTATGAGAATCCTGTAAATTAACTTTGGACACAGTTGATGACAAATGACTTTAAAATGCAATATACTCTAGCAGGGCCAGATTAACATCAGGCCTGAGCATGGAGGGGGCCCGTGATTGGCAGAGGAAATGATCGACAGTCGATCGGGAGCACCTGAACTTTTCTGGTGGGCCGCTCACCAAACCCCACCACGCCCCCACATATTAAGTGCTGTTATTTACTGGAGTGCTGTGAGTGCATGGGAACAAACACCAAAAGCCAGGTCATGAAACGGCGCTATCTGATTAAACCGCGTGCGCATCCAGCAGTCGCAGCGCGAGAGCAGCTCGTCTCGCACACAGCGCTGACAAACTCGTTTGCATGTTCACCACTCTATTGAAGTGATAATGAGCACTAGGCAGTCACTTTATCCATTTTAATTTAATACAAGAGCAACATCATGTGTACAGTAAAGGCTCTATGGCAAAACTAGCAGAACCACACTGAATAGCTCCGACCTTTCAGCAAGTTGAATCATGACTCGGATCGCGTTTCAAACCGCCAAACTGCTGAAATACGTAACTTTGGCGATCCAAACCGCTGAATCGACTCACTGATTCATAACGTTTCGAAGCTTCATGATGCCTTGTTTTGAAATCGGTCATCACTATATAAGTAGAACCACTGTAGTGTATCTCTGTGCTTTGAAGATTTTTTTTTTTTTTTTAAATACTAATTATTTATGTGTTAGAAAACATTGTGGCTTCAAGATTGGTACTATGGGGGCCCTTGGGTTTGTTATAGCCCCAGGGCCCTACGTGTTCTTAATCCGGGCTTGTACTCTAGTACAATTATATCAGCAATACATAATTTCCCTGTAGCCTACAATGTGCTTCCTCAAAAAGAGGCATGAGATTGAAAATCTGTCTAATGTGTCTAAAATATGTTTTGAATATCTCAATAACATAGAACTTGAGAAAAAAGTTTTTAGTTTTTTTTAAGTCCTCAGAACTTGCATATGACATGCCTGACTTCAGTTCATGTCGAAATGTTCACATTTATACTATGTTCCCTTTTACATAAAAGGGTTTCTTTGTACT
Organism: Gobio gobio; assembly: GCF_949357685.1. Lineage (NCBI taxonomy): Eukaryota > Metazoa > Chordata > Actinopteri > Cypriniformes > Gobionidae > Gobio > Gobio gobio. The sequence goes on from NC_137113.1 coordinate 34,955,860, forward strand.
GATGGTTGATTTAGAATCTTATTCATGTTAGTCACTAAATTGGTCCTTTTTCTTATGTTAGACTCTTAGAGAGGTACTGCCTGAAATTACTGTACAATTATAGTGGGGTCGTGTAATTCTGTAGTAATTACGCACTTGTTAAAACCCTTGTAGCTTCCAGTTTGCTGAGGAAATCAGTGAATGCTGTATTTGAAGTATCAGGTGTATTCAGACTATTATTAAGTGCTAAATGTCATGTCAAGTTATTATGGTAAAGTCTTTTATCAAGGAAAATGCTGCTATGTGGTTGCTAAATAACCTGGGAATTGCTGTTGGGGGAGTATTTTCGTACAGGAGCAATATGTGGTTAACGGGAAAAACATCAGGGAAACTGTCTGTCATTACTTTTGTGGGTGGAGGTGACTTTTTCTGCATAGATTGTGTAATTAGATGTGACATGTCTTGGAAACTATAGCTGAATTGTCTACCTTAGTGACAATCATAATTGTAATTATGGCTTCAAAAGGGACAGTCTGGGGAGGAGATAAGACAGACTTTTCAAATACACAAGAGCAACAGAAATAATGCAATGTGAAACTTGGAAACATCACCTTCAACCCCAGTACCTCTGATAGGCTACATAATGTGCATGACAACAGCAGCGTGTCCAAGAAGAAAAGAGAGTTAGAAGAAGGGATGGTGCACCTCCTTTTCAAACCCAATCCATCTCCTGAATTTTTAACCTTTATGTGGAAAAAATCAAAACGACATAGTGGATTGTTCAATTTTAATCTTCCTTTGTGGTTCAAAACAGGTCAAAATGCTACTGATTGGATCTGATGAGATTTTCTTTCCATGCAGAGTTTGAAATCCATTTTTGTTCAGCAAAACATTGTCAAATATTCAAGCCATGAGGTAGCCTGAAACTAACAACGCATTCAAAGTAACCACAGAGCCCATCCAATTTTCATTTGAACCACGTTTAAAATAGCAAACAAATACAAATGCAAAATGCTTAGTCCTAACTGACACTGATCCTCTAGAAGCTGAATGTTCAACATTTTATATTTTTATTATATGACAAAATATTACTCATAGGCTACCTGATATGATTACAGAAAGAAATGTATTAACATTAATTATCAAAATGTGCTGCCATGTTTGTTTTCTTTTCTTTTTTTCTACTTTGTATGAAATAATGTATACGCAGCTTTCCAAATCACTGGAACTCAGGCTGGGATTGTCTGATATTGACTAACCAGATTACTGACCAAATCCGCAAGAGTCATAATTAATTCACTGTTGTTGACAATCACTGTCATAGTTCAGAAATATCAGAAAGTACACTGTCATAGTTCAGAGTACAAGAGAAACTGAAAAGTCTGGCACATAAAACAGCACTTGTTTCTTTAAGAAGCTGAAACAGGAGAGCTATATATAAATTATATGATATTATATATATATATATATATATATATATATATATATATATATATATATATATATATATATATATATATATATATATATATATATATATATAGTAAATATATAGGAAATATATATATATATATATATATATATATATATATATATATATATATATATATATATATATATATATATATCCTTATTTCATCTGAAATTATACTAATAATACAGTGAGGGTTTGTTGTTGTTGTTGTTTTGGTAGTTCAGTGTGCTGTTGATTATATCAATAGTAAGTCATCTCTTGTGAAAAAGTGTGCTTAATTGTATTGAATGTACACTTGTCATACTTAACACCTTGAAATAATATTTGAAAAATACTAACAGATAATATAATGTTAATGAAATAAAAGGTCACTTAAAATGAGTACACTTCATGGCTATGTTTATTTACACACTTATGTACACTTTAAAAAGGGTCATTTGTAACGTCAAATTGAAATTTTAATGTTAAAGTACATTTTGAATTATTGTTTTAATCATATTTTGTCATGCTTTAAAATACACTTTTCTTGTTGTGTTGACTAACATACTAAAGTACGTGAGGTGTTTGATTTGAACTGTTATTTCGAAATGTGTTTTAAATGTACTAAATTGCAACTTTGTCATTACAAATGTGTACTTACAGATATTTTTAAATTCAAGACATACAAGTTTCAATAGAATTAAAGTATATTTGTCACGTGAGGTTTCTGTTTATCAGGCTTTTTTTAGTTTGTACTTCCTAGTTTTACCTGTGTTACCTGTGTTTAGTTAGTCCAAATCCAAATTTTTGTGAATATCCGATTGAAATCTGATTCGATTTAGCTCTTGTGAATGGCCAAAAATCACATGAAATGTGATTTTTACAAATCCATTTTGAGCTACATTCATATGTGGTTTGAAATCCATTTCTGGAAATCCGATTCAATCTGACTGCTCTGATCGGATTTCATGTGGTGTATGTGAGTTTTTGACTTTCAGACGTTGCTGTATAAAAACATGCTTTAAGTAGCTGCAGAATCCCGGATAAAGGAAAATCGGCAAAGAGGCGGAACATGGCTAGCGCTGAGGTGACATCAGACAGCAGACAAACGGCAATCCACCTGTCACTCAAAGTGGCCACGCCCTTAATTATGCAAACATTTATGGCTTTATATTATGTTGTATATAATTTTGCCATTTTTGCCATGGCCCTTTTTTTTATTTTGCCCAGGAGTGTAAAAGGTTAATAAACATGACTTCTACGTTTAGATCCTTTCGGCAACCAGCTGTGATGCTACTTTTGTGATAAATACAATAAATACTGCTCAGTACTAGCCTGGATGCCAGCCGAATTTAGCCCCGCCCACAATTTTTTTTGCTCGGGCAATTCGGTCTGGACTCGTTCCATAGAGGAGTAATTATGCCCGAACAGAAACTGTTCGGACCAATGAAATTGTCAGGGCGGGCTTTAGACGATGATGGACAGATGATAAACAGTAACGTAATCATCCACGTCATCGAAGGCGCTTGGGTTGAATTTGCTCTTATCCTAAACGGAGAACTTGTTCGTATATGCATTCACCTTCACTATTTCTCTCAGAAACGATGATCGTGTTGGTAAGTACTCTGTGTATCCTTAAATAATTTTATTACTGGCAAAGATCGTTTACACTCATCTTTTTCTTGTAATGTTACTTAATCCAGCGTGCGTGCAGACAGGGTTTCCAAGTGTTTTTGCAATGTCGCGCACAATTGCTACTCAAAACTATAGCCCAAAACAATAACTTTCCGGGGTGTTCTCCGGAAAAAAATGGCGTTTGGTTGGCAAAATATGTTATTTTGGCAAGGTTGCCTGCTAAAATTCGCATTCCTGGGTTTATATAATCACATAATTGGGGTCGCTTCAACCCGCGGACATGGAGAAAAACACGGACTTGGCAACACAGTGCAGTTGAGTTCTGTTGACATTTGACAACTAACGTTACGCGTCGCTCCGTTGCTCTGATTGGTTGTGGGTCTATCCAATTGAGGTCTTTCCTGGCTCGGTTGAAACACGCCCCATAATCAAAGCTCAATGGAGCGGTACCAGACTCAAATTCTGACTAGAATTGAGTATGGCCACGCCAGGCTAGCTCAGTACATAAATAATTATGGAATTACACATAGAGATGTACTTACAATAAGTGGATCAAACCCTCTTAAATTCAACTAATTGCATTTATTATACATTTTTAAAAAGGTGGAACTGACCACAGGGGGGAACAAAGCTTTGACTGGAACAGTCACTGAGCTAAAAAGAAAGAGTTGTAATTAATTCAGAAGCAGGTAAATTGAGTTGTTGACAATCGCTGTAGTGCAGACCCAATCACCTCCATAAGAGAGACTCGAAAATCACATCCTGGCATGTAAGACACCACAGGTTTCTGCAGGGGACCCAAGATACATATTCAAGCAGGTGTTTAATTATGTATGCGTATGCTAATGCAGGTCAGTCTTATTTAGGCGATAGAACACTGCTCTTTCTCTTGACTCTCAACAGTAATGCACGCGTAGTAAATCATTGTGTGGAACACAGTGACAAGACGATGTCAAGAGGATGTAAGGGGTGTTATCTTGCCTTTTTCTTGCTGTTCAAAGCAGATCGCATTTAATGGTATTTTTTAATGAAGCAACTGCAGACTGAACTGACAAAAGCTTTCCATTGAAGTTTTCCATTTGTCTTTTAAATAATCAAACCTGCAACCATGTTTAGCACAGGTAGAGGACAACTGAGCCATTATAGTGTATAGAACATACAGGCTCTCACTTCACACATTATAACATCTTTGGGAAGCTGATCCTGAAACAGCTCCATGTTCACAGACCATCTGGACTCAGTGCAGTTTGCCTTCAGGCATGAATAGCTGTGGATGATTTTTTCATCTAAATGCTTCATAACACCTACTTCCACCTGGACAAGACTGGCAACACTGTCAGCAGAATATAATAGAATAGAATAGAATGGATGGAATGGGTGATTGTACAAATGTATTGCATATTTTCTCCGAAAATATTTCTCGGTTATTTTTGAAAGTCAATTAATTTTGAAGCATGAATGACAGTGCAAGGTAAATGTTTTACATTAACCCATAAAATATGCAAACCTTAAATTTAAATGTACATTTAAAGAATTAAATAATTATTAAATAATTAATTCTCACACAATTTTAAAATAATTAAAAATCACACACAGAGGGGACTTTGCCTTCTCATTTCAAAAGTCAACAACATGCCACTGAATACAGACAGTATGCAATAAAACAGTTAAACATTAGCACACTCAGACTGATCAAGTTGTATTAAGCATCAGCTTGTCTGTTGAGCCATAATGTATTTCAACAACAGTTGACGAGTAACAAAATTTGATGCATACCCTTGTGGAAAAGAAGGTTCACTTGTTGTGCATTTCAAATCTTAAAAGTATATTTAAAGAACCTTGCAGATAATTTATTTTTAATGAAATAAAAATCCACTTAGATGTAGCCTACTTAAAGAGAGCACAATTTTATGATTCATAATAAGACTATTGTTACAAGCACGCCAGACTCCACCTCCTCACTACCACAACGATCCCAATCACCAGAGTACTGAGCACACACACCTGCACGTCATCACCACAGTAATCACCACCTGCACTTAAGCCCCACGCTCACACTCAGTCACTGTCCGGTATCGTTTGCACATGACCCTACATGCTTGCTTCCTCGGGCTCACCTGATAACCTACCTGATCTCCTACGAACCCTGAGTGTCTCCTCGTCTCGTCCTGTCTCCTGGTCCTCGTCTCTTTCGATCCATTGTTCCTTTGTTCAAGATTCCAAGACGTATCGTATTATCAACATATCCAGCATTACCAGAAACTCTCACTCTGACTCTCACCGCACCTGCTCACTTCCTGGTTCTGCAATAAACTCTGCTTTCACTTGCCTTTGTTCTCCGTGTCACCTCTGTTTGTAACAACTATGATTCATAACACACTTAATACAATTTTTAAAAAGTGCATTTTATTTGAATGCCCCATTAAAAGTATACTAAAACAATTTTTAAGTTATTGATTATTATTTTAACTGTAGTGTTATTTAAAATTGCATTTAAAGTTATTATATATTAAATGTAATAAATTGCAACATCATTACATATTTAAATAGCCTAGCCTACATGATAAGTGTCAATAGAAATTAAAGTATATGTTAGTTTACTTTAAATGTGGCAGTACATATATTTCAAAGACCATAGAAGTAATTATGAAATTACATATAAAGTTGTACTTAAGTCCTATTCAAGTTATTATACATTTATTATACATTTAAAGTATAAAATATTTAAATAACAAGCAATTAAGTGTCTGAAAACATTACATTCAGTTTGTACTTAAGTATATTGTTTGTAATGAGTACTCTTTTTAAAGTATCTTAAAGTGTACTTTATCACAAGGTTATGCTTTTTTTTCTCCATCCAATAAAAAAAGAAACCAAAGCATCAATGTCACCAAGCAATGCACAAACTGCAGTAAAGTATTTGAGTGGAGTGGAGCAACAGCAATTTGTTCACCATATACAATATTTTCCAGCTCCAATGTCTTGCTCCTAACATAAATTGCATTACTAAATTGCATTTGCTTTTTAAATTGGAGAAATGTGTGTATTGTTCCAAGAAAATTATGCATGTAACTTGTGATTTTGAAATCAAGAAAAATGAACAATTACATAGTGTCCAGATGGCTGTGTTAATTGTGTTGAGAGTATTAGTTTGGAAAAATGGGCTAAATTGTTTGAGGAAAAATTGAGTTTGGGTTGTTTTAGCTGTTAGCGATATCAGGCATCTGCCTGAAGCGAGCAGATGTTATGTGTTGGATGGGATGGGATGGGATGGGATCTTTTTAGAATGTGTGAAGTTGCATTTGATGTGATTCAGTGGAAGGGAGGTCTGAAGGCCCTAACCACAAAGTTTCAGACTTACAGGTTTTACAATTGGTTACATACATTTCTCAATTCATGTTATGAAGATAGTAGATATGTAGATAGTCAGTACAACAGCTTTTGTTAGATTTTTCAGGTGTGTTTGATTATAGATGGAGGTAAACTCTGCAGCTCAGTGGCCTTCCACAGACCAGAGTTTTTCATCCCTGATTATGTTATCCAAACATGGGCAGATAATGCAAAAAGGGGGAGAGTAAGTTCCCCTCACCATAATGTTTAAGTAAAGCCACGTTTCCACCGCAGGAACTTTCCCCCAGGATCTAGGGACTTTGCGGTGGTGTTCTATGTGTGTTTTGTCCGCAGGAACCAGGGGTCTAAATGAAGTTCCGGGTAAAAAATTTCCGCCTCAAAACGGCCCTGCTCGTGAGGTAGTACTTTTTCAAAGTTCAGGAACTTTCGGGGGGTGGGGGGTCGGACTTGGGCGCTGAACATGCTGATTGGTTGAGCTCAACCAGCATTTTATTTCAACCTAAAAGTCAGTTGCGGTGCGTGCAGTAAGAGTTGTTTGCTATTCGAATCAACAATGAAGTGAAAAAAATAAACTGGATTTCATCTTCCCCAAATACACTTAATAAAGTCTGGACCTTGTCATTGGTCGGTCATATTTTTTAAACTCCATTGTTGATTCGAATATCAAACTTTTAAAAATGGTGGTTGACATAAAATGTTGCATGGAGTCAACCAATCAAAATGCTGTGTGAATTCAACCAATCAGCATGTTCAGTGCCCATGTCCCATCCCCAAAAGTTCCTGAACTTTGAAAAAAAAAAATTTACTACCTTGCGAGCAGCGACTTTCTGAGGGGGAAATTTTTACCTGGAACTTGGACTCTGGTCCCTGCTGTCAAAACACACAGAGTACCACCCCAAGTCCCTAGTTCCTGGAGAATGTCCCTGCGGTGGAATCAAGGCTTTTGTGTATGAGGCTGCTTTCAACTTGGACAAGACAAGATGAGAGAATATAATGTTTTTGGGAGCAAACCTGGATGCACATCCCACCTAGTCTCAGACGTCATGCCCACAGACCGATGGATGTCTGAATGTCTGATGCATGAGGCACACAAAATGGGAAACTCTTCATGAGTTCATCATCATCTGATTGGTTGAATTCTACAGGATTTCCTGAATATGTGTGTCGCCTTTTTTAACGGTTCACCAGGAAACAAATGCCAAATGATGCCAAACCCCCTCATGGAAGAAGAAAGCCATTGTGTTTACAACTGTGACAATGAGTGCTTATCAGGATCAAGTAAATACTGGATTATCAAAAGCATGTGAAGTTTGCAGCATATACTCTTTAAAAAAACTAGAGTTTGTTATTGTATTTGTTTGTTATTGTATATTTTATTGTAGGGATATCGACTTTGCAACAATGTCCCTACAATAATAAATAATAGCTTCATTTTTGGAATATACATTTCCACTATCCGGGAAACAATTAAATGTTTAAATCAACTGGAAACTGTAGTAATCTACCTGGAAGAGGACATGTGTCCATATTGGCCATATATGCACTGAGGAGGATGGTTTGAGTTGCTGTAAGGATCAAAGTTGGAGAATTGCAGATGCTAGTTGAGTTCTGGGGTCATAAAGTCTTCAAAACTATGATCAGACCTTACCTAGGTAAAACTTTATTTTAGGGTCCAATTCTCTCTATTAACGAGTTGCTTTTTAGCATACATATTACCGACCCATTCTTACTCCTAAGGCGTCAAAATCTGAAGCATGGTCAAGTGCCTTCCGTGTCAAAATGAAGACGCTAAAGGTACCCCTAGGCGCCACTATATCGATGCGCAGGGTACTACACTGATTTCAATGGAAACCTTTGGCGTCATACACAGATGCGTTGGACATGGGAACGTTATCGTCATGATTAAATTATACTGTATATTAGGTTTTGATTTTGCCATTATGACATGTTGGAGTTTGATTCTCAATTTAATCAGCCAGCATACTTTTATTTACATTTATTTTATTTTTTTATTTATCCAATTTAGACACGTTTGAACATATAACCCAACCCCATCCCATCCCTAAACCTACCCATTTGTGTATTTATATGATATAACACACAGGATATAACAGGCAGATACGACTACATGCACAATTTATTCAAAAAGTACAAATAATCGGAGTGTTCCGAGGCCAAACGATTGATTTGTGTGAAGAAAATCCCCAAAAGTGATCAGCGTCTCCAGCCGCAATTTCAAAAATTCAGATTTCATAGTGAAATTGCATTGGCTCTCGTATGTCTCGTGACCAATTGTGTCATTACGTCAACTTTGATTGTAAAATGTCATTGGCTCTTGTGTGTCTCATGACTGATTAATTTGAATGAGATATGAATGAGTGCGTGCGTGTGTTCACGGAGTGGCGGGATCATCATTTCAGCGATTAAAACATTAAGATCAACTCTGTTCTTTACATGAAGATATCGTATGACTTCAGAAGACAAGTAATGCAACATGAGTTAATACCTTTATACTGTTGGTCAGTTTTTGCAATAAATACCTGTGACTATACTTTTATTTGCCTGTTACGTGTTTTATATTGTTGAGAAGTGGGTAGGTTTAGGATAGGTGTTGGGTTAGTTGCTCTAAAATATAAAAGTAGCCTATAAATATTCATAAAATCATGTCTGCTTTTACAAATGCAAAGAATTAAATGCGTCTTGTTCTTATGCATTGGGCAGACAATTGAAATCAATGATGTACCCCTGTGCGTCGATATAGTGACGCCTAGGGGTGCCTTTAGAGTCTTCATTTTGACATGGAAGGCACTTGACCATGTTTCAGATTTTGACGCCTTGGGAGTGAGAATGGGTTGATATTACTAGGATATTGACTGTTTATTATTAAGTATGAAGCACATAGTAATGCCTTATTCTGCATTACCTTATACTATATCCCTTAATCCTACCCAATACAGGGACTTAACAACTACCTTACTAACTATTAGTAAGCAGAAATGAGGAGTTTATTGAGGCAAAAGACAGTTAATAGTTAGTTAATAGTGAGTATTGAACCCTAAACTAAAGTGTGACCCTCACATATATAACCACAACTTGTTTTGGAAGGTTACAATAAAAAAGTCTTTGGTGACATCAAACAGCAATCTCATGCACCAACAGTTTGCCAGCCATTACTGTAACATTCAGTGGGACTGGGTTTTATGGACAGATGAAACCAAATCAAGCTTTTTGGAAAAATGCCAGATGTGGGTTTGGCATAGACAGAAACATAACCATGTAGAAAATTACCTCACCCCCTGTAAAGTATGGTGGTGGATCTTTAATGCTGTGGGGCTAATTTTCTTCCAAAGACCCTGGACAACTTGTTAGGATACACAGCATCATAAACTGCACCAAGTACCAGCAGATATTAAATCAACACCTGAATGGCCCTGTCAGGAAGCTTAAACTGGGCCGAATCTTCCAGCATGATAATAATCCAAAGTACATCTCAAAATAAACATCAGAACAGTTTACTAACCACAGAATGAAGGTTTTACCTTCATAGCAGTGGACATAGCAGTCCCCTGACCCAGATACCATAAACAACCTCTGTGATGAGCTGAAGAAAACAATCGACAAACATGGTATAATGATGGTAAGCTTTAAAAATGCAGGAGAGTATCCAATTGCAATAATCACATTTATTAACAGAATAACCAAAACACAAGGACATGGAAATCTGTGAACACAGGAAACCAATAATTAAGTACACCAAACAAACAGCCATGAAGGAAAAGACCTGACAAAGAACGCTTGAAACACATGGGGTTTAACTACACAGGGGCTAATTATAACAAGACACACCTGGGAACAATCAAGACTAATGAATGGGGACCCAATCAACAAAACGACTACAAAACTTAACCCAGAAACTGAACATAGAAACAAAGAAAACATAATTATACTTCAAAATAAGAGTCCAACATAAGACATTGGAACACAGGCCGGGATCATTACACATGAATGTCAGAATCTGAAGGATATGGAGGGATTCTGCAGGGAGGAATGGTCTCAGATCTCTAGACATACACTCACCTAAAGGATTATTAGGAACACCTGTTCAATTTCTCATTAATGCAATTATCTAATCAACCAATCACGTGGCAGTTGCTTCAATGCATTTAGGGGTGTGGTCCTGGTCAAGACAATCTCCTGAACTCCAAACTGAATGTAAGAATGGGAAAGAAAGGTGATTTAAGCAATTTTGAGCGTGGCATGGTTGTTGGTGCCAGACGGGCCGGTCTGAGTATTTCACAATCTGCTCAGTTACTGGGATTTTCACGCACAACCATTTCTAGGGTTGGTGAGAATGGTGTGAAAAGGGAAAAAATACAGTATGCGGCAATCCTGTGGGCGAAAATGCCTTGTTGATGAGGTCGTAGAGGTCAGAGGAGAATGGGCCGACTGATTCAAGCTGATAGAAGAGCAAATTTGACTGAAATAACCAGTCGTTACAACCAAGGTATGCAGCAAAGCATTTGTGAAGCCACAACACGCACAACCTTGAGGCGGATGGGCTACAACAGCAGAAGACCCCACCGGGTACCACTCATCTCCACTACAAATAGGAAAAAGAGGCTACAATTTGCACAAGCTCACCAAAATTGGACAGTTGAAGACTGGAAAAATGTTGCCTGCTCTGATGAGTCTCGATTTCTGTTGAGACATTGAGATGGTAGAGTCAGAATTTGGCGTAAACAGAATGAGAACATGGATCCATCATGCCTTGTTACCACTGTGCAGGCTGGTGGTGGTGGTGTAATGGTGTGGGGGATGTTTTCTTGGCACACTTTAGGCCTCTTAGTGCCAATTGGGCATCGTTTAAATGCCACGGCCTACCTGAGCATTGTTTCTGACCATGTCTATCCCTTTATGACCACCATGTACCCATCCTCTGATGGCTACTTCCAGCAGGATAATGCACCATGTCACAAAGCTCGAATCATTTCAAATTGGTTTCTTGAACATGACAATGAGTTCACTGTACTAAAATGGCCCCCACAGTCACCAGATCTCAACCCAATAGAGCATCTTTGGGATGTGGTGGAACGGGAGCTTCGTGCCCTGGATGTGCATCCCACAAATCTCCATCAAGTGCAAGATACTATCCTATCAATATGGGCCAACATTTCTAAAGAATGCTTTCAGCACCTTGTTGAATCAATGCAACATAGAATTAAGGCAGTTCTGAAGGCGAAAGGGGGTCAAACACAGTATTAGTATGGTGTTCCTAATAATCCTTTAGGTGAGTGTATGTTCATCAACCTTATTATGCATTACAGGAGATGATCCAGAGCTGTTATTTAGTGGACTGTTAGGGTTAGGGTTGATATGTAGTTGCAAAGTTACTTCTAGTCAGTAGAATGTTTGTTGGAGGACCATCGCCATCAGTTAGAATATGGGTCTTCAACCGTGGGGTCCGGCAATTAATATTTGATCACAAATAATTTTTTGATAAAAACGTATAATACGGGGAACAACATCACAAAGTCAAATTCAAATATAAGCACCCTGAAACGAAAGCAGAGCACCCTCCGCTGATTCTGTAATAGTATAATATTTTTGGAGATACAGATTTGGTAAACATTGCGTTAGAGTTTGCGCTCTGGAGAACCTGAAATATTCCATTTAGAGAGTGTTTTGCAGCGGTGAGAAATGTAGCCAATCATAGACATGCTTGATGATCTCTGGAATGCAATGGCCAATCAGAGGTGTTTAAGTTAGAATCCACTCACTGCTCAAAATGCCTGAGTTTTTATTCAGTGCTGAGTTCTGCTCGATCTCGTGAATTCTCTCTTTAACAAAGACACGATGTAAGAAAGAGATTCGTTATTCAGTGAAGACAACTTTACTGATTTTGATGGAACGCTGTGTAACGAGTAGGAAAATAGTGTGGCCCCTTTAAGAGCACTCGCTCCCTGTTGGATTGCCTTCTGTCTTCTGTTGCTAACCTTCAGTTATTTTTGTTTTATTAAGTAATTCTGTGGACGGAAATTGAGCTTGTGACGGACTCTTGTGAGCAGGGAATAAAGTGCGAGCTGTTTGATGTCAATCGCCTCCGTGTTTGCTTCAACTCCAGTTACGTTAAGTGAGCTATCTGTATTTTCACCCGGACACACGCGTTACAGCTGTGAGATCTTGAACTGAGATGAGTGACAGCGTAAAGGGTAACTTCAATGATTTAGCATTAAGCTTTGTATCAGTAGAAACCCGGTAGTATATTCGAATAATGGTACTTTCCCCCCTCATGTCCCCCTGAGACGAGAGAATTATGCATTTTATTTCTGGAAAAAATCCTCAGATGACGCAAATATGATCATTTTACGTCATCAGAGGATTTTTGGGCCAGAGCCTACAGACTACAGCCAGTAGAGGGAGCTAGTTCCGCATGTTTTCAACCCGCCCATAGGGGAGGGATCTCACTCACAGAATGTAAATGCGCTCGGCTCGGCCTCGGGCATTCATAACGGAACAGTGCGGAGCAAAGTGAGTGTTTCAACTTTTCAATGAATTCCTATGAAAGTTATGCTTCCATATGCGATCTGAAAACTCGCCAGACTGGACACGCGCTGTGAATGACTGCCGTGCCTACCTCAGCTCTGCTCAGCTCTTCTCCTGATGAATGAAATCTGACTCCTTCTGCATTTGTGTCGTGACTTTCGTACGGCTCACTCACACGTTATTGAAAAGATACGTTCAGTTTTTAATTGTAGTGTCTATTCTCTAACTGAACGAAATTATTTTATTACTATGAAAATTAAAACGACGGTGGGGTGGAGCCGCAGTGGGCAAGAGATGTAACCAGTAGCCGTGGCTTTGGGAGTGGCCTCGTTGGGCAGCGAAGTAAGTGCATTCTGGGAGTTGTTGTCTTTCATCAACATGAGACAAAAATAAATTTTCTGTCTTTTCTCAGTCTAGAAGGCACCAAATTCAAAAATAATTTCACATTTCTACTACATAAATTACCCAATTTAAATACACATTAATCTTCCCAGTGCTGAAGTACCCCTTTAATTGTGATTGTAAAGTGAGCACTCTTTCAAGACTATATAGCTATAATCCATTAAATAAAAGTATTGTTTTTCATCTACTTGTTGACTAAAATGCATGATTCGTGATTATGCGTGATTCACTCTCTCTTGAAATTGCAACTATCTATCTATCTATCTATCTATCTATCTATCTATCTATCTATCTATCTATCTATCTATCTATCTATCTATCTATCTATCTATCTATCTATCTATCTATCTATCTATCTATCTATCTATCTATCTATCTATCTATCTATCTATCTATCTATCTATCTGTCTGTCTGTCTGTCTGTCTGTCTGTCTGTCTGTCTAAAAGCCTAGTGATTTGATTCTTAATTGTCCATCTCACAGTAAAATTGAAATGTTGTTTTTTGTAAACTTGAAACTAAAGTTTAAGTAAATGTTTAATTGCCCATCTGACAGTAAAATTAAAATGTGATTTTTTTAATAAACTTGTAGCTAAGGTTCAGGTAAATGTTTAATTGTCCATCTGATTAGTAAAATAAATGTATGATCTGCAAATCAATTAAAATAATTTACAACAGCTGCAAACAACTAATGAATTGGGATTTTTATCGCAGCATGCTGTTTATTATGATGCATCAATCTCAATTTTAACAATGAAAAGTTAAATACAGTCATGTGTGCAACAACAATAATGTGCATTGCTCTGATCTACTCTCTTAACATACTATAACTTATTCTTAATCATAATATAGTTATAAGTTTCTATTAATATTGAAGGCTATATGCATAATATGTAGCTCTGTTTGACACATTTTGTATCGGGGGTCCCTGCCCCATGTCTCTATCGCCTAAGGAGTCCTTGCCCCAAAAAACGTTGAAGATCCCTGAGTTAGAAGATATTAAGCAGACAATAATACTCTAATGAGAATTAGTTGACATGTAGTTGCAAAGTTACTTATAGTCAACAGAACGTTCAAAAGGGACCATCAAAATAAAGTGTCACCCATGTAATATCGTCTATTATTATGTCATATATGCTTCGATTTGAAATTGTTTTGCAAGTGGATTAATAAAGCATTTGGAAGTTAAATATCAGCATGTGAATCCCTAGCAGCAGTGAATGTCGCAGTTCATCCCAGGGGTGGCATTATCACAATGTGCATGTGCAGTATTATCTTCTGACAGCCTGCAGTTGCAAAAACCTGTAATTGGGCTATACAATACAGAGAAGCTAATTTAATTCCTAAATGACCTCAATGGGAGTCCAGGTGAGAAGAAAAATGCCAACATTTGTGATTATATGGGACAATGTGGCATTTTAACACTCCCATGCGGTCAAAGAGCACTTCACAGTCCGTCTTAGAACCATGTATCTTTACCTCCCACAAGACTTTTCTTAACCCTGTGAGAAGCTTTTGTTCTCATGTAGGTGGAACGTCTATGTCTCTATGACCACCGTCTATGTATTTCCTGAGAAAATATTTGAAATTCAGTAACCGCTTTGACAAAGCTTGGTTTGCAGTATTTTAATTGACAATTTTTTTTAGATGTATGCTGGAATGACTTTTTGCTGGCCTCCTCAATAAAAAAAATAAAAAAAGACAAATTAAGGCATATTGGATTTCTGATTTTATCTTGCAATATGCAAGATGCCCAGGATGCGTTGTATTCAAGAATTTGAGCATATGAGGTTTCTGACAAAAACACAGACCGTGTATAAACTATTGGCCATTTGTACCTTCTGAACCTCTCCACAATGTCAGCATGATAAACCGAGTAGAAGGTGCTGACTGACTCTGAATTTTCTTAATTGTCTGAGGGAGTACAACGTTTGGTGTGTCTTTCTGATGAGGTGGTCTATGTGCTGCAGAAATGGGAGCCTAGGGATTTGAACAAGTCTGTAATGGTAATTTGTTGCCTGTGGAGAAATAAATTGGAAATTTGGTGTCTTGTTATGTTCTTTTCTCCATTGTCTTCAACACCATCCTACTTTTCAGCCGATCCATGCAGGTAAATGGCCTTTCCTAAATCATCATAGGCTGACAACAGTTGTATGTGAAGCCAGATGTTTCCAATAACATCTCTTCTCTGATGACGTGTTTCTCAGTGTGAGAAGGGGACAACCTGTTACTCACACGGTTAAAGCAAACCACAACGATCCAACAATTCCTGATGGAAAAAATCAAGTAAATTAAATCCAATTAAGAGTTAAGAGTGCTTTTTTGGACCCACTTAAGTCGGGCTTAAGTACATCTTTATGTGTAATTTCATAATTATCTTTTAAATAAGGTTAAAGTGTACTGCCAAATATACTGGCAAGCTTTTAAGGTAAAATAAAATATACTTTAATGTAATTTCGATTCAAATATGTATGTCATGTATTTAAATATATTTGCACATTTGTAATAATAATGTTGCTATTTAGAACATTTAACATGTACTAACTTTAAGTGTAATTTCAAAAAAGACACTACAGTTAAAATTATAGTCGAGTACTTTACATCTGCTTTAGTATATGTTAGTCAACATCAAAATATATATATATATATTGGTCCAGAAAGCTTACTTCGTTTCATTTTGATAATATTCTTTTTTATTTTTTAATGCTTTTTTTAATTATTTTTTTACCTTTACTATTTTTAAATTTTATTTATTTTATCAATAAAAAAATAATAAATAAATAATACTTTAAGAAAATTTTTCACATTCTCCCAACTTAAATTCAAAATAACTCACAATTTCACGCATAACCCTTTTAAATTAGCTCAAAATGTCTTACATTGGGTGTCTTTGCCAACCTTAGATGGCCTTATAGCTCTATAATATACAAATAAGCTGTTTCGTTAGATTCTAAAGTCAGTTTGCTTCGGTATGATTTCAGATACACATGTAGACATTATAAAATCATTTTTGGTAAAGTTTTACAATTTTTTGTTTGAATTTTGAGCATTTTTATGTTTTTCAATGTGTACTGAAGCATTCCTTGCATCCCATTCATTCCTAAGGGGGTCAAATTGCCCTGCGAGGGAAGGATTTATTACTTCTTTAAAATTTCAAGCACAAAACTTTTTTGTGTGTATTCGTGGTTCAAGTGCGACAAAAGTCCTAGGGTTTTGTACCAATCTGATGAACACGCAATTAAAAAAAATAAATCAATAAATATAATGAGTTTCGGGTCAAAATGACCCGAGGGAAGGATGAGGGCTAAAGCATGACAAATGATTATTGAAACATAATGATTTACAAATGTACTTTAAGGTAAAACTTTTATTTTGACATTATTAATTAGTATCTGCATGTAGAGTTTCTCTTTAGCCTTTGGATTGTTCATAAGTCAATGGAGTTTTTGTTTCTCACATCTCACCTGCATGGGACACACTCTCCAGGTAGGTACAGAACAATCACAAAAATGTATGTAATTCATGTAGTCCTATAATGAAATATATTTGAACACAACTTTTATATCCACTTCACTGAAACACATCCTGGCTCAATTCAAACAGATGAAAACTACAAAAGTAGCCTGGCAGAATTTTGTCTGACTTCAGGGAGGCCTTATAAACTGCACAGTTGTGCTGTTCAGAAAATCCAGAGGCTTTAGTTTCCAAAAAGATTCAGCTGAACACTAGAGATGTTCTGAGACATTTATAATAGCCAGCATGCGTTTGTACTCGGTGAGAGAGACATCGATTTCGATCTTTTGAACAAACCAGTCAGCGCACAAGCAAGAATTCACTCGCCTTCGCACGAATGCCTGTTTTATTCCCCTGTGAAATGTTCCAGCTGACTCTGATTGATTTTGTAGAGTGTTTAACAGGTGGTCATTTGGTCTGTGCGTGCCTGATTACACATGTGTGAGAATAGTGATTTCAAGGTAGGACGGGGGTCAGTGGTCCAGTGGTGCTCTAGAGGCCTCCACGCAGCCAGACCCTCCACACTGAACAGCTAAACAACAGAACGGCACAGACAACAGACGAGGTTGGTGAGGAGAAATCGATGGTCAAAAAAAAAAAAAAAGCAGGGATGGGGGATGAGAGAAATGAGAGGAGAATTTTGAAGTGAGAGGCAGCAACATGAGGTAAACAGAGGTGAACGAGGAAAATAAAAAAAGAATTGGGGCCAGAAAGTCCAACTGTGAAGGAAGGGAATGAATTGTACTTTATGCTTTATGCTTAGTCGTAATTACAAGATAACAACCCGTGATATTCTACTCAGAGCTGTTCACGACCTCAGACTCGGAATGATGTGTTTCTATGGCAACACTATCAATGGCAAAATGAATCTGCAGTGGTCAGGTGGCACAATGGTCATAGAGTCAGACATCTCAGAAAATTCATAAGGTCATAATCTTGTAATTATGTCATTCTAACATGGCATGACCAATCTGTGGCCCCCATCTGACATCACATGACCATCCCCTTGTTTTTAGTTATTAATTATAATTACAATATTGAATGTAGCTTTATCAACAAAATCTTAAGGTTTTGTTCATCAATACTCCTCAAATCATCTGGTACAACATAATGGCATTTTTATTTATTTATTTATTTTTAAATTCTGAATGAAAACTAGATTTCAGACTTTGGTTGAGGAGATGATTATCAATGAATAATGACTTCATTTCTGTAACTTCAGGTTGTTCCCTTTCGTTCAGTCACTACGACGTACGTTAGTGACTAACGAATGGGGGTTTCGCTTAGAAGCCAATCATCTTCGAGTATTCAACAGCGCCCAATGGCAGTGCCAATGCCATGGGCCTGCGGAATTTGCATGCGTAACTCCGCCCCACCTCATGGGTATATAAGGAAGTACGCTGGCAACATCGCATTATGTTTCTGCTTTGGAGCCAAGAGGATCTCTTCACTCCTTCAAGCCTGATCTGAGTCTTCGACAGCTTTTCGAGACGAACAGCTTTCCAGAGATGTTGGTGTTACGGCGCGTTCCAGTGATCATCATACTGCCTGCCTGCTGATCTGCGCAGTGGTCCGCTAGACAGCTGGTGTGTGGTCCCTGGGCGCTTCGGCGTTCTCTGCGAGGCTTCCTCTCCTAAAAGAGCTTACACGTGACGCGTCCTTTTCAGGATGTCTCGTCCGTGTACTTCTGGGTGTGGTCGGTCGTTATCTCCCTCTGATGGGCACACACACTGCCTGGTGTGTTTGGGCTTTCAACATGCTCAGGCAGCGTTTGTGGATGAGTCATGTTCCCACTGCGGGGACATGACCATCGCGGTGTTGTGGTCAAGACTCCATGACCTTCGTAATGAAGTGAGAGTCCCCTCTACCACACCCCGATCTACTGAGTCCCAGAGGCCCAGTACTTCGGCTGGTGGTCAGGGTGACCTGACGGTTACGGTGTGGAACAAAGCCCCGACGCTCATGCCTCGGGCCACACCCCCGTCTTGCACACTGCAACCCGTGAGCGTTCAGACGCAGATCGCGGGGCCGGCTCCGGCCCCCCCGCGTGTCTCGTTTGGCGCTCCAGAGGAAGATGCGATGTCGATCACCGCATCACAAGGTGGGCTCGAGTCCTCTGAGGATGATGACTCGGCTGTGCTGCCGCCTTCGGGCGCGCCAGCCTTGCCCGAGTCGGACCCAGAGCTGACAGCCATGTTGTCTCGGGCAGCCGCGAGCCTAGGGATAGAGTGGAACCCTCCACCCTGTCCCGAACGCTCAAGGCTCGACGATTGGTTTTTGGGAGCCCGCGCTGACAACAGTCAGTCCCCGCCCCCAATACCTTTCTTTCCCGAGCTGCATGAGGAACTCGCGCGGTCCTGGAAGTCCCCGTTGTCTTCCCGTGACCGTTCGGCGACTTCCTCCGCCTTCTCCGTCCTCGATGGGGCGGCAGCTAAAGGGTACACTGGGGTCCCTCCAGTTGAACGTTCTGTTGCGATGCAACTGTGTCCTCAGAGCGCTTCAACCTGGCGTGGTGATACTAAGCACCCCTCCAAAGCCTGTCGATTCACATCAACCTTGGTGGCGAAATCGCACAGAGCCGCGGGGCAGGCTGCCGCTTCACTGCATGCCATGGCGATCCTTCAGGTCTACCAGGCCAGGATCCTCAAGTACATGCACGAGGCCGGAGTTGATCCGGGGCTCTTAAATGAGCTGCGTGCCGCCACCGACCTCGCTCTCCGGGCGACGAAGGTGACCACACGCTCCCTGGGTCAAGTGATGTCCACAAATGTGGTCCAGGAGCGTCACCTGTGGCTGAACCTGGCTGATATGCGGGACACCGAGCGGACCCGGTTCCTCGATGCCCCCATATCCCAGGCCGGCCTCTTCGGCGGGGCGGTTGAGGACTTTGCCCAACAGTTCTCAATCGCCCAGAAGCAGACTGAGGCTATCAAACACGTACTGCCCCGGCGGCCAGCTGCTGCCTCCACCCAGCCGCCGGCACAGTCACCTCAGTCTGCTCCACGCCGAGGACGCCCTCCTAAGGCTCCCGCCCCTCCCACCCGGTCCAAGCAGCAGCCTTCACCCGGGCCGGGTCGCGGAGGAAGCCGTAGGAAGGCGTCCAAGTCCCCTCAGGCCGCCCCGCGCCCCGCTAAATGCCAGGCCAAGCGGCGCTCCTGAGACGGACGGCTCAGGGATGGGAAATTCTTTCGAGGAGATGGTAGCAGGACCACTCCTTCCCCCGGTGGAGGGCCGGGGGAGAATCCTTTGTTCAGCTGCTGGCCCCCGGGTCAGCAGCACCCTATTTTGGTCAAAGAAAGAATTAACACTCCCATCCCTGAGCCCACAGAGTCCGGTGATGACGGTGCGCGCCACCCACGGGTCCCGCCACTCGCATCCCACTCTGTCGCCAGCCTCCTGGCAGAGCAGACCCCAGTGGAACGTGCGTCCTTCCCTGGTCTCCTCTGTCAGGACGCAGCTGTCAACCGTGCCCCCGCACCGGGACGCCCCACAGCCTCCCATGTCCGGGCCGGTGACGCTGCATCACTGCAAGCCCACACCGGCTACGTCTGTACTCCGTATGACCCCGCTGGTGCAGTTTCTGGATGTCTGGCTTCAGCTTCCAGGGCTGTCCCGCTGGGTCGCGCGGACCGTCAGGTGCGGCTGCGCGATTCAGTTCGCGCAGGATCCTCCCTGCTTCCGGGGAGTCCGTTCCACCATGATCGGGGCCAACGCCCCCGTCATGCGAGCGGAGATTGCCACCCTACTGGCGAAGGGTGCGATCGAACCTGTCCCTCCAGCCTAGATGAATTACGGGTTTTACAGCCCGTACTTCATTGTACCCAAAAAGACCGGTGGGCTACGGCCAATCCTGGACCTGCGCGTCTTGAACCGTTACCTTCACCGGTTTCCGTTCAAGATGTTGACAGCGAAACGCCTTTTCGAATGCGTTCGTCCACACGATTGGTTTGCAGCGATCGACCTGAAGGACGCCTACTTCCATGTCTCCATTCTACCTCGACACAGACCGTTCCTACGGTTTGCTTTCGAGGGGCGGGCATATCAGTACGCAGTTCTACCATTCGGGCTATCTCTGTCCCCTCGCGTCTTTACGAAGATTGCCGAGGCAGCCCTTGCGCCCCTTCGGCAGCACGGGGTTCGCATCCTGAATTACCTCGACGACTGGCTCATACTGGGTCACTCTCGAGAGCAGGTTTGCGGACACAGAGATTTGGTGCTCCATCACCTAGCCCGTCTGGGCCTTCGGGTCAACTGGGAGAAGAGCAAACTTTGCCCCGCGCAGAGGATCTCTTTTCTCGGTATGGATATCGACTCGGTCGCCATGTGCGCGCAGCTTTCGAGCGCGCGCGCAGTCTCTGCTGACTTCCCTTCGTCGAATCGAGTGCAAGAGTGCGGTTCCACTGAAACTGTTTCAGAGGCTCCTGGGGCATATGGCATCTGCAGCCGCGGTAACGCCGCTCGGATTGCTTCATATGAGACCGCTTCAGCACTGGCTACGCGATCGAGTCCCGAGATGGCCATGGCGGTCTGGCACGCTCCGGGTACAAGTGACTCGGGCCTGCTTACAGACACTCACCCCGTGGTCGAACCTCAGTTTTCTACGGACCGGAGAGTCCTTAGAACGAGTTTCCAGGCATGTTGTTGTGACAACAGATGCATCATCCACGGGCTGGGGTGCCATGTGCAATGGACAAGCAGCCGCGGGCTCCTGGACAGGACCCCAGCGCCTTCTGCATGTCAATTGCCTCGAGTTACTGGCAGTACGGTTCGCCCTGCACCGCTTCCGAGCGTTGCTGAGGGGTCAACATGTACTAGTCAGGACAGACAACACGGCCGTAGTAGCATACATCAACCACCAGGGCGGTCTACGCTCCCACCGTATGTCTCAACTCGCCCGCCATCTCGTTTTGTGGAGTCAGAAGCGCCTGAGGTCCCTTCGTGCTGTCCACATCCCGGGAGACCTGAACCGTGCAGCCGACGAGCTCTCACGGATTCAGCCTCTCCCCGGAGAGTGGAGACTCCACCCCCAGACGGTCCAGCTGATATGGGAACGGTTCGGCGACGCACAGGTAGATCTGTTTGCCTCCCAGGACTCTTCCCATTGCTCCCTGTATTATTCCCTGACCGAGGGCACCCTTGGCACGGATGCACTGGCGCACAGCTGGCCGTCAGGGCTACGCAAGTATGCGTTTCCCCCAGTGAGCCTTCTTGCACGGGTACTGTGCAAGATCAGGGAGGACAAGGAGCAGGTCATGTTGGTCGCCCCGTATTGGCACGGCCAGACCTGGTTCCCAAAACTTTTACTCCTTGCGACAGCCCCTCCCTGGCCTATTCCTCTGAGACCGGACCTCCTCACTCAGAGACGGGGCACCTTTTGGCACCCGCGTCCAGCGCTCTGGAAGCTCCACGTGTGGCTTCTGGACGGGACGCGGCAGGTTTGAGTAGCCTTCCACCTGCGGTGGTCGCTACCATCACTTCCGCTAGAGCTGAGTCTACGCGACGCCTCTATGCGTTGAAGTGAAACCTCTTCGTCACATGGTGCTCTTCCCGCCAAGAAGACCCCTGGAAATGCCCGATCGGGTCCATGCTATCGTTTCTCCAGGAGGGGGTGGAGCGAAGGCTGTCTCCCTCCACCCTTAAAGTATATGTGGCCGCAATATCTGCCTACCACGATCTCCTGGGGGACAAAAAGGTAAGTCAGCACGACCTGATCATCAGGTTCCTGAGGGGGGCGAGGAGACTGAATCCTCCTCGCTCTCCTCTCGTTCCCTCTTGGGACCTCTCAGTAGTCTTAAGTGCTCTGCAGAGGCCTCCCTTTGAGCCTTTGCGGTCGGCTGAGATTAAGTTCTTGTCTATGAAGACGGCTCTGCTGACCGCATTGGCCTCGCTTAAGAGGGTCGGGGACCTGCAAGCATTTTCGGTTGACGAAGCGTGCCTTGAGTTCGGGCCGGCCAACTCTCACGTGATCCTGAGACCCCGGCCCGGATATGTGCCCAAGGTTCCTACCACTCCGTTCCGAGATCAGGTGGTGAACCTGCAAGCGCTGCCTTTGGAGGAGGCAGACCCAGCCTTGGCATTGCTCTGTCCAGTACGCGCTCTCCGCGCCTACGTAGACATGACGCGGTGTTTCAGGACCTCAGACCAGCTTTTTGTCTGTTATGGTGGAGAGCGGAAGGGAAGTGCTCTCTCAAAGCAGAGGTTGTCTCACTGGATAGTGGACACCATTGTTTTGGCGTACCAGCAGCAAGGCCGACCATGTCCCCTTGGTGTGAGGGCACACTCCACCCGGAGTGTGGCCTCCTCTTGGGCTCTAGCGCATGGCGCCTCGCTAACAGACATCTGCAGAGCTGCAGGCTGGGCGACACCCAACACATTCGCCAGATTCTACAATCTCCGAGTGGAGCCAGTGTCCGACTATGTACTCGCCCCTACGGGTGGCCGGTAATGGGCCAGGCTCAGGTGTCTTCGCTTGCTCGCCATTCCACTCCTAGGACTGGATACGTGCAATATTTTTCCTCAGGTGAGCTCCCCGAGAGCCCTGAGCTCCTCCAGCACTGCTTACGCCGACATCAGTTCAGTCTGCCCTTTCGAGCCCAGACCCTCATGTCCGGCCAGGTGCTCCGTGTGCATGGTTCCCTCCGGCGACCCCCACACGAGTATTTCCACCGTAAGCCTCCTCAGTCCCTGCCACCCCTAGGGTTAAAAATCCACCTTCGGCTGGTACCCTAGTGATCTTCCATATGCAGCCCTCAGCGGGTCATATGTGTATTCTCTAAGCCCTCCCTACGGTAGGCATCTTGGCATTCCCTCACTGGGATATGCTTCCCAGTGTACCTTGGTATCCTGTGATAAGTGGGAGTCCTTCGTCCGTACTAGTCTTACGACAGGGTACTCACACTTACGCAGGGCACTGGACGACAGCTGAGTGGCGTTGTTGTATTGGAACCCCCATTCGTTAGTCACTAACGTACGTCGTAGTGACTGAACGGAAGGGAACGTCTCGGTTACGTATGTAACCCTCGTTCCCTGAGGAGGGAATGGAGACGTACGTTTCCTTTGCCACGTCAGCTGTGCTGCACTGGAACGCAGAGTTCAGTCTTGGCTCCTGCAGCAGTAACATAATGCGATGTTGCCAGCGTACTTCCTTATATACCCACGAAGTGGGGCGGAGTTACGCATGCAAATTCCGCATGCCCATGGCATTGGCACTGCCATTGGGCGCTGTTGAATACTCGAAGATGATTGGCTTCTAAGCGAAACCCCCATTCGTTAGTCACTAACGTACGTCTCCGTTCCCTCCTCAGGGAACGAGGGTTACATACGTAACCGAGACGTTTTTCAGAGAATACTACAGAATACATTCAGAAAACTAGAAATATTGTGCACTAATGCCATGAAATACTGGTGATTTTTGGAATGCATAATATCATTACCATATTAGCTCTCAGCTGATATTAAAAGATTTGTAGTTTTTTTTACATTATAGCCCCGTTTCCACATAAATTACCCAGAACAATTTGTCCCAGGACGTTTCCATCGCGGTCTAAAATACAGTGAAGATTAGGCAAATTATCCTAGTGACGTAGGACTCCGCGCAACTTTCCAGTTCCCGGTAGGGTGACCACCATCAAACAAACCAAATGTGGAACGATTACTAAGTTTGTGTGGGACAATGTGGGACATGTTACCGACACTAAAACATATCCTGAAACTGTTATATAATGTATATCTAACTTAATAAAAACATTTGTATTCTGCCTTTCAGCTGATAAAAATAGTTTGTTCTTTAGTCCCTTCCAGAAAACACCATTACATCACAATGTAACATAACATGTCTTTATTTTACATGTCATTTAAATTCAACATCACTGAGCCCAAAGGCAGCAGGCATCATACAGATAACTATTTTTGAAACAGTTCTGACCAAGTCCAACCAAAATCCAACAAAATAAATAATGAACAAATAAAATATAAAACAACATGAAATTAGTTCATTGACAGTCTTATATATTAATGTATATTATATATGAAGAATATAACCAATTTACCGAATTATCCATTTCAAGGGTTCACACTACATCAAATGAAATAAAAGATTTAAATTAAATGAAAGAGTATGCATATTTGGCGTGCTGTCCAGGGAGGGTTCCTGGCTCTGAATTTTTGGCCCGAACCCAGAGTATTCCCCCCGTGATAGAGATAATCTAGAACTAGACTGCATTGTATTATGGATTGTGTTGACGTCTAATAAGAGTTTATTAAATCGAAGTGAGGAGATGGGGTTGTTGAGGGATGCTAAGAATCTGTTAATGAAAGAAGGTAAATTTGCTGTATATATACACCTCCTATCGTTGATTAAATTGATTAGCTTAATGTGCTCCACTCGTGTTTAATTAGGTTTATTTATCTGAAAGCGCTCCACTTGTGTTTAATTAGGTTTAATTGTCTGAACGTGCTCCACCCGAAATTTGTTAATAAAACATCACCAGTTTTCTGACAAGGACCACATGGAACAAATCACCGCTCCACATTTTGATTGACAGCCGTCACAACCTACTAGTGACCGTGTTTACTCCTTTTTTTTCAACCGTTGGATAGGATTTGAAAAACGGCTGTTGTATTTGTGTAAGGCGGGATGTTACTTCTAACGAAGCGCTATAAATTATAGGTGAAAAAAGAATAAATAAAATGCTTTCTTAAAAAGGCAAAAGAACGCATGCATGTTTTCTTAATATGATAATTAAAAACCAACAGACTGATGAAAATACGGGACATTTTCTCAATATGTGATGTGCGGGACAAGAGGTTAAAATGCTGCGCGGTACAACGCAAAGCGGGACGGGTGGTCAGCCTAGTTCCCGGTGGATTTCGTCCTCCGCAAATAAACTTAATAAAGTCTGAACCTCGTTGTCAATCCATCAGTCGTATTTTTTAAACTTCATTGTTGATTCGAATAGCAAACGACTCTTACTGTACGCACCGCAACATACTTTTAAAAATAGTGGTTGAAATAAAATCCCGTGTGAATTCAACCAATCAACATGTTCAGTGACCAAGTCCCACCCCCAAAAGTTCCTGAACTTTGAAAAAGTACTACCTCACAAGCAGGGGCTTTTTGAGGGGGAATTTTTTACCCAGCACTTCATTTAGACTCTTTTTTTGTATTATTCAGAAAGGATTTCAAATAAATGTGGCTCTTTTGAACTTTTTATGCATAAAAAAATCCTGAAATCAGTGTATTAATGTTCCCCAAAAAAAATATTGTGCAGCACAACAGTTTAATGATAGTAAATGCTTCTTAAGAACCAAATTAGGATTAGAATGATTTCTGAAGGATCATGTGACTCTGAAGACTGGAGTAATGACTGTTGAAAAATCCAGCTTTGCCCTCACAGGAATAAATTATACTTTTGACCATATATTGTTTATCGGCCATGAAATGGAAATAATTTTTTAAATAATTATTGGTTTACTGCTATCATGCATAATCTTAACTTTAAACTGCTTTTATTGAGTGCATTGTTCTTTGGTCCTTGTGGTCACTCTGAACAGTTTTGTATAAAAAAGAGCTAAATGATTCTTCAGATTTTTCTTTTGAAATTACATGATGGATGGTGAATAGTGACAGAATTATTTAATTTGGGAGAACAAATGCTTGAATGAATGCTGACTGACTCGCCAAAGTGTGTAAAAAAAACAACAACTGCACACTGCCCATTCACTGAGCATCTGGTGCCTATTACACACAAAACTAGAAAGCACTTTCTCAATCTGGCAATTATAATCTGATTGGCTGACTTTATGCACGTTACGGGAGTCGTTGTGCACATGCTGTTCCATTACCAGAGTCGTTTCCAGGATGTTCTATTATTATGATATCAGCTATTTCAGAATGAAGTTAGACACCATATTGAATTTAACGCAGATGAAAACGAGGCTGTAAGGGATAGACCGTTTTCAACTAAAAACGTAAAACTTTTTATACGTTTTGTCAATTCATTTACACAAAAACAGCGTTCTGGGTGCCTAAAAGTGCGAACTTTTGAAAACGGTTTCAAAGTGCAAGTTTTTGAAAACGGTCTCCATGTACACAACAAAAACGCAAATCTGTAAAAAAAATTACGTCATGCACATGCGTATTACATGTTCAGTGTTTCATCGCCATCTAATGGCCTGGCAGCAGAATACAGAGTTTTTAGTCGTTTTTGTGGATCCATGTGAATGGGGATCGTTTTGACAATGGTGTCGTCTGCATGCGGAAATCTGGAAAACTGTTCTGTTATAAGCATATCTTTGTTGTGTAAACTTACCCTAAAAGAGGCCTCATTTATAGAAAAAAAAATACGTACACACAAATTTGAACTTAGAGTGTGTGTAGGCTGAAATCCACGCCAGCATTCATAACAACAATCTTTGATGTGGGAAAAAGTGCTTAGCGCCACATCAGGGTCTGAGAAGACGTACGCACTTTTCCTTGTGGCAGAAAGTCGGAGTACTGCAGGTATTTGCAAATCTAAGCAATTCTTGCCGCTCCGGATTTTCAAGTAAAGCATTTGGTCCTTGACTGGAGGTCTTTTATATGTTAATGACATTAATCATGGAGCGGAGATCTGAAACCATTCAGCTGAGCACAATTTCAAGATCATTTACGATTGATAAATCTGGGCGTAAGCACGTTTTTTGTGTGTACAGGTACGCACATTTGGGTGGTTTCTAAGCAACATTTTATTAATGAGGCCCACAGTCTTTACAATGGCAAACACTGTATAAAGATCTTAAATAATTTTCCCAACTTCTAGTTCCATCATTCTGAAGTCAATGGGTTTTTGGTTCAATACCTGAATAAACAAAATGTTATTTTTAAAACATTAATCTAAACATTATTTATGCATTTGTAACTGTACCAATTCAGATGCAATTGCTGTGCCACCTCTGCAGTATAAATATGTATTTTATTGTTAATGATTTAATTTGATTGGTAACAGCTCTATAGTGTCTTATTATACTACTTGTATTTATTTGAGGTCTTGGTCTTGGTCTTGTCCTGCCTTGGTTTTGGTTTAGTCTTGGTCTCAACCTCTCAAATTCTTTGTTTAGGTGGTCTTGACATTAAACCATGGAGTAGTTTGTTTATATTTATGAAATAAAGAAGGTTCAAGTAATCTTTAATCCAGTGGCCATCACAGTTACTTCTGGGCTACTGTAGGGTTAGTGAAAATCTATATAAACTAGATAAAAACTAGATAAAACATAAAGGTCACTCCCGTAATAATCAACAAATCCATTGGTCCAAATTTATATGAAGTATCTTTAACTACGATGTACTAACATTTAAATTAATAATTTGATACAGTGCACTTATTGTGTATGTACATGGTTTTTACATTGTAGTTATATTTAAAAATATCTGCATGTAATTACACATTTAGATTTGTACTTATGGTGATTGTATTTAGGCTTAAAAGTTCACTGTAAACCCTAATGCTCAAAATATTTAATTGGTTTGAGTTGGGCAAACTTCAGTTAAACAATCTTGTATGAACTTGTATGGGTATTCAGAACTTTCTTTTTCTTTTGAGTTCACAAAACTGACACATTTTAAGTAATCTGAATTGTTTCTTTGTTTCGAGTTTAATTAGCCTAGAAAGCTAGACCCACCCTGGCAGCAGCAAATCTAGCAACTCTCCGTTGGCTTGCGAGCTACGGCACTGAAGTCATACTTAAGAAAGGAAGATGTGTTCGGAGTTTTACCGACCGGATACGGCGAAAGTTTAATCTACTAGCTCCGCTTCACCTTCTTTGTTGCTCTGGTTGGTTGTAGCGCTATCCTATTGCGTGCAGAGGGAATTTGAAAGACAACCGTTTATCCCGCCCCTCAGATTGAGCCCTGCCAATGGTGAGTTCCCAGACCCAACATCTTGATGTGGGTCTGGCTTGTCAGGCTAGCGTTTAATGAACTTGTTCATTTTAGTTTAAACAAACTTGACTTTAACTTGAGATTACATGATAATTAAATGATAATTAATAAGTTAAATGTATGAGTTAGCTTACTCAAATACTTCAAGAGCAATTAACATGCATAGTATAAAATAAAAATCTGTTAGTTCTGCTTACTTAAACTCTGAATTTCTTAACTTAAAAAAATTGAGGTAATTGCGCCTCAATTTTTTTAGTTTTGCCAACTTGTTGGGTTTACAGTGTATTCATTTGGGAAGATTATCATGATGAACAAAACGTGTTAGATTCATACATTTTTGTTGGTCACAAGCTTATTTTCTGCAACTATCCATAAGCCAATAAAAAAAATCCTATTGTTTTTTGTGTGTGTTTTTTTGTTGTTGTTTGTTGTTTTGTTGAGGGAACCAGGGTGGTGCTGACTCCTGGGTTTATCATCTCTGCAGCACTCAACAAATTTTGTTAATATGACCATCTTTAGAAAGAAAAATAACTGGTTATTTTAATAACTGTTCAATGAAAGAACCCCCCAAAAAAGCCTATGGGGCCTTTATTTTAAGTGTATTTGGCAGAAAGTTTTTAGTTTATATGTTCTCATATACTGGGCACATACACTGAATGCATGAGCTCTACTGTGACACTGTGAATAAAAATGCTAATCTGCAGTGGAGAGAGATGATGTGACCTTGTATATTAAATGGCTCTTCATTTATTTTACAGTCTTCTCCAGAGAGTGATACTGAGTCACTTTCATTTATTACTGAAGATAAATGCAGAGTACCCTACTCCCAAACATCATCTGAGCATTTACAGGAATAATGTTGACTCAGTGGTTAGCCGGCTCACGTCTCGCAACACCATCACGTTACCCTGTGCAGGAGCTCTGTATATATACTTTGGTATTAAATATAGATACAAAACTGGGCAGAATCAGACTTATGTATAGCACAGAGCTGTTGTGGATTTGTGCCAAATGTTTTGGGACACCTGCCTTTACATGCACATGAACTTTAATGACATCCCATTCTTAATCTGTAGGGTTTAATATGGAGTTGGAGTTGCAGCTTTAACAGCTTCAAGTCATCTGGGAAGGCTTTCCACAAGGTTTAGGAGTGTGTTTATGGGAATTTTTGACCATTCTTCTAGAAGCGCATTTGTGAGGTCAAGCACTGATGTTGGACGAGAAGACTTGGCTCGCAGTCTCCGCTCTAATTCATCCCAAAGGTGTTCTATCGGGTTGAGGTCAGGACTAGTCACGTTCCTCCACACCAAACTCGCTCATCCATGTCTTTACGGACCTTGCTTTGTGCACTGGTGCACAGTCATGTTGGAACAGGAAGGGGCCATCCCCAAACTGTTCCCACAAAGTTGGGAGCATGAAATTGTCCAAAATGTCTTGGTATGCTGAATCATTAAGAGTTCCTTTCCCAGGAACTAAGGAGCCAAGCCCAACCCCTGAAAAACAACGCCACACAATAATCCCCCCTCCAGCAAACTTTACACTTGGCACAATGCTGTCACGCTAGTACAATTCTCCTGGCATCTGCCAAACCCAGACTCGTGAGAAGTTTGCCAGACAGAGAAGCGTGATTCGTCACTCCAGAGAACACATCTCCACTGCTCTCCAGTGGCGGCGTGCTTTACACCACTGCATTCGACGGTTTGCATTGCACTTGGCGATGCAAGGCTTGAATGCAGCTGCTCAACCATAGAAACCCATTCCATGAAGCTCTCTATGCACTGTTCTTGAGCTAATCTGAAGGCCACATGAAGTTTGGAGGTCTGTAGCTAGTTGGCGACTTCTGCGGACTGTGCGCCTAAGCGTTGCGCTGACTCCGCTCTGTGATTTTACGTGGCTGAGTTGCTCCCAATTGCTTCCACTTTGTTATAATACCACTAACAGTTGACCATAGAATATTTAGTAGTGAGGAAATTTTACGAATGGACTTACTGCACAGGTGGCAACCTGTCACAGTACAACGCTTGGATACACTGAGCTCCTGAGATCAACCCATTCTTTCACAAATGTTTGTAGAAGCAGTCTGTATGCCTAGGTGCTTGATTTTATACACTCTTAGAAGAGATTGAACCTTTGGAGTTCAAAAAGGAACTTTAAAGTGCAAATATGAACTTCTAACTACAATAAAGGTTCAAAGTTGAACCTATAGGTTCTATAATGATCCACTGATTATTTGGCACATGTTGTCGGTTCATTTTAGAACCTTTGTTGTGGCAGAAGGGTTCATATAAGAACCTGGCCTGTTATCAAGGTTCCTTTATGAACCTTAGATGGACTGTAAAGATTTGGTTTGCTTTTAGCCCCTGAACATACTGAACATGCACAAGAATTAACTTTTTAATAGTTTCAGATTTAAAAAATTGCCTTGAAGCACTTGAATCATTTAAGCCACTCCATAATTGTTTACCTGTTAGTTTACAAAAAGACTTTAAGCAACACTACAGCCCTGAAACAAAAACACTGCTTTCAGGTTGCTAAATGCAACATTTTTTGTAGAGAAGTCAATACATTATAAATCAGTAAACCTTCAAAGAAGATTTTAACTGTAAATTGTAAAGTGTAACTACAAACTATAGGGATACAAGTCCACGGTTCAATACATACCTTGGTTTTTAACCACGGTTTTCGGTTCGGTTCGGTTCTAATGGCTTGTCACATCAGTTTTTTACTATTCTATTCTTAGGCGACAGGAACAGCAAGAGGTTAAGGAGAAAAAATAAAAAAAATTTATTGCAATACTCTATAAAATATACATTGATTCTTATTAAAGTTACTGTATTAAAGTTTTTCAGTCAAGAGCAGTGAGTGATTTTCTCTTTGTCTTGTTGTTGTATTAACATTAAAGAGATAGTTCACTCAAAAATGAAAATGCTGTCATCGATTACTCACGCTCAAGTTGTTTTACACCTAAATAAAGTTATTTCTTCTGTTGGACATAAAATATATTTTGAAGAATGTTGGAAACCAAACAGATCTGGCCCCCTTTGTAGGAAATAATAATATGAAGTCAATGCCTACCATCAACTGTCTGGTATTCAACTGTCTGTGTTCAACAGGAGAAATGAAAACAGGTTTGGAATAATATTAGAGTGAGTAAATAATGACATAATTTTAGAGGTGAACTGTCCCTTTAAGGACAGCGTGTTCACCCCAGCTGTCAATTTTAGACCTGCCCGCATCACAGAGACACACGCCGATTTTACTCTCACTTTAGACATAACCGACTGTGTTTATGTTAACGTTGTGTGTATTTGACAGTATTAGCGCAGTAAAACGACTATTAGTCCAGTAATCACGTGTTTGACAGGCGTTTAGTGTGCCAGCTCGGAAAAGAGCATGATAACCGGCAAGTTGTTAAAACGCATTCAAATAATGAACTTTCGTGATTGTGAATAACTATAGTGTTCCGTGAGTAGGCCTATAACTCTACCACTAACGTGCAAAATGCAAATGCAAAACCGAAAAAAACGCAATTCACAAGCTCCTATTGAACCGTGAATGCCGTACCGAACGGTTCAATATTATATTGAGAATTGTGGCATCCCTACTACAAACCTTAGCTCTTATTACATTGTTTAAATTTTTTACAGTGTTTTATATAAAGATATAGCATAGTCTATTGCAACATCATGCTATTAATTAAAGAATAATCCACACATTTTTGGATTATTCTAGCAAAATGCCATCCAAGAAAGTAGTAATAATAGGCCTATCAAAAATAATAATAGGGTAGCCTAATAATAATTATTAGGCCTATTATTAATATTATTATGCCTATTATTATTATTGATAATAATTGTTATTATTATTTGTATTATGCATAACAAAAACAATATTGTTCTGGTTATTTGAAACAAAAAAAAGTATTGCTACATTTTCAATAATAATAATAATAATATGTATATACCCATTATTATGAAAAGTTTTGAAAATTGTAACAATTTAATTTTTTGTTTGTAGCCTAACACATAAACCTTAATAACCTTTTCATCTTTGTTTTTTAGCCACTTTAATTCTGCTAATACTGACATAATTCATTAGCAATTTAATTTCACTTAAGTTTCTAAATGTGATTCAAATTAAATTCATGTTATTTTCTTTTTGCTAATTAAATTGTGAAAGCTTTTCTGTCTGTGCAACGTAAATCACTGAATCTTCAATGGTCTGTCTCGCGCAAAAACCGTTACTTTGATGCGTGTGACGTCAGCAGATGGACGAGAGGATCGACGGGAATATATAGGTAAGACAAAATAAAGTGTCAAAATATCTATAAACCTTCTTGATATCTGTGATAATATAATGTGTAGTGTAATAATAAGGTTGGAGCTCATTATGTGACTCTTAGCAGTAAGATATATTTATTTAAATAACAAGATAGTAGGCTAATAGTCCAACGAGTTATGATTTGGCTTATGGATAGCCTATAACTGAAGGCCTAAGATACAAGTGGTTCTCAACTAAAATTATTAACTCATTTACTTTATTCATTTTAATTGTAAACACCTTAGCCTTATTTTTGCGCAATTGCTCAGGGAAAATTACACCATAGAGCCATCTAAAGTCCAACCAGTATTAGCCTACGTCTTTTTCTGTAGGACTTAATTTGTTATTTCACATGGGTCTCAACATCTCAACACATAACATTGCCCAAACAGTGTGGCCAGCAAATTATCAGCTACCCAAATTTCCTATGGCAATAAAAAATGTTTTTCTTCAACAGGACGGAGCAAATGGAGATAAAAAAAATTATTCAAACACTGTTTAATCATATGTGCACATATATATGGTAATTGTATATAGCATAATTAATTATTAATTTAGCATAATAAACTAAATTAATTAACTTATTTAGCATACTTTCATTTTAGAGCATGATGGATGACAATTTTTATCTCTCTTTTTCCCCAGGTCTCCAACAAGTGAACAATATAACAAGGTGTGTTCAGCCCTTGTTACCAAATACCAATTCTTGAGAGACAGGACAAGAAGGGGATATGTAAGAACATGACAGAGTTTTTTAATACTTCCTTGATATTGTTATCTGGAAGGTGATACATATTTAATTATTAAATGTTTTTAATTTAAGGGGTCATGGCATGAGATGCTTAAGAACAAATTCAAGAAAGAAAGATCACCCTTGGTTGACATTGAAGAGATAAGTCTGCTGCAGATTCAGCAAAGAACCACATGATTTTTCCAAACATCCAACAGACAACTAACACTATGAAGGCAACTAATAGAGAAGTATGCCACATTATATGACACCTTAATAGAAATTTATAGCAATGGATGTCTTTATTTTATTTTTTAGACTGAGGATCTATCTGTAATCCAAGACATGTATCAAAAGAGACCAAGGTCTGAAGAGGTAATAGTCACAAACAGAATAATCTAATTAAAATAATTTAAGAATAGGTTAAAGTTTACAGTTATTAAATGAGTGTATGTGTTTTTGTTGATATAATCAGGAGAAGATGAATACAGCATATAGGGATCCACTTGGAGAGAATGAAAACAGAATGCTTGAAGAGGACACCAAATGTCAGACTTTTACAAGACTACATGGGACGGACAAGGAATGAGAGGACAGACATGAAACATCATTCCACAAAATAAATCACGATATCCAGCCCTTTAAATCCCCTCTATTGTGAGTAGAATTGAATTCCAAATATGTATTCAAAACATTTGTACATTTTTGTTAATACTTTTGTTGTTGTTGTTAATAGCTTGTATTAGATTTGGAAAGCATATATGCAAATATTGAAAAGAACATTCTGACAAATCTTGCCCTGGTGGCACAGAAAGTTATCAATGAGTGCAACAGAAGAGAAGTCGGGGTGGATATTTGAGCTGAGTTTGGCTGAAGCGGAACAAAAACCCCATGTTGATTTGGCACACAAAGGTAATGATTATTAATATGAATGAAAATGTATACTGAATCTCTGTTTTATAATAATATACAATTCACAATTAACATAATATCCATGGATATTTTCACAATTTTATATTTAAGGTCTCTCAATGGCTGTTGCTGTCCTGCTGCTTCCACTTTTATTCAAAGAGAGTCCGAGATCTCTATATCTTATCAATGAGGTACACTATACCTATAAAAGTAGGTTTTTATGCCCTTTATCCTTGAATGTGTGCAGGTCCCACTATAGAGTGGTGCAGGTATGATGTCAAAACCCCACACCCTGGTTCCCTTGAGATTTTCCTATGGGGTTTTACAATGTTTGTTTTTTTCTTTTTTTCGGCAAATTACTCTTCTGGGTTCTGACGTCATACCTGCACAGACTATAATAGGGTTCTTGCAACCAAAACATTCATTATTATTTTTTGACAAAAACATTCTAGCATTGGGCAAATTTACCAGTTATGATGTCACAAAGTCATATATTTCTAAATGACCTTTTTTTTGTTTACTTTTTTTTTTCAATGTTTTGTTTTACAGATAGTATTTTAACTGCTATATCGTTATATCTAATATAACATTATCCTCTCTTTGTTTAGGAATCCTGTACATAAAGGGAGGTGTCTTGGGTGGAAGGGGAGAAGGTCTGTGAAGTGGATGATCTGACCATGGCTCTTGTTTTTTTAATGGCAATACACTTCATCTTCAACATTGAGTATGCTGCAAAGATGAGAAACACTGACATTTGTTGAAAAGTTTTTTAATGTGGCATAACGCAGAAACCAAAATACCACCCACCGTGATTAAAATGGCCATTTTTTTGTTTGACTGAATATATATATATTGGAATATATAAATACATGGAATGGGTTGTTGTAAGCATTAATATTTTCTGAATATATATACATATAACCAAAAGTGTGTGGGTGTGTAAATGCATGTAAATACATGAAATGGGTTGTATTTTTTCCCCTAAATACTGTGAATATTCAGTTCCATTCAGTTATTTTTTAATTTATTTTTTTTAATGAAAGAATATTCTATATTAGTTTTAATAAGTCTTTGTTTGTACTTTGTATCCAGTGCTAAAAATTGTATATGCCTATATAAAATAAATATTTAATGGAGAATAATATGTTTGGTATGTGTTGTGAAATGAGATTAAAGTAATGTATAATAATAATAAAAACAACAAACATGCATGCATGCTAAAAGCGTGTCTAAAAAGGTTCAAAATGGAACCCATGCGGTTCATTAATGCACCTTTAAGTAAAGGTTCCAATTAGAACCTTTTCCAAAAGGTTCAAAAATGAACCTTTAAGGTTCCCCCACAGTTGCAATTTCCAGGAACCTCAAAAGGTTCATTTTTGAACCTTTTCTTCTTAGAGTGTACACCTTGGGCCAAGTGATTGGAACATCTGAATTCAATGATTTGGAGGGGTGTCCCAATACTTATATATAGTTTGATGCATGTTCAGTTAATGGACATCTCATACCAGATAGCACGCACACCATGGCCATCATAAAGGGCCTTTTACACTAAGAACAATAACTGTAACGATAAGTATATTAGCATCCACACACCAACTATTCCCTATTCTCATAGAACGATTATTAAAACTTTAATGATAGTATTTACAAATATCATATGTGTGAAATGATTGCTATTTATTTTATTTGTTATAACTAACAACATAAGCACCAAACGCAGATGTTTATGTTGCTGAACAGAATGTTATTTCGGATAGAGATTATATTGTATGAAATTAGTGAGTGAATTAGCCACACTCCACACAATGTTGAATTGGAGTTTGAAGTTGTAATGACAAGAGGAATTTACTGAATTATAAATCAAAGAAATTCAACACAACAGAGGAATTTCATTACTCCAATAGAACAGAAACTTCTTAGGGTGTGTGGTTTTGTTTTGAAAGCTTCAAAGAAATTATGTTCCATAACATGGTCCAATAAAATAAATTAAAGTTAATGCGATACATTAATGAAATAAACAAATTAAATACATAATAATTGAAACTAATAATTATTTGAAAATATCCCACATACTGTGTATTGTTAATTAATTTATGGTAATTCATACTGAAAAATGAAAAATATTTTTTAAAATACATAATGCATTACATACACAAGTACTAGGGCTTGCTTAACCAGTTTAAACAGCAAAATAATTATTTGACAACATTGATAATAACTGAGTCTATTATTCAAAAGACTGACTGACTGTAAACATAAAATTTCTGTTCTGAAGAAGCATAGGTTGACTGAATGTGTGGGTGTGCCATGTATGTTTCAATCACACATTGACATTCATACCGTGATGGTTTAACCCTCCCGTTTGTTTTACATTTACATTTATGCATTTTGGCAGACGCTTTTATCCAAAGCGACTTACATTGCATTCAAGGTACAAATTTTACATTTTGTCAGTTCTTGCTTTCCCTGGGAATCGAACCCATGACCTTGGCGTTGCTAGCGCCATGCTCTACTTTTTGAGCTACAGGAAAGCCACAGGAAAGCTACAGGAAAGTTTTAATCATACTCTCACATGTAAGAACATGCACTCTTTCATATTTCCATTTGAAAACACACCCTGAACTGCTCCTAATTGCCCTCAGGTGGATATGCTTCAGAAACATTGATTAAAACTGTGAATAATTTATCATCACATCCATCAGGATGGTGAAGCATGCTGAAAACAAATCCAGCGAGTGAATAGCACTGTAACTAACAGCCGACTCAATGCAACTCTAACTTTTCCCATTTGAAGTATATAAACAAAGCAAAGGAGCGAGAAACAAGATTACTTAATTAATTTTGAATAATGTATCTTAACTTTGAATATCTGAACATACAGGAATAGATCACCCTAACACTAAACACGTCGTCGTCATGTACTCATGCTGATGTTATTCCAAATCCTTATCCTATATATGAATGTAAAAAAAAGAATAAAAAAAAAAGGTTTCAAGTAGTAAAATGTTATAGTTAACAATAATAACCCTATATGTAACCAATATAACATATTTTATATATTTCCAGACAAACCAGATTGGCTGGTTTTCTTTTAGCCATAATTGCACCATCTGGTAGCAAAAAGCATCTTTCTCCCTTAAAGGCAATTTTTTACAACGAACGAATGAAAAAAAGAAAGAAAGAAGGGAAAAAAAACAAGCCAGGTATTCAGGTAGTGCTTCTCTGAAAATTCAATTAAAATGAACAAAAAATAGAAAAAAGAAAAAATATATAGTGCCCTCCACTAATATTGCACCCTTGGTATATGAGCTAAGTAATTGGAGTCAGTTTTTAATGCAGCCAATTACTGGCTGTGAAGATAAATCTGCATTGTTTATCCTTTATCCAAATTCCAAGCTTTCATTGAAGTAAAACAATTGAACCCAATTATTGCAACCTCCTTTTCCCAACATTACAGCTCTGAGTCTTCTTCTATAATGCCTGATGAGTTTGGAGAACAATTGACGAGATCAGAGACCATTCCTCCATACAGGATCTCTCCAGATCCTTCAGATTCCTAGCTCTTCTCTTCAGTTCACCCCACTCATTTTCCATAGGGTCCAGGTCAGGGAACTGGGATGGTCATGGCAGAAGCTTAATTTTGTGCTCAATGACACGTGGTGATTTTGATGTTGGTTTTGGATCATTGTCCTGATGGAAGATCCAACCATGTCCCATTATAAGATTTCTAGCAGAAGCGGTCAGGTTTTGATCTTTTTATCTGATGGTATTTGCTTTAGAATCCATGATACCATGTATCTGAAAAAGATGTCCAGGACCTCCAGCTAAAAAATAGGCCCACAACATAAAAGATCCAGCAGTATATTTAACCGTGGGCATGGGGTACTTTTTATCTAGCGATGAGGTTGTGAATTGCAACCACCTGCTAACCCCTCCCTTTCGAAGCACATAGAGAAGCTACGGTGGCTGACACAGAACAAAGATGTCGTCGTCTGAAGCCTTGTTTATACCTTCGCCTGGCTCTGCCGCGCGAGCCTCCGCTGACTGCGCATGCTCCTCCCCAAACAGACAAAGTGTTTATACTTGACGCGCTCGCCATTGTACTATTCTTTGAAACGACAGAGGGCGACTCTGAGTAATTGTTCTATAAACCACCAGGAAACAGTGGACACAATCACAAGTCATTTCAGAGCAAATAACCACCTCAGTTATGTTTGATCAATAATACACAAGTATAAGTAAAAGGTATAATAAGCTATACATGAAATAAAGCAAACAATTCAGTCAAAGTCAGTGCTAGTAAGTCAATTCAAAGTCAGTGCTAGTAAGCTACAATGGTACGTAAAGTTATAGCCTAAAAATAAAAAAGTAATGAAACTTCACTTTGCCCTCAGCCTAAACAATTTGCCAGGGAACAAATTATAGATCCATGAGACCAAAGATCAGCCGTTACATCTTCACAAGACAAATTATAGCTCGAGACACCACAGAGACATCAGAGCCAGCAGCAGACGGCAGAAGGACTAGCCGAGGAAAGGCTACTCTCGCCGGGGTAAACAAGCGCGGAGCGCCGCTGATCCACTGGAGCTCAGAACTCCGAAAACGCCAGATAAAATGTTCAAATAGGCACTCTTTTTATAAATAAACCACAGATTTGAGCTTTAAACAACTACATTATTGCCTGAAAAAGTCTTAAAACTACGTTTTGTCACACATTAACAGTAGATTTTAACAAAAAAGACGTGTAAACACAGCCCATGTCAGCCATTTCTCACCGAGACGAGCCGGCTGGCAGAAGCCCCTCCCATGACGCGAATTCACATCTGTTGTGAAGTGAATGTCACGCGCGAATGAAGCAAGTAAACTCAAAATGTTCAAGCGTCCAACTTCGCGCGAATAGCGTAATTTATTCGCGTCATTCGCGTCCGGTGTGAA
This sequence comes from Gobio gobio, assembly GCF_949357685.1. NCBI lineage: Eukaryota > Metazoa > Chordata > Actinopteri > Cypriniformes > Gobionidae > Gobio > Gobio gobio. Next base: position 34,995,548 of record NC_137113.1, read on the forward strand.
CGCCACATAAGGTAGGCCAAATAAAACGGTTGATTATGTAAGGTCTTTATACACCACTGAAAACATAGTTATGTATATTATATTGTATTTCTTTCCTCATAAATATTACACACTGCACCTTTAAAGACACGTAATATAAACTGGGACCAGACATTCTTATATTGTTCAATTTTCTGTTGAACATCCAGATCGCTCATAGCTACCAAACACCATTTTACATTTGTACCTTTGTAAATGTAAAAAAAGGTATTAGGACTCCATCCACTGTCCCCTTAATGCTGGGTTCTTTGGGAAGCTGTACAGGGTTGTCTTGCCCTGACAACCAAAAACACACTTCTTTGGTGACATTGTTGATTTCGTGAAGTCCTGTGACCTGTGCAGCGCAGCCGACGACATCCCAGGCGTGCTTTTGCTCTCTCGCTCTGGTCGACGTGTACACGCACACCCTACCGGGAGAAGTGCCCCTATGGCCCGTACAAGGAAATTCCACCCTTGTTGACGTCACAGGCCCACACTCGAAAAAAACAGTGTAAAAAAACTCCGTACTATTTAGATGTCACTTTCAAAAAGAAGAAAATAAATATAGATCTAATTTTCTCAAACTAACTAGTCAAACCTTGACCCCTTAATTGCATTCGATACTTTTATAATGGCTTTTTGAAATGGACAGTCCTTGGTCATTACTAGCTTTCATTGTATGGATATAGCCATGTGTTAACTATTCCTTCAAATCAAGATTGTTGTTATTAAATCTTTATCTAATTATCATGCTGGCTGTCTTTGTCTAGCTCTCATACATGCATAATACATTATACAATCACGAAAAAAGCATTTATTTCGCAGCAGATATTCTGTTCTAAACTGACCTTGATTTTACTTTGTGAATTTGAGAATCAAAGGAAGCTTAAAGCCAGACAAATCTCTTTATGCTTTTCAATGCTTAACATATAAAAGCCTCACATTGTAATTACTGGCTATTTCGTGGGAAATTGAAAGGTATCTAATTATACAGAAGACACAATCACAGTCATATCAGAGCAAATAACCACCTCCGTGACGATCATACATCATATTTTGACACTCCAGACAGATTCTTTCAAAGTCTCTTTAAAGCATCATGTTATTTCTGAATATTATCAGTGCATCTGTGTCAATCAGATACGTATGATACTTTACACACAGTTATTATGGATACTTAAATGTTTTTTACTTGTATGGGTAAACTGTATTTTAAGGCGTTCTTGTTACAGTGTAATTATATTTAAGTACTGAGTGATATTAATTAACACCATGTACTTACTATATAATTAGGGCTATGTTTGGGGTTACACTTTATATTAAGGTGTCTTCGTTACTCTGTAATTATACATTTAAGTACTTCAGTACTAATGATTACATGTACTTACTACAGGGGAGTTTGGTGTATGGTTAGTTGTATGTTATTATGCATAATGTACTGTTATTGCTATAATAAGTGCATGTAACATATATAACAAGGACATTGTAAAATAAAGTGTTACCAATAGTATTAATGTATCACATTTGATATATAAACACCATTTTTTTCAACTGGTGTCTCAAGATGGTGCAGATCGTTAGAGAAGTAGACTGAAATAAAATGATGAAATACAGTAAAAACAATCTTTGAATGCAATTTCTTTCATATGCGCAGTTTCTCCACTGATCCTCCAGTGTGTGTTTGTGAATTTTTAAGTGCTGGATGCAGGTGCTTTTGTTTGAAGTGCCCTTACAAAGAATGAAAGACCATGACGCCTGAAATGATTACCGTTTCTCAACAAGACTTTCAGAAATTCAAATAAAGTAAAGTGCAATTTCAAATGGTCTTCCAGTACCTTTTAAAGAGACAAGGGCAAGGCACCGTTTTTCAAACCTGTAAACAATTTTCAAGAGACTCAAAAAGCCAGTCGAGAACATGCCATTGTCATATCTCAACCCAAAATGCCTGTTTTCTCATACATTTTTGGAAAAATTGTATAGGGTCTATACAGGGATCAAAATATTGATTTTGAAAATGTTGAAAATGATCATTTTGAGGATATGTTTGAGATGGCGAATATGAGCCAGATGCTGAATGTACTGGGAAATGAGCTCTGACCAGGACAGTGATGATGGGATAAAACGTCTCGGTTACGTATGGTAACCCTCGTTCCCTGAAGGAGGGAACGGAGACGTACGTCGGACGTCACCAACGAATTGGGATCACTTCATGGGAGCCCCTATCAGCTTCGAGATATAGAGAACAGGCCAATGGGCCATTGCTCCGCCCCGCACCGCAGGTATAAAAAGGAAGCGAGAGCAGCGCACTATTGTTTTTCACTGAGGAGCCGAAGTAGTGACTCGGCCATGCAGCGATGGTACAGGAACTGTGGCGACGGGACGTATGTCTCTGTTCCCTCCTTCAGGGAACGAGGGTTATACGTAACCGAGACGTTCCCTTTCAGTCGATCACATTCGACGTACGTGCATTGTAGCCTATGGGAATTTTTGCATCAAATAATTAATTTTAATGTTAGTACATAGTAGTTAAAGATACAAATTATAAAGTGGGACCAATTTACTACTCTCCAAAGAATTATTGTTGCTTTTAAGAGTTCTTTGCTAAACCTAAACTTACAAGAAACCATTGAAAAATGTCACGTTTTAAGAGCACACATGTAAACTGTCAATTAATGACAAGTCCCAGAGGAAAGCACTTTTAAGATGGTACTGACAGCAGATGGTTACCTGATGATGTGTTTGTGGAGTAAAGGAGCGAGCCGTGAAATGTAACAGTGGTATCAACGTAAATCAATGCTGAGAGAAGAGACTCATTGAATGAAACGCAACTATCTTCCACAGCAGAAGAGGATGAATGCCAGAGGAAAGGATGGAGGAAAACACAGCTCCTAACAATCAGCCAGACACGAGTAAAGGTCATGTGTGAATCTGCCCCAGTGGGGAAAAACACAGCTGACCTTTGCCACCTCGGTTGAATAGTTGCTGAGATGATATTTGGCATGTCAGTGGAGTGTGCATTTCCATCCAGACACGCATCCACTCAACTATTCACATGAAAACAATTTTTACTCTCTCTGTTTTCACACACAGAAGATCTGGCTTACACAGGCTTCATTGAACTCTCATGCTGAGCACACACTAATCGATGCCTGGTAATTAGACCGCATGGAGCTCTGGACACACACGCTCGCAGTGCCCAGCAGTGTGAAATGAAACAAATGAGGGGTCAGTGGGGAAGCAGATGACCCTCAGAGTGCAGAGATCAGGGGTCAGTGCTTCTGGCATGTCCCACCTCTCGCTCTCATCCGCCCACTTTTTTAGAAACACTCTGAATTTTGCTGGTACAATTCCCAAATTTACCAGATGTTTGGTGGAGGAACAAATGAGGAGTGCATAAAATCATCAAAGACGGAGGGAGAGAGAGGTGGACCGGGACCACAACAATTCAGGAAGGAAAGAGACAAGCGTGATGAATTGTGGGAAGACAAGTGGCAGCCATCCTAGTTGTTTAGATTAGAGATATTAAAGGGGGACCTATTATGCCCTTTTACAAAGTTTTTATTTTGTTTTTGGGGTCTATTAGAATAGGTTTTCATGCATGTTTTTTCAGAAAACATTATTTTTTTCACACATTTTCCATTGTTGCAGCACCTCTCTTCCCAGTCTGTTTAGTTCTGGTCTCTATGAAGAAAAGCACAATGTGCAGTGATTGGTCGGCTGGACCAGTGTGTTGTGATTGGTTTGTGCTTTGTTTTATAAATGTCACACTCCTTACCATAACTGTGAGTTTCAACACATTACTAACGCAACTCAACCAGGCCTTGACCTTTTATTTTGCGTATGCCTTGGGAGGGAATTAACCCTCATCCTCTTCTCGCATCCTGTAACAAATCCTTCCCTTGCAGGTCAAAATGACACAAAGCCTTAAAATTATACTTTTTTTTGTCCAGAAAGCTTATATCATTTCATTTTGATATTTTTTTCTATTTTTTAAATGCAATTTTCTTTGAAGATTTTTATTTTATGTACCTTTAAATTATTAGATTTGTAAATAATATAATTTAAGCACATTCTTTTAACTTTAATTCAAAATAACTCTCCAACACATGCATAACCAGCTCAAATCGGCTCCAAATATCTCAGTTAGTCAATTTGGGTGTCTCTGCTGACCTAATATAACTATATAAATGTAATATAAATGTTATTTCATGATTCTTGCAACTAGATGGCCTTATAGCTCTATATGGAGCAAATGAAATTTTGCGCTGGGTCTTAATGTCAGTTCTTGACTTTATATGCATTCAGGTACACATGTAGACATTATTGTTGTTTGACATTAAACAGACAGCAGTAAAGGCTACTGCCCCTTTAAGACCTAATGCATGGATATGCGTCGTCTTTCTCAACTGTATAAAGTTTACTTAAGGCATATACAGACTATGTCTGCTAGAATACTCATCAAGATGGACATGTTGACATACTTTTTGTGTGAGTTTGTCCATGTAATAGCGAGACTTGAAAGAGAACTCAATATTTGCGTGCTGTGAGACGTGTGCGCGCTTTCGGATAAGTGCACAGAGACAAATTTTCTCACAGCGCATGCGACTTCTCATTCGCGTCTTCTGGCACTACACCCGGGTGATGACGGCGAAAATGACTGGTCATATTCGAACATATGGCAGCACTCGCATGCATTGGACAAAGTTTACAAAGAGAGAATTATTTGAAAAATTTGAAAAAAAATAAGTATTTGAAGGACTTTTACACGGCACCCCTGCTCTCGTCACGGCACCCCGGTTGGGAAACACTGGTATAGAAAATATTATTTATTTCAATAATAAAACCAAGAGATATATTTCCCTAATTTTTCAAGGAAACTTAAGCAATTTTGAGGCTTGAATTACAATAATTTAATTAACGGATAAAATTAAGGAAAAAAAGGTTACCTACCTATTAATTTTATTTTAGAATTAGTTCAATTATACAGTTTTATTTAGATACACAATTGTTAGATCCAAGCATGCTTTGCATATGGCTGGAAATGAGTTAATATTGAAATGAAGTGTTATTTTATGTGTTTAGAGTGTTGGGAATGTGCCCCTATTATGTATTTTTGAAAATTACCTTTCTTGTAGTGTGTAACATAGTTCTAAGTGAATGAAAACATCCTGCAAAGTTTTAAATTTGAAAGTGCACCGTATATAGTTATTATCTCTCAAAAGTAAGAGTCAACTCTGAGTCAATTAAACGAATCGTTTTTTTAATTAATCCCAAGCCGTTTCACGTCATTACTGAAATACTACTGTAAATCAGCTGTGGGCCACTATTACCTAAAACTGAGTCTATTAATGCAGATTGTCTGTCATTCTTACTACTTTGAGTAAAGATAAAGGATGGAGTAAGATTTGTTTTGCAAACTTTAATGTTACATCAGTCATTCACGTTAGTGCTCGGCTAACGTATGTGCTGTAATTGATACAGATCCCACATGTGCACCACAATACATTAGAAACACACACAGGTTTGTTGATGGACGCACACTTGTTAATGCTAATGGTAAGGAATTACAGTTGAAACATCTCATAATGTACCTCAAACTGAGTGGCATAACTGAGAAACGTCCTGTTTAAGGTTCGGGTTGAATAACTAGTCCTTCCAATGTTTCATCATCGATTCAGACTCGCGCTGGCATTGCTGTAAAATTGGCGTCAGTGTGTACAATCGCTGAGCTTTAGGAAGCCTCCAGACGAAGCTGGAGTTCAGTTATGGTAATGGCCGCTTAGCTTCTGAAATACGCAATGTACGCGGTAGACCAATCACAACAGACAGTGATATGCAATGTATATTATGAGAAAATGAAACCTGATGCATGTAAACCTGTTTTTGGAGACCTCCACAACTAAATTAGGAAACTTTAAAATAGCATAATAGGGGCACTTTAATACCCATTTAAGCCCACCGGCAACTATAGTTGCCACAGTGTATAGTTGTCATTTTCCTTTTGTAAGTATTTTTCTAGATAGTATCCATGTTTTATATCTCAATGACATGCAAGAAAACAACAAAATAAAGGATTTTAAGAAGAAAAAAAAGGTATTAACTTCCTTCCTGTCACATGAGACTGCCAACTTCCTACCCCTACTTCCAGGAAGTATATCTACATAATCGTGAAGGTCTCTAGAATTATCCAAACAAAACAAATCTTACAATAGATCTATAGTTCTCTTACGAGAGGTTCTCTCGTATTGCGTAAATTTCCTTACGCATCGGAAAGTATTCTTTCTTCGAGATTTCTGAAAAACCCAAAATTATCCTTAATTTTGTAACATTGTCAACGCAGTGCGGCAGCCTGGCAGACCATAGCAGGCTATTCCAGCGTGCTATTGGCTGCTCTGCTGGCAACTGCAGCAGCCTATCGGTGAGCCCGCGTGACGTGGCGACCAATGAGGGCGCTTCGCGCCCACCTGGCTTCATTTGCCTACAGGTGGGGCGTGGCCACGTGTATATAAGCAGGGCTCACGGGCTGCATATTCGATTTTCTTTTCTTCAGCGAAGCCCTTCGCATCGCCGGACCTGGAACCCGCCGCCGTGATCGTGCAGACGGGCAAGCAGAGGACAGCGCCTGAAGAAGCCGGCAGCATCGCGCCACCTTCAGCCATCCGTGCCTGCTCTGCTATCCGGCAGCCCATATCCTTTTTCACGCTCAGTGTTGTCGCCGCTGCGTCACACTTTCTCAAAAAGAGCTGAGCGTTTGTTCCAAAATGTCTCGTTCCACCTGCGGCTCGTGTCACGCGCAGCTCAGTTCCGGGGACCGCCATGTGATCTGCGCTCTCTGCCTGGGCCGTGATCACGCCGCCGCCGCACTTCTCGCCGGCGGATGCCCGGAGTGCGAGGAACTGACGATGTCGACCCTGCAGGCTCGACTCGATCAGTTCGATGACGACATCCCTCCAGTCTCTGCTAAGCCGCGCAGAAAGAAGCGCCGCTCGCAGCGGACTCCGGAGTTCGCTGAGAGAAGCTCGCCGGAACCCTTCCCGCCCGCTTCACTCTCGCCTTCCCCGCCCCCACCCCAGGCCGCCATTTCTGTTGCCGCCTCCGGGGATGAGGCGGATGCGGCCGCGGAACGCGCCGACAGCTGCTCCATCATGGCTTCCGACAGCGAGGAATGGTCTTCCGCGACCTCTTCAGTCCGGGCCTCCGGACGCTCTCGAGCGGGTGAGGACGCCGAACTGTTGCGCCTTCTCACCCGGGCTGTCGAGCAGCTAGGCCTCGAATGGGCCCCGGCCAAGGTGGCAGCGCCGAATCGACTTGACGGATGCTTCCTAAACAGTCCCCGCCGTGCGCCCACCTCCAGGACTGCACCTTTTCTGCCAGAGCTCCGCGAGGGTCTCGTCTCAGGCTTCTTCGACGCTCTCACAAGTTGACGGCGCGGCTGAGAAAGGCTACAATGCTATCCCTCGGTGGAAGAGGCGGTCGCAGCGCACCTTTGCCCGCCTTCTGGTTGGCGCTCAAAGGCTGCCCTCCCCTCTAAGGCCTGCAGAGTGACGTCATCGCTGATCGGCCACGCTTTCGCTGCCTCCGGTCAAGCTGCATCTGCTCTGCACTCTATGGCCGTGCTGCAAATCCTCCAAGCCAATCTCCTCCGCGACTTGGACGAGAAAAGCGGTGACGCTGAGTTGATCACGGATTTGCGAAGCGCGACGGATCTCTCCCTTCGCGCTACCAAGACCGCAGCACAGGCCCTCGGACGCTCTATGGCCTCCCTCACGGTAGCTGAGCGCCACCTCTGGCTCACACTCGCGGACATGCGAGAAACAGAGCGCGCTGCCTTTCTAAACGCCCCGCTCTCCCCGTCTGGGCTCTTCGGACCAGCGGTCAAGGGGATCGTCGATCGTTTCTCTGAAGTGCAGAAAACGACTCAGGCCATGAACCTCTTCCTGCCTCGACGCCCCGGCGCTAGCAATAGCTCCGTTGCTCGCCGTCCTCGCGACCAGCCAGCACCGAGCTCCGCGCAGCGCCCAGCGCAGCCCCCCTTCGTCTCAGCGAAGACGAGCGGCCGCCCCAGATCGCGCTCTTCCAGCCGTGGTAAGCCGCCTCCACCTCGGGGCCCCCGGCCTAGGATCGCGCTGAAGTCCGAGCCTCCAAAGTCCTCCTAGCCAGAGGCAAGAAACGACGGTTAAGTCCCGCCGCAGCCGGACCACCGTCAAAACTCTCTTTCCTGTCAGCCCCCGCCACTGTGGCTGCTGCAGATGGATTTCACGCAGCCAACGAGCCGGCAAAAATGCCTTCTCGCCTGTCAATAACCGCCGTTTTTACGGCGAACCAGAGAAATCACAAAAGTTGCATTATTTCTGGTTGCACGGCTCACGCCGTATGTGTTTCAAATGCAGTAAATGTGTCCACTTTTCTGTGTTCACTCTGCAGTTCGCTCGCCGCCCTCCGCGCTTCTGTGGGCGCACTCAAGGTCTCGCCTCCTCGAAACAGACCCTGTCCAGGTGGATAGTGGACGCGATTGCAACTGCATACGCTTCCAAACACCTGCAGTGCCCGCTAGGTGTCAGAGCACACTCCACTAGAGGCATGGCCTCTTCGTGGGCTTGGGCCAGAGGGATTTCCATCCACGATATCTGTATGGCGGCAGGCTGGGCCTCCCCGTCTAAGTTCGTGAGATTTTACAATCTGGAAGTTCCTGCCTTACAGGCGAAAGTGTTATCAGTTCAATAGGGCTGTTAGTTCTGCCCAGTGATTCTGCGCAGACATAGCTCACATACTGGTAGTAAGTTCGGTACTAGGCTCATGTGAATTTGAAGGAGACCGGCGGTGCCGTTCCCTCGTTTACGGGACGAGCTGTTGTGAGTTTGAAGGTGACCGGCGGTGCCGTTACCTCACTCATATAACAAGATATTGTGAATTTGAAGGCGACCGGCGTTGCCGTTCCCTCATTCATGAGACAAGGTGTGGTGAATTTGAAGGAGACCGGCAGGTGCCGTTCCCTCATTCATGGGACAGGGTGTTGTAACCACCCGTTGTAACCACCCGTCAGTTCGAATGAAGTGTCTGTATATGTGGTGGCCCGTTTTCCTTACCGGCCACTCTGCCGAGCAGTGTTATGGTCCCCGGTTCCCTGGGATACATATGCTGTACGCGAGGCGCGCACGGCGTTGACAATGTGTTCCCGATGCGTAAGGAAACTTACGCAATACGAGAGAACCTCTCGTAAGAGAACGATACTCGGTTACTTAACGTAACCTCGGTTCTCTCTAGAAGAGGGAACGAGTATTGCGTTCCTTGCCGTGCGCCCCGCGGGCTTTTACGCTTCAGAACTACGAAAACCGAATATGCAGCCCGTGAGCCCTGCTTATATACACGTGGCCACGCCCCACCTGTAGGCAAATGAAGCCAGGTGGGCGCACGGCGGCGACTGTTTAGGAAGCATCCGTCAAGTCGATTCGGCGCTGCCACCTTGGGCGGGGCCCATTCGAGGCCTAGCTGCTCGACAGCCCGGGTGAGAAGACGCAACAGTTCGGCGTCCTCACCCGCTCGAGAGCGTCCGGAGGCCCGGACTGAAGAGGTCGCGGAAGACCATTCCTCGCTGTCGGAAGCCATGATGGAGCAGCTGTCGGCGCGTTCCGCGGCCGCATCCGCCTCAGCCTCATCCCCGGAGGCGGCAACAGAAATGGCGGCCTGGGGTGGGGGCGGGGAAGGCGAGAGTGAAGCGGGCGGGAAGGGTTCCGGCGAGCTTCTCTCAGCGAACTCCAGAGTCCGCTGCGAGCGGCGCTTCTTTCTGCGCGGCTTAGCAGAGACTGGAGGGATTTCGTCATCGAACTGATCGAGTCGAGCCCGCAGGGTCGACATCGTCAGTTCCTCGCACTCCGGGCATCCGCCGGCGAGAAGTGCGGCGGCGGCGTGATCACGGCCCAGGCAGAGAGCGCAGATCACATGGCGGTCCCCGGAACTGAGCTGCGCGTGACACGAGCCGCAGGTGGAACGAGACATTTTGGAACAAACGCTCGGCTCTTTTTGAGAAAGTGTGACGCAGCGGCGACAACACTGAGCGTGAAAAAGGATATGGGCTGCCGGATAGCCGAGCAGGCACGGATGGCTGAAGGTGGCGCGATGCTGCCGGCTTCTTCAGGCGCTGTCCTCTGCTTGCTGTCTGCACGATCACGGCGGCGGGTTCCAGATCCAGCGATGCGAAGGGCTTCGCTGAAGAAAAGAAAATCGAATATGCAGCCTGTGAGCCCTGCTTATATACACGTGGCCACGCCCCACCTGTAGGCAAATGAAGCCAGGTGGGTGCGAAGCGCCCTCATTGGTCACCACGTCACGCGGGCTCACCGATAGGCTGCTGCAGTTGCCAGCAGAGCAGCCAATAGCACGCTGGAATAGCCTGCTATGGTCTGCCAGGCTGCCGCACTGCGTTGACAATGTTACAAAATTAAGGATAATTTTGGGTTTTTCAGAAATCTCGAAGAAAGAATACTTTCCGATGCGTAAGGAAACTTACGCAATACGAGAGAACCTCTTCTAGAGAGAACCGAGGTTACGTTAAGTAACCGAGTATTGTTTTTTGTATACTTAGTCAAAAGTCCAAGCGGCAACTATAGTTGCTGGGGCAAATGACTTGTAAGAACATATAATGGGGAAATGGGGTATACTGTGTTAACAGGTTAATAAATCAAGATTGTTCATCTTGTTTAGTGCTTTTTGCTTTCATAATATCCCACCTAAAACACCTAACCCTTTAACTGATATACCTACTGTACAGTAGACCTTAATTCGATAGGGAAAAATATCATATTGTTATGATATTATGTCTTGTAAGTGTACTTGTATGTCTCATCCAGTTTCATTCTAATCGGTCAAGGACCCTCATTCTTTTTATGACTAGTAGCTTACAATTCCACTATAATGTGGAAATTCAGACAAGTAATGAGTTTACCCACCGGCAACTATACGCACATTCAAATACGATTTTCAAGAAAAAAAAACTAAAACCTGAGGAAAATAAATGCAGAACATGTTCACATAGGACACTATTAACATTACTATATGCATGAAACCATTCAGAAAAATTTGGCCATAAATGGGTTAATGTTCAGTTATGTTTGACATTTGAAAGAAGAGTAGAGCTTATGATTAGGTTGTGATGAGAATTACTGCATGTACTAATATTATTAGGCATGTTGCTTTGTTCAATGAGCAATAACTTTGCTAATGCTATTGCAGTATTTGTTTCTACGTGTGCTGTGCTAGCAGCATACAGGCTATTAATTGTACAGCATAAAGCCAAATATAAACATGTAATTTCCATTCACTCTTTTTTTAGAGTCAACTTAAAATAAAAAAGCACATTTCACTAAAATATGAAATTAATTGTTTCATAGACTAAATCATTTAGGAGAATTTACATGATTTATTCAGGTAGATTGCATTAAATAAGGCTTAAGTCTTAAAAACTACTCAACAATATCGTGTAATATTGTTACCATTTAAAAAAAAGTAAATAACATACAATTTTTTCCTGCATGGTTCAAGTGCGACAAAAGTCCTAAGGTGTTGGACCACTCCAACAAACACTACATTTTTAATTTTTTTTTTTCGGGTCAAAATGACCCGAGGGAAAGATGATGTTGTGACGTGTACTTTTATGGAAGAAAACTCGAGACTACAATCTACGCGTTTCAGGGAGTTCAGAATATAGCGAATAAAGGTGCGTTCATGTAATATTTACCGTAACGATTCTGAACTGTAAACAGCCTTCACGTGTTTGTAGAACTTGTAATTTTCTGAGAGCTACGACTTGACCACTGCAGATTGAAAGTGTGTTCACTTGAAGTGGCGCTGTGCAGTTCGATCGGTGTATGACATCAAAGTACAGTGAGAAAGATTCAAAAGCATACATAGCTTTATTTACGGTAATCACGACATGGCATAAATGCAGCATAAATAGCCTTTGGAGTGGGCTTTGTAACTTTGCAGACCTTTTTCATGCTCAAACAGCAACATTACACACTAAAGAAAGTTGAAAACGTAAAAAATCATAATAGGATCCATTTAAAATATAAATCAAACCAGAGAGAATAGACACCCAGGAAAAAAAAACTGTTTTTCAAAATGATTCAGCTGATATTTATCCAAATTAATCGATATTGAAGCGAATTGAATCGAGATCGGAATCAAACCTCAAGTTGTTTAATTATATTAAAAATATATAAAAAATTAGAAATGGACCTGTTATCATAATTGATGTGGAAAGGAATAAAAGTTGGTGTTTTACTGTCAGTGTTCATTTTAGCTGATACTGCAGTGATCTGTATGTATGCTTATTCTGGAGTTTTACAAAAATGTAGGTAGAGGCATGTTTTTCCAACAAATGTATTCATTAGAATTTGCACTAGCTCCGCCTAACAATACCTGGTTGAGCCAAACAATATTAAAAACAAACACTCATATTTCAATGTCTTCAGTGGTGCAATCAGTAAAGTGTAAGGCTTAAGGATCTAGGTTTTGACGCGATCGACCCGGGTTCGAATCTGCCTTTTGCAGAGCTTGCTCTTATCCTTTTTCTCATCACAATTCACATTGGAAAGGCATTTACTTTCAATAAAAATTAAGAAAATGTTCTAATTGTGGAAATAAAGTGCCTAATGAAATGTTTAATAATAATACAAATATTTATTGGGTATGGTTATGGATTGGTGTGTGGCTTTTATTGTCCCATTAAGGATGCATCCATTTAATAATTTAATAATTTGTGTAAATATAATCATTTACACACTATGTTATTGCATCCTGTTGCATCCTGGTACAACAATACTGAGGTGCAAATATTATGTATCTGTCAAAATAAAGTATAAATTGCATGTAATTACTATTTACACATATTGCAAAGAATTGCTACTTTTACATGGTGTGAATAGAATATATCCCTATTTTCACTTAGTGTGCTATTTCACTTAGTAAATAGCACCTACAGCTATTTGCACTTGGTGTAAATATCATCTATCGCTAAGAAAATGTGTTATTTTCACTTACTGTAAATATAATAGTTGCTATTTACACTTGGTGTTTTTCCACGCAGCTGGCTGGCGTATTCAATTGTTTTCATTTTTAGAACATCATGAGCGTAACGAGACGCTGAGTGAGTATTTCATGCTCAAGCGCTGAGCGCTCAGCGTTTTTTACTGGTCGCTGAGAGTTGAAGAATGTTCAACTTTGAGTAAAACGCAGCTCTCATCACTGTGCCAATCACAATGGAATAGGGGTGGGACAAATACTACACCGACCAACCACCACATTCAACGTCAACAGATGAAAACAAGCAGTATAATAACGGAACAAAATCATTTAAAACCATAGCAAAAACTTTACATTGTATCAGCATTTTTATATATAATCAATACAGAAACAAACTATCTGTGAAATGAGTAACACTTCCGGGGATATTCCGTATCATAACAAGCAAAGAGTCTCAACTGGAAAAAATGCTGCGCTGCCGAAATGCTCTCAAGCACCCACAGCGAGACGTTTTCAGCGGAGCGCCTAGCGTTTTCAGCCGGCTAAAAACACTTTGGTGGACACGTGGCCTTAGTGTAAATAGCAATTATTGCTAAGAAAAGTTTATATATTAAATTATAATAGTTTATATTATATAGATAAAATAAAATGGGCAAAGAGGCGGGACGAGGGTGGAGCTGAGGTGACGCGATGACTAACAGACAGCAGATAAATGGCTATCCACCTGTCACTCAAAGTGGCCACGCCCTTAATTATGCAGAACTTTAAGGCTTTATATAATGTAAACGAATGAGTTATAAAAAATCCCCCCTCACAGTTGTCATGAAGGGCAAAATTAGCCTTATAGACCAAAACCATAATTTGTACCAGGCTGTAAACATGTTTTTTTCTGCTGTAAAGTTGGGCATTTTAACATGGGGCTCAATGAGATTCTGCCTCCTTCTGGAGCCTGTCTCTAGCGGCTAGTCGATGAATTGCAGTTTAAGTCACTTCCGTATTGGCTTCAAGAGAAACTGCGGGAGGTTGCCGCGGCTCCTCAGCGCGGATTAATCTAATGTTTTGAGGAGTATGTGTGGCCGCCTATCACCGCACCGGTGTGGATGCTGTACTTCAGAATCACAGATTCTTGGAGTACAGCCTAAATAAGAATTTTCACCGGAAAATGTCATCTGAACAAGTAAGTAACATGTCTGCCACTTTTGGGAACAAGACATTACAATAAATCGTGCTACCAACGGTGATTAAATCTACTAATAATATTTAATATTATATTATTTATATTAGTGTAAGTAGCATCTATCGCTATTTAGTGCAAATAGCCACTGTCATAAAATCCCCTTCACTAATTCACAGACTGACGATCTCCAACAGAAAAGTCCTGCTGTTGGACTAAATATCAGCAATCTTAGAATCTCAGCCAATCAAATTCCAGGGCCGAAACTAACTTAAGCCATGTTTCCACCGAAATTACCCGGAACAATTTGTCCCAGGAACTATTTTTCCCCCAGACCTGCTGCTGTCTGCGTTTCCATCATGGTCTAAAGTACCCAGAAGATTAGTCCGGTGACGTAGGACTGTGTGCGACTTTAAATTTCCCACTTGATTTTGTCCTTTGCAAATAAATGTAATAAAGCCTGAGCCTCGTCATTAGTCCATCGGTCGTATTTTTTAAACTCCATTGTTGATTCTAATAGCAATCACCTCTTACTGCACGCACCGCGTCCGCAACAGACTTTTAAAAATAGTGGTTGAATTGAATTATGTTATAATCCATGATGTGGAGGCAATGAACTGTTGATTAACTGCTTGCCAACATGGACAAGTTAAAGTTGTTTTTTACTTTTGTCATTCACAATGCTTCATGAGATTCTAGTTCTTTGCCTTATTAAAGTCAAGTGCATAGTCTTAAGTCTTGTACCTCTGTTTGTATGTTTTTCAAATAATTGTTTTACCACCTTGCTCCTGAAAAATCTCATACAGCAGCACAGTATTGATTTTCATTTTATCCTTTTGCTTGTTATATGTACTTGAATGCATCTGTGGTCCTCGGTTCTTTGCTGTGATATTCTGCAAGGGTCTTTGAAATAACTGAAATAATTTTGGTGAAGTAATATGTAACTAATTCAGTCAAGCCCTGCCTCGAATAATTTTAGCTGAGAAACAATTGCACACCTTGGAACATCTGTCAAGTAATAAGAATCCATCAAATAGACACATGGTATAAATATTTATAACTAAACATAAAGTGACAGATCACTGTAAATTAGAGCTCCTTGCAGCACACAAGGGAAAAAAAGTCATGCTTTTTAAGAGCCCTCAGTAAAATCCAGTAATTTGTGAGAACATCTACTAATCTAAAGTGTTTTGGTTACACTTTATTTTAAGGTGTTCAGTTTAGGGTTAGTTAAATATAGTTGTTATAGTTACTAGTAACTACGGTAGCACTTTATTTGACAGTGTCATTGTTACATATGTTACATATCGTTACTATAATAACTATAAATGATGCATAATTACATGCAACTAACCCTAAACCAAACCAAACCCTAATCCTAACTCTATAGTAAGTACATTACTAAACGGTAAAAGACTGTAAAAATGCTATGGTGAAAAACAGTTAACTGGTTAACAGAAATTTTCCATACTATACGGTGAATAACTCTAACCTTAGATTTAATGTAATTTTACAGTAAAATACTGTTAAATATACAGCTTTTTGAAGTGAAAAAGAACAAGTCATTGTGTAATTTACAGTGAAAAAAACGTGACATTCCCAGAATTCCCTTCGTGACACTTCACATTTGATGTATTTTCATTGAAATATCTGTTTCTT